>NC_136067.1:1294050338-1296450338 GCF_964261635.1 Lissotriton helveticus | reverse complement strand
AATACACAACACACAAAAGAGAGACATTTTTCATAACAAACAAACATCAATTATAACTTTTAATCAGAAGACAAAACATAATACACATTAACAGACACAAAAATAAATTTCCATTACTTAACTGTTACCATCTTGTCAGTCACCTTGCAACATGAAGCCCTTTTAACTTTCCAAAAGTAAAATTCTTTCACTGACACTCCATGTTAGCCTTGCACCACAATTCGTTCTCACTTAGGCATGTAGCCTTCAAAATTTCAATAAAAAAAACGTTGTCTTATTTTCTGTCTAAGACTTAATGCAATGCTTCATTTTCGGTCAAATAAAAGCAACTAGCAGACATTATTTTTTTAGAGGCAGAGATACAAATATATCATTTCTGCAGAGCATTTAGCATGTGTTGGGACTTTCAAAGAAACCTATTTCATATTTTCCCTTTGGAATTAAGTTCTTTAATTTTGTGGAGAAACCAGAAACCCTTCCTTTTAGAGGCCTGTTTAGCAAGGTCATTCTGCATTTCACAGAGACAAGGCCTTAATTTAAAAGGTCACAAATGTCAACATGACAACCTCTTCCATTGTTTACAGGAAAACTAAAGATAGCATCTTAGCGCAACTTGAGCAGCCTGTTCTCCTAGCTCACAGCTTCTGCTCATTCTGAGGCTGACAAAGGCGAAAGGCCTTCCTAATTCCTCCTAACCTGCAATAATTCACTCTATTTTGAAAAATAATTTCTCCTTTTTAGGCGCTAAAAATTATCTCTATTCCCAGATTATTAAACAACAGTTACTGTGAATAATTCACCGAACCTAATAACACACATACCAGTTTTAGAACAAATGCTTGTTGCAATGGTACTCATTTCATCAACCTTAAATGGATCTCACTGGGTCATTTAAAAGCAAACCCCAAATGGGGACAGTCTGTAAATTTGTATTAAATGTATGCATTTACTGAAGCTTAAAGCACTTTAAAGCTATCATAAATGGCAAGAATGCTGTTTTAAATGGTCTATTTTACCAAATTCAACTTTGATGTTTGGGGCACTTAAAAATAAATATCCTATACTTGTGATACATATTAATCATCCTCAGAATGTTCTTTACAAATTACAGAGATTTTTAATCAGACATATCCCATGTAAATCTTTAGAAAAATGAGTTTTGTACGCCTGCACTAAGTGAAATTCCATATGCTAATGTTCTCATTATGCGGTATAGCACAACTTAAATTAAATGTTAATGCTAGGATGTCATAGTATGAGCATTAAGCTTCATGAATAGTAAAAAACTAATTTTGTAGCACTTATTTTTAATAATTATTTTTCATAATTAATATTTTTTTTTAATAAACCCAATTATTTTTTATAATTCCACATGTAAGAGCAAGCTGCATCCCTTGCCTATCATTTTTAGACGCATTCATTTATAAGCCCAAGCACAGACGCCTAACTTGAAACATGACAAAATGTTTGCTCCATTTTTTTCTGTCTAAAAAGGACAATTTTATTTAGCAACAGACCCAAGAATATGCATACAAAATGTTGCTTAATAGACTGAAAACATCAAGAAAAACCACGAACAGACATTGAGCTAATTTCAGACATAAACAGAAAGGGGTCAAAACACTCAGGACACACAATACAGCGCGCTTTAGCCATGCATCTCGTGAATAGCGCCATCGCCATGTACTTACAGAAGTTGCACTAATGGGAAACCCACATAGACATTTAAACACACATTTAACCCACAAATCAATACTCAGGACAGAAACCAAGGACAGCCCACAGACTGTACTTAAACCAAACCATTTGTAAATATTAGTTGTAAGTCATATTTAGAAGAAACGCTTCTCAATTGTGTTTCAAAAAGACTGCAAAAATAGTCCAACAGCCCAGCAGAACAAAATCGTTCTGCATATCTTCATTCATAAAACTGCGCAGAACAAAGGATCCTTGTTTTGTATTATGTCATATTTTTATTCTCTGGGGATACAAAATCACCAAGGAAGAAATATGTTTGTAAATCTAAACCTATTTAGATATTCCCTTTAGGGGGGCCGGCTAATTTACTTCACATCACACTATGGTACCTTCCAAAAAAGCAACACATTTTTCCAGGTGAGCTTACAAACAGGCATGCCAAAAATACTGCGGAATACGCAAATATTATAATCAAAGTGGTGCTTAAGGTACTTTTCGTACGTGCATCGTTCAACTAAACCAAATGGAGAAATATCTCCTCATTACCTGCCTACACAAATTGCAATTCGCATATCCAAACCTATACAAATCAAAAGTTGGCCAACACAAATTCCAAAGTTCCAAAGCTACAGTACTAAATTTGCTAAGACCAGGCATCTTATAGCTCACTAATCTAGCTTCAAACTTCAAGGGGTTATCTCTACCAATACACTCGCAAATATACGAGCCCCTCGGCTTTGGTAATTTGCAATAACCAAATCAAAAACCAAGAAACCAAACCGCTCGGCTTTGGTAATTGCAATAACCAAATCAAAACCAAGAAACCAAACAAAGTCGTGGGAGCGACCCACTTGTACTTCTTATTTTTACTAATCAAAAGGTTATCCAAATTCTAACTGTCAAGTTCTACATGACCTAACGGTCTTTTTTAGAATACTCACGCCAAAAAGGTTCTCAGTCAGGAGTGACATCATGTGGAGGATCAAAATCAGGAAGATCAGAAATATACTGGGCTGCAGAATCAAAGAATCCCCAGAATCCCTGTGCACAGAGTACCTCCTTAGTAGAATCCTGTTCTGTCCTCCTCAGTAGATTTCAGTCCTCTGACCAGATCACTCCCACAGAAAGTCACTTCTCTGATGAAGCCCACGTTGGCCGCGCTATTTGAAGAACTGAAATCTTCATTCTCAGGGAATACTTACTAATAGAAAAGAACTTGGTACAGAAGCTGAAAATATGAAAAGACATCTTTATTAAATTTAATAAGTGAGGCCACGTCACACAGAAGCCGTAGCAACTGAATAAGGTAGTCTGAAGAGTACAGAGAACAGAGGCCTTTTATATGCTCTCAGGGTTACAAACTTCAGCATACAAGTAAGGGGCAGTCCTAGCTTTTGCAAGCAGAACCTCAGTAGGGGTGTAACACCCCCAAAAATACCATGAAGCTAAGCCCCTGGGTTCTTGTGAATGCTTTCACCAAACTGTGAGAAGATGTAGTTGGAAACTACACACCACCCCAATGGCCATTCCAAGTGCTGGAACCACTTGGAAGACTACAGGTTTTCTTGTGCTAAGGGGGAAGTGTTCACTTGATCCTGACCATATCTTCTTATGGGCGGAGTGAGAACTTGCCTATTATGTTGTGAGACTGTTATGCCCAGACTTTCCATGGCATACCTCAAGTCTTTTCTTCTGGCACATTTGCATGATGACATGTTCTGAATATGTGTACAGTTTCGTAACCAGGGTTTTATTTATGAAGGCCCTGCAGTACTTTTACGCCACTGTTGCGTCACTTTTTGTGACGCAGCGGAGGCATAAACAATGCGCCATGTTGCGCCATATTTACAAGATAACGCATCTAGGAAGATTCGTCGCCTTGCAAAGCCCTGAGCCACATTATATCTGCGTCAGGAATAATGTATCCAGGGTGAGCATTCTCCCACATCAAAGCCTCGTAAACGTGGCGCATGAAATCTATAAGATTTCAATACGCCACTTCTAGGACACCATTGCGTCAAAACTTTATGCCTGCCTCATGGCAAGCTTAAGGGTGACACATTGGTTTGAAGATAGGCCTCTCCCACACGTTGCTGGAGTTGCGTCATACTTGCAACACAACTACAGCAATGCGTAACTTTTGCGCCAAAAGATACGTCAAGGTTCCTGACATATCTGTAACTCCTTGCGACATGGTGCGCCGTACATTAAATATGGCACATCCATCTTGTCGCAAGGAGGGCACAGTGAAAACTGTTGCATCGCTGTTTTCATTCAGCAATGCAAAAGTTTTGATAAATGAGGACTGTGTGTCCTTCTGCATGTGATAGTTGTGTACCTTTTTTATGTGATTGATTGCTTCTGCATGGAATCCTGAGTAAATTCACTAGTAGCCATGGAGTGTTGCGCGTAAAATGTTAATGCGGTGCTCTATTTATTATTATTCCTGTCTCGAGCCTCTGTATTTGATATACACAACTATGGAATGATGCAGATAGTTGGTGATTCATCTGAACGCCGTTGTGTTGTGATTATTATTCCCAATTGGGCTCAATTAAACGTTAAAATATAATGGATCAATTGCAGTAAATACGATGAATTTTGAGTTTTTATGTATTTGTGAAATGTGTGTGCCTGTTTAAGGGAAGACTGTAATTAATGTGATTAATTTTGTGAACTATGGTGTATTGTAATTATTGAATGCAATTATATTCAGGCTATCGGAAATTAGAGCACATTTCAGTAATAAGGGGGCATATTACCAAGCAATAGCGATAATTATCGCTATTGCTTGGTTAGAGACAAAAATTTTCCGCTGAGCTGCGGCGATTTTTATCGCAAATAAACCTTGATATTACCAAGGTTTATCGCAAATGCGATAAAAATCGGCCGCAATGCATGAATATCGCTGAAAAGTCAGCGATATTCATGCATTACCGAGCTAATGCTCTTAGCCATGTTATCCACCTCCCATTGGATAACATGGCTAAGAACTGCTCAGGGCAGGTGTTAGCTTTTGGAGATATTCGCGCTTAGCGCGAATATCTCCATAAGTTGGTAATAGGAGATAGCGATGTTAGCGACTGTTTCCAGTCGCTAACATCTTGGCACGCCCACTTTGCATGTCATTAGTGATAAATATCACTGACATGCAAAGTGGGGCCCAAGATGGTCGCTATCTCCTTCTAGCTGTCGCTAACTGGTGTTAGCGACAGCTAGGTAATAAGGAGATCATTTTATCTCCGCTCTCTTGGCTTTTAAAGCCAAAAAAGCGGAGATAAACCCCCTTGATAATATGCCCCAATGTTCGTTAGAAAAATAATTTTACATATATGTTATGATCTACCCAGGTAATTACTGTCATGGTATTCTGTGTATGTTTATTGCAATATTATCATGTGCACTTCATAAGCGCTCTCAAAATGAGGGCTCAGTATGTGAGCAAGGTTGTTGTATATGGCCCAAACGTGTCATGACTATATAAATGAATTGAGCTAAAGATACTCATGAGCTTCCAAACCTGGTTTAGGAGTGTACACAGGAATGGTGAAACTGTGGAGTGATGTCAGCTGCAAACATGACCCACAACTTTAGGTCCTGTGAAATGATATGGCTGGTTTGTGATGCTTAGGTTGTTAGGCCTGCTATAATCATTAACTTATTAGGTGGTCTGCAGTTTCTCATCACAGATGATGCCAGAGACCTGGCATCCCAGTAGCTCTCAATTTGAAAGATGTTATTTATTTACATGGTAATGCAATAAACGATGGGACCAGTTGACAGTTGATTATAGGTATATGGTATTCAGTATCTGCCGTCTATTTCCTCAACTCTGCAGGCCTTTTCCCTTTGGTACCTTCCTAACTCGTCCCTCTGGGGTGTGTCTTAAACTCATTGATTTGTTCCATATGTGCCTTGGAATATGAGTTCAGGGAGAATTTCAAGGGCTCCCCCATGTTGCTTCCACAAATAGGACCTGTACATCAGTCCAAATTTGTGACTTACGGACACATTTCTGACGCTAAGCCTCCTCTTTGTTAGAGCCTCGTTTCCTGCAAAGGAGTTGCTTAGTCTTCTGTGCCTCACTTCTGTCCATTGCATACAAGTTCAAATGCAGTCACCCATTAAATCATATCAGCTTCAACCATATAGATCCTAGTAAATTCCTCTGGGAAATGCGGACATCGTGGAATACTACTCCGAGACACCTAGCTAACTCCAGCAGCAGGAGCTGCCCTGGTAGTCTCAAGCTCAAGGTGTTTTTCCACCGGTTCCTCAGCTGTTTATTTTCTACTAATTCCAAATCTGTCTCGCTTTTCCTTTATTGTTTTGCTCCTTGACGTCTCTGACTCAAAAGCAAGTCTCTGATCATCTAACCTGTGTTTCTGGCTTAGATGCTCCTTTCTTACCTGATGTTCCCCTAAGCATAAACGTGGCGCTCACTGGCTATTCGCAGACTGCAATGGGATTATGGATTGGAAAAGCAGGCGACAGGGGGACACAGAAAGCAAAAGCCCCAGGAATACTCCTTAGGGGGCAGAATCTATGACTGTCGCACCTTCCTCAGTCACCGTATTGGCCGCAGGGTGGTCTTCATGCTATGCTATGTTATGTTATAGGGGTATTTGTTAAGCGCACGGCTCCTCCAAGGAGTGTCCCGGCGCTGTCTTAACCCCAAAACAGAGCAAGTGAAGAAACAGCCTGGGGTAACTGACTGGACTACGACTACTGTTGGAAGAGCCAGGGGGCATATTACCAACGATTAGCGATATTTATCGCTAACGAGGCTTAGCATCTAATTTTTTAACGCTAAGCATCGCCGGAAATTATCGCAGAGATAACTTTCTATTAGCAAGGTTTATCTCAGAAGTGATAAAAATCTTCGCGCTAACTGCCAAATGAAAGATTATCGCTGGAAAACCAACGATAATCTCTCGAAGTTTGGCGTTAGCTTGATGATAGGGGCTCACAAACTTAGCCATGATATCCACCTTCCATAGGATATCATGGCTAAGTCAGGAAAATACCAGGTGTGAAAAAAGCAGTGCTAACTGCGGGTAGCGCTGCTTTTTTTTTATCACTAACAGGGTTAGCGAAATCCTTGATAATAGGAGAAATGTCGCTTAACAACATTTCTCCTATTATTTTTCTCTGGAACGCCCCTTTGCATCTCATTAGAGATGCAAGGGGAAGCGTAGAGAAAAAGGGTGCTAACATGCGAATTCGCGTGTTAGCACCCTGTTGCTGATAGTGAGATCATTTTATCTCCTCTTTCTTGGCTTTTAAAGCCAAAAAAGCGGAGATAAATCCCTTGATAATATGCCCCTGGGGGCATATTATCAAGGGATTTATCTCCGCTTTTTTGGCTTTAAAAGCCAAGAAAGAGGAGATAAAATTATCTCCCTATTACCTAGCTGTCGCTAACACCAGTTAGCGACAGCTAGTAGGAGATAGCGACCATCTTGGGCCCCACTTTGCATGTCAGTGATATTTATCACTAATGACATGCAAAGTGGGAGTGCCAAGATGTTAGCGACTGGAAACAGTCGCTAAAATCGCTATCTCCTATTACCAACTTCTGGAGATATTCGCGCTAAGCGCGAATATCTCCAAAAACTAACACCTGCCCTGAACAGTTCTTAGCCATTTTATCCAATGGGAGGTGGATAACATGGCTAAGAGCATTAGCTCGGTAATGCATGAATATCGCTGACTTTTCAGCGATATTCATGCATTGCGGCCGTTTTTTATCGCATTTGCGATAAACCTTGATAATAGCAAGGTTTATCTGCGATAATTTCTGACGATGCTTAGCGTTAAAAAATTCGTTGCTAAGCATCGTTAGCGATACATATCGCTTAACGTTGGTAATATGCCCCCTTGTTCCTATATTTGACTTGTATCACTCATTATGCTGACCTTCACTCTTCAGTAGTCATTCTTTTCCACTCAGCTTGCTCACAATGCTGGTTAACATCCTTCTGTCATGCACCTTCGTTAAGGTCCAAGATAAGAGTAGCTCTTTTCTTTGCATCGTCAGCGCAGCATGAACTCATTGATCAAGTGTGCATATGACCACAGCTTCGCAAAATAATGAAATGGCAACATGCATGATACTCCTTGGGAATGCAGTCAGGAACAAATAGCAAACACAGATGGTGCTTTCAGGCTGTGGAAAAAAGATCCTGAGAATCGCTCACTGTCGTGGTAGGAGCTCTGCGAATGCTACCTGCCTCATACCAGCCTCAGCGCTGCTCTAAAGTTGTCAAATATGTGCTGATCTCAGAAATCATGAAAGTGACAAACGATTGGGAAGGAGCAAAGAAATAACATAAAGTACAGTTACTCTGACATATTGCATGGTGTTTTCAAGTTATCGATAGATACTCAAAGCTACATATCTTACAGCCAGTTTCCAAAAGCCCATGTTTTCTGTCCACACCAGAAGTCTAGGTGAAATGTGCCAAGGACTAGTGCTGACTCCAGCTGCCCAACGACTATGAGGGAAGTGGGGTTAAGTTATAAGAGCTGGCCTCACAATAGAACAGTGAACTGGGCTGGTGGAAAAGGCAACTGCTTAGACCTAAGAGTCACAGCTACTGCTAAGTGTTGTAAAGGGAGCCATTTATGTCCATAGATCAGCACTGCTTCAGCCCCAAACACTAGTCTTGAACAGCACATAACTGCCATGTGTTCAGTTATTTTATGTGCTACATTTCATGGTTTCAGTCTGCATATGAGTGGTATTCCTTTGCCAAATGTATGACATTTCAAGTGACACTTTATCGCAAGAGATCATACACAACTTATACTTTACTTTCCTTAGCCCCTGCTGCAAGGAGCCCTCTAACAACTGCATGCGGACCTTACCTGAACAATGTTGGAGGATACATCCCTAAACTACACCCTGCACTTCGGCTAAGCAATTCTGCATGTGCCCATTCACTAACTGCATTTAAATGCTGTGATGAGCTAACAAAACAATGGCAGGCAGTATCTTCAGTCATCTGGATAACATTATGAATGTATTACCAAACTGCACTTAGTGTATCATGTGCAGCGCTGCATTGGGTCATCAAAAGTCAGTATTTGTGATGAATACCTTTAGCTGCAGATTCCTCACCTTTACGGTTTTCCCAGATTTCCTGGATCCGGAGAATTCTTCCAGCAACGCTCCAGAATGCCACTAGGTGTCGCCACACAGCTCTGCGATGACTGTACCACTCCAGAACTGATATAGTGGAACTTCATCGAATCCCCATCCCTACACACTCATGTCAATTTCTTGTATCTTTCACCTTGCTTCAGACAATAGTGAATTTCCAACTTGGTTAAAAATCGAAAACCGTGTGAAATTTAAGACTCTGTGCCTCATGCACAAAATCAAATGGGGTAATGCCCCCAGATATCTACAATCCCTTGTGCAGGCTTATATGCCGGCCCGCTGTCTCAGGTCGGCATCTCAAGGCCTCTTTTGCGTACCGAAAGTGCGCAGAGCTACGATCGGAGGAAGGTCTTTCTCACTGCTGGGCCCCAAGCTATGGAACACTCTCCCACTGAACTTACGTCTGGAAACTCGCTATGACCACTTTCGCAAAGCAACCAAAACGAGGCTTTTTAACCAGTAAATTGTCCTAGCCTCCCTCTCAGAGTTTACCATCCTGCTCTGCAATTTAGTGTCTCTCAGCGCCGGGAAACCCTTTGTTGGGTAGCTGTCGCGCTTTAGAAAATTAATAAATAAATAAATAAAAATATAGGTGGGAGGAATCTGTAGTTAAATAGAATATTCACTAAAAAAGAACATAATGAAGTCATGTAACTTGCTCTTCTGATGGATACTTCTAACTATAAATTCTTCACGTTTCGAACACTTTCCTCATCAGTACTTCCCAAAGTTGGTGGTACTGAGGAGTGGACTCCTACGAAGAAGTCCTGCAGGAAAGAAGGGGTGAAGTGGCCTTCCCACCAGAGCAGGTGAAGTGACTTCCCCACCAGATCTGACCTTCAAGACATTAATACTTCATGAACGTATGCACCAGTACCCATGCCAGAGCCTGGCAGGTGTCCAGAACAAGAACATCTTATGCAAAAGCCATTGTGGCAGCAGTGACCCTAGTGCACTGGGCCCGCAGGCCTTCAGAAAGCTGCTTCTTGACCATAACAGATTTTGATGCAGGGGACTAACCACCATGACAAGTTCCTCTGTTGCACCACCTTGCCTTTCTTTGCAACAATAAAAGCCACAAAGAGCTGGTTATCCATGCGATGGTCATTTGTGTGATCAATGTATAAGCTTAGCACCCTCTTAGGGTCAAGTCTCTCTTCCTCTTTCAAGGATTGCGGCTGGGCAAAAAAAGACTAACCATTGGGCAGTGTGGAGGGGACTCGAGTCCTCAGCACCAATTAGTCAGCAATGCTGGTTGTGTGGGGAGCTTACACCGAAAGTGCCTGCCGTTCATTCACACGGCATGCAGGTATGTCTGCAAGGAAGTAGACTTTTTTTGTATCAAGAGCCTTAGCTGTGAATAGGCCCAAAGGTTGTGCACGTGAGTAATGTCAAGAGAAATTTCCAGTTCCGTTAAGGCATAACAAGGGGTATGGGGAAAATACGTGCCAGACCTTTTATAAAACTCATCTGATTTGATGCCCATTCACCAAACATTTTTTTTTTAACATCAGGACTCTCCTTCAATATTATCTAGGGAAATCCGTAATTTAAAATAGGATTTCTTTCACTTAGGATATGTGCGGCCAATCTCATTAGCATAATGGGATCAACTAATCATAGGAAATAAGTGGTGGTGAAAGATAGGGTGAAGTAAAAGAAGATGTAAAATAAATTGAAAAAGAATGTCACTGTACAGCAAAACACCTTAAATTAATGTCTGCCTTCAGAGACGATTTTGACAAATACGGACATTTCCCACATTACATATTGGTGTTCTGGGCAAACATTGATGTTAATGTGGAGAATTGACACAAATGGCGATTAGTAGCACTATCCTGAAATGTACAGGTTTGCTAAAATATTGAATGAATACAATGAATACATTTAATTTAAAAATGGGTTGGCATAGCTTTGGTGCTTCCTGCGGCGCATTGATATTGTAGAGTAGCATTTAGGTAAATAATCCACTAGATGGCGCTAAGAGCACACTAACCGATCACTTCGCGCAAACGATGAGATTCACGGAACCATTTGTGCGAGTAAGTCAGGTTTACACGAGTAAAGGCTCAAATTGTATTTATGACTTTTTCATAACTCACTATATAGCAACCTATGGTGGTCTTAGAGCGCGTTGTGATTTGGGTATGCAGAAAGAGCGGAGCAAGATTGTGCTCGTCAGTACCTAGTAAATCGTTTAGGCTCAGATATAAGAAGCCATTTAGCATTTCTTAACGGACCTAATCGCATTTTCGGGTCATTAAGAAATGCTAAATAGGTTTTCCACATGTAAAAAAGTGGTAGCAAAATCCGATTTTTAACAAGTAGAAATCGCACTTTGGGATTTCCAAAATAAGCAATCCCAAATCTTGATTTCCTGTTTACAATTTCCTAACCCCATGTACAAAGCATTTCTTAAATAGGCTTTTAGGAAATGCTAATACCATCGGATCCAATCGATGGTAACCAGGTGCAATTTGAAAAAAGCATCTCAAAATGCTTTTTTTAAAGTGTCATAGAGCGTGCACTTGGTTTTACAAGTGCACCATTAGTTTCTTACCTTACATTTAATGTGGTCCTAAGGCCCATAGGTACAGATGCTTCTGCAGTTCCTGATTTGTGATTTCCTAATACCGATTGCGACTGAATCTCTATAAAGAAACGTGGGGCATTTAAAAAAGAAAAATGAAATGTTTTCTTTTAATTTTTTAAGAGTAGGCACTGCCTGCTCTTAAAAAAATGTTAGTGCCGACATTGACAAAGGGCAAGGGGTCCCTTGGGGATCCCCCCCAAGAGACCCCTTTGCAAATGGGTTACCACCTCCTTCACGGAGTCGGTAAAGTATGAATGTTTTGCGACTGCATTCCAATTTGCAGATGTATTCACCTATGTAATGGAGTAGGAGTTTCCATTTGATGTGCCATTAGTCTCTTGTTTTGCCACAAAGTAGTTTGCCAGACTCCCAACCAATATTCTCCAGGGTGGCGAAGCTGTGATTGGATCAGCAAGTTTGCTGAATGGTGCTATTGCCATGCTGTGGACCTGGATGTCCCTGGGGTACCCTGGCTGGGCGCAGCGTTGTTGACCTTATCGACCATGGTTGCGGAGACTTGTGAGTATTACAATGAGGCAGGTCTACGGTAAGGATGTAATTATTCAAGTGTTTTTCTTGACTTGGCACATGCTTTTTTATTGGATTGACTTGAGAACCTCTTGCCTCTGCCAATGTTTATTAGTACCTCTCAGTGTTCATACTCTGCAGGCTTGGAGTGGCACTGTCCTTCTGGGAGCGTCCCAGTTGCTGTGGTAGTGATTGCCTCGGAGAGGAGCCTCAAGGTGGTGTCATATAGTTACTGCTTATCTATATACTGTGTTAAGTTAGCACAAGCTTATTAAATGTTTAAACGCCATTTTTTCCTTTTGCTGCTTCTGCACACGACACTTAATTGTTGATTTAGCTTTCAACCTACAAGAGCATTGTGATTTACTCGAGAATAATATGTTATTGCTCTGATATCAGCTTTGCTTAGTAAACTATGTCTGTACAGAGAGTGCTGAAGCTTCAAGGATAACTCGACACAGAATTGTTTTGAGGTCTGATCTCCGCACCTTCATAGACACAACATAAGTGCAGCTCCTGCCAAATTCTGGCTTTAGGCGCGTTTTATATTGCTTTGCTTAGAGCACACATACACACTTGATGCGGTTCGCATGCACAGAGAGCTGGTGGAAGCTGATGTGATCTCTTCATACTAGGATCTTAAGGTATGGGGCCGCCCTGCTAAAACCCAAAGAGACCTTCTTAGATATTAATATAATATGCTAGTTAGGGAGGGTGAGAATTAGGTATTGTTAACCCTTATTCATTACAGCATTTTAGTATGCTGTCACCATTTGCTTTTTATGGACTAGTAACTATGCTGATAACTTTGCTTCTGATAATATGTTTCCTTGTATTATCTAAGATACTGCGTTTGAGAAAACGGCATTAGTAAATAAATATTTCAAATGTGCACGTGTCCTCATTTACTCCACGTTCTGGTTTGAAATGATTGTATAACGAAAGAGTGCTCATGTGCTCCACGTGACCTGAGGTATCGTAAGTTCATGTTCTGGTTTGTCTAAACATTGGGAGTTTGTTATGACCAATGAGACACTGTAGCTAGCCTGGTAAGGGGATTTTGGGTACTGAGGTGAGTTTTGGGCCACCCTAATTCGCCGAGGTTCCAAATCTCTATGCACAGTTCTGTAGGAGAACGGAATTCCCGCTACATGGCGCCCATTCGTTGGTGGTCTTATATCAAATATCATGACACTCGAGTAGTATATCATTCTAACCTTAACCCCTTCACTGTTGTTTCCAGAAAACGGTGGTGTCGGACAAACCTACCTATTTTTGAAATAGGTCTTTTCAAGCTTGAATCTCTCTAAAACGGTTTCCTTGAATTACTACCCAATTGTGCTACAAAGTTTGCGAAGGTAGAGGTTTGGCTCCTCATTTTTTGGAGAAATGCGCACAGTTGCGCGCTGCTACAACACTGAAAAAATTACAGTCTTTACTGGGCTTTTTAAATTTCGGGAGGACATACATTCCGGAATATGCCCAGCGTATCAAGCCTTTGTATGCTTTGATACAACCAACATTTTCCAAGTCATGCTGGCTGCCTGAGCACTCGGCCATCTTGCAATCCTTGCAGGCTGATCTGCTCGCTTCTAAATTTCTGCTGACTCGTGATAACCACACTAACCTGGTGATAAGAATTATTCCTGGGACGGTGGGTTTCACGTACCTGACTTTTAATGAAGGAGACACAGTACCTATTGCTTACAAGTCACACATGTACACTTCGGCTGAAATGCTGTTTTCCACTGTGGAGAAAGTTTTAACGGCTGTGCAGATGGCGATTCTTAAGGAACGTGCTCTATCACAGGGAAAACGCATGTCGGTTGTTACACCGTGTCCTCATTTGGAGGCAGTTACTAAAGCCAGTGTACCAAATTCAAAAGCTTTGCACCCTCGGTGGATTCAATGGGCTGCTTCCTTGACGTCCACGGATGTCACGTTTATTTTTGACGCCTCATTACGGTCGCAAGAGTACTTGCAGTATGAATTTGTTCATCCGGCTTCTCTAGCTATGCGACCTTTGGAGGACTTCCATTGCATCATTTACACTGATGGTTCGGCGCAGGTTGCGCATGGCTCTAAACACGCCTACGTTTCCGCATGCGCCATTGTGGTCGGTGCCATGGTGAACGATGAGTTCAAGTCCAGAGTTGTGCACACTCAGACTCTAGGGGACTGCACCGCACAATTGGCAGAGCTTTGTGCTCTTTTACTAGCGTTGGAGTACGCTGATCCTAGGGTGACTACTCTTATTGTGAGTGATTCTTACTACTGTGTCCAGTCTTACAATGAGAACTTGTTCTTTTGGACTCAGAAAGATTTTCGTGATTCCAAGGGTAGCACAATAAAACACAAGATGATCTGGGTTCGAGTGGCTGAGCTTAAGGCTAAGTTGCCACTCGTTTTTGTGATTCATACTCTCGGCCATCAGCGTGTGGGAGTTCACGCTGTCAGTAACTCGCTTGCTGATGAAGCAGCGAAATCAGCGGTGTCCACATATTTAGTTGCAGCAGTTACACGGTCCAAAAGTAAGATTGATGATGACATCTTGGCGGCTGTTGCTGCCACTGAGAAGGGAGGTAAACATCCTACGGGGTTCCCTTTGAAGTACACATACCACTTAAGTCCCGAAAGGGTTCCTTTTGTGAAAATTACTGAAGTTGGTGAACGTTTGATTCCCAACTCGGATCGCAGGGCTAGCTTGATTACAGCGGCGCATGAAGGTGTGGCGTCTGCGCATGCGGGCGTCTCGGCCACTTTAGCTCAATTACAACAACGTTTCTGGTGGCGGGGACTGTACAAACAGACGCGAGATTATGTCGTTCAATGTGACATTTGCCAGCAGATTAAACCTTCGACTGCTGCGCGTCCGCCACAGACACAGTTGTACATATCTAATAAACCACTAGGTTGTGTTTATTTAGATCACTGCGGTCCTTTTTCCTCTGATACTGCGTATAAGTACATCTTAGTAGCAGTTGATTCATGCACACGCTTTGTGTGGGTTTGGAACGATCGCAGCGCTGATTCACGGAATGTCATTAGAGATTTGCGTGTCTTTGTAGGGGTTTTTGCCTGTGGTACCTTCCATTCGGATCAGGGTCCGGCTTTCGCCTCTAAGGCGTATAAGGATGCCATGACTTCGATGGGGGTCCAAGTCAAGTTTTCGTCTCCTTACAGACCTGAGGGTAATAGTTTAGTGGAGCGAATGAACCGTGATTTAAAGCAATCTTTGACAGCTCGAGTTATAGGCACTGGCAGAATCTGGCTGGCCCACCTTAATGGCGTGCAGCGTGCACTTAACAATCTCCCTAGAAGGTCTCTGGGTGGGCGGACCCCATACGAAATGCTGTTTGGCATCAAGATGTACGTCCCTGACCTTGATGGTCTAGACTGCGTGGTTCGCGCCACAACCTTTGACGTAGATGAACATTGCAATGTTTTACAGGATCTACAAAAGACCAGAGACAGTCTTGCAAAGGAACATTTGCCCTCCACATCGGATGATGCGTTGCAGATCCCGGTAGTTGGCTGGCTACCCCAAGTTGGAGAATTGGTTCGAGAGAAGATCAATAACAAGAAAGAATTTGGACCTTCCTATCGAGCTCCGGTTCCAGTCCTTGGACTGAAGGGCACAAGAACAGTCCTTTTGCCTCCGCTTCCAGGTCGTAAGGAAAACAGGTTTATCTCAATTGACAATGTCAAGATACACAGAGTGGCCGATTCTTCTTAGTATGACTCCGGCAGTTTCCTGTCCTTCCATTGTGAGAAATTCTGTTTTGACCACTACTTCTAATCCTGAACCTGTGGTGGCCATCCAATTGCCTGCAATTTCCAGTCCTTTATTAAGTACTTTGCTTGGTACAGACCATGATGAAATTGACTACACTTACCCCACTGACTTATCCATGCCAGATCTGCAGACACGTTTGGCCACAGAATCCAGATTTTCATTTGACTCTGTTTCCAATGCCTCGAAGAGACCCTCACGGTTTGCAATCTATGCCAGTTTGTTTAAAAAACATTTTTTGATTCCCCCTTGGACATATATTTGGCTGGTGCTTTTTCAATGTACCTTTTTATGTCAATTGGGTTTGTGTTTTATTTTTTCCGGATTGTAAATGGACACTATGTCGAGGAAAGAACATGCATTCGGCATCTCAATGGAACTTTGGCCCCCCCTTTCCTTATCGCATTCTGCACACAGACTGAAAAGAGACTTGACATTTGTTAACAACACTGCTTGGCCTGTCCTTGATGGGATAGTGTGGGATGCCGTTAAATTTCAAATTCATGGCCCTACAGAGGTTGTTAATTTCCCTAATGTGCTTAGAGTTAACATGGGGGATGTGGTGAAACAAAACATACGTTCTGATGATTGGGATGTTCAGGCCGTAGAGTCTTTGTTTTCTGATTTGAAATACTATGCTGCCTTTGATGCGGAAGATTTGTACTTAGAATCGGCTAATTATGGTGATTTGTTTTGCTTTCAACATTTTGGCAATCACTTCTTACATAAAACTACTTCCTTTCTGAATGCTTTGAATAATACGCCCAATGAAATGTTCTGTTTTAATATATTTAACTTTTTTAAATGTTTTCTAGATATTTATTAGAGGGCTTGGGAACCAAATGCTTGTCAGTATCTGTTTTATGCATAGTTTGTGTATGTACAAATATATGTTGTATTTCTTTTATGTGGATCTCTTATGAGTTCCAAAACATAAATAAAGAATTGGAAAAATACTTCTAGAAGGAATACTGTAAATTATACACAATGGGAGCATTGCCCAGCTCCTAAACAAGGCAGTTCCAGTACTTTTTTGAAAAAGTACACTTACTTTACTGACTTCAATCAGTCCAATCCTGGGTCCTTTTATTTTAAAATGACACAAAAGCCAATGTCCAAGGTTAGACTTACCGATACTAAATTATTATACTCGAAGACCTTTCTTGATCAGCTGGCAAGTGGCGGCTACGAATTATGGAAGGAATCTATTGACCTTAAATCAGTTTGGGGTTCTAAAAGCTGGCAGGTACAAGGCACAGAGGCTTTGCACAGGGCATGCCTCATCCCAAATCATATGTTGTTTTTGAATTCATCTATTTGGCAAACAACATGCTTTGGATTGGCTACTTCTAAAAAATTAAATACACCTACCATCCCTGAGTTGGAAGACTATTCTGGCTGGAGTAATGATACTCAGTTTTCAATTAGGGACTTGCAGACCCTTTTGCTTAGTTCATCCTTTAACATATCCAGTTTGGATCCAAAAGGTTGGCTGATGTGGCACAGCAGTGCTGATTCATGCCAGCACCGTTTTTTGGGTTTATCTGATGGCTTTAAGCAGGTCAGACCTGATCCACGTTTTGACTCTGACCATTCTGTCACGACTTACTCAGTAGGCAAATTATGTCAAAATTGGCTGAAACATTCTACATTGGCTGCGGTTAAATTACATCTGTCCAAGCTGAATGAAGATGTGGATTTAAATGATTTCATAAAAGGCCCGGCTAGTGGTAGATCTAAAAGATGGATATATGCTATTTACAATGAAATCTGGAAGACATCACAGATTGAGGCGGCGACACGCCTTAGAGCTATTGATCAAGCTAATCTAGAAAAAGTGCTTGCAGTGGTAGATAATAGTATTAACATGCTTTCTTCCCGCATTTACACGTTAGATAATATTGTGTCCTCTGCCGTGGATATTGTGCAGGATGAAGTATCTGTATTGTACCATGGTCAAAATCAATTTCGTTCTATCATGCAATTTGCGTGGACCCTGCAAACACTGAAGTCTGGCAAGGTGCCATGGACCTACATGAATGTCTCCTCTCTCTTTGCCCCCTTTAATTTAACTGACAAGCAGCGCTTACTTTCCATGCGCGATGCGTCTTTTTCAATGTTACATATTGAAAGGTTGGAATCCTTGCCTTTCTCCGTGGCAGAGGCCACTGCTGCAACGTGGCTTATCCACGGTTTGATAACATTGCCGTTTGCTTTATATAAGTTCACAAATTGTATGCGATATGTTGCTATAGGTCGATATGAACCATTAGATAATGCATTTCTTCATGAAGTCTGGTCCCTCCCATTTACTTATAGATGTTTAAAAGACGGACAAGAAGTTTATCTGAATGGGGAGGAGTGTACTGAGACTCCGGATCACTCCTTAATGTGTAGACACATTCAATTGCACGGTTCTTGTAATCAGGACCGGCCAAATTTAGCCTGTGTTTTGAAAGGCACACCAGCTCCCGCTATCGTTCCCACTTTTACCTTACTGGCGAACGGAAGTTATTTACTTTTGAATAATGAGGATTGTTGTGGGTTAATTAAAGGTGTTGCTTATGTGGTGACCGTATCTGAACGTGTGGTTTGCAGCAAAAATGTGCTTTACCCACCCACGCATGGGAACGGGGATGTTTCCATCTGGCCGCGCATCCCAACCTTGACAGCGGAGTTCAATGGCATGAGTAGAATAAGAGCTCTTTTGTCCCAAAAAGAAGTGGCCTTGAGTTCGGCTCGAGAAACATTTGTGCTTCACATTGCTAACACACGCACAGAAGTTCAGGCACTTTTAAATACTGACTTGCCGTTGCATTTCAGCGAGCTGGTCCATTCAATCTTTAACGCGTCCTCCACGACCGGACTGGCTAATTTTTTCAAAATAGTTAGCAGCGGTCTAGTGACTTCATTTGAGAAAATATTTGGGGTCATTCCTGCTTTCTTCCATTCTATTTTTTCAAGCCTGTTTGGTGGATTCCCCATTTTACTGGCACTGGCGGCTGGCGTTCTGGTCATCTTTTGTTTCGTTAAGCATGGATGCCCTTCATGTGCAAGAAGCCGCACAGCCCCTCCTGGCACTATTTCGCAACCGGATGCTTGAGTACTATGGCACACTGCCGCTTGCGACTTTAAGCACGGCATATGGATTATCGTTTCGATTTTCCTATACACCTGTGTCCAGCCTGTGTTTCATTACCTGAGCTGTGACTTTGACTGGGCCCTTGATTTAGGTCTCAGCAAGACGGTGTCTTCTGACGTCGATTTTAATCAGCTGATGAGTCCCGTCGTTACTCACGAGTTGGTTTGTTCTGGCGAAAGGATTATGGCTTTGGCAGCGATGCATGGACTAATGGGTCATTGGAACATTCTCGAAGCAGCGCTCGACTTCTTGGCGCATAGCTTTCTTGAGAACCCACCGAGTTGTCCTCTGATGGTAATAGAGGCTCCGGTCCTAGAAGAGCACATCTGTTCTTTCCCATTGTTAAATTGGATGGCTGAACTGTTTTCGGATGAAGACGGTGATTTCATTTTGGAGGCTGTTGCTGCATATTTTGCATATTCGGTCTTGCCCTAAAGGCTTTCCGAGTTTCAGATCACGGCCCCTTAATTTCTGCTGAAATAACTTTTTGCAAATTTTGCTTGAATTTTTCACCTCCCCGAACTATTGGCTTGTACAAGTAAACACTGTATTGGCATTTTGGAATTTTTGGATGAAAATTTTTTCCATCACTTTTTAAATTATAACTTTGCTCATAGTTCTTGAACTCTGCTTTCATGAAGAGGCCCTTATCTTATCTTATCTTATCCGTGCTCGGATCATGGGGGGGTGTCATATAGTTACTGCTTATCTATATACTGTGTTAAGTTAGCACAAGCTTATTACATGTTTAAACGCCATTTTTTCCTATTGCTGCTTCTGCACACGACACTTAATTGTTGATTTAGCTTTCAACCTACAAGAGCGTTGTGATTTACTCGAGAATAATATGTTATTGCTCTGATATCAGCTTTGCTTAGTAAACTATGTCTGTACAGAGAGTGCTGAAGCTTCAAGGATAACTCGACACAGAATTGTTGTGAGGTCTGATCTCCGCACCTTCATAGACATAACATAAGTGCAGCTCCTGCCAAATTCTGGCTTTAGGCGCGTTTATATTGCTTTGCTTAGAGCACACATACACACTTGATGCGGTTCGCATGCAGAGAGAGCTGGTGGAAGCTGATGTGATCTCTTCATACTAGGATCTTGAGGTATGGGGCCGCCCTGCTAGAACCCAAAGAGACCTTCTTAGATATTAATATAATATGCTAGTTAGGGAGGGTGAGAATTAGGTGTTGTTAACCCTTATTCATTACAGCATTTTAGTATGCTGTCACCATTTGCTTTTTCTGGACTAGTAACTATGCTGATAACTTTGCTTCTGATAATATGTTTCCTTGTATTATCTAAGATACTGCGTTTGAGAAAACGGCATTAGTAAATAAATATTTCAAATGTGCACGTGTCCTCATTTACTCCACGTTCTGGTTTGAAATGATTATATAACGAAAGAGTGCTCATGTGTTCCACGTGACCTGAGGTATCGTAAGTTCATGTTCTGGTTTGTCTAAACATTGGGAGTTTGTTATGACCAATGGGACACTGTAGCTAGCCTGGTAAGGGGATTTTTGGTACTGAGGTGAGTTTTGGGCCACCCTAATTCGCCGAGGTTCCAAATCTCTATGCACAGTTCTGTAGGAGAACGGAATTCCCGCTACAGTGGCTTTTGGAGCGGAGCTCACAGCAGAGCATCTCGGACCTGGAGGTGAGAGGGGTCGTCTCAAGCTGCTCTGAGGAGCGGCTGTCAGGGGGTGCCTGTAACAGCTGTGGGCAGCACAGGGTAGCACAAGGGAGGAGGGATTACTCACACCTCCTCTTGGTCCACTCCGGTCTGCGTTAGTGAATCAAACTTTCCACGCCCTGCAGAGATATTCCTATTCTCTCGTGAGACGGATGGCTCAGAGATCGGAATACTGCTCAACAGCTAGCTGGAATTTGGCCTTGTGATGTGGCCGTGCTGGTTTGCCTACAGGTGAGCGGGGTGATGGGTGTATCCCACCCTCGTCACCAGTGTGACTTGCCCCTACTGTTGTCAGGCAGGGCCTGGTCAGGAAGCGAACATGCCCGCATGCAGCGCCAATAAAGAGACACATGCACAGTAGTGGTTATGGGCTGCAAAGACCACATGCGGTCTTCGCTCCTTTATTTTATAGCATCTTGCCACACTTGGCCAGAGGGTGCACAAAGTGTGGTTCTGGGGCATTGTTTCACTGCAGGGGTGGAGCCATGATCAGTACACAGACAATTACAGAGTCCAGAAGCATCATTACATTTCAGAATCCCACAACTCATCAGCACATCAATCACTTCCACACTCCACATGTCAGCACAACTTACCATACATAGCTCATTGGCACACCAGAGTTCCGCGGCACATCCCAGCTCCTCAGCACATCGCAGCTGCTCAGCATGCCACCTCCCATCAGTACAATACAGCTCCTCAGCACCCAACATTTGGGAGCCACAGCTCATTAGCATATCAGGACTCCTCAGTTCTTCATCTCCTTAAGCATCACAGCTCTTCAACTTATAACAACCCCTTGCGGGGTTCCCAGCCTTGATGCACAGTTAGCAGTGAAGACCTCCGCCATCCCAGCCCCTTATCCTTTCCAACATGTAATCCAGCTAATGGCTTCGGGCCTGTCCTGGTGCTCCAGACGCAGAACCATGATTCCAACCCTGCATTTGACATTGCAATCGGGCGAGTTCCCACATCTGTCTGAAGTTAACCAGCCATGGATGAAATGTGGAGTCACCGTGCTGACTATCAAATCGTTGGTGAGAATGCTTTCTGATACCTTTATGAACAAGCATTGGCATAGCCAATAGTTCTCGCCTTTTGGACCTTATAAGTGTTTAGCCATGCAACAGTTGATATTGTTGCACCAAGGATGTTGTGCTGCATACCTAAATACTTATAAGGTCCCAAAAGCAAGAACTATTGGCTATGCCAATGCGTGTCTTGTATGTGTACTTGGTGTGCCCTGCTGAGGCTTTCCTTTCAATCCATTTGTACCAGTCTCCTGTTGTGTGTGTTCTTGCATGACGTGTAATCTCCAATCTGCAATCTTTGCTGTGAATACCTCTACCTGGCCATCTCTACCTGCCTGACTGAGCTTGACAGTCACTACTATAAAGTGCAGCCCGGTGTGAGGGAAAGCACTTACTGTGACTCTAGGCACCCACAAGGGCTTGAAGGAGGTAGGGTTGGTGCCAACAGCTTCCATTCCAAGCAATTTACCTAAAGAAGGGGGGGAGAGGTTAAAGGAGCGAAGAAACCAGGGTTTGCCAACTCACAAGCTCCCCTTGTGTCTGCACAGGCGGTAGGTAAGCTGAGGAGTAAGATTCTAGAACATTCTGTCCCAGGGGTGGACAGTCAATGCATGTACATCCCAGAAGTAACACGGGGGATCAGCGTTGAAGAGAACTGTGGAAGCGAGCTGGGGACCAAGTAGGTAACCGAGTAAAGAGCAGGAAGGAGTGTGAGCCTGGCCGGCCCTCTCCGCTTTCATTTCTATGTTTCTAATCACCAGCTAAGCGCCTTGAACTCTGGAAGGAAGCCTGTCTTCGAGGCACTACTGAGAATGACCCTACAGGTGTTCCACGCAGCTCTTTCACAGCAGGGTGACACCACAGATAGGGACAAGGCAGCAGTGAGCACAGGCTGATGGGCGGGGGGGGTTTAAAGAAACTATTAGCACCTGCGGCTCGGCTTCATTGCAGTGTTCTGCTGCCACCTTGTGGTGGAAGAACGTAATTCACTGGAAGCATAATTTCTTGCAGATTTCACGCTGCCTTTTGATTTTAACTTGTGAATCATCAAGCGCGCGCTTCGCGCAGCAGCAGGGGGAGGGGGCCTGCGCGATTCCCCTACGGGAGTTTGCCACCATATGGTGCCACCATATGGCGCTGCGTGCTCCTGCAAGGAAATCGCCAGATGAGCACGCGTTGCCATTGAAAGCAGGCATTGCGCGTTTTTGGCACCAAAGCTGTGCCGATGGCATTAGGTCTCTCTCCTATGCAGCGCATGTGCGCTGCATAGGCGAGACCTAAAAAGATAGGCATGTTATTCAATACAGAGCCACTTCCTTGCTAAGGTTTCACTCAATGAAGATGGTAGAACCAAGATGACATTCATTACTCAGCGGAAGAACTGGGCACTCTGTCCTGTCTACATGCCAACCCCCTGCCCACTCGCCTTCCCACTTTGAGAGCCGCCATGGGTACGAAGGTCCTGAGGAGAAAGAGGTAAAGATGTGTTTTTCAATTTCTTGAATAATGCTGAACCGCTGTCTGATAGATAATTTCCTTCATGTGTTGGAGAGGTCTGGAGCTAGCTTTCTGCTGCTTTCCGCCTGTGAATGGTGCAAGTAAGTATGAAGACCTAGTGATGAAACATGACACCCCTCCCCCTTCCCCACGAGTCCATATAGAATTATTTACCCTGCCCCCTGCTGTGTGCTAATGTTGAACCCAGGTCCCCCAACCCCTATTCCTTAAATCCTGTAAATGGTAATGCTGTGCACTCCTCAGTGCATTCCCAACATCCCTCCTCGCACACCCTGTGGACTCGGCTGCCAGGGCTCCAACATTGCGCACGCACAGCTCCCTTGAGGGTCCCTCTCACCTCTGGGGGTAGGACTGCCAGCAGTGGATCATGGTTGGCTGTGCAATTCTACTTGTTTGTGCCAGAAGGGTTTGCTGTGACAGAAAATATGTGACAAGACATCACCCAATACACATTTTCCTCTCGTTCTACCTAGTTGTAGATCACCCTCTCTGCCGCCCTTTCTCTCCGATCTCTCTCTCTCTGCAGTTCCTCATGTCTCTCTGTCTCCATCTCTCTGCATGATGATTCTCTCTGTCCCCACACATTCACTGTTGCGACACATGCGACATCAGTGGAGAGAGAAGCGCTGTCTGGAAACAATTTCACACAATTGCTGCAACAGATCAGTGATTTGCACGACGCTGGCACAGTGGCGGCTTGTGACATTTGAAAGTGGTGAGCAGAAAACAATTGTCGTACTTCAGTGCGGCGAGCAAGCGTAGCGAGCGAGCCTGAACCACTTACGGGGGGTTTGGGGGTTCTCCCCCGAGAACATTTTGAAAAAAGAGTGGGCAAATGGTGCATTTTCAAGCAAATCAGAAGGTGCTAGAGGAGGGAAGGAGGCCACCAGCTGAGGCAGAAGCAGGGGAGCAGTTAAAGTTGGGGGCCAGCAGTGGTGAAATGCAGGACAGGTATACTTGTGATAAAACATCAGCTGAAGTCCAAAATGGAGAGCCTTGCTAGCCCTCAGACACTCAGAAGGGAAACTCCTGGGGCTTCCTGGCTTTTCAGCCACTCTGGTCAGTGCTAGCACAGGATCAATCACATTAGAGATGGTGAAAATAAGGAAGGGGAGAGGAAGAGGAAAACAGGAAAGGAAAATTACTCGAAGGATGACTAGTCTGGGCAGTATGACTAATATAGAAGTAAAGACTGTGAAAGGAGGAGAAGTGGGCTTTCGAATGGAGGGTAGAAGGTAAAAAACATGGACCTGATGCTACCCTCTCATGGAAATGGTCATGGAAAGGTTGACGCACAGACTCGCCTACCCTTGGTAGAAAAGCTTGGGAGGAGATGGAGAAATGGCTCTGCCAGAAACTCTAATCAGGGTTACATTCTAGAGATGAAGTTCAGTACCCCCCTCTGAAATGGAGATCTCCAACTTGCCAGCTTGACCACAGATGTTGCAGAAGTGGATGAAACAGTATCTGGTGACACAAATATGAGTGCTCTGGAAGGTGCAGGACAAGATTGTCAGTCGAGTACCCAGTGCATAGGGCACGCTGAGAATGACACAGAAGGGAATTTAATGCCAGAGGAATGCTCAATAAAGAACAGGCGTACTCCTGGAAATAGTGATAATCATTTTATGGCGTAGGGGGCACAATTCTATGTCAATAAGACTACACTTATAAGAGGAAACAGGAAAAGGGTGCAAGGCGTTGGTAGAAAGGTCAGTGTCAAACCTCACGAAATAGAAGATTTAATGGAGTTATCAAATGTGCTGGGGGTGAGACTGCAATGAGATTCAGACTGGTGCCCCTGAGATTTTTGGATCACTTAATTGCATGACTGAAGGCTTCTTTGAGCTATCCAATCCATCTCAGACAATGGCCACAGGTGGGGTTATCTCCTGCTCTAGTATTAGCTTCAGTAACAGAGCGCACATTACAGCGACTTTAAGCTTGTTGCATCATTGAAGTCTTCCTCAGCTCCCCTCTGAGAAACACAATCGGCTTCAAACCTCTCTTGAGCGCCTAGGAAGTGGGTTCACTCCTTAGGGCAGAGGTCTTCAAACTTTTGTCGGCCGAACTGTGGTATAATGTTATTGTTTGGAATGACGCGCGTGAACGCACGCGCGTCATCCACAAACAATATGCGTGCGTGTGTTATGATTTAAATGCGTGTGTGTCGCGTGGTTGTTGTTCGCGTGCTGTGCCCATGTGTATCTGTGTCTCGTGTGCGTGTTGTCCTTTGAATGTGTGTGTTTCAGATAAAAGGTATGACCGGCGGTTGTGATGCCATTCTAACTGGTACGTTGCTGGAGTTAACTTACAAATAAAACTCCTCTTACTTATTCATGGATTCCGCCTATTTCTTCTTCTGAGAAGCTTTCCTTTTATCCCACAATACTGGTGACGATCGGGAACACGTTTCTATGCGTGCAACAAATGGATTTTGAAGGAATTACTGTTTTTTTCGTTTCAAGCTGTTTCATTGGTCGTTTTTTCCAAGGATTTTCGCATTAACTCTCTCTATTGGATGTCACTTTATCCTCTCCATTGGATGACTCAAGAACAGATTTGTAACGGTCATTTTCATTGGATGTTGATCGGTAACATTGGATTCTGAAGAAAATTTTTTTTTTTCAATTGGCCTAAAGACTGTGAATAATATCTACTGTGGGAATATTTACAAGAAAAAAAAAAAGAAAACAATTGTCTCCAATACCACAATACAAGGAACAGTAAGTGACTTCTGTGATTCGCACACACTGTTGTGAGTCACAAACTTTTAAGGGAGACTGTAAAATAATTTGTTTATTCACATTTAATTGTTTAAATTAATCTGTTATTAATCCTTCTATATAACTATGATGGGGATTCAACCTCCTCCATAATTTTTAGCTATTAAGGGTGATCCCCCAATTGAATGGGATATTTGGGAACCAATGTTTTTAGCATATGTTGAGGTTCTAGAAGAAGAAGATTGTGGAGCAGAAAGAAAATTAGCTTTATTAAAGCATTGTCTTGGAGGGATTGCTCTTAAAGAATTCAAAAGTTTACCTCCTTTAAATGATACTTCTAATTTGAATGTATATCAGATTGCAACTAAACAACTTGCTATTAGATATGGAAAAAAAATTAATATGGTCATGGAGAGATTTAAGTTTTACTCAAGGAAACAACAAACTGATGAATCTATTGATAACTATGTTTCTGCACTAAGGGCATTAGCGGTTACATGTGAATTTGAACATATTAATTATGATCAAGTACTAAGAGATCAGATTCTCATGTGTACCAACAATAAAAAAATACAACAAGGGTTATGGACAACTTCTGACATGACTTTGAATGCTGCAATTGAGATTGCCAAGTCAATAGAGCATTCTGAAAAATTTGTTGATGAAATTCGATCACAAAACAACAATAAACCAGATGTGTTAATTCTTAACAAAGAAAATGACAAACTTAAGGACTCAGAAAAATATAGGAAAACTATCAACACAAGGAATGATAACCAGTATAGAAGTGGAAATAGAAATAGATGGCAAAAACCTGATCAGAGAACAAATACTTGGCAAAGACCTGATCAAAGGATGAACATGTGGCAAAGACCAGATTCAAGAGTATACAATATGTATTGTTTTAGATGTGATAGTGGTTACCATCTGGGGAATTCGAATTTATGCCCAGCCTTAGATAAAATTTGTTCAAGATGTGAAAAAAAGGGGCATTTTTCAAAAGTTTGTAGATCTGCACCAAGGAGAGTCAGTTTAGTACAAGACCAAGAGCATGAAGGTTCAAGTGATTGTGAATTTGATGTTAATACTATAATGTGCATAACTAAAGAACCTAAAGTAAAAAAAATTCCTTCAGGTGATATCAGCATTGATGGAGTATCCACTAAAGTATTTGTAGACTCTTGCTCATGGTACACTATTCTACCCGACATGTTATTTAAGTCTAATTGGCCTAATGTTAACTTAATGCAACCTGATATCACACCAAGCGGATATACAGGCCATAGACTGCAACTCATTGGTTACTTCATATCTGAACTTAAATTTAAAACTCGCTCTACATATGGAAAGGTGTATATTACAAAGTCTGGTGATTCATTGTTAGGTTGGCCACACCAAGAACAACTTGGAATGAAACTTGATCCTAATGCTGATCCTCCTGTTTACTCTATTGATTCTGAACCAAGTAATTCTGTGCCAAGTAAAAGTGGAGAAGGTGTTTTGATTTCTGAAATTAAAGTAAAATTTCCAAAATTATTCTGCAATGATCTAGGAAGATATAAAGGATTTGAACATCGGATAAAAGTACATGCAAATGCCTTACCTGTCCGTCATAAGGTTAGGAATGTTCCTCTTTCCTATAGGGAAAAATTAAAAGAAATTCTCAATGATATGTGTGAAAAGAAAATAATAGAACCCATTGAGTCATCTCCTTGGGTATCGCCCAATGTGATTTCGATCAAATCAGGGGGAGATCTTCATGTGTGCATAGATTTACGCAGTTTGAACAATGCTATTTGCGTGGATTCACATCCTTTACCTAATCTGCATGAGATGGTTTCTACTTTAGATAATGCCACAGTATTTTCTTGTTTAGACTTGGCAAGTGCGTATCATCAAGTGGTCCTTCATGAAGACTCAAGAGACTTAACTGCTTTCATTACACCTGAGGGTTTATACAGATTTTGCAGGATGCCTTTTGGGCTAGCAAGTGCGGCTGCGGTATTTCAAAGGCTGATGAAAGAGACTCTAATTGGTTTATCTGGAGCAATTGCATTCCAAGATGACATTTTAGTTTTTGGGAAAGATAGAATTGAACATGACAAACATTTATTTAAAGTGTTAAATGCTCTATCAGAGAAAGGACTAACACTTCGTGCTTCCAAGTGTAAATTCAGAAAAGAAGAAGTGGAATATCTTGGACATTGCATTAGTGGAAATGGCATTAGACCTAAAACTTCACATTTGGAAAACATTAGCAAGGCACCTATTCCTCAAAACAAAGAACAGTTGGTTGCTTTTTTGGGACTTGTGGAATTTTATGCACAATTTATCCAGAACTATGCAAGTGTAATTGAACCTTTTAGGATGCTTTTGAAGAAAAATGCAAAATTTGAGTGGACTGATTCAATGACGTCAACATTTAATGCTGTAAAGTCAATGATAATTAGAGCACCTTGTCTCAAACCATTTGTAATTGGCAAGAAATGCATTGTGACAGTTGATGCAAGCAATTGTGGATTGGGTGCAGTGTTGATTCAAGAGGAATGGGGTAAAGAATGGATTGTAGCATACGCTTCAAGGACGTTGAGGGAGTCAGAGCGACATTATTCTGTAATTGAAAGAGAACTTTTAGCATGTGTTTGGGGAGCGGAACACTTTCGATCTTTCCTGTGGGGAACGAAATTTGTCATTAAATCAGACCACAAACCTTTGGTGCATATATTGTCACCGGGTGGAGGACGTACACTTTCATCTAGATTAGCTAGACTTTCATCTAGGTTGCAACATTTTCAGTATTCTTTAGAATACATTCCTGGGAAATCCAATGTCCATGCTGATTGCATGTCACGACTTCCATTGGGGTGCAGAGATTCTGATGTGGTTGATAAAGATGATTGTGAAGTAGCACATGTTTTCAGTGATGTCAATTTAGTGTTTGGGGAAAATTCGGTGGTACTAGAAGAGACATGGAATGAAGAAATGAACAAAGATTTAGGGGTATATTACCAACTACTAGCGATAATTTTTGTCTCTAACTTGTTTAGAGACAAAAATTATCGCCGCACATCGGCGATTTTTATCGCAGATAAACCTTGCTATTAGCAAGGTTTATCGCAAATGCGATAAAAAACGGCCGCAATGCATGAATATCGCTGAAAAGTCAGCGATATTCATGCATTATCGAGCAAATGCTCTTAGCCATGTTATCCACCTCCCATTGGATAACATGGTGAAGAACTGCTCAGGGCAGGTGTTAGCTTTTGGAGATATTCGCGCTTAGCGCGAATATCTCCAAAAGTTGGTAATAGGAGATAGCGATGTTAGCGACTGTTTCCAGTCGCTAACATCTTGGCACGCCCACTTTGCATGTCATTAGTGATAAATATCACTGACATGCAAAGCGGGGCCCAAGATGGTCGCTATCTCCTATTAGCTGTCACTAACTGGTGTTAGCGACAGCTTGGTAATAGGGAGATAATTTTATCTCCGCTTTCTTGGCTTTTAAAGCCAAAAAAGCGGAGATAAACCCCTTGATAATATACCCCTTAGAACTTAAAGAAGTGAAGGAATATGTGTTGAAGGGTTGGCCTGAAGGAAGAGATTTTACTAGTGGTCTAATGAGTTATCATAAAATTAAAGATGAACTGGCGATAGAAAATGACATCCTATTGAGAGGTGATAAATTTATTCCACCTTTTGGCCTTAGGAAAAAGTTTTTAGATTTAGCTCATATGGGGCATTTTGGTATATCGATTACTAGAAGGCGTTTGAAAAACAACTTCTGGTAGCCTGGTATTGATTATTTTGTAGAGCAACAGGTGACATTGTGTGAATTGTGTGCTAGGAGTGATAAAACAGCTAAGGCTTTACCCAGTGTACCACAACCTGTTGCATTACCTGCATCATCGTGGAACAAACTTGGTATTGACATTATTGGACCATTTAGTGTTTTGCCACAACAGCATTCTTTTGGCATAGTGTTGATAGATTATTTTTCTAAATGGCCAGAAATAAAGATGGTTAGGGAGGTTACTAGTGATGCTATTATACAGTTTATGGATGAAATTTTCTGTAGAGAGGGCATTCCTCAAGAGGTAGTGACAGACAACGGTCCACAGTTTGTTAGTAAGCAAATGGAGAGTTATTTTAATAGGCGTGGTATTTTTCATAGAAGAATAGCGGTATTCCATCCAGAGGCCAACGGTCAGATGGAGAGATTCAATAGAGTGGTCAAGGAAGCTATTCAATTAGCTGTCAAAGGTGGTTTATGCTGGAATAAAGCGCTACAATCCATGCTGTTGTCGTATAGAACCACTCCTAATGCTGTTACCTTATTATCTCCTTTTGAGTTACTGAGAGGACGTAAACCCAGTACTAATCTGGTTCCTTGGTGGTTAAAGAATAAAGATAGTGGTCGCATTGATTTTGCAGAGGTTGATTTTGGAGAAATTCGTAGGAAGGTTGATGCTTATAAGGAGAAAATGAAGAAGGATTTGTCAAAAGTGGAGACAAAAAGCTGTGTGTCTATTCAAGTGGGAGATTTTGTGAGATTAAAAAAAGGAGGCTATGTACATAAAGGGTTAGCAAAGTGGTCTGATCCCGTTGAAGTAATTGAAGTATTCAAGAATGCTGTCAGAGTACTGGATGGAAGTGTTTGGCATTTTAGTAGAGTTTCAAAGTTTAATATTAGCAAGCAACTTTCTGGAGGTGATTCACCAAAGGTGTTTTCAAATGAGGATGATTCATTCAATGTATTTTTGGATGTCACTGCAGACAGTTCAGGGTCATCTAATTCGACTGCTGTTTCTGTTGATTGTGATTCTAACACAGAAGAGTTGTTGAGAAGCTCAAGAAATCGCAGAGCTCCTGTACGGTTCAGAGACTTTGTTCTTACTTAAAAAATTTTTTTTAAAGGAGGGAGGTGTGTGGTATAATGTTATTGTTTGGAATGACGCGCGTGAACGCACGTGCGTCATCCACATGTGTATATGTGTAGAATTGAAGGTGTGTAAGTGTTTTCTTGTAGTATGTAATAAATGCAATGTCTATGTAACTTTGTATGTGTATGTGTGTGTGTGTTGTAATATTTAGTGTGTGGTGTGTGTCTAATTGGTGGTTTGTGTGCCGTAATAGTGATGTTTAAAAAAAAAAAAAATGGCGGACGCAATGGGTCTTCTTGACGCTGCTTACGTTAAGTAGGTCAGCGGTCTAGTTATTTTTTTTTTCCCCTTCCGTGTTCAATTTTTGATTGACGTTTGTTTCCAGCCAATCGTAGCGCTACGTTTTTGACGTAGCGTTGCGATTGGCGTGCGTCACCGGGGAATTCCCCAGAAGATCGAGAATCGTGGGGCGCGGAAGGCGTGTTGGTGTTCCTGTCCTGTTGCTGCGTCGTTTGACAGGTAAGAGTGTATTTTTATGTGTTTTTTTAAGTTAATTGAATGTACTATTGATAGTGTGAATAAATTTACTAATGTTTATTACTGAATGTCGATAACTTTTTTAGTTTTTCGTTCGCGACTGTCTTAGTAATAGCGTATTTACTTAATTTAAATGTAATTTAATGGTTTGAAATGTGATATATTATGTATATGTTGCTGAGAACTGTAATTTAAATTTTTTTTGGGTTTTATTGGACGAATTCTGCACAAAAAATGTATTTTCCCTTTGAAGGGGTATGTACTTTGAGTTTATTCATGTATTAATTGGATGTGCTATGTTTTAATGAATATTTTCTTAGTGTATTACATTATTGTATATATTTGCATTGTATGTAATCTATATTGTGTCAATTTTTTTTATTGCGCGTATGTAATTAATTTTTTATTGTGGTGTTATTACCTGAAAATGTTCGATTTTTATTCGATGCACATAGTTTATATGAAGGTGCGTTAATGTATATTTTTGTGAAAGTCTTTTATTGTTTTTTTCGTTGTAAATGAAATATGCGAATAATGTTAGTCAACACATTTTAAAACTGCAAATGTGGATGTTCCTTTTAGTTAGCAGTTCCGTTTTATCTGAATGTTCACTTTATTCCCATTTATCCTGCAAAGTTCTTTTTTTAAAAAAAATAAAATTTTATTTGGTGAGTAATAATTCAAGGTGATATAAATGAACGTATTATTGGTTAGTGTGGTGATTTGGTTATAGTGTAGTTTTCATGTCTTTTGTGAGTAAAAGATCATTTGTTATTTTGTTTTTTATAGAATGTTATTTGTGACATTCACAAAAGTTGGTTTGGTACATAGCCGGACTTTGAGGTACACTTGTGTAGGTCAGAGGTGTAAGATGGTCATTTCTTGAAAGGATGTATGTTGGATTAAACATAAAATGGAGGCAGACTGGGACACACTATGAATTTATAATGGTGTTTGTGATTATAATATTTGGAAATAGCATTGAGAATCAACGAAGTGTTTCAAATATTTGTGAGGGAGATGGTCTGTGCGTTTTATTAACTTTTTTAACTTTCAAAAATGTTTATTTGTGTGGCCCACCTTTAGCAGGTTTTTTGTTTTTTCATTAGGTAATTGTTAAAGTTTTACTTACAATGTGTCCCCTTGACGTTGTACGTTATGTTTTTTTGCGTTCAATATTTTTTTTCCCTTTGAGTTCCGTGTTGTATTTGTTAATGAAGTTTTTTCCAGCCAATCGCAGTGCTACGTTTTTGTCAATCGCATTGCGATTGGCATGCGTCACCGAGGAATCTTCCAGAAGATCGAGAATCGTAGGGGGCGGAAGGCATGTTGTGTTCCTGTGTTGTAGCTGCGGCGTTTGACAGGTAAGTGTACATTTGTATGTTTTTTTTTATGTACACGGACAGGCTGGGGTGGAGCAGGAGTACACGGGCAGGCTAAGGTGGAGCTGGAGTACACGGACAGGACGGGGTGGAGCTGTAGTACACGGACAGGCTGGGGTGTAGCTGTAGTAAACGGACAGGCTAAGGTGGAGGGGGAGTACACGGACAGGCTGGGATGGAGCAGGAGTACATGGAATGAATGAATCTCCTGATGTGCTTTTCCTCGCCGAAACCTGGTTGCAGGATTCGGATTCTTCAATACTTAATTTGGCTTTCCCCCCGGATTATGCCATCTTGACTCTTAATCGTGTTACCAGGGGGTAAGAATATGTCACCGCTATGCCGTACTCCGGTGCTCTCTTTGATCAATCTGTCACTTTCATCTGGGATTGTTCCAATTAGGTGGAAGCAGGCTGTAGTTACACCTATTTTGAAGAAGGCTACCCTTGACCCCCTCAAACCTGAGAACTACCGCCCCATTTCCTTGCTTCCTTGGGCCACGAAAGTCACGGAGGCCCATGTGAACGGCATCCTTGCAGACCATCTTACTAGGGCTAACATTCTTGACCCTACTCAGAATGGGTTCCGTGCGGGCCATAGTACGGAGACGGCCCTACTTTCCATGGTCGAACATCTGCGGTCCGTGCTTGATGCTGGTCGGACGGCGGCACTACTGTTATTAGATCTTAGTGCCGCGTTCGACACGGTCTCGCACGGGATCTTGCTTCAGCGACTTGAGGAAGTGGGTGTCACGGGCTCCGCCCTATGCTGGTTCCGATCTTTCCTTGCTGAAAGGTCATTCCAGGTTGCGATTCCGCCCGGCAAGTCGAAATCCTATCCGTTAGACCTGGGGGTCCCCCAGGGTTCATCGCTGAGTCCCACTCTTTTCAATCTTTATGTGAGGCCGCTGGCTGCGGTCGTCAAGCAATGGGGCTTGACGATGGTCTCATATGCAGATGACACGCAGCTGGCGGTCACGCTGAGTGGGGACTCAGACATGGAGGCTCCCAGGTTCTGTGACGGCTTACGGGCAGTGGCTAACTGGATGAATTCCAACTGTCTCCAGTTAAATACCAAAAAGACAGAGGTTATGGTGGTCGGTGAGCAGGCGGCGTTGTGGGGTGACAAGTGGTGGCCATCTGAATTAGGTGTGACTCCTCTCCCAGCATCGGAGATAACAAAATTTGGGGGTGTGGCTTGATTCGACCCTCGGTTTCATCTGTCATACCAAGAAGGTGGCGGCTTCTTGCTATGGGATCATTAGAGGGCTCAGACCTATCCTCAAATTTTTTGATGCTTCCACCAGGCAACTGGTGGTCCAAGCATCAGTGCTGTCCCGGCTGGACTATGCCAGCTCGCTTTTAGCCGGGATTAATCAGGCAGAACTCACCCGGCTGCAACGAGTTCAAAATGCTGCAGCCAGAGTGGTAATTGGTCTGCCAAGGCGGTGTTCGGTTTCCAAATCTCTGCACTCCCTCCATTGGCTCCCCATACCCCAGAGGATTAAATTCAAGGTTCTTTGCCTTGCGTTTAAAATCCTCAAAGGTATGTCTCCCCAAATTTTGGAGAACCTGCTGATATCGTATGTCCCTTCGCGTACCCTCAGATCTATGGGTCAGAATCTGGCTGTGGTTCCGCGCTTTAGATTGGCTAGAGTTGGTGGCCGCTCTTTTCGTGTGCTAGCAGCAAAGTGGTGGAATTCTCTTCCTCCGCATGTCCGGGCCATTGATGACCTTCTTCAGTTTAGACGAGCCGTCAAGACCTTTTTATTTGCTTAGTTTTCTTGCTCTCTTTTGCCCTTCCTGAGTCTCTTTGTGTTGTGTTGTGTTTGCCTTGTCAAAGCGCCAGGACGCCCCTTCGCTGGGGCAGCTGTGCGCGGTATAAATAAAAATAACATAACATAACATAACATAACATGGACAGGCAGGGGTGTAGCTGGAGTACACGGACATGTTATTCTGTAGCTTGAGTACACGGACAGGCTGGGGTGGAGCTGGAGTACAGGGACAGGCTGGGGTGGAGCTGGAGTACACAGACAAGCTAAGGTGGAGCTGGAGTACACGGACAGCCTGAGGTGGAGCTGGCACTGAGGTTGGATGAGGAGCTATAGCACACAGACAGGCTGGATTAGAAGTGAGGGCAAATGGACAGGCTGGTAGAGAAGGTGTACACACGGGCAAGCAGGGTGAGGAGGTGGGACACACGGACATGCTGGGTGAGAAAGTGGGGCACACGGACAACTTGTATTATATTAAAATAATAGCACATCAGTAATGGAGTCAGTGTCATGAGTAATGTGTTTTGAGACCGAGTAGCATGCATGAGAGGGAGTGGTGGGGGGTGGAATGGACGAACGTGCAGCTGAGTGAGAGAGAGGCTGTGCTCTGCGTGTTTGCGCGCACAAAAAGAAAATAAATACATTTATCCAAAAGCATGCCAAAAGCATGAAACTTGTAGGATATATTCAGATGCAATGACGGAAACATCAATGACAACGTGTATTATATTAAAAGAATAGCATGCAAGTTGTGACTTATGATGTGACTGGAGATGTGCCTTTGTTTAGTCGGCCCTTAAGGTCAGATTTGCATTTCACAGGGGATGTCTGCCAACAGATAAGAATCTTTATGGCTCAGCTTAAAGCACTCCAGTATCCTGGTGTGCTTTAAGCTAAGTGAAGCAATGGTGTCTACATGGTCTGGGGGGAGTAGAAATGCGAGTCACGGCCTGTGGCCGTGAAATGGGAGTCACGGCCTGCGGCCGTGAAAAGTGAAGTGAAAAATTAGGGGAGGAGAACTGGCAGAGGCCGGCCAAGCGCACGCTGGGGAAGCCTGTGGGAGGGAGGCTGATGCCTTTCATGTGGGGAAATGCGCGTGCTTGTGGTCACGTGATTCTCGTGAACTGTTGGAAATCCGCTTTTTGAGAGCCTTTTGAGAGCCTTGGGTTTAAGTCTTGGTTTAGCGGTGGTTTAGCGGCATTAGACTTGCATATTCATTCCTGCGGAATGGAATAGGCGAGACCTAAAAAAAGGTTAAAAAGGCCAGCCCCTTACTTACCATTACCTACCATTGGTTGGCTTCAGTGTAACTCTTGTTTCCTTGCATCTTATTGGTCACCCCTTCTCCTGATCTACGCTTTCTCCTGGGGCTTTGCCTTGTTTTCCTGCCATTGGCCATTGAAAAAGTGCAGCTTCCTGTCGGTGGTCAGTGTCCTTTCACTGGTCGCAGGTTCCTGCAGGTACCCTTTTTTACTTTTTGCACATGCATTCTCGTAGTGTGCATGTATCTGCAGTCCCGCCCCCGCAGCCATGCCCTCCTCCTGCTGTCCGTTGTTCCACCACCCGTCAGCACTCCTCCTGTGGTTTCCCCTCACCCGCCCTCCTCCCACTGTCTCTTGTTCATTGTCCCCTAGCTCCCCATTCTCCGCCTGTCTGTTGTCCCCCACCCCTGCGCTTCTCATGCTCCCCATTCTCCGGCTGTCATTGTCCCCAACCACTGCCTTTCTCTCACTATCTATTTTACCACACCACCACCCTCCTCCCTCCTGTTCTCCCCCTCCCAACCCCCAGTGCTATATTTGTGTTACATTTTGCACAGCAGAGTGAGCTTGAGGTAACAAAAACACCATGACTCAGTCAATGCTGGTCGCCTCATGGTGCTTTTTTTTAAAACTTTAAGCCATGCTGCACCGCAGCCTGTCCTTCTATGCAACATGTAAAAATAAAATTGACAAAGCCAATAGATCTCACATAGGCAAACTCGAGGCTTTGCCAATGCTTTTCAATAAAAGCAACTATGCCAAGTGAGGCCAGATACTAAGATTCAATTTGCAAAACACGGTCACAAATTGCACACTGAATTTTTGTGAATGGAAGCTGATTTTGCCAACCAAACTATTCTATATTTGGTTGGTTCTCAAAATCACCATTTGCAGAAAATCCCTTAATGACCTGCCTAATTAATTTTCACGAGGCTGGTTGCAATTTGCAACCCATTGTGATTGCCTACAAACAGAGGGATACAAGATGCAATGTACTGTAGACCACCATTTCAGTGGTTGCGTTCCCAAATGGGACTTCTTTTTTAAGCAGCTGGAGTTCCTTAAAGGAAACCCTATTGCTTTGGACCACTGCCTACTCTCCCTGAGTAAACCAACCCAGTTTCCAGAGATGAAGGTGTTCCAAAGAGAAGCGCATTCCTTTCCTTTGGGATCCCAATTAAATTCTTCTTTGAGGAGTCAGTAACTGGACAATGGCCTGTGACCGGATTTGTGGTCAAAACTACTAACAAATACTGTACTGAATCATCATTTGGACGGACTGCCCCTTTAACACTGCTTTCCAACTGCTATTCATTATTAATCACAGAACCCATTTTTATAAGTTGGAAAAACGTTTATGACTGGTAAAATGGGTTTTGTACATTACAAAAAGAAATTTCGTGGGTGAAAACCCAGTGACTTTACAAATGTCAGCTTTTGCAAGCAGTTGTCAAACTTTAGTGGTTCAAGTAAGTGTAGCCCAAGCAGGCATTAGATGAGATTGGCAGGAAGCCCATTCTCTTGCCCTTTTTAGCCGTTTTGGGGATACCGTAAAAGTGAATATTGTTGCTCCTCTATCTTTCTTCCAAAAGTGTTAATTTACACAAGAAGGTCCATATGTCTTGTTAAGTGACTTCAGAAATTGCTGAGATACAAAGTCAATTCTACCTGGTCTCAGGTTAAAGTTCAAGGTTTGCAAGTATGTAACCTGGAATATGTGCCAACAATGTGTTGTTCAAACATTTGTAACATTTGTGCAACAACAAGGCAGCTTGAAACCGGAAACATCACAGTGTCATGAAATAACGCATTTGTAGACGAGGGCACCAGATCCCTGTGGGAGAGCCAATCATTATCTTTATCCGCCATCTGATTCCTTTTCAGGGGAGACCTTGATTTATCCCTGTCATTAGAAAGTTTCCCAACTACCTCCCTCAGGCTGCCTTTGTAGGTTTTCCTGTGGGTTGGTCGCCCATCATTGTATTGCCACTAGTCGCCCCTGGGTGTATATTTGTGTGGGTTGTGAGTCTGCACCATACCTGATAACTGGGTGGGCCCCTATTGCATTCATGGGGGTAGAGATGAGTGCATCGAGAAAATCATTCAGTTACTCTGGGCCTGTGTACTCGTCTGTGTCCCCCTCTATGGTGATTATCATAGTTGCTGGAATCAAAGGTCATATTTGATATGCCGTTGTGGTAATTTGAGGCAAAGGGCCAAAAATGTCTTCCTCTTGGTATTCTGAAAATTATTCTTTTTAGTTGTCTGTACAACTGCTTTGGTGTGTCAATAGCACAGGAAATATGCAATTATAGGAAGCAGCTGGTCCTTTGTAGCAGATCTGTGAGGTCAGGTATGAGGTGCCCTTTGAAACTCTAGTGGTTCAAGTAAGTGTAGCCCAAGCAGGCATTAGATGAGATTGGCAGGAAGCCCATTATCTTGTCCTTTTCAGCCGTTTTGGGGATACCATAAAAGTGAATATTGTTGCTCCTCTAGCTGTCTTCCAAATGTGTTAATTTGCACTAGAGCGTCCATATGTCTTGGTCAAGGTATTTTTTGGTACTTGTCTAGTCTTTCTTCTACTGCTTCCAAACTTTTCCCACTAAATCCAGATGGGCATTGAATGTCGCAATGTCAGTTCAAATAGGTGTTAACTCCATGGGTATATCTGGTACAATAGAGGCAAGCTGGCATATTATTGAGCTTATGGAAAAAGGTTCCTTCACTTGGTGTCCACACTGTCACAGTGACTCTATGCCCCACATTTCTGATGCCAGTGAGCACTTTTGATAAAGAGGAGCTGCTTGGCCAGGAAAGTGAAGACATTTTATAGTGTTATGTTTTGCAGTGCACAGTGCATGGAGATCGACGGCGTAGACACTGATGCAGCATTCACTATGTAACCATTTGCATAATGGGGCTTGTCTAGTCCCAAGACTGTGTGAAAGCTTCTAAATTATGTGCAGATTTTGTGCTTACACACTGTGAGTTGCTAAGTATGAGCAGCCCATGTCCTGGCCAGAACTATAACACTGTGCAGATTAACAGCTCTGTCCTCTCTCTTTTGGATGTGGTTGTGTGCCTGTCCTCTGTGGGGAATGCACCTCCAACAGACCGGGTAATCACTCTGTCTGTGAGCAGTGGTAGGAAAGCCTGTCTGAATTGTATGAATGTGGTATGTATGCACTGATCTATTGCATCATGATGTTGTATAAAGGTGTTGTTATCAATGCACTCCAACATTAGGCGAGAGCCTGCTGTGCTAGTATAGTGTCATATTTATCTGGCTCTCTGTGGGTAGGAGCTGTCTTGGGGGGAGGCCTGGTTCCAGCCCAGGCGTCGGAGCTTGGGTAAGTTGGGCTACTGCTGTCTCTCAAATGTACGATGTCTGGGGCATATTACCAAGAACCTCGTTAAAATTATGGCCGTTTTAGCGGCAGGAAACTGCTGTTAAAACTGCGATAATGGGCTTGCTAATATGCGTTATAGAATTACAATAGAAACCCAGGTTAGATGTCCAGCACATCTAACCTGGGCTTCTATTGGAATTCTATAACGCATATTAGCAAGTCCATTATCACCGCTTTAGCGGCAGTTTCCTGCGGCTAAAACTGCGATAATTTTAACGAGCATCTTGCTAATATACCCCCAAGTCTTTTCACCTCCACTGGGTTCTGTACGAAAGTGCACTGCAAAGTGAAAGGCAGCAGCCATAGGAGGGATTTTTATTACCAGTTTAACATTAAACTTTATGTGTTGTGGGCAAAAAGCTTTCTACAGCCCAATTCTTTCTTTACCTCTGGATTTTAAAGATTATTTTACGTTAGCAGGAGGCTACAATTCAAATGGGTTAGCAATCATTTCTGATGCATACTTTTCAGTGTGTTCATGCTCTGTTCCACTGCCATGGCTGTGTGTGCTGTGTGGTCCCTTTCTGTGCGCTTTTGCTCCTGGACGTTTTGTGTGTTTGCTGGCCCCTGTTATAGGTTGCTGCACTGCTGGCACTGGGGCCGGGTGCTGGTGTGACTTCTCTGTGTGTCGAGTGTGACCTGATTGCAGTGCCTTGTGTAATTGTTTCCCCAGTGGGTGGGGTTGGTAGAGCAGAGAATGTTAGACATAATGTAGAGAATGCTTAACAGAACAAACCATAGGAAAATGCACATTTCTTAAATGTGTAAAAACAAAAATTCAGATTATTAGTAGGTGGAAAGTCCCCATTTTGATCATGCTTTACATGACTAGCCCTCACATATTTTCTTTGCTATTGCTATTTTGTTTGCTCTCTTGCGACTATTAGCTTGATGCTCTGGCTCATTGTTCTTTTCCACAAGGAACTCTTTATGGATTTCATGTTGGGTTAGGTCCCTAAGATTAAGATAGGGACTATCAGCCTGATTCATGTACAGGCCGTTTTGCGTGGCCCTAATAGCGAATCATAGCGACTCGCTATTGAGGACACGCAAAACGGCATTCATGTAGGAATTGCTAAATAAATAGCGATTCCTACATGTTCTCTATTTGCGAGTAGAAATTTCCTACTCGCAAAAAAAGGAATAACTCCCCATTCATTCCTATGGGCCAAGAGGCCCATAGGAATGAATGGGGAGTATCCCTTATTTGCGAGTAGCAATTTACTACTCGCAAATAAGATAGCGATTTTAAGGGTGCCAGGGGTGTCCAAAGGACACCCTGTAGCACCCCTAAAATGCACATTTGAACAGGTGTTGCGCACACACATGTCCAAAGGACATGTGTGTGTGCAACATGCAACTTAGAAAAATGCTTTTAAAAGCATTTCTCTGAGTTTTTGCTATTTACCGAGAGGTCTGACCTCTCGGTAAATAGCGGCCCAATTTTGCTAAATCGCAATTTTTGAAAGTGTCATGAATAGCATTTAAGGAATCTCTAATAGAGATTCCTTAAATGCTAATCCTCGCATATTAGCTAATTCTTCATTAGCGATTTTTGCATTTGGGATTGTGAATCCCAAATGCCAAAATTGCACTCGCAAAAGGCAAGATTCTGAGAATCTTGCCCTTTGCGAGTGCAATTTAGCTTCATGAATCAGGCTGTATTTCCTTTATTGAACATGTTGCTATTTTTCATGCTGCCTCTAACCAATATTTTTCTCGATATTACTGTAACTGGATATAAAAACTATAACTATGACTAATCTCCTAACGAGAAATAAAACGTATAAAACTTTATCAAACTGCTCATCATTGACTGAACTCTAAATTGCTGTATGAATTTTGGTTTGTGCTTCATTCTAACACAGTAGCAAAGATCTGTCGACGGAGAGATGTAGTTGGCGCAGAGTTGGAGATCTCTGTCAGGAGGTAAAGGGTTAAAGTATTCATAACTTTACACGCTCTCAAATCCCTAAGGTCTTGCCCCTTTGATGCAATTGCTGCCCAAAGGTGGTGGCCATCTTGGAAATGGGCATGACAAAATAAGTGGGCCCACCCATTTCCCTTTGCTCGTCTTCCATGGTTCATCAGTAGGGTAGATGCCTGAAGCCCTTGCATGGGCTTTGCTGCATTACCATCCCTTCCAACTTCTAGATCTACTATCCAGTCAGTTTGGATCATACATTGGGTCAAGGGAGAGAAATATTGATGTTGGGTGGAGGACAGGAGCTGAGCACCGTGGAACATTGTGATCTGTAACTCACGGTGCATATAACAAGATGTCGTTGAATGTAGTGAGACATCTACTGTGTCGTGTCTCACTAGTGGGCGCAGGACAGATGTCGAACTCTGCACACAGGTTGGTTATTCAATGATTCTTCATTGTGTTTTCTCTGCTGCAGATTACATACACGTCCGTCCCCTCGGTCCGTCCTGGTCGATCTAACGTCCTTGACCGGATGTGGTGTCCGGTGACCTGGTCACCTCCCTCATGACCCACAGGGTCCTAGTGTCCTCCAGTCCTTATCTGTCAGGACATGACATACTGCATCTAGAATGGCTTGGCGTATTCTGCTTTGTGACTCCTGGTACAGGTAATACAACTTGATTTACGTAGTGAGACCTCTGTGAGCTCAGGAGTATCAAAAAGTCACAACTTATTTGGATTCACACATTTGGGACCATTTGTGCGCCTGCTGCGTGGTGGGCCTTGAGCACACATATGCAAAATAACACAGCACTCATACTGACTGGCATGTGTGAAGTGATACGACATGGCATTGCTCCACATCATCAAATGTCTTTTTTAGAGGGATCATATGTCAAATCGCGGAATCGTACGACAGTTGGGGTGAGCATATGTGAGTGCCACATTTGCTCTGTGTGTTGTGGTGATAGACATGACACAACCCTTTGGGTTAGGCAGCTAGAGTTTTGACTGTTCATTAGTGCAAATAGTTGTTCTGAACCCCCCTTGGGTTTACTGTTCAAACTACAGACCCTTTACTTTTTAAGGAAAGCTGAGTTTGTTATACCGGTTAGTGGAGGTCATTTAAATGTCCTTATTCAGCGAGAAATCTGCAACGGCAGAATTATAAAGCAAAAAAAAGAGTACAAAAACCATCATATGACCCCGAGTCCTCTTTCACAGTGTCTGAGATTTCTGGTGTACGCTTCTTCACCATTTGTCAGGAGTTTTGTAACTACCACTGGCCAAGAGTTGTGTATTTTACCAAGAGCTACATCTGGTTGTTTGGATGCCATACTTGTATTCAGCCTGACTTCCTGAAACTGAGTAGATCCAGAGCCACGTCACAAGTGGGAGGGTTTTCTTGCAAATCTACGTCCTCTCTGAAGGTAATAGACAGTTTTTATGCAATTTTTAGGTCGGGCCTAACGACAGTTTGTTCTCCAGTCTCATATTTTCCAATGAAAAACTATACTAAAACGACATATATACTTACATAGAGGGACCTAGGGCCACCCTCTTTCTCTATTGGTCTGTTCAAGTGTTATTTACGTTTTTTTTCCTGCCACCAAAGTATACAGCTTGGGGTCTAGGTCAGCCCAGTTCATCGATTGGTTGCCTCGCTCTCTGTGTGATGTTGTTTTCCACAATGACATGCACATATCTGGCAAGGGTTAGTGCTCCTGGGTTGCTGTGCCACTCCTGCATTTTTATCTGTGCTTGTTTGTTTGCCACTTTCTTTGACCATTGCACGTTTGCAAGGACAATACATAAATCTTGTATAAAACAATGCATGCTTGCCAAGGCAAGATCTGTTGGTTTTGCCAACGCTTGTCTATAATTGTGTCTTACAATCCCAGGTAAAATTGTATAACCATATTTACCAGCCATTTGTCTCTCTACAATGTAGAGCTAAGATTTCGGGTAGTTCCCAAATTTGTTTTCCTTAAGGAAATAGACTTCTTATCAACAAGCGGACACCATGGAATAAAGGGCAAACGTTTACTCTTGGTTTCATTATTTATTATTATTTTTTACAGGTAGGTATCTTCTCTCCAGGAGGTTTGGTGGGCCTCATTCCACTGATCATCTAATAGGCTTAATTACTGCTTCAGTCATTACACTCACTTTACAGTGTTGACAAGGCCAGTGCCATCAGATGTAACTCAGAGCACCCACCCACAAGTAAATGTGATTTTTGCCCAAACATTATATAGCAGAGAGGATATCCAATGTTCACTGTACAATTATAGTCATGTCCCTATGTTGCTACATGGTCACTCCATTTTTGTTATTTTCTGGTTTAAGGTTGCCATAGATGTCTAAATGAGTTCAGTCGAATATTGCCACTTGGACATTCCCTTGAGAGAGATTTAGTGTAGTATGGTTTCTTAAATCCACTCATGTGCAGCACCTTTCCTAAGCCATGTACAGCAACCGGCTGATTTCAAAGCTGGATTCTAAAGGCAGATAGTCGTCCAGGTTAATCATATGGTGTTCTGATGGGCTATCTGTAATGTACCTCTACCACAAACATTGGCTTCTGTTAATGGCTTTCTGATCTTTTGCTAAATAGACTGGAAATATTACCTCTTTACTTTATAAAACACATCACACGTGAAGGCGTGTTTTCACAATTAAATGTTTTACATTCATATGGACATGTGCACATGAAATTATTTTTACTGGGCGTTATTCAAATTTAGACTGACCTGAGCTAATGCTGGCCTGTATTTTATAAATAGCTATTGTCTGGTTGCCATCTTGCTTTCATAACATGTCTTTTTAGTCCAGGAGTAGCCGGCCCTTGGTGTTCTGTTCTCATGTGAAACTTTTCTTTTGCACAATCCTTATAAAATATGTTAACGAACTGTAGCAATGCACCTGGAGAGTACAGCTTGGTCCAATGTATACCAACTCTTTATATACGGGCTTCCACAAAATGATGATCTTCAGATAACAAGCTTGTCAGAATCAAACCAGAGTTATCTACAAAGAGGTATTCACACACTACTTCTCAGCTTACAGAACTCCATTGCCTACCCATGGAACAAAGAATTAATTTGAAGGTTTGCTGCTTCACCTTCAAAGCTATAGTAGTCGAGGGATCTCAATTCTTGAGAAAAAGATTAAGCAAGTATTGTCTGGTTTGGGAGCTTTCATTTTTGGCTCCACTTTTGCTTGCCAGCCTCAGAATTAGGAAAGCGGGAAAGGGGGACCACAGCTTCTCCTATGTGGTTCTCACTTTTTGGAATGCTTTTCCTTTTCCCTATTGTCATAAACCAATGATATCTCTTTTCCAAGGGAGATAAAAACTTGGGGGCATATTACCAACAACTAGCGATAATTAACGCTATGTTGGCTTAGCGGCAATATTTTTATCGCCGAGCTGCGACGATTTATATCGCTTAGGAACCTTGCTATTATCAAGGTTTATCTCCTAAGCAATAAAAAACGGCCGAAATGCATGAATATCGCTGAAAAGTCAGCGATATTCATGCATTACCGAGCTAATGCTCTTAGCCATGTTATCCATCTCCCATTGGATAACATGGCTAAGAACTGCTCAGGGCAGGTGTTAGCTTTTGGAGATATTCGCGCTTAGCACGAATATCTCCAAAAGTTGGTAATAGGAGATAGCGATGTTAGCGACTGTTTCCAGTCGCTAACATCTTGGCACGCCCACTTTGCATGTCATTAGTGATAAATATCACTGACATGCAAAGCGGGGCCCAAGATGGTCGCTATCTCCTACTAGCTGTCCCTAACTGGTGTTAGCAACAGCTAGGTAATAGGGAGATAATTTTATCTCCGCTTTCTTGGCTTTTAAAGCCAAAAAAGCGGAGATAAACCCCCTTGATAATATGCCCCTTTGTCATGTGAGAGAGCACTGCGAGCGAGCTCAGAATGTCTCAGGGAATACAGGGAAGTACTCCCTTTAGAAAAACATTTAAAAACTGGTGTAAAATGGTGCATTTTCGTGTGCATTTTCTGCACTAAATTACCAAGTCACCCCTCTCACCCAAGGCATTTGTTCTCTGGGGAATGGATTGGAACAGGCTTAGGAACTGTAGCTGCGCCTAAAATGTTTGTTTGAAGAGGGAGACTAGTGGTAATTGGCCTCTTCAGGGTGCTAATGGAGTGCTGGCATAGAAATACAAAAACAAAAAAACTTGTAAGTACTGTTGTGGTGGTTCCTGGAGGTGACACACACATTGCATGATGCGTCCATGTCCCGTGTGAATTCACAGACTGCCTCTTACAGCCCCCGTTTCACATTATATTCTGCTTTATGGTGTCTTGGAGAATAGGAAGCAGGCTTGACACCTTCATGGCTTGGCCAGCGCTACGTTTACACCCCAAAACACCCATTTAGCATCAGCCATCAACACCCACTCTAGACAATAATTTTAGGTGCAACTAAAACAACTAGGCCTGGTGCAATCAAATCACCCCAGATTAGAGTAAGTCGGTGGAAGGGGAGGCTGCCAGAAAATGTGTAAAACGATGTAGTGTGTAAAATAAAATAAGTGCTTGTAAAATATATCTGTTTTTGTAAAGGTAAATCAGATTGTTCTTAGCGCACACATGTCTACTAAGTTTCCCTTTAGGGCACATTTCAAAGCTCAACTGGTAGCATCCTTGCACTATCCCTACATCTTTGACTCCATGAAATCTCAAATGACTTCTTCAATTAAAGCCATACAGATATTGGTTCCCAAGCAGCCTTTAGATTTACTAATTAACCAACTGCACATTTCACTTGTTTTTTCTTCCAATTTATGTCTCTCCTATGGCTTGACAGTGCAGAAGACCCAGAACCCCTTCCTTTCAGCTACAGGCACCTCAAGGTTGTCATTAAACTATACTTTGGATAATACAATTTCCGAATAATGACTTGTGTATTTACATGCCACTGGAATCAAGCTATCCTGGCTGAAGAGGGGTGAAACCCCGAAACCGGTCCTAGGATGCTTGTTTCCAGTCCAGGGAGGACCTGGCTTGGCAGTTCGGGCTGGACTGATCCCATGAGGCACAGGGTCAAGACTGATTTGCATATGGCTGTGTTCAAACTGGAATGGCATGGTGAGCAAAAAAACGATGGATTTAGGCCCAGATCTCTGTACTGGGGTGAATGCATGACATTGTTCTGTATTCTGTCCATCAACTGTTGTTTTTGCACAGCACTTTTAGGCACGGTCTGGCACTTCATAGGACTATAAATATCCAGATCATTATTTATGCCCCGCACTGGGAAAAACAGAATTTAATTCTGAGACTGGCTGATTTCACGCGGTGACATACGCACTAACTACATTAACTGAATGGGCTGCCACAGCGTAAGACTGCAATTCCCAATTTTTTTGCATGTATTTTTAATTTTAGGTGTTTGTTTTAAATGTTTTTACCTAGACGTGAAAGGCCAACAAGCAGCTGCAGAATATTGAGCCATTTTTATCACGTCTCAGACTATATCACCATAATCAAGCTGGGCCAGGAATCCCATATGCTGGAACAGGAGGCTGTGAGGCTATGTAAGAGGTGTAGAGGGCAGGTCTTTACCACTACTTACTTGGGGTATGCACGTGGCGTCACCATATGGGTACGACATGGGGTACCATTTACATGTGTGGAACAGTGAATTGACAAACAGGGGCGATACATTTTTATACGAGGGACTCTCGATGGCCAGCACCTAGTGCTGCGTAGAATTTATGCACCGAACACAGAGCAGGAGCGCTTTTTCAGCACACTGAACATGGCGCTGGCGGGTTGGGAGGCCCACTCCTGGATTATAGGGGGTGACAGTGAAACAATTATGGACGTCACATTGGATAGGTCCCACCCCCCTACATGGTGCAGGAGTGATTAAACAAGCAAGGGCGCTCTGTTGTTGGGCGGATGGCTGGGCCTTAAGTGATGTGTGGAGAATGCGACACCCGACGCACAGAAAATACTCGTTTTATTCCCCGGTGCGCTCTACATACAAGGATAGACATAATTTATTGCTCGAACATAATTGCAATGCAGGTCATGCACTCCACGTATCTTGCAAAGACCTTTTCATATCACAACCCTCTGGAGATAACGATTACGTGGGGCAGGAGACCTACCCAGGTACCCGCATGGCGGTTGTGGCCACAGTTACTTGAGGACACAGTCTTTCGCGCCGCAATGGCGGACACCATTACACATTACTTCCCCGAGAATACCCACACAGCTTCTACTGGTCTAATCGAGTGGGACGCCTTTAAGACAGTAATTAGAGGGAGGGCTATTAGTGCGACAGTGGGAGCTAGGCAGGAGATAAATAAGTCCCTCACAGACACGGAACGGAAACTAGATAGACTAGAGCAAGAGGCCGTTCACGACTGAGGGAAGTTGGAGGCACTACAGGAGCTGCATATTCAACATGCAGAACAATTAGAAGCCCTTCGCAATATAGACTACCGGAGCTACACTCAGAGATGCCATACTGAGGCGGATAAATCAGGAGCGCTTTTGGCCAGGCTGTTGCTTGATGAGCCCCCTGCCATTGTGATTAGGGAACTCGACACCCTGGAGGGCAATAGAGTATACACCCAAGCTGACATTAATACAGCCTTTTGTATATATTATGCTATATTATACAGTAACTCTACACCTAGCGCTGACACGCGTATTGAGGCTTTTCTTTATGAGTTGCCGTGCCCACAACCAACTCCGGCAGCACTGGAAGATCTCTCTGGCCCAGTCACCAAGGCCGAATTCAAGGCAGCGATTAAGAGGTTACCCCGAAATAATACCCAGGGGCTCGATGGCTTGCCCTGCGGAATTTTATGATACATACATGGATTCCCTCCTGCCCTACCTTGAGCAGCTATATAACACGACACTGGAAATGGGAGCATTGCCACTAACGATGGCACAAGCACTGGTGATTACACTCCCAAAGCCGGGTAGAGACCTCACTGACATGGCGAGCTACCGCCCTCTATTGCTTTTAGCAACGGAATACAAAATCCTTAGCAAGACCCTGGGAAACAGACTCCTGCCCCTCTTGAATAAATTGATACACATAGACCAAACGGGATTTCTGCCAGCCCGGAGCACGTCTCTGAATACCAGGAGATCACATTACCTTATGTCGGCCGCCACACCGCTGCAGGCTCATGCTGGTTGCATATCACTGGACCTCCGCCAAGCGTTTGATACGCTTAAGTGGGAATACATGTTCAAGGCTCTTGCCACATTCGGCCTCCCGGAAGATTTTGTTAATTGGCTTTGCCTGCTATATCATGCCCCCACTGCCCGTGTCCTTACTGGAGGTCATATCTCGGACGAATACCCGCTATTCTGCGGGACGAGACAGGGATGCCTGCTCTCGCCACTCTTGTTTATACTAGCACTGGAACCACTGGCGATAAAATTAAGAGCCGTCGCACAGGAGATGGGTATTCCCATTGGGCCTACCACTCACATCTTCTCGGCATATGCTGATGACATTATTCTATACATTAGGGACCTGAGATCGGATTTGACACCTCTGGCGGAGATATTATTTGAGTTTTAATGTGTGTCGGGTCTAGCCATTAACCCAACGAAATCTCACACCTTTTTCTTCCGTGGGCATACATGTTTACCGGACACCCTCTGACCTACTGGAGGGTAACTTGTATAGAGCGATTAGAGCGCTGCGCTCTAGTATTGCCTTCTGGACCACCCTGGCATTGTCAGTAATGGGTAGAGTAGCTATTTCAAAAATGGTGGTTCTGCCGTGACTGATTTATTATTTTACGAACTTACCGGTGGTGATCCCACACTGTACTTTTAGACTTTTAAACACCTTGTTGGTGGACCTCATTTGGGGATCTGGCAGATGTAGGATCAGCCTCCAAAAGCTGCAACTGATCACGGATAAGGGTGGTCTTGGAGTGCCGGACCTCAGGGCATACTATTCTGCTTGCCAATTGCAATGGCTGTCCTACTGGATGGCCGGACGGAATCTCCAAGAAATAGGATACACAGACTGAGATATTGCAGGAGGAGGCCTACATGCGCTCCTACTGCCGCGTTGCAAACTACTACTGCAACTGCCTACCCTGTTGCGCATAGCGCTGCAATGCTTGAGGGCGTCCCTCCACTACACGCGAACATACCCGCTTATGCCGGCAATATCCCCCTACTGGGTATTCCACTAGTGGCGGGGCGTACTACAAAGCGCGCTTTTGCCCCAGGGGTTGACGCAGGAGTTACCTCAATATCAGATCTGTTTCAAGAGGGACAGTTATTGGACTACAATAACTTCGTTAGGGAGACTGGAATACCTGACCATATGTACATTTTACATGTAGCTGTAACACATTATGTCAATACACACTGGGCCCCGCAACGACAGGAACCGCCCACAAATGATCTGGTTAAAATGCTATACTACATGGGGAGGGGCAGGCACTTGATTAAATGGTTATACGTTGGGATTCGGGCACATGCGGGGATAGCCCTTAACACACTGCGAACCGCATGGTCGGAAGATATAGGGAGGATTCTCAGCGATAAGGAATGGGAGAAAATTATAGCACATCCCAGGAAAATTACAAGAAATTCAAGTTTATTCAAACCATGATATTGCATAGGGCCTATTTTACCCCTCATAGATTAGACAAAATGTTCCCACAAACGCAACACCAATGCCCTAGATGCTACGAGGCGAGAGCCGATCTAGCTCACCTTGGGCCCGATGTAGGTCACCAAATACCGGTCGGTAACGGCCGAATTCGGCCGTTACCGACCGGTATTTGGTGATTGAGATGTAGGAGGCAATATTTTGCACAATCTGTAAATTTACCGAATCTGTAAATTTACCGATTCTGTAAAATACCGAATCGGTAATTTTACAGATTCGGTAAATTCCAGATTTAGGTAGCACTGTTTACAGTGCTACAGGCCTTCAGAATTCGGTATTTCACCACCCAATCCTGTTGGGTGATAAAATACCGAATACAGGTGTACAACTGTACATGCACATCTGTGCATGTACAGCTGTGCCATGTGACAGACAGACATGCCCTTAGGGCATGTCTGTGTGCCACATGGCACACAAGCCTGTAATTGGGGTGCTAGAGGGTGTCAAAGTGACACCCCCTGCACCCTTGCAAGAATAGGTAAATACCGAATCGGTAAATACCGATTCGGTATTCCACATTGATTCCTATGGGCTTCAAGGCCCATAGGAATCAATGGGGGATACCGATTCGGTATTTACAGAATCGGTAAATATCGAATCTTACAGATTCGGTATTTACCGAATCAGAATTACCTACATTTCCCCCCTCTAATTTACCACTTCTTAAATACCGAATCGGTATGTTTCGGTATTTTAGAAGTGGTAAATTAGATTTACCTACATCGGGCCCATGGTGTGGTCATGCCCACACCTAGGGAGATTCTGGGACTCGGTCAGACGACACTTAACTGCCGCCACACAAAGTGACGTAACCAACACCATGGAGGAATGCCTATTGGGTCTCCACAGGTCCCCCTCAAAAAACAAGATGCAATATAGGTTCATAAACTTGTAATTACTCCTTGCGATAAGGGCCATCACTATGCGGTGGAAGTCCAAGAAACCGCCCCCCACACATATATGGCATAGCGAAATGGTCAAATGGGGTACCGTTGAAAGTGCGGCACTGCGGCGGGAGGAAGTCAGGGGACTAAGGAAAGCTCCAATAGCATTGGAGTGGGATGTAATGTTAGAAGCTTTTAAATTGCAGGAGGTGGATGTCGTGGATCCATGAGATAGGTTGCAATGAAAACTGTGGGTTCCCAGTGTTGATCCCCTGAACACACCACGTACAATGACAGGAGTATGGTGTGTTGTTGAAGTTATAGATAGTATTGTATTGCATTTCAGGAATGTCCTTGATATGAGACTGGTAATGCAGGCCGGAAGCTGTGGATTAAGTTTTTCTGTGAAGAGTTTGTACTGTGATATAGAACTGGAGGGCGGGGGAGGGATAACGAGTTGGGGACAATGGGTGAGGAAGGTTACTGACAATTGATATGCTACACAATGAGCACATGATTCCTTTCTTTTTTCTAAAGCACTCTTCGGCTTAAAGATACAGCATTGATGCAATATGTGATATGCCATGGCTTCATGTAACATGCTCTTGTTTTGATTTCTGCTGTCAAGCAAAAAAGATAATAAAATTTGTTAAAAAAAAAATCAAGCTGGGCCTGCACTCAAGAATCTCTTCCTCCCCAAGTTGCACTCGGGATCACGGTTCCCATACTTATTTGAAGGTACCTCAATGGGAGCCACTGGCAGAGATTGATGCTCAGCGCTTACCTGGGAAGACGAGAGTCGAGCCAACGCCAGCCAATGGAAGTCTAGAGTCATCTCTTTTCCATGGTGAGGGGTTGATGACTCGCTGATGCAACCTAGCTGGGTGACACTGATGCTAGGGGTCCAACAGACACCTCAATACATTATTTGCAGTCCAATCTGAAACTCATAGCTGCTCAATATGAACTTCTCTAAACAGTTACACAATCACGGAAGCATGCACATTGTAACTGATTACAAGGTGTTGTAAGTGAAAATGAAGAAAAAAGAGGAACAATTAAATAAAGTATTCACCCAGGACCACACAATTGCTTAAAGCATGAACTGTGGGATTGAGCATAGGTTTTCATGGTTTCACATTGTGCACTATAGCCCAGAGAAGTGTAAGCCTTTATCAAATGTTAAGGCTTTATTTCTAATTCATGGTGTATGAGGTGACAGGCAGAACCCACATTTTTGACAGTTTTGCATTGCAGAAACCTGGCCCATGGGAATTTCACAACAGACTGCCTTGCACATTTTATGGCACTTGGATAAGGTGAGTCATATAACATTAAGGTGTGCCTGGGATGTGCTCTTGCAGGCCACATGTCCCAGGTGAAAAGCTCTGACTGATTTGGGATCAGGTTTCTCAGAACGCCTTGAGTTGAGCCTGGCGTCTGGTTCGAGCTTTCATTGCCCACCTCTATTTTCTGTGTATTTGTGTGTTGGTATTTTCACTCTGGTATTTGCTTTTGAAGGAGCCGGGGTCCACGTTCTAGATTTACCCTGAAACCCCTTGGGTCAATGTCTCATTTTGTCTGCACGAAAGTGTGGAGGGGAGGGAAAATTGTTAGCCAATTTACTCATCACTGTTCCAATGAACCATGACTCAGAAGAACCACAGACTCCCAGTCTGAAGTTATTTAATTACAAAGCCAAGAACAGTTGATCGTACAAGCACCTCATGAAGAGGGTGTAGAAATGCATTGAAGCCAATACAAAGCCAAACCTACGGGTGAAATTATGACGATGCAGCATAGACGTAATAAACAATTCCAGAATCCGGACACACAAGAGGACGGCTCCAACATCCCATTTCCCTATCATCGGAGGTTCATAGGTAAAAAGCATCAGTCTGCCCTTACACTATCAAAAACGTGACACCCCTACTTAGCGTTTCTCAAAGGCAAGTTTTGAAAAGATGTCAGCGGATGGATCAAGTAGCATAAAGCTACAGAGCTTGTTTCAAGATGCTCTCTTCCCAAGGCAAGGCAGACGTCCCCCGGACTCCATTCCTAACTTTAATACAAGAACTTCAGATATCGTCACAGAATACCCCGCGGCATCACCCCATCCAAGCAAGGCAGCCCCTTGTTGGCAACTTTCCATGCGGCAGCAATGCTCCCAGGAGATGTATGACGTTACAATGCATACTTTTACAACGCCTACCTTTACATCGCAGTTTTTACTATGCATGCTGTTACAACGCATAGCGTTAAGGGGTGCTGGATAGTGAATAGTTTAATTTACTATTCCAACTCCAGTCCCCGTGGATAGTAGGGAAGGTGTTGGATAGTAAGTTACATCTATTCCCTATCCTAGAGCGCCCCCAGCGCAATGCGTTGTAATGACATGCGTTGCAAAAGTTGCATCGTAATGGTAGTGCGTTGTAAAAGTTGCGTTGTAAAGGATGTTCCCCGCTCCCAGGCCTTGGCTCGATGACTTTGATTCCCATGCTCTCTCCGGTGAGAAAGAACACCGTCCCATATTATCAGCACTGCCGTTCCAACTTATTTTCTCCACCCTAAACCCAACTCCTAAAGCAAAGACCTTATTCTAACTGACAAGGATGAATTTCTCCACCTGCAATAGAAGCGTGAGAAAGAACAGATTCTACATACACTTGAATTTTACTAGCAAATCTAATATGAGAGCTTGAGAGGAATACACATTAGGCCTACAGATTTCGGCCAACATAACAAACAGCACATTTATTTTATAAGGCACACACATAAGTGAACATCATTTGGGTGCACATTTAAATCAATGCATAAGCATACTAATCATGGAAATTTTCGTTAGCCACATGTTCAGTTCTACAAATTAGAGTTTTCATCTAGTCACATATGATTTCACATTATTTTCTTCATGTTTACACTGAAATACCTCTACCACTTCACTTTTCACTTTATTACAGTACACGACCTAAAGACACAAATGTTAACAAAATAATGTATTATATAAGGGCACAAACTGCTCTTGATTATAATGCAATCCTACAAACGACAGAGCAAATCTGCGCTCTATCACTTTCATGTGAGCAACCGCCTTGAAGTACGTTCTTGAAACCAATTAAAAGGAACTGCTGACTGAATTTTTTTTCTTCGAGCCATTTTTGTGAGAAAGCAAAAATTTATTAAGTAGAATTCAAGGCCCATTGCGTTTGCACAAACATTTTTGCTGATTGCTTATTTTTAGAATGCTGCTCATGTTTGCATTTGGGTCAACAATCCAAAGAATTCCCGCCTGGCTGCTGATGCTGAATTAGTACCTGTTAGATGAACATGTTTTCAGTTCAGATATTTCACTACGAAAATGTTGAAAGTATTTTACTTTTTTGTAGTTTTATATAGTGCAAATTCGACCTGAAGTGCTTTACATAGGCACCAGTTACATTACACAAAGCCCAGAAGATTAAGCGATTTGCTTGGAGTCACAGAATGTTGAGCCAGTGCCGAGATTCAAAACTGAATTCCCTGCTCCAAAGTCTGCAGCTCTGGCCGTTACAACACATTCTTGTCCTCATTCCTAATGAGGCTCCTCGGAAGGTAATTCTTAATCTCAAGGCTGAAGCTCAGTTATTTAGAGAGGATTTTGTTCCAGCTTCGCCTCCCGCCGGAACAATTGCTCACATGCCTCTGCCTACTGTAGGGTCTTGGGGCCTTATTTACGAAGGCCTTGCGCTACCGGTGCGTCACTTTTTCCCATTTTAAAAGTGACGCACCGGCGGCGCAAGGCCTTCATAAATAGGGCCCTTGGACCCTAGGCCTCCATACGAGCAAATTAGTGACACAGGTACCAGCAACTGACCAAGGGCCTGTGCGCCAGGTCTCTTTTATTGACAGGGTCACCTGACTGGTGACACCTGTGATGGATGGGTGTGATGGGTGAGTGTGGAAGCAAGCCCTTGGGGAGTGGCTGGTTATAGGACATGTTGTTTCTAATCTTGGGGAGTTTACTTTCACAACTGTGGTCACCATGCTGCCGATTGCCACATCTCCATTTCCATAGCACGACACCAGGCATTGTCTCTTATCTACAGCTACAGCTCAGTAGCTTTATAAAGAGCTTCTTGGCATGCCTCATAGATGTTTTGTTGTTCTTGTAGAGCCAGGAAGCTGCACCACCTCCATGCAACCAAAAGGATCCGGAGACAGGAGTCTGCGACAATAAAATATGCATATACTCATGAATCTCCATGACTTTGTGAAAGATCAATATATTTACACAGTCATCTGTGAGTTAAATGAGGAGGAAGTCGAGTTTGACATCCTTTGATCCATGCCGGATTCCAAAGTTTTGCGCCTGGCACTCCAGACAGCTCGTAGAACACTACTTTCAGTGATTACGAGTGTGAACATGCCACGGTAATCTAGCTGGCATGGAAGCTCAGCCATATGTTGAGTGCGATGTTTATGAACAAGCTGGTAGCAGCTTCAGAAGCACTTCGTCCCTTCCTGAACATGCACAGACTTCAGTAGGTTCTTGACACTATTCTCCTCAGAGATGTAACAATATGCCCTTCGGCGCTTATCTGACTGCCATTGAAAAATTTGGTAAACTAACAAAGGAAGATGTACAGAAGAATCCATTTTCAAGAATGATCACTAGTGGTGAATCTTTTCAATGGATCGAAATTGAATAAAACTTCGGAAGCTCTAAAGAATCACACATTTCTTGACCTTCATACTCTGGTTACTCTTTGAACATAACTGTCAGAGGTTCTGTTGAAGCAGAATAGGCAAGAACATCAGAGTAAACAGTTGACCATCATAAAAATCACAAACCTAAATCCAAAGTAGTCTTTACTCCTTTCTGACAAAGAAATGGCTGAGCCTTGACAGATTTTCATAATATTCAGCTGTAATAACAATTCTTTTATTGGAAAATAAATAGATTGTTGGCTGAAATACAATTCATTTTGTCCAACTAGATGGGTCTTTAAATTAACATATTCGAATTTCTTCGTACCCATGTGTTCTTGAGCCACCTTAACTCTTTGTAAGAAAGAAAAATGCACATTTGGCTTGATGACTATTTCTACATAAAATATTACACAAACACTGTATAGTCTGACTGTCAGTGCAAGTTTTAAATTGTGCAAATGAATGTTAACATTTTTCATAGATGATCCAGTATCAGTGAGACATTTAACACCTGTCTTCTTCTTAGAGAAAAATAGAATTGTTATGAAGCCATTTAACACAGGCCTGTATTATATGTCCAACTTCACCACAATACATCCTTTCCACCTTTACTGAAAGGATCCCTCACAGCTCCTGCTTGCATAGCCTCTACTTGAGACAAGTAGTCCATTGAAAATATATGCCAACGCAGTGACTACGGCAATCAAAGACTATTTTGCTGAAAATGCACAAAGTACTGATGACCCATGTCTCCTATGGGAGGCCTTTAAGGCCACTTTGAGGGGCGTCTGCATCAGCACAACCATAGGTATACTTAAAGACATCAGGGGACAAATTCGCCGCTGCGAAAGCCAAATGAGGGATTTAGAACTGCGGTACGAAAAAACACAGGACGTATTAATATTACCCAAATTGCGCGAACTGAACTCCGAACATGCTGACCTCCTGACGTCGGAACTCAATTACCTAAATCGCAAACACACGGCCAGGGCTTTTGGCGAAGGGGGTAGACCAGGTAGGGTGCTCGCGCGTAAAATTTGTGAGGGGCGGGGACAATCGGCTATACTCCGTATCAAATCTGGGGATGGCATGCTCCGTACGCAACCCACGGATATAGTGCAATGTTTTGTGGACTCCTACAGTGCGCTGTACCAATCTCAACCCACAGCCACGACAGATGAAACATACGCCTATTTACATGATGTGGCAATTGGCTGGCTGTCTGATGCCCACAGGGAATATCTAGCTCGGCCAATCACAGTAGAGGAAGTCACTGAGGTAATCGCCTCCCTCCCCAACGGTAAGGCACCGGGACCCGACGGGTACACATCCGAATTCTATAAAAAATTTGTTGATATCCTTGCCCCACACTTAGTGGCTATGTATGGTACTTCCTTTGATAATGGATCGCTCCCTCCCACACTGCGAGAGGCGATGATAATAGCACTCCTCAAACCTTCCAAGGACCCTGAGAACTGCGACTCCTACAGACCCCTATCCCTCATAAACGTGGACTCGAAAATTCTCGCGAAATTGCTAGCAGTTCGGATAACCCCTTTGATGACTCGACTGGTGTTGCCGGACCAAGCGGGATTTGTTCCCACTAGATCCACCTCACACAATACCAGATCCCTGTTTGCACTAGCACACTACCTGAAGCCCTCGGTTAGGGCGGTGGCTGTACTGCTCGACGCTGCAAAAGCGTTCGATTCCATTGAATGGCGTTATATGTTGCTTATCCTCAACAGGATGGGTTTCCCTAAAAGATTTGTCCAGTGGATCACCTTACTGTATACTGCGCCGAGTGCTAGGGTCCGCATCAATGGCTATATTTCTGCCCCTTTCAATATTGGGCGAGGTACGAGGCAGGGATGCCCCCTGTCACCTCTACTCTTCGCTTTGGCGTTAGAACCACTAGCGTGCATAGTGCGTCAAAATTACAAGGAATCGGCATTGCAATTTGTATCAAGGCCGCTACATATATCGCTCTACGCAGACGATATGCTGCTGTACGTACGAGATCCGGGGGTACATCTGAACCCGCTGTTGCGGGAGTATATCCGATTTGGAGGACACTCGGGATTAGCTATTAATTGGTCCAAGTCCTCACTCATCCCTCTCACTGACACCACCGTTCCTTTTGAAATGGACTATCCACTAGAATGGCAACAAGACCCGATCCGCTACCTGGGGGTCATGTTCCACAGGGATCCTGACGAAGTACTGCGCGCGAATTATGGTGTGGCCCTCTCCAAACTTGAAGACAAGGTCCAGCGATGGATCCACTTACCATTATCTATAGCTGATCGCATAGCGATCGTAAAAATGAACATACTGCCTAAGTTATTGTACCTTTTTAACAACATACCTATTACACCTCCACAAGAGATCTTCCGTCGCATAAAGTCCCTGGTTCTAACACTGATATGGGCAGGTAAACAAGCTCGTGTTGATCTACAGACACTAACACTCCCGATTACGCAGGGCGGGTTCGGGGTGCCTGATTTTCTACTGTACTACCTCTGTGCTCAGGCACAGTACGCAGCTTATTGGTTCCATGAGGTCCCCTATATCACTCACGTGGCCATTGAGGAGGGCGATGCTCATCCTGTCCCCTTATCTGAGATATTGTCGCACACACGACCGCCGCTTCACATGAAAGATATCAACACTGTAGACACAACCATCAAAGCTTGGCACAAACTGGGGCAATTGGCTCACAAAACCCCGTTATATGCTCCGGACATGCCACTACGGAACCATCAGGCTTTGTCGGTCACTAACGAAAAAGTGGGGATATCTCTGCTGCACAAAGTCGGGATCAACAAAATGTCTGATGTGTTTCAAGAAGGCAAATTTTTGGACATTACCGACTTGGCTTATATCCAAAATCAGACTCCCATGTTTAGATTCACATACTACAGACTGACGAGGGCATTACGTGAACACTACCCTTCATTCCCAGCAGAACCTGACACCCTGACACCTTTGCAAATGCTGATCACTACGACAGACCTCTCTCACCTGGTGTCCCGACTATACACTGCTGCACAAACCGAAATAGCAGGACACACACACAAGGCTAAGGCGAGATGGGATGTGCTTTTGGATAATTCACTGTCAGACGCAGAATGGTGCAGCGCGTGCGCACTAACGCAGATACTGACACCAAATGGGAATCTGCGGATTATTCATTTCAAGTTCTTGCACCAAGCTTACTACACTCCTGTCAAAATGCGTAAATTTGGGCTGCTAGAGGAAGACAGATGTAAGCGCTGTAATGGGGAAGGTGCGGATTTTGTACACCTGGCATGGCAGTGTGCGAAAGTAGCTGATTACTGGACGGAGGTTACTGCCGCACTCACGATCATGTTAGAGGATGAGGTGAAATGCACTCCGCAGATCTGTCTACTAGGTATTATACCGCAATTCAGGGCGCTGAAAAAGAAATTTTGTGCCGTCGCCTTGTTGTTAGCCAAAAGACAGGTAGCGCAATGTTGGCACAGCCGCAGGGTACCAACCACGAAAGTATGGCTGCATGATATGTCCATATGTCGAGATAAACTCCAAACATATGAGGAGGATTTACCAGCCAACTCGAAACCCAAGGACATGTGGGGATTCTTAACAGACTATCTGAACTCCTTGCAGGATACCGAGGAAGACTAGCGGAATACACTGTGGGTGCTTGATTGAGTGTTGTCTGAAATGAGAGTTGGAGACGACCGAGGGATACACTAGGGATACCGAGACACGATCTCACTCACTGTATAGGGTGTGCATGTGGATACAGTTAGGTCTTAAGTTGGGGAATGTTGTCCTTTACTGTTTATAACATGTAAAATGTAAGACTCAGACTGACAGCGTGCTATGAGACCTACGAAAAACATGCGTGTAAGAAACACTGAACATATATGTTCTGAACTAACAATATGAAATGGCGGGCCGGCCTCCGGGTTGTAGGCTCATGCTGTGTAAATTGCTCTTTGTGAATAAAGGTCTTAAAAAAAAAAAAAAAAAAAAAAAAAAAAAAAAAAAAAAGTAGTCCATTGAAATCGCTGAGTAAATCAATGTGTTCTTAATTTTTTTCCATCAACTTAAAAAAAGAATCCTCTTAGTTATTTCAACCCATGTAGTTTCAGCTGCCAACTGATGGAAATGAGTCAAGTAAGTCAAAATATCCATTCACCCATGTTGGAAATCGCACAATGCTTCTTCAACCAAGTACTCCAAGTCATGACGTTCACATGTCTTCTAAAAAGATAACAGCATGGTATCAGAATACTGTATACAAGGATCCAAACTGGCTGTGAAATGTGTTGCCCTAACCAATGCAGATTCAGTAAATCAACTGATCAGGTAGCCCACTATGACTTGGAATTGACTAAATTGTGTATGGTGAAAAGCAAAAAGCAATGTAAGAGAATCCAAACATTCTCTTAACTTAACTGGATCCCCTGTAAAACACAGGGCAAATGAATGGACTATTCGTATGTCGTTACAACATGACACCATGGTCAGCTTTATCACAAAATTCTCAAGGCACAATTGTTGTGATTCTTATGTTAGATCCTGAGAGAAATCCATAGCATTGTCAAATCTAAAGAAAAATCATTGGCATTGCAATCTGAACAGGATTGGATGCTTAGAAAGTCTGTTGAGTGAGCTTCCTGTTTGCCAGCGGAAAGACAAACTCCTCCCAATAGCCACGTTGCAACACTGCACAGAATAGTATACAGGGAAGGTGTTGAGTACCTGTCAAGAGTCACAGTTTGGGGGAAAACCCACAAAAGGAAAAACCTTTTTGGCAGTCTTGTAGATCTTGAGTGAAGATTGAGAATGCCCCAGAAGTAATCAGTGAGGCAGCTCTTGGTGCCAGGAAGGATAAAAGAGCCTAATAAGACCTCCAGGTATAGCATCTAAAACAATGGTCTCCTACCTTTTCTGTAACAAGAGCTACTGAAGGGCATTAAAAATCACCCCGAGGTACTAATTGTATTAGTATTTTGATCGTGACCACGTCAAAGAAGATTGGTCAAATGACAGAATATGTAGGACAAAACCATTGTGGGACCAAAATATTGTGGCAACAATATTGAGGACCAAAATATCAAGCAGGTAGTTTCCTATAGGTATGTATAGATTAGTTATTCTTAATTTCACATGTATGTACCTTGACCATATATGTATATGGTCAAGGTATGCAGATGATAAGTAAAGTATAGTAAACCTGTGATCAACTATATAAAATTACCTTCACAACATTTTAGTGCCTGATATTTTTTGCCACAATATTCTGTGGTCGATGTTCTGGTGGAATACCGACAAGATTACATTAGTGGCCAACATATCCAAGATATGAGCAGTGACCACTTCGGTTCACTAGGCATTGTTGCAGGCAGCAAAGAAAAAAAAAAAGCTTTGTCAATGTGGAAATCTTCTAAATAATTAATACATAACATAAATAATTGCAATGCCCCTATCACAAAAATATCGTTAGCCATAAATCTTTCAAACACTGTATGATATGTCACTTAAATTGTTTAAATTTATATTATGGAAATTCAGCAATTTTTCTACAAACATCAGCTTATTTGTTCTGATAACACACATTTGCATGTTGAATACACACTTTTCAAACGTGTTGTACATTTAATTATTCAACCAAGCAAAAGCGTCTAATTTATTTGGCTGGTATAGTTACTTCCAGGTGGCTTGAGAGCTACCAGTAGCTCACGAGCTACTTGTTGGAGAAACTTGATCTAGATGATCAAACTGCTGAAACAAACATCTAGAAAAAATAGTAGCAAGGGTGCAAAGACCATGGGAAAAAATAAGGGAACAAATGCAATGCTACACATCTTCCTCCTATGATTGCCTTTCTATTATACAAATAGGAACTGACATCACAGGAACAGACTTCACTTCATCTTAGTTTGGTAATCACGAATAACATACTTTGGACAGATAACTGTTTTGAGAAGGGTCTGTGGTAAGGCTTATCCATGCCCCTTTCCTGAAAGCCTTGGTGTTTATTTGATAAACAAAGAGGTAGTTCAACTTTGACATTCACTTGTTCCCAGGTAGATTGCTGAGTTCTGCCTCCACCCTTTATGCCTGGTGCTTTAGGTAACTCGGGGAACACCCATCTGGGCAACCATGAGCACTGAGCCATTACAGTAGTCTAGGCAGTGCAGACTCTCCACCATGCACTGAGCACGATGTTCAGGAACAAGCTGGCTGGCAGAGCAAGAAGTATTCCTTTCCTTCTTGACACTCTGGGGCATATTAGCAAGAACTTTGTTAAAATTATCGCTGTTTTACTGCCGCTAAAACAGCGATAATGGGCTAATATGCGTTATAGAATACAATAGAAGCCCTGGTTAGATGTGCAGGACATCTAACCTGGGCTTCTATTGGAATTCTATAACGCATATTAGCAAGCCCATTATCGCCGTTTTAGCTGCAGTTTCCTGCCGCTAAAACGGCGATAATTTTAACGAGGTTCTTGCTAATATGCCCCCTAGTCTTCTATAACTTGACATTGCTCTCAACACCAATGAAACAGGCATGCCTGCTACCAGTTATGGCAAGTAGGCTAATCAGACCGGTTTTTCCATTCATGGTCTCTGGCTTAATACAAATGTGGCTTATAACTTGCAAGCCCCTCTTGGCCCTTGAAATCATGTCTTGCCTATCTTTATGGCAATGTGGTCAGATGCTGCCTTCAACCCTGTTGAAAACATGGAGGGTGCACGCACAACATTCCTCTTTCTTTGAGAGGGAGAATAAGTCAAAAGCACCATGAGCCATCAGTTGGCATGTGAAGCAGCAGGGGTGGCAGAAACCGCTCACCCAAACCCAAAGGTGTAAGTGACAGCAATAATGCAGGCAAACGTGGCACCTAGTGAGCTGAGCATGTTAGAGTGCAGCATGTTTAGTTGTGCTCTTGCTTTATTCCTACACAACATATCCATCCCCTGCACTACACTGATGGTCATTCATCATTTTGCTTTGCATTGCCACCATTATCATGCAGAACCCTCGGGTACTGCACTTTTCTTAATTTTTCCCTTTGCGCCACTCTTCTTTTAAGGCCAATGATGTAGGCTCTGTGCAGCATTGGAGGAGGTGGACAACAGTATTGAGTGAGGGTAGGTTTTGGGCTCCACTCAAAAAGTTACGGTGTCTCCCTAAATCTTTCTGTATGTTCTTTGGCCTCCTGGCTTCTGACTGGTTGAACGATAAGTGGCAGCAGCAAATAACTGAATGTAGCAACACACTCCTCTTTGCTGACGACACCCTCCTGTTGTCCAAAACCCCCAGTGGCCTGCAAAAACTCCTTGATCGTTTTAATGTGTTCTGTAAAGACCGTGGGTTAACGGTAAATACTGCAAAAATGAAGTTGATGGTCATGTCCGTAAAAAGAAATTATAGGAAGGTTCATCTCTCCTTGAATGGGTCCCCTCTAGAGGTAGTGGATGAATTCGATTATCTCGGGGTTAGAATTGGCAACAAAATGAATTGGGAATCCCATCTGTGCAAAATGGCTTTAAATCTTAAAAGGGTTTCCAGTGCTATCCTAAAGAATCAACGTCTTTCAGTCAGTAGACCAGTAGCCCCTGCCCTAGCGGTCTATGAGGGGAAGGTGTTAGCCTCTGCGGTCTACGGATCCGAATTATGGGGCACTAAGAATATTAAAGCACTGGTGGTGGCAGAGAACAAGTTCATGAGAGACCTAGTCTCGCTCCCACTTGCGACCCCTTTGAAACCATTATTTGCTGATATGGGCAAAAGATCTATTTCTGAAATAGTCCAACTCCGACCATTACTATTTTGGGTGCACCTTAGAAGGACCCCGGAATTAGCAAAATATGCTTTAGTGCTGGACGAGCTAATTAGCCTGAATGCTTCAAATAAAATAAAGTGGCTAAACAATTTAAAGAAGCTTGTGGTATCTTTGGGATTGAGCGACTCCTGGGCCTCCCAATCCCCCCCATCAAAACAAACAGTGAAAAAACTATACTGGGAGTGTATAGAGGCCAAGGTTCTGCTCAACCCAAATTGGGGTCCCTTAACGGAGAAATTTTTCGAATATAAGCATGTTGTAAAGTTAGAACCCTTCTTGGATTTCATACAAACCCCTTGAGACAGAACTTTATTTCTGAAACTTAGATATGGCATTCTCCCTCTTAAAAATTTCATGGCAGGATGGAAAGAAAGGAGGGAAGAGGACCAGAAATGCCCAGGTTGTCCTTGCCCGGAAGAATCCCTGGGCCATTTCCTCTTTGCATGTAAAGCATACAAATAGGCCAGAGATAAATGGTTGAAGCCAGTCTGTAGAAAGCTAGGAGTTAGGGACCATAGATCAGCCCTTCACATTATTTCCGACACCTCTTGCATGGTTATTGTTTGCGGGGTTGCTAAGTTTTTGGCTAGTGCCTGGATTATCCGGTTAAGGTTGTTGTCCCATTCGTGCACAGATCATGACTCAGTATGAATTTTAACTATGTTATTTTTCTTTAGTTTTAATTGTTTGTAATGTTGCAACGCTTTTAGGAGGACTGTAATACCTGAAATCTATGTATGTATTTTTATGTTTGTACTTTTATGATACATGTATCGAATAAAGTATTAAAGAATTTAGCAACTCCAGAGCCATGTGGGAGAAGAAGAGATGGTCCAAGAAGTGAAGTCAATGAAGACAGAGAGTAGCGACTAGTGAGTAAGAAGAGGCAGTGTGAGGAGCGAACAGAACATGTCGCTCTATTCTTTGCTTCCCATATTTGGGGCCGTAGACACCCCGGGTCTAGCTACTTGTCGTCAAGAAGGTTCCACAGCCACATGAGCCACAGAGTAGAAAACATGCATAAATGAGGATGGTAAAGTCCAAGCTCTGTGAGTAAGGTAGAGATGGAAGGAAAATGGCCAAAGGGAGATCTGCAGCTGCGCGAAGAGTGCGAGCCTCATCTGAAGGTCAAACCATGACCATTTAGTATGGCGTGTGTTTGCTACCGTGATGTTATATAATGTAAATATATTCACATTAGTAATAATAAAATTTAATACGATCAATTTGTCATAAGCAACACGGTGGCACATAGTGTGAGCAGCATATTAGGAAATCAGTGGTGGAACATATAAGATTGCTCAGTGAAAAAAGTGAAGGTTTTAAACTAGCCATATATTGTTCACAGATCCCCAAATAAAGGTCCCATATCTTATAGAAAACTCCACCTGATTCAAAAGCGCAGTACTGGAGTTTCCCCCAAACCGAGAGGGATCACAATTCTTCCAACGAAACGTCAGACAAGATAGTTGAAGAGCACCTCCAGCCTTTGAGTAGTAAAGTCTTTGCTACCTTAATGACTTTGGAAGCCATTTTTATCTGGAGTGATGATAGAAGGGAAAATGTGGAGAGATCAAACAACGATAATTACTGAAGTTTTTAGCTCAAACGTGTAGTTTAAAAGCCGCATGACACGGTCAGTAACACTTTCCCGAAATTGTTGTGCTGTGTGGCAAGTTGCCAACATATGGGTGAGATTAGTTTGTGAGAATCTATCTGGAATATAAATCCCAGATATAACTTGGTCAATTTATTAGGGCAGTATTAAAAAAATCAGCCCAAGCTTGGCAACAACATACCCTGAACAAAGGATTATATTGCAAAGTTATTGGCCTCTTTTAAAAATGCAAAACTTGAATTTTCAGTTAATATTAAATTATTCAAGTTCTGGTTAGACATACTTTCTTTTTTGTATCAACAGTGGGTATTTTACTTTACTCTGTTCAATTACACTTTTGCCTAACAGGTTGGCAGTGTGTCTGAATAGACACACTGAAGCAGTTCTGTGGCTGCGGCACCTTGTGTGATCAGGGACTGGGCTGCACGCCACCCCGGCTAACATGATGCTATTAGTTATTATTTTATCCTCATTCCTTATAACATTTAAAAAAAACTACAATTTACAAACCTCTTGTGCTTCTAATAGTATAATCCTATGACTATTACGTGCAATATGGAATCAGAAGGGGATTTGATCCTGCCGACAGGCAGTCAAACTGTGCTTCAATCCACAAGAGACCCAACTAAACTGCAGAATTACAAAATACCTTGACGCAGTGGCAAAAAGAATTAATGAAGCACAAAAAGATGTAAATGTGCAATAGCCAGACACTGCCCTGAGCAACTCTGAGCTCACGATCCAAACGAAGTACATTATTAACTGACTCATCGACAATACGTACTACGCAAATAATTTTAAATGTTTGATAACCAATTTTTATGCATTTTAAATTGTGAGTTTTAATCAACTGTGCAATAAATTTACTTTGCTAATAGTATAATCCAACAGAACGGAGTTCCTCTGTCTCACAGGGTCAAGAGCTGAAGTGGTGGGGACAGTGGGCATCCCAGATAGTGGTCCTCAGTTCACATTCATCTCCACCATCCATTTCAAACCTGCTAAGTTTACCATGTGTTTCGCGTTCGGAGATGTTCTAGACTTGTTGTATGCCTTCTCATCTACATAGGCCACATTCTGTTCCATACGGTCCTCATTACTCAGGCACAGGAATGGAACCTACTTCTTTGGAGAAGTAGATGTTGATCTCAGACCCTGCTCCATTGTTACAAGTAGTGGAGTTGTGGCATAAATGTGAGTCAGCAGCAAATACTTGGGTGCCTGACCCATCAGCGTGCAACAGGATGCGGTCTCAGATGTGTCAATGACTTGCCTATCTAACCAATTTACCAATATTGGAGTTGTAAATGGCTAATAGCCACCTTGGCAAACTTGACACCATGTATAGTTGCTGAGACCAAGAAATCAGGTAGCAGGGTTAGTAGCGTATTCTCGTCTAGCTTCAAGAGGTAATCACAAAAGAGCATGTTTGCAACATCCACGGACCCATCTGCATGAGAGGGGATCATGTACCACCAATAACACATGGTATTCGTTTTTTGGCTGAGTTTTGGGCAGTGGAGGGCTGCAATCTCACCGAGGATTATAATTAGGAATCCTTATTGCACTGATTTGGATTACCAAGATCTTTCTACATAACTATTGATGTTACCAATAGCAGGAACACAGGGACACAAAGACAATGAGAGAGCCCAAACAGCCTTAGCACATGTGAAGTAAAAAGTCGATTGAGCATGACTTCATATGACAGCATATATTATCCTCTGTTTGGCCTACCTGGGATTTTTGTACCCTATCCCATGCAGCTTCCCTGACTTTGGGCTCACTTCTAGCTATGGCAAGAGTCCTGTGGGCAAGGCATGTAAGTCTTATAGGTCACTGTGAGGGAACATGCTCTAACATCCCTCGACTAAGAGAATTGAACTGGGATGTATCTACCAGTGCTTCCTGCCTCCCGCTCTTTTCTGGCAAACCATTAGGACCTAGGAATGCATCCATCACAAGAAGCTACAAGATTGCCCAATTACCTGAACTGGTCACAGGTTATGGAGTCTCTAGAGGTGAAATGCATGTCTGCCCCCCCCTGTGGTTCTGAAATTCTCAAACCTGACTACATTTTAGTTTTGCCCTCACGTAGGCCAGTGAAGTAGGCCCAAAACAAGTGGCCTTGCCTTCTGAGTTCGTGCATATATTAATTTGGGTTTCTCTGACTCTGAATGAACTGCAGAGAGGGTAACCCTTTTCACCTGAAACTGACCTTTTGCAAAACCAGTTTCACTAGCTGATCGTTGTCTGAGTTTTTCAATCACTGTTCAGGAACTCGTTAACCTTTAATTTCCTTGCGCATATCTTATCTTAAACAATATCTAAATGGTTTCTTTCCTTAAAACTTTCTTTTCTGAAACATGGGTTTTTGCCATGTGTCGTGACTGCCATCTGGTGTTACTTTTTATGTAGGCCTCAGAAGTTAGTCTGTGAGCAAAGCAGTCTGACCTATTGTGAATCATATATATATACATTAACCAAGGATTCCTTTGTGCATTGGAGTTAATTTCAGAAGTTGGCCTGTCACCTAGGAATTGACCCTGCCAAGCCAATTTCCCTGCAAGATCGTTATTTACTTTTCCAATCATCATCCAAGACATTTGTTAACTTTTAAGTTTCTTTACGTAGCTGTTATCTTGCACATTATCTGAAACTACTTTTCATGACTTTTTCTTCATTTCATGGGTTACGCTTTCAATTAAGGGTTTGTGCGGGCCTTCCAGATTATTATTTAGATATGCCTAAATATAAACTTGTGGGTTGGGACACTGTAAAATGAGCTTTACTGTATGATGCTGTGTGATGTCATGTATTTTCTATTGGTTGAATTTTGGTGCAGGGGCGTGCATTTTAAAGTACCTTTTTGTGTATAAATAGGGATGTCTCACCTTAGTAAAATTGAGCAGTTTCTTGAGTTGTACACCGTGCTGTATTACTGGGATTTCTGCTACTAACTGCAGATAATAAATGTGATCTCTGACGCCACCTAGAAGTGTTCCGTGTCTCTGTATACCAAGGCAAGGGAACCTAGAGGACTTCGGGCGTGTCCCTGACGCCGCTGGGTACTTGAAAACCCGGTTCTTCACCCCCTGCACTCTGCCTGCGGTCATTGCAATGTGGTGCCTGCTGAACCTAAGGCCTTCTATTTTCAGAAACGTTTAGTGAGGTCTGACGACCCAGTGCATCACCCACTAGAGACATAGTGGCAGGAGGTGTGAGAAGTAAAAAATACCAGCCAATGTGTTGGTAAACTCCAGAAATGGCGACCACAAACTCCAAATTAAATCATTCATTTTATCACTCTTGACAATGGTAGTAATATTGTACATACATTGTCAAATGACGGGTGCATTTATCAATTTACACATGCTTGAGAAGCAGCACTACCACCACATAAGTAGCACCCCAGCACAGCAGAAGTCAGTATTCTCTTTGCTGCCTCAAGTTAGCACAGAACAATAATGAGAAGATGCTTATTTCCAAAATTCAGCTGTGGTCTCACATCTGCAGGTTTATTAATACAAAGGACCATACTGAGAATATATTTTGGCAACTCAGCAGAACAAAACGGAACATTACTTTAATCACATCAGTAGAGGAAATTGTGTTCCAGTACTTCTATACTAAGAACAATTGCTAAATTGGTGCAGTAAAAATGACGTGTGGCCAGGGCTAAACAAACTGTTGTGTCCTAACACTAGCATTTCATCCAAACTATTCTCAATGTATTTAGAGATGTTATTAGTGAGAGATGTGCCTTTCTATAATCTCAAAATATTGAGATACTATGCTGAAAATAAGTAGATCCCATGCAGCCCCCACATAGTTATACGATTCCTGGAGAATTTAGAGGAAATAAAACTTTCTGCAGTTACATTCCCCAAAGGGAAATGCAAATAGAGGATGCTCACCCATATTTATTCCACTCAAAAATGTTTCATATTAACAGTCCGTTGGGTGAACATTTACTTCAGGAAATTTGCCTGCAAAAAAACCCTAGGCCGATGGGTGCTTTTTGCACAAGAAGGCATGCCAAATGTATGTGTGCTGCTTGATAAAGTTTGGGTGTGTTGAAGTTCAAGTTCCTCCAATCAAAAACATGAATATCTAATGACTTTTTCCTAGCTGAAGGTTCTCTTAGGAGATAATTATTGGTATATATTCCTTCGAACGCTTAAATAACATTCCATAACCTATACTTGTTTTCTTGACATTTTCTACAATTGTCCATATTTGTCCTTCCAGATTCAGCCCTGATTTTTTAGGGAGCTCTGAAACTATCTTTGATCAGTTTAATTCTGCTCCTATATGCCGCTAACTGATTTCTCAATAGTGAAGTTGGAGAAAGTGACGCCTAGTCTGTCTACTTTGTTTAAGGCTTCATTTCCTTCTACTGGCTAACTAGAATCGGGTGCTTTGGACCACAGCAGGAACTCTGGAAACAAATCATGACATCACTTGTAACTGTCTAACTCATTGCCTAAAATGTTTACGAAAAATTCACCTATTTACTTTATCATTTATGAAACAGGCTCTTGAGTGCCTTTGGATAACTAAAGGTGCAAACTAGGAAAATTATTCTGAAGGGGGAAAACCTTAAATAATCCAGCAACTACCATGGGGGTGAATGTACTAATACTGTGTGATCTCTTTATTATATCTAAAGCCTACAAAAGGCAATGCTACTTTAAACCAAAATCCAACAAATGGATAGCCAAGAAACGGGGTACAAATATAACATATTTGTTGGTGCCATTTTGTAATTTGAATTTTTATTAAATGTAATAAGGAATTATGATACACTAATAACTAATAGCATCATATGCCTAGATAATTAGCTATCATCCTTCGATTCACTGTGTATATGTTGTTACCTGAATAATATCATGTCTCTGCAACTATTCTGCTACACTGCAGGCAATACAGCATTCACCTTCTCTAACTCTCTTCCTTTCTAATTTTGAGGTTTATTGCACAGTTAACATAAGGCCATTTCAAGCATAACAGATCTCACAGCTGGTAGGGAAACTGGCATGTGTAATTCAACCTACCCGGACGTTGGTGTCTTAGTTTTTAATATTTCTGCTTTGGATTTCTTGCATGTACATCTACATATAGAAACCATTAGCTTACAGATGTCTTTTAACTGTTTTGTTCTCATTCACGTACACGTACAGTGCAAATAGAATATGTTACAGTTTGTCAGTCAAAACGTGGCCCATAAAAGTTATTGAAAAAAGACAATTGTACGTAATCCTGTTACTAAACCAACTATATTTACTTTTGAATGAAACAAGAGAGTAGTCCCTCAAAGCAAAACAAATATCATTCCTAAACAACAAATATCAGTCCTACACATACAGGCAGTTAAAAAATGACCCCAACTAATGAGAATAGAAATTTCAATGCCAAATAAGAATACTATACAATCTAACAAAATCTCATGTATTTCATGTTCCTTCTCTCAAGTAATCAGTCCCGCCCTCCATTTGGTCTAGCTGCTGTCATATTTCTTGCAGGTTTTAATTCTGTTGGTTAAAGTGAAATTCCAGCCATTTCCAAAAATCAGTGAAAGCGTGATTCCTGGGGTAGAGTAAATTTGGACAGACTTAAGGGTCTATTTACAAGCCCCTTGTGCCGCCAGTGCATCGCTTTTTATATGGGAAAAAGTGAGGTACCGGTGGCACAAGGGGCTTATGGGTATGGCGGGAAAAATCCTAAACAACGAAGTTCAAACAACGACTTACCTTAACAACGAAGTCTTAACAACGAAGAATCACATACAACGAAGTCCTGAACCATTAAGTCCTGAACCATGACTTTTCAACAAAGTCCTTTACAACGAAGAAGCAGACATATTACGAAGTCCACGGGAAGTATGTGAGGTACGTCACTTTTTTCTGCCCCCCTTTGATTCGGCAGTATTGTGCAATTACTACTGACTCATTTGCTCTGGGCAGCTGGTCTGTTTACTAGAAAACACAACAAAGGCATTTAACCTTCATTGCTCCCTGAAGTGCGAGAAATCCGCTGAGAGGGGCAGAAACGTGTACTTCACTCGGCCTCTCGTCTTCACTTTTAAACCTCTCTACACCTTGCTCTAAATCCATCAGGCAGACGTGAATAAAAGGTTCTACCTGTGGAAATCCGACTAGACGGATTTGGGCCGTCGCCTTTGAAGTTTTCGGTCTGAAGGCCCGAAGCTGTGACCCCTGGCTCCGCGGTTTAATCAGCAGCCAGCTCAGCTTTAACACGTTTTGAACAAGGATGCATTAAGCAGAGGTGTCACAAATCCCATGTGAAGCCTGCAGCTGGGCTCAGATCCCAGTGTCATGCAAAGCTTGTTCTGCCCACCCCTTTCATGTCGCCCACTTGGACTTTTTTTTTTTTTTTTTTAGTTTATTTGTTTGATTAATTAAAATCTTACAAAAATGCTTTTAAAATCATCAAAGAATAAAAAGTTTAAAAGACCATATACATAATTATTCTAATCTCACATATTTTGTGATTTCAAAAAAGTATTTTCCTCAAGTTTTTTACCAATCATAGATAAAAGTTTTACAAAAGCAGAATTCATAAATATGTCGTTCGGGTTTAGGCATGCCATTAATGCTTGTCTACATGTCCTTACTCCACGGGCATTAAATAGTCTCTTAAGGATAATTTTCCTTTCAGCTTCTATTGCAGGACAAAGACATAGTAGGTGTATGATGTCTTCCTGTCCACATTTACATAACCTACATATAGTATTGTCCTCACTAATCTTCCAAGACGGGAGATGACACAAGCCTGGCCAAAGTCCAAAGCGTGCTTTTATGAAAATTCGCTTACTTTGCTGTGACCATGATGTTTCAAGGTATTCTTGGACTTGCTTTTTCTTAAATCCATTTATAATTGGCCATGCGTGTCTTCTTTTTACAAGTACCTCTTTGTCTTTTATCAGCGAGAGATGATTAGTCAGTTTATTAATTGTTCTTTTGAAACTTTCCTGGTAATTGTATTCTCCCAGATTGATATTACTCCAAATTCTTCTTTCGCTTCCTTTAAATATGACCAAGCTTGCAGTTTCCGATTGTCTTTGAGTTCATGCCATAGTATCTGGGACATTTGATTATCGTGGTCATTTTTTATACGATTCCATACTTTCAGGATGTGACCTTTTCGTGAGAGTTGTTGGTTATTTATCCCAAACTCCAATCTCACCTGAGCCTGCGAAGCATTATACGGTAGATGGAATAAAGTCTTCTAAGTTTTAGCAACTGCATTATTAATTATCTCCGCGTCCTTACCATTTAAAACTTCAGAGCCATACGTTAAAGCTGGTAATAGTTTAGCTGATATGATCTTTAATAGCGGGCCATAGGACAGTGCTGTTAGTTTTTTTTGTATGATCCTAAAAGCGGCCACCAAACTATTAGCTTTCCTGGTAATGTCTTTTTTTTGTAGGATAAAATTTCCACTGTCATTGAATATAACACCGAGATACCGGTAATAATCAACCTGTTCTAGTTGAGTTTGTTCCAGCATCCATTTATACTTATTTTTTTGTCGTCTGTTCTTAGTGACTACCATTATTTTCGTCTTGGATTCGTTTATTACCATCTGGTTCTCTTGTGCGTACGTTGATATACGATCAATTAGTTTCTGCAGGCCCACCTTAGTATGACTTAAAAGTACGACATCGTCTGCGTACAGCAGATTTGATATTTGTTTTCCTGCTAGCTTCGGTGGGTGTGCATTGACTTCATTCAATGCAATGGTGAAGTCGGCTATAAATAGATTAAAAAGTAGTGGAGCAAGTACGCAACTTTGTTTTAGTCCTCGTGTAGTGGGTATATTATTAGATAATGTTCGGCCATCACCAATTATCACCCTGACCCAATTTTCAGAATACAATAATTGTATAAGCTTTAGTAATGGGTCTGGAATTCCTTGGTGTTCTAGTTTTTTCCATAAAAGATATCTGTTTACACGGTCAAATGCCGATTTAAAGTCGACGAAACAAAAGTAGAGTGGCTGTTTAGCTAAAAGCGCCTTATTCATTAATACAGATAAAATTAATATGTTTGTGAAAGTCCCTAAACCTTTGATAAACCCAGTTTGGTTTGGGGGTAATATTTGCTTTTCCTTAACCCAATCTGATAAATTTGATAGTAAAAGACCCGCAAATAGTTTTGCATCAGTATCCTGGAGAGTGATCAATCGATAGTTCTCTGGTAGTTGCCAATTACCTTTTTTGTAGATTGGCGATATTAGTGATCCTCTCCAAGATTTTGGTATTTGCCTAGACCGGAGAACTTCATTAAAAACCTTAGTCAAATAGGTAGCCCATAAGTCTGGATCTTCCTTGTAGAGAGCAAACGGGATTCCGTTAGGTCCTGGTGCTCCATCTTTTTGCTTCTTTATTATATTTGTTACTTCGATTTCAGTGAAAGCAGTTTCCGGATTAGTTTCTCGTTCATTTTCTATCATTATTGTCTGTTTGTCTTTTTGAGTGTTAAGTTCCGATGGAGGATCTAAGGTCTTTTTGAGGAATTCCAACCAGTCCTCTTCAGTTAGGGAGGTAGCTACCACGGTTTTATTGGGTCGGCTTAGACCGTTGATAATTTTCCAAAACTCCCTCGAGTTTACTTGATTACACGCATGAAAGATTTTTGCCCAGAACTCTTGCTGTTTACTATTTTTTTCATTCCACAATAATTTCCTCAAATTTTTGTTAGTGCTTTTGAGTTGGATTTCAATATCCTCTTTATTCGGGCTCCTAGTTAACTGCTTTCTCAATCTATTACGGGTCCGCCTCAGTTTTTTAATCGTGTGTGGGAGATTAATATTAATATCTCTATTTAACCTTTTAATTTGTTGAGTTTTTCTACTACAAAAAGTAACATCATTTGGATGAACTATTTTCTGCGCGAAACGTTCCCACTGCTTAATTGCCGATTGCACAATATTTTCTTTGAAGCAATCTTTAATTAGTTCTTGTGCCTTTTTTTTCATGTCGTCTTTATTATCGGTCTTCCATATGAGTTTCCTAAAATTGATTTTACTGGTTCGCCCTTGTGTAGTTAGATAATTTTGGTGTTTCGAGCATGCCAGTTTTATTTGTACTATATGTTGGCTATGATCACTATCATGTACTTTCTTTAACTGATAGGAAACAATTTTGTCAAAAATATTTATAGATATCATTGTATAGTCGATTCTTGATTATGATTTCTGTGTTTGGAATGACCAACCAGCGGGTATGTCAGTTGAGAACCTGCCATTTAATACTCTTAGTCCCAGTGCTTCCACATCCATCAATAATTTTTTTCCAATTGGGTTACGCTTAGTATTTATATCAAGGTCCAGTGTTTGTTCGGGAATTGACCATTGATAATTTTGGGACTGTATAAAATCATCCTGTGTTAATTGTATTAGCAGATTTATGTTAAAGTCACCTGAAACGATAAACTTAACAGACGGGTCAATTATTATTTGTTCCAGTAAAAATTCTGTTAAAGCGACACTTGTATTCTTCCTTGATGAATATTTTGGTGGAATATATATATTGATTAATATTAGAGTTTTCATATTTTTTTCCTCATTAGTTGGGTATTTTAACTTAACTGCCTGAATGTTCGAGTTATTCGTGACCAGCTGTTCATGGCAAATTCTCAAATTGATCAAAATAAATGTTGCCAAGCCTCCACATGGACGACCGAATTTGCAATATCTAATTGCAGGGACATAGTATCCTTTGTACCCTTGCAGCATGAATGGGTCCATCTCCCATGTCTCCTGCAGAAATATGATTTGGTAGTGATTTGACAAAGTGTCTATTTGAGCGTTTTTTATTTTTTTACATAATCCGTTTATGTTCCATAAACAGACTCCTATCGATAGCTGATCCTCATTCGCTTCTTCTAATTTATATTGTGATCTCTCCCTTCACTGTTCATGTAATGCTGTCCTAATCCAGTTTTCGTTTATTTGTTTTGTTTCTACAGATTTTATTTCCTCCGTGGCTTTTTTATCATCCCGAGGTGTATTACCCAATGGGTTTTTTAATATTGAGTACACTGAGTTGTTCTTTCTCATTTTAATGTTTTTTGAAGGGAGTTGTTCAATTGTAAATGGAGTCGGATAAGGCTTGGAGGCAGGTTGTGTGATCTTTATCTCCCAGCCTTGGAAGACTTCTTGTTCCTGCAGAATTTGGTCCACTAAGGAAACTGAATTTACGGTTAGGATTGTTCGCAGTTGGCTACCTTCTGGATTCTGTACAAACTCTACAGATTCAATGTCTCTTGTTGTCACTTTCTCTAATGAAGGTATTGATTTCATCAGCTGAAGAATATTACCTCTATTCAAAATATCGTTGTTACCTCGTGAGTCATATAATGGTGTAAGAATTATTTGAGCAATCTTCTTCGAAGGCAACGATTCTTTCGTTTTTCCATCACAAGTTTGATGCTCTTTATAAATAATATGCTTATCTTGACCAACTTTTGTAATAATTAAATTTTCCTTACTATATTTATAATCTTTATCGCTGATCTCCTGTTTTGCTGTTAAAGTGTTAGTCACAGATTCATCTATCCGCTGTTCTTTGAAATCTGGATGTTTTTTTTGTTGTGACAGACTCCCGTTTAATCTTAGAGGATTATTTTGATTTTGTTGAATTGTTCTCTGTAGTATTTGACATGAGTGATGTTCATCTCCATTTAATAAAGTATTGGACTCTACAAAAGTCAAATTATCCTTTTTTTCCACCGGGATACTTTGGATATCACTTAAGTGGTCCCTTAGAACACTTCCGTTTCCCTTTTGACCACATGTTATTTTTTATCTTGATATTGGTCTTTCTTACCCTTAATTTGTTTTGGGACCGATTGTCGGTCCATAGTGTCTGTTGATGTTGTTGTATTAATTGTATGTAGCTTGTGATCTGGCAGGAGTTTTCCAGACGTTGTAAATATATCATAATATTTTCCATTATTTTCCGCTATTTTTGACGCCTGGGTCCTCAGTAGCCCAGTATTTTGAATTTCTGGTTCCTCCTGAGTCGGTTCCTTATGTCTCATTTCTACTGGTCTTTCTAGGTTAGAATATTCTTTTACTATATTTTCATTCTTTACCTTATTTCTCGCCTTGCGAATTTTTTTCCTTTGTCTCTTTGTTTACTTGTAAATTTCATGTGGCGCTTGTATAATATCCTTTACTAATTCAATTTCCACATACTGATCTATTCCGTTTTTAATTTGATTCATTCTGTTCCCTTCAATGGGTTCCAATAGATTTTTTCCCGTACTTCCCATTTCGTTATTATGATCTTTGTGTTTATTACATTGGGTATAACATATCTCCCCACTTTTGTTTTCATATTTTTTGTATACTAAGGGCCATATGTATCATCAAACTATTTTGCATTTCCTAAATAGCGAATTTTAAGGAATCGCTATTTAGAAAATGCAAAACGGTATGTATGTACAAAATCGCTTTTCAATAGCGATTCCTTAGCATTCCTAATTTGCGATTAGCAAATTGCTAATCGCAAATTACCCATTCATTTCCATGGGCCAGGAGGCCCATAGGAATGAAAGTGCAATTTGCGATTAGCAATTTGCTAATCGCAAATTAGGAATTTTTCCAAGGGTGCAGGGGTGTCTCAAGAACACCCTGCTGCACCCCTGAAAAAGACATTTGGGGGCATATGGCGCACATACATGCCCTAAGGGCATGTATGGGCGTCATATTGCACCTTTTGTTTTTTGGAAAAAAGCTTTTTGAAAAGAATTCGCAAATTACCACCAACTAGAAGTTGGTGGTAATTTGCTAATCCTTAATGGCATTTTTTGCATATTTTTTGTTTGATACATTGCATTTAAGGAATCGCAAAATTTGCGATTCCTTAAGTGCAATCGCAAAATAAGGAATTGCAAATTTTGCAATTCCTTATTTTCCATCAAACATGTTTGATACATACCATTTTTCTAATTAGCATTCGCAAAGGCCGAAATTCGGCCTTTGCGAATGCTAATTAGCTTGATACATATGGCCCTAAGTCTTTAACATCTTCTAATATGGTGTTTACTACATCTGGGATAGTCGAAAGTTTATTTATGATGGGTTCACAAGTACATACGAGATAGTTTGAAGCTGCATCTTTTTGGGCTTTATTAATTAAGTTGTTTAACTCGGCCAGTTTTCGATCTATTCCGGTGACTGCGTTGGCCATTACTCCAAGTATTTCAATTTGAGTATCCATTTTGTTTGACTGGTAGGTCAGTGCCTCTAATGTTAATGTTGACGTTTGATAAAATATATCCCATGTAGATCCTAGATTTTGATTTCCTGTGTTTTTTGGATTTTGATCGAATTGTATATTACTATTAGTAGAAAGGTTTTTACTATCAGTTTCATCAGTATGATGATCTCCTTCCAACTTTTTGGTTTTAGCCAAGTTATCCTGAATATCTATACTATCTGCTATGAGGTCACCTTGGTCTCTATTTTCCACATTTGTTCCTTTTGAGACGGCGCAATCTGATTTTACATAATTCACACCCCCGTATTTTTCCTTGATATTGAAAGATTTTGAAGTGACACAATCCAGATTTTCATATATTAGTTCACTGTCTTTTTTTGCAGATTTGTTTGGTGGTGTGGTTGCTACTGTGACTGTGTTCGTTGTGTCCATATTAATTGTTTTTACTAGTTCCTGCTTTTTATTTATTTCAATTTTAACTTCTAGTGGTATTGGGATTTTTGCAGTTATTGAATCTATAGAGTTTTCAGGCAATTGTGAATTTTGTATTGACGCTTTCATCTGAGTTTCAGTCATAATCATTCCTTCCATTTGTGTTTGCTTTACTGGGCTGTGATCTATTAATTCCTGTCTTGGATCCATAGTTTCGCACAATGAGTCTTTGTGTTGCGTATTGCTTATATTATTATGTTCCTGGTCCGATTTGAGTATTTTGGCGTTTTTTCCATCAAAGATGTTTGTTGGTTTAATTGGATCCTGTAATCGATTTTTGGCTATATCTGATTCCATTGACATAAGTGCTCCTGCTGGATCTACCAAAAAATCGAATTTCTGAGGTATCTTTGTCGATCTTTCAAACATTCGTGCTATTGGCGAGATTAAAGATTGGTTTGGACCATTTATCTGTGCTTTTGCCTTTTTTTGCAGCTTAGGTGCTTGGGTTTTTCGTGCCCGTCTCGTCTGGGGGCCTACTGTTCTTTCCTTCCCTGAATGCATTTGATCCCAGGAGAGAGCTCTTGGGGGAGTTACCCAGAGGGTAGTAATTTACAGTTGACTTCGGTTCCGGTTCCCTCCGGCAATGCAGTAGTATACCCCCGATAGGTTACCTCCACTTGCCCCAGCCCGTGTGCTCGTTCCCACTGTGTGCCTGGATCCCGTCACAAGATTTGTCACCAAAAACCTATTCCAGTACCAATGCCGCTATCACCAGGCCACCCAGAACCGCAGCCAAGGGCGGCACAGCACAGTACAGTACAGGTAACAGTGTAGTATCCAATAGGCAGATGGCACTATAGCGGGACTACCAAGCTACTGCAGGGGTATAGAGCACCTGCCGTTGGGGGCTAACCAGTGTAGGACCTCAGGTGTGTTACAGTTTGGTATTTAGATGAACACAGTCTGCTATATCGGTAATGGACCTCCTCTGATTATTTGGCCTCTCCAGCTCCGGGCTCCGGGCTCTAGGCGCCTCTTATGCGTTTTTTTTTTTTAGGCTACGTGTTCCAGGGCTACTTGGTTGTCAGCACAATTACAAAGCTGTAGTTTAATCGAGTCTGAGCATTATTACGGTTACAGCTAGTTTATTCTGTTTTTTTTTTTTGGTGTGTATTTGGCTCTTGGTAGGGGGGCTCAAACCCGGGGCTCAAGGATCACCCTCTCTGCCCGCTTTCCTCCTCACCTCTTGCACCGACCAAGACAGGGACTCTGCCTCCTTGCCTCGTTCCTCCTAATCCACGCTGGGTGCACACACGATCCACGGGGTCACCCTTACCCTCTCTGCCAGCTGCCAGCCGCCAGCCGCCGGCCGCCAGCCGCCTCTCCCCCTCCGCTGCACTCTATTGCTCAAGGTTTCCAGTGGGGAAGGTGAGGGGAAAGGCTGTCGCTCGTGCTTATCAGCTGTTACCGCCTCCTCGGGCTTTGCGGCGGTGTTGTGACTCCCCTTCACGCCAGGTGCGTCCTACACACGGGCACCTCACGAGCACCTCCCTGCAGCCACACAGCCACACCTTGGCCGGAGCAAACTCCACGGGGGGGCCACGTGGGGCCGGTTGCCGCAGCACCGCAGCACCTCAGCTCTCCCGGACTCTTCCGGGACCACCCTCTCTCCTCTCTCCTCTGTACCGGGAGCCGGGAGCCGCGGACCTCTCCTTACCGGAGCTCTAACAGGGCTCTAACAGGGTGCGGTAGTAGGGAGCCGAGCGGGAAGCGGTAAAAGTCAGCCGTGGTCAGCCGCGGGTAATGGATTGCCGGGGTCGCACGCCGGCTCACTGTACCGGCTCGCTTGCTCGGCACACTCGGCACACTTGCTGCTCCCCGCCGAGGAGATTCGGCGTCCGGCGATCCGCACTCTGCTGCACTGCTGCACTCTAGTGGTCAGATCTGCATCAACAAGGAAACGAAGCCTCAATCACTTGGACTTAAAATAACTCACCTCGGAATAAGCCAGTTCTCAGCTCACCCTGCAGACTGTGTGAAGGAACAAAAGTCCAAAGCTGTTTTATTTCAGCCTTACAAGTCTAATGTCCTTGATTGTGCTTGCGCAGAGGGACACAGCTTGATGTGTTTGTGTTCGTCAATTGTTAGGTGCTTAAGCAGATGAGCACAGCCTTCCATCTCACTCTGCTTGATTGTGCTCGCTGATGGACACAGCTTGTACATGTTTATTTAAAAGAAGATACTGGTGTCAATTAGTAATGAGTCATTTAAACTTTTTTTCGTGGTTTAGGAAGTCGTTGTAAAAAAGGTAGTGGTTAAGCATTGTTCGTTGTTCAGCTTTCGTTGTTCAGGAAGTCGTGGTTTAGGCAGTAGTTGTTAAGTCATACAATCAGGTTTGGCGCCACAGGAATGTCAATTCAATTCAAAATAACTTTATTTAGTTCCAGACAGACCATAACATTTTCACACACATACTTTCTGCTATAACATTTTCATATCGTATAATTACAAAAGCATAAAGGCATGAATAAAATCAGTATAAAAAACAGACAAAAGATGGCATTCAGACAAATTTGATAGGATGCCGCTCACCGTCTAAACTTTGCTCTCACCTGTTTTGGGACATAGAGTTTGCCGGAGGTACTTTATTTGGAGGAATCCTGTTGCAACACGGGGCTTGGCATTAGAGGACTACATACACCGAGGGACTGCGAGGACCAGCAGGCCGTTTCAGCCACACCTGCAGCCTCTTCCCTCGGTGCTCACTCCCCCTAGCTGGAACATTGAAATCTGCTTCATTCTTCCCGCGACGCAGGACGCGCGCGGGACTAGCCGGGCTAAGCCCGGGCAAAGGGCGGGCCGTCTAAGGCCGTCCAAGGACGATCAAGGCCGGGCTGGGCCCCCCTCCCTTACATTTGTTTCTCTTTGTTTGGCAACTGCAGAAAATTAAGTGTTTGAAAGATTCTGAAGGACCACAGGTACGAGTGTGATTGCTACTTAAAATTGTGGGCTGGTGCTGGCTATCAGTAGCATGTCTCTACGGTCTGGGAAAAATTGCCACGTTGCAATCCCCACTTCCAGCGGGGTGGTCACTGGCCTTCTGGATCACTTCTTTAAGAGAGCCTCCACCATACTGGAAAAGGAGATTGCCTATGCAGAAAAACGTCTCTCCTTGGATTTAATAACGGGGAAAGGGTCTTCTTTAGGTCGCATAGGCACAACGGTTTCCCCCGCGCCAATTAACACCGCAGGGGATGAAATCAGGCTGGTGGATGTTGGGGATGTATCAGATAGTTTGAGCCTAAATCTATCGTCTCTGAGCCCGGCCCCCAGTAGCGACATCGCTGGTTCGCATAACTCCCCAGGGCCTGTTATCCAATCTGTTCACACTTTGCCCCAGGGCTCCCCAGACAGGGTGAAAATTAATAGCAGGAAAAGAAGGGGCAGCTCCCTAATGGGCCATCTTGCTAAGCAACAAAAGAAGTCCCTAGATTTGGCCCCGAAAGTTGTTCCCCAACCCCCAACCTCTCCTAGGCCCGTCACAGAAGTCACTAGCCCCTTTGTCTGTCCAACAGTCCCTGATGGTGATCTCCTGTGTAAAATTGAGATCCTGATGAAAGCCCTTATGTTGCCACTCCTAGAGAGAACCAGGATGATCAACTCTAAGTTAGATCAGATTGAAAAGCAGGTTGGAGAAAATTCAATCCTATTAGCTGATTTGGCCAAGGGTAATGCTCACACTAGATCATCGGGGATTACTACAAGGGACCCGGGCCCCAGTACTGTAATCGCTGGGGTGGCAGTTGAGGAACCCCAAAAAACCCAGAAAAAAAATTAAATACACCAACCCCAAAACCATACTCGAAGAAACTCGTAGGCACATCAAGGCAGGGTGGGAAGGTAATGGACCCGGTACGTGCAGCTCAGCCCTTATTTAGTGGTTTAACTATAGACCGAAGGCCAAATAGGCAAATCCAGCAGGATAAGGAAGCTAGTAAAGATCAACTCCCTAGCTTAAACCTTCCGCCAGAGGCAGCACCTTATACAATAGTTTTAGTGGGAGTGCGATCCTTGGGGGCAGGAAATTCAGAATCGTACAGGGAATTAAAGAACAAGGTGGTCTTTTGGCTAGATAGGAATAGAACCCTTCCCCCATCCTCGAGTACAGAGATTTTGGGTGTTAGAGGGGTACACTGGGTGGGCAACAACCCTAAAGACCTAGAAGAGAATTGCATCCTAGTGAATTTTAGAGATACTTGGGCTGTAGACCACATTCGGAGAGAACCCAGATTTGGCCGAGAGGGCGATATTCAATCTCTGGGTCTTGAGTACTTTTACCCAGGGGTTATGCACAACAGTCCCCAAAATTCTTTTCCCTTTTTTCGTCAGAGAGGATTTCCTGGAGCAAACTCATTTCATAGGTTAGTGCACCCTTTACCACTTTACAATAGGTTTGATCCTCTAAATGATCTGGAGGGTGTAGACTGACTCCTTAAACCAGTCCGCAAGACTAATGAAATTGAAAGCCAAATAGGTCCAACGGTCTCCCCCCCTAATACAAATAGCGAGAATATGATACACCTAAATGGACCAAGTAGACCAATTATAATGCAGGCACTACCATCTCTGGCTGTAAATGGGACTATGAATCATAGAACAAGAGCAAGCATGGAGCATGGTTCCCTGTCAAATGTTTCCTGGAATCTGGCATGAATATCAAATAAATTCGACTTGCCAGATTGGGGGTCATTTATTGACTCACAAGATGTCTGCCTATTTCAGGAAACCTGGGCCAGGGAAAATCATCACCGCACTGGTTTCGCCTCATTTTCTATCGAGGCAAAATGGGGTGGAAAGGGACGCCCGTCAGGTGGACTACTCATTTGGGTGGGTTCACACTTGGGATGTTCTGCAACGAAACTGGAGACAAAATCCGCGGATATCTAAAGTGTGCCATTGGAATGGCCCAATGCGGCTAAACTAATATTAGTCAACGTATATTCAAGACCAACGGGCGTGACCAGTGTCTCAGGAACAATTGAGGACTTATCTCTCTTCCTTGATTCTATCCCCCAAGGCACCCCATATCTGGTAGGGGGTGACTTTAATTGTCAATTCGAGCTACTGCCAGCCTTCCTGCAAGGTACCACATTGGAGGAGGATGATCAATGGGACATACCATCTGTTGGGGGCTTACCAGTTAAGTCCTGGACACCGCTTGCTACCCAAATTATGGCCCTGTCTCTTAATAACTCTATAAGGGCCTGCAACGGGCGGGTCAACGGGGACATCCTCCCGAAACCCACTTACAATAAACCAGGGTCTGAGTCACGCATAGACTACATTTTTGTGGAAACCCGTAACTGGGCTATGGTAAGGAGTTTTCAGGTAACCCCACGTGATGAAAGCGATCACAATCCATTGATCTTGAATTTCCAGGTCCCTGGCACTATCAGTGAGAACCAGATGCTTAATACCCCCTCAGACCACAGTGCGATCCTATCTAGCGATAGACGCAGAATAAGGTGGGCAAAAGTCATAGGGAACCCAGCATCTATTTCCCCGGCTTTATGCCACAATCCTACCGGTCTTTCAAAGTGTAGAAGAGCTCATTTTATTAAGCCCGTCTGCGGAGAAACACAATGCACTTGGTGATCTCCATTATGAGCTCACCAATGCATTAGCAGAGGTGCTGAACCCGCGAGTAACTAAAAAGCTTAGCGAATCAATAAAAGCCTCATGGTATAACCCAGCCTGCAGGAAGGCCAAAGCCGAACTCCTTGAGGCTATGAACCAAAGGGTTAGCACCGTGTTGGTTAGGGCAAAAAGGTCAGAATATAGACATCAAATTCAGATTGCCAAGACTGAGTGGGATAACGAAAATTGATCTGAAATGGTGGGTGCTCTTAATCTTAGAGACGCCCGGAAATTCAGGCAGATCGTTAAAAATGCTTCTGTGGACCCAACACCAGCAGTAGAAGCCAACATTGCTCCTAGTGATTGGGAGGCTCACTTCCGCACCCTATATTCGCTGGATAACATAGATCATCCAGAGGATATATGCAATCTGGTGAGGGGCCCTAGCTCCGAATTGGCCCAGGAGGAATTCACTGTTAGGGAGGTTGGTGTTGCAATCGATAAACTAAGAGCGGAGAAAGCTCCGGGCTTGGACAGGCTCCCCGGAGACTTGTTCAAGCACAAACCAACTGTATGGGCTCCATACCTACAGGTCCTCTTTAATTCAATTTTGGGTGGGATGGAGGTACCTCGTACTTGGCTGGTAGCAGAGATTGTACCGATCTTCAAGAAGGGCTCTCCTCTGCTCCCAGCCAACTACAGGCCTATTAGCCTCATAGATGTCCCCCAAAAGGTCTTCGCAAGGCTCATCCTGGACTGCTTGTTGGAGTGGATGCTTGAACAATCGGTTCTGAGCCCTTACCAAGCGGGGTTCAGAAAGAAAGTCTCCACTATAGACCAAATTTTCCGCTTGGCTCTCCTATACTGGAAAACGGTAAAAATGGAGGGTGGCAGCCTCTATACCGTTTTCGTAGATCTACGGGCGGAATTTGACCTCGTACCCCCTAGAAAACTTTGGTCTGTTCTGTCCAATATGGGGGTACCACAACATCTCCTAAACATGATCATCCGCCTGCACACAAATAACTATGCGCAGGTTAGACGTGGCCGGGATGGCTCTCTATCTCACAAATTCCCCGTTGACAGGGGGTAAAACAGGGTTGTGTGTTAGCACCGACCCTGTTCTACCTCTATGTCAATGGGGTAATCTCTCACTTAAACGGGGTAGAGGACGGCAATGTCCCCAGACTTGCCGAAAGCAGGGTGCCGGCGATTATGTTCGCTGACGACACCCTGCTTCTGTCCAAGACACCCATGGGGATCCAACAAATCCTTAAGGGTTTTGAGGAATTTTGTGGAATCCATGGCCTTGAGATTAATGCCCCCAAGACCAAATACATGATTTTTAATCCCCCACCAAAAACACGCCCTAACCCATGCATTGGCGGGAATAGGTTGGAGAGGGTCCGAACCTTTGAATATCTAGGGGTGACTCTAAATGAGCATATGTCTTGGCGACATCACCAAACAAAATCACAACTCAAACTGGCCCAAATGGTGGGAGGAGTTATTGACCTCATAAATAAAAACAAATCTTCCATCAAGGCAATAGGTCCCCCGCTAGAGATATACAGAGTGCAGGCTAGGGGAGCGGTCATGTATGGCAGTGAACTCTGGGGCCACACGTGTAATCGCGAGCTAGTGGTAACGGTGAACAAATTTATCAGGCAGCTTTTATCTCTCCCCCCTACTACCCCTCTTTAGCCAATGAGGCTAGATTTGGGAGTAAGGCCACTTGATGAAGATCTGGAAGTTAGGCCCCTAATCTTCTGGCGCAGAGTTTGGACCACTCCAGAGTTGGTAAGCTATAGGTCTGAGCTCCAGGAAATCGTGAACTATCCGATCGCAGGGAATATCCCCTGGTTCCAGCACATAAAAAACGAGTTCATGCGTTTGGGACTACTCGATTTGTGGCTTGACCCTGCAACCGCCTGCTCCACGGTTTCAAGGAAACAGCTACTCTCACTTTACCGAGAAGGCAAAATTGTGGCACAGAGACAGGGCACACAGTCAGGTACCCTGACCGACTCCTTCCTAAAGATCAAGGACACTTACAAGTTGGAGGGAATCCTAGATGTTATATTTCCATCTAATACTAGGAAACTGTACCTACAGTGGAGGTACGGAAGTCTACCAATCCGAGCCTTCACTAGCAAGTGGACTGTCCCCATACCTGAGTCACTGCCCCGGGTGCAACCACGATCAGGAAACTGAGTTGCACATACTGTTTTTCTGTCGAACCTATGGGCAGGCGAGAAGGAAGTGGATAGTTCCAGCCTGCAAAAATTTAGGCTTTACTCATTGCCTGCAGGCATATAGGGTTCTCAAATCAGACCTCTCTAGCATGATAGTGTTTGCGGTAGCTAAATAACTGGAAACCTTCTGGCAGAAGAGAAGACGCTTGCTACCCAGGGCTGAAGATGAACTGCATAATTTTAAATATGATCAATATGTAATTACCTCTTAATAATTTTAATGATTCAATGGACTTATTACAGCTTTTTGCACCCAGGGTTGTAGACTAACTGTATAATTATAAACATCAACAACATGTAATTATTTATTATAATTTTAATGCTCCAATGGATTTATTATAGCTTCTTGCATGACGATATGTATTAGGGATTTAAGCTACTGTTTATATAACAAATGTCTTCTTGATTAATTGTCCGGGATGCAACTGTTTATTTTATCTGTATCACCGCTGTGCATTATCTTTAATGGCAATATAGCCGAAATAAGGATTTTTTGATTATGATGATGAGGATAGGATATACAAAGCCTAGCACCAAGGCAAAAGTCTATAATGTCAGCCATAACATTTCATAAGTGTGCATAATAATTATTTAAAAATTACAGACGTTTTGCTCATCTATATTGACTCATATCGCTTTCTTATAGACATTGCAACTTTAATAGAATTAAAAACTGTAGTACAAATAGATAAGGTAGACAAGGAATGCAGAAGATTAAAACCGTCAATGTAGGTACATGGCGGAATTTCCCTCAAAAGTGGGGCTAGAAATTTCCCCTAGGCTCTTTATATAGGGGACAAAACATCGTAAAGTGCACAGTGCTCTGAGCTGCCAAATTGTGACACGGACAAGGCGGTGAAGTATCCACCCATCCTACTTGTTTGGCAAATGCCAATAAAAAGTGCAAGGTGCTTAAACGAAATCTAGTCCACAGGAATAATACTTGAACATTGGTAGTAAAAGTTAAATAGAATTGCTGTTCTGCAGGGAACAAACATGGGGGACCTGACATTACCAATTTTAAGCGACACGTGTATACCCCAAAATAATGCGCCTCTAATAATAGCTTTTGCATTTGTGTGGATACTTGCAGGGTTGTCATTGTGGTGCCCCAGACCTAACTCATGAAATTTCTCCTTCACAAAGCGCAGCCAAGAGATCGACAATGCGATATCTAAGTTGGTAAAGTCCTTAATGACTTCCCTTGAGAAAAATAAGTCCTCAGATAGCCAAATCTTTGCCCAAAGAAGTAAAGGGGCAGTATCTATTTGATCTTCAAGATAGTCCAACTAAGCTCTTGATGACAAAAACGTGTGGGGGCACTATTTGGAGCCAACAATAGCCTTTTTATAAATTTATTTTCCAAGACCTGCAAATGTCGATTTGTGTGGTAATCCCAAACTCCTGCCCCATAGGATGCTACAGATAAGCATTTTGCTTTGCAGAGGGTAACCAATTCTGTCACCTGCTTGTGTCCTAGCTTGGAGGCAAAGCGGAATAAGCCCTCCCCAACCCGAGTGGTGTGTTGAACCCTTGCAGTAATAAGGGGGTCCCAATTCATAGTATTATTAAAAATGTTCCCTGAATAAATAAAAATGGACAGCTTGTCACTGATCTTACCCCTTACATCAAATGTTCTTGTTTTGGATGCTTTGGGGCCACACCATAACAAATGATTTGATAAAATTGACTTTTAAATCCAATGCTGTCATAAATTCTGTAAAAGCATGCAGTAATTTTTAGAGGCTATTAGCTGTCAGGACCATTAGCATGGTATCGTCACCGTAAGATAACAAAGTGACCGGGTTGCCTCCAATTTTCGGAAAATGTAGGTCCTTCTCTATTAAAAATGCCTCTAAGCCATTTGTGTACAGTAAAAAGAGAAATGGAGCTAAAATGCACCCTGCTGAACACCTTCTATGGAGACAATGGGGCCCGTCTTTTTCCCCCAAGAGCCATATCTTGTGGCAACCGTAGTGGAAGTATGAAGTCTACTTAAAAGGGAGAGGAGGGCGTCTTCAAAACCCATTTTCCCCATCATCGACCACAATTTCTCCCGATAAACAGTGTCAAAGGCACTGAACAAGTACATGAAGGCCAGGTGGACAGAACCCCTCCTGGCATTCAAGTACTTGCCCATAATCAGAGACATTGAGGCACTGTTCCGCAGTACCCATACCCCTTCTCAAACCATATTTCACTCTAGACACACTCCCTGTACTGTTCACCCAGGTCTCAAGGCACGCAAGGGTGACCCTTCCCAATACCTTAGCAGTGGCGTTGATTAGTCAAATTGGCCTATAACAGGCAGAGTCACTCCTGTTGCCCGTCTTATACACTGGTACCACAATGGCCTCCTTCCAGGTTGTTGGAATAGGGCCAATCACCAAGGCTTTGAAAACATTAGGGAGCAAGGGTGCCCACAGATTGGTGTTTCTTGTATACAGGTCTAGTGGGACCCCATCGGGGCCTGGGACTTTCATGCAGATTCCCCTCGATAAAGCCTCCTCAACTTAAGCCACTGTGGATGATGCACCTAGTTGTAAGGCCAATGAGAAATCAAATGTCAGTTCCCCATTTCCCTCCACTAACGAAACACTGTTTGGGTTAGATATGGGATTCCCAAGATTGTCATTTATAACGAAGTTCATGCAGTGCAATACCCTGCTTCATATTTACAATGTGGCGTTAAGCCACTTTTTGTGGTTTAACGCCGCTTCGTAAATATGGTAACCTTTCATGCAGGTATCTACTTGAAAGGGGTGTGCAATGGGTCTTGCTGTGGGCGTTCCACTACAGTACCCATTGCTTTTTGATGCTGCCTCAGATTTACAAGGATGTGTGAATTTGAGGAATTGCCAAAAACTAAGACCATGCCAGAAAAGGCGTTAGAATGGTTATAAAAGGAGAACTGCTTTTATTTCTCTTTGTTCTTGCTTTTTCTATGTGTCCTGCATTCTGCAGGACACATAGAAAAAGCAAGACGCCATGAATGATTGTTTATATGCAGGGAGCTGTCCCTTCCTGCACATAAACAATCATTAAATAATGATGATTTGCTACTTGCATGTTTGCTGCAATTTGCAGCACACATAGAATTAACAAATCACCATTATGGATTGTTTATGTACATAAACAATTATTCCCTTCAATGCAGTTACCCTTGCACAATAGTGTAAGGGTGCCTGCATTGGCTCTAAGGAAGCGCTAGGGAAATTACAGGGGTGGGCTGTATTGTTGTAAATTCAACACATCCCTGCATTTTGGGAATGTCAACACTGCCAAATTTGGTGCAGTACCCTGTTCTGACATTTTCTTGTAAATATGCCCCCTAAAGGTTTCCTTTTCTGCCAGCGACAGTAGGCTTCTGCTATAATGTTCTCATGTATCAGTTCTGTTCCTATTGTGAAGCGCTCTGACACCTTCGGGTAAAGTCCGCGCTATATAAAAACGCACAAATAACTAAATAAATAAATAAGTGTGCTTAGTCAGTCACTTCTAATTCTACTACAACGTTTTTGGAGAAACTAGATTGTTACTATGGCTTATTTTGTGACCTAAGAAGCACATTCCTAATTGCTTTTACAAAATCTGGTGTACATGTGTTGAAATGGTGACTGGGATTTTATAGCAAACACATTTTCCTTCGAAATGGCAGTTGATTATTAATAAATCAACTGAAACAGCCACTGGACTAGCGTCTGGACATTTTATATGAGTAAGAGACATGTCTGATTTGTTTTATGCAACTAGTTATGATCCATGCCAATGGCACATCTGATAGGAACTTGACTTAAAACTTCAACATTGGAAACAATGTACAACTGTACTATTCCTCAGCGGCGCCAAAACCTTATTATTCGTATTAGGTTTGTTTTGTGCTTAGCTGCAGGTTTTTGTAGTAGCTGAAATTGTGTTCATATGAACCTATAAGGGACATCAATGCAATGTTACTGTTAAATACACCAAAAGACCAGATACCAGAAAAACATACAGGCGAAGAGAAACACTCATATATGGTTAAAAAGGCTAAAAGCAAGTGGGTGTCTGAAACAATACAACTGTTGTAATCTCTCTTAAATTGTTCCCTTAATTTCAGAAATGCTTAATATTTCAACAGACATGTTATGTATCTGTTAAGCTGTATTACAAGTTGGTTCATGCCTCGTGCTTACCCTGTGCTCTTTGAACAATGGGAGTACCCTTGGAACGCCTTGGAAGTGCATTTAGAATGTTGGTGGGCTCTAGTCAGACAAGGATCTTGACAGTTGACAGAGCTGTGTTGGACATATTGGCAACATCACTAGAAGTCAAATAAGCTTACCTTCTTCAGCAGCCTTGACCTTTCTCATCTTTATTGACTTCATTTAAACTATCATTGCAGTTACTGTGATCTCAGTAGGAATAACACCGCGTGGCAGGATTCAACAGCTCAATAATGCCCTGAGGTGAACGGGGCTGTGTTCCATGACGTCACTGGATCAAGAATCACAGCTCATCAGAATACCACACCCTCACCATTCTTGGGATATCTGTTATATTTGTGGGTTAGAGACACAGCAGCTATACTTGTGTTGTGTGTCAGAAATAGGCTCTTCAGGTCTTCTTAATGTCTGAATGTCTATCTCTTTTCACCCCTGTATCTTTCTATTGGTTTTAATGAGGAACATATCATTACAATACAAATTACAAAAGTTTGGAGTAAGAAAAGCTAGACAGTGGAACCCTAGAGACCACAGCACCTGACCCACTATCCCTATGTCAAATGAATGTACTCTGGAACTACCCAGAAATCTGTGTGTACATCGTAAAGCACCCACTGTCACAATGCAATTCCAATACAGAAATATCACATTTTAAACAAAAGCAAAGGTGCACCACCAAAGACCCAGACAAGAATTTTTGAATCCATGTCCACAAATGTGTTCTTCAAAGTTCTTCTTTTGTTTTAAAAACACGGTCAAGACAATCAAAAAACAGCCTACGCGTTTCAGCCTTACGAAAGGACTTCTTCAGGCCACAATAAGTCTGTGTGTAGAGCAAGGCAAGGAGTGATCCAAGGGATTAGAGTAACCAGGGAAATGTTATACTTCTGTCAGCTTGTCTCTTTTATAGGACAGGCTCTTCACATATGTTGAGTGAAGGATGTGGTTCCATCAATCATTAAAATGGTGCCACTGGTAATATCACCTTACTCGAAAGCTTTAATTATTTTACGAAAGTCAGAGCCTTGTAAGACAAATCTTTGTATAATTACTCCAGGGTGGAATACTCCATGGTCGAAAGCGAATACGAAGGAACCAATATAATTGGCTAAATTGCAGTGACCGGCCAGGATCAGTCTGTATGCGAATTCCTAGCGTCCGCTCGTTGGGAGTGTCAGGAACGGAATGACTAAGATTTGTCTTACCTTGATAGGTAGGAACCTTGCGAAACGTCTGTCGCAAACAGTAGCTCTAAAAGTGGTCTTAAGAAAGCTAAATATGACATTTACAAGAAGTCTTCAAGTTGGAAAGAAGCTATAGGAATTACAAGCACAGACTCCACACGAAAAAAAAATCAGAAATATTGGGTCACAAGTGAGCATACTGACAGCATCAGTAGACTTCCAGGAGGAAGTACTGAAACTAAAGAATCTACAAAAGAAACAAAAGAAACTGGAGCAGCACGCCGCACAGCCCCACCAGTGTCCCTCACACCGGACAGCCCCAAAACAGGCGTGCTTTGCTCACAAACATCACTATTGTTGGACTTTAAAGAAGCATCATGCTCTACAAAATACAGTTTGACTCAAGATTAGCGAGTTGAGTATTTTTTTTTAACGCTGCACTCCTTCACATCTTTTACATCTTTTGGGACAGGTTGTATGTTCACTGCAAGTATTTGCTGCTACTTCTGCTCTACAGAATGTCAGTTTGTGCCTGTTCAACGGCGAGCTCAAGCATTGCTAGTAATCTGGAAGAAGTTCTATGTGATCGGCTTTAAGAGTGGGCCATCAGTGGAGGAGGATGGTGCACAGTCTAAATATCGAGTCTGTAATATTGACCTACAAAAATATTGAGTAGGAAATATCGAAGGTTAAGAATATTAAGGTCAAGAATATCGTTGGACAGAATATCGACCCTAAGGTAAGTAATATCGTTTTTTTTTATATCGATGTAAGTAATATCGAAGTCAGTAATATCGATATCAAATATATCGATGTTACTAATCTCGATGTTACTAATATCGATATATGTTTTAGTGTTATGTCTTTTATTATGTTTTTAATATGTATGTGTTATATATTTTTTTTAAAGTATTTTACTTGTTTTATATTATATGTGTCCTGTTTTTATATGTTAATAATGTTATTTTTAAGTAAATGTTATGTTTTAGTATTGGAGCGGGTTGTGGATTTATAGGGGAATAGGGTGGCAAGTTATTTAATAATAGTAAATTAATTATACATTTTTAGGTCTTATAAATAATTGTCATTTATTTTTGTGTTTAAGTTCTGTAGCGGGTAGTGGGTTCATAGGGGAATTGGGTGGGAAGTATTTTAATTGTAATTAAGTAATGATTTATTTTTATTTATTGGTATTCATAATTACATTATTTTTAATTAATTAATAATTGGCAATTAAATATTTTAATTGTTAATTAATTTTTTAATTTGGCAATTAATGTTTTTAATTGGTAATACATTATTTTAATTGGTAATTAATGTTTGTAATTGGTAATTCATTTTTTCAATTGGTAATTTTTTTTTTAATTGGTAATTAATATTTTTTTTTGGGAAGTAATTTAATAATAGTAAATTAATTATACATTTTTCGGAGTTATAAATTATTTTACATTAATTTTTGCGTTTAAGTTCTGTAGCGGGTAGTGGGTTTATAGGGGAATTGGGTGGGAAGTATTTTAATTGTAATTAAGTAATGATTAATTTTTATTTATTGGTATTCATAATTAAATTATTTTTAAATAATTAATAATTGGCAATTACCTATTTTAATTGTTAATTAGATTTTTTATTTGGAAATTAATAATTGGTAAATAATTATTTTAATTGGTAAGTAATGTTTGTAATTGGTCATTATTTTTTTTAATTGGTGATTTATTTTTTTAATTGGAAATTAATATTTTTTCTTTGGAAATTATTTTTTAATAATTTGTAATTACTTTTTTATAAAAAGTATTTTTGGGTATAAAAATAAATGTATTGTTTAATTTTACAAGTTGATAATCAATTTTTAATAATTATTATGTTGTTTTTTTAGAAAAATCTTTTATTTTAAATATTTTTTATTTGATAACTAATATTTATTCATTAATATTTATTGGTATTGATTGTTAATTTTTTGTTGATTAATTATTCAATTGTAATTATGTTTTTAATAATTATTAATGGGTATTTGTAAATGATGTTGAGTTGTTTAAAATTAAAATTATTATTTATTTTAAATACAAAAGTTATTTATAAGTATGTTATATTTAATTTCTATGCTATCCAATGTTTTCCCTACTGTTGCACTCTCTAGAGTGGGAATAGTAATTTTTACCTCTATGCTATCCAACGCTTTCCCTACTGTTTCACTCTTTGGAGTGTGAATAGTCATTTTTACCAACTCGCTATCCAACGCTTTCCCTCCTGTTGCACTCACGGGAGTGGGAATAGTAATTTTTACCCACCCGCTATCCAACGCTTTCCCTACTGTTGCACTCTCTGAAGTGGGAATAGTAATTTTTACCCCTATGCTATCCAACGCTTTCCCTACTGTTTCACTGTCTGGAGTGTGAATAGTAATTTTTACCAACCAGCTATCCAACGCTTTCCCTACTGTTGCACTCTCTGGAGTGGAAATAGTAATTGTTACCCCTACGCTATTCAACCCTTTCCCAACTGTTGCACTCTCTGGAGTGTAAATAGTAATTTTTACCCCTATGCTATCCAATGCTTTCCCAACTGTTGCACTCTCTGGAGTGGAAATAGTAATTTTTACCCCTACGCTTTCTAACCCTTTCCCTACTGTTGCACTCTCTGGAGTGTAAATAGAAATTTTTACCCCTACGCTATCCAACCCTTTCCCTACTGTTGCACTCTCTGGAGTGGGAATAGTAATTTTTACCCCTACGCTATCCAACGCTTTCCCTACTGTTTTACTCACTGGAGTTGGAATAGTAATTTTTACCCACCCGCTATCCAACACTTTCCCTACTGTTGCACTCACTGGAGTGGGAATGGTAATTTTAACCCACCCGCTATCCAACGCTTTCCCTACTGTTGCACTCACTGGAGTGGGAATAGTAATTTTTACCCTCACGCTATCCAACGATTTCCTTACTGTTTCATTCTCTGGAGTGGAAATAGTAATTTTTACCCCTACGCTATCCAACGCTTACCCTACTGTTGCACTCTCTAGAGTGGAAATAGTAATTTTTACCCCTACGACATCCAACCCTTTCCCTACTGTTGCACTCTCTGAAGTGGAAATAGTAATTTTTACCCCTACGCTATCCAACCCTTGCCCTACTGTTGCACTCTCTGGAGTGGAAATAGTAATTTTTACCCCTACGCTATCCAAATCTTTCCCTACTGTTGCACTCTCTGGAGTGGTAATAGTATTTTTTACCCCTACGCTATCCAACCTTTCCCTACTGTTTCACTCTCTGGAGTTAGAATAGTCATTTTTACCCACCCGCTATCCAACGCTTTCCCTACTGTTGCACTCACTGGAGTGGGAATATTAATTTTTACCCACCTGCTATCCAACGCTTTCCCTACTGTTGTACTCTCTGGAGTGGAAATAGCAATTTTTACCCCTACGCTATCCAACCCTTTCCCTACTGTTGCACTCACTGGAGTGGGAATAGTAATTTTTCCCCTACGCTATCCAACGCTTTCCCTACTGTTTCACTCTCTGGAGTGTAAATAGTAATTTTTACCCCTACGCTATCCAACGCGTTCCCTACTGTTTTACTCTTGAGTGGAAATAGTAATTTTTACCCCTACGCTATCCAACGCTTTCCCTACTGTTTCACTCTCTGGAGTTGGAATAGTAATTTTTACCCACCCGCTATCCAATGCTTTCCCTACTGTTTCACTCACTGGAGTGGGAATAGTATTTTTTATCTCCACGCTATCCAACGCTTTCCCTACTGTTGCACTCTCTGGAGTTGGAATAGTAATTTTTACCCACCCGCTATCCAACGTTTTCCCTACTGTTGCACTCTGTGGAGTGGGAATAGTAATTTTTACCCCTATGTTATCCAACATTTTTCCTACTGTTGCACTCTCTGGAGTGGGAATAGTAATTTTTACCCCTATGCTATCCAACGCTTTCCCTACTGTTTCACTGTCTGGAGTGTGAATAGTCATTTTTACCAACCAGCTATCCAAAGCTTTCCGTACTGTTGCACTCTCTGGAGTGGAAATAGTAATTTTTACCCCTACGCTATCCAACCCTTTCCCTACTGTTGCACTCTCTGGAGTGTAAAGAGTAATTTTTACCCCTACGCTATCCAACGCTTTCCCAACTGTTGCACTCTCTGGAGTGGAAATCGTAATTTTTACCTCTATGCTTTCCAACCCTTTCCCTACTGTTGCACTCTCTGGAGTGTAAATAGGAATTTTTACCCCTACGCTATCCAACCCTTTCCCTACTGTTGCACTCTCCGGAGTGGGAATAGTAATTTTTACCCCTACGCTATCCAACGCTTTCCCTACTGTTTTACTCACTGGAGTGGGAATAGTAATTTTTACCCCTACGCTATCCAACGATTTCCTTACTGTTTCATTCTCTGGAGTGGAAATAGTAATTCTTACCCCTACGCTATCCAACGCTTATCCTACTGTTGCACTCTCTGGAGTGGAAATAGTATTTTTTACCCCTGTGCTATCCAACCCTTTCCCTACTGTTGCACTCTCTGGAGTGGAAATAGTAATTTTTACCCCTACGCTATCCAACCCTTGCCCTACTGTTGCACTCTCTGGAGTGGAAATAGTAATTTTTACCCCTACGCTATCCAAACCTTTCCCTACTGTTGCACTCTCTGGAGTGGTAATAGTATTTTTTACCCCTACGCTATCCAACCTTTCCCTACTGTTTCACTCTCTGGAGTTGGAATAGTCATTTTTACCCACTCGCTATCCAACGCTTTCCCTACTGTTGCACTCACTGGAGTTGGAATAGGAATTTTTACCCACCTGCTATCCAACTCTTTCCCTACTGTTGTACTCTATGGAGTGGAAATAGTAATTTTTACCCCTACGCTATCCAACCCTTTCCCTACTGTTGCACTCAGTGGAGTGGGAATAGTAATTTTTCCCCTACGCTATCCAACGCTTTCCCTACTGTTTCACTCTCTGGAGTGTAAATAGTAATTTTTACCCCTACGCTATCCAACGCTTTCCCTACTGTTTCACTCTTGAGTGGAAATAGTAATGTTTACCCCTACGCTATCCAACGCTTTCCCTACTGTTTCACTCTCTGGAGTTGGAATAGTAATTTTTACCCACCCGCTATCCAATGCTTTTCCTACTGTTTCACTCACTGGAGTGGGAATAGTATTTTTTATCTCCACGCTATCCAACGCTTTCCCTACTGTTGCACTCACTGGAGTTGGAATAGTAATTTTTACCCCTATGTTATCCAACATTTTTCCTACTGTTGCACTCTCTGGAGTGGGAATAGTAATTTTTACCCCTAAGCTATCCAACGCTTTCCCTACTGTTTCACCGTCTGGAGTGTGAATAGTAATTTGTACCAACCAGCTATCCAACGCTTTCCCTACTGTTGCACTCTCTGGAGTGGAAATAGTCATTTTTACCCCTACGCTATCCAACCCTTTCCCTACTGTTGCACTCTGTGGAGTGTAAATAGTAATTTTTACCCCTACGCTATCCAACCCTTTCCCTACTGTTGCACTCTCTGGAGTGTAAAGAGTAATTTTTACCCCTACGCTATCCAACGCTTTCCCAACTGTTGCACTCTCTGGAGTGGAAATTGTAATTTTTACCTCTATGCTTTCCAACCCTTTCCCTACTGTTGCACTCTCTGGAGTGTAAATAGGAATTTTTACCCCTACGCTATCCAACCCTTTCCCTACTGTTGCACTCTCCGGAGTGGGAATAGTGATTTTTACCCCTACGCTATCCAACGCTTTCCCTACTGTTTTACTCACTGGAGTGGGAATAGTAATTTTTACCCCTACGCTATCCAACGATTTCCTTACTGTTTCATTCTCTGGAGTGGAAATAGTAATTCTTACCCCTACGCTATCCAACGTCTATCCTACTGTTGCACTCTCTGGAGTGGAAATAGTATTTTTTACCCCTGTGCTATCCAACCCTTTCCCTACTGTTGCACTCTCTGGAGTGGAAATAGTAATTTTTACCCCTACGCTATCCAACCCTTGCCCTACTGTTGCACTCTCTGGTGTGGAAATAGTAATTTTTACCCCTACGCTATCCAAACCTTTCCCTACTGTTGCACTCTCTGGAGTGGTAATAGTATTTTTTACCCCTACGCTATCCAACCTTTCCCTACTGTTTCACTCTCTGGAGTTGGAATAGTCATTTTTACCCACCCGCTATCCAACGCTTTCCCTACTGTTGCACTCACTGGAGTGGGAATAGTAATTTTTACCCACCTGCTATCCAACTCTTTCCCTACTGTTGTACTCTCTGGAGTGGAAATAGTAATTTTTACCCCTACGCTATCCAACCCTTTCCCTACTGTTGCACTCACTGGAGTGGGAATAGTAATTTTTCCCCTACGCTATCCAACGCTTTCCCTACTGTTTCACTCTCTGGAGTGTAAATAGTAATTTTTACCCCTACGCTATCCAACGCTTTCCCTACTGTTTCACTCTTGAGTGGAAATAGTAATGTTTACCCCTACGCTATCCAACGCTTTCCCTACTGTTTCACTCTCTGGAGTTGGAATAGTAATTTTTACCCACCCGCTATCCAATGCTTTTCCTACTGTTTCACTCACTGGAGTGGGAATAGTATTTTTTATCTCCACGCTATCCAACGCTTTCCCTACTGTTGCACTCACTGGAGTTGGAATAGTAATTTTTACCCCTATGTTATCCAACATTTTTCCTACTGTTGCACTCTCTGGAGTGGGAATAGTAATTTTTACCCCTAAGCTATCCAACGCTTTCCCTACTGTTTCACCGTCTGGAGTGTGAATAGTAATTTTTACCAACCAGCTATCCAACGCTTTCCCTACTGTTGCACTCTCTGGAGTGGAAATAGTAATTTTTACCCCTACGCTATCCAACCCTTTCCCTACTGTTGCACTCTGTGGAGTGTAAATAGTAATTTTTACCCCTACGCTATCCAACGCTTTCCCAACTGTTGCACTCTCTGGAGTGGAAATCGTAATTTTTACCTCTATGCTTTCCAACCCTTTCCCTACTGTTGCACTCTCTGGAGTGTAAATAGGAATTTTTAGCCCTACTCTATCCAACCCTTTCCCTACTGTTGCACTCTCCGGAGTGGGAATAGTAATTTTTACCCCTACGCTATCCAACGCTTTCCCTACTGTTTTACTCACTGGAGTTGGAATAGTAATTTTTACCCACCCACTATCCAACACTTTCCCTACTGTTGCACTCACTGGAGTGGGAATGGTAATTTTTACCCACCCGCTATCCAATGCTTTCCCTACTGTTGCACTCTCTGTGGTGGAAATAGTAATTTTTACCCCTACGCTATCCAACCCTTTCCCTACTGTTGCACTCACTGGAGTGGGAATAGTAATTTTACCCCTAAGCTATCCAACGCTTTCCCTACTGTTTCACTCTTGAGTGGAAATAGTAATTTTTACCCCTACGCTATCCAACGCTTTCCCTACTCTTTCACTCTCTGGAGTTGGAATAGTAATTTTTACCCACCCGCTATCCAATGCTTCCCTTACTGTTTCACTCACTGGAGTGGGAATAGTATTTTTTATCTCCACGCTATCCAACGCTTTCCCTACTGTTGCACTCACTGGAGTTGGAATAGTAATTTTTACCCACCCGCTATCCAACGTTTTCCCTACTGTTGCACTCTGTGGAGTGGGAATAGTAATTTTTACCCCTATGTTAACCAACATTTTTCCTACTGTTGCACTCTCTGGAGTGGGAATAGTAATTTTTACCCCTATGCTATCCAACGCTTTCCCTACTGTTTCACTGTCTGGAGTGTAAATAGTAATTTTTACCCCTACGCTATCCAACGCTTTCCCAACTGTTGCACTCTTTGGAGTGGAAATCGTAACTTTTACCTCTATGCTTTCCAACCCTTTCCCTACTGTTGCACTCTCTGGAGTGTAAATAGGAATTTTTACCCCTAAGCTATCCAACCCTTTCCCTACTGTTGCACTCTTCGGAGTGGGAATAGTAATTTTTACCCCTACGCTATCCAACGCTTTCCCTACTGTTTTATTCACTGGAGTTGGAATAGTAATGTTTACCCACCCACTATCCAACACTTTCCCTACTGTTGCACTCACTGGAGTGGGAATGGTAATTTTTACTCACCCGCTATCCAACGCTTTCCCTACTGTTGCACTCTCTGTGGTGGAAATAGTAATTTTTACCCCTACGCTATCCAACCCTTTCCCTACTGTTGCACTCACTGGAGTGGGAATAGTAGTTTTTACCCCTACGCTATCCAACAATTTCCTTACTGTTTATATAGTTGTTTTCATTTTAGTATGGTTTTATTAGTTTTCAAGGGAGAAGATAATGTAGTATCTTCATGTCATGTTTATAATGTTACTTTTTACCTAGTTCCTAGCTGCTCAGCCAGTGTGAATGTTCTGTATGGAATGTTAGTGTGATGGACATGTAAGGAATGCTTGGGTGCCTGGTGTGAGTTTTTTCTGTTGGAAGATGGGCTGAGCAGCTAGCAGGCTGCCCCTGGTGGGGATGTTACCATAGATCTCATGGACTTAATAAATATCCTTCAAAGACACTACCTGGCTACGTATACTTTGTCACCTATACGCATGAGACAATACCACTACAGACTTTAACTCCTTATTTCTACTCTTTCATCTTGACTTCTCTGTAGCATTTAGACACCTGTTCGCAGCACCCTCGTGTTTCGCATTACCCTAATTTGCAACCTCTTAACCCCTATGCTCTAACTGGAATAACACCTTATTTTCGAAATGGTACAGTGAAGTTTACAGATCATGTTCGAAATCAGTGCACATCCCTTAGATTGGTCTAAAAGATCCACTCTTGCTTCAACATTCTGTCCCATGCAAAACAACTTGCGTTGTGCAGGTGACTTTCTATATAATGCAAGACCTCTTCAGTATTCTTTTTTTCTGCATGGGTTTCGTTGAGTGATAAGATAATTCAGTGTAAATAGCTGTACAAAGTCCTTAATCTGTGTCTTTTGTACTTATTGACAACCTTGCTTCAACCACGTCCTTTTAGGCAGAGCAAAGCCTCAATTTAATCCATCAGAAGTGTGTGTTGCTCAAAGTTGGCAGGGAGGATACATTTCAGTTGAATGGCTGGTCATTAAACATATGCACTATTTTCAACCAAATCTGTATGGTGTTTTTTCAATATATTATTATATTTGCGTTTAAGATTGTAACTAAACTGGGAACCCTGATATCCACGACTTGTTTAGAAATTAACTTGATGTGTTTGTAATTAATACTTTAAAATGTAGTACAGTAGTCATTGAGGATAATTCAGGATGCAATTTAAAATTCCCATGACTCCATTAATTTATATTCTTAATTTATTTTTCTATGCTGGTGGCTTCCACATTCTCATTTTTCATAGTTTAGTGCAGAAAATTCAAACCCATACTAGGAATCTAATATCCCACAAAACAGCAGGTGATTGCTAAATATATTTTGTAATAGGTATAACAACCACTTAATCCTGTCAGCCATGTTCACCTCCCTATTCTAACATTTTAAGCCTAAAACCGAGGACCCCCGATTACCATGCAAACCACAAGTGCGAAATAACCAAGTTTTTCACAACTAGGGTAGTTGATCTACAGCAGTATATTTTCTTGTGTGGACTATCCAAAATTTTATTTCACCCGATATTCATCATCAAAGTAGCTAGACTGCTGAAATGGGGCAACCATGTTTGTAATGTATCAGACCATTTCCATAGGGCTTTCCTTTATCTTGTCACTGCCTTTCTGATTGTTTGAGTAGCTAGATTCTCAGTTACTACGCCATGCATAATGCTTGAAGAAGGTGTATGTAATAGTGGCTTGGGGCAAAATAAAATGCAAAGTGTGTGAGTAATAGATTCAGACAACACATGCAGTGAGAGCGTTTCAGTTCTTAGTTTTTTAGTTCGAGCCTAAGCAGTGTATGCTGTATCTGGAATATGTGCTTAAAGAACCTCTCATCTTTTCTATTGGACACTTTTTTTTTTGCTTTCTCTCTGCCGTGTATCAAAACGGCACCTGCTTCACGTGCGCCACGCTTCATGTATTACGATTGATACTTGGAATTGATAATTTGCTTCACCAAAGCTGTTTGCTGACAAGATGCAAATAAAACATACAATATCAACTCATGAACAAGTACTCAATTATCTAAAATGTATTTTGAGAATTGATGAACCTTCTGTGCCTTTGATTAATTTTGGAACATTTCATTCATTTGATGCTAACGCTTTGTGGCCGGGGGACTCCGCCCCTAGGATGGCTCTTTCTATATTTTATAGAGTTTGTCAGTGACGCGTTACTTTAATTTTTTCGTCTATCTTTGAACAACATTGTTTTGTCCAGGTGGGGAGGTGCACCATTCCTGGAGATACTGCAACACCTGGTTGATGCGTAGAGTGGGAAGCATTTAATATTATACTTATCAGCTCTTTATCTTATTTTAGTTCATAAAATGTGTATCGCAGCTGAGTTTAGGGATATGGTCTTTTATTAAACCATACTGCTAACGTTTTGTAAGCAATGGACATTAAAAGGGCTCCTTCTGGGCCCAGTAGTCACGTAATAAAATTTTCAGTAACCCTGGGCATAGTTTGCGTTCTAGCGCTACGCGTACCTACACGATGTGCACTTTGCACTACGCACGCTATGCGTAGCTACGTGAACTGCGTAGTGGGGTAGGGAAATGCTGTACGCACTGATTGCACAGTGCCGGATGCTTGTCCGCACTGTGCAATCATTGCAAACAGCATCTTGCACAGTGCAAGCGGTCGTTTTCTGCCACTCGAGTAGATTTGTACTCGTGTGGCAGCTTTCTTAACGCGGTAGTTAACTGGTAGTTTCTCATCGCGAGCGGTCGCAAGCATACACGACCACTCGCAATGAGAAACCTGAACTCACCGCGGTGAGAATCTTGCCGGGAGGTTTATTTTTCACTCTTACAATCGGCAACTTGATGTTGCTGATCCCGAACGAGGAAAAAGTCTCGCCGGGATGTTGATTTTGCTCGCTCGCAGTCACCAGCTTGACGTTGAGGTCCGCGAGCAAGCAAAAAATGCCCGCTACGCTACAGGCTTTTGCACTGTGCTACGTGCAATTCGCTTAGTGAGCAGTACCACAAACTATGCACGCCCCGCGAGCGTAGCGTAGTCCTACGCCCACGGTTACTTTTCAGGTAAAAAATATTTTTTTTATGAATGTGTAAAAGCGTTAAGGTAACTGTTACTGCTTACATTTCACATGCTTTACCTACTCTTGCATTCCAATGACTATTCCAGCCATCATATTACTCCTGTCTGCCTGCCCTCATAGCCCATTTCCCATTTCCTAGTTATCCAATGCTGTGAGGTCATACGAATGGCAACAGCGCTATGCAAATATTACTCCACTGCATAACAAAAGTTTAAAAAATGACCTTTTCAATGCAAGACCTCTAATTTTCACAAATTCGGGACCATTTACTACAGCCATTCTCTGAATGGCTGAGCACGTAGGTTCTTTTTTTGCTAAAATTATGTTAACATGCTTCAGTTTTATTAATATGCAGACTCATTTTGCTCTACCAAGTACTGCTCCAGGGCGCAGGCAAATCCTATAAAACTTAAAAAAACATAAATACAAATCGTGACCTTAGCAAATAATGGAATACTTCATAATTTCCAAATGTGGTCAAGGTATACTAGTCTTGTGCAACTCCTTGAAACTATAACCCATTTAGAATTACTGTGTCCAGTTTGGATCATTTTGGAATTCCCTCATTCTGAAACTATTTACCATACAAGTACTCCCAGCAGAAGTAGTGTGTGCCCAGTAGACATAATGTTCCATGAATGCTATAATTCATTGGAATATTTATTATGCCTTAGTACTTTACTTAAGAATTGTCGTCTAAGAGTACCTGCCAAGACTCCTCTAGGAGTACCCACCAAGCACACACAAGCAAAATATTTTCTCAGATGCTGGTTTTAATCAAGCAGAGTTTGGTGGCCCATGCCATCTCATGCTTTTTGCAGAGAATTGCTGGATTGACCTTTGTTGGCAGTACACCCTCTCTTGTACTAAGAAAAAGTACACTAGCAAATACTCAGTGTGCTTATTTTTGTGCCCATTTTTTAACCAGGCAATAGGAAAACAGGGGTTGTCTTATTATAACCCACCTGGAACCAGGGGCAAGTGACATAAGAAACAATGATCCCAGGCGGAGGATGCAATAGGTAATTCAAAACATCAAACGAATGACAATAAAGTCATGCTGCATGCTTTTTTCTGTACCCAAAGCAAAAAACAAGATGCAAGGGAAAGAAACAGATTATATGCAATTATGTAATAAATGTATTATCTCCTTGCGAAGTGTCGGTGCTCAAAGGAGCTCACAAGGTGAAAGATTAAGTAAACTTTACAGTGAGTATAAAAACAAGACAATGGAGCCACAATATTAGATTTGAAGTAACAACGGCAGTACAGATTATAATGTTTCACTAGGCGTTCAGGTCCCCAGGGATGCTCCAGTTGCCATATACATCTATGGCGTTTCGGCCAAAGGCAGTTAGTGAATCATCATCAGGGCGATAGGTGATAGGATGACCAGCGGGCCATGAAACGAGATTGACTCATTCCAATTGCAGGACGATCACCAAGTCAACAAATTGTAATGATAAAAATGAGCAGTGGTAGGAAAAATTCTGGATTTAGAAAGGGGTGCCCCAGGAGGGAGTCTGGAGTGTCTATTGCCTCACAAAATCACCAGGCATGCAAAATCCTGCCACAGAGAAACATACAGTGTCTGGTGTAACAACAGTGAAGGACATCTGTTTGAAGAGCCTACAGAGAACGACATCCCAATGAATTCATCACCTTTTGGAGAGCTTTCACAATAGGGACTACGAGTCCCAACAGTTTTGGAGGAACTCGGAGGCGGGGTCTGTATTGTCCTCACCTGCCAGTTGTTGCTTCAGCACTTTGTTATCTTATTTTATGTTATAGAGGACTTCTAAAGCGCACATACACGGAAGTTTTCATGGCACTGGGAGAACAAGCAGCAGGGCAAAGAAGCACATTAGTCATAAGCTTGTCTGAATAGCCAAGTTTTTTGCAGAGTTCTGAATAGCTCATAAGAGGTTGCTGATCTTATGTTATCAGGAATGGAGTTCCGGGCACCAGGAGCCAGCACCAAAAGCTGTTTTCTGTGGAATTTCGGGACCTCTAGGAGATTAAGATCTGCCAATCTGAGTTTGCGCCTTATTCTGAAAGAAACTAAAAAGGGACTTTTAATTTGCCAGATTTTAAATATCATGCAACCTGTTTTGAACAAGGTTCTTTGTGTGATGGGAAGCCAATACAGTTTCCTTAACAGGGGTGGAGTATGGCAGTACCTTGGCTGTTGATAGATCAATCTAGCTGCCTGGTTCTGAACAAGCTGCAGTCTTTGGCTCAAGCCCTTCGGAAGTCCCAGGTAAAGATTATTTGCGTAGTCAATACGGGACATCACAAGTGTGAGCACCATGTGAATAATGGCTTAAGTCGAAAAGAATTTCGTGATTTTTTTTTATTTTACGTAACTGGAAGAAGCAGAAGAACGTCACTGCTGCAATCTGGGATTTCATTGAAAGGTCTTGGTCAATGAGTATACCGAGGCTTTTACTGGCTTTTTTGGAGTGGGAGGGGGACCTAACTCCAGAGCACGAAAAGCGGAACACCAGCAGTTCAATTTATTTGGAACCATCATCACCTCAGTTTTATCCTGGGTCAACTTTAGTTGATGACTATTCATCCAATCCCGAATGAAAATCATAGTGTTCTGGAAAAATGCTGTTGAACCTGGTGTGTCCACGAGATTGAATACTAGCTGTAAATCATCAGCATAGTAATATATTTGTACATTCCGCTTTTGAAGGGAAGTCACCAAGGGCAAATATAATGGTTGAGAAGGATGGGGATAGGGAGGAGCCCTGCGGCACTCCACTGCTGAGCTTGACCTTGGAGGAACAGAAGGGGGATAGACAAACAGGTTGTCAGCGTCCAATAGTAAAGGCTTAATCCAAGCCAGGACACAGCCATGCAAACCAGCAGCCTTGACAGAGTCCAACAGAATATCATAGTTCACTGTGTCGAAGGCCCTCCGTTAAATCATGGAGTATCAGCACCCGATCCTGACCTTTATCTGCCTCTGCTCTCATGTCATCTACAACGGAAAGAATTACGGATTCCGTAGAGTGGAAAGGCCTAAAGCCCACCTGATGTGAATTAAGAAATGATGAGCTTTTAATGATGGGAAGAAATATGATGAGCAAAGTGAGCTTCCAGGATCTTGCCAAGGTAGGGTAGGGGGAAAATTTGACAGTAGTTCTCTAAAATAGAGGGGCCATGTCCAAATTATTTTTAAGAGAGGCAGAACTACAGCCTTCTTTAAGTTGATAGGGACAGCATCTTGCTGATAGATTGAGTAAGACCCTCGCCAGTTCAGGAAACTTAAACAAAATTGCTTTTTGAATCCCGGGGGTACAGACATCATTAGGAGAACCAATTTTGACCTATTGTAAGAAATGTAGGCAGATCCTCTCTCGAGTGATTAGAGGGAAAGCATTAGGATGAAAGGAATTCCTATCTTCTGGAGGAGTAAGACTAACGGGGAGGCTACGAGGAATACTGCCTTTAATTATCCTGATCCTTTCCATAAAGAAAAAATTCAATTCATCGCATAGAGCTTGTGGGGGCCACAGAGATGTTTAGGTGCTCGGGATTCGATATTTCTGAAATTGTTTCAAAAATTACTTTTGTATTGTTTTCAGAATTTATGATTTTATTTAAGAAGTGGGAGGATTTGGTTTCCCAAATTAGTTTGTCTTGGACTTTAACTGCACCAATTGTGCTCTGATTGTGCTCTGATTGATGTAAAAGTAGTTTAGCATGTTTATGATCCTCTGAGAAACACTTGGAAATCTTGTGGTGACGAATCTAGTTTGTCCTAATCAAAGGGACATATATGCCACTTGCTTCTCTAAGCCAGTTTGTCACTTCCCTCATCAAGGCCCTCACTCTGGGTAGGAAGAGATTGTGCCAGTGAGTTGCAAAAGGCTGTGTGATCTACGTGTTTCCGACTCCTTGACAATGTGCCAGGACAAGGGGGAGTTTCCTAAAGGAGCACACATTTTGAATTTAATTAGGTGATGGTCCGACCAACAACAGGGGATGACCTGGAGGTTAGAAATGGGATGGTAAAGTGACCAAATTTGATCTAAAAAGAGCTTTAAAAAGACCAATTGATGGAAAGAATGCTGGACAATGTCAAACAGTCACCCCCAGTACAGGGATCTGGGCATTAATCCGTTGTTTATTTGCTCACTGTGCCATTCCATTTTGGAGCCAACCATATTCAAATCAGTCTTGATCCATCTCCTCGTGAGAACAGTCCAGCCCGAACTGCCGGGCCAGGTGCTCCCTCAAACCCAAAACAAGCATCCTGGGACTGGTTTCGGGGTTTTAGGCTTTAAAGCACAATTGGTGTTCCTGCATCACAGGGAGTTTTCACTACGGGGACTACAAGCCCCAACAGCCTTAGAGAATCTTGAAGGCAGGGTCTGTATTGCCAACACCTTCCAGTTGTTGCTGCAGTTCTTTAAAGCCCATTTGGTGTTCCAATAGCTTGAGGAACTTTCACAACGGGGACTATGAGTCCCAACAGAACTTGGAGGACCTTGGAGGTGGGGCATGTTCTGCCCACACCTGCCAGTTGTTGCTGCGGCTCTTTAAAGCGCACTTGGTGATCTTGCAGCATGGGGAGGTTTCACTAAAGCGACAACGAGTTCCAACAGCCTTGGAGGACCTTGGAGGCGGGGTCTGTACTACCTGCACCTGCCAGTTGTTGCTGCAATGCATTAAAGCACACTTGGTGGGACGTCCTGTCCCTGTCCTGCACCATTCAGCGACAGGAAGAGGCAGGACAGGGTCACCCTCCTTGACTGCATGACTCAGTGATATTGGAAATTGGACATCTGCCGAAAGACTTTTCTATACTCTCAGGTCCCTTCTGTATTGGTTAGTTGGTGTGCCTGCTGTCCCTGATTTCTGAAACGAGAGGAAGGTTGACCGGGTGCCTAGGGAAAAGCACACAGAGTCTTGCTTTTCATTGATTGTGTGATCTTCCTGGCCCCATTTCCATTCTTCTTCTTCAGGCCCTGCTCCAGGTCGAAAATTTGGAAACATGTGCTATCACCTAACAGAGTGGTGAAGAGAAACTCCCTGGCACTCCCAAGGACACCAAGACATTTTATACATTAGTGCCTGCCTGAAAAACTTGCCGACCACTTGTTGGGGTGTCTGTTTCCCTCCTAGAGCTCTTGAACCCAGCTCTTGAACCCAGTAAAGCGGAAATAGTGCGCCCTGCATGCTCCTGATTCAGGTCTGCTTTGGGCTCAGCAAGTCCGAACTTTAGCCCTCCTTGTTGACTCTAACCTGCAGAGATATTGTATCATAATGTCTCCTCGCAATAATTGTCCTAACCCCCGCTTGCACGCTTTATATTAATTGCACAAGTCGATCTTCATTTGTTTATTACTTGATTTACTCTTTTATTGTTTGCTAGTGAGTTGGTGGCTTTGGCGAATTTTGTTTAATTTGAGATGACTAAACGGAAAGGAAAGGAGATTGTGGACCTCATTGAATCAACGTTGTTAGGGTTGTATGATCACCTGGGGCATATTGAGGCCAAGTTAAATACCATGGGCACTAAACTGAGTCACAAAGTGGTGGGAGAGGGTGAAAATAGCACTTGTGAGAATATGCTCTACAAACCTGTACAGGAGCCACAGCCCCTGAATGAGAGTGGGTGCAGTTGGCTCCTTGTTTATCCAGTGATGCCCCTGCGCCAAGCCCAATCCCAGCCTTCCTAGCCGGGTTGAAGGCACCCACATTATGTGATATGCCAAAGGGGCCAAATGTCCTGTAAAGAATTCCAACCAACCGCGGCAAACCTTTGTAATTGATCCCTGGGTTCGATTCAATATGTGATCCCACTCTGGGCCCCATGCCCTTAAGTGATGATTATGGCAAATGTCCATATGTTGTGCACTGAAATGGAGGGAAACTACTTTAACCCCTTCGACGCTGATGACGAGCTGGGCTCGTCATGAGGTAGCCTCCTCGCACGCTCATGACGAGCCCAGCTCGTCACGTAAAGTGCGCTTTTAAAAAAGTCAGCGTACGAGCGGAATTCCGCCCGCACGCATGCGGTTAAGAACTTACAAACAAAACAACACATTGGGCCAAGGGGAACTTTTGGTTTCCAGGACTGTTTATTCCATGAGATCCTCATGGTGAGGAGGGTCGGATGATTTAGGAAAATGGACAAAGAATCCCATGGGGATTTTGTAATTTTGACCTTTAGGAACCCTTGGGTGGCCAGGGATTTGATTTGGGCTGCCCAGCAAGGCCACCTTAAGATCTAGCCTCTTGTTTTAAAAAAATGGAAATCAGGCTAAACCTCCCTGCCCCACCGTCCCTCTTCTACCTCCTTTCATCATGCTGAAAATGATTCACTCAGCCCCAGCAACATAGCAAGTTTTACCTTCGCCTAGGAGACCAGCTGCGGCTTATTATCTTGTATCATTCCCCAGCCCACCCCAAACCTCTCTGACTTCCAGTACTAAAACTAATCCCCAACGTAAAGCCATATCTAGGTCATCACCTCAAATTAAACTGGCTACTTCTGAGGCTTACCTGCTGATGTCAATATCTTATGCTGGAACACTGCTGGCTGAGCAAGCAAAAATGGTTGTGAGGACTGGGCAGATTTCATGTGCAATTTTGACATCATTCTCCTTCAGGAGACCTGGGCTACTGAGGAAATGTATATAGACAGGTATTGCAGTCACATGATCCCTGCTGTTCCTTCTTCCTCTGGCAGGGCCAAGGCAGGTCTTTCAACCTGGTTTAAAAACACACTTGAGTGTTGGGTTACCCAGATTCCACCCGACAGTATGCTATTTCAAGCTTTCTTGTCTAAATAGCCTGGTGGCCTGAGTACCGTCTTCATCAACTTCTATAATGGGTACTTTGACACAGACTACCTGGTTCACCTTAAGGTGTTGTCTGATTTTATCCTTGGTCTCTATGCAAGGCTTGCTCACTCCGCAAAGGTTTTCAAATCATTTTAGGTGGAGATCCTAATATTAAACTAGATGAGACTCAGGTGGAAAATGTGCCACCTTAGTATTGGGGACGATAGGTGTCCAAGGGATACGGGGCCAGTCTGTTTTCCAAATCACTAAAATGCTTGATCGCTCCACGATCTATCATATAGGAAATTCTACTTTTGTGAGGGGGAAGTGTGCCTCAGTAATAGACTGTATTTTTGTCAGTTATGATTTGTCCACAAGGATTACTGGGGCTACCATCAAGGAAAGCCCATTTAGCGATCATAACGCCTTAAGCCTTAGTCTACATTTACCATGGGGAGGGTTTTAAGGAGCATGACTCCTGACAAGGTCAACCACTATGCCAGCTTAAAGCGGGGTGCTGAGGACAGATTAATTGTTTTACGGACCCTAACTTTCCTCTCTTTAATGGTGGTATGAGGAGAGATGTGTGGAGGCAGGGGACCTGTCCCTCAACGGAACTTTCCTTTCCTTTGTGGATGAAAAGGAGTGTTATCAATTACTAGAGGGTCACTTTTTGCAATATGCAAAAATATCACGCACAACTTGCAAGGTATGAACGCCCTTCGCCAAAGAACCTGAGGAATCACATACTCTGGCGTTATTATTTGACCCAGGCTCCTCTAGGGGACTGTTCTCCTGCATATATAAAGCCCTGAATGTGAACCATAGAGTTGATGTATCAAAAAATAAAAATAGATGTAATGTATGTAATGCAATATAATGAGAATTTATAAAGCACAACAAATACCCTGAGGTGTCTAGGCGCTACCTTCTAAAAAAGACAGCGTGGGAAACGTTGGGGAGGAGGATGGGGTCATTGTATAAATAGCCAAGATTTCAGACGTTTATTAAATCCTAATAGATTGGATTACGTATTAAGGATTAATGGAATGGAGTTTCAGAGCTTGGCAGTAGTTGTGGCGAAACTCCTATGACTGACTGACTTGACTATCACCCCATCTCACTTTTTTTAATCTTGGAAAGATAAGGTTTCCACTAGCCACTAATTTAAGGAATCTTGAAGGAATGTAGGTCTTAAGGCATTGGGATACCTGCTCGGGCCAAAGGACATGCTGGGACTTGAAGTTATTGCATAAGGCTTTAATCTGAATACGTTATGCTATTGGCAGCCAATGCAATTGCACTGGGCTTGAGATGCAGACTTTTATCTCGAGATGCTCAGAATTAGTCAGGCGGCAGAGTTTTGTGATATCTGTAACTTGTTAATGCAACACTTTTGTGTGCTGGTTAAGAAAGCAGTGCAGTGAGTTTTTTGTAGGTCGGGGGGAATGAAGGGAAGGGATGTATCTTCCTTAAGACTTTAGGGATGAAAAAGCATGAGGAAGTACTATGATTAATCTGTCCTTCAAACGAAAGCTTGGTATCGAATATCACTCCTAAATGTTTTGCTTTTTTTCGTTAGAGTTGGAAGGGGGCCAAGCTGTGAGGGCCACCAGTTGGCTGTCTAGAACGAGGTATTGGTGCCGAATAATAACACTTCTGTTTTTGTGAGTTGAGCTTTAAGCAATTGTCTAGCATCCAATTGCTGATGTGACACATGCAGTCATGGAACCAGACAGCAGTTGAGTTTGGTGAGCTAGTTACTGATATAATTATTTGTGTGTCATCAGCATATCACACTAAGGCAAATTCATGCATTTTAATAAGTTCGGTGAATGGGGTGACATAAAGGTTGAACAAGGTGGGGCTCAGCGATGATCCCTGGGAACTCCACAGGGAAAAGAGAAGGAGGGTGAGACATGATCACCCAAGGCAACAAATTGAATTCGCTCAGTGAGGAAGGTGGTTAGTAAAGATAATGCTTTGTCTTTGGTCCTGAGCGAGGCTAGACAGTCAACCAGGAGTTTGTGGTTGACTTATCAAAAGCAGCGATAGATCCAATAAGATCAGGGCTGCACTACTTCCATTCTCAAGGGTTTGTCTGAGCTCTTCTGTGTCAGTGATCGAAGCTTACTCTGTGCTGTGTTGTGCCCAGAAGCCAAATTGGGATGAGCCAAGGATTGCCCTTTTTGTAACAAACGTAGTCAGTTCCATATTATTGGCTTTCTCTACTACCTTAGATGGAAAAAGGGAGTCTCCAGATTGGTCTGTAGCTGAGAGGATCACTGATGTCCATGTTTGGCTTTTTCAGGAGTGGAAGTAATAAGGCCTTTTTCCACTCATTCGGGGAAAAGTCCAAGGGTAAACATCCTGTTAAAAAGAGGAGTAAGGTGGGTGGGTATAATCTCAGGTGATGTGTATGATTTTGGGTGGGCATAGGTCCCATGGGTATCCCAATTTGACGGAGGTCAGTATGTTCAGGGTCTAGTCTTTAGTCAATGTGGTGAAGGTAGAGACGGTATTTGTAGTTGGAGTAGCAGGGTCTTCGTTTGGGGACAGACTATATTGCACGTTTTGCTGCTGAGTAGATGTCTGGACAGAGCGCTTATCCGAAAGTATAAAAGTATAAAGGTGTTGTAGACTGATTTTACCTTGTCCTGGAAAGAAGTGGCCAGGAAGTTGAAGAATTGTTGACTTATTATGGGATTTTTTGATTCAACAAGTTTAGTGGCAAATAATTCTTTAGGGCAACCGTTAGCAGCGTCGATTTTTTCTGTGTAGTAGGAGGTTTTTCTTTCTGGACTAACCTTTTGTATGCGAGGATTGAGGCTTTCTATTTGATTTTATCATTCAAGTTATAGTCTAACCTCCATTTTCTTTTGAGTCGCCAACAAATTTGTTTCTGGGACTTTATTGTGTCATTGAACCACATTAGTGTGGAAGAGTTGTGGGATGCCAATGATTATTCAGTGGAGCTAATTGCAATGTTGCCGACTCTAACCAGGAATGGTATTTAGTGACAGCTAGGTCAATATCTAGATGGATAGCAGACTGTCCATTACCACTTACAGAAGGCGAGTGGCGATGAGCATTTGCACAGGTCCGGGAGGTAGCCAGTAATGCGTGCTTTAAACGTACACAATTGTATTATGTACATTGCACATATCTGACACCTCAATAATAGTCGTGATTTGATGCTGCGCATTCCACAACAAGCCCCCGATGTGATGTGGGGCCCGTGGGCGTTCTTGCACCTGACTTGGATTGTTACTGACTATAGACATACTGGACAGAAGTAGTATGTGTGCTGCGAGAAGTTACAAGGGTCCTTGTTAAACATTGTATTCTGGGTGTTCTCCCTGTCTGCCAAGATTGCGACTTGTATGCAATACAAATTTGCCCTTCTGGGACTCGCGCCGGCTAAACGCCACATTGCCATACACTGGGCACACCCTGCACCCCCGGGTTGGATGAATGGAGGGCTGACTTGAGTGAATGGGGTTTGGCTGAGGAGCGTCGTCTGCGGTCAGTTCGCACTGATGACAATGCAGAACGCGATCTAGAGGCTTAGGGGGGATATGTAGGAGGACCTGCTGTTAGATGAGAGTCGGAAGACAATGGGTTTGACCCAGGCAGCGAACTCCACCTTACTTAGGATGACACTGGAGGCTAGTCTCTTGGCTGTCTGACAGCCACTGTGTGATGTTTGTGAATGTGGGGTGTGCATATGGGGACAAGGCCCGAGGCACCACTGAATGTAAGAAAAGTAGCGACCTAAGGTACAAGTACATGGGACCTGCATGGGTCAGGGCTATGTGTGCCTGCTGGATATTCTTGAGGATTAGATAGATTATTTACCTGTATCAGCAGATTGAGCCGCTTCAGACTAAAACCCCATCCCTGAATTCCAGTTGACCCTCTACTCGGGTTAGACAGTGGTGTGCCCCAGAAGTCAGGCGAGATCGGATCAAGTGTATAGCTAGTTCCAGCTCTCTCATCAGGGATTCTACCTGTCACTGGCATGTTGGTCGTTTGTTTTGTTTATGGTTATACATTTGCCTGAATAACTAATTTCCACAGGAATTGTACTGCATGTTAAGCATGAAGCCATGTGATTTATAATGCTGCTCCAGGTCTGAAAGTATAGGCAAGTCCTGGGCCTGCTGTGATCGGCTGCGATAGTAGTCTGATATGCACGGTAATCCTTATCATTTTTCTCATTGCTCCATGACCATGTGAGATAAGATGACATGTAATGAGATTCTTGTACAATTCTGAATAAAAACGAGTTAAAAAAACGACTTTAATCTCTGGCTTGAATATCAATAGAAGTCAGAAGGATGAGCACAGAAATACTGGAAGTATAAAGTATCAAAGAGATAACTGTGTATCAAAAAAGCTTAGAAACAGTGACCAAAGTAACAGGACATATTCAAATGGAAAAGAAAAAGTAAGTTAGAAGCAGAGGCAATGAAACACCAGGACGGAGGGAAAGCAGAATGCAAATAAGTAAAGAAGGAAATTTAAAAGGAAGAAGGATGGGGTTTAAATAAAAAAAAAAATAGATTGGAGGATGATTAAGGAAAAAAGGAAGGGCGAGGGAAGGAAGCTTGGAAAGAAGGATAGCAAAAAAAACAAGCACTAGCCAATAGGTCTCGCCTTTGGTAACTTATAAGTATTTAGCCATGCAGCACATTATACACCAGGGGAATTGCTCACACGCTCTCATCCTCTTCGGATAGTCGTAAACGTTTTTTTTCTTTTTTTAAAGTTGCTATTTAGTGAGAAATGTTAAAAGGTTTAACTAAAGCCACAGAACATATATGTACATGGTCTGACCCTCTGAAGGACACACACTGCACAAATAGAAGTGCCTAACAACTTTCTTGGGTAAGGGGAGACCAGGCCAAAATTGGCACAGCAGAACGAGCTCAAAGCCACATAAACAGCCTTTCAAATCAGTTTTGTACTTATAAACAGTAGGACCTCAACAACATGTGTATATTTTTCAGAAAATGCGGTCCTTCAACTACGTATTTTGTGGTGAATGCATGTATGTTATGTATTGCGCACACCTAGTCAAAGGGCACCAAAGCACTGACCAGGGTAAAAAACAAGCAAAATCATGACACATTACAAAAGTAGCTGAGTTGTAGACAAATAATGCATTATGATGTAGTGCTCTTTAAAACTTAAATTATCAATACTGGGTAAAGGGTTGACCCATCATTTGGAACAATGGATTTTGATCAATCTAATAAGAGAGAGCATCACATCAGCTATTAATTCGAAAATCCTGCTTGAATACTGGTCTGCAATATTACCAGATTATTTGTTAATTTGATAACTGAACTTGCTCAACAGATGCTTAGTAATAGAGTGAAAAGAACTATTGATGGACAGAATGCAGAACAATGTCATACATTCACCCCAGTACAGAGATCTCGGCCTAAATCCATCGTTTTTTTGCTCACCATGCCATTCCAGTTTGGACCCAGCCATATGCAAATCAGTCTTGACCCTGCGCCCCATGGGAACAGTCTAGCCCGAACTGCCAGGCCAGGTCCTCCCTGGACTGGAAACAAGCATCCTAGGACCAGTTTCGGGGTTTCACCCCTCTTTAGCCAGGATAGCTTGATTCCAGTGGCATGGAGAGCATGGGACTCACGTCTGAGCATACCCGTCCCACTTTGGGTGACAATTGCAAAAAGAACTATTGATGGACAGAATGAAGAACAATGTCATACATTCACCTCAGTACAGAGATCTGGGCCTAAATCCATCGTTTTTTTTGCTCACCATGCCATTCCAGTTTGGACCCAGCCATACGCATATCAGTCTTGACCCTGCACCCAATGGGAACAGTCCAGCCCAAACTGCCAGGCCAGGTCCTCCCAAGTAATAAAGCGAGCACTCAAGGCATCATAAGATGCCATCTATATCAGGGCCACTGGAATTATGCGATTGTGCGGCTGGGGCGCTTTTCGCCTAATTATGGATTCATCATCAGCTGCATAACCTGCAGATTTTAACGATTCTTTTTTATTTTAGCCCAAAAAGTACAACAGTTACTAAAAATGCCATGCAGCGCAGTGGAACTTTTCTTCAGGGCTGTTAGTGGACAGCAGTACTTCCTTGGACTCTTTGTGTGACAGGACTCTCCTAGCAGTGGGCACAGTTACTAGATGAGGTGGGAAGTATTTCTTTTGAACTTCTCATGAGTGCCTTTTTGTCTGCAAAGTAGTGATCTCAGGGCAGTGAAACGAGGAAGAATGAATGAGCTTCAGGAGAGATCACAAGCCCAGCCTTGTGCACGAGGCTTCGCATTATTCCAGCCTCTTGGGCCTCGGCTCTGCTCTTACACATGGAACCAATCTCACAAGGAGTGCAGGGCCCGGGTAAGTTAGTGCTGGCGAGGTGCTGCATGCCAGGGGCTGTGTCCCAAAAGCAGGGAATGCGCTCAATGCCAAAGAGCATGCGAATATGGTTCAAAGTGAAAAGCATTACAAGGTATCATGCGGAAATAGAATAACATCAGCAGAAAAATAAAACTGCATTATGTGAGAAATATACAAATACAATAAAAAGAATACAAGAAAAGATCAAATAAAGCATGCAATAATAACCTGGAACAATGTCATGGAGGTTTAGCAACTTCTTATTGTGAAGGAGGCAAACGCAGAGTGCGTCGTGCGCTTATATCAATAAAGAGTGTGACAGGTGACCACAAATTTAGACGTTTGGATGCCATTTGTAATGGGTAAACAAAAGATGTGTCAAGCCTATGATTATAACAAACCGCATACCACCATGCTTGGAATGATAATTTAGTGAAGTCCTTCCAGTTCTTGGTAATTTGTTGAAAGGCCACTGCCAGCAATAAATCTATGATTTTACCATTAGACTCGTGATTTTCCCAAATGGGGGATAAACTACCTAAGAAAATACGTGAGGAGGCAAGAGGGTAAGTAGTATGAAAAATTGAATTTATTTGAGTCCATACTTTAGTCCAAAAATTATGAACAGAAATACATGTGAAAAGCATGTGAAAAAGGCCCGCCTGTGGTGTTGAACAGGACCAACATGAGTCTGGGATATGGGCATGTCTAGCATGGAGTGTGAGTGGAGCCAATAAGAGTCTGTTATACATAAAAAAGAGTGTTTGTGTGGTATTAGCCCCCCTTGAAGACTTGCAAATTTTAAGCCAAATTTTTATCCAAAAGTCTATCGACCACGAAGTTCCTAACTCAGTTCCCCATGTCAATTCTACCTTAGATTTATCCCTTGGACGAGAGGAAGTATGTAAAAACTTGTAAAAGGAGGATGCCTTAGAAGCATTAAGAACAAGAGTCCGAAGTTTATCTGTGTGCATGAGCTCAGAGGATTCAGCAGGTAGGGGTAATGCAAATTGTGAATTGGCAAATTGAATGGCTTCCGACAAGCAAGAGTATTTAGATTTAAAAGAGGAAGGTAAGGTGAAAGAACAACTAACTTCTTCAAAAGACATAATGCGATCTTGATCATATAATTGATCAACCCAAATTATACCTTTTTGTCTCCATGCTTTCCAGAAGACAGTTTTATTGTTAATCAGAATATTCTGCCATATAGGTGAGATAAAAAATGAAGTTAAAGTAGCGGGTGGTACAATTTTGGAAGTATATTTGATTATGGGGGTGGAAATGGATTGTGGCCTACGTCTGAAGGATAGGTATTCTTGAAACGAAAAAGGTAAAAGAAAAGATTTCTCGAGTAAGGCCCATTTAGGGAGATACATATCAGAGTCCAAAAAACATCTTGATGCTTGATGTAAAAGAAATGATTTATGATAAGTAGGAAAATCAGGAAAGTTCACCCCACCCTCTGATTTTGAACAAATTAGTTTTGAAACAGACATACGTGCTTTTTTTGTACTCCATAGAAAGGACCACAAAATGGAAGTAAGTTTCTTAAAATATTTGGAGGGGATTGGTAATGGAATATTAGAAATCGTGTACAAAACTATAGGTGAGAGCATCATTTTAATGGTATCAAAGCGACCCCACCAAGACAAATAAAGAGGGTGCCATTTTGATGTTAAAGATGATAACTTTTTAATACAATTATCCATACAACGAGTGATTGTCTCTGAGATGGTCGGGGAGAAATGTAATCCTAAATATTTAATGTATTGGGGGCTCCAAGTGAATCGTGAAGAGGTAAAATCAGCACTGAGAGTAAACTTGGTAAGAGGTAAAATTTCACACTTGTCCTTGTTTAATTTATAACCAGAAACAAATGCAAAGGATTGGACTTCTGCCAGGAAAGCAGGAAGAGAAGTCTGCGGATGGGATAAAAACATAAGAACATCATCAGCATATGCCGCCATCTTAACCGTAGTATCCTTGAAAGTGAAACCATGAATATCGACGTTTTGGCGAAATCGTAGCAAAAAAGGTTCTAAGGCAAGATTAAACAGAAAAGGAGAAAGTGGACATCCCTGCCTGACACCTCTATGTACGTGAAAATGGGAAGAAAGACTGAAATTTGCTGACAAAGCTGCTCTAGGATTAGAGTATAGAAGGGAATTTAAAGTGATAATCTTTGGGCCAAAACCAAACCATCGAAGGACACGAAAAAGATAGGGCCATTCAACTCTATCGAATGCTTTTTTGCATCCAATGCTATGGCCGCTAATGGATGAGATGAGTGGGAAGCTTTAGACAAAATATCAAAAAGTAAATGAGTATTGTCGGTGATGAGGCGACCTTTGACAAAACCGGATTGTTCTGCTCCTAGTAAGTCGGTAAAATGAGATTCCAATCATAAAGCTAAAGCTTTTGAGAAAATCTTATAATCAATATTAACTAGGGAAATAGGGCGATAGTTTTTACAATATTGCAGATCTTTACCCTCCTTAGGAATAAGACAAATAAGGGCATCTGCAAACGAACTAGGGGACTGACCCGACTTCATAAAATCAGAGAGAAGAATGCCTAATTTGGGGAGAAGTAAATTTGAAAAGTGAGTAAAGAATTCTACAGTGAATCCATCTGGACCAGGGGCCTTATCTTTTTTAAGCGTTTGCAAGGCTTTCAAGAGTTCCGTCTGTGAAAGATCATTTTCTAATGGGGAGGAATCCAGATTAATAGGAGAAGTGTAGTGTATTGAAGAGAGAAACTGAGTAATATCATGATCAGAAGAAGTTTCAGATGTATAGAGTGATTTATAAAAGTGAAGAAATTCAGTCAGGATCTCTCCATCCTTAACCTTCAATTGAGTATCCCGACCAAAGACAGATTCAATGTTGAGTTTATTTTGTTTGACCTTTAAATAATTAGCTAGTAATTTGCCTGCTTTATTCTGGCCACCGTAATATTTGGCACTAGATTTGAGTAGAATATTGGAGGCATTGTTGGTCGTGTCTTGGTTAAACTGGAATTTGGCCTTAAGAAGATCAGATAAACAGTCCTTAGATTTAGAAGAATAATAGGAATGCTCCAATGCTTTCATTTTGGTTAAAAGAGCATTGGTGGTGGCTCGCGCTTTGCGACGTTTATTAGAAACATAACTGATAATGAAGTCTCTAGCTGAGGCCTTAAATGAATCCCAAACGACAGGAAAAGATATAGTGCCTGTGTGATTGAAGAAGAAAAAATCATGATAAAAGATGATGTAAAAACTGGATCTAAAAGAAAAGAGTTATTGAATCGCCATTTACGATTTAATTTAGGAGTGTGCAAAACATCAAGATTTATGGAAACCGGTGCGTGGTCAGATATTAAAATGGATCCAATATCAGCCCTCACAAGTTACTGAGCAACATTGTGGGTGAGAAAAAAATAATCTAATCTGGACTGGGTATGGTGCAGTGGGGAATAAAAGAAATATTCTCTTACTGTGGGATTACAAAGTCGCCTGGCGTCTGTCAGTTTATGTTGCTTTACTATTTGTGTGTATAGCTTGTGAGACTTGTGAGGGACAAAAGAAGACGAGGAAAGGCGATCAATAAAAGGGTCGAAGACTTCATTGCAGTCACCCACAAGAATAAAGTTATCTTCGTAGCATTGTGTTATTTGTGATGCTAAAGATTTCCAAAATGAGGGATCGCCTGCTGTAGGCACATATATGTTCAACAAGGAGAGTGGGATATTATCTATCGAAAATTTAACAAAAACCCATCTACCACTTGGGTCAGAACAATGGGAAATTATCTTTATGGGAAGGGATTTACGAAAAAGAATAAGAACACCATTTCGTTTGCTATCCCCTGGAGAGAAGAAAACTTAATTTACCCAATTTCTTTTTAACTTTGCAGATTCTTCAATTGATAAATGGGATTCCTGTATACAAGCGATATCTGTATCCAATTTGGCTAAATGAGTTAAAACTCTTTGCCTCTTAATGGGTGAATGCAAACCCCTGACATTCCATGAAATAATTTTTAAAGGCATATATTAGAACTGTAACACGATGATGCATGCAAAGAAGTATAACATTCTGAACATTTAGAACCATATTTAACAATGTACCAATAAAATGTAAAAAGAAGTAATGAATATAAAGGAGAAAAGAGAAAAAAAGAGGGGGAGTAGTATAAAAGAATCCTCCAGTAAGCAAAGGGAGAGTGGGGACAGGTAGGAAAAAGTGCTAAGATAGATGAAGAAGAAAGCCACGAAAAGAGAAGAGAAAGAAAAGAAAAGAATAACCAAATATGCAAAAAGAGAGAAGATGAAAAGACAAAAGACTTACAACAAATCCAAGACGTACGAGGGGTGGAGGGATGGAAGACCACAACGGATGATGCCGCGGTCAGGGATAAAGGAGGGCGGAGAGGAGAAGACACAACCAGCGAACTGTAGGAATGCTAGGAGGAGAACGAGGGACGCTGGAATAATCTGTGAATAGAAGAAGAAACATATCAAAACATATACAAAAAAGAGACAATACAAAGAGACTGGATTTACCATGTATCTGAAAACTTAATACTATAAGAATGGAATATAATCATAATGTAAACTAGAGGAAAAGAGAATATGTGAAGTAGAGATACAAATGCGAACATTCATTGAGAGTGTGAAGACGAAGCTGTTTCCATCGGGTGAGCCTGAAATGAGTAGAGGAAACTTTTCAGTTGTAAGGGGTCCTCATAAGTGTTAGTTTTGTTGTTTATGGTCACCTTAAAAAGGCAAGGGTGGAAAAGACCATAGCGTGCCCCAATCGAACGCAACTGGGTCTTAGTGACAGGAATTCCTTACGACGGTATGCCGTTGACTTAGCGTAATCTTGCGTGAAAAATAAGGCATTACCAGACCAAGTGATTCTGTTCAGTGCTCTAGCTGCAGATAAGACCTTCAACAAATCAGTATATTCCCCAAAATATATGATCACTCTTCTTGGTTTCTTGTTAAAGGATGATGATAACGCAGACAATCCCGAACCTAAACGATGAGCTCTTTGAATATTGAGAATAGTGCTGTCTGGAAGTTTGAGAAGTTGCGGAAGAAATTACTTGAAAAAAGTGATAGAACCTGAGCCTTCCACCTCCTCATGCAAACCACAAATGCGAAGATTATTCCTCCTATTCCTGTTTTCCAAATTTTCCACTTGTTTATGAAGCGACAAAACTAGAGAAGATAGGGACTCAATTTTGGAAGTGGAAGAGGATAAAGAGTCAACGCTTTGTTCCAGTGTGACGACACGCTCTTCCATATTAGCCCACTTGTCGGTGAGAGCTTGAAGCGCTGAGTTGGTTTCTTCAATGAATGGCCTTAAAGCACGAATCTCCTCCAACAATAAGTCCATAGTGACCACAGAACTTTGTTTCATAGGGGATGGAGGATCTTTTTTTAATCTCCTGGTGGATGACTTTGTTACATTAGAGGAGGCAACAATTGCCGATGTTGTTGAAGTTTTGGAGGAGATGCTAGTCGAATCTTCCATATCTAAGCACTGATATCGGGAGCTAGTTTGAAGCAAAAACTTACGTTGCACAGGTTTGGCCTGAGATAAAGCCCTTAGCTGTCTTCCCAGAGGGTGACGTTAGGACCTGAAAGGCAACAAAGTTAACAGTATCTAACAACTAAGTGACACGCAGACCTTACATTGCATAAAACTGAATGCAGGGAGGCACAATAATCCTATATTGCAGTATATGAGGTGTGCTATATAAGAACACTTCTAAGAGTCAAGTGATGTGGTGCCTGTACATAAATATAGAATACACATTGTTTAAATGACAAGCACTTAACTATTGGACACTTAGACCCTCCCTAAACCAGGATATCAACTGACCTCATAAAGAAACGCTTCAATAACAGTCAGGCATTAAGAGATTGTACATCTAATAGAATAAAATTGAAATAAGTCTATGTAAGACCAGTACCACATTTATAATGGGCGCAGTAAAAAAACATTGCATGTGTTAGAATCAAAAAGCAAAGAGCACAAATTGTTGATATGAAGAATAATCAAGCAATATGAAGAAAAGTGCTAATTTAAATAATGGTACTTAGTGACTACAGAATGGAGATAAAATAGAAATGAGACAGGAAGGCATGTAGAAAACACCACAATTATATTTCAAAAATAGGGCCAGTTGCCATAATTCTCAATATATGTGGGCAAAGGTTATTGAAATATCATGTTTTAACGTTATAGGGAGAGCAGAAAAATGCCTTGACGCAAAACAAAGTTCCATCCACAGTAGAAATAGTTGAAACCAAAAAATGGCGAGTACAGTTCCATTAAACTTCTGGTAGGTTCCGTCTATAATCCAAGTGAGTCATGGAGAACGCACTTAATAATCATGAAAAAGGGCAAAAATAATGAAGGATGCCACAGTGGAGGAGCTATGTTAGTGAACAGCACAGCGTAAGAGTTATTGTAGGAATTAGTGGTTTCAGAACTTCATGAAAGGCACCTAGTTGAGAAAAATGAGCACATATTGGTGACATGTAGTATTGAGTAGAAGTACCTCATTAGAAAAAAGCTCCGTCTGCTGTATGAAGAAGGAAAAATCCCAAAAATCGCATAAACTTCAACAAGAAATAAAATGCAATTGGCACAATATGCAAGTCCTCAGCTGTGTATATTAAACAGGAAGGCGTAGAGCATTAAAGGCAAAAAGTGCATTATGTGATGAGGCCATCTAAAAACCGCATAGGAGATAACTCCGTCAGCGGAGTATATGAAATGACGGGCACTTTCATCATGAACCACGCCGCTACACTAAAATGAGGCAAAAACAAAATATATATATTTTTTTAAATGTGCAGTGGAGAAAGCTGATATAAATTTACGAGGTGCACACCTCGTTATTCCTGCGCTCACCACATTTCTTTAAAGTCAAGGGTCTCGCCTGAGGCAACGGTAATGTCCGTGGTGAGAGCAAAATGGCGGCCACAGCCACGGTGAGGAGATTTCAGCACAGCTCCGGTGAATAAATACAGCCGACCTGACGAAGGCTGGAAAACAGCTTCTTTAGCAGTTTGGGATCATCAAATACCAGGTCCCTCAGCTTAAATGTGGTGCGGGCAGGAAAAACGCTTCATGGACCCGTTCTCATCCCGTCGGCTCCCAGAGAGTCACCGATCCGCCGCCATCCCCGTCGGGCGCAAGCCACGCCCCGACTTTAACACTTAATTTCTGTGTGTTGTAGGGTCACGTTCAGGATGTGTGGATGATAGTGCAGAGTCCTGTTGGCATGAGTATTTATTTGTGCAGTGGCATGTCGGATTTGCAGAGCCAGGATATTATACAAGTGGCCTGACACCTCTTAGTATTTCCAAGTGCTGCCTTAGGGCAAGGGGTACATCATGATGGAGTACATCCCTTAACTATTGTACATCCACAGAAGTTGACACAGTTTATAAGGACACGCATTTAAATTTTTCTACAGCAGTGTTTTGGGCGCAGGCTATATATCTAAGCTTATCTTTCCCACAATCTTGTTTTGTGTGCTTAAATGAATGTACAATTTATCCATGGCCACAAAACCAACTGTGAAAACAATCTGCAATACTTGTTATGTGATAACGTGTAGTCATTCGAATAATGTTTTTACAAATTGCTCGATTGCACAACACTCCTGAGGCGGAAGCCGGGAGGTTAACCTTGTTCACAACAGATTAAATTGTTTTTTAATGCACTGCACTTTATCTCAGCATAGCGCTTTTTAAAATAAATCGCCTTATTGCTTTTACTGTGTGAATTGTGTATTTTCTGTTAATTACCCTGCAAAACCGACCTTGACGATAGAATTGAAGCGCTCACATTGGAGATTTGATTCCAATGCGCAAAGCCATTTTCTAGCCTACCGGTCCCACTACCTATTTCCTCGAGGCACAAATCCACGGCCGCCATCTTCAAACGGGGCCTGGACAGCGCTCTAGTGGCTGGGCGATTTGGGCCCAACCCACTATAAAAGAGCCTAGCAGCGCGATCTCTTTAGATCGATTGCACAACACTCCTGAGGCGGAAGCCGGGAGGTTAACCTTGTTCACAACAGATTACATTGTTTTTTTAATGCACTGCACTTTATCTCAGCATAGCGCTTTTTAAAATAAATCGCCTTATTGCTTTTACTGTGTGAATTGTGTATTTTCTGTTGATTACCCTGCAAAACCGACCTTGACGATAGAATTGAAGCGCTCACATTGGAGATTTGATTCCAATGCGCAAAGCCATTTTCTAGCCTACCGGTCCCACTACCTATTTCCTCGAGGCACAAATCCACGGCCGCCATCTTCAAACGGGGCCTGGACAGCGCTCTAGTGGCTGGGCGATTTGGGCCCAACCCACTATAAAAGAGCCTAGCAGCGCGATCTCTTTAGATCGATTGCACAACACTCCTGAGGCGGAAGCCGGTAGGTTAACCTTGTTCACAACAGATTAAATTGTTTTTTTAATGCACTGCACTTTATCTCAGCATAGCGCTTTTTAAAATAAATCGCCTTATTGCTTTTACTGTGTGAATTGTGTATTTTCTGTTAATTACCCTGCAAAACCGACCTTGACGATAGAATTGAAGCGCTCACATTGGAGATTTGATTCCAATGCGCAAAGCCATTTTCTAGCCTACCGGTCCCACTACCTATTTCCTCGAGGCACAAATCCACGGCCGCCATCTTCAAACGGGGCCTGGACAGCGCTCTAGTGGCTGGGCGATTTGGGCCCAACCCACTATAAAAGAGCCTAGCAGCGCGATCTCTTTAGATCGATTGCACAACACTCCTGAGGCGGAAGCCGGGAGGTTAACCTTGTTCACAACAGATTAAATTGTTTTTTAATGCACTGCACTTTATCTCAGCATAGCGCTTTTTAAAATAAATCGCCTTATTGCTTTTACTGTGTGAATTGTGTATTTTCTGTTAATTACCCTGCAAAACCGACCTTGACGATAGAATTGAAGCGCTCACATTGGAGATTTGATTCCAATGCGCAAAGCCATTTTCTAGCCTACCGGTCCCACTACCTATTTCCTCGAGGCACAAATCCACGGCCGCCATCTTCAAACGGGGCCTGGACAGCGCTCTAGTGGCTGGGCGATTTGGGCCCAACCCACTATAAAAGAGCCTAGCAGCGCGATCTCTTTAGATCGATTGCACAACACTCCTGAGGCGGAAGCCGGGAGGTTAACCTTGTTCACAACAGATTAAATTGTTTTTTAATGCACTGCACTTTATCTCAGCATAGCGCTTTTTAAAATAAATCGCCTTATTGCTTTTACTGTGTGAATTGTGTATTTTCTGTTAATTACCCTGCAAAACCGACCTTGACGATAGAATTGAAGCGCTCACATTGGAGATTTGATTCCAATGCGCAAAGCCATTTTCTAGCCTACCGGTTCCACTACCTATTTCCTCGAGGCACAAATTCACGGCCGCCATCTTCAAACGGGGCCTGGACAGCGCTCTAGTGGCTGGGCGATTTGGGCCCAACCCACTATAAAATGGAGCCATTTTCCCGTCCGCGCAGCGGGCGCGCCGATGGCGCGCCGGAGGCGCGCCAGAGGCAAGCCCGTCTGGGCCTGTCCGGGCCAGGACGGGCACAGGGCCATCCACTATGCCCGTTTCTCATAGTCCCCGGATTAGACACTCACGTGACTACCTCCTTCAATTCTGCACGGCAGGTCCCTCCCTTGGAGCCTTACCATCTTCCAAACCCCATGAGGAGTCTGCAGAGACATCCACCCACCAGTCCTCCAATGGTATCAGCCTAGCTCTGCTGAATTGCAGATCAGCCCCGAAACACGCCATAGAGATCAAAATGCTAATCGAAGACTCAAAACTAGATATTCTATTCCTCACGGAAACCTGGTTAACATCTCACTCCGAAGCGGACATTGTTAACATGCTCCCCCAGGACTACCTTATACAATACCAAAACAGAAAGGAGGGAAAAGGAGGTGGACTAGCAATTGTCCACAAAAACTCCTTTGTATGTAGGTTACAAGAAAGAGAAATATAGGATTGCGAAAGCACCCATTTCTCCTTTCAGATAACCCCTAATAAATCACTTACAGGCACTCTGATATATCGTCCACCCGGCAGCCCAGGAAATGTTGTTAACTCACTGCTTGAGTCCACTACTTCCTCCTGCATCTCGTCCCCCAACTTCATCGTGCTAGGTGATTTAAACTTACATTTCGAGGACTACACAGACAAAACGGCTGTGGACCTCACCTCACAATTAAAAGCACTCGATCTTCACTTAATTAACTCAGAGGCTACGCACATCAAAGGTCATCTTCTGGACCCTCTCTTCACTAATCTCCCTAAAACTGAGGTTCGACCTGCGATCCCTCTCCCTTGGACTGACCATTTTCTCCTCCCATTCATCTGGCAAATTCAAGTAAAAAAGGCCCACACACCAATTCCCAGAAAAAACGATAGAATATGGTCTAAAATACCATTTGAACAATGGACACAGGAGCTAATTCGCTCCGCTCCCCTGCCACTCCCTGACCCGGTAAAAGCAGACAAAAACTTTACCAGTTGGCTCACATCCACTCTGGACATAATCGCCCCGAAACAAGATCTAAAAAAGGCAAATAACTCCTTTAAGTCGCCTTGGTTCTCACAAGAACTCAGGAACCTACGAAAAAGTTGTAAAATCCATGAGAGAAAGTGGAGAAAAAACTGGGACCCCTTATCAAGGAAGAGTATAGAACTGCAATGAGGATCTACAAAGCAGCGCGGAGAGCAGCCCAAGCCTCATTTTTTGACAAAAAAATCAAAGCTGCATCTAGCTCATCCCGAGAGACTTACAAAATAGTCAAAGAACTTCGCAAAATACCCACTCCCCCCTCTTTTCAACAACTTTCAGTTGCCAGATGCAACCAAATAGCGGGCTTCTTCCAAAGCAAGATTACCAATATTTTACAGTCACTCCCGCCCAAATCAGACAACAATCCCCCTGCTGCCCCCCTCTCCCCTACCCTTAGACCAACCCTCGACAGCTTTAACCAACTGTCTAACGATGACTTTCTGAAAGCCCTTTCAGACCTGGAAAGTGGCTCCCCCAACGACCCTGCTCCTATTCGAATTCTAAAACAAGTCGGACCTACCATATCCCACCTGGCCACCAACCTAATTAATACCTCGCTGGGTCAAGGAGTGGTCCCCCCCAGCTGGAAACATGCCATGGTCAAGGCATTACAGAAAAAACCAGGACATGACCCATCAGACCTATCCAACCTTCGACCGATCTCTCTCCTGCCTGGCTTGAGCAAAATCGCAGAGAAGGCAGTTAACCAGCAATTGTCAGCCTTCCTCGAATCCAATAATCTTCTTCGACCCTCACAAACAGGTTTCCGGCCAGGCCAGGGGACCGAGACAGCCCTCCTGAAAGTGGTAGAGGAGGCCAGATGCATCTTGGATTCAGGTGGATCGGTCTTACTGATCCTCCTGGATCTAAGCGCTGCATTTGACACGGTGGACCACAAAATCCTAAAACAGAGACTGTCTGAACTAGGAGTGAGAAGCACGGCACTAAGTTGGCTCTCCTCCTTCTTAGAAAACCGTACCTTCCAGGTCTGTGAAGGGAACGTCCGTTCAGATATCCTTTCCCTCCAGTGTGGGGTCCCCCAGGGCTCTTCATTGAGCCCTACTCTGTTTAATACATATATGGCCCCCCTGGAAGATGTGGTCACCCCATTTGGGATAAAAGCCGTCACCTACGCTGACGACACCCAAATGATCGTATCTTTTTCACTCGAGGAAGAAAAAATCAAAAACCTCCATGACTGCCTAGAAGGTATACATGCCTGGATGTCCAACTCAAGGCTTAAGCTCAATGGCTCAAAGACCGAGCTTATGCTTCTGGGACACCAACCACCATCCCTCCCCACTGCTATGTGGCCTTCTTGCCTAGGACCCATCCCCCAGCCTAAAACTGAAATTAAAAGTCTAGGCTTTTGGCTGGAACAGAATCTTTCCATGACGACACAAGCCAATAAAACAGCCGGCACCTGTGTTGGTCTACTCCGATCAACTAGGAAGGTTCTTCCACTACTCCCCGTAACCTCCCAAAAAATGCTTATGCAAGGTCTAATACTATCAAGATTAGACTATTGCAATGCCCTTTTTTTAGGTGCCCCTGAAGCCACGCTCAATGTCCTGCAGCGAACACAAAATGCCGCTGCACGGATACTTACTGGCACCCCTCGTAGAGTTTCAGCCAAACCTGCCCTTAAGACACTGCACTGGTTGCCGATCCGCGAAAGGGTCAAATTCAAGTCCCTATGTACCACCCATAGAGCCATGCAAAACCAAGGACCCTCAATGCTCAAATCTATGCTCTACCCATACACACCGAACAGACCCTTACGATCAGCGCAAGGCAACCTGGCTAAGGTCCACCGAACTAAAAGAGCTCGTACTGGTGGACGCCGTTTCTCGGTGGTCGCCGCAACCCTCTGGAACTCCCTCCCAATCCAACTCCGGTCTGAACCTAATCATATGAAATTCCGAAAGCTTCGCAAAACTCACCTCTTCCCACAATAATTTTTCCCTTCCCCCTCAGCTCCTATCCTCAGTTGTATGTCTGCAATCACAGCGCTGGGACGCTTCCGGGCAGCCATGCGCTATACAAATCCCAAATTCATTCATTCATTCATTCACAAATGAAAATATGCTTCATTATTCCAGTGTACTGAAATAAAAACATTAATATTCTGCTTCCTCCGTGGCTTTGTATAGTTTAATTATTCCATTTACAGTTTATTTCTGTAAATTGGCTAACCTTTGGCAGCAGCTTTTGCGCGAACTATTGGTATGGACATCAGCGTTTGTAGGTTGCTGGGGCTGAGGTGCTCATGAAGGCTGGTCTAAGCTTCAAAGCACGAATAAGTGGTTTGTGAAAGTGATACGAGGAATGACCAAAAGGAACTGTGGGGCATATTATCAAGGCGGGAGATAAGAGATTATCGCTGCTTTAGCAAGCTGTCGCTAACAGCACTTAGCGGCAGCATGTCAGCGATATTTATCGCTAATGACATGCAAAGTGGGCGTACCTAACCTGTTAGCGACTGAAAGCAGTCGCTAACATCGCTATCACCTATTATCAACGCAAGCGTAGCGATGGAAATATTCGCGCTAAGCGTGAATATTGCCAAAACCTAACGCCTGCTCAGACCAGTTCTTAGCCTGTATATCCAATGGGAGGTGGATATTCAGGCTAATTCCCTGTTAGCGATAATGCATGAATATCGCTGGATTTACAGCGATATTCACGCATTTCGCCGCTATCGCCGGATATTTTATCGCTTCAGAGATAAACATTGCTAATAGCACGTTATCTCTGCGATAAAATCCGGCGATGCTCGGCAATAAAAACAAGCATTGGCATAGCCAATAGGTCTCGCTTGTGGGACCTTAGAAGTATTTAGTTTTGCAGCACAATATCCGATTATGCAACAAGGATATTGTGCTGCAAAACTAAATACTTCTAAGGTCCCACAAGCGAGACCTATTGGCTATGCCAATGCTTGTTATATAGTGCGGACAACAGTAGTGATACATGAAGCAAAAATTACAAGTGAGCATGTTACAAAAGCAAACGTTACGTTACATGAGACAATAGTGACAGTTGTGCAAGTATCAAGAGCAAACAAAATACAAGAGGTAGCAAACGATATGTTCTTAGAGGAAACAAGCTTCTCGGCATTGCTGGGTCGGAGCAGCAGGCAGATGCGAGTGGAGCGCGCGCTGGAGAGGGAGGGGGTGGGAGGACTAGGCAGCGGGAGAGAGGGAGAAAGGAGCGCGAGAGCCCAAGGCGATGGCGGCGGCAGAAGAGCGAGGGAGCAGTTTTTATAAAGCGAGGACAACAGTAGTGATACATGAAGCAAAAATTACAAGTGAGCATGTTACAAAAGCAAACGTTACGTTACATGAGACAATAGTGACAGTTGTGCAAGTATCAAGAGCAACAAAATACAAGAGGTAGCAAACGATATGCAATAGCATATCTGAGGGAACACGGCCTGGGGGAAGCTGGCTGGGGAGGGGGAGGAGAAATGAAAGGAAGGCTGTGTGCAGCGTAATTAGGGGAGGAGAAGCCGCAGAGCGCACGCTGGGCGAAGCCCTTTGATGTGCTGTGCGGCAAATGGAGGGAGGCTGATGCGCGTTCATGTTTGAACACGTGGTTCACATGAACTTCATGAAAACGCCAGCAAAAAGCTGGTGGTTTCATGATGTTTTCGCCGCTTGAATTCTCGCTCCGCTCGATGCGCATGCGCGCATCGATAGGTCGCGAGACCTAAAAATGTTGCTAAGTCTATTTAGCGATAAATATCGCTAGTTGTTGATAATATGCCCCTGTGAGTAAAGCCGCCATGGAACGAAGCACACATAGGAGGGGTGGGTAAAGCTGAAGCCGATCGGAAAGGGAAGAAAACATGAACGAAAATTAACTAAATGTAATGTAATGTAATGTGTATACTTGTAAAGCGCACTGTTGCCAGCCGGCGTCCTGGCGCTGTATACCGCTGGGGAACCCGTCCTGGCTTTCCCTGTGGGATGGTCCCTGCTGGGAATCCTAGAGAAAGCTGGTCATGACATGTAACTTAAAAAACATTAGTGTTTTCTGTTCTGAGGTGGCTTATATTAAAACTATGGGAGAAAATACAAATACTATATCATATTAGCCAAGAGGCCTGGGTCAGTCATTTCACAGCAGTTTTGGGGACTCAAGTACTGTTCTGGCCACAGAGGAGGAGGTCATCTTTCTCAGGGCCCTGGAATTTACGCCGGGTGATGGGAGGGAATCAATTGACAAAAGCCCCTCCAGGAAGGCCCCAGTCCCTATGGACCTATATAAGTCTGAGCCGGATCTGTGGGCCCATCTTCTGTGCAATTTGCTTCAACACCATCTGTAAGACAGGTCTGCCACACTCATGGCGCACAGCAGTCACTGTGCCAAAATTCAAAAAGGGCAATCCTCATTCCCCAGAGAGCTATCAACCAATTTTCCTGTTGAATTCTGTAGTCTAACTGGTAGGGAGAGTGGTGCTGGAACACCTCCTAGACTGGGTCAAGGAGACCAATGTTCTGTTGGAGGCGCAGTATAGGTTTCGTGAGGGCCTAGGTACAACGGAGCAATGCCTCCATTTGCATCTGCTGATCCCTAAATGTACCATTGCTAAGCAGGGCTTCATGTACCTGGCCTTTATGGACCTCTTTTGAGCCTTTGACAGCATAGTGAGATTTAAACTTTGGGAGCTTTTGACTAACATGGGGGTAGAGAAGAAACTGGTCCAGTTTTTAAGAGTGATTTACTTTGACTTCTCTGCTTCAGACAGGTTTGGCCCTGCATGAGAGTGGACTGATAGATTGTACATCAACGGTCTTGGCTCTGCCCTAACTGCTAAAGTCTCTGACGCCCCCTGTATTGGCATAAAAAAGGAACCTGTCCTATTATATGCGGATGACGCTGTTTTGCTATCAAGTACCCTTAAAGGCCTTAATATCCTGTTTCAGGAATTTGTCTCCCTTATGGGTTCACTTAGATTAGCCACAAACCATTCTAAAACATATATAATCGCTTGTTATTCAAAGCATACAAGCTGCGGGCAGACTCGCTACAAGGACACCTGTTGCCCTTGTGCAGGATTTCCCCTATTTGGGTGTTGTCTTTGATGGCAAGGGCAACTGGGGCCCTTGCCTTACCAAAGTTAGCCAGAAATTCACTAGCTCAGTTGGATACCTTTTTAAGCATTCTAGACGCATTATTATTAAACATGTGGCCTCTATGCTGAAGATTTATGGAAGGAAATGTCTCCTCACCTTACTATATGGATCAGGGATTTGGGGTACATCAACTCAAGCCTGTTTCAAGGAGAACAAAATAGAGTGATGAGGAGGTTTATGGGTGTTCCAACAGTGTGTTCAGCCTTTCTCCTGCACCAAGGTCGAATATGTAGCAGTTCTAATTGAACTGGCCCCATACTGCTGTGGTGCTCGATATAGAATAATCTGCATGCCTCCCTCAACAGGGACATTTTGAAAGATTGTTTGTCATGTGATAGATTGGGCTTCGAGTGCTGGCCCCTGGGGTTCCCATTGGTCCAATCTGCCCTTTTGAATACTATGTTGTGCCCCTATGATGAATCCTCTCCTCAGAGTTTGCTGCATCTTATGTTCTTCTGAAATTTCCATTGTGATTGTATCAAATGTTTTTATTCCCAATTATAAGGAAACAGGGAATTAGAAGGTTGAAGGAGGCACTGGAATATCTGCAAATGTTGGACACTCCATCTAACTGTATCAATATATGTTCTTTTTTTAAATTTGCCGTTTACCAAAATAACTTAATAATGTTTCAAATCTGGCATCTGCACTTTATACGATTAGCAGCATTGTGGGGTTTTGGCCCCACGTGGCATGAGCTGATACTGTTGTTGGCCGATTTGATGATGACTGAAGATTTGCCTCTAAGGCTCCCTTTTCTGTTATGTGGGATGGATTTTAATGTCAAGTTGTAATGTTTTTATCACTGTGTTTTAACTTCTGTACTTCACTTTTATGGTTACATTGGTAACTCGAAATAAAGTTTGACTACTACTACTACTACTACTAATCATCCATGATGACACACTAACTGCCTATGGTCGAAACATGGACAATGTATATGATATAATAATTGAAGCAAATTCGGGGACCTGAATGGCCAGTGATTCAATATGAACTGTATTGCTATTGTCACTTCATTTCAATTTTGTGGCTCCAATGTCATGTTTTTTTATTCACTGTAAAATGTAGTTTATCAGTGCTTAATTTGTAAAGTTTGCACCACACAATGCCTCTACCAATGACAGTACCAACACAGCTACTAACCATAACAGTCCTCAAAGTATGCAAATTCGGACTATTTCAGGCCCCAAAACTATAAGAATGCCTTGGGAAGCAGGTAGCAGTAATTTTTTATTTTTATTGCATATTTAATTTACAATTAACTCTTGTTGTGGTTAACTCTAACTCTGCGACACAGCGCTACCTTCCAAGGTCCCAAAGGCGAGACTTATTGGCTATGCCAATGCTTGTTGGAATTGTTTTTGTTTCTTCATCGCTACCCCAAACCGGTAATCTGTAAGTGTGGAACACTGTGGTTACTTGAAATCTTTACAGCGAAGGGAAACCTTTTACCGATGCCCACAATCCCCTCCTACCCCCATACTTTTCTATATTAGATTCTGTATGCCCATAAGTGATGCTGCCACAAAGCAATGCACTGTCCACAGCAAGGAGAGCACATTCTTCACCGCCCACAAAGCATTCTTCACCTCCCGCAACGCATTCTTCATCCGCTGCAACGCACTTCACCGCCCGCAATAGCATGGCCTGCTTTGCGTGATCTGATTAGATATTACTGAAAGGAAACAAGAACATCCTCTAATGGCTGGATTTTTGGGATAAATGTATCCTCTCCAGGTCTCAGAACATGTAAATATGCTGAGACATTATTTTTGAAGCATGAATCAATCATAGATTCTAATATATTAGTGCTGAATTAATATCACCTCTAAAAACAAAAATGTCCTAAACTGAAAGAATCTTCTTGCATTATATTTTCCATATACATACACATTACAAACCTCTATGGATGTTTAGATTGTTGATAACTGGATAAACTGTAACCCCATCATATACAAAAATATCAATTTATTTTTTTGCAGTGACTTGCGTCAATATTGATATATATATATAAAGACTTTCCGTGTGTGATTTTTCTGGAGAGGTGCTCTGTGTAATGTGTTCCCATTACAAGCCGAAGATTAATTGGTCAATGAAACCAGGCATACGAAAGTTACAACTGAAACAATATTGCAGTAATGACTTTAAATGCGAGCAAAGTTTTTCAGCATCATGTCATTTTCCTTCTGAAGAAATGTGACCTTATATTTAGCAATGTGTTCCTCTAGCATACATCAACAATGCCAGGTAACCACGTTTTGAAACATCTCCGGGTTTAGAAACGGACAGTGAAAAAGACTACCTTCTAAAACTGTTCAGCCGGGTTTATGGTGGCCCAGTTGGGACGGGTATCGTGACACTCTCCAGTTTAGCCACTGCACGCTTGGTTAACATCTAGGATTGAATATCATTCTTCCTACTTCACTTTGAATATATCTACTACGCTCAGTCGAATCCACTCGAAATAATGCTGCTTTCACTTTACATGGAGATAAAGATCTGGCTATCGAGGGGGGGGCCTATGTTCGGGTAACAACAAGTGCGTGGTGTGAGGCTGGGGGGGGTTTGATCGGGCCGCATTAACGTTGTAAATCGGGCGGGCTGGAATTGGGCAGATGCTTGTGGCGCGTAAGGGGCCCGCGATCAGCGCAGTTCTCGCCCTCGTGGCCCGCGCGCCGGCGTTTTATAATGGCGGCCGTTGTTGTTTATTTATGATGCTTTGAAATCAACTAGTGGCACTTCCCCGAAACTGAGCCTTTGTGGCTTCTTAGCTGTCTCGGTTGCTAGGAGCCCAATCTTTGACCAACGTGCGTGAGGACAGTACTCCTTCGGCTCTGGTGCAGGGGTGCGAGAACGGCATGCACTCAGAATATACCCCCACGCCAATGGCCTGCTTCCATGAACCGCGACGCACATTGGTAACGCGCACAGTGCCCGTGTGGCCTCGGCCTACTCAGAATATACCCCCACGTTTAATGGTCTGCTCCACCTGAACTGCGACGCACATTGGTAACGCGCACAGTGCCCGCGTGTCCTCGGCCTGCCGATGTACCGACGCTTAAATGCCCCTTCTCAAAGCTAACCCCCCTCTGCACGACCCTCTTGCCACACGACCCCTCCACGGACGCCTCCACCTCCCCGTGGTCCCTGACCACGAAGCCCTGTGCAACTTGGGTTTTGCCCAAGGACGGGGCCCGGGGGGGGAGGTGAAGAGTGTCACCGCTTACCTCGATCCCGACGGTGCTCGACGAGGGAGATGACAAAGGGGGTTCTAAGGGACCTGGACGGGGAGGGGGACTGGCTACAGCCGGAGCGGCTGAAAGGGCCTGGTAGCAGCCAAGGATGCGCCCTGGCGGGAGAGGGGGCTGCAGGCAAAGAGAGCGCGTGGGAGGAGGGGTCACCCCTATATACCCATAGCCCCGCCCCCTACCCTATCCCTCGCACCGCCCCCCCAAGATGGGCTGGCTGTCTGCTGTCCTCTGCGATACTACGGGGCCTGCCCTTCTATGGGGTCCCTTTCAGGGACCACGGCATCCTGCAGAGCTTTGTGTTTTCCTGTCATATGTGTCTTAAGTTGCCCCTCTCCTGAGGCAGCAAGGTGTGGTGCCTGCTGGTAATGCCCCTGTAGTCTGAGCCTCGCATTGACTGGTGGCTAGCTCCTGCCTCGCTTCACTGTTTTTTTTCATTCAGTTTGTCGCACAGCCTAAATATGATATCAATGACCAGTAGGGGCCTAACACGGTCTCCTACGGTGCAGGGGTGTGTGGGAGTGGGCAACCGTAGAGTGGGCCCCCTTGCAGGCCCAGGTCGATAGATATCTGTGAGATACAGTAGACTGGAGGGGCCCTCGTCACATTCTGCATGGGGGTGTGTCAATGCGGCGTTTGAGAGCTAGGAGCAGTCACAGACCTGCGCCATCAATCAAAAAAGAGATCATTTTCTGAGGGGAATTCGAAAGGAGCCGTGTAGGTGCACCTTGGCGTGCCTCCTGTCAGCCATATTGTCATAAAACAAATACCCGCCAAACCATGCGGCTGTAAAGGTCACTACACGGGCAGCTGCGAGGATGAATAAAAACACACAGGCTGTGAGAGCCGGGCCGAGGTGTCGGGTGACCAACCCTGAGATGACAGCCAGCATTTACAAGCTGTTAAAGCCATGTTGGTGCTTTGACTGTGTTCATTGGGTATGTGCGGAGGGCTGGATGATGAAAGAAAAAGGCTCATGTAAGGAAACCGCCCGGACACCGGCCGTGACACAACCTGGCATCGGGACATGCACGTCTCCACTACAGATCGCCTCGCACTGCTGGCATCAAGGTCAGCATTATCGGTGCAGCAGGTGCAGTTACGCCAGACTTGGGGCACAAGTGACTCACTGCACCCCAATTAAGGCTGCTCTCTACTGCCCAACTGGGAGTTGGGGGCAGAAGGTCTGGGGAGCATTTACTTCTTGCTTTCCGGCCCGTGGCACCTCTGTCACATGTTCAGACCCAGAGACGGCCCTGGCGCGGACAGTGCCCTGGTCAAATAGACATGCTGCTGCTGAATATGGTGAGATGTGGGGTGCATGTGCTAATTACAGTAGTGACTGGCCTCTGAACATCTTCACTCACGCGCCCCAACTCACCTGAAACACCCATTAACAAGCCACAGCATCGCTCTGGTTGATGGTTGGGAGGTGGGAGGGTTGTTCTGTGCAGAAAAGCATTGCGGCGCTCTAGTGAATAAAGAAATAAAACAAGTGCGGTACGCGAAAGTGAAAGCAACCGCGTTTGGAGTAAAAGTGCATGCTGTGCTTAATGAGCCTTGACGAGGGAGGTAAATCGCTGCTCGCTCCCGAGCTCCCTAGGCCAGGGGAGAAAGAAGGTGGGACATGCACCTGCCTTTGGCAAATTGCATGCTGTCTTTCTTAGAAAGACGCACTCAAAGGCCAATAGCAGGTAAGCAAAAATAAAAGCACACGCACAAGCGTGTGGTCCAAGTTAAAAGTGCTTACTAGAAGCCTCACAGACAGCGCATGCGCGCTGACTCAGGCGAGACCTAAAAAGGGAATGATGCAACATATGGTTTGGTCAGTTGATCTTACTTTATTCGCACTGCATGATTTTTACTCTTAGATTGTGATGTCACCAGAATCCGCCAAACATACACATTTCTTTATGCTCTTTTCCACGTCACTGGTCTTTACATATTTATAGGATATTTGCACGACTCAATGTCATTTCAGTTTCTGCTTGTATCTTATTCAGTAACGTGTCACGAGCTATGCTTGGAATCATTGGGAATGATCCAGAGACATCTGTTCTCACACACATGCCCAGATGTTCATTGTCTGCCTGGGCCAGGCCCGCGTTTTATGCTTTCCACATGCAGGGAGCACTCAGAGCACATCACTTGCTGCTGCTTCCCTTTTGTAGTTAGTCGTAGTGTCTGAATGATTAATGTTAACCAATGGCTTATGGAATACAATCGTGGTCAAGAGAGATGCGCACCTAAGATCCGCTCTCGGAGACGGAGAACACCTTGGATCACAGCCCAGAAACATGAAATGAAACTAGAAAAACAATTTTTAAGTTCGGCTAAGCCATCAGCAGCACAAACATGTGTTTTCAATATTCTGGTCAACATACAAAAGGGAATGAAAACACAAGTCTCTTTCTCTGGCTTCCTTACACTTTCCATTTCTGGACATAATTCAGGTCCTGAAGCCCTAGAAGGACCCTAACCTGCCCCCCTCGGTTATAAAGCTACGGTTATTTCAGTGATTTCATTTCAAGACCGGAGGCTACCATTATGCATTATATCTTTGAATGCTACTCCTGCAGCACCTTTAAAGAACCTTATAACAATCAAAAAAACACTAGAACCAGAAGGCTCCAGTCGATAAATAGCCCTTGTACTCTGACAATTTACCATTACTGTTCTGGGTGTCAAGAAACACATTCTTTGTATGGAAATGTTGACAGTAAACATGTCCCCCTCTTACACTGCACAGTATATCTGAATACAAATATTGTAATTAGAAATGTTCAGTTCATTTCTTGACAACTCTTCTAGGACATTGGCACTTCTAGTGAGAATCCCCCTCTAAACAATAACTATGCCTTTGGCTAACCAGGGCACTGCTCACCTCCGGCTGCTCAGGGAAAAGTATGAGCACAAGAAATAAAATATGGGTTCACAGTAATTCTCAGTTGAACTGGACAAAGGGACTAACCTAGTGCTGGGACACCCATGAGGAGACACTACTTTGCACATGAGTGTAATTGCAACTAGCGATAACCACTGGCTTTTTTAATTAACATTCATTAACAAAAAACAATAACTAATGAATAACAACCGATAAATACATAAACTAAAACACCCTGGGCCTCATTTATGAAAAGTGACGCATCGCTGAGTGAAAACAGCGATGCGTCACTTTTCACTGCGCCCTCCTTGCGAGACCAATGATGCGTCATATTTACACTATGACGCATCATGGCACAAGGAGTTACAGATACGTCAGTATTTCTGACGTATCTGTAAGCGCAAAAGTCACGCATTGCTGGAATGTGTCACAAAAGTGACGCAACTCCATCAATGCGTCCTTTCACATGGGGAAAGCCCCATGTGAAAGGGCTTGCGTCAGTCTTACGCCTGCTGTGAGACAGGCGCAAGATTTTGACGCAACAGTGTCCTAAAAGTGACGCAGTGAAATGTCATATATTTCACTGCGTCACTATTACGAGGATTTTTGCGGGGGAACGCCCCCTCTGCATACATTATACCTGACGCACGTATACTGTAGCGCAGGAGTTTACAAAGTGACGCATCTGCTTAGATGCGTCACTTTGTAAATAGTGCGAAACAGGAGGCATGTTTTACGCCGCCGATGAGTCACAAAAAGTGACGCATCGGAAGCGCAAAACTGACGCAAGGCCTCATAAATGAGGCCCCCTGTCTGATTCACAAAGAGCTTCACACTCGTAGTGGGGGTTCTGCAATCCTGGCGGGATCTCCACTCTCATGGTCGGATCTCCGCAGTGAGAAACTGCAATGCAGGTTCCTGCCACAAGTATGGAGATCCTGCCATGACCACGGAGTGTCCACCATGAGTGCAGAGGCTCTTTGTGAATCGGCCCGCTGCCTCTGTTTTCCATCCACAGAGCGGTTACCCGTGATTTTAATTGAAAGCAAATGCACAGACACGCCGGGTGCATTTTTTGTAAAGCCTGGAAATAGTGATGGCAGCTTAAATTGTAATCCTTAAGGCTTGGCATTTTTTTAAACTGTTGTGTCCTGTGGTTATGGCAGGAGGATGGAATGTGGTTTACCTTCCATTACTAAAGTTATTTGCAATGTGGTCTTTATTTGACCATTTTGTGCTGAGCAGGCCAGAGACTGTTTCCTGTTTCTGTGTCCACAACAAAGGATTCCGTCATGGAGCTTAAGATGCCAGGGGGCATATGTACAAGCACCTATCGCCACCACAACATCTCCTATAATGACGTTGTGGTGGCGATAGGGGCTGCGCCTTATGTACAACGCAGCGTTAAGCCACTCAATGTGGGTTAACGCTGCCTTGTACATAATTATTTACAACAAGGGGTGGTGATGGACAGAGTCTCTGAATTAAGCAGAGTACTCTCACCCAGTCAAGAGATCAGGGCTAGATCCAACACCGTTTTTTAGCTCATTGCACCATCCCAGTTTCAGAACCTGGCTGTATGCAAATTAGTCTGTCCCTGGCCCAGTGCATCATGGGAACAGGGCAGACCAGACTACAAAAGCCAATTCTTACACTGGGAAGGAAACAAGCTTCCGGGGACCGGTTTCTGGCATTACAGCCGTCTTCGGCCCGGCTTGCTTGAATCCTGATGGTGCAATGAGCAAGGGACTCACATCTGAGTATACCCTTCCACGCTTAGGGTGGACAAAATTATTTACAACAAGGGGTGGTGATGGACAGAGTCTCTGAATTAAGCAGAGTACTCTCACCCAGTCAAGAGATCAGGGCTAGATCCAACACCGTTTTTTAGCTCATTGCACCATCCCAGTTTCAGAGACTCTGTCCCTCACCACCCCTTGTTGTAAATAATAGCCTTGTACATAAGGCACCCTTTCACACTATGGTTAGCGTGAAATGGGTTTGCAGTGGGTGTTGTGGTGAAAGGGCTACTGAAACACCCATTGTTTTGACGCTGCCCCAATGTACAAGGGTGGCATACATAGGAGGCAGCGCCAAAATGAAGACCAGGAAAACCCTTGTCTTAACTTGACAAAACTAGGAGAAATGCATTATTTCTCCTCGTTTTTGCTTTTTCAATGTGTGCTGCCTTGTGCAGCACACATGGAAAAAGCAAAATGCCATGGTTTGTTTATTCACAGGAAGGTGTCCCTTCCTGTAGTTGAACAATCCTCCCCTGCACGCAGACACCCTTGAACTTTGGTGCAAAGGTGCCTGCATTGGTGCAAAATTAGCGCCATCGCAGGGGGAAACGCAAGGCTGCACCACATTCTTGTAAATATGGTGCAGCCTTATATTTCAGAAGTGGCGTTGCGTGTCGTTAAACCAAGGAGGCTAACGACACGCTCCGCCACTTCCTTGTACTTATCCCCCCAAGTGTTTGCTGATGGTGATGCACCTGAGGTAAACGAACACACTGAAGAGGTATGCAGTCCACTACAGGACCCATATCTAGGCTACAAGGAAGGCAAGACAAATCCAGATAATATTGCTTTCATTAATTAGATTTATGATTGTAAAACTGGAATGAATTGATGTTTAAACAGTAAATCTTCAAGAAATTATCCCCAGTAATGTCAACTCACCGGATTCAATGAAGAAAGTTATAAAAGTATTCATTCACAACTGCGATCGACCTCCAGTTGATATGCTGTGTCAACTGAATAGGATACACCACAGTAACTATTTCTGAGCAAAAAACGGATATCAGTTATTTTAATTACTTAGCTCTATCAGCAACATCAAAACACTGGTAATGTATTCAAGATTATTATACCATGAGGACACTGTCTTGCCGAGACTCTAACCTAGAAACTAATATCAAGAAGGCCTACTTGAGACTAAGCACCTCATTTAGGGTTTGACGAACAGCTTAGTCCATCACAAACGTGACGGATATCCCATCTGCCTTATTATAAGTTCCATAGAAAATAATGCACTTGTAATACAGTGGACCACATATCTGCAAAGTTTGGGATGGAATAACCCGTCCACCAAACTCTAAATCAACAAAAGGCTACTTTATATTCCAATTCTTTAACTCAAGGGCAATTGGAGGACCTTCACAAAATATGTGAGATTATGCCACCTATGTAATGAGAAGGATGAGACCTTGGAGCACAATATTTATCTGTGTTGTAGGAAATTAGGCTACTGGTTGAGGGGGGCAAAATCATACTCAAGCAGCAACCACAATTCTTCTCAGAGTGAAACACAATCAAACCCCAAATTAACCTGTGCTCAATCCTCTGGCAGCTCAGCACAAAATCAGTCATGCTTAACTTAGAGGCAAAGTGTAAAGTCTAAATGCAGCACTTCCAACAGTAATAAAGTGAAAACACAACAAAAGTAAAAACCCACATCAATTTAGAAAATTTGAGTAAAATGTAATAAAATATTTAATGCCACAGCAACAAAAATCAAATTAGTATTACCAGAGATATGCAATTTTAAAGATGTAAGTAAGAACAGTGCCTAAAAGCACAAAGCGCCAACTGTGGTTATCTTGTCATGAAAGACCGGGACAAAATCACAAGTTCAGGCTAATTGACATGGAGTGTGGACCGGATACTCGGACCAAGTTATGCCCGCTGAATAAAGTACATTAAATCCTGGTTGCGTAACATTGTGAGATCGAGCGTTGAAGATGGGTCGCACATTGGCCTTTTTGAGGAGCTGCGGGCTGTGATGTAAAATCCTGCATCAAGGGTGCATCACCCACCAGGAATCCAGGGAGCTGCAGGGCTGCAATTCAAGGTCCTGCTTTGAGGATGTGTCATTCAGCGGCGTTTCCGAGGAGTTGCGGGCTGCAAAGTGAGATCCTGCAACAAGGATGTAATGCAGCTGCAGTTTCTAGGAGCTGCAAAGTCCTGCGTTGTGCATGTATTATGCAGCAGATGTTCTGATGAGGAGCTAGGAGGAGATACATTGTGCTGCATTGGTTCTACCCAAAAGTTCACAATTTGGCTGGTGCAGCATCTTCAGGCCCTTTTCCAAGGCTTCCATATTGTGGGGACACCACTTGGGGGACAAGACTCAGAAAGGGCAAATTCCAGGTGCAGGGTTCAGGGTGGTTGGAGCCTTTTCTGTTCCTGATGCTCTGGTCAGGAAGCCAGCCAACTAGCCCTTGGAGTCCCTCTGGTGATCCCAAGTTCAAGATGCAGGTCCAGTCCTTCTCACTCAGGCTGTAGGGTTGCAGAGTAGAAGTCCTTCCAGCAGAGCAGCACAGCTGTACTTCTTCTGTGTCTTCCACAGGTCCAGATGTGTACTGAAGGATTGAGTCTGAGGGTTCAATATTTATACTTGGGGCCAGCTTTGGAGTGCTGGAAGTATCTAGAGGGTACCACGCCAGAGGTGTTTGAATTTCATTTCTCCCTGCACTAGCCCTAGGTTGTCAGGGGGCACAAAGGCTAGTGTGAAGCTTGTTGTGAGCATGCTAAGGCAGAGTCTTTGTGAAGTGCAAGTGTGGTAGATGACAGCTCCCCCCCCTATCGAGTCAGAGAAGGCACATTCTACCAACATCTATTCTTCCTCACTGTCTGGGGCAATACACAAAGACTAACTGCCAGCTACATACACCTAGTCATGTGACCCAGTATACAGGCTGAAGGCACCAAACGATTGGGACGAGAAAATGCCAACTTCCTAAATGTGTCATTTTCAGAATTGTAATTGAATAGGGGTTGTGCAGTGCACTCCTTTTATCACCACTTCTTTTTAAACTATAATTCTCCGAAGTTTAAAGGGGTGTGCTGGGTGGGGAGGAGGAGTCACCCTCCACAATGAATATACTATAGATATAAACTAGTGACAGGTGTCATTAGACCCAGCCCGCACTACTGTTGGCAAGAAATCCATTTGCCTATGTACACCATAAGTTATTGAGCTTATATGTTGTCTCGATTGTTTTTAATCATAACCAATCATTTCGTAATTTCACATTTATAAACATTCTCTATGTGCATTTAAAATAAACAATCAGTGTTTTTTATCCTGTTCTAGACATTAAATAAGCTGTCTAAACAAGAAAAAATGAATTGAAATAAACAAATAATCAAGTCCCAATGCATTTCAGGAAACATTCCCTTCGTCAGGGGTGCTGAAAAACATAAAGTAATATGCATGTGTAAACAAAATATACACCGACATTCAGCAGTTACAATGCTAACAAAATATGAACACATCCAATGATACAAAAATACATTCATGAGAACCAAACTTCATGATTTGTAAATATATATAAAATGAGACATAAAACCTTAAGGAAACTAATGCGTATCTCACATACAGACAACAACATAAGAGGAAAGACTAAGAGAATACATATAACACGTAAAATATACTTGACTTGCCCTTCAAGTGAAAAGATATGTAAAAAGCTGTTGGTAAAAATAACTACTTAACTAAACAGACACATTGCTTGGTAAACATGAAAAAGTCCTTACCAAAAACGAAAACCGGAAGAGCTTGTGGTGAAGATTGATATTCAAGGCGTCGCCTGAAATCAGTGAGATGCTGTAAAAAAAGGGGGGAAGGGAGATATGGATACACATAGCTGTTCTGTCCTAATCTTTGTCTAGCAAAAATACTTAAATGATAAGTGGCATACCTTGTACTCAGGAAACCGTGAGTCACAGTATAGGACAGTGCAGTAAAAAGGCTCCACCGAAGTTAGTTGGTATGGATGACTATGATGAGGTCACATGGAAAGAGAAAAACATTTTCAACATCAGAACCAAAAGGTTGTACGGTGTTTGTTAAACCTATTAAAGGGAATATGAGTTCGTACCTAAAATGGTAAGATCGAAAGTTGCGTAATTCCTTTTCGTAGTCGTCTTAAATTAGATAACTAATTTCTGGACTCCAGCCATTAAAACATAAATAAAATATATGGCCAAAACTGAGTTTAGGTAATAAATTCTAAACTGTCTAGATAACATGGGATGGAAAGTGGTTTTACCTATGCAAACGGCGACGGGGTTTCAGAATTGTGACTTAAAATCCAACTTTATCATTGAAAAGGGTTTTAAATTACCATTCTTTGGGGACCAAACTCGACTTTCCTACCTGCTCCCAATTGAAAGTCATCATTTATTAAATGTAACCCAGTCTTAGCCTATGTGAGAGGCAGACCTTGCAGTAGTGAAAAATGAATGTAAGAGATTTTTACTATCAAGAAATGTAAAAGTTAAAAGTGTATGTCTAACTTTTTTTTTTGAATGTTTTTATTGAAAAAAAAGCAGGGCACATGTAAATCAATTGGCTCAGACAATGGGTAACATCAGTTTATGTCTAACTTTTTAAATACACCGCACCCTGACCTATGTGCTGCTTAGGGCCTACCCTAGGTGTGACCTATAGGTATTAAAAAGGGAGGTTTAGGTCTGAGAAAATGCTTTGTTTGCAGGTTAGACTGTTTAAAACTGCATACACAGGCTGCACTGGTAGGCCTAAGGTATGTTTAACAGACTACGTAAGTAGGTGGCACAATCAGTGCTGCAGACCTATTAGTATCATTTAATTTGCAGGCTCTGGGTAAATGTAGTATCACTTTAGAAGGGTCTTACAAGTAAATTAAATGTGCCATTTGGGTTTAAGCCAATTTTGCCATGTTTTGGGGAGACAGTACCAGCTCTTTAGCACTGGTTAGCAGTGGTAAAGTGTAAGGTCTCCCACAAGCCAACAACAGGCTCAGAAAACAGGAGGGTGAAGGCAAAACATTTGGGAATGGCTCTCCAGGTCCAACAAGTTGTGTACACTTTTGGAATATCTTAAGAAATATCTGAAATTCTCCTTTAGAGCTGCCAACATTTCAACAATAAAGCAGGCCACTCTCTAAAGTTTTCAGGGTCCTTCTAATGTGTGAGTTCGAGTTTTGATCAGGAAAAAACTTTTATGGATGTTGCATGACATATAAAAACAGCATTTCTCTGCACAATGTCTGTAATAGACTCTCACATATCACTCACAATAAAAACAATGTTTAACAATTTCTCGAGGGCATCAGGTCAAGACTCTGAAGAACAGAGCTGGCACTATCAGGGCCCCCCTGAAAGGCTGGGGCCCTGGGCCAGAGCCCACTTTGCCCATGCCTTAAAACGTCTCTGGCACCCACTACTGGTTCCAAACCATTTCCATGAGTGATGAAGCTCCCCGCGTCTAACTCTAACGGACCCCATCTGAGCCACATAAACCCTATTTTTATACTCCGAGAATTGTATTAATGTCATTGGTGCAACCAGTAGAAATGCAATTAAAGTTTACTGTGCCAACCCATGTCTCATAACTCGAGATCTAGAGTAAAGCTTCTAACACATATTTTAGGGCTGGGGTAAATTGTATGAATAACACGTCGGCAATGGTTTTACCATCAAGTAGGAGTATGGCAATTTGTTAAAACCTATTCTTTTCTGCTTGCTGCTATTATCCTGTCCTCGTTGTTCTTGAACTGTGATCCTCAAGTTGTGCATTCTCTCTGCAAAGTTTGGCGTCACTTAAATTATTTTGCACAAACTATATGATCCCACAATTTTAAGGACAGAATAGAAACCAAGTCAATATGTGTCTGCTCTAAAATGCTGATTTGTTGGCGTTGCCATTGTTTTTTTCCCAGATTGCAAGCCTGTGTATGCATCAAGGTACTTGCACACACATGGTTGACAAACTTGGCACGTTTTTTAAATTACATAAACCCATTCCAAGATTGCTACAGCTGTGCATGCAAGGTGAGCACGCGTCAAGATGTAGGCAGACATTTTTAATGTATTGATCTGACATGCTGCATGGCCGTGTTAGACCAGTACATTAAAATGAAGGAAAAAACATGGTGAAATAAGTTATGCAAACGGCGAAAAGGGGAGCAAGCAGCTCAGCAGCACTTTCCAACTCCTGAGCCAAGGTAACACAAATATTTTACAAATTTGAATGCAGGATAAGAGTAGGTTGTAGAGTGAGGTGGTCTACATTAGGGAGTGGAGGGGGAGGAGGGATGGGGAAGTAACAGCGCTGCTATCAGCAGCATTTTGCAGCTGCTGGACCCGCATAAAACATGCAAACAAAAATTCTAAATTAAAATGCTAAAAACTAAAACAGGAAACTGAATGAGAAACAGGACGGGTTGGGAGCAGGGATCAGTGAAGAGAGAGAGAGAGAGAGAGAGAGTGCCAGGAGGAAAACAGGGACCGAACAAGGAAACACATGCACTCCTAAGGGTACTTATTCTAAAATTCTGTCACATTAAAGTGCTTCTGGTAAGACTGGAATTGGTGTCAATCTCCTTAGGATTTTGTTGCACCTCAACTGGTCCTGGCGAACAAATTATAATGCAAACTGTAAAGCATGTTAGATTTGAAAATGGTACACAATAGTATTGTAACACCATGAAAGTTCAGTGTTAAATTGATTACAGAAGGAAAATTCATTAGTTAAAGTCAGTCAATTAGTAATTTATCACAGAAAATAGTATATATCTCAGAATAAATGCATGAAATAATCAAACAGAACCAGATGTATTCAGTTCTAATAAATAAATTAAAGTCATAAATCAGAGGTATGACCAGCATGGGGCTGTCTTCTGCAATCAAGGGAAAAAATGAGCCCACCGCCCCCGAAGAAACAGCTTCTTTTATAATGCGTTACACAATGGATGTCATGCATTCAGTACATTTGTTTGAAGGTCACAGAGTCATACGGTTGGAACCAATCACATTAAAGAAAGGTTGATACAGATTCAAATCTCACATTCTCACCCATATCCCACTAATTCAGATAATGGCTTTCATTCACTGGCGCCCTTCAGACACCTAAATTGTTAATATAAAAATATAAATTTCATTCATTAATATAGAATGGCAAGTTCTCATGAAGATCACACTGAGGTCCCAATAGGTAAGCCCTTGGGAAATTCCCTCCCAGTGGAACATTGTGCTACAGAAATTGCTTAGAAGTTGCATGTGCATGAATTGTCTGTGTGCAGTGTCAAATAGAGACAAAAAATGATCACATACTGAAAAGATGGCTGCAAGCAGAAGCAATTATTTTGAAATTGAGACCTACATTAAAACATGTTAGCATAATTTCAGCTTCTTTAACATAATGGGGCTGATTCACAGAACTAATCTGAGATAAAATCCTAAATTTACTAATTTTGGTATCACAGAAGGCATTTAGTAGTAGTAAAGTTAGGACTCCTAACTTTACTACTACTAAACTGAGAAAAACCTAACTTTACGACTTTCAGTATTCACAAAAGGCATTTAGTAGGAGTCCTAACTTTAGTACTACTAAATGCCTTCTGTGAATACCAAAGTAGTACGTTTAGGGTTGTATCTCACTTTAGTAGTAGTAAAGTTAGGAGTCCTAACTTTACTACTACTACTAAATGCCTTCTGTGAATCTCAAAAGCAGTAAGTTTAGGATTTTATCTCAGATAAGTTCTGTGAATCTGCCACAATGTCTTTATTTCAACTTCATGTTGATCATGTTGTGTTAATTACTGTTGTTCATCTAATTAAGGCTCTCTTTCAATACCATGGCGTGCTTAAACCAACATAAAAAATTGTCCTCTAAGTATGTACTGCAACCTTTCTACTTTTCCAGTCAGAACACTGTGAAACTGAAATGATCCTGCGTGTGACAAACACAAGAATGTTGAGGAAAACTATTGAATCAGGATCAGGCAACTGACATAGACAGCAAAGTCATCCAATCATGGGCAAGGGTCTGAGACAAAATCAACTCTAAGTAAATGTAATGTTTTGGAAACAATAGGTCATGCCAGCAGCCTGCTAATGCTATCTTTAGGCAAGATATCAAAAAAACTAAATTAGCAGGCTGAGGGTATTTTTGAATATTAATCCAGTGTGAAATCTTGCTGCTGATAAATGTTTTAAGAGCAGGATAGAGGAGAGCTTTTGATTTTAAGCAATAAACTGATGATGTGTATGAACAAGAGATGATAATGTTTCCCTGGATTTTTGGAGAAAATTGTGACTTTTGTACTGGATAGCCACATGTTTCACACGGCACTGCAAAGGTGAGGGGAAAAGTCAGATCAAATTGTCACTGTGATAGATGAGCTGGCTACACATGCGAGAAAGCAGTGGTAAAGTACAAACTATTAATAATCAATACATTTGTTGTAGAACTTACTCACAGGTTTAGTTCACAATATATTAATATCTGTGTTATGGTATGTTATGCAGATTTGTAAAGCTCACTATCACCCTGGAGGGTATCCTGGCGCTGGTATCTGCAATTATGAAACTATTAGGAGTACAAAAGGTTGGTGATTTACTATATTTCAAAATTAGTTAATAAAAAATAAACATATAAAATATGTGCGCGTGTGTGTGTATGTATTACCTAGTGGCAGTTGCCAATGGGTAGTTAAAGTTAGGATTATATTTCCGTAGGAAAATCTATTTTTATTTTGCTAGTAATAACCTTGGCACTGTTTGACAAATCTTCACAAAACTTTCCACAAAAAAAAGTGAATCCACCTCAGCTCATTCCTTGAAAGTCTTGGGGTGATCCGTCAAGCGAGGGCTAAGAAAAAATGGGGAGTCTCTAAACATGTTTTCCCTATGCAGTTTTCCTAAGGACAATTAGACACAGCTTAACAGAATTACACAAAATTTGGCAGAAAGCTCCAGAAAGTGTACTTTTGGTGTAAATCTGTTCAGTAATTTTTGAGAAATTAAGGTTCAGCATTTATGTATATATCACGCTACAAGTATCAATTTACATTTACGCTACTGAGGATCCACAGAGTCAACAGATCTAGAGATAAAATGCGATTGGCTGCCACCACATCAACAAATATGTGCTGGCTTCCACTTTAGGACTCTGGGACTCAGTACCCTGTCCTGAAAATAAGTACAGCAGAAATGTATTTGGGGGCATTATACGGATACTCTGCCCCCATAGGACTGCGGGACAGTCCCAGAGCGAGCCCAATAGGGTCCAAAAAAATATATTTTTTATTTTATCAACAATTTCTGGAGGAATGGCTCCAGCTCTATTTTTAAAACAAATATCCTGGGGTGTGTGGTCCCTCTCAACCTGTGCCTTTCGGAGGCTCCCGGGAACTTTTCATCTGAGGCTGCATTACATTTTTATGGACGAGAGCAGGCTGCCCCCCTCCCTAAGCCTTTATCAGGCCCAGGAGACCCCCCAGGGGATTGGGTACCCGAGCCATTACCTTGCCCAGGGATGGGTCCCCACACCCCTTCCTAAAAATAAATTGGCCCCAGTGGAAGGAGGACCCAGCACTGTTTAGAGTCTCAGGGAGGGGTGCACCAGTCTCCTTTCCCCAAAAAGAAAAATTGGCACAGAAGATTGGGTCCCTTGCCCTTATGTTGCCCTGGGATGTGGGCGTGCAGAAGTTGGTTCAGGGGCTGCCGTCTGGAGACCTAAGAGGGCTTGGGGAGGTGGGCTTCATGCTCCCTCCCCAAACACAAAAATCATGCACACGTGTGGGATGGCTGTGCGAGCACCTAGTTGAAGTGTTTGCAGCCAATCAAATTTTAGTAGGATCCGCAAGTCCACTGCAAGGACTTGCGTCGCCAGATAGCTATATTTTTTCCTATTAAATACTTCAAAAACTACTGAACGGTGTTGGACCCGGCCTCATGGCGTGGTCCTACCCCTCCCGCATGGAGGGCCCAGGACGACATCGGCCCTCCACCCAGCATCGGGCAGCCCTTTTGCCCGACACTGCACGCCCCAACATTGCTGGTCCGGTCACCATCCCGGACCCCCACTACCGGCCTGGCTCAATCGTGGGCCCCTCACGACCTAAGCACGAGGCCGCGTCCGACTCCATCTTGGGCCCACCACGTCACGACCACGTGGCTTCGGCCCCGGCCCAGGCCCCAGCGAAGCCCAGACATCGAGGCACCAAGATCCACCCAGGTGGTCGAGTGGCCACTCGACAGATCCCGGAGAAAAGGGGGTTTCGATGGCCCTCCAGCCGTCTCCGGACACCTGGTAACGATCGCCCTCCGGCCTCCCTGGGCGCTGGCTCCACCCCCCTGTTGGGTGTCTGGACACCATCATCCCGGCCCCTCTGACCCCCAGGCGAGAGGGTCCGGACATCAAAGGACTCCAGTCCTACATCTGGGCCAGCCCCGGAGTAGGACGTCAGTTGTATCCTGGACTGGAAGCCCTGCTGATGCTGTCACGGCCGACACCAGAAGAACTCATTGCCTGTAACCTGAAGAGACCCTGAGAGCCTGCTGGCGCTGCCGCGGCCCACCTTTGCTGTACCATCTTAAGAGCCTGCTGGCGCTGCCGCGGCTGAACCACCTGAGAGCCTGCTGGCGCTGCCGCGGCTGAACTATCCTGAGAGCCTGCTGGCGCTGCCGCGGCTGAACCATCTTGAGAGCCTGCTGGCGCTGCCGTGGCGGAACCATCTTGAGAGCCTGCTGGCGCTGCCGCGGCGGAACCATCTTGAGAGCCTGCTGGCGCCGCCGCGGCTGAACCATCTGGAGTGCCTGCTGGCGCTGCCGCGGCCTCCTCTCCGTTAAGACCACCTGTCGAGTCCTGCTGGCGCTGCCGCGGCTCGGCCTCTCGGAAACCCCGGCTCGAGGATTGAGAGCTGTGCGCAGAGTATCCCTTCCTGTATCCATACCGAGACTGTCCCGCTACCCTGTCCCTTTTACGAGACTCTACAGATCCCTCGATCTGCCTGTATATACCGCTGAGACCCAGCAACCTTCATTCTTGATAAAGCCTAAGAACTTAACCTCTTGTGTGGTGTCCGTTTGTAGTGTTGTGGTTGCCCTGCTGTACGATCCTAGGAGAGGACCCTCACCCAGGAGGTCTCTCGATAACGCTCGGCTACTTCTCGACGGAGGGGTGGACCTAGGGGTGGTCAGTCAGACATCTCTGCCTCCCCCGGGATCGCCTTTCTAACATTGGTGGCAAGCGACGGGATCCGAGCCGACGCAGATCGTACAGAGGGTGATTCACTCACTACCGAGAAAAACACACTACGACCATGACTACGCAAGAGACAAGACCGACTACGGAATTCCAGAAAGAAAAAATGGAAGATTACAGTCACAAAGAATTAAAACAATTCTGCAAAGACCTGGGCATCGCCGCCACTGGGCTAAGCACCAAGGAAGACTTTAAATCAGCCCTACAAGCATGGGTGGACACCGATGATACACCACCCCGGAATGAAGACAACCCGGGCCCGGGCGGACGCCCGGAGACCGACACGACCCCAGCGGGGGAGAGACCCGCCAATCCAGGCACGAGCCCCCATGAAGACGCCCGAGAGCGAGAGAGGAACCGGCTCCACGAGTTGGAGCTCGCCCGACTCCGGTTGGATGGAGAACTACAACTGGCGGAAAGGAAAATCGCACTCGAGCAACTATGGCTAGAAGGAGACCTGGAGGAGAAGCGAAGGCAAAGAGACCTCGAAGAAAAGAGACTCATGCTCGAGCATGAGCGCGGCCTAAAAGAACTAGAACTCAAGGCCAAAACGAATGATGCCAACGCATCCGGGGGCAAGACCTCGCCTCCGCCCTTGGACACAAAGGGGCACATACCCAAGGATGTCGTCAAGGAATACTACAAGAACGACGACATCCAACAATGGTTCAAAGCCTACGAGGTCGCCATGACCGCACATCGAGTACCCCTCAAGGACTCGGGCGCCGGCCCGTGGGGGAAGTTTGTCAACGAGGGGAGAGACGCCCTGCTAGAGCTCCCCGACGCCGAGATGACCTCGTACGAGCACATGAAAACCGCTCTCCTCACTCGCTATGGACTCACCCCCGAGATGTACCGGCAGCGATTCCGAGACTGTAAAAAAATCCCCGGTACCACGTGGGTGGAATACGTGAACTTTTACAGCAGAGCCTTCGAGGGGTGGATCAAAGGCAGCAAGGTCACCACCTACCAGCAGTTGGTCGACCTCATTATATGGGAACATCTGTCCAACAGCTGCTTCATCGAACTCCGGCAGCACCTCCTCGACAGCAAACTGACTGAGCCCCGAAAACTCGCTGTCGAGGTGGATAGATGGGTGAGCACCCGAGTCCCCCGGAGTCCGATGGGAGACTACGGCCGGGGATCCCCGGGGAACCACCGACCACGAGGCGGCGGAGGAGGCCAGAGCAGGGGACGAGACACCCCCACGGGGTCCTCCCCTACCTCCACTTCACCAGCCCTGGGCCAAAGGGGGGTTCCCCTAGCCCGACCCGGGCCCCGCCCGAATGTGACGTGCCACAGATGCCAGCGACAGGGTCACTACGCGAATGACCCCCTCTGCCCGATGAACCAGCGACCCGGCACCACCGGTCCTCCCATCCGCCAGATCGCGGCCGCCGCCCTGGGGGAAGAAAGAGGCGAGGAAGACGACAACGACCCCGAACAGGCCGAGTGGGAGCCCGCCGCCATGATCTTGGCATGCCTGGGTGATCGAGACATGGTCCCCCAGAGACCCGATCCCAGGCAACACCCAGAAATATCGCCAATGGGTCACCATCAATGGCCGCCGGGCCGAAGCCCTCCGAGACACTGGAGCCAGCGTAACAGCGGTCCGACGCCACTTGGTGACCCCAGAGCAAATTCTCCCCAATATCATGTGCCCGGTGCGGACGGCGGACAACTCCGAGAGTTTGTGCCAGGTGGCCCGCATCCCCTTCGAATGGGGAGGGGTGTCGGGTATGCTGAAGGTGACCGTCCGGGACGATGCCCCCGTGGACTGCCTCCTCGGGCACGACCTGGAAAGTTCCCCCTGGGCCAGCGTCGAGCGGAGAGAGCATCTGGGGATGCTAGGCCTGCCAGAGTGGGTCTGTGCGACCACCCGCTCCATGTCCGCCCGAGCCTTCGCCCCACCGGAGGATGCTCCGACTGAGGAACCAGAGTGGCCCGCACCGCCACCGCCCGCCGTCCCCGAGGACGCCGACCCTGAACCTGGCCCCCAGGGACCCAACCATGAAGACCTCACCGAGCTCGGCCACCACCCAGAACTAGCTCAATGGCGCCAAGAAGGTGGCCCCACCCGCGAACAATTCCGGCAGGAACAGAAAACCTGTCCCTCCCTCGAGGGAATCCGACAACAAGCCGCCACTCAAGCTGCTGGAGGCCCCTCGGGGTCCCACTGGGTCTATTGGGACCACGACCTTCTCTACAGCGAGCAGAAAGTTGCTGAACTAGGGGCCAGCCGAGTACTGGTCGTTCCCCTCCGTTTCAGAGACTTCCTCTTGAACTTGGCACACGACGTGCCCCTCGCCGGGCACCTGGGGCAGGATAAAACTTACAGCCGCCTGGTGACCCATTTCTACTGCCCGAAGATGCGCAACGATGTGCACAACCACTGCCGATCCTGTCCGACGTGTCAAGCCAGCGGGAAGAGCGGGGGAAAAGTCAAGGCCCCACTCCAGCCCTTTCCTGTGGTCACCACCCCCTTCGAGAGAGTGGGGATCGACATTGTGGGACCCTTGGACCCCCGCACCTCTCAGGGGCACCGCTTCATCCTCGTTCTGGTGGGCCATGCCACCCGCTATCCTGAGGCCATCCCCCTCCGAACCATCACGGCCCCAGTAGTAGGCCGAGCCCTGATGGGGATCTTCTCCAGAGTCGGCTTCCCCCGAGAAGTCGTGAGTGATCGGGGTACAAACTTTATCTCCAAGCATATGCGATCCCTGTGGCAACAGTGCGGGGTCACATATAAATTCACCACCCCGTATCACCCCCAAGAAAATCGACTTGTAGAACGGTTTAACCGAACACTGAAGGGGATGATCAAGGGCTTAGACGAGCCACTACGACGCAGATGGGACGTCCTGCTGCCCTGCCTCCTGTTTGCGTATCGAGAGGTACCCCAGAAGTCCCTGGGGTTCAGGCCCTTCGAACTATTGTATGGGCACCCGGTCCGAGGCCCCCTCAGCCTGGTCAAAGAAGGCTGGGAGACGGCTGTCCGAGGTGCCCCAAGATGTCTACCAGTACCTCCTGAAACTCCGCAACCAGACTCGGAGGTTCCGGGAACTTGCCGAGGCCAACCTCGAGGCCAGTCAGGAGGAGATGAAACGCTGGTACGACCAGAACGCCTCATCCATCGAATTCGAGCCGGGCCAGCAAGTCTGGGTCATGTCCCCGGTTGAACCTAGCCCCCTAGGATAAATGGACGGGGCCCTTCAAAGTGGTGGAGCGCAAGAGCCCCGTCACTTACCTGGTGGACCTGGAATCCCCCCGGAACCCCCTCCGGGTTCTGCACGCTAACCGGCTCAAGCCACACTTCGCCCGCACTGAGCTAAGTCTGCTGCTAGCGACCGATGACGGAGCTGAAGACGACTCCGAACTCGTACCAGATCTCATGAGCATCACCAAGAAAGACGGCTCCATTGAAGGGGTCATGCTCTCCTCTACCATGACCCCAGAACAGCACCAAGACTGCCGGGAGCTGCTGGGGCAATTTGCAGACCTATTTTCCCTCACCCCTGGAGTCACCCGGTGGTGTGTCCACGATGTAGACACCGGAGACAACCCGCCTATAAAACACCGAGCTTTCCGAGTGCCCGACCGAGTTCGGGCCTGCATTCAATCCGAAGTGGCCAAGATGCTAGCTCTGGGGGTAGTCGAACCCTCCGACAGTCCCTGGGCCAGTCCCGTTGTCCTGGTCCCGAAAGCCACCGTACCTGGCACACCCCCGGAGCTCCGGTTCTGTGTTGACTACCGGGGGCTGAATGCAGTCACCCGGACCGACGCCCATCCCATCCCCCGGGCAGATGAACTGATCGATCGCCTGGGGGCCGCCAAATATCTCAGCATCTTCGACCTCACGGCTGGGTATTGGCAGATCGGCCTCACCTCTGGAGCACAAGAGCGATCGGCCTTCTCGACCGCTGATGGCCACTACCACTTGAAAGTGATGCCCTTCGGCATGAAAAACGCCCCGGCCACCTTCCAGAGACTCGTGAACCGGGTACTGGCCGGACTAGAAGAATTCAGTGCCGCCTATCTAGACGACATTGCGGTGTACAGCCGCCACTGGGGTGAGCACCTGACCCACCTCCGGGAGGTCCTGTCGGCCCTCCGACGGGCCGGACTAACAATAAAGGCCAGCAAGTGCCAGATCGGCCAAAGGTCCGTGACGTATCTGGGACACCAAGTGGGGAGTGGCCTGGTGGCTCCCCTCCAGCCAAAGATTGACACCATCCGGGCCTGGGAGCCCCCGATCACCCAAACAGCCGTCCGAGCCTTCCTGGGGCTCACAGGATACTATCGTCCCTTCATAAAAGACTATGAAAGCATTGTGGGGCCCCTCACAGAACTGACCTCCAAGAAGCTACCCCAGAAGGTGCGCTGGACCCCAGAGTGCCAAGCAGCCTTCGAGGCCCTAAAGACTGCCATGTGCACCGCCCCTGTGCTCCAGGCCCCCGACTACAGCCGAGAGTTTGTGGTCCAAACCGACGCCTCGGAGCACGGCATTGGGGCGGTCCTCTCACAAATGAACCCCGAGGGAATCGACCTTCCCGTTGCCTTCATCAGCCGGCGGCTGCTGGCCAGAGAACAGCGCTGGAGCACCATCGAGAGGGAAGCCTTCGCTGTCGTGTGGGCACTAAAGAAGCTCCGGCCCTACCTCTTCGGCACCCACTTCCGGGTCCAGACCGACCACCGGCCCCTGCGGTGGTTGATGCAGATGCGGGGAGAAAACCCGAAACTGTTGCGATGGTCCATCTCCCTGCAAGGGATGTACTTCACTGTGGAGCATCGCCCCGGCAACGACCACGCCAATGCTGACGGCCTGTCCCGATTCTTCCGCCTCGGCGAGGAGAATCCCCAAGAAGATGGGTGACTCTCCCCTGCCTTCAGCTGGGGGGGACGCGTGTTGGACCCGGCCTCATGGCGTGGTCCTACCCCTCCCGCATGGAGGGCCCAGGACGACATCGGCCCTCCAACCAGCATCGGGCAGCCCTTTTGCCCGACACTGCACGCCCCAACATTGCTGGTCCGGTCACCATCCCGGACCCCCACTACCGGCCTGGCTCCATCATGGGCCCCTCACGACCTAAGCACAAGGCCGCGCCTGACTCCATCTTGGGCCCACCACGTCACGACCACGTGGCTTCGGCCCCGGCCCAGGCCCCAGCGAAGCCCAGACATCGAGGCACCAAGATCCACCCAGGAGGTCGAGTGGCCACTCGACAGATCCCGTAGAAAAGGGGGTTTCGATGGCCCTCCAGCCATCCCCAGACGCCTGGTAACGATCGCCCTCCGGTCTCCCTGGGCGCTGGTTCCACCCCCTGCTGGGTGTCTGGACACCATCATCCCGGCCCCTCTGACCCCCAGGCGAGAGGGTCCGGACATCAAAGGACTCCAGTCCTATATCTGGGCCAGCCCCGGAGTAGGACGTCAGTTGTATCCTGGACTGGAAGCCCTGCTGACGCTGTCATGGCCGACACCAGAAGAACTCATTGCCTGTAACCTGAAGAGACCCTGAGAGCCTGCTGGCGCTGCCACGGCCCACCTTTGCTGTACCATCTTAAGAGCCTGCTGGCGCTGCCGCGGCTGAACCACCTGAGAGCCTGCTGGCGCTGCCGCGGCTGAACTATCCTGAGAGCCTGCTGGCGCTGCTGCAGCTGAACCATCTTGAGAGCCTGCTGGCACTGCCGCGGCGGAACCATCTTGAGAGCCTGCTGGCGCTGCCGCGGCAGAACCATCTTGAGAGCCTGCTGGCGCTGCCGCGGCTGAACCATCTTGAGTGCCTGCTGGCGCGGCCGCGGCCTCCTCTCCGTTAGGACCACCTGTCGAGTCCTGCTGGCGCTGCCGCGGCTCGACCTCTCGGAAACCCCGGCTTGAGGATTGAAAGCTGTGCGCGGGGTATCCCTTCCTGTATCCATGCCGAGACTGTCCCGCTACCCTGTCCCTTTTACGAGACTCTACAGATCCCTCGATCTGCCTGTATATACCGCTGAGACCCAGCAACCTTTATTCTTGATAAAGCCTAAGAACTTAACCTCTTGTGTGGTGTCCGTTTGTAGTGTTGTGGTTGCCCTGCTGTACGATCCTAGGAGAGGACCCTCACCCAGGAGGTCTCTCGATAACGCTCGGCTACTTCTCGACGGAGGGGTGGACCTAGGGGTGGTCAGTCAGACATCTTCTGCCTCCCCCGGGATCGCCTTTCTAACAAACGGATTTAGACCAAATCACAAAAAACACACTTTCTGGACTAACATCTACCTTTCTGCCACATTTGGTGTAATTCCGTTCAGTGGTTCGACCTGTAGTCATGTTCAAATAATGATAAATCCCCACAGTCATAACATGGGGATAACAAGTTTTGGGGCCCCTTTTTTCTCGGCCCCTGCTTGACAGTTCACTCCGAAACTTTCAACACAGGAGCTGAATCAAAAAGGGGAAGTTTTGGGAAAACTTGGTGAAAATTCGTCAAGCGGCGCCACAGTTATTGGGGGAACAAAAAACGCTTTTCCTATGGGAACTTTGATCCTAACTATAACAACCTACGGGCGACCACCAGTAGGTAATATATATATATAGACATATATATATAATTGTTATAATGATGTCAAATTATTAACTATTTCACATTTTAATAATAAAACAAAAAAAATGAAATTAACTGTTTAGAATTTTATTTAAAAATGAAAATTAGGGGCGCGTGGCTAGCGACCAACGAAGATGGCCGCAGCTTAGGGAGGCTCCGTGCTACCTTTCACAACCCAATCGATCCTTGCATTAATCCGGCGGCCCAGCTTGCCCCTGGCCTGAGGCTGCAGTGGCGGAAACACTGGAGAGCAAAACGAGCCGCTCCTGGGGTGAACAGAGAGGTGCCCGGGCTGGCGGGGGTATCGGAGACTTAGAGACCTAGTGCGGCAGAAGAAGCCAGGGCCTCAATTTTGGTGACAGCCCGGGCCCCTCTGACTTGTGGATGACTGACCGCGGAAGGCGAGGGCTGCTGACGGTCTATGTACATTACACCGCGGATCGGGCGGCCCTGCCTGTAGTGTGGTATCACCCGAGAAGCGAGACTGGTGTTGGTGGTGGCTGCCGACGTATCCTGCGTCCTGGAGCCTGGTCGGTGAAGGGGCTGATGCACTGCGGAGGTGAGCGGCTCGGCACCCCGTATCCTGCAACTTCCCAGTTAAGTGCACTTTAATATTCTGCCGCCGCGCACACAGTGGACTGGTGCGGACTGGGGGGGCTTTTGAACTTCATTGCTGTAAGGGTGCAGGTGAGGCCTGGCAGACGCGTGGTGATCCGGGACCTCGATTTTGACGACACCTACCAATCTGGAGGAGCAGTGGGGAGAGGGTGACGGCCGGACCCTGCTCTGCTGAGGCCATGAGTTACATTGCGGAGACACTTGCCAGGGGGACCTAGTGCTACCTTTGACTTTGATCAGTGACACCCTGCTTATCACTGCTGGTGCCAGGGAGATTTGGAACCTACCTGCGCAGGGTGCAACACTCGTAAATAGTGCATGCTTATCGCAATGGACGGTGACATACTCCATACCTGTAGGAGACTCCGGGACCAGTGTGCTGTGTATGGTCCCATTGCCTAGAGTGTTGGTGAGACGCATTGCCTGATTGAGAACTTGGCTGCCCCGGTCGCGCCACAGACTCCGCTGGACTGGAGACAGGAAAGCTGCTTGGGGCGCGACTAGTGCCTACAGAGTTGAAATCGGCGTGAGCGAAAATTGCCGACTGCAATGAGTGACAGGAACTCGAAGGGCCCAAACATGGCAAAACTAGACAAGTTTGTCTATAATAAGACACAGACGGCGCCACCGGACACGGGAACCGCGCCATCGCAGGGCGAGACTGCGGGTGCAGAACAGGAGGTGACACTACGTGACATTATGGCGACATTGAACAAAGTAGACTCTCGCACTGAAACTCTGGCGGTGGATCTGTCCTTAATTCGGGCCGACTTCGGCAAAATGTCAACGAGAATGTCTGCAGTTGAATCTGCCACCGACACGTTAACAACTGACACTTCCACGCTTAAGGGTTCCAAAACTGGGACAATATTGGAATTTCTGTAGTGGATGATCTTTGGAAAAAGGGGGCAGCGGTCGAGTTTCAACATTTGCAAGTTCAATACGGAATGGCGCAAACGGAAAAGTTTAGGTATTCTCAAATAAGACACGCACTTCAGGCAGCCATAACACCGGGTGCTTCCCTACCGGAAGCTACGCCATTGGAGGATAGACTCCTGACGGAACACATGACAATTAGGGCGACGTACTTCACCCACCGCAAGTTAGTCATTAATTTACTGGACCCGACATCCAAACTGAGGCAGTCCAGGTCCCAGGATGTAGGCGACTTTGACGAATCGGAATGGCAGGAAGCCCTCTCATCACCAGGTGAAACGGCCATCTCCTCTAGGCTCCAACTGGTTCAGCTCAAGGTGTTGCATCACACATACCACACTAGAACAACACTCTTTATAATTGGAGCAGCCCAGCACCAATACTGCCTACGCAAATGCGAGGAGGAGGGTACATTTTACCATACGATCTGAGATTGTCCACACATAGCGGCGTACTGGATTAAAATAATGCGCACCACCTCCCAGGCAATAGACATATCCATCCTGCCGGAACTGAGGCGCTGCCTGCTGAATGTGTGGGAACCGAATGACCTCAACCATCAACAACAAGACTGGGCTATGTTAGGTATGACAATGGCGAAGCGAAACATTGCTATGCTATGGGGGTCGGAAGTATTGCCTACACTTCAGAAATGGTGCAGGGATATGGACGAGGCAATGGTGGCTGAAAAGGCGGTTTTTATCCATCGTGGGTGCCCTCGGAAATGGGAAAAGGTATGGGGGGCATGGAACAAGTTTAGAGGGGACATTTGCGATCCACCTGAAATGGAAACTGAGGATGTTGCCCTGTGATGAGGCGGTAAGATCAAGATAGACTGCAGAAGAAAGTCATGTATGATGTTAACTTTTCCTTTTAGTGGACATGATAATGTGTATTGTTGTCTTACTATGTCGATGTGACTGCAGCCTGTAATGATTATATGATGAATGTCATTTTGCCCTGATTTTCAAGACTAATAAAAAATAAAAAAAAATAAAAAATGAAAATTAATTTATCAAAAACAAATTCTTACCAATTTTTTACAAGATGCAGTGAATCTTAAATGAAAATGTTAGCGAGTGTCGGATTTTTAATTATTGTTTAACATTATTATTTTTACATTAAATTAGTATGGCTAAATTAATTGCTTAATACACATTTAATTTGATGAATAATTATATAAGAACATTTAATTTTATTAATTCTAGGTTACAAATAAATATTTAAAATGAATTAACATTTGTATGCTACATCAGAATATTTTTTAAAGTGCAGTAAACTGATAATTTTCTGTATACTTGCCCACAGGCAGATCTCTACCACAGTGACAGAGATTTCCACCAAAGTGTGCAAAGTTACTCATAGTAACTTTACACTCAAATTATGTTGTAGGAGGCTTCACGTCCTGATTTGTGGGTTTGGAGACATATAAGTCTATACCAAGGAGAACATCTGCACTGTGAAACAGTGAAATATATATTTAGGCGAATATACACATTAATTCTGATGAAGGTGACCGAGGACAAGAGAAATACCCCATATGAGTTCCTTGGAGAAAATTAAATTTCATTTTGTGAAAGGGGAGTAGAGTGTGGAGTTCAGAAATCAGTTGATATTCATTGTAACATCCTCCCCTAATGTGAAGCCAACACAAGTTTCAGGGTTGAGCCAAGATGCTACCAGAATTAAGTTAAGCGGCTGTGCCCAGTGATAAAAGATATGACTAGGGTCACATAAAGGAAGACGAGCTACTCTCTGACATACAGTGGGACGTTTTGCACACAAGACAGCCTCTGCACACGACAGAAATATGTATATACCTGACCCCAGAACAGACTGAAGATGGAGACATCAGAACGTTTGATGAAGCATTGATATTCCCTTTGTGAAAGGCAGTTGATTAAAAATGTTTTAATTTTAAGCACAAGTGTGCGTAGGATGAACCAGCATCAGCAATTTACGCAATTGAAAATAGCACCCCACTCATTTTTGCGCACTTCTATTTTCTTCCTGCTATCTTCATTGGACAGGCTTTGTATTCTGTATTTGTTCAACACCTGGATCTGTGAGTACTATTCATGAGCCATTTTGGGGGGTATCTAGCAGAGGCCAGGACCCCAATCCAGGGAGAGAGTCCTTCTATTTTTAATTCTCTATAATTTATACTCAAGAAGACTCGTAGTTTTAATTAATGGACCTGGTTTCTCCCTACTCACCTTTATTGTGGTTTTGAATTTGATTTCAAGGAAACCTGAGATTTGAAATTTCCTATGTTTTGTTTACATTTGTTTGGCATTCACAAACGGATTTACGAGTAGTATCTTTACGAGTCCAGAGGCTCTGCACATAAAAAGATAGGACAAAAGTGTAGATTTCTCTTGTGAATCAGGCCATGAATGTGTTCCCCGTTTGTCATTCAAACGTTTTGCTAGTTAATCTACAATTAACAGGAGAAAACAACGAGAAGCTGTTTTAGAGACTTGGCTCGAAAAGGAAACTTTTTTGCTAACAAGCATTGGCAAATCCAATAGGTCTTTCCTATGCAAAGCTATTGTCTTTGCCAAAATGTTTTACCATGACGTACGCTAGCTTGGCAGCTGTTCAGCATAGCTAAATGTTAATGGCATAAAGGGGAGTGGCATGGAGGGTCATAAAGTAACGTGTCATGGAGGAGACTGAGGTGTTATGGAGTGCGGTGGAGAGTTGTGTAGTGTAATGGAGGCAGTTGAGCATCATAGAGTGGAAGGGCATGGAGTGTTATATTGTTGAGTGGTGTAGAGTGGAGTAGAGTGTCAGAGTGGAGTGGAGTGTCATAGAGTGGAGTGGCCTAGAGTGTTGTTGAGTGGTGTAGAGCAGAGTGGAGTTGCTTTGAGGGTGTTGTGTAGAGTGGAGTAGAGTGGTGTAGAGTGGTGTAGAGCGGAGTAGACTGTCGTAGAGAGGAATGGCTTAGAGTGTAGTGTAGGTGAGTGGACTGGCATAGAGTGAAGTAGAGTGTTGTGGTGTGCCATAGAGTATCAGAGGGTAGTGGTATAGAGTGGCATGAAGTGGAATGGCATAGAGTGGAGTACTGGAGTGGCATAGAGTGGAATAGTGGAGTACAGTGGAGTAGTGTGTCGATGAATAGAGTGGAGTAAAGTGGCATGGAGTTGCGTAGAGCTTCGTAGATGGGAGTAGGGTCGTAGAGAGGCATAGAGTCTAGTAGTGTGTTGTGGAGTGGCAAAGATTGAAGTATGTCAAAGAGTGGAGTGTAGTTTCATGGAGTAGAGTGAAGTGACGCATAGTACAGTGGTGCAGAGTAGATTGCATAAAGTGTACTGGCTTACAGTTCATTGATTTTGAGTATTGTGGTGTAGAGGGCATTGGCGTAAAGTGTAGTGGTGCAGAGGAGAGTGGAGTGGCGCAGAATAGATTGCAGTGGAGTAGGGTGCAATGGCATATAGTGGAGTGGTGCAGGATGGAGTAGAGTGGTGTAGAGTGCAGTGGCGTAAAGTGCACGACATAGAGTAGATTGCTTCAGAGTAGAGTGAAGTGGTGCTGCGTAAAGTGGAGTGGTGCAGGATAAAGTGGAGTGGTGCAGGATAGAGTGCAGAGGTGTAAAGTATAGGGGTGTAGAGTGCAGTGGCATGGAATGCAGTGGTGCGGGAATAGATTAGAGTGGTGTAGAGTGTAGTGGCATAGAGTGCATTTGCTTAGAGAAGAGTTGTGAGTTGTGCAGATATAGAGTGCAGTGGCTTATAGTGAAGTGGTACAGAGTATCATAGAGCTCAGTGGCAGAGAGTGACAGTCTTGCAGAGTAGAGTGTCTTAGAGTGCAGTAAGGTAGAGTGCATTGGCATCGAGTGCAATGTTGCAGAATAGCATTCTGTTGAGAGCAGCGGCGCACAATACAGTAGTTGGCATTAGAATAGAATGGCACAGAATGCTGTTGCATGGAACACAATGGTGTAGAGTGGGGTAGCGTGCAGCGGTGGAGAGTGCAGTCTTGCAGAGTAGAGTGTCTTAGAGTGCAGTGGTTTAGAGCGTATTGGCATAGAGTGCATTGGCGTAGACTCCAGTGGCATAGAGTTCAATTTTGCAGAGTAGAGTGCTGTAGAGAGCAGCTGCATACAGTACAGTGGTGCAGAGTAGAATAGAGTGGTGCTGAGTGCAGTGACATAGAGCACAGCGGTGAAGAGCATCGTAGCATTCAGTGGTGTAGTGTGCAGTGGCGTAGAGTGCAATGGGGTAAAGTGTTGCAGAGTAGAGTGTAGTGGCAGAGCGTGCAGTGGTGGAGAGAAGTTGGCATGGAGTGCAGTGGCATAGAGTAGAGTGCTGTAGAGTGGTGCAGCATAGAGTACAGTGGAATTGAGTGCAGTGGTGTAGAGCAGATTGTTTCAGACTAGAATGAAGTGGAGTAGAGTGCAGTGCAGTGGCATAAATTAGATTGTAGTTGGTTAGAGTAAATTGACATACAGTTCAGTGGGATAGAGTGCAGAGGTACAGGGTAGAGTGCAGTGGCGTAGAGTGGAGTGGTACAGGGTAAAGTGGTGTAGAGTGTTGTGGCATAAAGTGCATTGGCATAGAGTGGTGCAGGGAAGAGTGGTGCAAAGTAGACTTCGGTGGCATAGAGTGCAGTGTGATAGAGTAGAGTAGCATAGAGTGCAGTGGCAGAAAGTTCAGTGTTGCAGAGTAGACTGTCTTAGAGTGCAGTTGTGTTTAGAGGAGTGGCCTAGGGTGCATTGGCATAGAGTGCAGAGGAGAAGATACAGAGTAGAGTGGTGTAGAGAGCAGTGGCGTAGAGTACAGTGGAGCAGAGTAGAACAAAGTGGCTTAGCATGCAGTGGTGTAGAGTACAATTTTGATGAGGACAGTTACATAGAGTATTGCAGAGTAGAGTATAGTAGTGTAGAGTGCAGTATTGCATAGTAGATTGGCGTAGAGTGCATCGTTTTTAGGTCTCGCCTACGTAGCGCGCATGGGCTGCTTAGGAGGGGACCTCTTGTAATCAATCAGCTTTTCTCCCCAAAAACGTGTACACTTTGCATTGCTTTCTATTGCAAGGCGTGCACGTTTGGCGATTTCCTTGTGGGAGCGAGCGACACCATCTGTTAGCAAATATCGCGCTCGCTCCCACAAGGGAATCGCTGCTGCGTCCCTGTTTCCGGCCGCACTCCCCCTCCCACTTGTTTGTGTTGTGTGCTGTTCACAGCTTTTTTATGCATGTGTGATTTTACTGAGCTCGGGGTGTGCAGGTACTAGGAGGGGTAAATGGGGATGAGCGGGGACGCACATCACAGCGGAGACCCTGACACAAGGACCCGGGCTTTCCTCTGGCTTTGATTTAATAGTTTCACCACCAAGAACAAAAGGCAGCGGGTGTTCTTCTTTTGCTTCTCTCCGGGCCGCATCTCTTTCTCTCTCCAGGGCACCGGTGACATGCTGGAGGTGGACATCACGGACAGAGAATATCCGCTAGAGCGTCCCACACACTGAGGTCCTTGAGCATTTCTCTTGTCAACGCTAGGAGATCGTCATTCTATATAATACACAGCAACACGGTAATCATGTCACCCCTTCTTTACCTCAATGTGCAAGATCTATGCTTAATTCCTCTCTCCTTAAAGCATACTTGCATATATACATGGCCGCTGAAATCATGAAATTCTGAGGCTGATGCATTTTTTGCATAAATAGGGATGCGCTGTCTTTGCCACATAATTCAACATATCCTGTGTGATCTGCAGATTGAAAAACCCTAAAATAGTTTCTAGCTCAAACGCATCAAAAAATACTAAAACTTGGGCGACAAGTGTTAGTCCACACTGCCACATAATTTGATTCTCTCCTGCCACCTAATTCTAATTGCCCTGCAAACAACGAAATCACTTCCATTTACCTTCATTCACTATCCCTAGCAAAAAAGAAAACTGAAAATGTTGCCATTCAGCATCCTAAATGAAATCTGCCGATGCGAATTAAAATGACATACCACTTTCACCACCCCACTATCAGGGTTGCTGGCTAACTAACACAACCCCCCCTCCCCCCAAAAAAAGACTCAAGACAGACACTGAGGAGTAACAGGAGTGCATGTGCATCAGTGGAGCTTGAGACTGTCAAGAGAATGGATGGGCTACAGTGCTCATATATTGAGTGGGGGCGCTTCAAACTTTACTCCTGAGCACTGTAACTTACATGGTTTGTTATTATTATGGCCCTTTAATGGTACTCAATGTGTCTACTTTCTCAAGAATGGAGCAAAACTCGAGACCTCGAATTCACCGCATGTTTCAACGGTCAGCGTTTAACTAATCGAGCCAGCCTGCAGCCTAGCATATGTACCTCTTTGCAGGATGTTTTGTTATACTCAGCTTGGCTGTTAGGGGGTCCTCACAGCACAAATATATTATCTTCGTCCACTGATTCTTGTTAGAGGGCACCACATCGACATCTATACAATCAATAAATCAATCAGCACATTTGTAAAGCGCGCTACTTACCCGTGAGGGTCTCAAGGCACTAGGGGGGGATGCTGCTACTGCACGAAGAGGCAGGTCTTGAGGAGACTTCTGAAGGTCAGCAGGTATTGGGTCTGTCGTAGGGGGATGGGGAGGGTGTTCCAAGTCTTGGCGGCGAGGTGGGAGAACGATCTGCTGCCGGAAGTCGCTCTTCGGATGCGGGGGACTGTGGTGAGGTCGGGGGAGTGAAGCTGGCGGGTGGCGGTGTGGAAGCTGAGTCGACTGTTGAGGTACTCTGGTCCGGTGTTGTGGAGTGCTTTGTGTGCGTGGGTGAGGGGCTTGAAGGTTATCCTCTTGTTGACGGGGAGCCAGTGCAGGTCTCTCAGGTGGGGTGTGATGTGGCAGTGGCGAGGGATGTCGAGGATCAGACGTGCAGAGGAGTAGTGAATGCGTAGAAGTCGTTTCAGGAGTTTGGCCGAGGCTCCTGCGTAGAGGGTGTTTCCGTTGTACAACCTGCTGCTGACGAGGGCCTGGGTGGCCGTTCGTCTCGTTTCGGTGGGGATCCACTTGTAGAGTCGTTTAGCATGTTGTTAAGTTAATTAGAATCATCTTGATTGTGTAGGTCGTATAGTAAATATCATTATTGCACTATCACCGTTGTTATTACTCTCCGCGGGGTGCACGTGATGTTTGCATTTGGTCCTGGGGTGTGCTTACCTGTAGATTCACATGTTGAGGCCTAGTCCCGGAAGGCCTCATGGGGGCTCCCTGCCCCATCCCCTGTGAGATGAGGCCCCCATATGGCCCTGTCTCCTGTCTCGTGCCTGTCTGTGGGTGAATGAACTACAAAGTGCGACGAGGGTGAGGGGATCCCAGGCGCTCGACATGGGCTGTGAATTCACATTCTGCAAGTGCCCCTGAATGGATCTTTCTCAATTATGTTTTTTCTCAAGCCTCAAACAGAAAGCTAACATATATTACACAAAGGCACAATATTCATGACCCCATATGTTTGTGAAGATACGTTTTTCATTTGGAACAGGAAAACAAAAATAATTTTCAATCCCACTATTAATTAAAACAGCCGAAACTATTATTATTTAATGATTTCCCATTTTACTAAAAAAGCAATGGAATAAACCAGGCAGCTCCAAATTATGGCTCGTTTATAACCAGAGAAACTGAAGTGCAACCAGGAGTTTGTTAATCATTTGTGACGCTGTTGAAATGATGCCAACATGGCTTTCTCGTAGTCGCTGAGCATATTCAGTTTCTGATTGATTTGATCTTTTACGGAAGGCTGTCAGACTTCATTAAACACAAACTCAGTCATACCAGGAGTTTACTTGTCAGAAATCTCAAACGCTCACCTGAGAAAGGGTCCCCAGTAAAAAACAAGCATTAACATAGTCAATAGGTCACGCCTTTGGGATCTTGTAAGTAAAAAAAGAAACTGAAGTATAAGACTTCACATTTACATTTACTTCGTATTTAGGATGCAGTAAATGTAAACGTGAAGTCTTACACTTCAGTTTTCTTTTTTACTTACAAGGTCCCAAAGGCGAGACCCATTGGCTATGCCACGGCTTGTTTAGCAAAGTGGTGTTGAGTGCATTGGCATAGAGTGCAGTGGCATAGAGTAGATTGGTACTGAGTAGAGTAGAGTGGCACAGGGTGGAGTGGTGCAGCATAGATTGCAGTGGCGTAGAGTTGAGTGGTGCAGAGTATATTGTTTCAGAGTAGAGTAAAGTGGGGTAGAGTGGAATGCTGCATGGTTGAGTGGAGTGGTGCAGGGTAGATTGCAGTGGTGTAGATTAGGGTTGATTTAAGTGGATGGCATAGAGTGCAATGACATAGAGTGACGTGGTACAGAGTAGAGTGCATTGGTGTAAAGTGCAGTGGCATAGAGTGCATGGTTGCAGAGCAGCATGGCCTAGAGTAGAGTGGCATAGAGTGCAGTGGTGAAAAGTGCAGTGGTACATAGTAGAGTAGAGTGTGGTAGAGTGCATTGGCATCGAGTGATACAGAGTAGAGAGGCATACACTGAAGTGGAGTAGACTGGAATGGTGCAGAGCAGAGTACAGTGACACAGTGTGGCACAGTGTGGAATGGTGTAGAGTGGAGTTACGTTGTATGAGTGGTGCAGAGTACAGTGCAGAGGCTAGGAGTGGTGCAGAGTACAGTGGATTGGGGTAAGGTGGAGTATGCATGGTGTGTTAGAGTTTTGCTATCAAAGACAAAACATCTTCAATTGAAATGACCACTACATCTACACAGACATTCAGTTTTACTGACAAAAGTATACAGCGCACAAACTACAATGTGTGGAAATGTCATCACCTAGTGTCGTGTATTGAATTTAAAAAAAAATATTTGAATATTTGTTTCCACCACACTTCAGAATTTGACCCAGTAGACTGCATGATTGTCACATAAATCCTCTCACTTTGAAGTCATAGAAAGAAAAGTAAACACCAAGCTTCCTCCGAAGACAAAGACTGACATTTGTCCTCTCTGTCTCTGAAGGCACAGCACATGGGACAAGATAAAAACAAGATTTAATGGCCTGTTTACAGAAAGTGACTATTCAGAAGAATACTGTAAATAACGTTTGGGCAATGGAAGGGACAGACTTAATCTGGACAGCCTAAAACAAATAAAGCCAGCAAATAGAAAGCAAGAAAATGTGAGTTACAAACTAGAAAAGCCAATGGTAAGCAATGGGTGGAATGCATTCGCAGGGAAGGTCTCCGACTGTCCCCAAGATGTTGTTAGCAAACCAGACAGCTGCTCTGTCTGCCAGGCTTTGACCTAAAAATGACACCCAAGTTTCGATCAGATGTAACTTGCAAAGTGCAGTGTCCTGATTAAGCATGCCACCAGTCACTCGACTAACCATGAGTAGCAGAATAAAAGTACCAGAATCTACGTATTATCAGAATTCAGCTTAAGACGGTTGTTGTTCATCCATCATGATATTGCTAGCATAAAGTTTTAAACTTAACTCACTGAAATTACAAAAGTTCAAGTTTACTCTGGCTTCCATCAAAAGCGGGGGACATTTGACTTCTCTTTAGCAGATAAAAGCTTGCCGTGCATGCAAAAACGAGGTCTACAGAAATACTTGCAAGTTCTTTTGCTGAAATGGCTAGGCTCTATATCTTTCTGCAGGTCAGTCCAGAATGCTTTGTGAGCGCATCTCAGTTCTGGCCAACTTGGCTGCTGAATGTGCAGGAGCAGTGCTTGGAAGGGGAGCTGAAGCAAACAACCTCAAGGTCAGCAAGTCACTCAAAAAGGGTAAATATGAAAGCACATCAGGCAAAAAATTAGGACACTTTTTTAGTTTGACGCAAGGTAGGGCAACCCTGATTGTTGGGCTGCTATGTGGAATTAAGTCAGTGGGGGACAAGAAGGGTTGCAAAAACAATACAAGTACAGGGCTCTTCCCTTGCTGAATGTAATCATGGCACTACAAATGGGAGAAATCCTCTCTTGCAGGGGATACAGTGTGGGTCAGAAAATCAATTTAAACTACACTGCAATATGCTTTTGGTGAATTGGTAGAAGCAGCAGCCCTTCACCTGAGAATATTTTAGCTCAAAGGCAGTCTTGTGGGTGGGCTTAAATCAGCTGGGCCTTTCTGATTCTTTCAGTGCTGTGCTATCTCCTTTTCCCTATATGAAAGAACAAGCAGATTTCTTCCTGTGTCTTAGAGCCTATCCTGTGCTGTTAATGGAGGGCAGCAGTATAGAGTCCTGCCCTGGTTACATCCCTCCTTTGCTGCCAGTCTATACAGCTTTGGTTAAATCCAAGTTGAATAGATATTCAGACCCCCAGGCCCACCCTATACCCAAGGTCCCTGTCAGTTATAGCCAGGCTAACCAGCCACTCATATCATGTGCTAAACGTGACTATGGTGAGAGAGCCGCCAGAGGAGCGTTGCCCCACTTCTTTTAAGCAGTGCCAAGTAGAAACATAAAATGATAATAGCCTAGAGTTATTATAATTTCATGCTTCGTGTCCTGCTGCTTTGCAGTGGGGGGTTGACGGGGCTGCTCTGATCTCGGAGCAGGGGAGGAGTGGTTTGCCCACTCCTAAGTGCGCAATGACTGTTTGTTCGGCCCTTTTGGTCCGCCCAAACCAGTAATGTGCACTTTCCTCGTTCTCCATGCAGACTGCATTATAGCCTGTATGGAGAACATGCCCACCCCTCCAGCCCCTGACTGAGTCCCGTTTCACAGCGCTCAGACCTATCACAATGCTGCATTGCAGCGTTGTGATTGGCTCAGGGGAGGGAGCCTGGCTGCCTGCTTCCTGTTCCTGGAATCGGACGCATGAGAACAGGAGCAGGGACGTGGGACCCGGCTTCAAGTTATGTTTATTTATTCCACCCCGGGACCCCACAGCTACCCCCTCCTGTGACCACATCGTGACCCCCTGCATTCGCGCCGCCACCTGCAAGCCATGCCTTCTGCCACTGCCAGTCAACCAAATTCATGCACATCTTCTATTGTGTTCAATCTATTTGAGGACAAGGCGTTCTCTAATTAGTTTTTATTGTCTCAGAATGTTTACAATTGGTGGGGTTGCAACTAATTTTCTGGAGCTGGACACATGATGCTGGGATCGCAAACAGAGCACATCACCTTGTCCTTAGATGAGAGGAAATGGTGAGCCTGCTGACCTTTTCTTTGTGTAAGTGTTACTTCTCACCGGCCATAGACTGAACTGTAGTACCTTGAATAGATCAGTGGAGTAAAGACTCTATGCTCCATTTTATCCATTGGACATTCAAACTGGCACAGCAACCCGAGCTGCATAGGGCTGTGCCATAATTAGTTGGCAAGAACCAACAGTTGCAGCACAGGCTGGACATGGGACATTGCCTATATGTATGGAGCACTGCTCAATGCTGCAACAATGGTGATGAATCCCTCGTGATCACACAATTGGGTCTCTGTCAGCTGGAACATGGTCATTGTGGCAGCCATACCTCTCAGGTCACATTGCTACAGATACTGCACAGCAGGTCTGGCTCCCTGATCTTCCTCGAGCAGTTACAGTTCCTTGATTGTCAGTGAGTTGTCTGAGTACAACAGTGGTGATGTCTGGATTCACAGCTTGTCAACAACAGCAGACAGGCCCATTGGTTCATGGTGGAGGTGCTTGGTCTTGGGAGTTGTTGTTGCTTCATGAAGTTTACCGTATTACTAATAAAACGGAGGATGGGTATTTCCTCTCAGCATGGTTTGAGCACATGTCAGCTTGAATTTATAACAAGTTGGATTTTTCTGGGCATTCTGCTCATGAGGAAAATGGCTGGGCTGCTCCTCCTGGACAATATGTCCTACTGCAGGGCTGGGCACTCTCCTTTACTCTTCAAGCAGGCAGGGAGGGTTCTAGATGCTAGGCAGGTCCACAGCTACTCTAGCAAGTTGTGCAGATGTCAGGTGATGTTGTCTCACCTCTAGGAAACTGGCTGTCAGATTGACACAAGCCCTGGATCATAACAGCTCTCTGAGTACTATGGGGAACACTCCCTTCCTTGATCAACAAGAAGTTGGAATTGGAGCAATGTGGGATGGTTTACATCCCACCATCATACAAATTTTCCAGCATGGGGGTGCATATCCTCTGTCTAAAGGCTGGAACTGACGTGAGGTGGTTCACTTTCAAATATAATTTTCAGGCTGCAGTGCAGACACGTCCTTTGTGCAAGGTGATGTCTATGACAGCAGTTAGTTATGATGCTGTCTCCAAGCAGGAGCATCCAAAACATGAGCACAATGAAGTGTGAAGACTCTGCACCAGTCTGTTGTCACCCTCTTTGAAGTAGCAATCAGGGAACGACAAAAGTGCTAGTCGTGCCTAGAAACTTCCTGACACTTAACAACAGAATCTGCTGACTCATTCCCTAATGCCCCAACATCCACCAAATGGCAGTGCTCAGGAAATTAGCAAACTCCTGCTAATGGCTCCCAATAGAATTTCACAGAGTAGCACTGTCTCTATCCACCATCACATCAGTATCTTGGTCTCCTCCCTTCAGCTTCGAGAATGCAGGCAATATACTTCTGCTGTCTGGGGAAGGTGTATCCGTTCCTCCATCTTGTGCTAGGGGCTATCCAAAATGGATCCCACTGGGCCTTGCAATCAGACTCTTACCACAACACAGATTGCTGCTACAATCCAAACTGTACATGCAAGCACTTTACACCTGCATGAGAAGTCAGTGCCACGATTAAGATGTTAAATTAAAGTGAAACTTAACTTAAGTGGGGCCAGTAGGCCACACTTCTCCTGGAATAAGAACAAGCATTGGCAGTGCCAATAGGTTTGGTTTTAAAAGAATGTTGTATGGTAATGGGAAGCATTACAAGTAAATAACCTGGGAACAGATATTTATTTGTGTGGAAGCAAAGAACTGTAGACTAATATTGATGTAGGTGAAAACATCAGGTGACAGTTGCACTGTCAAGCCAGTAGTTTAATAACTGCCCTCATCCCATGTGTGCTGCTGCCAGAGAAAAACAACATATACTATATAGTTACCTTAGACTAGACACTTTAATAGCATTCCAATGTAATGTGTGTACCCCAGAAAGTTCAAGCTGAGGCAGCTGCATAAATAAACAAAATGATCATAGCTGCATTGAGTGCATGCACATTTTTGGGAGAAGCACACAATTTCTGCCCAATAAAAGCATGTACTCTAGGCTCCCAAGATGTGGTTGGGGCCAAAGTCTCTCGCTAGTGATGCTCACACAATAGTCTGGTGACAGCTGCACTGTCAATCTAGACCACAAAAAGTCTGTTTAGTTCTATCAATTCACAAAAATGTAGTAATCCTGCCATCACAGCTTCATGTCAACAACCCAGGACTTGTTATCAACCCAGGTCATATTAGTAAAGAGGACATGCATTGTACAAACCTGTTGTAAGAATGATCCAGAAGCAAAAGGTCATGGACAGCGACCAGCCGGCTTGGATCTCAGAGTGAACACTGGAATCCTCCCCTGCCGCTCCGTCCACCAGCACGGGCTACATTTTAACAACATCAATATGGTACATTTGAATGACAACAATGTGGTACCTGAGCAGAAGACTTGCGGTTTGAGCGTGAAACATATCGCACGAGCTGCACTACACATTACAATATTCTACAAAACTTCCAGGTCACAAAACAGGTTTTTTGACCTTGGGATTACCATATGCAAGACTGGGCCTTGAGCGGCATGCTCGATTATTGTGCTGACTGGGCCAATAAAAAGTCAGGGTATCAGTGTCACATGCAATCAATACACTCAGTGCAGGGCTGCATGCTTGTTTACCAAGCAGAGAACATTCCCCTCCCATGAATGGGGCAAAGTTTTTTATTGTAATTTATACACTGAATGCATAAATGTCAAGGTTCAAAATTTGCTTTATTCGATTTTTGTTGCAAAATCATAAAAGCACATATATGTAATACACTTCAATAAAACATTAAAATCTTTTCAAAATAACAATCACAAATATTTACACAGGCTAAAAATAATCACGGTCAACAGGCATCATGTTATCTATAATTAATCCATGTTTAGAAGAAAGCAAGTGGAAAGATACATGTATAAGCATCTCTATTGGCAAAACACTTTTCTAAGTAAATGTTAAGCAAAAGTGATCAACTAATTTTCATAAAATCCATAAATATTTCCATAATAAAAAGGAGAAAATTTTAAAAAGAACAAATTACAGACACTACAACATGGGTCACACAGTTCACATGGTCTTCCTCAGGGCAATCAGTTTTCTCAAATAGGAAGAAACTGTTTTTACCACGAATTCTGTTTCCAATTGCTTTAACTTGCAATAAGCTGCTCTGCATCCCCTGATTCCCCATTTAATGAGGATCGGCTTCAAGAACCTTTTCCTGGGGGTCACGTAAAATTTACAGAACAGGATGGAGTGGATATTAGATTGATCCGATAAGCCATCACAGGGGCAAATCACCAAATGTTTGGTCCAATCATTACAGTTGGGAAATGTTACCAAGCGGAAATAAGTGTCCACCCGAAACCTAGTAAGTAACATTCTCGAGAAAGGGCTAGGGACTATCAATAAGTAGGGCTGTATGCCTACGTGAGAAATAAGAGCCTGGTTTGCCTTGGCAGTATATTTATCCTTTTCAACAAGCCATGTTTTATTGTCCAAAAGTTTCAAGATCAATTTTTTAAACATACGCCTTTGCACCATTTCTAGGCAAGTTGGATTATCAAAATATTCTTTGTGGCCCATATCCGATGCCATGGTTTTGATGTAATGCAACCATTTAATATTTTCAGCACCATCTAACTGTAGACAATCAGAGATGACCTCCCGATTTAGGGATGCCTCTGGGGTTACCCAGATCTTGTGCCACAATAGAAGAGGGGAGGATTTGATCGTATCCTCGATGTATGGAATCCCAAGTTCACTATGGCTAAAATAGATAGGCATTGATTTAGGGGTTGCCAATAAATAACGAATAAAATCATTTTCTGAGCGTTGTTTCTGGTCAACATTGACAATCCCCCAAAGCCCGGCCCCATAAATGCCGATGGAAATGCATTTAGCTTTATATATTTGGATAAGTTCCTTGACTGGCCGGCCGCCTAATTTCCTAGAGAAATTAATCAGGGCACCATTCGCCCTACTAAAAGCCAATTTTCTAGCGAGCACTGCCTCTTTCCAGCTCCCCCTACAATCAAAATTAACTCCTAGATAAGAGAAGCTGCTGGTATATTCAATGTTATTATTTTTCAGATAGATAGCCTTATTAGTTTTTGTCGAAGCGCTACAAGTCATAGAATATGTTTTAGAGACGTTAATAACTAACCCACGGGTACTCATGTAATCTGAAAATTCAACCATCGCCCTTTGTAGGCCAATGACAGTGCGTGACATTATTGCAGGGTCATCCGCATATAAAAGGATGGGGATGGGTATTCCACCTACAGCAGGATAGTCAAATTGAAAAGCCTTAAGGTGTTGTCCCACGCTGTTAATATATAGGATGAAAAGAAAGGGTGCCAAAATGCACCCTTGTCTCACTCCTCTCTTTATGCTAAATTTATCGGAACAGGCCCCCCCTCCCGTACCGTACCCTCGCCCCTGCATCCCTATACAGTTCTTTAATAAATAGTAGGATCTGTTGGTCTATACCCATGTCGGTAAGCGTCTTCCATAGCATGGAGTGATCTACACAATCGAACGTGGAACTTAAATCCACAAATGTTATAAATAGGCTTTCTTTCTTTGCTTGAGTGTACTTTGCAGTCAGCAGTGCTAAATTAAGGCCCTGTTCTATCGTGCCTTTGCCTGTACAAAATCCATATTGTAGATTAGAGATGATTTGTTTTTCCTTCGCCCATTCCTGCAGCCTATTGAGAATAATCCTGCCCGCTACCTTCAATAAGGCATCCAAAAGAGAAATTGGTCGATAACAAGTGGGGTTATTCCTATCCCCTTTTTTGAAGATTGGTAAAACGACTGCTTCTGGCCAAGTTGAAAAAAGCCAGAAGCATTGGCGCAATTTAAGACGTTTGTTAAAAGGGGTGACCAGAACGATAATTCAGTTTTATATATATATCGATCGGGACACCATCCGGTCCCGGTGCCTTCCCTGAAGCACTATCCTTAATTGCCTTAATGACCTCCGTGTGTCGTGCCTGCAGCCGTGGTTGGCGAAAGCTGGCTACATTTGGTTGGCAAAATGGCTGCCGAAACGCAGTGCGCATGTGCGAAGATCAGGGCATGCGCGTAGCAACACCTGATGACATTTAGACCCTCCTTTCAGCTCCGAGAACGCTTCGCGTTCTTTTCCGGTTCCGGGGCTATGCTGAGATCGTCCGGGTCACGGTGGTGGCGTTTTTAGGGCTCGTCGGGTTTGCAGCTGTCGGCAGTCCTTGAAGTGACTTGGTATTCCTTTATTTCCTGTTATCAGGGACTCTAGTTGTGAATTCGAATGATACATATATTGTACGGTCTATTGCTGAGTCCAAGTAGTTTCTTTTTGTGATTAATACTTGTTCGGTGGTGAAGCCTTTTTTCCTTTACTAGTGGACAGAGTTTTCTTTGTTAGTGGTTCCCTGTTGTTATAGGAAACAGTTTTCCTTTTGCTTTGGTTTGGTTTCCACTCTGATTGTTTCTCGAGGGTTTTGAGATTCATGGCGTAGAGTGAGTCAGTTGTTCTTCTTTTCCTCATTCAGTACTAGAAGGAAACATACCTAGTTCTGGTTTATTCTTATTTCTCCCCGACTCATACACAGGTATTACGAAAGATAGATATAATTCCTGAGATCTCCATTACATGTTCACAAAGTGAAAAAACAATCATTATATTACAGGGCACTCCCAGTGGTTTTGTTCCTGTTAGGCAGACTTTATCCTTTCATCCATATTCCACACAGAGAAGAGAATTACCCTGTCATCCATATTCCACACAGAGAAGAGAAAGGTACATTCATATACTTATTTCTCCCCACTCACACAAACAAGACATAGGGGGTTACATTAATCTCTGTTCTTTGTATTTCATATAGGAGACGGTTGGCCGAGGCACGCCTATTCTCAAGATTGGCAGACGTTTCCACTTTCTACGAAGACCCTGTGTATCCCCTCCTTACCTTGTTTTGTTTCCCTTCCTCCCCCTCACGGGTGTCATCATTTTTCCAGTTTTCATATAATCTGGCATATGGTGAACTGGTAAAGGGGAGTTTGGAATTGGCTTCACTTCCGTGGTACTTCTGAGGCAACATCAGCACCAGGCGCGACACCGTGTGATCAAAGACAATCCCCAGTGGAAAGAACTCTAGACGCCCCTGGTTGTCAATGACATTATTAGTCTCCAGTAGGTTAGGGTTCTTATATAAGTTAGAAAAATGCTTTACCCAGACATCTCCTGGAACTGCTATATCAATAATGTCTGTGTCTTTGTCTGACAGAAAAGGAGCGTTGACTGCTCTCCAAAAAGCTATGTTATCATTTTTTAAAGAAGCCTCATGAAGATTCTGCCAGATTTCATTTTTTAACTCTTGTTTCCTTCTGGCTAAGGCTGTCCGATAGGATTTACGTGTCTGTCTTACCAGTTCTAAAGATATAGGGGATTCCTGTAGGGCCAATTTCAGATTTTGGTGTGCCTTTGAGCATTCTTTATCAAACCAACCCTTCGCTTTATGTGAGTGTTTTTTATGTACTCTTGTCAGCAGTTTTTTTATCTTGCACGTGATTTCCCCAAAGGAATCAAGAACTTGCTGATTACTTTCTGATAGGGAGAGGCAGGTTTGTAAATGGTCAAGGACTTTAGTGACCAGTTCATGCATGAAAACTTTAGGATCTACTCTTGCCCATTTAATGGAATAACCGTTAGTACTTGCTAAATTTATTGAGGTGTTATAAATCACCTCATTGGTTGGTTCCCGTACCTTTATTATCAAGCAGAATGAAATTGCGTAATGGTCGCTTAAAGCGGCGTCTAGTGTCTCCCAAGACAAAACAAAAATCCGATACCTAAGGGATAGAAGGGTAAAGTCGATTACGGAATTCGCCCCTCTCCCATTAAAGGTTGGCTTAAACTCCTCCGCTGGAGAGCAGCTTTAATTAATGAAACCCAAATCAAACTCATAAATCAGTGAATTTAAGAAATCCCCTAACCTAGAGTGAACAAAATGGGTTAATGCTTCTTCCCTGTTCTCCTTCAGAGGGCAAGTACCAGTATCAAGGCTAGTGCAAAGAAAACAATTAAAATCGCCCACCCATAGGAGTGCCAAATCTCCGTCTCCTATTTTTTCCAGTGTCTTTATTGATCTTCTTAAACTAATAATGATCTCTTCCCATAAGGAAGCGTCGTTATTATTATAAAAATGTATGATAGCCATCTTCTTTACACCCGGCCAGCTAACTAATAGGATCTGATAACATTCTGCTGATATACATTTGATAACTATTATCCCTGATGTATTTGAAATATAGGTGCATAAACCACCTTTATTTCTGCCATGCTTGCTTACAATAGCAGATGTATTAAAGGTTTGATATCCCCTTATATGAATCTCGTGGGCCAAACATGTTTCTTGAAAACACAATATATTGTGTTTATTTATTCTCTCAAGCCATTGTGGACGGTCCACTTTGTCCTTCATGCCCGCTAAATTCCAAGTCATAATCAGCTGACTTTTGTGTGTAATCTTATCAATAATGTCAACCGCTCCTGCCCTAAGATTTGTATCAAATTGACCTTCTTCCTTATTTGTTTTGTCGTCAGCTATAGTAGTGGATGTCTCATGCTCCTTCACAATCTCATCAATCCAGTTGGAAGTCAGTCGACCCCCTCCATTCCAGAAAGGGAGGAAAAACGGTTGGAGGTAGCAATATTAAACATGGGGGCCACCACAGTCCGGTTATTTGGGTATCCTGTTCTCATGGGATTTCCAACTAGGGCTTTTGGGTAAAAGTAACTTAGATCTCTAGTAGATATACCTCCCTCATAGCCCTCAGGGTACCAATCTCTAATGTGATTTGTCACCCTATAATCCCTGAAATTTATAATGATGATGTCTCCATGTACATCCTTTGGTCTTCTGCCCACCCAGCCTAACCTTCTGACATGTACAATTTCGCCATCTAAATTTTGAGGAAGTGGCCTGTTCACTCTTAGCCAATGCATAACCTTGTTCTTAAGGATCTGATGACTTTCAAATTTCCCCATTGACAGCTCTGGTACCCCAGTAAGTACGATAACATAAGGTTCTGCCTCCGGTGGGAGATCTATGTGCTGGGCGGGTCCTTTAATCTGTTTGTCCATGTAGGAAGTCCTCTGATTATTACCATATTCCTGGCCTTTCTTATTTACTTGCCCTCTGTCTATTGCTTCCCTAGACTTAATAGATTCGGGAACTATGTGCGAAATCTGTGTAGCCACGGTGTTATCATGGGCGGGGGGTAACAGCTCAACACTATTTACAGGATTAGTTGGTTTTGATGCTATCACCAGGGTAGGAACAGAGGGAATCGGCGGATGCCTACTTGTTGACAGCTCTTTAAGTAAATTTGTGTTAGCAATACCAGTATCTTGAATTGACCCAAGTTGCTCCGCCATTCTCTTTACCCTCTCAACGAGAGGTAATAGCAAAGATTTAATCAGTTGCTCTATGTTTTTCATTAGATGTTGCTGAGAGTATATGGTCAAGTGATCTTGGTCGGTTTTACTTTCTGCTGAACCTTTAGAATTCATGATACTCGTGGCAGTTTTGGAAGTTTTTGCTCGGCTTCCTTTTTGCTTATTTCCACCCCTCATTCTTTTTATTGAGGTGCCTGGCCCTGGTGTTTTTGTTGTAATAATCTTCTTGTTGGTAGGCTTACTGGATGTCACTAATAATTGCTCCTCGAAGGAGGATTCAGTTCGTACATCTATTCTGATATCTGTAGTATTAGGTTCCCCACGTCTCACTGGTCGTCTGGTAAATCTTGTAACTGTGGGGGAATACCTATATCATTTGTTTGTTCTATACTAGTATCATCTTGCGATGGAGTAGTTGCTAACTGGATAACCCCCAAAGAGGAGCGTTTGTTCTGCCATTCAGAGGAAATACGCCGCTCAGTGTATGCAATTTCACGTTCTAACACTGAGGCGGCCCTTGTAATGAAATTATCTAATGTCCCTCTGACTGAACCCCCCACCAGTGATTTCCGGCCTAAACTGGGCAAAGTATTCATTTTCTACAAAATGACTACGACGTAAAAGCAAGTAAAATAAGCAGAATGCCTTTCTAATAACGCATATAGTATCAGATTGTGGTACGTTCTTTCTTTAGTGTCCTGGATAGTTAGAACCAAAGGTGGTGGCCCAGCCCAGCCTTGGCCAGCCCCAGACGGCCACAGACGGCCCGCCCTTTGCCCGGACATCTCCCGGGACGCTCCCGCGACACGGGTGATGACGCGATGCTTTATGCGCCTCCTGGCGTGCTTCCCCCGTGAGCGGCTTCCGGCCGCAAAGGTAGCTGGGGATGGTAATCCGCTGTGACAGACGCTCTCCCCCACACAGCGGCCGCAGTGATGTTGTGGGGATGCGGCGGCGGGAGGCGAGCGTGCACAGCAACACAGGGCAGCAGGACCGGCAAATGTAACGAGCAGGTGAAAGCCAAGGTAAGAGTAATGTCCCCCGCTCCACCGGTGATGACGCGATGCTTTATGCGCCTCCTGGCACGCTTCCCCCGTGAGAGGCTTCTGGCCACAAAGGCAGCTGGGGATGGTAGTCCGCTGTGACAGACGCTCTCCCCCACACAGCGGCCGCAGTGATGTTGTGGGAATGCGGCGGCGGGAGGCGAGCGTGCACAGCAACACAGGGCAGCAGGACCGGCAAAAGTAACGAGCAGGTGAAAGCCAAGATAAGAGCAATGTCCCCCGCTCCACCGGTGATGACGCGATGCCTTATGCGCCTCCTGGCACGCTTCCCCCGTGAGCGGCTTCCGGCCGCAAAGGCAGCTGGGGATGGTAGTCCGCTGTGACAGACGCTCTCCCCCACACAGCGGCCACAGTGATGTTGTGGGAATGCGGCGGCGGGAGGCGAGCGTGCACAGCAACACAGGGCAGCAGGACCGGCAAAAGTAACGAGCAGGTGAAAGCCACGGTAAGGGTAATGTCCCCCGCTCCACCGGTGATGACGCGATGCTTTATGCGCCTCCTGGCGCGCTTCCCCCGTGAGCGGCTTCCGGCCGCAAAGGCAGCTGGGGATGGTAGTCCGCTGTGACAGACGCTGTCCCGCACACAGCGGCTGCAGTGATGTTGTGGGAATGCGGCGGCGGGAGGCGAGCGTGCACAGCAACACAGGGCAGCAGGACCGGCAAAAGTAACGAGCAGGTGAAAGCCAAGGTAAGAGCAATGTCCCCCCATGACCTTTTGAAACAGGATTACTCCTACAGTCTACCCCCAAAAACCTGTCGTCCCACTCCACCCTTTTTAGGTCTCGTCTAAGGCATTGCTTTAGCAATGCTTGTTTGGCGAGATTATAGTAAGGCTTTCAAAAGTCTACCCAAACTGCAGATCAGGAACAGTGCATGTGAGCACAACCACGCGCATTTCGGGTGCTCGCGCTCCGCCTCTGCTCCCACCCTTCCTTTGATCTCGCCGCGAGTTCTTGCAGGCTAATGGCCCTCACACTCCCCCAGCACAGAGCGCGCATCGCTTGTTTTTAACCTTTTGAGGCGCGTGCGCTTTTATTCACTCGTTTTGGCCACAAGAGGGCAGTGATAATGCACAATACTCCACTGCAGGGCTAATCTGGGCCAGTGAAAACAGCTTTAGTTACCCAGCCATACCTACTGCAGAGCATGCTTTCCGGATTTTCGTAACTTGTTTACAGAACCCTGCACTTTTGGGAGTGCAACTTTGTCTGCAACCCGGCACCAAGTCAGCCATGGGCTCCATTATCACATTCAATCAACTTCTCCAAGGTAAGTAGAATAATTGTGTTTCATTTTTTTTAAAACTTTTACATTTGCGTTTAGTTGCAGTAAAATGACGTTAATCTATGGCCACGGTGTTTTCACTCTTTCTCTCCATCTCCCCATGTGTACTCGTTCCTTTGTTCTCTCTATCTCTCTCGGGCACTGCTTGTTTTTAAACTTTCGAGGCGCGTGCGCTTGTATTTACTCATTTTGGCCACATGAGAGCAGCGATAATACACAATACTCCACTGCAGGGCTAACCTGGGCCAGTGAAAACAGCTTTAGTTACCCAGCCATACCTCCTGCAGAGCATGCTTTCCGTATTTTCGTAACTTGTTTACAGGACCCTGCACTTTTGGGAGTGCAACTTTGTCTGCAACCCGACATCACGTCCATTATCACATTCAATCAACTTCTCCAAGGTAAGTAGAATAATTGTGTTAAATTCTTTCAACTTTTACATTTGCGTTCAGTTGCAGTAAAATGACGTTAATCTATGGCCACAGTGTTTTTCACTCTTTCTCTCTGTCTTCCCATGTGTACTCATTCCTTCGTTCTCTCTATCTCTCTCTTTCCCTATCACTCTCTCTGTGCTGGTTCCCACTTCCATGGCAAACAAAGCTGTGCCATAAAATATAGTGCACTTTCATTTCGTGGTGTGAGGAATCTGTATGCAGAACCCACAAGATAAACCAAGCACTCCCTATAGGCGGTCATATACAAATATAATAATAGTGGCAATACCATCAAATGCCTGATTTGTGATTTGAGCAATTGGAACATGTCGTGCACTGGTTCTGGCTTATTTAGATACATGATATCATTATATTTGTTTGGCGCAACAGCAGGGCTCATAAAAAGGAAGTGAGAATTACATTCACCTAAATGCACTTAAAAATAAGTACATGTATTATCATGGTGACTACAGGATGTATTCACCTACTTAATTTTTGTTAACAAAAACAATTTTGTCTATGGGGTTGATCTATGCCAAGTAGAGCGGACAGAGATTATTTTATAAAAATACACTGAAACCGTAGTTGCATGTGTTTAGATCAGGCAGACATATCTTCAAATGCCTAAAAAATTTGATTAATAATCACTCTCATACATGGCCTATGGATGTTTGCCATAGTACAAAGTCATATGACCATTTCACTGGCTGAGATGAGTTCACATTGTATGGGGGTATTTTTTCTTTGTTTTATATGGAAAAATTACTTTGTTTCTCGAGCTCTCAAAGCATTTTCAGCAATAGAGGCATTCCACATGCACCTCTGGTGCCAGGAGGGCTAGGGTGACAAGTCAACCAAATGTGAGACACACCTGTCTGGGAGTTTAGTGGAGCAGATTTATTCATGTCACTTGCTATTCTGCAGTACCTACTGTCATAATCCAGGTGAACCTTTGAAAGAGCAGCGGAGATGAAACAGCCTGGTAACATATCAGGGACATATAAAAATTCAGTGGGGCTTGGACATATACAATCGCAGCCGACTTTCAGCTTTGCCTGGTTAATTAGGGTTAGCAAGTCAGTCTCATGTTAGCCATAGTTCTGACAGGCTGGTAGCTTAGAGTAAGTCACATGTCAAATCCGCTTTTTAACAACAGGACATTTTTAGGCTATAAATGTTTCTACCCTCTGTGTATCTCTCTCCTCTGCTATCTTTAGTGCCTGAAAGCCTTCGCTTGCCGTTAATACCTACTGTCACTGCTGTCTCTATCTAGATTCTAAATGTCTTTGCTGCTAGTCTCTTATCACTGGACTGTCTTTGCTACCCCTCTATAATGCCTGACTCTCACTACTTCAGCATCTTTGCTCCCCTGTTTCACCTCTGACTGCTTCTTCAGTTAGCCTTTTGCTCTGTCTCACGTGCACAAACAGCCCCGTGAAGCCATAGTCCTTGTCTCTGCTGACCGTCTCTAGCCCTTACTATCTCTAGCCCCTGACTCTTTGCTCTGCAGGTCTTAATGGAAACTGGTAGTCGTGCGATAGTAACCCTGCTTATTTATGTTGTGGCTTGTTTATTTTTTGGGCCTAAGTCTTGTAACCCTTGACATCCCTTCATGCCCCACAGTGTTACCATCCCTATTTTTAGTCCCGTTCTATCCTCCAGTCTGTTTACTTCCTCCACAGTTTGTTGACCAATGTTAAGAAGCAGAGCCCAATCCCTGCTCCGCCATGCATCTTTTAACTCTATGTGTGACCATGAAGTGATAACGGTGATAGATTATCGGGCATACAGGATCAGAAGGGCATAGCCTAGGTCAGCTACCTGACCCCGCCCCTGCGCTGGTCATTGAGACTACCAGAAGCCACTGCAGACCCCTCCTCCTCTCCTCCACACTTACGCGGACAAATTACTTACAACGTGCTTTCTCTTTACACAAACTCAATGTTTGTGTTCCTTTATTTTGAGATGCTTTTAGTATTACTGTCACACACAACCACAACCACACACACACAACCACACACACATACACACACAACCACACCCACAACCACACACACAACTGCACATACAACCACACACACGCCCACACACACAACCACACACACAACCACACATACAACCACACATACAACCACACACACACAACCCCACACAACCCCACACACAACCACAACCACACACACAGCCATACACACACACAAAACCACAACCACAACCACACACAAAACCACAATCACACACACACACACACACACAACCACACACACATACACACAACCACAACCACACACACAACACACACATCCACAAACACACACACACAACCACAAGCACAACCACACACACAACCACACACACAACCACACAACCACACACACAACCCACACACAACCACAATCACACACACACACACACAAAACCACACACACAACCACACACACACAACCACACACACAACCACACACAACCACACACACAACTACACACACACACACAACCACACACAGAAACATACACACACACAACCACACATACAACCACACACACACACAACCCCACACACAACCACACAACCCCAACCACACACACACACACACAACCACACACAAAATCACAACCACACACACACACACACACACACACACAACCACACACACAATCACACACAAAACCCCAACCACACACAACCACACACACAACCACACACACACAACCACAACCACACACACATCTACAACCACACACACACAACCACATACATAACCACACACACAACCACACACACACAACCACACACACACAACCACACAAAATCACACAACCACACCCACACCCACAACCACACACAAACACACAACCACACACACACACACACACACAACCACAACCACACACACACAACCACACACAACCACACATACAACCACACACACAACCACACACACACAACCACACACACAACCACACACACACAACCACACACACACAACCACACACACACAGCCACACCGTCAGTGCACACATTTTTACCAGGCACAGACACCATCAGTCATCAGTGCACACTTTCACCGGGCACAAACACCACCAGCCGTCAGTGCACATTTTCACCAGGCACAAACACCACCAGCCGTCAGTGCACGCTTCCACCAGGCACACACCATCAGACATCAGTGCACGCTTTCACCAGGCACACACACACCACCAGCCATCAGTTCACGCTTTCACCAGGCACACACACACCACCAGCCGTCAGTGCACGCCTTCACCAGGCACACACACACCACCAGCCGTCAGTGCGTGCTTTCACCAGGCACACACCACCAGCCATCAGTGCACACTTTCACCAGGCACACACACCACCAGCCGGCAGTGCACACTTCCGCCAGGCACACACACCACCAGCCATCAGTGCACAATTTCTACAGGCACACACACCACCAGCCATCAGTGCACAATTTCTACAGGCACACACACCACCAGCCATCAGTGCACACATCAATTGTTAACGCATCCACAATTAAGTATTATAGCAATCGCAGTATGGCGCGCTTTACTTTTGAACATATACATCTAAAGCGCAGCATGCCACCATTGCTACAAAAATATATACACTTTTTTTGGCTTACAATTTATAGACTTTTGATGCAATTGGTGTTGCAATATTTAGCAATGCCAATAGCTCAAACTTAATTAATGCGAGACCTAATGCATTGCAAATGCTTGTTAAGTAATCCTGCTTGGCACTTGTTCTGATGGCAACTTAAAAATCAGCAAATATATTTGTGTATTTTGTCTGTTTCGGGAGTGTGCAGAAGGGCCTGCCCAGTGAGTACGTTTTTGCATGTTTCCCTAGGCGGTAGTAGTGTGATGCGTAGATTGTCAAATGACATGCCAGCAATTCCTATGGTTTCTGTATGGGGATGTCTGTCTTACACTGACCGCTCACAATTCCTGCCGAGGTACATAAGGAAGTTGCAGAATGAGTGATGTAATCTGTTGCTGTGCCCTACACGAGTGAAGGTCTTTTTAACCCACCCTGTTCTTCTCTGTGAATAGCTGTGATAAGTGAACGTGCCTGAGGTAATTTTGCATGTGATGGGGTGAAGTGGTTACGAGCTTCTGTGCCTGAGGGAGTAAACAAATACTGGGAAGGTGGTGAAAGAAGCTAGTTAAAGAGATTGACGTAGGTCAGACTGAGCAAGTCGGAGAAACTGAAGGAGAACGAAGTTTCAGCCTGAAGTGATTGGCTATGCGTCACTTCTTATATGAGGAAAAGTGACGCACCTCCGGCGCAAGGGGCTTGTAAATAAGCCCCACAGTGACTACAGCAGTGCAGGAGTGGCTGTGCAAGATAAATGGCCATTCTCTGTGTTTTTGTCGGTCAGTTTGTTTACCTTTGCTGTGCCTAAACACACGTTGGGTTGCTATCAAATTTTCGTTTTGCTTTAACAGTCTTAGAAAGATTAGCATGGTCTTTTTCTTCCCAAACTTGGATAGGACTTGAGTCATGAGTTACAGACAGGAAATGAAGTTATTCAATAGTGGCTCACAATGTTAGCTAATGACCTGTAGTCACATTTGGAAGATTTGTTTTTCGCCTAACCATTGAAAGGCATTCCTCTTTCCAACAATTTGGAACTGGGTTCTGTCAGGTGTACTCAACAATTGGGGTGTTTGTTCATTAGGGATTGATGACTGGTTAATCTCTGGGTACACTTAACAAGGTCAGGCAAAATTATTGGCACACGGATTGAATAAACGACACAGATTACATCAGAGATGATCGGAATATGATCTACACAGAGGAAAGGTCACATGTTGTTGGCTTTATCTTTTATCCTAAATAGCTTTCTTCCATCATTCTGTATCTTCTATATTCACCTATACATTTTACTTTGACTGTATGGCGTTGCTTCCATTTTTCCTCCCCCTCATCATTGTCTTCCATTGTTTCGTAGCAAAGTAAAATGTTTGCATTTTTTGTCTACCGTACTATATAGTTTTCAGCCCAAAAATATCGATACAGTACTTTCCAAATCTCTATTTTATTGATAGATGTGACGCAAACCATTTAGCCAACTTTCGACCATTTGGATTTGTTTCTGTCTCGTACTTCCAAGTATCGATATTTCAAAAGTTCTTGTGATTTGCAAGAAAGCCACATTCTCTGTTCTAAATCTCCCTTGAATCCATCTCTTCCATTCTCTGAGGGCCAAGACGTCAATCCTGCCTCTTCCTCCCATTTGTGCCTCTTCTTGTTTTTGTCTCTGGTTGCCTTCTCTGATCACCGTTATGGTTGATGCAGGGTAAGCAGGTTGATACTGGGCACATCTCTTGGTGAATGTGTGATAAAGAGGGTGTCCTTCTCCTCCCAGACCAGGGTGCCTGAGTCGCCCTTAGGGTATAGTAGTGCTTTTGTGGAATTAGGAGATTTATTTTCCCCTAGGCGAATGTTCTAGTTAGAGCCAAGAGTAGGGATCATCTTGCCCTAACGAAAGCCCTAGACCTTTCATTAGCACTCAAAGGACTGACTCATGTTGGGCCTTATTCACAAAAGTAATCTGAGACAAAATCCTAACTTTAAGACTTTCGGTATCCACGGCAGGCATTTAGGAGTAGTAAAGTTAGTATTCCTAACTTTACTACTCCTAAACTGAGATAAAATCCTAAATTTACGACTTTCGGTATTCACGAAAGGCATTTAGGTATAGTCAAGTTAGGGGGCCCGATTCACAAAAGTAATCTGAGAGAAATCCTAACTTTACGACTTTCCGTATTCACAGAAGTCATTTAGGTGTAGTAACTTTAGGATTCCTAACTTTACTACTCCTAAATGCCTTTTGTAGACTACCAAAAGTCACAAAGTTAGGATTTTTCTCAGTTTAGGAGTATCCTAACTTTACTACTCCTAAATGCCTTTTGTGTATACCAAAAGTCTTAAAGTTAGGATTTTTATCAGTTTAGGAGTAGTAAAGTTACTCCTAAAGGCCTTTTGTGAATACCGAAAGTCGTAATGTTAGGATTTTGTCTCAGTTTAGGATTAGTAAAGTTAGGAATCCTAACTTCACTACTCCTAAATGCCTTATGTGAATGCATAAAGTCATAAAGTTAGGATTTTGTCTCAGATTACTTTTGTAAATCGGGCCCGACGTCATTATTAAGGATGAGCGGACCATTATACCTTAATTCATCCATTTTCTGTTTTGCTTTTTCAAGGTATTGTGTACAATAACCAGGATCCTTCCATTATCCAGTATGTTTTTTGGTAGCCAATGATAAAGCATGCCACAAAAGTGTGGGTGAAGCTTCCTCCTTTATTATGTACTTCATTGTTTAGGTGACCAGGTTGTTGCTGGATTGTTGAATAGCGCCATTACACCTTAGTGTATGTGTGTTTTTTACCTGCTCTGAAACCCAGGTCAGGGCATTGTTTCCAGTAAGATGATTCAAGGCTATCATCTTGGCCTCTCATGTCATCTACAGGTCCCCATGGCAAGGCCAGTTCACACTTCCCTCCTTCTCAGGTCAGTGAATTGCTAAAGTTAAATTGGTTGATTTTCAGATGCTTAAATATTGCAAAACCGTGGTATGAAGCACTAAATTAAAATAATAATAATAATAATAAGTTACAGTTATTGAAACACAGCAAAAAAGCTAGGAACTGAGAGGGAGATTTACTAAGATTTTGCGCCGTGTTTGCATCACAAAAGTGAAGCAAATCAGCAAAGTTTCTTTTTTTCACTATTTACTTATAACTGAAAAGTAATCAGAAATGTGCTGCTTAACATTACTTTGACCTATGGGGGCGTACCAAGGGTGAAGCATGGGTGTTCCAATGCAACCACCTACAGTTGAGCTAAACTCAATTTATTAAATGAAGTAGATTGGGTTAACGTGAGAAAACTGCCCCCATTTCAAGTAGGTGCAAAGAAGGAGACATTCTTTAATTTCTCCTTCCTTTTCCGACTTTGCATGTGTGCTGCACTGTGCAGCACTCATACAAAGTGGGAACAACTTTGCATGTTTCTGGGCATAGTATTTTGTACAGGAGGGGTACACTTCATGTACAAAACATATGCTAGACTAATGCCCACACCCTAGCGCTATGGGGATAAGGTGTGCACGTGGCGCACAGCAGCTGTAATCAGCACCAGCGCAAGGGGAGGAGAAAGCCATATCTTTGAAGATATGGCGCTCTCCTGCTCCCTCCCTGTCACACAAGGCAGTACAGCCTCGAGGGGGGTCTGCGCTGCGGTGCGTGAGTCTTTTGTAAATCTCCTCCTGTCTCTAATGCTGTTCTGTTTCTTTTGCCATCCTAGCTAAACATGAGGTATCTTTATTCCATCCCAAGCGTGAAAACGAAAGCTCACCTCCAGTAAATTCTTACGGCCTGATTCATAGAGCCCTTTCCATGCATAAACCTGACTTATGCACTAAACAAACTAAAAAACACTGCAATGCAAGGCTAACTGTTAATTCACTAAGCAATTATGCATGCAGAAGTGTTGTTTAGGCTCTCACATTTTCTGTGACTCCTGCAATTTTTACCTTGTTTTTAGATTTACCTGCAAAAGTAGTTGTAGGCTTTCCCATGAGGGTGTCGGATGCAAATAGAAATGCTAACCAGATGATGTAAATACTCAAAAAGTCCTAATTCTCTAGATATTCACAAACATTTGAAATGCCTTTCTCATGTTGCTGCGCATTTCTTAATATATATATACCATGTGGTATGATAGTGTGGACAAATGTGTCTAAGAGCTCATTTACCAATTGGATTTATAAGAAGTGAAGATTTCCCTTGAAAAAATGTTTATCATGAGAAAAGAGGGCCAAAACATTTCCGAAATGTCACAATTTTTCTAATACTATACATTCGTTTTTCCGCCACGTGAAGACTCTGCACATGTTAGGTGAGGTATGGCAGAGACATGACAAGAAATATATGCACATGGTGCATTGCCCCTGCATAAGCTTAAGGTCCATATACATCAAGCAGTTGCGTCACCCTCATGCCATGCAATGGGGTGCAAGGGCGACGCAACTACTGAGTAAAAATGTATCAAGCCACGTAAGGCCACCTTGCGTGACCCTGCATGGCTTGATAAATCTAGAGTAATGCAACGCAGTGCCAATTGCTGTGCCTGGTACGTCAATCTGCCCTAGTGAGGAGTTCCATGGGTGGAACGTAGGTGTTTCCATACAACCACCCAAGGATTTTGGTCCATTACAATATTTACTGTTACTGGTAAAACTAGGAATGAGTCAAAAAGGTACACCTCCCCAGGTGAGGCATTACAAGGAGAACTATCTTTATTTTTCAATGATTGTTCCTCTTTCTATTTGTGCTGCAGAGGAACATGTCTCAGAGGATTGTTTATTGTATGAGGAGGTTTCCCTTCCTGCATAAAACAATCCTGCTTACAACAGAGGTGCAAGGGTGGCTGTGTTGTTGCTAAGCAGCACATTGTGCTCCAGTGCAGGGAGAAGACAGGAAGGCACTGTATTATGTTAAATATGGCACATTTCTGCCCTTCCCCTATCATGCAGTTCAGCAAGGTGGCATGCTGCACTGCGTGATTTTTCGGTAAAAGGTGCCCCTCAATGTTTCGTGAATCACGCAGGAAGTTGCAAAGTTCCAAAACTCTTAAATGTAGGCATTCAGAGATTTGTGATTCTTCAATGAATAAGAACCTGGCATCTATTTTTCAGCAACAGAAACCGTTAGATCTGGTTCAAGCCCACATGTCAACTTTTGGAACATCAATTTAAAAATATTTTTAAAGACAACAATATCATTAGCAATATTCACAAAAGGAATCAATTCGAGATTTTTTAGGGAAATTTCCAAGTGGTGGTACAATTTGTTTTTTACAAGCTTGTCTTATAATAACTTATCTCACATATGGGACAATAATGCAAAATCCCATGCAGTAACCTTCATCGTACTTAAGATATGAAAATAATAAAACATGAAACCTCCTATAGTTTTCCACGGTAGATGGAGGGGGGAACAGGACAATAAAGTAAAAGGAACTTACTTGTGTGCTAATTGTTAAAGGTTTCCATAAGCACTTAATAGGAGAACATTTTAGGTAACTCAATGTTACAATTGCCACGTTTCCTTTCAGCCATTAGACATAATATTTTGCAACTTCAGAGTATTTTCAGTTGAAGCTCCAAATATTTTCTTGATCTTTGTAAAAAAGACAAATTCAAAGAGAGAGCCGAAGTGCCCTTATTATGCTTCATTAAAAAATGTTATTACAGAAAGGTCTGCATGTGCATGACATCAATCTAGCTTCAGCCATACGCCTGGCGCTCAACCAGGCGAGAGAATAAAAGAGAGAAGACATCAGCTGGGGCCAAGTTTCTAAAGTACTTCAAGGTCCAGATGACATAAATTTTGCATGTGTGCACAAAACACCCATTGAAATATAATTTCACCATTTTTGCTCCCTATGCAAAAGAAAACAATTGAATAGGGAGAAACTTGGATTTACTACAAATTAAAGTTTTGCGCCAGAGCATTACATGGAGCACACAGCTTATTTTTTTAACTGAAGAGGAACTAGACGAAAGGCGCTTGTCCACTTTTCAAAATATGAAACGTTGAGGGGCGTTTGATGCTAATAAACTTGAGCCATTTGTTATAAAAGTAGGGTAAATAGTGCAAAATGAGTTGCATGCGTGATTTACGAGCAGTACTTTGCTATATTTTTTTATCAATAATTTCATAAGCTGTTCCCTTATTTTTTGTTTCGGTCCAAACATCTTGCATTAATACAGACTAGCCCACAATGAATTACTCCAGTACCAAGTAGATGATCAGCAAAATGAATTTGCCCTTTTTTTGTATAAAGAGTGCAAAAGTGCAGGTACATTACATGTGTACCAGTGCAGTGCATGGTTGCACTAGTGTTGCACTGGCTAACTAACTAAACAAGCACAGGCAAAGCCAATAGGTCTCATCTGTTGACTTTATGGGCTTGCCACTGCTTTTTTACCCGTGATGTGCAGCACTGGTAAAAAGAGAACAATCGTTCAATGACAAACGGTTCAATGACACAGAGGCTAATGACAGTTGCATTATTCTGTAAGCACATGCCTGCACTGTGATGCATGAGCACATCCGTCATGAAAATACATATACATTCATCACACCTCATACATGTGCCTGTGGAATGATGTGGGGGGCATTCTATATATCAATACATGATGATGGGTGCCACTTGGATTGGTATATTAGACCTGTCAGCCTTAGGGTGGTCTTTCCCCCAACTTTCTGCCTTGTTCCTCCTTTTTGTTCTGAATCGGGCCTGCTGGCATTAGGACTCTGCACACTTTACCACTCCTCACCAGTGTTAAAGTGCATGTGCTCATTCCTCTAAACATGGTAATATTGACTTACCTCCCTACTGGCATATTTAACATACTAATAAGTCCCTAGTAAAGGGGTACATATACCCAGGGCATGCAAATTAAGTGTTGCTAGTGGGTCAGCAGCACTGATTGTGCCACCCACTTAAGTAGCCCATTGAACAAGTCTTAGTCCTGCCACTGCAGAGCCTGTGTGTGCAGTTTTAATCTACTGTTTCTCCCTGACAAGATAAACCTTTTTCCAGGCCCAAATCTTCCTTTTTAATAGACTGATGTCACCTTACGGTAAGCCCTGTGCATCCCAGAGTCCAGGGTGCAATGTATTTTAAAAAGTAGGACATATACTTTTATGTTTTACATGTCTTGGTAGTGAACATTTATTTTTCACAATGGCTAGGCTTTATTTCTCCCGTAGGATAATATCGGAGCTGCATTATTAAATTTTATAAATGTAATTTCCAAATAGGAAGGGATAACTAGTTCACAATTTAAAATCCTAAATTATAATGAAGTCGGCTCTTAAATGTCAATTTTGAAAATGCCACTTTTAGAAAATTGGCATTTTCTTGCCTTAGCAATTTAGTGCAGGTTGGACCTGAGAGCCTTAGGGTGGTCTTCCACTAAACCTTTTGCCTGCTTGCCTCCAATGTTGCTGTATTGTTTTTGTTGGCCTTACGACTCTGAGCACTTTACCACTGCCAAGCATTGCTAAAGTGAATGTGTTTCTCCCCTAAAACATAGTTTGATTGCCTTATCCACAACTGGCATACTTAATTTATGTGTAAGTTCCTAGTAGAGTCCACTTCTGTGCCAGGGACCTGTAAATAAAATGCTACTAGTGAGCCTGTAGCACTGATTGTGCCACCCACACAAGTAGCACTTTAAGCACGTCTCACTCCTGCCACTGCAGAGCCTGTTCTGTGTGTACAGTGTACCCTGCCATGTTGACTTTTCATTTAACAACCCATGCCGACCCTTGAACTCTCCTTTTATTACACATAAGTCATCCCTAAGGTAGGCCATAGGTAGCCTATAGGACATGGGGCTGATTAATCAAAAGGTAGGACTTTGTTTAAGTTTTGCATGTCATGGTAGTGAAAAATACCCACATTAATTTTTCACTACTGTGAGGCCTACTCCTCTCCTAGGTTATCATTAGGTATTCCTTATTACACTTGTAAGCTTTAATTCCTGATTGATAAGGAGTAGCTCTGTCATGTTTCATATCACTGGAATGGTAATGATAAACCATCTTTGCGGGTAAAGATGAATTTCTCCCTACCCTTTTAAAAATGCCAATTTCGAAAGATGGCATTGTTTCTGCTATTAGCCCTATATGTTTGCTGCCTGTCTCCACTACACGTCTGAAGTGGGTGACAGCTGGGCTTTGGGCATTCCTTCTAAACAGTCACACACAAAGGTAGTTTATGTCTGAATGAGTGACCATCCACATTCTGATGAGCCGTCCTGGGCAGGATGGGAGAAAAGAGCTGACACACCTGGTTAGGCTGTGTCATGTCCCCACACAAAATGCTGCATGTCCCCCTGTAGTGAGTATGGAGCCAAAGCTGTGCACTTCAAAGCCCCTCTTTGAAGTCGTCTCCACTTGAGAGGCACATTTGGGTATTAGTCCTGGGTATCTGACCCCACACAATAAGACACTACTAGACCTGTGAAGAAACTCTGTCAGGAGGAATGACTGCTGTGATGCTACAAGGACTGCCACTCTGCAGGACTGCTGCTCTGGAATAACTACTTTCTGCTGTACTACCCTGCTGCCCGCAACCCTCTGCTCTGCTGAGGAAGGACTGGACCCATCTCACTTGAACCCAGCATGCTGGCTTGCCTCCTATTCTAAGTCTCAGGGACAACAAAACATGTTCATCCATCTGCAACAGCACATGGACTTTGCCTGCTGCATGTCTTGCTCTGCCAAGTGGTGTCAATCCAGTCTTGGAGCTTTGGAAGTGGATATAAAGTTCTACAATGGCTAATAATCCATGCATCGCTCAACGCCAACTCATCGCCGTTGCTGCATGAACTCAATTTGTGCACTGCATGGAACTTAAATTGCGCGGCTCAATGATGGCTCACCATCTCTTCGATCTAGCAATTCGATGCTGATTGCATTGCCACTTTGCGTCTCGCATCTCAACTCCTGTCGACGATGAATTCCAGGTACTTTTCAGTGGGCAAGGTTGGTCCCTGTATCCGACCTGTGCTCTATGCCGGTGACTCTGGGCAATACCTCGCTTAATCTTTCTGGCGGACCCCAGCGCCGGGACACCTCTCCGGAGGTAGCTGTGCGCCTTACAAATACTGGTATTTCATTTAATTTCATATAGTGGTCGGGCTAAACTTTTGGATTTATCCCATTCAAGCACAACTACATATCCCCGGTAGGCGCTTTAAGCTATTTAGCACTACATTTTCATTTATTCTCTAAAAGTGCATGGCTCCGGTTATACTTATTGCATTTTTGTTGTTTTTTCTGTGTTTTGTTCATACAAATAAAAGCTATTTTTCTAACTTGTTTTCACTGTGTTATTGTTTGAAGTGTTGCACAAATACTTTACAAAGTTGCCTCTAAAGTTAAATCTGCCTGCTCTGTGAAAGCTACCAGAGGCTGAGCACAGGTTAATTTAGGGTGTGTATCTGAATTACCCTGACTTGCATTGTGGTTCTTGCTTGGACAGGGTGCATGGCCAGCACAACCTTGCCCAGGAAGTGGCCTTCCTACATTCCCATATGGATGCCCTCTGAGCCTGTTTTTAAATTATTTTTTTGGGTGGAAGGAACTGTGTTGTGGGTGGAGAAGATGACAATTTGAAAGGGAAGTTGGGGAAAGGGTTGGACATGGGACACTTTGTGGTATTTGTTTGGGGGAGGGGTGGGCCTGTTGTCAGTGGAAAGTGAAGGTTTCCTTTGTAACAAAAAAATAGATTTTTTCTTTCTAATGCATATCACTCATTATCTATCTTTTGTCTTTGCACTGCTTTTAAGCATATCATTGTGGATTTTTTTATTGCGAAAAAGCATACCTCTTCCTACAGTCCAGTACACCCAGCTACCAGAGTGGGAACAGACTAGGTCTGTTTGATTTTTTGCTTGATGAGGTTATACAGCTTTTCCAGTATTCAGCCTCTTATCAAAATGTGTATTAGTTAGTTAATACCCTTTTCCTACTACCCTCTGTAACTATTGATCACTAGGAGGTTATGCCTACAACATACACAAAATCTTAATCTTACTTAGCTATTTCTGCTTGCCAAAAACAACTTCATTAACAAGTTCCTAACTAGTTCACGTCTTAGTTCTGATCTGAATAGATAATGGCTGCTACCTCTCTCAATCTTCCAAAGCCTTATTGAGGATTTCCCAAAGTGCCTCTTTAATGATGATGTTAGTAAAGGGCTAGTGCTAAGAGGGAAGACATCACTAAGGAGGGTCCCGTACGAACCTATTCAGAATGAGATGAACTCCCACTATTGGATTATTCAGAAGGATCATCCATCAGAGGCAACTAGAATGAAAGAAAACATAAGAGTTAGTGGGGTATCAAAGACGGAGACCAGGCCACCACTATGACAAAAAACTCATATTACAAAAACTTGCAGTAGTAACTAGGCCTGCGGGGAGTTCGCAGAGTTCTACTCTGCGAAACTACACGATGTGCTGCAAAAAATCTCTCATGCTCCTCAGATTTCTGCTAACATCGGAGTCTATTAAGTTGCATTGCTTTCACTGATTTTAAGCACTGGGGGGCAGATTTACATGCCCCTTGTGCCACTTTTGCGTCACTTTTAACATGGGAAAAGTGATACAAAAGTGGCGCAAGGGGCTTGTAAATCTGCCACTGGGTGTTTACTGTGGTGAGATAACAGCACTGCCCTCTCTGGAGGTAGAAGACTGCATGCCAGAACTTCTGCCTAGGCCTCTAACTTCCAGACGTTCTACTTCCAGGTCTCTCGCTTGGTCAACAATCTAAGTCTTGTATTGTGAAAGATCCCATTCTGAAAAAGGAAAGTGGCCAGTATTTATTTGTACCATGGAGAAGGTATTGTGGCATAGATGTACTCTTTGAAGGACAAGATCTCTCTTTGCAGCCTTGCATTAATAGTCAAGCAAAGGATTGAGCTCTGAACCAACTCATATGCTTCTTCATTCACACAGGTGAACCTTTGCGACACCTTTTTCAGCTGGTCCTGTAGCAGATGCAATGAGAGGATTGCTTGGCTCATCATACTATCCTCCTTGATGACTTCCAGTGTGAAAACCTCAAAAGGAAGTAGTTTTTGTGTCAGACATTTTACTAGCCCCATTTTGTCCAACTCCATGATCATGCTTTTCCGAGAAGCAGCCCCTCCTCTTTGAAAGACATAGTCGGTGTTCGGTCTGTACTGCTCAAACAGATGCTGCAACATGTTGGCAACTCCTGTATGAGGACTTAACTGGTACTCTATTAGCATGTTGAATGATCCTCAACTGAAAGAGTAGATTCTTTTCCAAGTGGCCAGTATATTGCTGACTATGGCTTCTTTTTTTAGAAAGTCCTGCACATACAGGTTAATGCAATGCACCAAACACAAGACCCTGAAATATCAATCAATCAATCAATTAAGTGTTTGCATAGCGCAGTTACTCACCCTTGAGGGTCTCAAGGCGTTGAGGGGGGAGGCTGCGTGTCCTTCTTGGTGTGGAGATTTAGTCAAAGAGCCAGTTCTTGATGCTCTTCCTGAACTGTGTCAACTACGTGGCTTGCCTGAAGTGGAGGGACCTCTGAAGTGGAGGGTTTTCCAGGTTTTGGTGGCGAGGTAGGAGAAAGATATTCTTCTGGTTCTGGTCTTGTGGATCAGTGGGAAGGAGGCCAGGGTGAGATGGGCGGAGTGGAGTTGTCTTGCGGGTGTGTGTAAGTTGAGGCGGTGGTTGAAATATACTGATCCTGCGTTGTGTAGAGTTTTTGTAAGCAAGTGTGAGGAGCATGAAGGTGTTTCTCTAGTTGATTGGGAGCCAGTGGAGTTTTCTGAGGTGTTGTGTCATGTGGCTGAGGTGGAGGATGTGAGGACCAGTCTGGCAGCAGCGTTTTGGATGTTCTGTAGTTTCCTGAGCTGCTTCTGGTTGATGCCGGCCTAGAGTCTGTTGCCATAGTGCAGTCTATTGGGGATGAGTGCTTGGGAGACCATCTTTATGGATTCTGTGGGGAGTCATCTGAAAGTCTTTTGAAGCGGATGGAGCGTATAGAAACCGGATGAGGATACTGCGTTGATGTGGCGGATCATTAAGAGCAAGTAGTCAACTAGGATGCCGCAGTTTCGTGTGTGGTCCATGGGGGTGGGAGGGGTTGCTAGCATGATGGACCACAAGGAGTTATCCCAGTCTGAGGGGTTGTGTCCTAGGATGAGTACTTCGTTATTATCCAAGTTGAGCTATAGGCATCTGTCTTTTATCCAGGTAGTGACTGCCTTCATACTGTTGTGAAAGTCGAGTCTGGCGGTGTTGGGTTCGTTGGTGAGGGATATGATCAGCCTGGAGTTGTCGGCATATGAGACGATGTTGAGGCCATGGCTTTTGAGAATGGCTGCTAGGGAAACCATGTAGATATTCAAGAGGGTGGGGCTCAGGGAGGAGCCCTGGGGCACTCCACAGCTGATCTCTGCAGTTTCTTAGAGAAGCGGGTGTAGTCTGACTCACTGTGTTCGACGAGTCAGGAAGGAGTGGATCCAGTCTAGTGCCTTGTCACAGATTCCGGCATCATGGAGTCTCCTGACTAGGGTGCGGTGGGAGACGGTGTCAAAGGTGGCCAAAAGGTCCAGTAGGGTGAGGGCTGTGTTTTCTCCCCGGTCGAGGAGGGAGAGAATGTCTTTAGTGGAGGTGAGGTGTGTGGTCCCAGTGCTGTGGTTGTTTCAGAAGCCCGATTGGAAGGTGTCAAGGATGTGGTTCTCTTCGATGAACTCAGCGAGTTAGGTGTTGATGGCCTTCTTGATGACTTTGGCTGGGAAGGAGAGGAGGGAGATGGGTCTGATCTTAAATTCTTGAGGACAGTTGTGTCAGTAGACGTTTCTTCATCAGGGGGTTGATCTTGGTGTATTTCCAGTCATCTAGGCAGGTGACAGTAGAAATCGAGCAGTTGATTGTGCGGCAGAACTGGGGAGAGATGGAGGTGGCTGCTCTGTGGAAGATGTGGTACGGTCCAATGGGGCTTCTGAATGGATGCTTCATCTGCCATGGCCTTGACTATATTGCTGCCATTGTCCATGGCGACAAATCCAATTGTGAGAGCACTGGGGTGAAGCCATTCAAACACCTTGATGTTAAAGTATTCCAAGATGTTTGCAGCTGTGTCGGATTTCTCCATAGTGCACATCTCTACGGTTGCATGACACTGAAAGCCCTTAAAACTTTTTTTAGCACAGAGACCTGCAGATAGCTATTGCCTAACTCTAACAAAACTGATCTAGTGTGCAATGATACACAGGTAATCAGTTGCTTGACAACTGGTCCAGATGTCTGTTGTCAGGTGGATAGTCTGAACAGGTCTCTGCTGCATCGTTAGGGAAAAGCAATTGCAGCACAACATGATGGAGTGCTGGAACAGCAACTCTGGCAAAATAGGTCTGTCTGGGAACCTTCCATTTCAGGCAGATGACTGTCACAGTTTATTAAAATACTACACCTTTCACAAAGGCAAACGGGGGGAGGAGGTCCATCGTTAACATTTTAGCCAGATTTCTGTTATACAAATGTGCCATTAGGTGGTTGCGTTAATAAGGAACCTCATGCCTAAACATGCCCCTAATAGTGGCTTGAATTTGATTCTTTTGGGGTGCCATGACACAGGTGACTACTGGGGAGATTCAGGAGGTAGTATACTCAATGTGGTTCTTGGGGGAATCACTGTATGCAGTGGTGCCTGAATCTGGGTCTTGTGCCATTTGAAGGTTGCTGATGCTGGTGATGCTGGCACACTGCAGGTGACAGGGCTGACTTCTGTAAAGCTGTCATTCTCTTCTTCCTCCATCACCTCCTACTTTTATCACCGTGATCAGAGATGTTTCTCCTCTCTCATTGTCACCAGCAGCTATCTTTTTAAGGTGCTCTTCTCACCAGATTCCGGTACCATAATATGAACCTGGCTTACCTCAATGGACACTTGTGTTGCAAATGGAGCATATTGCAAGGTTTTCCTCCTGCTTTCTAATCGTAAAAAAGTCACAAACGAGAGAAGACATTTTTTAGTGTGCCACTGCCAATGCCTGAAGAACTGACTTAGGTGGGTGTGTCATTTGCCTCACTGCAATACATTCTTCAATGAGGTAGTGGTGGATGTATGTCTCAGTGGGGAACAAGCCATGTTGAACGGGAGTCAGGACCTTCCTCAAGTTAACAATCGCTCGATTCCTGCACTGCTTTACGCGGACGACGCCGTGATATTGGCACGCACCCCCCTAGAGCTCCAGAAGGCATTAAATAGGTATTCCCAATTTAAGGGTGAGTTGGACCTACGCATTAACATTAAAAAAACCTTTGTTATGAGTGTTCGTCCAGCGAAAAAAAAGCAAAAGAGCATATTTTTAAATGAGGAGAAATTGGAAGTAACAGCGCAATATCCATATTTGGGCATCATCATTGACCACAAATTAAATTGGCTCACTGCAATAGAGTCTAGAAAATTCCACTTAGTAAGAACTATCACAGCTCTGGTAAATTTTTCAAAAAAATTGGGTAGAAGACCCCCAGTAGAGCTCTTAAAGATATATAGAGCCAAATGTCAGTCAGTAGCGCTATATGGCGCAGGAGTGTGGGGGTTTTCTAATATCAAAAACCTACAAGTGGCAGAAAATAAATTCCTTCGATTTCTCCTAGTGGTTCCTAAAAGCACATCCACTTTTTCGTGCCATATAGAACTGGGAATTTCCTATATTACGGACCTAGTAAAAATACAGCCACTCCTTCTTTGTCACTGTATATGGTCGGGGGAAAAAAACACACTTACCCAGCAAATTATTCTCGATTGTATGACCCTGGACCACTCACTTAGAATTGGTTGGTTAGCATACATAAAGGGTTTCTTACATGATCTAGGACTGGAAAAATACTATTCGGCTCCCTTTACAATCCGGTCACTATCCAGAAAGGCCTTACAGGCGCTCTCATTGGCCTACGTAGAAGAAATTCGATTAGTGAAAGAAGCCTCCAAACCATCTGTCCAACACGGTGTTGCTGTTCAAACAACTCTATCAATACAGCCATATTTAACCTATGAACTTACCATCTTCGAGAGATTTCTATTAATAAGATTTAGGTTAAATATCTTTCACCGTTTGGTCGCTTTCCCAGAAAGAAATAACTGGGACTCAGTATTATCTGTATGCCCGTGTGATGAGTCCTCAACCCAGGCCACCATTCATACCCTCTTCTTTTGTTAGTTTTATAGAGAGCACAGAAAGATTTGGCTAATACCCCTACTAAGACATGTCGGAATAAGAAGATGTCGTCCGGCCTTGCTATTTTTACAATTTCTGAGTGAGGAGTGGATGTCGAAGTCCATTGTCAAATTTTTGAAATGTATTTTTCGCCATCGACTAAATCTGTAGCTGGGCTTTGTTAAATATAAACTAATTGAGTGAAACGGGACTGATGTCTCCGCAGACTGTTTTAAGTATTTATAATTCACTTGTTTTTAAATACTATATAAATTACAGTGAAATGCATTAAAAGTTTTCTTTTAGGACCTTGTACTAAATGTCAGTATTTTGTTTTAAAGATAATCATGAAATGTAATTGTTTCTTTTTCTATGTAACTGCTTTTATGGTTTTTTACCTGCTAAAAACCGAATAAAGAAATACTTGACTTGACAGTGGGGGCCATACAAATATAGAAGCTGGCAGTGGTGGAACCCCATCTCTCTGAGCAGGTTGAACATGAGGGGTCATTGCTGTTTCCTGTGAGCCATACTTCACACTGACAAACACTGGATCATCCTCATCACTGTCACTTTCCATAATTCTAAAACTTTCAGGAACTTTCCTTTTCCTTTGTGTCTAGTGGCGGGTCTCAGACTCGGCCGGGGTCCAATTTTCAGATTATCACATGGGGAACTTTAATAAGATGATGGAGTAACCTTTCTTTTTTTTGCTGGAGATCGTGAAGCCAATGGTTCCAGAGCCACATCTTTGCTACGAAGGAAGCTCAATTGCCTGATCTACTCCTACTTCAGGAAGAAATGTTTTCTGGCTGCGGCTCCTGTTGTCCACTTTGATCAGTTTTCTGCGACTATTGGGTACTTTTCAGCTGAGACAAATCCAATGTAGACTCACAGCTCGTTGCCATGACTGCAGTTGCTGTCTCACTGAGAGACATGGGCTTGGGCTTAGGTTGAGGTGGTGCTCTTGATGCGGATGTGCTGTTTTGCTGCTCGGAGGAGGGTGCATAAGACACACCATGTTTCCTGAAAAAGATGGAGGGTGGTACGCTAGTGGAGACAATCTCCTCCTTCTTCTCTTCCTCCTCACTGCCACTTTCTTTGCAGCAACACCTTTCTTTGGGGCCATTTTCAAGTTTTTAGCAGTTAGCACTTAGCTTCCCAAGTGGAATCAGAGCAAGACTAAGGTGGTGTCACTTAGTGCCAGCCTACGGTCTGACAGTACTGTGGGTGACGTCTCTTGTGCACATAAAAACTAACAAACAAGACAAACATACATGTTATTTGCAGTTTGAATATACATACAGACAATATAATTTAGTGAGGTTATCCCAAATAATTAGTAATACTTTATCCATTTCAATCCAAAACATAATATAATATTTCAATAACATACAGATTTTAGTTTACTTTATGTGCCTAAGGCCTATGAGACACTTTTGCCAGGCATGGGTTGCAGGGAAAAATGAAATATATAATTCTTAAAAAAATAATGCTTCTGTGCACCTATGCCAGGTAGAGAGTGAAGGGGAAAATTGAATAATCCTTTAAAATATTATTACTGGTGTGCACCTATGGCAGGCAGGTGGTGCGGGGGAAAATGGAATAATCCTTAAAAAAACGAATGCTGGTGTGCACCTATGGCTGCCAGGGGGTAAAGGAGAAAACTGCATAATCCTAAAAGAAAATGATGCTTGTGTGCACCTATGGCAGGCAGGGTGTGCAGGGGATAATGGAATAATCCTTAAATTGATAAATGTGTGTGTGCACCTATGACAGGCAGGGGGTGCAGAGGAAATGGAACTATCCTTAAAAATAATGCTGGTGTGTGCCTCTGGCAGGCAGAGGTTAAATGTGTTAAAGGGTCAAACTAGATAATCCTTAAAAATAATGCTGGTGTGCATTTATGGCAGGTGAGGGGTGCAGGGGAAAATTGAATAATCCTTAAAATTAATGCTGGTGTCCGCCTATGGCAGTCAGGTAGTGCGGGGGGATAATGGAGTAATCCTTGCAAAATAAATGCTGGTGTGCACCTTTTTCCCAAGATACCTATTGCAGGCAGGGGGTGCAGGGAAAAATCTAACAATATAAAATAAAATATTGCTGGTGCCTCACTGGGGACTATGAGAAATCCTTTGGGATGCAAGGAGGTGCAAGGGAAAATAGAAAACATGCATATAAACAATGTTCATACATACTACAATCATCTTCAAGCACATTACACTGATATCAAGGAAAAAAGAAAAAATGAACAAAAAACAAAAAGGCATAGCCCTCTTCTATCAATGCCCCTAGAAAATTGCTTTGAAAACTGGAAATAAAGGATTTAACATACTGGATGTCACACAAAATGGCCACCGGCAACGTGTTCAAACAACAACATGCAAGAAGACATGGACAACAAAGAACACATGCTGGCCTGTAGCAAAAGTACGCTGGTTGGCTACATAAAGTGGCCACCAGCCACATGTTTAAACAACAAGAAGTAAGAAGGCATGGACAACTAAGAACAAATGCAGGGCTATGACAAAATCACACTGACTACTACACAAAATGGCTACAAACCAGTTGTTCAAACAACAACCAGCAAGAAGGCATGGGAAACAAAGAACACATGCAGGTCTATGGAAAAAGCTTACCAACTACTACAGAAACTGGCCACCGGACACATTTTTAAACAACAAGCATGAAGGCATGGACAACACAAAAGACATGCAGGCCTATGGCAAAAGAACACTGACTACTACACAAAATGGCCGCTGGCCACATGTTCAAACAAGAATAAGCAAGAAGTCATGAACAACAAAGAACACATGCAGGCCTACGGCAAAAGCACACTGGCTGGTTACACACAGTGGCCGCTGGCCATATGTTCAAACACCAATAGGCAAGGAGGCATGTATAACAAAGAAAGAACACATGCAGGTCTAGGGCCACTAACTATATAAAAAGCCCACTGGCCACATGGCATGGAGAACAAAGACAAAATGGTGGTCTATGGCAAACACACACTGGCCAGCAAAACAATGGTCACTTGGTGAGAAAACAAAGGACATACAGTTAACAAAGAAGAAAACACTACCATTGATTCAGCAATGCCAACAATGAAAATTAAGTCAGCTATAAAACTTTCCCACCAACTCAAGTTCTTTCAAGGCATCAAAAACAATTACCCCACTAAAATACACTTTAACACTTTACAGAAAAAAAGTGACACACAAAATACACACATTTTGCATTTAATCTAATGCCACCCCTAAATCATAGATGTTTTAAAACAACATGCACCACAGAAACTGTTGTTTTATATACTCAATACCTAGTACTGGCAAGATAGCCCATGGGCAGACTAGGTCACATGGTAAAATAAATGAATAGTGCAAATTTTACAAACATGGAAAAAAAGTACTTAGCTGTGCAGCATTTTTCCCTTATAAAAGCTAAAACATTGAATTAAAAAAACAATATCCCCTACTGCAACTACAGGCCACACGCAATCAAATTTCGAAATTGCATAAAAAATGAAAAACGTACAAATATGTACTTGTGCATGGCCTCTATCACCAACCACCCTTATCCAAAAGTGTTTTTAACTTACTTGATTGTAATGTCACATAAACAAAGTCCTTAAAAACCAATTGTATATGCAGCAGGAATTGCAGACAAAGAGAGGGATCCTTTCAATCGAAATCCAAGTGCAAAGTGACCAGAAGATGGACAAAGCACTGGTAGAAGCCTTCTGGATAAGAAGAGGAAGTTGGATACTCTATGGTACTTCCTGCCGTTAAAAAAATGCAAAATAAAAAAAGTGTGCTTCACGCTAAAAATGAACTCGTTTACATCTGTTTGGGTAGACTATCCGGACTGTGGCTACAGTAATAATTGCTGCATTCAGGCACTTTACATATTACTGCTGCTAAACTTTATTGCTAAGATTTGTTTTAAAGCATTTTTAAAGCATTCTTATTCCACATGAGATCGCCTGTTAGCGTGACTACAAATACTGTTTTATACGGTTTTTACTTTGTCACTTTACCTGTCTGTTGTACTCGAGGGCAGATCAATTGTTGGGAGATATTGCTTGCAGAACAGGTATTTTACAGCTAGATTCATCAAAGTCCCGTTTTGCGAGTCTGTAATAGCGATTCATAAGGAATCGCTATTAAGGACTTGCAAAACGGGATTCATGTAGGAATTGCAAAAAATATTGCGATTCCTACATCTTCCTTATTTGCGATTAGCAAATTGCTAATCGCAAATAGGGAATAACCCCATTTATTCCTATGGGCCTAGGCCCATAGGAATGAATAGGGAGTTATTCCTTATTTGCGATTAGCAATTTGCTAATCGCAAATAAGGATGCGATTTCAAGGGTGCCAGGGGTGTCCAAAGGACACCCTGTAGCACCCCTGAAAAGCAAATGTAGCCAGATGTTGTGCACGCACATGTCCAAAGGACATGTGTGTGTGTAACATACCACTCAGAAAAATGCATTTAAGTGCATTTTTCTGAGTTTTCGCTATTTACCACGAAGTCTGACTTCGTGGTAAATAGCGGCCAGGAATAGCGAATTCGCTAATAGAAAATGGTTAATGAATTGCATTTAAGGAATCTCAAATGGAGATTCCTTAAATGCAATTCCTCGCAAATATGCGATTTCGCAATTAGCGATTTTTGTATTTGGGATGATGAATCCCAAATGCAAAAATTGCACTCGCAAAGGGGCCAGATTCTCAGAATCTGGCCCTTTGCGAGCCGTTTTCGGCTTGATGAATCTAGCTGTTAGGGCGTGGGATTACTGGTCGCAGTGGTGCGTGTTAAGTCTCACGACCGAGGGCTTTCAGTGTCATTTTGGTCAGCGTTGTAGTGTTTATCGAAGCTGACGATAAAAGAGTGCTGCGTGCCTGCACCCCATGTCCTCTCAGGTCAGCCTCCACTCTGTACACAAAATGTGAATTTATTGGCCTGTGCCCAATCCCCTCCAGCTTGCAATGGGTCCCTAAACCTGGGAAAGCTGGACTCCATGCAGCCATTGTGTTTTTTTCTCTCCCAATGGACACTTCCACTGTAGCCAGGCTCAACCCTATGGCAACGGAACGTAACTATTTTAAACGTTTGTCTTTTAATTATAGGTCGCTGCTCAACCTAAAATTGAAGGGCATGATTTTTTTCTGAGGGGCTTAGACCTGATGCAGTTTTTTAAACCGAAACATGGTCCAAAGAGGACATTCTCCAGGCTATCCCACAAGTCCATTCAATTGTTAGGCAAGATAAACTATTGCGGGGGTGGGGGGGAGGGCTGGTGGTGTTGTGCAATAATCTTCAAAAGTGATCTTAAATACCCCTTCTCCGACCTCTCTATTACAGGCTGTGAAGCTGCCTTTTTCTCTCTGACCCCCTCACAAAAGTTTGTTGTGTCAAGAGCTCTCAGTTATCGTACTCCGTGGCTGGTGTCTAGTTTCCCCATCTCATTAACAGACACATTGTTCCCCTTAGTTCTGCGCTATTCTAATTTGATGATTTTAGGTAATTTTAATATTTATTTTGGTGATGCGAATTGCCAGAGAGATAGTACTGTTACTGGGGACCTAGAAAGTCTACAGCTTCATCAGCAAGTATTTAATCCCGCACAGAAAATGGGTCATATTCATGACCCTGTTCACTGACATGGCCAAAATCGAGATCGATACATCTTTTCCATTAGTATGGGCAGATCACTTAGCCATTCCTATAAAGCTACTCTGTGCTAGGAGGGCAGCGATTTCCATGCCTGCTCACATTTTGATACTCAGAAGTGGTCTAAAGTGACTCTGGTGAGACTTAATCAGGCCCTGAAAAACAGTAGTCTAAACTTGGACCAAAATGTAAGCAAAGCCAGTACTCAATTGGACAGCTGGTTAAAATAAGCTATTGACAGGATTGCCGTCCTGGGCAAACAAGTTACTCGTAGACAAAAGCCCTCAGCAGGGTGGTGTAATGATGAACTTATTGTCTGAAAACAGAATTGTAAGAGGCTTGAACTTGGACTCCAGTTGTAAGGCAAATTACAAGGCAGCATTAAAAGCAGACCATAAGATTATGTCTCAGGCGCAGCAAGCATACTATTCACAGAAGATTACAGCTGCGAATACCTCTTTGCACAATTAATTTCAGATTGTAAAATTGCTAACTACATTAGCTGCTATCTCCCCTACTTCTTTGCCTTAAAAAGTGAGTTGCAATGCACTAGCTTCCTTTTTTGTGAAGGAAAGTAGAGAAAATCTATACCTCCTTTGCCGCAGAGGCTAGGTGTCATCCACAAAGGGATCTGTGGTCAAATCAAATCAAAAGAGACTTTATTTCGGTTGTATTTCAAACCATAAAAGTACACATATGAACAATACAATTAAAAACACATTATTCACATTATTGCCACAGATTATAGCCACAGTACAAAGTCAAATTACACATATCTCAGTAGCGGTAAGTAGACGGGATGGCTAAAAAAGTGCAAACAAAGCAAAGTAAAGTGCAGAAGACATAGTTATATATCCATAAACTGGCCAATTAGTCAGACAAAATAAAACGGTCATTGGTCCAGACAGAGTCTCAGTCTAACAGCTAGTTTTAAAAACGCTATTATTTGGAGAACACTGTCACTGTGCAAGAGCTGTAAATAAATAAGAGCTGGTCTGATCTGGTTAAAATTGAGTCTTCTTAGGAGGGCAACAAGATAACGTCGGCGGGGTATTCATAAAACCTACATAAAAACATAAAATGCAGCATATCCTGTGGAGACTTCCCGTTGCAGCCACAGGGAGCTGCAAACTTGCTAAAAATGTCCGACTTGGGTCTGATTAAAAGATGATGGAAAATATTAAATCTGAACCTTGACAACAGAAATTTTTCATGTGAAGTAAACGATCCTGTTAAATAAGGTTCCATGCTGTCACAGGTCTTTAACATAACATATTTCCTAACACTTGGCTTCAACAGTTCCTCACTTTCTCTTTGGGCGAGCCTGTCATTACAGAATGCATGTTTGATTGCTGCTACATCACCCTTTACAATCCCGCTAGGATGGTCAAACAAATCTGGACGCCCCAGCCTTTCAAAGCAGAATTTCAAATACTTTAGCCAGGGGATGCACATAGCATTATCCTGAGATACGAGATCTCTTACAATCAGGTGAGTAAGAGGTATATCCTGATTTAACCACAGGTTAACCCAGCAGGTCAATGATCTGTGGTCTGATCCGTCACCCACCTGCGCCAAGTTGCAACAGTTTTACCTAATCTCCTCTAACCATCTGCTCTATGGTCAGATCAGGCTCTCCTGTGTATCCACTCTCTTCCACCATCTTGGATCGGAGCTGTAAGATCATTCAACCTGCGGTGCGCGAAGTAATCAATCTCTCTTTGTCGGTTGGCTATGTCCCTCAACAATAGAAACATGCCATGGTGGTTTTTGTGTTGTAAAAAAACGTATTGAATCCATTTAGGCTTGAAAATGACCAGACCATTTCACTGTTGCCTAAATTCGGTAAGTTAGCAGAAATGCATGTAAATCCAGGTTTTTGGAGGATAATAAGCTCCTACACTGAATCCAATTTGGCTTCCGTCCCACACACAGCAGAGAGTCAGCTTTGCTACTTGCCTCTGAATCGGCAAGATAAATTATGGATGTGGGCAATATGGCACCTATTCTAATGCTCAATCTAAGTGCTACAATAATATTTTGGTCAAGAGGTTATGGAACTATGGCATTTGAGGCATCGCACTACAGTGGCTGTCCTCTTTCTTGCGGGGGCGCACTTTTCAGGTGGTACAAAAACCATTTAAGTCATCAATGTGTTTTGTGCATCAAGGCGCTCCTCAGGGCTTGTTATTGAGTCCATCTCTCCATAATGCTTATGTCAGCCCATTGGCTGAGATCATTGAGCAATATGGTTTCACCATTATTTCATACGTTGATGACACTCAACTTGTCATCACTCTATCTGACTGCAATGAGCGTAGGCCTGCTTTCCCCAGGTCTGCCTGTCAGATGTTGCAACCGGATGGACCTTAACTGTTTAAAGTTGAATGCTGAGAAGACAGAGGTCCTAGTTTTGGGCAAGCATCTCAATATTTGGTCCAACGCATGGAGGCCAGATAATATGGGCTCTTTACTGTCTCCTTAGCCCAAGGGTAAGAACTTTAGTATCTGGTTTGACGAGGAGCTTTCCTTTGATGCCTTTGATTAATGCCCTTGCAGAAAAGTGTTTCGGGATGTTGAGATCCCTGAAACAAATTCTTCATCTTCTACCTGAGACTGCCCAGAAAACAGTAGTCCAGGCCCTCGTTATTTCTAGACTGGACAACAGTAATTTTCTTTATCTGGGTTTCACTTAATCATCATGACTTAATAGACTTCAGCGTGTGCAGAATGCAGCTGCTCGGACTCTGCTAGGGCGCTCCAGGTGAGCTTCTATTAGCACTGCCTTAAAGAAATTGCACTTGCTGCCGGTGAAACAGAGAAACAGTTTTAAGGCTTTCTGTTATTGCTATAGGTATAGGGCATTGCCTTGCCAAGAGCCTGCCTACTTAGAATCTATGGTTACTCCCTATATTCCTGTAAAACATCTTAGATCAGTTGTTGCTAAACTGGCCTATGTTCTTCAGGTCAAAAAGGACAGAATTGGCGGTAATGATGTTAGTCACCTAACCCCAAAAATCTGGAGCTCACTACCTCAGGAACTTTGGCTAGCTTCCTTTGAATCGATATTCAGAAAAAAATGTAAACCTGTTTTTTTGGATCCAGCTAAGCACTCTTGTATGTTTGTCACTCTTTATCATATTTAGCCTTCTAGCTCTGGGACACCTTGTGAGAAGTAGCCATGAGCTCCACCATTGGCATTATTATTATTAATAAAAATAGTCACTGGAAAAGGTTGTTTTCAGTTGATTTAGCTGGTTCTCGAGTAGAAAATCTACTCGAGAAGCAGTTACAACCACTCACGAACGCCGGTGTTAAAAAATTGCACCAGAAGGCTCCCTGGTGGAAATTGCGCCAGGGGCCGGCAAATCTCACTTGAACTTGCAAGCACGCCTGATGGTGCCCCACGATGTTCCTATGAACATTGCACTGCTCGAATGGGAGTCTAATTCTGCCACACACCGATAGTGGAATTCCGTAGGAAGTCCGAATTACAACAGGAATGCAGAGTTACCAAATTGCGCCAATTCTGTGAGCTGAATTATAATTTCGCCCAGGTCTGATATAAATCACACACTCATTTAGCTGCTTCTTAGTTTATGTATATTATATGAAATCAGTCTCTCTATGCTGATTGTACCCTGACAAATTTCTTCAACCACAGTTTTCATTCTGAGCACATCAATTTCACTGTTTTCAGTTTCAACTGGTTCAGTTACAGTCACAATAGTAACGCTATCAGGAGCAACTGTATCAGCAGGTGAATTACCCCGAGCTGTAATAATTTTTACTAGGATCCGCTATATTCTCAAGTGGAGCAATAGGCATTGAAAATGTACTGGTACTCGGTTCTCTTGTTCGCAAATCTTGAGGTGGTCGTGGTGTTTGCAAATCATATGAAAAATGTCTAGAATCTAAAATCTAATAAATTATCTAAATAATTTCCTCCTCATCAGAATTGCATTCTTCAGTTTTCTTCTCTTTATCATTTTCATTTTATTCCTTTTTAGCATTTAACTTTCCTCTTGTCTGACTCATTGACAATTACAGGAAGCACACATGTACTCAACCTCTCTCCACACTCTTTTCTGTATGCCCCATCTCGATTCTAACTAATGATTTATAGCATTTTTAACCTGCCCTTTCATTCTCTTACGCTCCGTGTCTAATGCAACACAATCCCATCCATCCAGTGCCTTGAACTGCACAGGTCCAGATTGTGGTTTTTCTCAAGCATTTTCCATTTCAAATGTTCAAGCTTTCTCACATTGATAGTACCCTCCAAAGGAAATCACTTTTTATTTACATCAGATGTAATCTTGTGTTATTCTTTTAGCCAAAAGGCACATTTGAAGATCCATATTGAGCATTGTTTCAAAAGTGAGCAAATCTTCTGGAGGAATTTTTTCCCCTAAATTTCAGGAACTTTAAGATTTTTTAAAGTAATACCCATTTTTACCCAGAATAACCCCAAAAACAACATGCAAAAATATCAACTACAATTACTGTGGAGCAGAGCAAAGACCAACCAATCACACCAAGACTATCAACTGACCATTAACAGTATTACTAGCTGTAATGTATCACCAATCCCCAAAAATCAAACAACAAAGACCGACCCTTATACCCTGAATGGAACTTGGGTCAAATATACAGAGCAAACGCAACAGTCCGGTGGGTAACACTTTAAACAAGATCAGTCATACTCATGACACCAATTCCACAGTGGGTATGATAGTATGTGAAGCAAATAAATGAGACAAAAGGGCATAAAATGTTTTTCAGTGTGGTAGATAATCTCATAACATTCTCATACGAATATAAAACAATCACGGTCATGTCAAATGTCATGGTACTTATAGAGCGCACTGTCACCAGACGGTCACCTTGCGGTGTCGCCTATTCGGCTTCCTGGCGCTGATACTCATACCGCTGTGGAACCCCTCCTGGCTTTCCCTGTGAAGTGTCCACTCCTGGGCACCCCCAGGGTGAAGCCAGGCATCCTTAGCGCTGTTGGGGCCGGTGTGGAGGCTAAGCAAGCTATTGCCCAGAGTTGCAGCGTGGGGCCCGTGATTAAAATAGGCACCGAGGCGAGAATTAACAGGTCCAAGGAAATTGAGCGCGAGACCCCGCCGAGGTGGGAATCGAACCCTGGTCCCTGGCCAGAACTCTGCATCAGGGCCTGCCGCTCTAACCATTGAGCCACACTCCTCCACGGTAGACGGTGCATGGTGCCAAAGGTGCTCAGTGCGAAAATAAAAAGAGTTTTACATACATGCACATCCTGATCACATCGGTTAGCACCATTGTATAATAGATCAATTCTGAATAACTCTCTATACGAAGCCATGTCCATAGGGAAACCCCATGATTATGTCGATGTTTTGACCAATAAAGGAACTAGATTTTGGGTCTCCTCAGGACCATGGACATGCTTTTGCACATTGGTTGTTAGGCGGACAGTCAGATTTGCGGCCCCTGCTCTCCTGGTCCTAGAGTCCCCTGTGCCAGCTTGCTACCCGGATTCTTTGAGGTGTGGTCTGCTCCCCTATGGACCGTGGAGTAGATCAGTTGGAATGACTCCACACGTACACTTGCAAGGCTAGGTGTTAGCCTTTTTGATCGAGGTTATTTATTGGATGGTGCTGTCCTGAAGAGACCCGCGGATTGGTTCCTTTATGAGTCAAAACACAAGTACACGCCTTGAAAACTTTTGTGAATTCTATTTTTGCACATGCAAATTGACACACTTCTATTTGTGCATGGGGAAAGATCAGCAGGAGTTCAAATACACTTATTAACTTTTTCCTTTTTTTCTCTGCAGGGAAAATATTTGAACAATATTTGAAGAATCCCTGTTCATAAATCCCTATCAATTTTGTAGATAATTCCCTTGCCAATGAAGTGAAACAAAATGGGGGTTTAGGGATACATACCCCGTGTCCGTACCTCCAAACCAGTCCCAACAGGTACGGAAACATTTAACCTTCTTCATAGGAGGTTCTTCTTTATATCAATTTAGTGAACCATCAAATGTCCTCTATTCTTCTTATTATTATTATTATGTGTAGACATAATTTCCTAACAGCCTTATTTTATTTAAATAATACTTTATTCCAATGGAATTCAATTAATTCCGATGGTTTAATAAATTGACATAAAAAAGAACTGTAGGAAGCTGGGCCATATTATCAAGGAAGCTGCGGTAGTTTATCGCCGCTTTACCGGCAGGAAACTGCCGATAAAGCGGTGATAATGGGCTTGATAATATGCGATTCGAATTTCAATCGAAGCCCAGGTTAGATGTGTGAACATCTAACCTGGGCTTCGATTGAAATTTGAATCGCATATTATCAAGCCCATGATCGCCACTTTATCGGCAGTTTCCTGCCGGTAAAGCAGCGATAAACTACCGGAGCTTCCTTGATAATATGGCCCCTGGCTCTGTATATACTATACCAAAGTGAGTTATAGTATGTACAGAGTCCAGTGGATCTACAAAGGTAGGCAGAGGTAAAGTTAGATAGCACCTCACTCTCTATTTGTGGTAGTGTGGTCGAGCAGTAAGGCAGTATCAGAGGAAAGTGTTAAGCATTTGATTTACCCACTCACTTAGCAAATGAATTCACACACTCAAAGACTGAACTTCAGACCAATTGTTTTGAATCAAAAATATTCTTTTAGTAATTTTATTTTCTAGAACCAAGCAAGCTTGGCACAGGTAAGGGATAAGTACTTAGCAGTAAATATACAATTGTAATACAGTTTGGATTTGTAATACTAAATACACTTTGTTTTGACTTACAGTATGGTTTCAGAGAAATGCAATACTTTGTAAATACAGTACATAGACTTGAATGGGCTTTTCAGTAAAATTACAGGTCAGTTACTTTTGAGGTTACTTTTCTTACTCAGAGTAGTATACTTGGATTCTACTCTGGAATATTTCCTGTAAACAGGTAAGTAAAATCGTTTTTGTTAGCTAGTGCAATTTTAAAGAATTTCTTTAGGTTTTCAAACTCCACACAAAAACGTTTCACAGAAAAACAGTCAATGTTATCCTATGGAGGAAAATAGCATTATCGGTATTGAGGTAAGTATTTGGTAGTGGAAGTTGAGGTTCTGGGGGCAGACTCAGGGGTCCCCCAAGGTCAAGGATGCACTCTAGTTACACCCTCAGCAGCACTAGGGCGGCTGAGTGCAGAGTGCAGATGCCCAATGTTATCCAATGGGGGATAGGGGGCCTCTGGTTGGTGGCTGCTGGCGAGCAGACCACTTGGCTGTGGGAGCAAAGCTCCTGGACTTTAGCTCAGGGCAAATGAGGAAAAAAAAGTAGCACCAATGGTGCACCCTCAGCGGCACTAGGGGGGCTGGGTGCAGGGTGCTGTTTCGACGTCGGGCGCCCAGTTGTTTTCAATGGGGAACTTTGGTTTGCAAAGGCACTGCAGGCTTGGGGATGAAGCTCTTCTGGGTGCGACCACCACTTCGAGAGGTAAGTTGGGAAGTTAGGGGTTGGTTAGGCACCGTCGGTTTGGGCACCCAAGGCTGGGGGCATCAGGTGCAGGGGTGCCATTTGGGGTCAGATTTTCTTACCAGCTCCTGGTAGCGGTTGGGGGGACCTTCTGGATTTAGGCTGCAAGCGTCGGCTGGAAGCTTGAGGCAGGTCAGGGGTCACTGGATCTTGGGTCAGGATCACCAGGGTGACCTCCTCGTGGTGTTTGCCCACTCAAGCTCGGGCCATGGACGGCGGGTGTAGAGTCGGGTGTATTTGTGGTGTCTGGCCGGAGCCAGAGGTTGCAGATGAACAAATCCGGTGTTCATGGGAGACAGTCTTTGTTCTTGAAGGCAGGTTGATCCTCCGGGGTTTTCAAGGTTGCTGGCTGCAGGACACACCGGGAGTTCACGGAAGCAGGTTCAAGGGGGAGACAGGCCGGTAGGGCTGGGGCCAAGTCAGTGAGCGTCTTCCTCTTGTTAGCTGCTGCATGGCTGTTTGGTTCTTCTTCTTCTTTGTTTTGTAGTTTCTTCTTGTCTAAGGAAGCAAGGTTCAGGGGTGCTCCTAAATACTAGATTTAGGGGTGTTACAGGTAGGTAAAAGGCAGGGACCAATGGGTACACCCCCTATTATGCCACCTCTCAATGGGAGGGGGGCATGAGCCTGTCCCTGGTTGGCTGAGTCCCCCCATCTACAAGATGGCGGGGACTGGGTGTGGTGCTTCACCTCGCCTCCCCCACTTGAGGGGTGGAGTTAGTAGAGGTGAGCACACCTCTCTTCCTCACTTGTGTTTCCCGCCAGTTCTCCCGCCCAAAGTGGGGGTCAGTACCAGTAGGGACCAGTTGCTGAGAGCAGCAAGTGGCCTGGGAAAGCTCACAAAGGCGGCAAGCCTTTGAAGCTTCTCCATCGTGAATCCTGCCCATCCTAGGGGAGGATGCTCAGCACCTCATCTCAGGATGTACATTATTTCAGGCCCCAGGGAGCAGCAGGCTCTCGACCTAGGGGTCCCGAAACATGTCTGGTGGTGTCAGCTGAATGCAGCCACTCCGCCTGGACACAAGTGGTAGGTTAGTTTTCAGGGGTCATCTCTAAGATGCCCTCTGTGTGCATTTTTTATTAAATCCCACACTGGCATCAGTGTAAGTTTAATGTGCTGAGAAGTTTGATACCAAACTTCTCAATTTTTGGTGTAGCCATAATGGTGCTGTGGAGTTCGTAATGACAAATTCCCAGCAACATATACTCTTAATGGCAGCACTGCACTTACAATGTCTAAGAATGGACTTAGACACTATAGGGGTACAGGGCTCATGCACCTGTACCCTCACTACTCGTATAGTGCACCCATCTAGAGGGGTGACTGATCTATGCCAGGGCAGTGGTTCGTAGGCATGGCACACAGAGATGTGTGCCATGTCGACCCTTCACTTTCTTCTGCACCAAAACACGCAGCTTGCAAAGGCAGTGTGTGTATGTGTAGAGGTACAGGGCCTCCATGGGTGGTACAATAGGTGTTGCAGCCCTTGGAGGTCTTCTCTGGTCACAGTGTCCTAGGTACCTGTGGTATCATTTACCCGGGGGCTGACCTGTGGCCAGAGATGCCAATTGTATTAGTTTTGGGGAAAGAACACAGTGAAGTATTCTCCTTAATGAATCCAGAGACAGATATGAATGTTCAATTAAGTTTAATCCAAGAATAAAGATCCCATCCACATACAATGCCAGCAGACATCAACTGACTGAAATTAGAACATTCCCATGTCCACATAAAGTGACATAGCTAATGATGTACTTAGGATTCTATTAAAGCTGCAGTGTTAAATATTACACATCTCCTTCCCTCCAAAAAAAAACAATACTATAAGTTGTACAACATGCATGAAATTATCTAGATACATAGAATAAACAAATTCAGTAAGACAAATTAAGTTGTACAACATGTATGAAATTATCCAGATACATAAACTAAACAAAATCAGTAAGATAAGTAGGCCTTCTGGACACACGTGTAGAAGACCTAGTATTTCCAGAATCAATTGCTTTATCACATTCCATACTCCTTTCCTTGGAATCCAAACTCTCACCACCTTGCAATTTCTTTCTAACAACGACAACTCTATTCAGATTCCAAATGCGATGATCCTGTGTTTGCACAGCATTGTTAAAAATTTTGATCACTTTGATAGGCTTCATAAACTTTGTTCTAGAACAACCCACCATGCCAGGACGTCTGACCATGATCATATCGCCAACACAGACAACAGTTTTTTTAACACTTTTTTTAACATCAAAATATGCTTTTCTACGTTCAGCTTTATCCATCTCATTTTTAACAATTTCATCTTTGTTACACACACATTCTTTACCCTTAAACATTTCATACTTATTAACCCAAAAAGGTTCAACATGTGTGTTGGGAATTCTCCCACGAAACAACAAAAATGGAGTCTTCCCAGTTGTCGCATGAGGAGTATAACGGTATTCCTCTATTTTTTCCAAAACACTTTTTTTCCAATCAGATGACAAGTTTTTTGCTAAACTAATAGTATCTTTGATCACTTTATTGAATCTCTCGACCATGCCATTGGCTTCAGGGTGGTAAAGAGAACAGGTCTTATGTGTAATACCCTTAGAAGATAAATATTGTTCCATCTCCTTGGAAACAAATTGCACACCATTATCTGATAAAATGGTTGCAGGAAGACCTTCTTTATAAAATAACTCACCCAAACATTGGATAATCTTACTTGAATCAATTCCCGATAAAAAAAACTTCTGGCCATCTTGAGTACATATCAATGACCACCAGTATAAAAACTTGAGAATCTCTATGTTGTATAGGACCTACTAAATCCAAAGCTATATCCTGCCAAGGACCATTAGGTCTTCTTCTTAAACGCATAGGTTGCGTGTGTGTATTGTAAGACTTGTCGCAAATATTACAGTGTATGCACTCTCTAATTACCCTTTCAACCATTTTATCCATGCCTGGCCACCAATAGTACATGCGAAGCCTCTCTTTGCTTTTGGACAAACCTGAATGAGCAACATGAACCAAATCTATCAAATCTTTCCTGAGACTAGATGAAGGAATCAACTTTGTCCCACGAAACAACAAGTCATTGTCAACAGATAATTCGCTGCGTACCGTCCAAAAAGGCTTTGTCAAATCAGAACCTACCTTGCTATTAGCCCAACCATTTTTCATCAAAGACATAACTTCACATAAGGTATTATCTTTTCTCAATTCCTCAGACCATTTCTTCTCTGATAGAAATTCGTAATCCACAGCACAAACCAATTCATCATCTAACTCCAAATAATCATCTCCCAAATCACTTTTAGGAACTAGGCGTGAAAGAACATCTGCAATGCCATTATCAACTCCTGGAATGTATTGAACACCAAAGCTATATTCTTGTAAGCCAATAACCCACTTTGATATTCTCCCTGACACAAGATCTAACCCTTTCTTACTAAAAATTTCCTCTAAGGGTTTATGATCAGTATGAACATCAAAAACCAGACCCCAAAGAAATTTCTTTAGTTTTCTCACGGCCCAAAACACAGCCAAAGCTTCCCTCTCCACAACGGAGTAACGAGTTTCAGCGTCCCTCAAACTTCTAGATAAAAACATTATGGTTTGTATGCCATCAGGACCATCTTGCTTTAAAACAGCACCTAACCCCTTTTCACTTGCATCAGTAATTAAAATGGACTTGATCTTGGGGTTGAAACTTTTTAACGCAGGAGCACTATTTAACCTTTGTTTAATTTCAATAAACTCATTCTCACATTGATCAGACCAATGAAATTCTACGCCTTTCCTCAACAAACATCTCATGTTTACAGTTAATTCAGCAAAGCCTTTGACAAATTTTGCATAATATTCAATCATGCCTAAAAGCTTCATGAGTTCTGTTTTATATTCTGGGGCTACCATATTGTTTATAGTGTCCACCAATTCAGATTTTGGTTTTACTCCCTCTTCAGAAATGTTATGTCCCAGGTAGTTTATAGAATCGGATTTGAATCTACATTTGCTTGCCTTTACAGTGAGATTGTGTTTGCTGAATCTTTCCAATACCATATTCAAAGTCGTATTGTGATCAGATGTATTTTCTGCAAAGATTAATACGTCATCTTGATATATGCAAACACCAGGAACATCTTTTAAAACTTTTTCCATTACCCGCTGAAACACAGAGGAAGCAGATACCAACCCAAATGGCATTCTCCTGAATCTATACGTACCAAAAGGTGTAATAAAGGACGTAAAATCTCTGCAAGATTCCTCTAATTCGATTTGGTGATATGCAGAGGTTAGATCGATTGTACTAAAAACCTTGGCATTCCCTAACAATATCAACAGCTCTGCAATATTAGGTAGAGGATATCTGTCAACAATTACACATTTGTTGAGTTGCCTGAGATCAATGCATAAGCGCAAATCACCATTAGGTTTTCGCGCTGCGACGACTGGAGCCATCCATTCACAACCCTCTATTTCTTCAATTATGCCATTTTCAATGAGTTTTTAAATTTCTTTTTTCAGATCTTCTTTTACTGCTAAAGGTACACTCCGGACTCTACAACTCACAGGAATAGAATTATTCTTAAGCCGTATTTTGTGTTGATAACCTTTAAGACAGCCTAAAGTTTTCTTAAACACATTAGGAAAATTCTTTTCTAATTCACATGAAAATTTGTCTTCCATTGGGTTCTCATGAATTGATTTTTCTTTCTCATTTACAACACAAAGAATTTTATCACTCAATTGTATGCAAGGATTAGCATTAGGGTCTAAACATACTCCTAAGTCACCTTGATGTATCCAGCTGATAATGCTGTCTCCCTTCTTCGAGACATATATTTTACCAGACACAAGTCTATTTTTATACTCTATAAGACCTATAAAATAACCATGTAACTTTATAGGTTTCTTATCATAGCCTAAAGGAATTATGTCAGGTTTTAAAAGAGATATATTGCCTTTCAATTTCTTAGTGAAAAATTCATCAGAAATGATCGTGATTTTCGCACCAGAGTCAAATAATACCTTGGTTTTTTGGCCCTCAACTGATATTTCATCAATGGGATCAGGTCTTTTACGCGAGATTATTCCACCATCTCCTATAGCTTGAACTACTTCAATATCACAATCAGATCCTGAAGAAGTTCTTTCAAAAATTTCTACCTCTTTCACCTTAGATCTAATTTTTGTTTTACACAAAGTAGAGATATGACCTTTCAACTTGCATTTAGAACAGGTTTGTTTGAGGGCAGGACATTTTTTATCGTTAGCAAGATGACCAGGTTTGCCACACCTAAAACATTTAAGTTCAGATCCAGACTTTTTAGAATCTGACCTGGTAGCATCCTTAACATATTTATCACTTTTAGTCTTTACTATTTGAACCTTACTCTCCTTTTCAGTACTTTTTTTTAAATTATTGCCACACATTTAAGAGAATGTTCAATACGTTTAGCAACAGATAATACTTCGTCAAGTGAAGGCTCATCTTTTAGCCACAACTCATCACGAACCTTTTCTATTCCACAACCAAACATAAATTGATCACGAATACGTTCATCAACTAAAGCTCCAAATTTGCAAGAAGATGCAAGTTTTCTTAAGCGAGTTACATAGGATTCAATAGTTTCTTCATCATTTTGCATGCATTTAGTGAATTGGTACCTTTCAAGAATGGTACTAACCTTGGGTAAGAAGTGTAAATCCAATTTTCTAATACTAATTTCATACTCATTTAAGCCGTTTGCTTCAGAAGGAGGAAGATCAGGCAAATCATCAAAGATATCCTGGCCTTCAGATCCTAAACAATGAAGTAACAAAGAGCATTTTCTTTCAGCGCTGAGAGAAGTCCCACAAACTTTTGCATATCGTTCAAAGACTACTTTCCATTTTTTCCATCTGATAGGAGGTTCACCGGGACTGGACAAAAAAAATGGTGCAGCTGTAACGTTTTGCATTATGTTAGATTCTGAAATTAGTGAATAAAATAAGAGATTAAAATGAATAAGTAGTTAAAATAATAATGAAAATCATGAACTTGTTTTTACAAACAATTGCCCTTGTAAGAAAATATACAGGAAGTACAGTAACCAATCAAAATACTCAAACTAAAGAGATGAACATGAACCAATTAAAATCATTCTTAGATTTCTCTAAAATGGAGTTGGTTGAAGACTTGAATCAGGATATACTTGACTGAAGCAGAGAAAAATCCTTTTTAAACGAGGTTAGTTTAAATGAGTAAATGATCACAAGTTTCAAGTTTATTTCATGTAAAATGACCAAATGTGCTGCATACGCTCATCTCTTAGAATGTAAACTCGGTAAAATGTTTGTTTGAGCGTGATGGCTGAAGTGCGCGATGGCTAAAGACGGAGAATTGTATCCTTAAAGCCAAGGGATACGAGTTTCTTTCAAGGTTGGCAGTAGATGTTTATTTGTTTATTAGCGGTTTGTTCAGTTGCCTATGTTTAACAAACTACAAATATTAATGACTCGATGACGGCTTCATTACGTTTTTCCACTAGAGCTCGAGTGTTCGTGTTCAATCGCTTGTTTATTTATAATTGGGAACGACGCGATGGCAGAGATGACAGCTGGTTAAATTCCACGGTTCTCTCGCGCACAATACTTTGTTTGACACTGCGCTCGTGTCTAGCCGCTTGGGACCACGCGATGGCAGAGATATCAGCTGGTTGAATTCCATGCGCCTCTCGCGCACAATGCTTTGTTTGACACAGCGCTCGTGTTCAGCCGCTTGTTTATTTTCAAATTAAGGACAGCGATGGCAGATATATCAGCTCGCATAACATTTGGTGACTGACACAACTGATTGCCTGATTGTATATAACTGCGCTTTCAAGTTATATGCGCTTTCAAGTTAATGCACTGACATTTAGACAAAAATTATTTCCAATAGCTTGCACTATTATTTGAGGTTGAATAAAGTCAAGTTTAGATTTCTTTGGTGCAGGCGGAAATACGATTGCAGTGTTAAATATTACACACAGGCCCTTGGAACCTGATGGCAGGGACCCAGGGCACTCCCAGTGAAAGTTCTTCAGTAATCTGGCAAAAAGTAGGGGGGTTACTGCAACAGAAACCCACTTTCCCTCAAGAACCTCCTGTGACAATGGCTATTTCCCTTGTTAGTCACACAACAGAAAGATATTAACTTCTGCAACTGAAAGGAGTAAACCTCCAACCTTTTTTTGTGGGGGTGGGGCGGGAGTTGGAAAGGAGATGGTTGAACACTGTCAAACATCTACGTTTGTGAGTGTTTACAAAATTCACAGAGCATTTGTGTCCTTGAACACACCTTTGTTGCCTTCTCAACACCCATGGTCCTAGATTTACTAACACAAAGTTCTTTGTGTGAGTAAAACAATATATATGTGCAAAACTAACTGCTCTGATTTTAAAAATAGATTGCCACTAAAAAAAACAATTTAAGTGTGATAGTCTGATTTATTGCAAAAATAAAGTGGAGCCTTTGGAAGGGACAAATGTGTGTTCATCAACACCCCTGGGGTGGCAAGCCCATCTTTAAGGCAGGCCATGTATAAATAGTGGGAAGAATACTGCCAAGCGTTTAGATTTTTGTGTGGGCATGGCCATGGAGGCATGGAGGCTGACGTCTGATTGGGGGTATACCCACCTTTGTGCTGCAGTTGGTGGCAATTGAACTATTTGTTTCACAACATACAGATACCTCAATGCTTAGGTAGATATGAAATGCTTCAAGGAGTGTGGATATTTGTTTCATAATATCACTTTTCCTCCACAACCTCTATCTTTCTAGCTCTTAAGTCCCCATTTTCTGCTCATTGCGTCATCTGTTGAGGCCTAGATTTGCTAATCTTCACTAGATGTACTAATCTTTAAAATTCCATGTGTCCCTTTCGGAGTTAGATTCGTTTGACTGAAAGGATTTTACACAAAGTAATTTTAGTGGATCTGGCTTTGTGTGACGTTCAAAATGTGTTTTCACTATTCCCGCCACCTGACACCCTCTTTTGCATAAAGAAGAGGAGCGTTGGTGCTCCGTGCTGAAAAGCCTTTTTGTGCTGTGTGATCACAGGTTTCTGGCATAAATTAATTTTGATGAATGCTATTGTCACGCAAGCTCCCAATCGAAAAGTAGGAACTGAGACCTTAGTTGGGTACACTTTTGTGAGAGTTGAGAAACCTCGGCAATAGTGCATGTTCTAAGTCAATTGGACCAACCACAGACACCTCTCCCTACCCTTCCCAGAGCTAGTGGTTGTGACAGACACATTGTTTCTGGAAAGGCCACCTGGGAGAGGTGGGGAGGGCTCTGGTCATGGGTGGAAACTCAACTCCCATCGACCTACTGGAGATACGAGCAATTCGCTTGGCACTGATAGCGTTCCTTCTGACCATCAAGGGGGAAAGAGTAGGGTACAGGTTCTCATAAACCACACGACTGCCATGTAGTACTGCAAAAAACAGGTTGCAGTGGGTAATGGGTCCTGTGCCTGGAGGGTTTACATATGTGAAAGTGGCTGAACACACAGGGCATTCCTATGATTTCCCAGCATTTGACAGGATCTTTAAGCACCAGGGCAGATTAACTCAGCTGATGTTGCTAGTGGATCACAAATGGCCGTTGCACTCTGAGGTGGCACAGGGCATCTTTCAACTATGGAGAGAACCCTGGCATGATCTTTTTGCCATAGCAGAGAATGCGCAGTGTCAGACCTTTTGCAAGTTCCAAGGCAATCATTGCTTGGAGATTCCTTCTGTCTGAATTGGGGCTCAGGACTCCTGTATGCCTTTCAACTCCTACCTCTCCTGTCAAGACTGTTGAAAAAGTTCTGGCAAGACTGCGCCTAAGTCATCCTAGTGGCCTGGACTGGTCGAGGAGAGTGTGGAATAAGGCAGTACTGGACATGAGCACCTGTCCTCCAATCCAGCTGCCTCTAGGAAAGAATCTCCTGTCGCAAAAGAAGGTTCTGCACCTGAATCTGCGCAACCTACACCTCCTTTCTTGGAGATGGTGGCGACAGTTACGGACCTTTGATTTCCCTCCCGAAGTGGTTGGAGTCCTCTTAGCAGCCAGGCACCCATCTACTAAATCTTTATGGAGGACACTGGAAGAATTTTGTTGTCTGATGTTCCTCTCAACATTCAACCATTGAATGCACCGTTGTGTGATGTTCTAATGGTCAGTCTTTCTTTAGACCAGTAAAGACTGTGGTGATAGTTGAGGGTTATCTTTCAGCCTTTTTACATTTACTAGATTAGCCATCCCTAGGCAAATCACCAGTTTTAATGTGTTTTCGAAGGTGATCATAAAACAGTAAGTTCAAAAGTAGGCCATGGTGGAATATTTGATGAATTAATGATTTCTTTAGTTCCTCAGGGGCCTGTCCATATGACTTTGTTTTCGTCACTCAGTCCTGAAGATGGTTTTGTGGACTCTATAGCCATTTGAGACCGAAACGTCAACAGTATATCCTCTTTGACTCCTGTCTCCCGACTTCGATCATTTTCAACCAAATTTCCAATCTTGAATGTACTATGTTCAGAAAGTCTGTGATGTGTTAGGTGGATATGCTGATTCCCATTTAGCACCAGCAAATATTCTCCAAAATGGATTTTGTGATTATTGTGGGTCTGTGGTGCTTTTTGCGTTACATCTTGGACCCTGATTGAACATGGATTGTATATATTTTGTAGAAGTATTGATAATCATTACTGAACTATTGTGCTTATATATAAAAGTAAATCCTTTTCACAATTTAATTTTGAGGTACGCCTTATTCATTTAGCATCTTTCTGTAATTCATTATAGGTTGGATTTTCATACCAACTTAATTCAAAGTACATATAAATTACTACTTCAGGAAACTCCCGTTTTATGATTACGTTTATACCGAGTTTCCTGGTGGAATATTGGGTAGTCCTAGTGTGTGGCAGCGTTGTTTGAAAGGGCTGATCTATTCCCGCCAACACAGTTTATCATGCAGCAATGGAACCGGAATGTTATCACTTTCCTGATATATGCTCCCTTCAAGCCAATAAAAAGCTGCCCTCTCCATCTCCGAACCATCAATACTGCATTCCTCATCTCCATTACACCTGTAAGGCTAGTCAGCGAACTTCAAATGTTGTCTGTGGTACAACTATACACTTCATTCTTCCTAGACAACCTGGTCCTCCGGACAAAAGTGGCATTCCTACCAAAAGGGCAATCCTTCACTTTGCCAACTTTTTATGCACTGCCCCATCCATTCGTGGAAGAGAAAAGACTCCAGAGCTTGGATGCTAAGAGGGATATTAGTTTGTACATTGAGAGGACACAGAATACAGACAAGATTACCTGCTATTAATCAGTTTCTCTAGAGGCAGAAAGGGCAAAGTGGTGCAAAAGTGAACCATCTAAAGATCAATTGTGTTATGCATCAAGATCTGCTATGGGCTGGGAAAAACCAGTGGCGGCTCCTCGAGGGAGTGCTGCAGGGCAGTGGGGTGGGGCGGGGCAGGGTGGGGGGTAGTAAACTCCAGCATGCAGCCGAATGGAGTCGAGTAAATAAATAAATAAATAAAATGAATTACATTGCGCGCCACATCGTCGATTTGGCGTCGCGGCGCGCGTAATGCAATTGGAAATGTATTATGATTTCAGAAGCTCTGTATTTGACGGCGCAAACAGAGATCAGAAAGTAAATGCCGTCATTTTACGAATGTGTTGCATATGTGGGGGCCCTGGCATTGCAGCCTGAGTGGGCAGGCCCAGTACTGAGTCACACAAGGGAATAGCTGGCAAATGCATAGTGATCCAGTCTGATGCCTGGAGAAATTCACAAAATGAGGAATCTGAGAATAGATACTCTGTATGAAAAAAGGGTGTCCACTTAGGTAGCAAGGTGGCAAATGCTCTGATTGTCAGGTGGGGATAGATATGTGTATATTCAAGACCTACAACACAACTACCAGAGCTAAAGCATCCTTTGTGGCTTTCTAGAGGCATGTGCCAGTTTGAGATTTTGTCAGATCATTCCTTGGGGTACTCACCATGTTTTCATCAATCATTTAATCATTACTTATTGCAAAAAAAATTCTAGAAACATGTAGGTTCTGACTAGGTATCTCTCAGTAATCTGTTTCCTTCAAGCTTGGCATGGCATATATGGTCTCCCTGCTCCACCTTCCAAAACCGTACACTCCATCCCCCAACCTCTTGTAAAAATGGAAGTGCCAGAACTCCAGAGAAATCATTTTACCTTGGTATTAACCCCTAGGGGTGCCGCTCGTAGTCCAGGAGTCTCCGCTCTTGACGCCAGTACAGTGCTCCTCCCCAGCCACAAGCAGCTACAAAACCGCTCGCGGCCCCCGCTTCGCGGGAGCCGCTCATAGCGGTAGACTTTTGCCACACATGCCATACCTGCCACAGCCTCGAAGGGAGAGAGGGACCAGACGGGACTCCGAAGTCCAGGAGTCTCCGCTCTTGACGCCAGTACAGTGCTCCTCCCCCCGACGTCATCCCGCTATTTCAATGCAAGCTGATCCCGCGGCGCGGGACGCACCCGGGCGAAGTCCGGGTCAAGGGGGGGCCCGTTCTAGCCCGTTACAGAGCGGAGGAGACTGGACCAGGCCCACTCTCTAACGCCCATTGGAAACTGTGAGTAGTGATAGCCCCTTGTCCTTATTTTCCAGGTTATCATGGCGGCCCGCAGGGGTATGAAGCCCACACCTACAGGGCACGTAGCCGGGACTTTGGACCAATTTATATTGAGGGCTTCATCAGTGTTGGAACGAGAGATAGCTATGGCGGAACGCCAGATGTCACAGGATCCGGTTTTTATGAGGAGATCATCTTTGGGACCTTTAGCCCAAGGTCGCTCACCAGGCCTCCTTCTACAAACAATTGAATTTGAAGGGCCCCCTGGAAGTCTAAATTCCCCCTCTAGTAATGTATTGGACTCGGAGGATTTGACTAAACAACCTCCACCTGGGCAGGTTTCCCATAAGGCGACCGTACATTTAGAAGTACCCAAAACCCCCCCTGATCTTGGCACACTTAAAGAAGGTGCAATTCCCAAAAGGAAGTGGACGGGTGCACCACTCCGAGGGAGAAAACCAAAGCAGCCTAAACATAATAACCATGTTGAATCACAAATAGTAGAGCAAGGCGAGCATAGCGTGCCTGAGGCCCCTCCAGCCAGCCCACGTGAGGTCCGAATTGACTCTGCATCCATAAGCGCTTTTAATGCAGATTTGCTGGTGGGAAAACTGAGTACGGTTTTATCATCGTTTATACAGCCTTTGGAGCAAAGATTAAAATCTATTGAAAAAAGGTTGGCGAAAATGGAGGACTTACTTGGGAAAAACGCAGACCTTGCAAAAGAACTCTCTGTTATTAAAGCCCAAGTTCGAGCTCCGACAGTTGTAGAGGGGGCCCCGCTAACACAGCCTAAGCCCACAATCATTTGCCCCACCAACTCACTGTCTGCGACTACTGAACAATGATCCAGCACACGTTCAAGCCACATTGGGTCCATATCTGTGGGAAAAGTCCCATCCCCGAAAACAGTAAAACCAAAATCTCCGGGTAGAGCCCCCACAAATCGACCTAGGGATAATTACCCTCCCTTGGATTCTCCTCGTATCCATTTACCCCCAGAAAGTGCTCCCTATGTGGTCGTTCTTACCGGGGTCCCTAAGTTGACCCACAACAGACCAGAATCATTTGTGGAACTTAAAAACAAGTCGATACACTGACTGAACACTCACAGACCCTTGCCAAGAAGTGTTCAAAGCAAGATTCTGTTTGTTAGAAGAGTAGGCTGGGTGGGTCCCAAACCGAAAGACGTCGACAGGGACTGTGCGGTTATAAACTTTCAAGACTGTAGGGTAATTGATCATGTGTGTAGTAGTCGCTTCAATAGTTTAGCCACAACTATCAAAACACTGAAGCAAAGCTATTTTTATCCACCAGCTTATCCACACCACACTTTTGACACCAGGAATTTTGATCAATGGCATCCACAAGAAGATATCTGGTGCCGTGAAGAGGGCATGTGGGGATGGAGGGGCAGCGATGATGTATTAGGTTTTCCAGTAAATAACAGGTTCAGTTTACTGGACCAGGTAGACTGACTACATATGCCCCCCCTGCTTAAAGTCCCGCCCTTACCAGAGGGTCTTAGGAAGGAAAGTCCGGGGGGACGGCAGGGATACAAGAACCTCCACCCATTACTGAAGAACGCCTGCATGATGAGGGAAAACTGCCCCTAGCCATGAGGGAGACAGTGGTTGCTCCACCAATTCTTGCAATTTTTAAGACCTAAAATGCTACACCCTCGGTCCGAAGTTTGCCAGTACATTCAGATGTAGTTCAACATGCGCCCGCCACCCTGGTGGGTGGACCTAATAGCCCGGGGCCTTGGGTAAATATGGGCAGCAGGCCGACACCCCTTAACGGGACCCTTAAAATCTTATCCTGGAATATAGTGGGACTCGCTGCCAATCTAGACATCCCTGATTGGTGTGCATTTGTAGATCTCCACGGGATCTGCTTATTCCAGGAAACCTGGGCTCTAAACCCTACGCATAGAATGGGTTATGTTACCTTTATGGAGCCAGCCCTAAAGAGCCTGAGAGGCAGACCATCAGGGGGGTTGTGCATATGGGTAGGTTTTCACCTTGGATTCACATTGAAAAGAATTGAAACAAAAAGTTCTGATCTGACGTGTATCCTTATTTGCCATAACAAAACACGAAAACTGGCACTCATTAATATCTATTCGCGTCCAGCACGATTGGGAGGAACCTCCCACACCCTAGACTGTTTGACCACTCTACTGTATTCACTTCCGGGCTATGTTGCTCTGCTGATTGGAGGAGACTTTAACTGTCATTATGAACCACTTAATGGTGTTCCCCCGATTTCAGCAGAAGAAGATGAAACCTGGCTAGTCCCACCCCCAAACGTTTACCCAGCGAAACATTGGACAGCCCTTGTCCTTCAGCTGACTTCCCTTACCTATTCGTTCTCTATCAGAGCATGCAATGGGCGATTTCAGGGGGATATTCCAGGGCAGTCAACTTACAGAGGAATGGGGCACACATCTGTAATATACTACTTTATGGTTAGTTTGGCATTGTGGCCCAGAGTCCTCGATTTTAGTATAACCAGCAGCACGGAAAGTGACCACAATCCCTTAGCCATAGAGATGGACTTTCATCTGACCAATGGGGATTATGATCAGGAAACCCCCCCAAGTAGTGACATTAGAATAGTTCAAGGAGGGAGGAAAATTCGATGGGCAACTATGAAGCTGTCCACCGAAAATATGGCTAAAATGTACCTGAGTATAATTCCTCTGCTAGAAAGGGCGAATCTAATTCTTGATAATCCCTCTGAAAATGGTGTGGGAAGTGACCTTTCCAGAATACATAAGGAATTAGCTGCAACATTGGCGGACTGCTTCTACAAATCTGGCCCCACCAAGCCTAAACTACAAGGCGATAGAAATCTCTGGTTCAAGAGGGGCTGCAGGGATGCGAAGTGTGCATTGCTCTTGGCATTAAAACAAGGTAATAAGGTATGTGTTACCGAAGCCAGACAGGCATACAAGAAAATCATTTCTAACGCGAAATCAGAGTGGGAAGTAGAACGATGGCATGCCATCAGATCTACACTCGTGGCAAAGGATTCAAAGTCCTTCTGGAATCTCGTTCACACTGGGAAACCAGAGGGCAAGACCACGATTGACCTAAACGTTCCCGAAGAAGCTTGGTCTCTACATTTTAAAGAGCTCTATTCTATCTACCTTACAACGAGAAGTGAGGCCCCACCAAGCCTTCTGGCCCCGGATCCTACGTAGTGTACACCACCTTTTTCACTAGCTGAGGTTCAAACAGCTGTATCTAGCCTGCAACCGAATAAAGCCCCGGGGCTGGATAGGATTCCGCGTGACCTTTTTAGAGATGAACCGGTAGTATGGGTCCCATACCTTTTATTATTATACAACGCGATTTTGCAGGGGCTACCTTTCCCATGTACCTGGTTGGGGGCGGCGATAATCCCTATTTACAAGAAGGGTTCTCTGCTTGAACCTTCTAATTATAGGCCTATTAGCCTCGTCGATGTGAGCTAGAAAATGTATGCTAGGCTTCTTTTACAACGTTTACAGGACTGGATCAATGACAATAATATTTTGACCCCGCTCCAGGCGGGCTTTAGGGCCAAAACATCAACAATCGATCAACTATTCCGGCTCCAGGTCTTTTATTGGAAGCATGTTGTTCTGGATGGGGGTAGTTTATACCTTACCTTCGTGGACTTGAAGTCCGCATTTGATATAGTGGACCAGAACCAGCTCTGGACCATTCTACTAACAATGGGGATTCCACCATACTTATGCTATCAATTTAAACTCCTCCACAAAGGCACATTTGCCAGAGTTTGCTTTGGCAAGCATGGTCAACTAACAGGGCCGTTCCCGGTTGAGAAGGGGTTTAGGCAGGGTTGTGTGCTCGCCCCAACCCTCTTCTCCCTCTTTCTCAACGGGCTTATAGAAGATCTCCTTGTTATTAAATATATTGACTCCCCAAAACTGGCCTCCCAAAGATTTCCCGCCGTAATGTTTGCGGACGACACCCTGCTGCTTTCAAAATCGCAAATGGGCATGCAGCGGGTGTTGAACCAGTTCATCAACTTTTGTAATAAAAGAAACCTGGTGGTTAACATCAACAAGACCAAGTACATGGTTTTTAACGCTAGTACCACCAACTGCCCCCATCCGATGATGGAAGGCAGACCCCTGGAAAGGGTCCCAATTTTTGACTATTTAGGTTTATCCCTGAATGACAAAATGGGGTGGAGCCCAAAAATGGCCAAGGCTAATTTAAGATTAACACAGGCAGTAGGGGGGATTGTGTGCAAAAAATAGTAAGTGCCCCACTCGAAATTTTTAGAGTTCAAGCCAGGTCATCATCCCTTTACGGGGGGGGAACTCTGGGAGCACACACCAGCAAATGACTTATCTGCTACAGAAAACAATTTTATTAGGCAAATATTGACTTTGCCAAGAAATACTCCGCTAGTCCCGCTTAGACTGGATCTGAATATCCGCCCGATTGCAGACGCCATCGCCTCACGGCTACTCCTCTATTGGAGGCGGCTGTGGAGTACTCCTGAGCTGGCGAGCTATAAGGAGGAACTAAAGGTGGTGATGGCCGCTATAGGTGCAGGCAGGATTCCTTGGTTATCCTTTGTAAGGCAGTCTCTCACCCTGATTGGGCTCGACAATCTCTGGTCTAATCCCGAGGCTTCCTGCTCAGCTATCTCTAAGAAAACCATGTCTCACACTATAAAAGCCTTCAATCTAAGGAATGTATTCTGTTCAGTTAAAACTCCAAGTCTAACCGATGCCTTCCTGGATCATAAGTCACAATATAGCTTTGAGCAGGAGATGGATGCCATACAACCTACCCTAGCGAAGAAGCTTTATCTACAATTTAGATATGGAACTCTGCCTTTATACTCAACGACCGATGAGTAGACGGGGGGTCCAGCCCGTCCCTGCCCAGGTTGTCGAATAGAGGACGAAACTCCTGTACACATTATCCTCTTCTGTCCGGCATATAGTAATATCCGGAAGAAGTGGATAATTCAGTTGTGCAACAATCTGGGCATTAAGAACTATCTCGTTTTCTTCAGGATCTTGAAAAATGATACCAATGCAGTGATAGTGGCCGCTGTAGCAAAGTTCCTGTTCTCAATGTGGTCAATTCGAAGGAATCTGATTAGTTAAGATTGTTATATATTTGCACTAAGTTCTATTGTGGAGACAAAGGGAGTGAATGAGTATATCAAAGGATATTTTACAATTTTTAAGCATCTGTAGATCTAATTTAAATTTTTATAACTTTTAAAATTTCATCTCTCCCCACTTCGCTGATTTTATGACGATGGATTATTCCAATTGAATTGTTTATAAAAGACAACTATTATGTTCGAAAACTGGATATTTTATATGTATGTGCTTTTATGGTTAAACCTAACCGCAATATAGTTTTTGAACTGATTAACCCCTACTCCTAGTTCTCTCTCCTTCAGAAAACCCATCAACTCTGAGTATATGCTGGGTGCCAAATGTTCAATGGAAGAAGTAGATGTAGGAATTAGAAAGTGGGGACTGGTGACACGGGACTAATGAGTTGGGAATATGTGCGAAGGGGCATGGCTGACACCAGGTACCTGTTGGAGAAGTCATTTTTCTGGTTTTGCCTGCAGTGTGGGCATTTCAGATTGGTTGTGAAGAGGATGAGGCAGAACCAAGAAAACAGAAATCATGCATGGAGGGTTTTTTGTTTTTGAAGAAAATTACAACCTTATCAACTCTCCCATAGCCTTCTTTATATCTGTTCCTTTTTTAAATAGGTGGCACTAAATATATGCGTGTACTATGCATGCACTTCAGTTTTTTTCTGGACCCTTTAATGGCCCGATTGTAGTCCTCGCAGTGCCCTTTAAATTTCCTCCACCATCAAGTCCTGTTCCAGGGTAACTCGGTCCTCATGGGAGAGGACCCGCAAACATTATTCTATTTTTAACATGTATATAAATGAGTGCATAAATAAGTAAAATCTACAATTGCTTCCTCTTGAATTATTATTTATTTTAATTTAAGGTACAGCAACACTTGAAAGTCTGAGTTTATTAAATGCAACTGCAATCTACATATATTAACTTCATTATACATATATACCTTCCATATACTTATGTATCTTTACATTTATTACTTTGCTTCTAATTCAGCATACCCAATGCACTACCCTATATCTCACCATATATCACATGCAATATATCCTCTACTGCCAATCTGACTCATCTCAAACCTTATTCCACTACACTCTCCAATTCACTACCCTATTTCTCACCCTATAGTTCCCTCAATATGTCCTCTATCTCAACTCTCAGACTCATCTCAAACATCATTCTACTACTCTTTCTAATGCACTTCTATATTTCTCACCCTATACCCCTCTCAATATATCCTGTGCCTCTGCTCACCCATTAATCCCAAACCCCATACCACTACTATGATCCTGAAAATAACCTTTTCTAGACTCTTTCCTTCTCTACCCTTCCTTGCATCATCTCATGTTAATTTCATATTTCCCTACACTAATTCACCACTAATCCTTTTTGGGATCCAAAGTAGCCTGCTACTCACCGAAAAGTGCTACAACACCTCATCAGGGGAGCAAACGATATATAAATGCAAACCCTTCCCTCTTCCATCCTTCCACTATCCTTTTAATCCAAATAACAGACTAACATGTCCACCGCTCAAATTGATTTCATATTTCCCTATACTAATTCACCACTAATCCTTTCTGGTTCTGGATTAGCATCCTACTCACGTAAAAACGCTTCAACCCTGCATATGGGGTAGCAAGCCCTATATCAATGCAAACCTTTTACTCTTCTATCCCTCCACTACCTTCCTCAATCTAAATAACAGAATAACAGATATACAGCTCAAAATAATTTAATAATTCACTATATTAATTCGCTACTAATCAGTTTTGGGTTCTGGAGTAGGCTGCTACTCACAGAAAAGGAACTTTGACGCCTCATCAGGCATAGTGAGAACTATATAAATGGAATTACAATTGCGTCCCCCTGCCCAAACTCGTTGCCACTTTTATAGATCAAGCTGAGCCCCTGGGTTTCGATGTATTCGAGAACAATGTGCTAACAAGCATTACAAATACACATTCTGGTAACGTGCCATGAACAGAGAAAGGAAGTGCACACATTATGATGGCTTCATTAGTAAGGATAAATGATGTTGAGGTATAGTTTGGGAACTTCAAATGTTAAGCACATGAAAAACCAGTTGTGTCAAGTACAGTGTTGATTTAATCAGAAATGTTACATGCATTTTAGTAAATCCAATTCAGCGATATCACTTTGTAAATCTGGGGCAGTACCAAATTCCATGGGTGTTGCATTTGAAAACCCACTGCACTTCCCATGGAATGCCTCCCGGGAGCAGAGTAAGACCACGCAGTGATTTGTGCTGCGTCTCCTTACTCATGAATTATGAGGCCACTCAATGCAACAATGTCACACAGGGTGGCTTTGCGTGGCCTCATAGATATATGAGAGCCCTGCATAACGCATGTATCACTTTACGTGGTGCAAAAGGGATGCAGGGTCTCATAGATAAGCCCACTTTATGTGGTGCAGAAGTGATGCAGGGCTCTCATAACTAAGTCTCTTATGTTTTTTCTTTTGTGCTAAGCCCTCAATGAGAGTGCATGTGTTTTCAAGCTGCCTCCCTCGTGTACTTCTCTCCCTCTGCAGTCCATGTTGATCTCTTTCACCCATGTGCTTCTCCCCACACCCTTTCGTGTTTCTCCCCCACACTTTGCTATTCTTACCCAACTGCTCGTATCACCTTTCCCTGCCCCCGCTCTTTCTTGCCCATCTCTTAAACTTTTGCCGTCTGTGTTTCCTCAGCCCCTCCCGCCGTCTCTGATGCTCTCTTCAGGGCGACCAACCTGGCACTGCCCTTTGTCTGTCTGCCAGTATTAACAGGTTTCTTGGTGTGCCTCGGGCCTCTTAGCTGACACTGTCACATGATAATGTGGTCACGCGCATTCCTGTTACAATTCAAAGTGATCACGTGTTAGTGATAAACATAAGTGCTCACCCCAACCTGCTGCACAGTACACTAGAGAACATGTTCTTGCCATTGGTTCACAGCTTCTAATGTCAGCCTGAAACTTTTACACAACTATGTTTTCTGTGTGCTTTGATCTTTGTGTAATGATCACAGAACGTGGGTTAACCTTCTATGTGCCAGTTTAGTTCACATCCTGACAGAGTGGTTGACGTTTGCAGTTTACCCGTTCTTTTACCGTTAACCTGTGGAGGAGGGCTGTGGATTTCAAATGCTAGACGTTGCTCCATTAACATGTGGCCTGGTGCACTGGACAAATACTTCTCCACACTTCTCCACGAGGTCACACATTTACCTCCAGAGTAGACTTCAAATTGTGATGCACCCGGTCCCTGTTTTTTTGTTGCTCTCCAAGGGAAGCAATCTGCTCTTCTCATTTCAGTGAGTGGAGGGGATTTTGTATGTAAATGACGTCAGGGGCACGCCTGCATGAATCTCAAATGGCACTATGCCATGTATCATACCCTCCTCCGACCCTGGCTTTTTACCCAGCATTCCTTAGAGCGACTGGACTCGCAGCATCACTTCGCCCATTAATGCAATTAACCTGCAATTCCCAGAAAGCAAGCAGTGCTGCTTAAAAGCCAGGACTGGCTGAACTTCTTATACATAGGGTGACCAGATGGATCTATGTCACCAGGGCACCACTTAACTTTAACATATCATTATTATCAGGGGGATTGGCCAATTGGCACCATTTAAATCAATCAATATTACAACACCCAGAATGCAAAGATATGTAAACACAAAGTCCAGGAATGGAAAAGTGGTGTCCAGGTCACATAGAGCTACTATGCATAAACTTCATACCACACAGAACTCAGGCTCCTCCCTGATGAATGACCACTCACTGTTTTTTAGGTCGAAGCCTGCATAGGCTGCGCATGCGCAGTCTCACTGGTGAGATCTTATGATCTTCATTAGCAGGCTTTAAGCCCGCCCCTCTTTTCCATTGGCTGACGTCACTGTTCATGCTAAACGGCGGCCAGTCATTGGGAAAGAGCACTTGCTGACGTACAGTTTTCTCTATTTGAGCCGTCCCACTAGGACTGGCTCACTTTCCTCCTTTGTGAAAGCTTTGTTATCTTTATGGGGCCATGTGTTTTCAAACACATGGCCCCATAAAGATAACAAAGCTCTCACAAAGGAGGAAAGTGAAAGTGGAACGTGCTTGGATAAGCTTGTGCCGTGGCTGTGAGTGACAAGTCAATCCAATGGCTGCGCTCTGAGTCACGCTTCTCTGTTGAAATGGATGTGTTGCCTCATAACGTGCGTTTATGGAAAGAAAACTCTTATCTGCTAACTCCCGCTGTTGGAATGTCTCGTGTCAGAGGTCTGCTCCCCATCCTTGCCACTCTGTCTCCGGCGCACAACTCGAGGCCAGCCACACAGTGCCTGCTTATAGACCGTCCGCTTCCAGGTGAGGGTCTCACGCAAATGTGCAGGGAAGCTGTGAGGGGGAAAGAGAGCAGGAAATCAGGGCCTCTGTTTAACCTCGATACACTGGCAGGGCTACTTTTAAATGGCAGTCAGAAGTGGTGTGAGGTCTGGGTGTAACTAAAGAGAGGACTGGACTGGACCATCTGCTTTGAGCGCCTCTGGAGATTGTTTGGGATCAGACTCACTCTTCTCCAAGATCCCACCCGCCGTTCTGGAACCTCTGCTTGCTGGCAGTGCCTCCGGCCGCTGCTGCCCCCCTGACTGCACTTCCTCAGTTGTTGCTGTGCCTCCTGCCCCTCTGCCGGGCCATGGCCTCCACTGGCAGCGGGATGGAGGAGGTGCATGTCTCAGTGCTGACTCCCCTCAAGCTGGTGGGGCTTGTGTACATCTTCTTGGCTCTGTACCTGGACATCAGAGTCGTGCTGAGATCGGCCTGGTTGACGGCCGAACACCAATCCTACCTGTCCATCTGGGAGTCCTGCACCAAGGAACTCAGCCACTGGAACGGCAACTCCACCCTGCAGAGCGGTGAGGGCTGCAAACTTCTTCCCGTGAGATGCGTGCTGCTGCGCGTGGGCATCTCGCCCTGTGTGTGACATGAACGCGCATTTTAAAGTCTTTATTTCGGTGTGCCTCCCTGGCCCTGTCTTCATCCCTGTGTCCATTGCAGACACTTCCCATAAATGTTTGCACGCCCGTTTGTGTCTAGGTGCCCTGTGTGTATCACTGAACTGTGTGTAAGCATGTGCCCAGCGCACTGCCCTGTCTCTGTGGCCCTGTCTCTGTGGCAGTGTGCTCGTGTCCCTGCCCCCTGTCATCGAGTCCCTTCTCAAAGCCATCAATCTTTGAAGGTGTGTGTCTCATTGGCCAGCCAGTAGCCCGTTCCCCCTTTCACTTTGCGTTATGTCTGAAATCTTGAGCTCGCTCCAGTGCCAAGTGTGTTTGTGACCCAGTGCCAATCTTACCAGCCCAATCTGTAAACCGCAGTTTCACCAGCCTTCTTGACTTATTCTCGTCTTTTTGAACCTGCCTGTAACCACCTCCCCATCCAAACTCCAGTATGTCACACTGCGCAAACAACACTGCTCTTTTCTATCTGGAAACAACAAAAAGAAAAAAAAACTATGCCCTACTTACTGCCTCTATCTATTCCATTCTCCTGTCTGTCTCGCAAATTGGTACACATGCTCTTGGTAAAGTCTAGTGGGCACCAGGTGTATGTCCAATTCCTCTCTGCCAGCCACCCTGCCCTCGCCTGCCACTTCTTTCTATCTGGCACCCTGTGCTCTCACTCACCGTCGGCCTGCCTTGCTCTCGGTGCTGAGCCACCCTCCTCTCTGGCTGCCACCCTGGGCACCTGTCTCCACCTTCTGCCTGTGCCCGTCTCTTATTTTCCAGTATGTGCACCATTATCGTGTTTTCTAAATACCTGCAGACTCGTGTAGTGGGTGGGTCGTTATGTAAGAGATGGCGTGCGTGTCATGTTACGGAATGTGGGACTTTATAATGCCATGTGTGGTGCACCCACGCTGTGTCCTGGACAATGCACGTAGTTTACGTGCAGACTGTGGAACTCGGTGTTTATTGCTCAGTCCGCAAAGTGCATTCATGCATCTAAACATACATCGGACGATGGTACAGCACCTACGATTCGAGTCAATTGACATTTGATAATTTGCAATATTTTCCGATTTGCTTGCCCGTACCCAAGGCGGCGCCCTTTATGACCCAAAAATTAAGTGTCTCTGTTCACAGTGGGCGAACCCATGAATTCCTGTCACCTCCGTGGCGTGTTGAGGTGCGGGTGGGGTAGAAAGATCTGAGAAGGTAGAACTTTAACACACGGAGAGTGGGAGGCCATGTGTCGCATCGCACCAGAAGTGCCGTTCTCCCTGCAGGCTGCTCGTTTTGTTAGGGGAGTAACGAGGCCCCTGAAGCCCCCGGGTTAAGGCTGGGGGGCTTCAGAGGCACCAATGTCCCCCAGGCCTATATTTGTGAAACATGGAAGAGTAAGGGCCCTTCGCCATATTTTGCATGGTTTCGTGTTACGCCATTGTGTGTTGTGGCTGTTGAGTTGACGGGCAGGGGGGAACCTATATAATTTCATATTTGCTGGAAGTGGGGTGCTCGTGGAAGCTTTGAGTCAGGTGTACTTGACATTTACTGCACCATCGCCCTGCTACGTGTGCCTCGGTTTCGGAAAGAGGCTCTGCTCACTGGCTCGAGCTGGGTTCCCACAGAAATTGGCACCGAGTGCATTTTCATGTGTCACATTTCTCTTTCCAAAGACAACGGTGCACTCAGTCATCACCTGAACACAAACCCTCCTCATCTTCCTTCTTCTCACCAACCAGTGCTTAATTTGAACCTGTGGTTTCCAGTGCTCAGCACCGGTACTTAAAAATGAACACAGGCACTTGAGCACCAGTTAAGAACACATTCATTTTTGGTGGACACAGGGAGATAAGGTGATTCACTCGATACCGAGGTTCGAAACTGGTTCCCCAGCTCCGAGGTCGGCAGCTCTGGGTATTACGCCACATCCCCTCCCCACTTCTTTCAATAGTCTCTGTGGGCCATATTATCAAGCAAGGATGATACATTATCGCTGCTTTTATCGGCAGGAAACTGCCGCTAAAGTGGCGATAATGGGCTTGATAATAAGCCCTTGTGAATTCCCATAAAAGCCGAGGTTAACACCAGAACCTGGGCTTCTATGGGAATTCACAAGGGCCTATTATCAAGCCCATTATCGCCGCTTTAGCGGCAGTTTCCTGCCGATAAAAGGGACGATACTGTTGCTTGATAATATGGCCTGTGTTTTTAAAAATTATTATCAATCAACTTTCGTTGCGTCCAATGTAAACAAGCATTAAAAAATTCAATAGGTCTCGCCTTTCATTAAGTTAAAGCCATTTGCTTTGCTATACAATACCATTAGCAAAGCAAATGGCTTTCACTTAATCAAAGGCGACACCTATTGCATTTTCAATGCTTGTTAAACTCTGAGAGGGAACAGATGCACATGGAACCTTGAACCTCAGAAGGGGGAATGGACAGACATGGGCCTCCATTTCACCTCACAATACACCTATGCCACAACAGGAGCTCTCTGGCCTGTGCGTGCTCTTAAAAGCTGCTTTGTGCTACTTTGGGTGCAGGATTTCTAAATAAGAACCCAGTAAGGTTCGTGCTTCATTGCAATACACTTCTAATAGTAACAATAGAATGTGTGCTGTTTCTACTGGAAAGGAAACCTTTCCAGAACTGTGGGTAGCAAAAAAGACACCAGGGTATTCAATCTTCCTATCTATAAATGGACTCATTAAATGAAGTAGAGCCCCACATATCAACACCAAATGACTGACTGTGTGCACAAAGAATGACCGGCTTTAAAATAATGCATTGTTACTTACTTGATAAACCGCCACTGAAAGAATAGAACTGATGCAGCAGCTACACAAAACAAGCATTTGCAATGCATTACTGCATAGTTTGAGGTATTGGCGCTGCAAGCAATAATATACCAATAGCTCATACTTTCAGTAATGGGAGACCTAGTGCATTGCAATTGATTGCATAGTGAGCCGGGAACCAGTATTGTATGTCTCAATGCTGTACTGCAAGCTGCTCCTAGAGCTCCCTAGTGAGCAAGGCACCAGCACTGCATGTCTAGGTGCAGTACCGCAAGCTGTTCTTCGAGGTCCCTAGTGAGCAAGGCACCTGCAGTGCCTGTCTAGGTGCAGCACAGCAAGGTGCTCCAATAGGTCCCTATTGAATATCATAAACTTTGAAGATATGGTAAATCAACCCTACCCATAATGCATTGCATGCAAGACTGTACCACGAGTACATTCAAAAAGCTATGTCCATATATATAATTAAAAGCTTTGAAATGTGACAGAACAATTATTATATTAATTCTGATTAGGTTGTACTCTATGTGGAGCTGATGAAGGGAAATTTATAGAAGGTCTAATGTAAATGTGTAGGTGCAGTACCGCAAGCTGCACCTAGAGGTCCCTAGTGAGCATCAAACTTTTGGTTGCATATGGTACTACCATAATGCAATGCATTGCATGCAAGACCGTATCATGAGAACATTCAAAGAGCTATGTCCATATATACAATTAATAGCTTTGAAATGTGACAAAACAATTATTTTATTAATTCTGATTAAGTTGTGCTCTATGTAAAGCTGATGAAGGGAAATTCATAGAAGGTCTAATTAATATACATGTAAGATGTGGAGATTCAGTACTGTAAGCTGCGCCTAGATGTCCCTAGTGAGCATTATAAACTTGAAGATATGGTAAATCCACCGTACCCATAATGCATTGCATGCAAGACAGTCCCACAGTACATTCTATATATACAATTAGTAGCTTTGAAATGTGACAAAAGTATTATTATATTAATTCCGGATTAGGTTGTACTCTATGTAGAGCTGATGAAGGGAAATTTATAGAAGGTCTTATATAAATGTGAGATGGGCTAGTGAGTAAAGTAACCACTGCCAATCTTGTTTAGGACTAAGTGAGTGTCTTGTCTGAAGGCCTTTAAGAAAATAGTGCCTTGAGGTTGTAATTAAAACCTAGGGCGCATCAACACATATAATAGGGGTTCTCCTCACAGGGAGTTACAAAAAGAGACAGGGAGGTACTAAGGAGGGACTACAAAGCCTAATGACCAATGAAAAGCCACCATTTACAAAGGACAGGGACAGGAGCCAATTAAAAAGAACAGAGGGAAGTGGGTGGGAAGTAGGCGGAGCTTTATGCACATATACTGAATACAGCATGTCTTGAAGAGACAGCGCAAGCGCTCCCTAGTCGAGACTTAAAGAGTCCCCATCAGTTGTGTCTTTCACTGCAAAGCTGCTGTAAACTAACAGGTCAAAGACTATTTAGCCCTACGTAAGGAACTGCATGTAGGAGTTAGACAGCTTGACAGGGGGCAAGACATGGTTTTGGCAGTGGCATTTATTGAGTTACTGTGTCTTTCAATGCTGTCGCTAACTTTGTTCTCGGTTTATACATTGAATTTCGTTCCGCCCTATTAATTTAATTAACATTTTTCAAATGTATGCACACCTCCCGGAGTCAATCTAAGCACTGTGTGTGGTCTAGAGAAGACATGACCACAATATAAATGGCCACCATTAAAACACACTGAGGTGTCATAATAGAAACACAGGTGCGGGCATGGCTGCTAGCAGATCCTGGAGACAAACACTATGCAATAAAGGACATCACGAACATATGACATATTCATTGTCATTGTATCCCAGCATATCTGTGCAGGGTGAGATTGTCTGTCCGCGAACCCTGGTGAAATTTACTCCGACAAAACAAGTCACCCTATCCATTGGAGTGACGTCTCATTAATTTCTTGGGTCTTGGAAGGGAGAAGATAACCTTCGTAGTGGATGAAAAACAAGACCTATCAGTGGCTATATTTACAGATTGAGCTGTCATTCTACGATTTTACTGAAGGCAAGCATGGGGGAAGTTACATTGTAATTTTAGTAAGAGGCAGAACTAGGCAAGGTAGCTATTTCCATATTTCCATCACAGAGCACATCATGTTCCCCACGCTCACTGATGTCATCAGGTGAGACCTTCATCGCAAATTGAGAGGTGATTTAGACAAATGTGAGCAATGCTATTGTTACATTTTTGTGATGGGACGTTACAGTTATAGTTAGGTTCAGATTACACATTCACAACACAATAGAAATTCAGCAATTATTGTTATCTGAGCTTACTATAACTTATGACCTCACCTATAACATCACTTATTTTCCCCCTTTTTATTTATCATTTTCAAGTACAAAGGATAGAACAACCCCACATTTCGTGACATGATGTACAGCATATGCTTACATTGTCATAGGAAATAGCAAAGTATACAAGCATTTCGCTATGTACAGTAGGAATTTGAACACCCGCCCTGAAAGTAATTTATTGACAATGAACAGAAGACATTGAACAGCCCAGGCATATCAGTGTACAGGGAAACATTCTGCTTGCTTTTTCCGATTATGCCGGAAAGAACACAAAGGTGCGTTGCAAGGAAAGGGGCAGCTCGCAATTGTGAGGGCAGACATGTGTGACAAGGGGGAGACGCATACCAGCTGAGTCAATCTTGTGAATGGGCGTTCCTACGCTGCAGAAAAGCATTAAGAGGTTGCCAGATGTTACACGAGTGGGATGTGGGGGGCTGCATTAGCGGCTACAGCTCGCTCGTCATGTCACAAAGTGTCAGGCTCCTGAGCCAGTTTGCCGCCCCCAGCTTAGCGGAATCTCCCATTTCGCCAGCAGCAGCGCTATTGCAGCAAAGTGTCGGGACTCCTTGGGCATATTGTGAACATAGCCCAGCCACGAAAGTAGGGGCCCTGGATCCAGCGCCATCTCTAGCTACTGGGAAAGTTGTGCGAATATATCAAGCAATAGTTTGTGGACGTGCGGGCATGCCCTGTTATGTGTCGGTCCTCAGGATCGGGATGATGCTCAGAGGGGTCCACCTCTTGATCTAACCAAGCCTAGATGGCCATTACAGACTAGGTCAGTGGAAGGATCAAGCGAGGGAAGGAAAGGAAGTGACCAACAGGGAGGGAGATCTGAAATGACAAAACAAGAAATCATATAACCTGATATATATATATTTCACGGAGGCCGCATGCAGAAGCACGAAACGCTTTAAAGCACGCGGCTATTCGGGAACTACACTCCAACAAGCTGCAGAAAAGGTGAAAGCTATTGATAGAAAAACCCTGTTGTCTGAAAAGAGGACTGTAACAACGAAAAGGGGAAGTGGCATTATCAGATTGATAACGAACTATTCGGTGGCAGCGAATAGAGTTCGAGCCATTATGTCCAAGAACTGGGGGATTCTAAAATCTGATCCTGTAATTGGAAAAGATTTACAAGAACACCCCATGATAACTTTCACAAGAATAAGATCGTTGAAAGATAGGCTGGTCTCCAGCCATCTCTCAAGAGAAAAGCCAAAAGGAGATCTTCATGCCATGCATGGGTCATACCCATGTGGGAAATGCAAGGCATGCAGTAATAGCCAGAGGGTATTAGCCTATCACGTGCCACACAAAGATTCTAAGATCAAGATTGGCAAGTTCATTACTTGCTCAACCACATTTGTGGTTTACTGTCTAACGTGCCCCTGCGGACTTCGGTACGTGGGGAGCACCACTAAGGCAGTGAAGTTACGGGTCCTAGAGCACCAACGGGCCATTGTGAACAAGGATGAGAGCTATCCGATGGCCCGACATTTCGCCTCTCATTACAATAGTGACAGGACCCTATTAAGTTTCTTTAGCTTGGATTGTGTCCCGCAAGACATAAGGGGTGGGGATCTGAAACGGAAGCTTAGGCGTTTGGAGTCAAGATACATTGTAGATCTCCAAACTAAGTCACCTGGAGGTCTCAATGCAGGGGAGGAACTTCTATCACACCTTTAAGTGATAGTAATTGACAGTAAATGGGCTAAAAGGTGTCAGTGCCTGAGAATTTTTTATTTTTTTTTGAATAGTTAAGAAATTTTGTTGGTGGTTCGGTTTTGACCTTTATGATGAATTGAAGACATGAAGTTAATTTGACATTGTGGTGTATGGGTTATGGAGGTATATCATTCACAGTACACCTAGTGGGCCATTCAGGCCGTAATCATCAAAATATATTCAACATAGGTCTAAATGAGTAGAATTAGCCTTTGTAAACCCTTTACGAACAGAAACATAGAAAATTGGTGCAATGCGGGACTGGTCGACTTTATGAGAATTGGTTTTTGAAAATTAATAATCACGATGAATTAGCCCATTCAGGGCATAATTGTAAATATCGTGTATATAGTATGTAAATATCTGACTAATTAGTTTTCGTTAGTCTGCTTAATGTTTATCATGTGTTGACCAGTTTGAACATTGTTTTGGGATTAATTTCATTACTATGAATTGAGTATTTCACCATTCAAAGATGGCGCTCATGAATTGAAGAAAATTGTCCATTGTTTGTTTCAATGGTAATGCCTTATTTCAACTTCCGCCTTGCCGCCGCCAGCTGACACTGACGAAGGCAAGTGCTGAAACGCGTCTGTTGGAATATATTTGTGCGCAATAAACTTATAAATAAGTTTAGCCTGTTGCGAGTGCTGTTTCCTGTTGGTTTCTTTGGAACTGCGGAGCTCTGAATATATATATATATATATATTCACTGAAAAAACCATAGGTTATAGACCATATATAGTTAGGAATTAGCATTTACAAAACCTTGAAAATTCACAGAAAAAACCATAGGTTATAGACCATATATAGGGGCCGATTAGGATGGCGGACGGACTTGCGTCCGTCCGCCACCCCTGAGTAGGAGGGACCGTCCGCATGGGCAGCGGCGGTCCCTCCATGGCAATTAGGATGTGACCGCCAGGGTGGCGGTCACATCCTCTATTATTAACATTGCGGCGGGTGCAGCTTCAAGCTGCACCCGCCGCAATGTTAAAAATGCATGTGTTGCATTTACATGCCCAAAGCGGCAGGCACCGCACGGTGCCTGCTGCTTTGTGTACGCAAATGCTGGGGGGTACCATAGGTACCCCCCATGTGCACCCCCCACCCCCCATTCACCCAGGGGGCCCGCAACGGGCCCCCAAAGTGAATGTCCGTATGCTTTTCCATGGCGGAAAAGCCGCCGTGGAAAAGCATATTTACACAAACATCATAATATGGCGGACGGTGTCTCATAGACACCGCCTGCCATGTTATAGCTTTTCCGCCGCGGTCGGAAGCCGACCGCGGCGGAAAAGCGGCGGACGGAATTCCAGACCCACCAGCCATCCTAATTTGGCGGTGGGTCTTTGGAGTCTCCGCCGCGGTTTTTCCGCATCCTCCAGGCCGGCGGACACTTCCGCCGGCCCGGAGGATGCGGAAAAACCGCCATCCTAATCGGCCCCATAGTTAGGAATTAGCATTTAAGAAAACTTTTTTTACTCACACAAAACCATTGAAATTCCATATATAGTTAGTTGTACTAACTATATATCGCGCACCCGCAATCCACTGCTGATCATGTCACATATTACATCATTCATGACATGGTCAGTGACATCACTGATGACATCACTGATGACATCACTGATGACAACACTGATGACATCTCAAATTACATCACTGATGACATCACTGATGACTACATCCAGTGACTGTATAATTCTGTAAAGTTAAAATATGTCTTACAAATTGAATAATGAGTGGGTTTATAAGTGTCTGGATGAAGGATTTAGTAGGTGCATGACTGACTGTATGAGTGAGTGATTAAATGTGTCTCACTGAGTGCATGGGTTAGTGACTAAACTGTCTTAATTTGTGCATCATTGTGTCTGTTGTTCTGTAATCTGCTGCATGTGTTGATCATTAGCTATATGAGTAACTATATGGATTATTGATTGTTTGCCCAAGTATTTGTATGGGAGACTGAGTGTGTGTGTGGGTGGCTGGGAGGTGTATGACTCTGTGCATACATGTGTGAGCAGTTGATTCACTAGATGTATGGGTTCAAAAGTGCATATAGAAACAACTGTATGGGCGGTTGACTGTGTGCATGAGTGTATTGGTGAGTGAATGGATATCTCAGTGCTACATGTCAAAGTAAGTACATATGTAAAACACAGTACATGTGACAGTTGACATATATAAATAACTGTGCATAAGAGCCAGTGAATGTGTGAGTGGCTGTATGGATCATTGTGAACTTGTATCACGGATTGTATAAGAGAGTAAATATGTGTTAGTATATGTTTGAATAAGTAAGGTGTGTATAACTGTATAGTTGAGGAAATGGAGGTGTGATTGATTCTTTGCATGACTGACTAGGTGTGTGAGTAACTCCATGGATGAGTGACAGTCTGTGAGTGTCTGTTTACACTGAGTGTATCTAAGGTTATATTAGAGTCTGAAGAGGTTCATCGTATTATCATATGAATGATGTCATCAGTGATGTGATCAGTAATGTCAAATGAGATGTCATCAGTGATGTCATCAGTGATGTCATCAGTGATGTCATCAGTGATGTCATTTGAGATGTCATCAGTGATGTCATCAGTGATGTCATTTGAGATGTCATCAGTGATGTCATCAGTGATGTCATTTGAGATGTCATCAGTGATGTCATCAGTGATGTCATTTGAGATGTCATCAGTGATGTCATCAGTGATGTCACTGACCATGTCATGAATGATGTAATATGTGACATGATCAGCAGTGGATTCCGGGTGCGCAATATATAGTTAGTACAACTAACTATATATGGAATTTCAATGGTTTTGTGTGAGTAAAAAAGTTTCTTAAATGCTAATTCCTAACTATATATGGTCTATAACCTATGTTTTTTTCTGTGAATTTTCAAGGTTTTGAAAAATGCTAATTCCTAACTATATATGGTCTATAACCTATGTTTTTTTCAGTGAATTTCAATGGTTTTTTAATAGCAAATATCAAAAGCTTTAAAATGTATTCTTCTTTAAATCAAAAACTATATTTATATGTTTATTAATAAAAAAAATGTTAAATTATTTTTTTTGTTTCGCTCCCGGTCCGCGAACCGGTTAGCTTTCCGTTAGCTCAATTTAATGCCGCGATCCGGTCCGCCAACCAGTAAGCGTTCCGTTTGCGCAACTGTCGCGTTAGAAAACAACATCGTGACGCATCGCGTCAGCGTGACGTATCGCGTTGTCGCATGATACGTCATATGACGCGCCGCGTTAGCGTACCCGGAAGTGAACCGGTACACGAAGCGCAGCTTCCCGGAAGCGATCCGGGACGCGGCGCGAAGCGCATAACGTAAACACAACAGGTCATGTGACTTGTTAATAACAGTTTTCATTGGTTCATTTCACTTTTGGTTTCCTAATGATGTAAGGCTAGGTCATGTGACCTAAAAGTAACACTTTTCATTGGTTTAGAACTATTGTTTTTCCCAAATGATGAAAACCCCTCCTTGTTTCCTCACTCTGACTTTCATCTTTGTGAGAGGAAGACCTTTTTTCATCACTGAGCAATGGCAAGTGTTGTAGCTTCAGCTGGTGCATCCCCACCACCACCACCACCTCCTAGGAAGAGAGGACCACCTGCTGAAGTTATCATTCAGCAAGAGGAGGAAGGAAGAAGAGGAAGAGCAGCAAGAGAGGCATTTTTTGCCTGAGGAGTCCAGGAGGTCTCATGTCAAAGAAAATTATATTTGGCAATTTTTTAAATATCCCCGGGCCAAAAAAAAGTGAATGCCCGGTATGTAACTTGCCTTATCTGTAAGAAAGATTTGTCCAGAGGGACAGATAAAAAATATAGTTATGGCAATTATACAATGCATCGCCATATGGAGAGGTGGCACCCTAACAACTACAGTGCTGTGCAGGTACGTGACCTGCAAGATAATCCCCCTTCTGTGGCCAGAAGATCAGTTGTAGAGGAAGTGACGGGACCAGAGGCGAGGGAGATGGTCCCAAATATACAGATGAGGTTCGGGACAGTCAAACAAGTGTGCGTGCGTTGCGGTCAGTTGATTTGCTACAGAGAAATTAGCATCACTTTAATCAACTTAGCAATTGATAATCATGTTTGTACAAACCGATTCAGAAAATAAATTATCTTTTTTTTTGTTGCTCCTGTTGAGCCCTTTACAATGAATCGTTTTCGTTTCCCCCCCAAAAAAACAAAAAAAATATAAAACCGTTCAAAAAATACAAAAAAAGTAAAAAAATGTTCAGAAAAAAAATAAAAAAAATATAAAACAACAAAAATAATTTAAAAAAAAGTTCTTTTCAGAACTACCTCCCCTTTATAAAAAAATTGCTAGAATGTTTAGCACTCTGGCAACCTCTATTTCTTTTGGTTCGCTTCCCGGTTCGCTCGCCGGTACGCGAACCGGGAGCGAACCAAAAAAAAAAAACAAAAAAAAAAAAGAAGAGTAAGTATAAGGGAAGGAAACAGAGAGTAATGTTAAAAGAAAGACAGCTATAGGGACTAAACCAGAGATACTGTTTAATAGATCTATTTACCGAAGAAAAGATGGAAGAGGGTATAATTGTGAAAAACAAAATAGATAAGGAAGTGAAAGAAAAAAAGGAGAGTAGAAGAATAACAAAAAAGAGTTTCTTAGAGAATGTGACTGAATGATCAAATTAAGGTTAAAACATTGGAATAACAGAGAGAAAAAACGGAATGCAGAAAAGAAGAAGTAACAGAAAAGGAATGATTGAAACAGCAAAGAAATGTAAATAACATAGGGGCATATTATCAACATAGGCGATAAAAGTTTCGCTGCTTTTATCGGCAGAAATCTGCTGCTAAAGCCGCTTTTGCGGCAGAAAACTGCCGCTAAAGCCGCTTTTGCGGCAGTTTTCTGCCGATAAAAGCAGCGATAATTATATTGCCTGTGTTGATAATATGCCCCTTAGTGTGCTTGAACTACAGAGAGAAAGCATAATGAACAAGTAGTGAAACAGTGATCAGTCAGAGACAGTGAGAGTAATAGAGACGGAGTGAGTGAACAAGAGTGAGGAACTATGAGAAGAGAGGGACTGAGAAAAAGAGTGGAAGGAGTAGAGTAAGTAAGTAATAGAGAAAGGAATGAGGGAAGTAGCAAAGGCAGGAAAGTGAGGGTTAAAGAAATGAAGCAGTGGAATTAATAGAAGTTAAATGTGATACAAATGTAACGAAAAGAGTACAAAACATTTACCTTATAATTGTCGTTAACTTAGTCACTTGTTATTTTTATACTTTCAATCTGTGAAAGAGAGAAGAAACATTTGAAAAATATTAAAACATGTATTTAAAAATTAGAAAAGACAAGGGAAAAGATTGAAGGACAAACAGTTTTTCAACAACTTTGACACTTACAGAAGCCTCTGCTTCTCCATACCCCCTACACAGTCCTAAAAATATACATTTTAAACTAACAGTATCTTGATGCAGATGAAGTGAGGCCTATCTTGCAACATGGTGCATCTTTTGCACTGCTGCTGTCTCACAAAAGTGACGCAATGGCAGCGCAAAAGAGGTGCACAGCCATCATAAAACTGTCCCTAACATTTTAAATGATTGTTTCAGGATGCCAATAAGGTGTTTCCTATCCAGAGGTTTGTTTGAGGTGAGGCCTACTCAGGGTTGCAGATGAAATTTAGAGTTGTTGAAGAGTACAGAGGAGATAATACATGTCCATACCTACCAATGAAGTGAGTCATGTCCACTTCACTCTTGAACAAAGGCCACACCTCCTCTGTTTCCCTGGACAGGCCTAAAGTTGATCTGCACAATGTGATTCGTAATGTTAGGAAACACAGGTGATGTAATTGAAAAACGTGGAATTTCTTTTGCTCATTTCACAATCACATCACTTGTGTTTCCTTTGCTTAGGTATCTAATTGTGCAGATGTAGTCCAGCATATGAAAGAGTACGCAGAAGTGCAGCACTGCATGCAACAACTTTGACACTTAATGAAGCCTCAGCTTCTGCATGCCCTCTACACAGTCCTAATTATATACATTTTAAACTGACGGTATCTTGCTGGAGATGAACTGAGGCCTATCTTGCAACATGGTGCATCTTTTACACTGCTGCTGCATCACAAAAGTGACGGAACAGCGGCGCAAAAGAGGCACACGGCCATCATAAATCTGCCCTTAACATTTTAAATGATTGTTTCTAGATGCTGATAAGGTGTGGCCTATCCACAGATTTGTTTCAGGTGAGTGCTACTCAGGGTTGCAGATGAAATTTAGCCTTGTTGAACAGTACAGAGGAGATAATACATGTGCAGGCCTACCAACGAAGTGAGTCATGTCCACTGCACTCTTGAACAAATGTCAGACCTCCTCTGTCTCCTGGACCAGGCCTAAACCTCATCTACACAATGTGATGTGTAATGTTAGGAAACACAGGTAATGTAATTGAAAAACGTGCAATTTCTTTTGCTCATTCCACAATCACATCACCTGTGTTTCCTTTGCTTAGGTATCTCATTGTGCAGATGTAGTCTATCATATGAAAGACTACGTAGAATGTGAGCACTGTATGCAACAACTTTGACACTTACAGAAGCCTTAGCTTCTCCTTGCCTACTACACAGTTCTAAATGTATAACATAAATACAAAAAGTACAGAATTAATTATACATGTTAAATGGTTTATTTTTGCTGTTCTCAGAATTTATCAAATTTCACTAAAAACAGTGATTTGAAGGTATTCATCATATAACAGCGGGGAAAAAAAACACAATCAAAATGATTGTGTTTAAAAAACCCATATAACATAACCAATCAGAAATCAGAACTCGTAAAAATTAACTTACTTTCCATGACGTCGAAGGATATCCTATGAACAGCTTACACTCTGTTGTGCTGTTATTATTTTCAGCCAGCCACTTTCTGAAAGAAAAGCTCCATCGTTTTGACAAATATGTTACATACAATAAATAACTTCTCGCTCTCTACCACACTTTTCCACAAGGCCAAATCGTGTAAGAGCCATTTATAACTCTTGGAATTCTTCTAAGAAAATCCCGTCATTTTGTATTTCCGCAACTTTCAGAAAGAAAACATTCAAGATCACTTTCACAATCCTGTACTAGTAATATCTTACCCTTCTTGCTCACTCATGTTTCACATTTCCTATGACACTGATACTGCTTACTATGAAGCAGACTTACACTACCTCTATGACTACTACAATTATTTAATTCTTTACATCACTATTAATCACAAAGCAATTTAAAACAGTACATAAAATTATATCAAACCCTAGATTCATTATAGGCCAGTTACCTACCCTAAATTCTTTCTTCTGAAAACAGAAAGTAAGAATATTTTTAATAAGATGTGTAATAAGTGGATGTTGTCAAAGGACCATCATGTCATATAATAGCTGCAGTTAGAAATGGTCTTCTTAAAATCAACGACTGTGTAGCCATAACATTTGTAATTAAAGTTGAAAACTTATTTTCATCAGGTTTATATAGTTGGAATTTTTAAATGACATTATAACCAAAAGTTTGTTCAAAATATGTCGACAGCATTGCAGACTTACATTACCTCTACTCCATGTTTTGATTGGCTGCTTGAATTAGCTTATTAAAAGAAACAGTTTTTCTGAACTCATTCAAAGTGCAGTTATTTTTCCATGACGTCAAGTGTTATGGTAAGAACACCGTTTGCTTTGGGAAATACTCTGTTGTCCTTTAACTAATCCGTGCCCACCACTTTCTGTAAAAAACCTTCTTTTTTTTCAGGAAATAGTTAAAACTGAAAAATAACTTTTGACTCTGTACTACACTTATCCTCAAGGCCAAATAGTGTAGGAGCAATTAGAACCTCTTGAAATTCCTCAGAGCAAATCCCGAGATTCTTTCCCTAAAATTTTGGTTGTAAAAACAACAGGTAAGAATTTTTAAGGTCAAAAGGCAATTTTTTTTTAAAGTTAAAACAGAATCATTGCAGAATGACCAGCCGTTTCTAGACTTCAAATAAGCTGTGTAATGTCCTGATGTTGTTGAAGGACCGTCATGATATATAATTGCTGCAGTTACAAAAGTCCTTCCTGATATTGACAACTGCGAAGCCACAAAACTTTTAATTAAAGTTGTCAATTTTGTTCCATCAGGCCTACATCGTTGGAACATTAAAATGACATACTGGCCATATGTTCGTATAAATAATGTGGACAACATTTCAGACTTATATTGGCTACACTCCATGTTGTGATCAGCTGCTTTTACTAGCTTATTAGAGGACACTGATTTACTGTCTGGCAAAGTTAAATATATAAATTTTTCTGAGTCAACACTAGTAGTACTTGATACCCTACAGTTCTCGCAGTCATGCTGCCATTGGTAAGAAAGCCCAAACAGGTGATCTACATCTACACCTTCCTCTTGCAATACATCAAGCATATACATTAAAAACTCCTGACAATCTTGCTGAATATTTTGAGCGAATTGTGTTTGACCTGAACATTTGTCTAACAGATTTCGAATTTCAGATACACTTTCTATTTTTGTTCTATCAGTGCTACATTTCTCTAACACAGAATTCAACAAACTGCAAAATCTTTGATCCGAATTGACCACAATCTCTTCTTTTAAATTTTCTAGAGAAAACAAAACATTAACCACTACATTAGCATAGCAGTTGACACCAGAACTGTTTTCAAATTGAAAACCAACAACATCTTCAACAAAATCCTTTTTCTTTCTGCTTATAATTTCTGGTTCAACGACTTTTCGTCTTTTTGCTACAACCTCTCTACTATTGGTCACATTTCTTCGTTTCCGGCCTACCACACGTTTCTCAAACAAAGGATATTGAGGCAAATGTGGCGCATACTGTCTTCTTAACCTATTGTATTCCTTAACACAATCTAGATCCGCACAAATGTTTGTGACATCACACTCAATCAAGTACAATCCCGATAAAGTTCTGACTCGTGACAATGTCACATATGCCATACCCTCCTTGAACACCGAACTGCCAATATTCACCAATGCACTGTCTACACTTAAACCTTGCGATTTATGGATTGTCACCGCATATGCCAAGCAAACAGGAAACTGCTTACGGCGAACATATAAGTCTTTTACAAGCAAAAACCTAGCAGAGCAACGACCAATTAGCTGTACTTCCTCAATGCCATCAAATTTAATTTTTAAAAATTCAATTCCATCTCTATTTCTGTATTTCACAAAATCAACAACATTACCCATTGATCCATTTACCAGACCTCTTTCAACATGTAAATTCCTTCTTAAAATTATACGGCAATTTAAGCACACATTCAGAGTCTTTTCAAAACCTGCAGTTTTAGATATAGTCTTCTCTAATGAATCCAATTTTGATTTCAAATTCTCAGACAAAATATTTGTTGATCCCATATGCTCTACTCTGTCAATAGCTTCCAGTTTCACAATCTCTTGGTTTTCTAAATGCAACATTTTGTTGTTGAAGATGGCACATTCTGCAAGAGTTGGCATCAAACATATTCCAGATTTCTTCTCAGTAATTTTCTGAAAAATATTCTCAGGCACAACATCTTGTTCTGGATACAAATTTGACAGTAATCGTGCATGTAAAGCTTCTTTCCCATGCTAGGTCAGTTTTCTGATTCTAACATCTTGTAGAATATTCTTGTAATCTTCATCCTTCGCCTGACGCATATTTTCACGCAGTTCAGAATAATTGAAGTTTAACCATATATTGACGTGGCCAATGCTCCCTAGGCACTTCCTGGTATCTTCATGCGTGAGCATTTTGAACACAGGTTGTCCTTTCACTGGTGTCAGCTGCAGAAGATCACCGAAAACAATGATGTGTTTGCCACCAAATAACACATCATACTCTGTTTTAAGAACTTCTTGCATTCTCAAATGCACAAAGGCAAGCATGAAATTGGAAACCATGCTTACTTCGTCAATGATAAGAAGTTTCATTTTCCTCAAGACTCTTGAAACTTCACAACAAGCATCTCCAGATAACTTGTGGTATTGTAATTTGTTATCATGCTCCACTGGCAGCATCAGTAGACGATGCAAAGTAATACCTTTAATGTTATGTGCTGCCAGTCCAGTTGGAGCGGTGACAACACAAGACAGCGATGACTCAGTCCTTTTCTGCAAATAACATGAAATTGCTTTAATGAGGAAACTTTTTCCAGTTCCCGCTTCTCCACTCACGTACAGTCGGACAGCCTTCAACGACGTACATGAGCACTCTTTCTTCTCATGACTTAATCCATGATCAATTTGGTTGGTAACTTCGTCATATATTTTCCTCTGCTCAACGTTGAGTTGTCTTTCCAAGTCTTCTAAGTTAACCGCATCCTCCTGAGCATGTGCCATGGCTCTTTCCACTTCAATCATGGCAGTAGCAGCTTCATTTTTGATAACTGGTCCTCCTAGTGGATCCTGACTCAATGAAACAGAACTCTGACTGTCCTGAGAACTGTCTCTAGCAATCTCAGCTGCAATCGTTGCTTCCTGCTCGATTTCCGCATTCAACATTTCTAGATATTTGTGAAAAACAGGACATTCTATGGTCTCCTTGGCGGCATTGAAAGAGTCTTCGTAACAGAGGAAATCTCCAAGCAGTTCCTCTTCTGCACGCCAAGGCTTGAAAAGTTGCAAAAGTGCTAAATAAAAAAACTATTTTTTTTCAGGAGATTCGCCACTCAATTTTCGATGGTTTACCAAGTGGCATTTTCTTTGCTTCACCAGACATCCCTCACTTCCAATTACAGCATACACTCCTTTATCAATATCTTCTTTGATGTTCCTCTTGAATATGTAATTTTGTAGAACCTCATACAGACAAACATTCTCGAGGTGACTGCTTCTATTTGGATAATATGTATCCAACATGTTTGTCTTCAAAATATCGGTACTGTTTGGCTCCTTTTCCGCCAAATACTCAATTTCCCGCACAGGTTTCAGAACTCGATTACGCGTTGCAGCAAGACCAAGACTCGCCCAAATGATTCTCCTGGATTTGGCATAGAGACTTGCTGAAGACAACCGGTCAGAACATTCGTAAGCTCCGATTTCTCGATGCGACAACATCTTCAGACTGAAACTGTACAACTTCTTACTGAGGCTCTTTTCATGGGAAATGTTCTCCCACATATCCTTCAATTCTGTCTTTTCCTTTTTGGTGATGTAAGATGTCACATACCGAGCCACAGCCATACAGTTATCAGCCACAAACTGTATATCCATGTTAGCATTCCACATGGACAAAATCACTGGGTTGTAGTCGTTGATGTACTTGGACTCTTCGTTCCTTTTCAAATTGTATGTGTTTTTAGGTGATTTCTTCATCACATTATGTCGCAGCGAAGACATCAAACTGTTCACTCTTCCTTTAGAAATCACCGGTCGTGGAAAGCCGAAACGACATTTTGTGTAGAACTTGTCCTTGTTTCTGAATTTACGACGACAGTACTTTCCGCAACGATGGCTTTGGAAGCGTAAAACTTGTTCTCTTAGGCTTTTGTCTTCCTTTGCCTTTGGAACAGCACATGTAGAATACTGTTCTATGAAACTCATCACTAAGTCATCCGGATCTGTTCCTAATTTGGGTGCATCTTTGATCCACAGCAGCATATGTATAGGAGGAGCACCTCTTGCTTGGTACTCCTTTCTCCAGAAGAAATCCAACACCTCTCCAAGAGGTGGATTTTTCTTGGTGATGATGAAAGACATCTTCGCTTCAAATCTATGATTGAAGTACCTGCATACATTCACTGGATCCAAAGAGCACAGTTCTCCGGGTGTCTTGAATTCGATATTTTCAATGTTTCCATTTGCCTCTCGTAGAAATTAGTAGTAAGTCTTCCCAGCCATACTCGGCACAGCTGAGAGTGAAGAACCATGTGGGAGTTCCTAAGTTCCTCAGCATACATTTTAAATCACCATGACGACGGTACCAGTACTCATTAGTACCACGCTGACACGCCATGAGATTAATCAGGTGAGAATCCAAAATACTGTCTTGCTCATTGACTTTATCCATAAAGTCACTTGCCAAGATGTTTTGCATCTGTACACCACTTTTCAAGATGTGGTTCACTGCATATGACAGTCCAGACAGATCGCTTTCAAACAGGAGATGAAACAAATAGGGAATGCATTGACGAAACCTAGTATCTTCTGCATATAATCGTAAAGTCCGGTATTCAGAAGCAGGAATTTGATGAGGTCGCTCATCATATCTTCCTCCTTGACCTGTTGGAAATAGCTGTGGGAAACACCGAGCTTCCAAACTTTCCTCCCAAACACTAATGGGACTCCCTTTGGCTTGTTTCATTTGAAACAACTCAATAGCATTCCCCATGACGTCCTTGGAATGCAAAGGATGAACACTATAATGTTCATATATTTCTTCATTTTTAGAGGGTTCTACTTTCTCAATTTGACCACCACACAAATCGCTATCCTCTTCTTCACTTACTTCCTCTTCTGCAACATATACATTCTTGTAGTACTTATTGTTTTTCTTCAAATACAATGTTGCCTTTTTGACTTTCCTAACATCCACTAAATCTTGCCATAGTTTCTTACTCTTTGTCGGAACCCCATTAACTAAGATAACCAGAGGTTCCTCTTCCACTTTTTCTACTCCAATTGTATTAATGTTTTTCTTCAAATCTAGAGGCAAATAAACAACTCTTCCCTTTAATCCTCTCTGTAAATCTGATGGAGGCAATTTCCCTGTCTTTGGCTCCATTCTTACAATAGCCTGAAAGGGATGGATACTTTGAATCAAAATAGATTCATAAGTATTTAAATCCTTCAATTCAGAAGGAATCTCAACCAATTCCAGATTATTATGAACCGCTCTAGCAGGAATCCGGTTTTGATTTAATTTGTTACAACAATAAGTACACACACGTTGATCCAATCCCAAATCAAAACAATTTTCTACCATCAAGTATGTTGCAAAATCCTTCCATTCACTATTATTTTCCCTTTCACTTTTCGCATATAAATCCACTAACTTAGTCTGATTCATATAATAAGTGCGTCGACAACACACACAAGTGAAATTAGGCCTCTCACTTGATTTCACCTGAAACGTGGCAATTTCCTTCTGAAAATTATCTGTACTGGAAACCTGTACACTATCTTCCACATTACCCTCTTCTTCTGAGTCAATTTCAACATTCTCCTCTTTACTTGCAAAGTAACAAAACTCAATTTCTTCACAAATATTCTTCACATCTATTTCAGAACCATGCAAAAGAGCAGTGCATAACTGTTTAAGCATAATTGCTGGACTCTTAGCATAATACAACATTCTAACTAATTTCCTCACTTTATTATGATGCACTGCTAGCATCCTGAAATGATGAAAAACACTCTGGCATACTCTCCTGGAAAGACAAGCCAGTGAATGACCATGCAAACCTGTCACTTCTCTCAATCTGCAAGGATCTAATTCTTGCAACAACTTCATTTTCTGCTTTAAACTTTTTTTATTAAATGTCCGTACAAAATCACAAAGCAAATTGATGGAATCCTGTCGCACACTGCAAATACTACTACACTTCCAGATATACACTGGTCCCTTAGGACGTCTTCCTAAAACCTCATTACCTAACACCTCTTCTGCCTCTGTTGTCACAAGTTTTTCTTTTTCAACTGGACAACCATCTTTCACCTCATAAGCTCGACCACTGGTGTCAACTGCATGCACTAAATCATTATCCTGGAAATAACTCTCCTCATTAAAAAATGCCTCACAACTTGAACTATGCATCCATTCTCCTGAAAAAACTTCACAAAAATTACTACGATTAACTGTTCTCTTCCATCTACTATTTCTTTTGAAATCATAAATTGCCTTGTTTAGCTTCCTAATTCTATTGATTATCAAAATAAATAACTTTCGCTTAATGTCAAATGCCTGATCAATAATTTTCTCAAATTTTTTTTTCTCTTATAAAAAACCACTTTCTGTTGACCTTTCTTAATATTTTTTAACAAATTGCCAATTATCCTGTTGCGGAACATTCGTCTACAAATGTCCCTAAACTGATTTTTCCTTCTACTACCATGCACAGAGTTATCTCCTGCTCTAGCAGTAACATTTTTGATTGGCCTTTCCTTTCCGTTTAAATTCGTTCTCTTTTTCTGGACTAAAACATTTTCTGTAGTACTACTTTTTTTTCTACAAATGTTTCTTATGAATGATTTCGTTGTCTTACCCGGAGCTTTCTTGGTGACTTGACGAGTTTTTATTGTAGAGGACTGCTGCAAAAATTTTGTAAGCTGCTGTCTTTGACGTTTTGTAGCCTTTCGGTTTCGTTGTTTAGATGGCATTATGTACTTTTGAAATGATTTGCAGTTGAATCTGTGGTAAAATATAATTAAAAATGTTATTAACCTCTATTAGCAAACAGTAAATCAATAACAGTCGTCAAAAATTTAACACACTACTTGTCATTTTTTCATATATAATAATTTTTAGTGCATTGGAAAATTTAGTAGTCACAAATAGTAGCAAAGAAATGGAATACTTCTACATTTCACCTGTGCTGTTTTATATGTGAATCTGAACTAATTTTATTAGCATATTTGACTATTTTATTAAAAACACTACACACAACCTGTTTTTGAAGTTGTGTTTAATTTTAAATGAAACGGTTTACATGTTTACTTTTCATTTCCAGTAATTTTTAAAAATAAATGTTTATAGTTCCATAGGCTCAAGCAGGTCAGCTTCCCACCCTATGTCATACAATTCTGACAAATCGGCATCCTCATCATGTTCTTCATTATCCTCAGGATTTAAATCATCCAAGGGATCTACTTCCACTGATGTTTCAATCACAATTTCAATGATAATATCGAGATCAACAGATTGCTCATTATCACTCTTGCTTGATGTTGTCGTTATCTTTAAAGAAAGAGAACAACAATGAGATGTTGCAGAGTAAGAGACAAATCTCAGAGACTATAATTGTAATTTTTTTTAACAAGAGTAACATTTTGCAGATATTATTTAACCATGTCCAGCGATGCTGCGGAGGTGAGGCCTATGTCCAATTTTTCAGTGAACAGGACTCATTTCTTCTTAACCTTGGATAAGCCTCACCAACTCTGTGTCCCCTGCTCATACTTAAATGTAAAGTGGCAGATTTATGTTAACTGGCGCATCCCCAGGGATGCACCAGTTAACGTGCGCTGCTGTTCTGCCACCCATGATGTGCCGCATTTACAATGCGGAGCACCATTGAGCAAAAACAGCACAGATGCGTCACGCATCTGTGCCGCAAAAGCATCACATTGCAGGAATCACGTCGTAAGCGCGACATGTCTACTGCAATGCACAGGGGCAAGCCACACATTGCATGGTGCATCACTCCTTATGCCTGTTTCAAACAGGCGTAAGGATTTGATTCAGCAATGCCATAAAGCTGACTCAGTGAAATCTTCTAAATTTCACTGTGTTAGTTTTACAGGGCGTTCATGCAAATGAATGCCCACCCTGCAACAAAACGCCTATATGAAACCTGACGCAGGTTTCATGTGGCACAGGACTTTACACCATGACACATCTGCCTAGATGCATCAAGTTGTAAATATGTCGCAACATAGCACATCTTTTGCGCCGCCGCTGCGTCACAAAAGTGACGCACAGCGGCGCAAAAGAGGCACACGGCTATCATAAATCTGGCCCTAACATTTTAAATGATTGATTCTTGATGTCGATAAGGTGTGGCCTATCCAGAGGTTTGTTTGAGGTGAGGCCTACTCAGGGTTGCAGATGAAATTTAGGCTTGTTGAAGAGTACAGAGGAGATAATACATGTGCAGGCCTACCAATGAAGTGAGTCATGTCCACTGCACTCTTGAACAAAGGTCAGACCTCTTCTGTGTCCGTGAACAGGCCTAAACCTCATCTGCACAATGTGATTCGTAAAGTTAGGAAAAACAGGTGATGTAAATGAAAAATGTGGAATTTCTTTTCCTCATTTCACAATCACATCACCTGTGTTTCCTTTGCTTAGGTATCTCATTGTGCAGATGGAGTCTAGCATATCAAAGAGTACACAGAAGTTGAGCACTGTATACAACAATTTTGACATTTACAGAAGATTCAGCTTCTCCATGCCCCCTACACAGTCCTAAATGTTTACAGTTTAAACGGACGGTATCTTGTCGGAGATGAAGTGAGGCCTGTCTTGCAACATGGTGCATCTTTTGCATCACTGCTGCATTGATTTCATGTGGCACAGGATTTTACAGCATGACACATCTGCCTAGATGCATCATGTTGTAAATATGTCGCAACATACAGTCCTAAATGTTTACAGTTTAAACGGACGGTATCTTGTTGGAGATGAAGTGAGGCCTGTCTTGCAACATGGTGCATCTTTTGCATCACTGCTGCATTGGTTTCATGTGGCACAGGATTTCACAGCACGACACATCTGCCTAGATGCATCAAGTTGTAAATATGTCGCAACATAGCGCATCTTTTGCGCCGCCGCTGCGTCACAAAAGTGACGCACAGCGGCGCAAAAGAGGCACACGGCTATCATAAATCTGGCCCTAACATTTTAAATGATTGATTCTTGATGTCGATAAGGTGTGGCCTATCCAGAGGTTTGTTTGAGGTGAGGCCTACTCAGGGTTGCAGATGAAATTTAGGCTTGTTGAAGAGTACAGAGGAGATAATACATGTGCAGGCCTACCAATGAAGTGAGTCATGTCCACTGCACTCTTGAACAAAGGTCAGACCTCTTCTGTGTCCGTGAACAGGCCTAAACCTCATCTGCACAATGCGATTCGTAAAGTTAGGAAACACAGGTGATGTAAATGAAAAATGTGGAATTTCTTTTCCTCATTTCACAATCACATCACCTGTGTTTCCTTTGCTTAGGTATCTCATTGTGCAGATGGAGTCTAGCATATCAAAGAGTACACAGAAGTTGAGCACTGTATACAACAATTTTGACATTTACAGAAGATTCAGCTTCTCCATGCCCCCTACACAGTCCTAAATGTTTACAGTTTAAACGGACGGTATCTTGTCGGAGATGAAGTGAGGCCTGTCTTGCAACATGGTGCATCTTTTGCATCACTGCTGCATTGATTTCATGTGGCACAGGATTTTACAGCATGACACATCTGCCTAGATGCATCATGTTGTAAATATGTCGCAACATACAGTCCTAAATGTTTACAGTTTAAACGGACGGTATCTTGTTGGAGATGAAGTGAGGCCTGTCTTGCAACATGGTGCATCTTTTGCATCACTGCTGCATTGGTTTCATGTGGCACAGGATTTCACAGCACGACACATCTGCCTAGATGCATCAAGTTGTAAATATGTCGCAACATAGCGCATCTTTTGCGCCGCCGCTGCGTCACAAAAGTGACGCACAGCGGCACAAAAGAGGCACACGGCTATTATAAATCTGTCCCTAACATTTTAAATGATTGATTCAGGATGACGATAAGGTGTGGCCTATCCAGAGGTTTGTTTCAGGTGAGGCCTACTCAGGGTTGCAGATGAAATTTAGGCTTGTTGAAGAGTACAGAGGAGATAGTACATGTGCAGGCCTACCAATGAAGTGAGTCATGTCCACTGCACTCTTGAACAAAGGTCAGACCTCTTCTGTGTCCGTGAACAGGCCTAAACATCATCTGCACAATGTGATTCGTAAAGTTAGTAAACACAGGTGATGTAAATGAAAAATGTGGAATTTCTTTTCCTCATTTCATAATCACATCACCTGTGTTTCCTTTGCTTAGGTATCTCATTGTGCAGATGGAGTCTAGCATATCAAAGAGTACACAGAGGTTGAGCACTGTATACAACAATTTTGACATTTATAGAAGATTCAGCTTCTCCATGCCCCCTACACACTCCTAAATATTTACATTTTAAACTGACGGTATCTTGTTGGAGATGAAGTGAGGCCTGTCTTGCAACATGGTGCATCTTTTGCATCACTGCTGCATCGGTTTCATGTGGCACAGGACTTTACAGCATGACACATCTGCCTAGATGCATCAAGTTGTAAATATGTCGCCACATAGCAAATCTTTTGCACCGCCGCTGAGTCACAAAAGTGACGCACAGTGGCGCAAAAGAGGCACACAGCTATCATAAATCTGTCCCTAACATTTTAAATGATTGATTCAGGATGACGATAAGGTGTGGCCTATTCAGAGGTTTGTTTGAGGTGAGGCCTACTCAGGGTTGCAGATGAAATTTAGGCTTGTTGAAGAGTACAGATGAGATAATACATGTGCAGGCCTACCAATGAAATGAGTCATGTCCACTTCACTCTTGAACAAAGGCCAGACCTCTTCTGTGTCCGTGGACAGGCCTAAACCTCATCTGCACAATGTGATTCGTAAAGTTAGGACACACAGGTGATGTAATTGAAAAATGTGGAATTTCTTTTGCTCATTTCACAATCACATCACCTGTGTTTCCTTTGCTTAGATATCTCATTGTGCAGATGGAGTCTAGCATATCAAAGACTACGCAGAAGGTGAGCACTGTATGGAACATGGCTATGTAACTCAAAGAATCAAAATCTAAATTTGCCAAGCACACATGGGGGTGTATTTACAAGGACCTTCCACCACGGGGAAATGTCTTTAATTAAAATGGGAAAAATAACATCAAAGGGACTCAAATGCCTTTTAAATATACCCCAAGCAACCTATGAAACTCTAGCAGTACATATCCAGAAATCTAATTGATTTCAAAAAACGTTTTTAAACACATCATATAAATCAATTATATACCTACATTCAAGGGGAAATTACTTAAAATGCCCTAAGACACATGAAAGCGTTTTTTAAGGCCCTTGCACCATTTTTGGGTCACTTTTAACATGGCTATGTAACTCAAAGAATCAAAATCTAAATTTGCCAAGCACAGATGGGGGCGTATTTACAAAGACCTTGCACCACGGGGAAAGGACTTAAATTAAAATGGGAAAAATAACATCAGAGAGACTCAAAGGCCTTATATATATGCCCCAGGCAACCTATGAAACTCTAGCAGTACATATCCAGAAATCTAATTGATTTAAAAAAACGTTTTTAAACACATCATGTAAAGCAATTATATACCTACATTCATCGGGAAGTGACTTAAAATGCCCTAAGACACATGAAATCGTTTTTTTAAGGCCCTTGCATCATTTTTGCGTTACTTTTAACATGGCTATGTAACTCAAAGAATCAAAATCTAAATTTGCCAAGCACACATGGGGGCGTATTTACAAGGACCTTGCACCACAAGGAAATGTCTTAAAATAAAATGGGAAAAATTACATCAAAGGAACTCAAAAGCCTTGTAAATATGCCCCAAGCAACCTATGAAACTCTAGCAGTACATATCAAGAAACCTAATTGATTTCAAAAAACGTTTTTAAACACATCTTGTAAAGCAATTATATTCCTACATTCATGGGGAAGTGAGTTAAAATGCCCTAAGACACATGAAAGCATTTTTGTAAGACCCTTGCACTATTTTTGCGTCACTTTTAACATGGCTATGTAACTCAAAGAAACAAAATCTATTTGTAAAACACTTGACACAAAGCAACATTTTGAATACACAACTTTCTTCATAATTTTCTCCCTAAAGCATACTATTCTCTATCTAAATTAAATTAATCTTTTCTCACCTTAGCAAATACTTTATGAGTTTCAAAACAGTCTCAGACACACACCAATTTGTCTTTAGCAGAGCAAAAGGTATGCACTCCAGAGTCTGCAAGCAACAATGCCACAGAAATGCTGTAATTCATCACACATATCTCTCATGTCACCCAATCAAAACTCTTCCCTCACTTTTTTCAAATCAACACCCTTCCCCCTCTGCCCTTTCTGCCTTTTTTTCCATAGCAACCACCTCCTGAAAGACCTCTGATGTTTGCAAGTTCACACAACAATGTTTCAATTGAACTCTGAACTCTCAGTACACCTGCATATCCAGTGCAATCTTTCATAAAATGATTTTTTCTTGACCATTCAAATTACATCTTTCAAAGAACTCATCCATGCACCCTAACTTTCTGTTTTCAGCAATCAAAATCCACCAATCACTGCTACTGCTTCATTTACACAGAAACTCCACAGTTTTTTTCATTTTAAACTCTTATTTTTTAACTGTCATTTCATTGCCACACTTCATCTGACTGCAGCAGAACCTTCTCTCACCATGTTTTCTGTCTGGATTGTTGGACATAGTTACATCTACTGGGCTCAAAGGTATGCTGATAACAGAAATGTACCTAACCTCAATTTACAAAATGTGGAAATTAAGAGGATTGGCCACAGAGGATTAAAATGTCACCAATTGATACCATTGGTGAAAACCTTTTTGCATTTTCCAAAACCTGACCTGTTAATTGTGCACTGTGGAGGAAATGACTTGGGCACTTTGACTGGGGTAGGTCTGGAAATGCTTTTAAAGGACACCTTTGACCAATTGATGGCACTTTTTCCTCAAACTGCCTTGGTATATTCAAATATATGCCAAAGACAGAAATGGAGGTGGTCGAACCAATTTTGTTCACAAATTGAGAAATCGAGGAAGCATGTAAATAAGTCTGTTTCAGCTTACATGAGAGACCATGGAATGGGCTCCATGTACAACAATAACTTGCGTTACTACATGCAAGATATCTACAGAGGAGATGGAGTTCACTTCTCAGATGAGGGGAACAGAATTTTCATTCTGAATTTAAGACTGTGCAGTGGTACCTACTTATAAGTACCTAAATCTACCATAAACCCAAAAGCTCTTCTCAGAGCTACCCTAACTATGATCACCATAAACAAATTTTAAATATAATTTTTTTTTTACAAATTTTCACAATTTACGCTTTCTGGAGCGCTACCCGGTACGCGCACCGGACGCTAACCGCGCGAAAAGTTTTAAAAAAATGTTTTTTTTTCGCACATATGGACCTCCTCAGCCACCCTCAGAAAACCTAGGGGGTCAGGATACGTCTACCGTGCCCCTTTCTACCCATTCTGAACATTTTTTGCCCTCCATCTTGTATCTCAATTCTACCGAAACACAAAATGGAGGACTCCCGTAACGCTGCCGGTTCGCGTACCGGGGCGCTCACCGGGAAGCGCTCATTAAAAAAAAGGTGGGAAAGTAATTTACAGAAAAACGACTGGAGACACTTTCACCAAATATAGATTAGCTCATACTACATACCAATCCCTACCATTTTCACAAATTTGATTGAAATTCCATTTAGCCATTTAGCCTGTAGACCTCTCTAAATACCCTGATGTAAATTACTTCACAAAACACATCTGAAGTGTTGGAATTGACAACCAATTAAAATGTTACTTTCATTTTCTACTTTTTTTACCTGACATTTGATTGGTTATGTACCTGAATATATATAAAGAAAGAGAGAGAAACACAGCCATTTTGACTACTACTTCCTGAAGTACATTGCAAGATCATTTTCACTCACAACTTAAACTTGTTTTTAAAAGGTAAGATGTTATTTTATAAATTTGAAAACATTTTCAGATAGTTATATACTATCCCTCTGTAAGAGTTACACATTGAAAAAGGCTTGTTTATTATAATTATGGATTGATTTAGGTTTCTGTGGTATAATTATGAATTTACTTAGGCTTTTTCACTGGCACTTTTTAATAGTACTACTTCACGCCTCAAAAGTACCTGTCTGAACTTAAACCCAACAGTGCCCTATCTCTACTGATATATTTATTTTTTATGCAAATTTCAGCACAAAAATGGAAGGAGAACAGAACGTTTCCTTTGAAATTGTCCTAGACATGAACAATGAGGAAATCATTGAACCCATTGACTTGGAATTCATGGATGAATCACGAGACCATGAACTTCTACAATGTGTAGAATCTGTGGATTTCTTACTTCAATATGAGGACGGTCAAATGTGGGAAGTTATGTTCAGTCAAAAAGAAGACATATCGGACAGTCAAATGTTAGACGTTCTATTAAATTTTGAAAAAGAATCAGAAAAATAAAATTATATTTAATATTAAAAAATTGTTTGAGTCTTTAATCATTTTTATATGTAATTCATAAACTAGTACCAAATTGATTATAATGTAAAGTCAGACTTATAGTATACTGTGCACAATCACAAAAATAAATTTATATTTAATAATCATAAATACTGCTACTTAAATAAAAAAAAACAAAAAAACCAACAAAAAGAACAATCAATAAACATACAATATTTCAAAAGTCTATCATAGTCTATCATTCTTTTTTCCTCATATTACGCTCCCCGGACCGCTTCCCGGTGCGCGTACCGGGCGCTCCCCACGCAAAAAAAACAAATTTACTTTTTTTTTTGCCCCGCGGGGCCCTTTTAAAGCCTCCACATCAAACCTAGGGGGTCAGGGAGGATCTACTATGCCCCCTTATGGTCATTTCCCCCTTTGTTTTGGCCTCCTCCTGTCTCTCGATCCTACCGAGAGACAAGATGGCGGCCGCTCCGGACTGTTTAGAATGTTGACAGACACCGGAGAGCCAATCAGCTTCGCTTCGCGAAGTTCTGTTACGCGTCAGGGACGCGAACCGGGGCGCTAACCGGGGCGCGCTTACAGATATATATATTTTTTTTAACGTTAATTTCTCAAAATCCACAGGAGCACATATATTGAGACCTAGCAAAGGCACATCGGGCTAACAGTCCCTACAATTTTGCCAAGTTTCGTGCAAATCCATTCAGCCGTTCGGGCTAAAAGTGAGGCCAACCGCCCTATGGAAATTAACATGGGAAAAACGCGTTTTGGGACCCCCCTTTTTTCTCAGCCCCCCCTTGAAGAATCCCCTCCAAATTTCTAGGGGCTGCTCAGAAACAAAATGTTCCATTGTCCTGAAAATTTCAGCCAATTCCGTCCACAAACGCCAAAGTTATTAGACATAGAATTTTCAAAAATCCCATAGAGAAAAAATCCTAACTATATATACCTACTGGCGACTGCCAGTAGGTAATATATATACATATATATATATATATATATATATATATATATATATATATATATATATATATATATACCATATATTCTAACTGATGAAAGCACATGTTATACCTGTAAAATAAAATAACTGTTCTTATTTAAGAGAATTCTTTCTCTATAAAGGATCTTCAATGGAATGGTATCTTGGGTTGATCTATCTACAGCGTGAAACAAATACACAAAGAAGATACACTGTAATATGAACAGTACTGACTACGAAAGGCCATACAGGTGAGCAGTGAAAATCAACTGGTTTGAGACATACCCTTCTTGAATTCCAATCCGTGTCACAGAGATAGGTAACACCTAATGAATCCCTGTTAGAACTGAAATAAGAATAGCCCAAGATGTGACAAAGAATAGTTGAAGAACAGCTGAGTAGCAAACAAACAGGGTTTGATTCCACAAGCACCTTACCTTCCTGAAACCTGGTCGCGGGACGATGACCCTCGGTGCAAGAATTTCCGACAGTATTCCGGCTTCCCTGACGTCCTAAATGGGCGGTTCTTGCTGCGTCGTGCGTGACGCGCAAGGAATCCAGGGAAATGTAGTTTGTTCCAGGGTCTCGTCAATACGAGATTGATCTTCCCGAGCTGGTGGCCATACAGATGCGCTCGATTCTGGCACATGTAACATGCCCACACTAAGTGAAAGAAGTCAGCCTCATCAGCACTGCATTTGGGACATACGGAGGTGCAGGATGGGTCCACCCTGGTCATGAATTTGGGAGTCACGTAGGCACGCCAAAGAAACTTAAAGTGCAGCAGTTTGTGTTTGTGATTTGGGGAGATCAGTTTGGTCTGGAGGCAGCAGTAATACCAAACATCATCTGGTAATGGATGTTGCTGATCTGCACTCCAAGCCCTACGCAATCCAACGTCCACAATAGGGACCAGGAAAAAACTTTTATGACAGAACCTAGAGACCAGAAGCTCACCGCTTTCATTGTCAATGAGAAAGGAGAGAGGAGTAAAATCATCTGGAGCGATAGGATACATAGGTACCTGGGCATGAAGAGTGCTCTGGATGCGGTGTAAGGTGAACCGGTCTGGGGGTGTAGTCATAGCAAACTGAGTGTCCTCTGCCCATGTATTGGCATTTCTGTCCAGCAAATGTCCCCTGTGGTGTATAGTGCATATCTGGTGAGGGTGTGCTTGACTACAGCTTCATTCATGGGGGCAGCCAGCAGTTGTACACAAAGGGTAAAGAGGGGGAATACAGTCGCCCCCACCCTAGCAGGCACATCCATTGGCACCACGCCCAACAAGTTATGGCTAATGGCTGTATGTCCGTGGGGTCTAATGGGTGCCCTACAGGAAGGATGGAATTTAAAGGCATTTCCCTGACCAGATCACGGGCAATGGGGTTGTAAGGCACACACGTGTTGGCATGATACCAATGGAACGTGTTGTGACACTAGGCTATCAAATAATATAAGTGAAAATGTGGCACCACAAAGCCCCCCTCCCCCACCCAATCCGCAACCCACCCAAATCAGGTGCATCAACAGACTCCTGAGCGTATCAATAAAGGCATTGGTGAGAGGGATGGGGATGTTAAGAAATAATTAAGAAAGCGGGGAAACACGTTCATCTTGATGATGGCCACTCGCCCAGCCAGGGACAATGGCAGCTAAATCCAGGTCTCAATTGACGTGGTTAGCTTTCTCATTGCCGGGCCATAATTCAGGCGGAAGACCTGTTCCTGGTTGCGGTGTATATGAATGCCGAGATAATTGATGGTGTCCGTGCACCACTGCAGTGGGAGGTCAGATTGAAACAGGTGTGTGGCATCCGTCAATGGAAGGAGTTCAGATTTGCTTTAGTTAATTAAGAGGCATGAAAACTGGCCAAACCTCTGGATCTCATGGACTACAGGGTGCAGATTCTCCACAAGTATCTAAAGAAGAGCAATATGTTGCCTGCATAAAGTTAAAGCAATAATGGACCAATGTTAAACTGTAACCCTCTCAACAGATGTCTCTCGTGTAGATGCTCCACCAGGTTGTCCATGGCAATGATAAAGATGAGTAGGGAGAAAGGACACATCTGTCTGGTACCTTTGGCGAGTGGGCGCCAGGGAGCAATTGGAACGGATGGAGGCCACGGGTTGAGTATATAACAATCTAATCAGGGCGGGAAACCCAAGAGGTAGTCCGCGCTTGCGCAAAGTAGCAAATAGGAAGGGCCATAGTTTCCAGTATGAGAGCCAGCCTGGTGGCTACAATTTTGGCAAGGATCTTATTATCAAAATTTAATAAGGGCAATGGCCTGTAGGACTGACAGTGCAGAGGATCCTTCAAGGACTTCGATAGCAATGCTATGATTACCTCGCGGAGATAGTATGGGACTTAGACCTATACATAGCATCTATTGCAGCTAAGAGCTCATGTACAGCAATGGGTTGACTCAGAAACTGCTGTTGGGGACTAGACAGTCAGACCATGGCAACCTCTGCAAGGTATTTTGTCAGAGTGTCACTGTCTCTCTGCCCCTGGAAGAGTAAAGTTGGACATAAGAATAATGCAGTTCCTCCAGTACTAGACTCTTATTAAAGGCCTGGGTTCCATCCTCTAAGAGGAGTTCTAGTATATAATCAGTGCCCTGGTATGGGCAGAGCAGTCTTGCCAGTGTGCAGCAGGTGTGGTCACCCTCACTAAAGCGGCGAGCCCTGGCATATTTATCCAAAACTACACATCATGGTCGGCAACTTCACGTAACTCGTCCATGGCCACGGCCCGGATACAGAGCTGGACATCATCTCGGCCCGTTGCTGTGGATTCACCTTTGCGCTCGAGAGCAGCCTCCAGTCATGTAAGGCAGCAGCGAATCTCACAAAAAATACCACTATGCTTTGCTATAACCACCCCTCAGATATAGGCCTTAAAGGCATCCCATAGTGTTGCTTGTGTAGCAACTGACCCAGTATTCAGATCAAAATGTTCAGTGATAGCAGTTTAGAGTTGGTCACTAAAGACCGGATCGAGCAGTGTGTGACAAGGGAAGCGCCATGTCAGGGACCCACTTTCCGGTATGGGGGCAAATGTTCTTTGCCATTTAGCTGGACTTGAAGGCTTTTTGTAAATACAGTAAACCCCATGTGTCCTGGTTTCCCTCATCCATAGGGTGGTGGAAAAGAGAAGGGAAATGTATCCACTGTGAAAGACGGGATTGTAGCAGAGTTCATTATTGGAGTTCTTGTCAGCCAGTGTCTTGCAATTCCCATCTGGTTCACATTTCACCACCTGCCCTTCCCCCCATCTGTAGTTTGTGTAGGAGAGTAGGGTCTGCTTCCTATGGTCACTCCTGCTTTTTGCTGTGATTTTCTGGTTTTTCGACTTTAGTGTGGCTGTGGGCCTGGTAATTAGACCCACAGCCCAGCTGTTCTCTCTCTAAATTGATACCATGTACTTTAGGTACATACCTGATTGGGTATTGGGTCACCTTTGTGAGCCCCTGTATAGTGTACCATAGGTACCCAGGGCATAGGTGCATCCAAGGCCTACCAGGGGCTGCAGCATGTATTATGCCACCCCTGGCTGGCCATCCAAACTGACACCACAGGCTGATCACTCAGCTTGGGCAAGGTGGTGTAATCACCCCTTGCTTGGATATATGGTATACCTATATCTACCCGTATATATATACCTATAAGTCAATCCTATGGCAGGACTTGACAATCCTGAAGGCAGAGTGCTTGATTTTATGTGAGATGGTGCTCTAGCATGTGCTGAGCCTGCCTGCAGCTTTCGAAACCATGTCCTTATAGCTGTTCTATCATATTGCCATATTACTCTTAAGTGCATTATAATCCTCGCGGTTAATGCTAACTTTGGTTTGGCTTTATCAAAACATGTTGTGTAATGAAGAACTGAACTCTTCATTCTCAGGGAATACTTACTAATAAAAAAAGAACTTGGCACAGAAGGTGAAAATATGAAAAGACATCTTTATTAAATTTAATAAGTGAGGCCACGTCACACAGAAGCCGTAGCAACTGAATGAGGAATACAGAAAACAGAGGCCTTTTATATGTTTAGGGTTACAAACTTCAGCATACAAGTAAGGGGCATTCCTAGCTTTTGCAAGCATGCAAAAAATGCCTAACATGGACATGCAAGGTCTGCCAAACGACAAACCCATTTTACAGTTGCCCGGCCCATAATCAATCATTGAACAAACCCAACATTCTTTTTTAGACAAGCCGGACAAACCCATAATAAAAGGACCACAACCCATATCATAAACAGACCATGAAAGAAGGAACAGAAAGCAGGATAAGGGGTGTGTGTGTGCATACCAAACTCTACAATGTCCTGTGCTTTGATCCTCAATCTTGATCAGCTAAAGGGCAGGAACTGGTTTAACAAGGTCAGCTTCAGGCAGCAGGGTCAGTTCACTCAGGTCAAACAGGAGTCAGCATGAACTCAAGCTAAAGTCTGCATGTCCTTAAAAGACTAGTTTCAGCCACAATCATGGCCTATGTGAGGGCAACCATAAAATGGTTGCCATACACAAAATGGAACCCATGGGTTCAGAATTCACAGAACCTCAGCCCCTCCTTTTGCCCTTACATAGGCAATCACTCAGTCTGTATCTGAATCGATGTCAATATTATCCGTTATTCCCTTCACTAAGGCATTATTACTCGAGTTATCTGTAATGGAACGCAAGGGATAGACTTCGTTGGCATAAAACATCGTCTGATATGCCCATACAGACCCATTGTAACTAAATGACAGAACCAAATAGGGAATACCTCTATCTGTAGTATGTGGCATAAGACCACACACCCAACAATTAGTGGTGTTCATTACTAACTGGTATTGATGCTGAAACTGTACAAAGGAATTATTCACAAATTCCGACCTTCTAATCTGCTCGTGTTCAGGTAAAATATGAAAAGAATGCAAAGAAGTAGTAGTAGGAAAAGACATAGGTTGAGAGGTGGGTGCAGAAGTCAATTGGGTAGTGAAAACGATCCAACCCACAAAAGACAACGTCATGCTTAAAAATACTAGAAAACATGTTATTAAGAACATATGGACAACAGGAGAAAGTAATGACCACTATTACAAACAAAATTATAATTTTTCACAACTCTAAGCAGAAAGCAAATCCTAAAATTATCTAGTAACATTTTTTTATTCCTCCTATGCATTTCAGTAACTTATTATATGTTCAGGTGAAACAGTGGTGATCCTCATCAATGCTCTGAGGTGAAAAGGGATACTCTTCCACAGGGAATGGACTTTATTCTGCTTTTACTAAACAAAATACTACTTTTAAAAAAAATGCCAGCAAAACAGCAAAAATCAGTCTCTTAACACCCATTTTATGCAATCGCACGGGAAATACCCAGAGTCCGTCCAAGCCTCTCCGGCAGGTTTCTATTGTTCATCAAATCATCTTCTGTTGTTTTCTTCCACATGGGCCTCTTCATTCAGGCCTTTCATGAAAATGGTCCTTCTCAGTATCCGTTGGAGTGCCCTCCTGGCAAACACTCGCAGCTTATTTGACAGTCTCAATGTCTCAAGGCAGTGCACCAATATCTCTCCTCTGCGGCAGGCACTACAGATAGTGTGCTCTCCATTGATCATGGGCACAGATCATCTCATGCAGACCCAAGTACTATTAATCAGGAAAGAGCAACAGGCGCTCATACTCAGCAACACTTTCAGACTCCAACACTCGCTTTTCAGTGTCAGAGGATGCTCGGGCTGCTCTTTCATTTAATCATAGGTACCACAATGTAGTGCCTTTTTCCAATCCTGGATCCTCTGGTGCACTGCCTTTCCGTTGGAGCAAAGAAAAGGCGGGGGTGTGGCCAAAACTCAGGCCAAGGGGCTCAATGGACTGCCTACTGTCAGAGGTTACCAGCACATGACAGGTGAGAAACTAAAAACTTAAAATAACTGGAATCCTTCTCTTTCGCTCTTTTGCACCGAAACTCTGGTTCTGTGGCAAAACCAGCTCCTCCTTCTTTTCTGATGTTTAACGCCTTCTGATGAAGCAAGTACAAAACGTTGGAGATACCATTGATGACACGTTGGCGATCGCTGTCTGGGTGCTGGGACTGTCACTGATGGGAATTAGCTTTTCATCAAAGGTCCGCAGGTTATTATGACTTAATCCCGCAGAACCTAGTGACGTAGGAAATGGGACACATTTGTTATTTTCCTTCAATTTAGTACAAAAACAGTTTGTTTTTAACAAGAGGATTGCAAGCAGGTGGCCTGTAATCTGCGAGGGAGTGGCCATACGCCATGAGACAATTCTGGTCTAGAACACACTGTCATTCTCATAGAATACAAAGACAAAGGCAATAAGCAAAACAGTGCCTCTAATTTCTTCAATTGGGTTTCCATGTGAGAGCATATCCTCTACCATCTAAGGGTAGATAACTATATGAGAATTTTATCTAAATGGATGTCCTCACACATAGTGACATCGTCTAATGGGGTAAACAAATTTTTTCTCTCAATAATTACATATAGGTGTTCCTAAATTCCTTATCTAGAAAATTTCAAAAGAGAAATCGCATAATACAGATTATCAGGGACATGTAGATACCTCCCTTTTAATAACTGTGCATCAAGTGCACTACGCAATACACAGGCTAATAATCAAAATGTGGAAACTTGTCTTATAATAGCATTGAGTCAGTTAACCAGTCCATCACTACCATGACGGTTAGACTGAAAAACATCGAGTTAGGCCTAAAGAAAATTCTTAAAAAACAGTCTAGTCATACAAAAGGGAATTATACATAATATAGGGGGTCTCTGGTACATTACTGCAATCTGGAAGTGTGAACCTAATACAATATTAATAATAAAAGCAGGCTAACTGGTGAAAGGAATATGGAAAAGGGAAAATGGGACTAGGACACAGCTAACATCCCCAATTACTAGGGACGATGCAACATCAATCAGGGGAGAAGTGACGAAAGAAAAATCTATAGGAAGAACAAGAAATTACTTGGATGATAGTCAGGCATGTGACACAACACCAAGAGTGGGGGTGATACATAAAAATCAAAATAGTTCATGATAGTCAGCTCTACCGCTGGCCTCTACACCATATACGGTAATCTCAGCTAATGTTCCAGTTCCTTTTTCAGGGAAAAAAAATGAAACCTTGTTTTCTTTATGGTACAAGGCCATACACTATTTAGGAAGCAGAACAAAACGGACTAATGTAATATAAAAATTAGGTCACCATGCACAAAAGTCACTGATCTATAATTTATCCTTACGTCCAATTCAGGATACATAATTTTAGGGCTGCCTGTTCCTTAAGGGGAGGGGCAGTACGTGACTAACAGCATGTGACACACTTTGATTCTGTATATCTCTTTTTTATTTTCCTTCAAATACCATTAAAGCCAAATTTGACATACACTGATGAAATGTTGTCTGTTTTTCTGTGAAGTTTAGTGTCAAAGCAAATCTACCCAACTGTTTGCAGGATACACATCGTCATGTATATCCCTCACAACACAGGTAAACTTGTAATAGTATTAAAAGCAGTAACATAAAACAAAAAACATGCAAAAAAACGCATAAAAAGCACATGTCAAGCCATCAGATATACTTGCTGTATATCAAGCACAAAAAACATAAACAAGACAATAACATATGTAAATGAGCAGTGACTTACCCACTTCAAGTCCTGTACTTTATGCACTGTGAACCTGCAGCCCAAAACCCACTATTGAGGCCTTCTTAATTTGTCAGGTTTAAAATCAAAATTACACTTTCATCAAAATTACACTTTCTTTTACACACTTTCTCTTACTTTCCTCACACTTACTTTTACTTTCCTTACCCTCCTTTTTGACAGCAGATCACCAGGTAGTGGAGATTTAGCTGTCAAATGCAACTTACTGTGTGTCACTTCTGACACACAGGACCAGCAGGAACAATTCATAAAAGGATAAAATGCAAGAATATGTAAAATGCACAAACATTTCTTTTCAAAGAAATTACGCAAAAACACATCTCTTTTCAACCAACCGAACTCACGTGTCTTGTCAGCCTTAAAATCACCCAGAACAATCCATGAATTATCTATTGGCAGAAGCAAAAAAAAATACACAACACACAAAAGAGAGACATTTCTCATAACAAACAGACATCAATTATGACTTTTAATCAGAAGACAAAACATAATACACATTAACAGACACAAAAATAAATTTCCATTACTTAACTGTTACCATCTTGTCAGTCACCTTGCAACATGAAGCCCTTTTATCTTTCCAAAAGTAAAATTCTTTCACTGACACTCCATGTTAGCCTTGCGCCACAATTCGTTCTCACTTAGGCATGTAGCCTTCAAAATTTCAATAAAAAGCTTCGTCTTATTTTCTGTCTAAAACTTAATGCAATGCTCCATTTTCTGTCAAATAAAAGCAACTAGCAGACATTAATTTTTAGAGGCAGAGATACAAATATATCATTGCTGCAGAGCATTTAGCATGTGTTGGGACTTTCAAAGAAACCTTTTTCATATTTTCCCTTTGGAATTAAGTTCTTTAATTTTGTGGAGAAACCAGAAACCCTTCCTTTTAGAGGCCTGTTTAGCAAGGTCATTCTGCATTTCACAGAGACAAGTCCCTAATGTAAAAGGTTACATATGTCAACATGACAGCCTCCTTCCATTGTTTACAGGGAAACCAAAGATAGCATCTCAGCACGACTTGAGCCAGCTGCAGCTTCTTCCAGCCCCCACCCTCTGCTCATTCTGAGGCTGACAAAGGCAAAACGCCTTCCTAATTCCTCCTAACCTGCAATAATTCACTCTATTTTGAAAAATAATGTCTCCTTTTTATGCGTTAAAAAAATTATCTCTGTTTCCAGATTATTAAACAACATTTACTGTGAATAATTCACAGAACCTAATAACACACATACCAGTTTTAGAACAAGTGCTTGTTGCAATGGTACTTATTTCATCAACCTTAAATGAATCTCACTGGGCCATTTAAAAGCAACCCCCAAATGAGGACATCCTGCAAATGTGTATTATACCTAAATGTATGCATTCACTGAAGCCTAAAAGCACTTTAAAGCTATTATAAATGGCAAAAATACCCAAAATCGACTTTGAAATTTGGGGCACTTAAAAATAAATATCCTATAAGTATGTTACATATTAATCATCCTCAGAATGTTCTTTACATATTACAGATATTAGACATTAGACATATCTCATGTAAATCCTTAGAAAAATGAGTTTTTTACGCCTGCGCTAAGTGAGATGTCATAAGCTAATGTCCTCATTATGCAGTGCAACACAACTCAAATTAAATTAAAATGCTAGAAGGTCACAGTATGAGCATTAAGCTTCATGAATAGTAAAAAATGAATTTTGTAGCACTTATTTTTAATCATTATTTTTCATAATTTAATAATTATTTTTAATAAACCTAATCAATTTGGCTAATTTCACATATAAAAGCAAGCTGCATCCCTTATTTCAGAATTAAACAGAAAGGGGTGAAACACTCAGGACACACAATAAGGCGCGCTTTAGCCATGCATTTCATAAATAGCGCCAACGCTATTCACTTACAGAAATTGCACTAATGGGAAAACCAAGTAGACATTTAAACACAAATTGAACCCACAAATCAATACTCAGGACAGAAACCAAGGACAGCCCACAGACTGTACTTAAACCAAACCATTTGTAAATACTAGTTGTAAGTCATATTTACAAGAAACGCTTCTCAATAGTGTTTCAAAAGACTGCAAAAACAGCCCAAGAGACTGATGTATATCCAAGAAGCGAAAATACACTCAATTCACTAGCTTTGGCTAGCAGAACACCAACAAAAAATCGCTCTGCATATCTTCCTTCATAACATTGCGCAGAACAAAGGATCCTTATATGTATTATGTCATATTTTAATTCCCTGGGGATTACAGAATCACCAAGGAAGAAATATGTTTGTATACTTAAACCTATTTAAGTATTCCTTCTAGGAGAGCCGGCTAATTAATTTCACATCACACTATGGTACCTTCCAAATAAAGCCACACATTCTTATGTGAGCTTTTAAACAGGCATGCCAAAAATATTGCAAAATATACAATATTATAATCAATGTAGTGCTTAATGTACTTTTCGTACGTGCACCGTTCAACTAAACCAAATGGAGAAAATTCTCCTCATTACCTGTTCTACACAAATTGCAATTCGCATATACAAACCTATACAAATCCAAAGTTGGCCAACACAAATTCCAAAGTTCCAAAGTTACAGTCCTAAATTTGCTAAGACCAGGCATCTTATAGCTCACTAATCTAGCTTCAAACTTCAAGGGGTTATCAAAAACGATATACTCACAAATATACGAGACCCTCGGCTTTGGTAATTGCAATAACAAAATCAAAACCAAGAAACCAAACAAAGTCGTGGGAGCGACCCACTTTACTTCTTATTTTAATCAAAAGGTTATCCAAATTCTAACTGTCAAGTTCTACATGACCTAACGGTCTTTTTTTAGAATACTCACGCCAAAAAGGTTCTCAGTCAGGAGTGACATCATGTGGAGGATCAAAATCAGGAAGATCAGAAATATACCGGACTGCGAAGACAGAGAATCTCCAGGATCCTTGTGCACAAAGTAGCAGAGTCCCATCCTCTCCTCCTCAGTAGATTTCAGTCTCCTGACAAGATCACTCCTTCAGAAAGTCACTTCTCTGATGAAGCCCACGTTGGCCACGCCATTTGAAGAACTGAAATCTTCATTCTCAGGGAATACTTACTAATAAAAAAAGAACTTGGCACAGAAGCTGAAAATATGAAAAGACATCTTTATTAAATTTAATAAGTGAGGCCACGTCACACAGAAGCCGTAGCAACTGAATGAGGTAGTCTGAGGAATACAGAAAACAGAGGCCTTTTATATGTTTAGGGTTACAAACTTCAGCATACAAGCAAGCATGCAAAAAATGCCTAACATGGACATGCAAGTTCTGCCAAACGACAAACCCATTTTACAGTTGTCCGGCCCATAATCAATCATTGAACAAACCCAACATTCTTCTTTAGACAAGCTGGACAAACCCATAATAGAAGGACCACAACCCGTATCATAAACAGACCATAAAAGAAGGAACAGAAAGCAGGATAAGGGGTGTGTGTGCATACCAAACTCTACAATGTCCTGTGCTTTGATCCTCAATCTTGATCAGCTAAAGGGCAGGAACTGGTTTAACAAGGTCAGCTTCAGGCAACAGGGTCAGTTCACTCAGGTCAAACAGGAGTCAGCATGAACTCAAGCTAAAGTCTGCATGTCCTTAAAAGACTAGTTTCAGCCACAATCATGGCCTATGTGAGGGCAACCACAAAATGGCTGCCATACACAAAATGGAACCCATGGGTTCAGAATTCACAGAACCTCAGTAAGGTGTCAAACACTTTGGAATACTACCCCCGCCAGTTCTGGCGGCGGGGGTAGCATTCCACCCTTCTAGAGGGAGAAGACATGTAGTTACTGCTTTACCCGGTTAAAGTTAAACAGAGCCTCAGCATCACAAAATGGATGCTGCTGCCACAGACACGAGTCTGACCTCCTGCTGCTGGACGAAACTCCGGCAGGGGAGGCCTGGACAATAGGTTTCCTGCCTTGGGAGGTGCTAGCACCTCCACAGACAGACTTTTAGTGTATTGGGGCAGGGAGGGCTGCAAAATGAGACACTGCCTGAGGCACACAAGGTGCTCCATGCATAGCCCGGTTCAAACCAGTTGCTGGGGCCGCCAGCCCCAGCTCTGGTGCAAAACTGGACAAAGAGAAAGAGGTGTAACCACCCTCTTCTCAGGGTCCACCCATAGGAGGGATCTAGCAGGTAATCCAGCCCCTTAGATTAGTATAAAGATAGGAGCTGTATCTAGAGACATTAGATTATCCTGGACTGAAACTCCGAAATGAAACTCTTGGACCTTCGACGTTCTATATCGACTAGAAGACTGAAGACATCTCCCTTGTGGTCAAGGAGTGACCACCCTGTGCAAACAGGCACCACCACTAACTTGCTGGTTTGCTTTGTTGACCCTCATGCCAGAACCCGAAGACTCAGTGACTCAGGAACTAGACTTCCAGACTTCTCCGACTCCAATCCACATCCACAGCAAAGCTGAGACCCATGGTGGACACGAGAGACGTGGGACCGGACACCCTGGACTTCCTGCTCTTTGTTAACCGTACAGCTTCAGAGGTACCCTCAAAGTTGTGCATTGGGGTTTGAGAAGCCCCAGACCCGAGCAGCATTTGCACTGAAGCTCAGCCCTCCACACTCCACGAGTGCTGCGTGGGGCCTGCGCCTGCATTTCAGCTCAACGCTTCTTCCCAGTGGCTAGCCCGTTGGCTAGTGAGCCCTCTGAAGACTTCTTTGTAAAACTACACCACTTGTCTGGTTGCTCCAGGCTTGCTCCAGCTTCCCTGCGAAGGAGAAGCTCCTCAGACCTTGCTGGTTTGACCTGAAGTGAATCTTCACTTCCTGCATGGATTGCGTTTGCCAAAGTTTGTTGGATCCAATCCGGATACCAACACCGCAGACATCTAGATCCTTTGTGGGACAGCTCAAATCCAGCTCCTGGTTGTCATCGACGCCTCCTGGTTCTCATGGCTGCAGAGACAAGCTTCACCTCTTCACCTGATTGCATCTCGACATCTCCTGGTTCCTTCCTTGTTCCTTCCTGGTCACTGGCTAGTGACCCAGACTCTGTCCCCTCTGCTTTCAGGTTCTTCTCATCTTTGATCCACCCTTGGATCCACCCGGACACTTTTCTCCTGGTCGCCTGCAGCACTTCTTTGCAGCTCTCCATAGGAAACAGCGACGAAACCCGACACGAAAAGACACCTATGCACCCGGCTTCCCTGGGTGAGGTAACTTGAGTACTCCGGTGCTCCCGTGGTTGTTGACTCTCGAAGTGTCCTAGTTTAACAGGGTTTTACCGTAGTCCATCCGGAAGTGTCCTTAATCTACTACTTTGTAACTTTTACATTCCCATTATAACTTTAAGGTAACTCGCGACTATGTTCCCCCACTGCACACGTCTCCCGTGGGTCTCCTACTTCCTAACCTTTGGTTCTGTACTGCAGCCCCAGCAATTCCCTAGGCCCTAGGCCTATTCACTATTCCTGAAGTGGTTCTTATACCACTTACTTAGTATATGGTTCGTGAGGCCCCTGGGGCAGAATTGTATTTGTGCAACCTATAGTATGCTAAATGAGTAACTTGTAACGTATCTCGAACTCTGACCTCATAAAGAGTGCAGAGGGGTTGTGTTAGTAATAAATACATATATATTTGACATATACCTTGTGTGGTGTCCTTTCATTTGGTATTCAAGGGATTATATATGGTAAAAACAGCTGGCTTCACATGCTCTCTCAAGTTTTAGCCTAAGACTGCTGGTCCATGCTACCACTAGGATAGCTGATCTACAAGGTTGACTTTACAACCACCATCATAAGGGTCGTTTAGACTGGTTCAAGGTGCCCACTAGAATAGTGGACCACATATGCTAGGCTAATTTCTCACAGTTTGGGCCATTGCTCTTCCTGGACGTTTTATGAGTGGGTTCACTGAAGCCCTCCAAAATCCTGCTGCTGGCATCTCAGTGATGGAACCCCAGTTTTGCTCCCAGTTCTCAAGGTAAGCATCAGTATTGTATATGATCCAGCATTCAATTTGAGAATTCAAAAGGCACTAAAAACCTAGCTTTGATATTGCATGTTCTAAGGTATTTTCCATCAAGTAACTATTTAGAAATCTAAACACATTGGAGAAAATGTACCTCGTAGTTAGATATTTCATTGAAACAAATTAGTAGGCTGCATCAGATCACTATTCAGAACCTGATGTTAAAATAGAAAATTTCACGGTCACATATTGCTCTGTGTAAGTTAGCATTCACTGCGCCATTTTCTTTGCAGGTGCCATTTAAGGCTGTTCGAAACCTATCTAGTTTAATTCAAAGAAATGCTTCAGTCTGAGTTTCATTTTTGCCATGTAGATCTGTTCCCGTAATGAGTACACTGCACCTATTAGTGCATACCTTTCTCACTAGATAGAGACCCTCTCCCACTTGTCTGGTGACGGGCCCAACTGGACCAACTTTGGACTTTGCAACTTTGTGTAAGATACGAGCTCTGAGACTGCTTTGTTCTTTGTATTCCATTGCTTAGCTGCACCTGCCTGGAAAATTCCACTATGGACATGATTTAGACCAGTTGCAAAAAGTACATCATGTATCTTTAAGCTTTTCGATTTCAGTCCCTCTGCAGCACTCTTAGCGACTGGACAGACTGGGCTCCGCTCTGAGTGTATATGAATAAACAATTATTGGTTTGTATTCTCTACTGTCTGGCCAACTCTTCATTTGGTATGGAAGGCTGAGAGGTGGTCATTAGTGACCCGGGTGACTCTAATCGGGCCACTTCCTTCACTGAGCCAATATTATGTATAGGGAGTGCTGCCCTGCCCTGTAGTGCACCTTCAGCTTGGTGCGCTGGGTGCAGACCAGGTTAGTCTCCCCTATTACAACGAATGTGATGCCCCCAACCCAGCCATGAATTTGAACCTGTCCTGGGAGAGCAAGCTTATTAGTGAAAGGAGGAAGATGGATTGTAGTCGTCTGTCTGCTTTACACTAAACCGGCAGACAACCGACCTGCTTTTCAAGGGGGGGTGTTGGCACAAGCCTAAAGGGTTATGTCTGGGAGGGCAGCATGGAACTCCCTTATCCTGTGTCCAGGGGATGCAATCTGGGGATTTATTGTCTGTGTGCCACCTCTATGTGGCGTACAGTCAGTGTGTCTTCTGATAGCTTCTTTGCCTCTGCACCCGATGTCTGTCATATGGAGCAAGAGCCTCCTTGGGCTGGTGCCAGTTCTACATGTGGGTTGGCACTATCTGTATTTTAGAAGCGGCCATGCATGCATCTGATTCCTCCTTTTGTAATACCAAAGTGCTCAGAGGGGTGCATGAAACAAGCACATCAGCCCGTGCCACCCCGGACCACTTTGACTCATTAGAATCCAGTAAAATTTAGTGGATTTTTAAACTCAAGCAGCAGTCATCAATAATGAAATACAACTGAGATCTAGTGATATTATTTGGTTGACCAGGCAAGAGCAATTTTTGCAATGCAACTTGTTACAGACCTTTTAAGAGAGAAAGAGAGAGAAAGAGAGAGAAAGAGAGAGAGAGAGAGAGAGAGAGAGAGAGAGAGAGAGAGAGAGAGAGAGAGCGAGAGAGAGAGAGAGAGAGAGAGAGAGAAAGAAAATCAGTGAAAGAATAGAGGAAAGTGAGATCGAAATAGACAAATAGGGAGAGAGGGGGGCAGAAGAAAAGAAAAGAGAAAGGTAGAGGGAGAGAGTGAGAGAGAGAGCGAGAGAGGGAGAGAGAGGGAGAGAGAGAGAGAGAGACCAGGATAGTCTGAAAGGGAAGGCCAAAGGAAGTGGAACAAGGCTATATTATGGTGGCAGCTTCGCGGTGGTTCACTCTTACTGGGCAAACATGCTAACACACGCTGTCCCTATGGACCAATTTACAGATTATGAAAGAAATCCGTCGTGTGATATTTATAAATATAAAGCACAAACATGAAGAAATTCATTAAAACGTGCGAGGGATGATGCGCGGCTCCGAATACCGTTTTGGCAATCTTCCAACTCCGGTTTATGCCTTTGGGACTATCCCTGTCTAGCGCCGAGGTGCTCGTGGTATTTATTGATACTCCAGTGACTGAGGTTTGAAGAGCATGGGTTAAAGAACATATGATTGAAATCTAGGCCTGATTGTTGCTCTGCGCCCGCCCTTTCCCAAGAGCCATTCAGTGAAACAAAAACTGCAGTGTTTCGCTGCACGCGGTCAACTTAATGGCGCAGGTAAAACGTGGAACTAATTGAACCAACCTTCGCCAAGGTCATGACAGCCCGGATATTTTAAATGGCACACCTCCGGCAGTAGCATTTACTGGTTAGTCACGAGCAAATTGCAAATAAACTTTAACCCACAGCAGAGGAAAACCTACTAGGTGGGTGAGTCAGAATGAAAAAAGTACCTGATGTGTGGATGCAGACCAGATACTGTCATACCAGGTCAGGCAGACACTGTTCTTACCGAAGGAACGGTGGGAGGGGCATATTAGCAAGGACCTCGTTAATTTCCTGCAGCTAAAACGGCGATAATGGGCTTGCTAATATGCGTTATATAATTCCAATAGAAGCCCGGGTTAGATGTGCAGGACATCTAACCTGAGCTTCTATTGGAATTATATAACGTATATTAGCAAGCCCATTATCGCCATTTTAGCGCTAAAACGGCGATAATTTTAACGAGGTTCTTGCTAATATGCCCCTTGGTCATTAGCTCTTGTACAAGAGTCCCAGAGCTCAGGTTGACGCTTCAACCACAGAGATATCTGCCCACGAAGTTCACGTAGCAACACGCCCATTATCTCAACCCAAACCACACCTTCCGCTTCTAACTGCTAGTCAAAACAAAGACAATTTCACAGTGGCATCGAATCTCAAGGAATGCGTGCAGGTACACCAAAGAAGGGCACTCCTACACGTGGTGTTTGGCAAGGACATGCCCACAGAAAGGGGAGAGAACCAGAAAGGAATCTTGGCATAGAATATGCACAGGATTATATGCCTTTATACAACTTTAAAGACTGCAAATGTGTCTATGCCCTCCCATGCCATGGTGGCCATCAGTGAGGTTCAGATTTACTATCCTTCGAGCAACTGAGCACCAGTGGTTAATTTGTAAAAAAAATAAGTGCCAGGGCTATTGTCGGGAGGCCACTGCAGCTTTTCATGCCTCAGATGATAGTAACAACATCTACTCACCATCACACTCCTACAAGTGTGTTAAATCGACTACCTAGCCACCAATTATGTAAGAATTGCTTGGGCAGCAGGTAAATATCATTTTAATATATATTAAGTTAATAATTAACCGTTGCTGTACTCAAGACTCGAGACAGATATTATCCCATCGGTCAGACTCTGTGAATCCATATCAGACTTTTTTGACACTAAAATTTTAAAAGTGTATGATACTTTTACAGATCCCCCAGCCGACAGTATTGGATGAGTTGGGAGTTTCTGAGGTTCCCACTCCCCACTTAAACCAATTTCAGCCTATTACCCTCTCTGAGGCAGTAAAAGAAATACAAAAATGTAAATCTGGAGCTCCTGATGATCCTTGCCCACCTAAACTATGGAAATTAATGTCTGAAGCAATCGCAGTTCCCCTCTTACACATATGGAACACGTCCATTGCCACGGGCACGTTTCCGGACTGTTGGAAACAGGCCACGCTTCTTCCGCTGAAAAAAAAACCTCAAGGTGCACCGGATGACCTGAGCAATCTCCGACCCATTTCTCTCCTTGCAGCCCCCGGCAAAATGCTTGAAAAACTGATCCAACGGCAGTTAAACAATTTTATTGAAGAAAGCGGTGCCCTACATGAAACTCAATCGGGTTTTAGGGCCGGCTTCAGCACTGAGACGGCCCTCATTGAGGTTGCCAAGTCTATCAGGTGGTCCTTAGATTCAGGGGCATCAGCTATGCTGGTGCTCCTGGATCTATCAGCTGCTTTCGATACTGTAGATCACAGCAGACTGTTGACCCGATTTAAGAACATTGGCCTTGGAGACAAAGCACTTAACTGGCTACTCTCCTACCTCACCAATCGCTCCCAGAAAGTGGCCCTGGGTCCCTTCTCTTCTGGACCAAAAAACCTTTGGTGTGGCGTCCCACAGGGGTCGGCACTCAGCCCCCTGTTGTTCAATGTCTATTTGGCCCCGCTTTTCACCTTGATTGCCAAATGGGGGGTCAAGGCAATATCCTATGCGGACGACACTCAATTAGTCTTCCCATATTCAGACACGTCTGAGGCAGCCTTCAGTAAAATCAGGGGCTGTCTTCAAGACGTAGCCAAATGGATGAACACTAACAAGCTCAAAATGAATGCGAGCAAAACGGAGGTGCTATTCTTCGGTAATCTCAAACATCCCCCCCCACATCTGTGGTGGCCAACGGAAATGGGCCTTGCCCCATCTCCCGGAACCCATGCAAAAAATCTCGGAGTAAAATGGGATGAGAACCTGTCTTTCCTGCCGCATATACAACAGCTCACCGCTGGCTGCCTGCATAAACTTAGAAATTTACGGAAACTTCTGCCCCTGCTACCAGTCGAATGTCGAAAAACGGTTGTTCATGCAACAATCACATCTCGACTCGATTATTCTAATGGCCTCTATCTTGGTCTACCCAAATATGCGGTGCAACGCTTACAGATCGTGCAGAATGCGGCTGCGAGATTGATAAAACGTGTCCCTTTCAGGCAGCACATCTCTCCGCATCTGCACGAGCTGCATTGGCTGCCAGTGGCAAGCAGAATTAAGTTCAAAGTGCTGACCCTGGCTTTCAGAGCGCTAAAAGGCACGTGTCCCAATTATTTAAAACTCCGACTCCCTCGCTACCACCAAAAACGAGAGTTGCGCTCAAACTCCTTGCTCAAGCTTACTGTACCGCGCGTGAGGAAAGCTAGACTTGGAGGCAGGTCCTTTTCGGCCGGCACGGCGAAACTTTGGAATACCCTGCCAACTGCCATCCAATCCGTCACGTCAGAAGCCAGCTTTAGGAAACTCCTAAAAACTTGGCTTTTTATGCAATAATCCTAATCTTTCTCCTGACTATTCACTCTTGCTGTAGGACTCGCTAGCGCCGGGACACCTCCCCAGAGGTAGCTGTTCGCGCTCTACAAGCTTCTGTATTATTATTATTATTACTCATTTCTATATTAGCCAGACAGCACCACCTTGTGGCAGACTGCCACAAGTCCTGGTGCTGACAATTAAGTATGGCTGCGGAGCACCGGAAACCACCAGCTCAAATTCAGCACTCCTAAGCACTATGTGAAAAACGGGTGCTTCGTGTGAACTAAAAACTGTACAGCATCAGATTTACAGTGGGGTTGCGCATTAATGATGCCATCGGCTCTGTTCACCTAATAAAAACCTGTTTTACAGATGACCGGCCTTGGGCTACAGCCCAAAGGAGAGACAGCAGTGTCTATTGTTCTCGAGGTACCACGCTCCAGTACAAATTCCATTGCATGGACATTCGCACAAGGGTGAACCAAGTGAGATGTATAAGTTATGTGAGTCATATGTTGCAAATCATGTGTTATGTATCGGTACAAACTTAAAAAAACAGAAAGCGACCTCTTACACACAAAGGGGACTGGATCTAAGAAAATAACAATATATCTTCCCCTAATGCTACTGTTCTTAAAGTACAAAATGCAACCTTATAGCAAGCATGCTGCCCCATCTCACAGACCATATACCCCATTAAGTGATTGTTCCTCTTCTTTTCTGTTCTATGCCTGTCATTTTTGTTATTATAAAAATTTCAATAAAAACAATTATAAAATGAAAAAAGCTTCTGATTCTCATGTAAAGCACTTTAAATACCTAGGGCCAAATTCGCTCTATATAAAACTGTAACAAAAATCATGTCCTACACATATGAGTGTTTTTGCCGGTAGGTCCGGGGAGGGGGAAGCAGTTCGGTTTCAAAGCTTTTTAGGTCGAACCTAGAGTCAGCGCGCATGGCTGCTCTGCGAGACTTGTTGTAGTGAAGTATGGAATAGAAGCCCAGTGCCCATATTTGTTATTGGCTTGTGTCATTGTCCTTTGCAAATAGGCTTGTTAATAGGCTTGTTAGTCCCTCCTTAGTACCGCCTTGTCTTCATTTGTAACCTCCCATGGTGACTGGCCCTTTTACTTTGGTTGTTACACAGTATGTGTTACTTGGTCTGTAAGCACTATTTCTTTATTGAGTTTCACTTACTGCAGGCACAAAGGGCCTTATTTATGAGGCCTTGCATCAGTTTTACGCTTCCGATGCGTCACTTTTTGTGACGCATCGGCAGTGTAAAACATGCCTCCTGTTGCGCACTATTTACAAAGTGACGCATCTAAGCAGATGCGTCACTTTGTAAACCCCTGCGCTATATTATACCTGTGTCAGGTATAATGTATGCAGGGGGTAGGGCGTTCCCCCGCAAAAAGCCTCGTAGAAGTGACGCAGTGAAATTATGAAATTTAGCTGCGTCACTTCTAGGACGCTGTTGCGTCAAAATCTTGCGCCTGCCTCACAGCAGGCGTAAGACTGCTGCAGGCCCTTTTACATGGGGCTTGCCCCATGTGAATGGACGCATTGCTGGAGTTATGTCACTTTTGTGGCACACTCCAGCAAATGCGTCACTTTTGCGCTTACAGATACGTCAGAAATACTGACGTATCTGTAACTGCTTGCGACATGATGCGTCATACATTAAATATGACGCATCAGGTATGTCGCAAAGAGTGCGCACTGAGAAGTGACGCATCGCTGCTTTAACGCAGCGATGCGTCACTTTTCATAAATGAAGCCCAAAATGTGTTGCTTCTATTTAGCGTGGTATACAACGGTAACAACGCATTTTTTACAACGCGGTACCGTTACCACGCTACTTTTACCACGCATGTCGTTACAACGACATGCGCTGGGGGGCGCTCCAGGATAGTAAATACTTTAATTTACTATCCAACTCCTTTCCCTAGAGTCCACGGGGACTGGAGTTGGAATAGTAAATTAAATAATTTACTATCCAGCGCCCCTCCACGCAAGTCGTTGTAACGACTTGCGTGGTAAAAGTAGCGTGGTAACGGTACGCGTTGTAAAAGTACGCGTGGTACCATCATACATCCATTTAGCGTGCCATACGAGCTTTCTCTTTTCAAGCAGCCAGGACAATGGCGGCCACTTCTTTCCAATGCCATATGCGAGACCTTTTGCATTGCAAATATTTTTATCAACGTCGTGCTGCATTTGTGGAAGGGAGGAGGGTGCGGCGTGCCTGGAGGTTGACTGACAAAAGTCACAATCGAGATGTGCAGCCACCTTTTCGCCAGATGGCTTCATCAGCAGTACTCAGATTCAGCGAGGTTCAGTGTCCAATGTTGTGTAATGAAAAATCATGCTGTGTATTGATACTTCAATCTGAATGCTGTTTTAATTGGAAACGGCTCAGTGAACCTTGTTTTATTGATTTTATATTTACACCCGTTCAATGGGACAAGCGCGTATTGCTGAGCTATGTGTGTGTCATTTGTAGGTCGCAGATGAGAGCCCTAGCCGGGGCCACCAGGCTTGTCATTCTTCTGAGGTCGATAAATGATGTACCATGGGAGTGCAGAAAGGGACGCCCATATGTCAATCGAAAAGAGAGAATATATTTTTGCACTGCACAGTTTATGAATTTTGATCAGTGTGTCTGTAGCGTACTTTCAGAAGTGGACTGGTTTAATTGGACTGGCCTAAATCCAGAGAGTTCAGCACCTTTTAAAGACCGGCGGGGTTGGGGCAGAGTCAGTCAAGTCAGCTTGTGCCTAACGTGTGTCCGTCTCTGCCCTGGTCCGTGCTTCTGATAATTGGTAGGGTTTAGAAAGAGTGTTGTTAGACTAGACACCCTATATGAGGTGGGGGAGATATTCTGTTTAATTTGTGAATGACAAAGACGCACAGCCCTGATTCATCTTCCTTGACACAACACTCTCTAGCTGGTAAACAGATCCAGGCTTTCTGTGAAGCCTTCAGATATTCGATAACATATTTATATTCGAGAATTAAGTTTCATTGTTAACATTGAAAGTGTGTTCTTAAAACTCGCTCCAAAAACGTCCTGTTGGTTAAAAAAAAAAAAACAGGACTGGTTAAAGGAATTACACAGAAGGAACCGCGGTGCACCCGTGCAACCCTACTCAGGTCTGTAGGTATTGAATCTTTGTACACCACTATTTTTTGGCTTTTTTCCCCCTTTTTCTAAATATTTAGGAATGCGGTTCTTAATAATCTAAATGTATTTTAACTCCTGCGAGTTTTTTCACCAGAAATGTACACACCATATTCATTCATCATATCATGACAATAAAAGAAAAAGAAAAATCCGATAAAGTTTGACATGCACTAGTAACAAAACACCTCCCTTGATAATGTACACACCACACAATTTCACAACCTGTGATCAAGGGATTTAAATTCACAATGAAGGCAGAGGCAAAGCCTGTAGGAATCTGCGTTCTCGCTAGAAAATGGCATCTTTCTGCATTGTCAATTCCAAGGAAAAGCTCACAGTAATGTCACAGTCTCTTATCCGTTTCACCACAAGCTTGTCAGCCAAAGACTGACATTTGTAAGTGATAATTAAAAACACACTTCATGTGAGCTCATTCGTTTTTAGGTCAAGCCTGGGCAGCGCAGTCGGGCTTCTGCGAGCCATGCTGTAATGGTTGGAGTATGGAATAGATGCCCCGCACACTCTTAGCCTATATTTGTCATTGGCTTGTGTCATTGTCCTACGTAAATGTTGGCTTCTGATTCATTAATAGGCTTGTTAGTCCCTCCTTAGTACCACCTTGTCTTCATTCGTAACTTGGAACGAGACGAAGCTCGATACATGCATGTACGCGGTGCATTCAAGGCAACGGATAGTGCTGTACAGAGATTGACGGTGTAAGAAAAATACCCCTTGGCATGGTGGGAAGCTGGAACGAGGGCCCTTGACTACCACCTGTCACTCCATGTACAAAGTCAGACGTCCAGCGAGGTGATTGTCGACCTCGAGCCCTGACGAAATTGCCGCAACAAAGAATAGGCAATGAAACATGTTGGCCCATCTTGAATTGGTCTGTGACATGCAGTTGTTTTTTTTTTTACTTTTGAGTAAGCTCACAATTTTGAATAAAAGGGCTACGACATTTATGTGAGTCTTAACTCAATTTTTCATTAGAGATATATTTTATCTCCTGCACATTACGGGGTCTTTTTCTTTGTTGATACACATATCACTATTTTCACCTCTTATTTTTTACACTGGACACATTTTCTTTACTATAGGTGAGAAGGTTACTGATGATGAGAAATGTGGGCAAGCTGGTGAGAACCTGCCAGTAGCTCCTCTGGTGTAGTGCACATGAGGGACCTTCTCATCTTCACACATATTTTTCTGTGTTTTTCTTTTCATTCATTCATTCAAAATCTTTATTTCGATACAACAGTATCATAAAAGATACATTAAAAAAGCAGTGCAAGTACATACAAAAGAGGAATCACAGTATTACATCTACTAGGATTAAATACAATTCAATAATTAGCAAATATGATGGATGGGAGGTGTCAATCGTTATATTAAGAACCTTATATAAATAGTTTAAAAAGGCATATAAGAAAAAAGATAAAAACATTCGTATTTGAGGACATGGTTAGCTAAAAACTAAAGTGCAAATAATTTGGGAACACGCATATGAATACAATATTAGCATTCAAGTATATATCCTTTGGTGTTGCAGTTTATTATATTGTTTCCCAGACAACTCATGCGTCTCAATAACAGTTCTCTAAAATTTCTCGCCAGCTTTCATTCTAACAAAGTTTACAGCCAGCAGAAACCTACTAATACCAAAGACAATGATCTAGCGAGTGTCAGTTTTTAAAATCCTTTCTGCTTTTCTATACGATCTCACACCTATATTTATGCAAAGTGGTTTAATCCATCTTTTTCTAGGGACCGTATAGAACGGACAAAAGAACAAAACAGGTGGAATATCTTCCTTAACTTTTCCTGAGCACAGCATGCATGTTTCGTTACTATCATTTGTCCACCTTGCTACACTTGTTTTTATCATGAATACGCCATATCTATATTTCAAGTATAGCGTTTTGGCAAGTGGTGGATTTACTTCATCGAGAAATGATTCAAATCAAGCACTATCTTTAAACGTAAGAAACTTGCTAGTCAAAGATCCATTCGCTCTATCACTAGGTCTATTATGATCCATAAATGCCCAAAAGGATGTTTTTAGAATCTTTTTCGAATTTGGGGTTAGTATAGATGGATTATTCCTAAAGTGTGCTAGGCCAATCTTCTTTAACCAGGTGCTAACGTGTTTAAACCATGTAATGCAAATATTAGAGTCCAGATCCTTTATCTCTGTTAGAGCCACCTTATAGTCCAGCAGCTCAGGTGTTGTCCAGAGTCTGACCCAAAACATCAAGGGTCTCATTATTGCATGGTGGTCAGTGCGTTTCATATTAAGATCGAGCATGGCTGGTATTAGCGGAGTACGCACTGGTAATTTTAAAAATGCTCTATAAAATTTGTTCTCGTTAGCCTCAAAAGCCTTCTTACATGAAGACCCCCATAATTCAGCACCATATAGTGCTGCTGGTTGGGCTTTGAATCGAAATACCTCAAGTGCTGGCGATACCGCTTTGTTAAGGCTGTTTCCATACATTTTTTAAATCGGTAATGTGTTTTGTGTTAATAACAGCTTGCTCTTTTCTATTTGGGTTTTCCATGATAATTTTGAATCCAAGGAAACACCCAAATAACTAAAGTTTTGAACATATTCCAATTTTTGTCCATTTAAAAACACATATTCTCTAAAAGACTTGTGGGGATTTATTGCCATGTACTTTGTCTTATTGGTATTAATCTCAAGACCCTTTTTACTGCAGTAGGTTTGAAAAGTACTAAGTAAACATTGTAGGCCTTTTGGTGTTTGTGATATAAGGATAGTATCATCAGCAAATAATAGGGCAGGTATTGTCTCACCCCCCAGTTTCGGTGCATCATTGTTGCAACCTTTTAGGAAGCATGGAATATCATTAACAAATAAAGAAAACAAGGTTGGTGCCAGGACTCATCCTTGGCTAACCCCCCTTTGTATGGGGATTGGGCTAGTTAGTTCGCCTCCCGGGCCCCACCTCACCTTTGCGTAGTTGTTTTCATGCAATCTAATGATCTGTTCCAGGAGGTTAACTGGTAATCCTTGGCTGCTAAGTGTCTTCCATAACAGATGCCTGGGGATAAGATCAAACGCAGCCCTTAAATCAACAAACGCCACATATAAGTGGCCCTTCCTTATGTTTACGTACTTCCAGCACATACAACAGAACCTAAACACCTGATCTATGGTGCTTATTTTGGCTCTAAATCCTGCCTGGAATTTTGAGAGAACTGCCTTTTCCTCAATCCAAAAATTAATACGGTTTAAAATATGCCTTGCGTATATCTTCTGTAAAACATCAATTAAACTAATTGGGTGATAGTTTGCAGGAGCGCTCGTATCGCCCTTTTTAAAAATACAAATGATTTCCGCCCCCCTCCATGTCTCTGGTAAATCAGCTCCTGCAGCTACAGAGTTACACAAATAGTTAACGTAAGGGCCCCAGACACAGGTGTCATGTTTATATAAATCTCCTGGAATCTTATCTAGTCCTGGAGATTTACTTTTTTAAACTGAATTAATAGCCAAAATCCTTTTTGTAAATCAAAATATCAAATTCCATCATTCGAGCTTAGTACTAGCTCGTCGTTAAAGGGACTTTCAGTCTCAGGGGCTGTATACAACTTTGTAAAATGATCTATCCAGGTAGTCTCATCAAGATAAACGTCTCTAGAGCCCGTTTTTCTATTCACTTCCTTTAAATAAGGGTATTGTTGTAATGAGTTGACTGACAAAACTTACACTTATGAAAAATGTAAGATAGCGGGCATTTAGGATTGGATTCGACTAGTAAATTGTTCAGACCAGCTGTTGGGTAGAGGTGGATCCCCCCTAACACCAGCCCTATGCAAGAAAGTGATTGCCGTCCCACATAACCAGGTCTATTGTTGTTTAGTAGTTCATTGGTAACCTCCCTTGAGGACCGGCATTTTTACTTTGGTTGTTATACAGTGTGTCTTATTTAGTTTGTGAGCACTATTTTCTTTAAATAGTTTCTCCCACTTCAGGCACGACATGCTTTCCTGCAACAATCAGTTTGCCATGTGTGCTTTCACTTTCCAAGCAGCCCATGACAATGGCGGTCGCTGCTTTGAATAGTTCTTGCATTTACAAGAGTTTTAGCTATTTGCTAGGGTATGGCCTATACTTGGATAGAGTCTGGTGCTGTTGTTTAGTTGCTAGATTGAGTAGGCAGTATTCCACAGCTTGGTCGAATTAGCAGTGAGAGAAAAGTGCAGGAGTGCCAAGTCTGTGTGGGTAGCTTCACTAAGCAACTTTTGTTCTGTGGAAGGAGGGTATAATCGCCTTGCTGAGCTTTGCAGCAGGGAAGCTTGGGGGGAGGGGCCCTTCTCGGTCATGGCAGCTGTTAAGCATTCTATGACTAGTGCTCAAGTCGCCACTGAGGGGTGTCTCCTTAGTCCTCTGGCCTCTTCCCTTCGTAGAGCAGAATCCTCCAAGTAGCTCATTTGAGGAGAATTCAGGACCAGGTGGCCTGAGAGGTGGCTTTGGATTTCCAATGAGAAGTGATAGTTCTCTTAGAGCTAAGTTAGCGATACGTGTGGCTGCCCAATTGTTTTGTAAATATCCAGTACTATTGAAGGCCAGTCTGATGGAACTGGCTTAGCTCTGATGGAAGAAAGCATGTTTAAGATAGATTCAAAAGGCCTAAGAAGTGGACAGGACAAAGCATGTGTATGAAGTCTGTCATCTCTGCGAATCAGCTGGCAAAAGTATTTCCTAAGAGCCTTAGGAAAGCGGTAGGTTCTGTGCAGTATATAGTAATGTATTACTTTGAACTTTGAATTCTACTGATTGTGTGAGGGCTAGCATGCGCATATTCATTGTCATTAAAGGCTCTACCCGCATCAGCTTCCTAGTCCTCCCTCATGGGAGTTAACGTTGGTGATGCAACAGGTAAGTGGCCTCATAAAAACCATAAAATGTGCTGTCAACCATGTTTCTTGGTGTGTGTATAGCACTGGCTCACTGGTTAGAGGCGGCAGACCCTGAAGCAGAGGTCAGACCCGGGACCAGGGTTCAATTCCCGACGCGGCAGGGTCTTGAGCCCAAATATCCACAGACTCGATAATTCTCAATTCGGTGCCTAATCGAGTCACAGGTTCACACTCTGCAGCTCTGGGCATTAGCTTGCTTAATCTCCACTACGGCCCCCCCGCGGCGGGATGCCTGGCTTTCACCTTGGGGATGCCCAGTACGGGTATCTCACAGGGAAAAACCAGAACGGGTTCCCAAGGCAAGCGCCGAGATTCCTACGGGTAATCGAGCGCTATATAAGAACGCTTAATAATAATAATAATAATAATAATATAGCATGGACCAAGGGGTGTATCTCTAGAGAGGAGTTTAAGTTGACCATATCCTCCAAATTGCTTGTTAAATAGAGTTGTATAGGAGGAATAGGCCGTTATGCAATATGACTTTGTTCATGAGCTCTTCAAAGAGAGTCATTGCTCCTGATCATGTAAATCCATTCCTTCATGGTTAATATGTGCATGTCACTCAAGGTGCGCAGGTGTCTCGTAGTTAATATTCCTGCGGGAGTAGGTAGACCCAACAAAGAAATAGCCAGAGCATCTGGAGTGAACTTCCTGCTTTGTAAGCATACGGTTCTGTGCTGTACATAGTAATGTATTACTTTGAACTGTGCATTCTGAGTAACTGTGTGAACATCGCAGAATCACCCAGAGAAGCTTAGGGTGATATTGCTGTTGTCGAATGGTAGTAAACAGGAGAGTATTCAAGTTCTCCGAAAGCAACAGTGGTGTCACGGTTATCGTCTCCTCAAGGGAGAGGCCAAAAAGCCATCTGCTCAGCGACTGGAATTTTGCTGCAAGATAATACAATTCAAAGCTGGACACGCCTAACCTGACCAGCTCAAATGGGATCTGGAGCTTGGCAAGGGCCACTCTCCTCCTTCTGGTCTGCCAAAAGAGTTCACCCAGTAGTTTCTCCAGGACACGGAAATAGCTGGGTTTAGTGCTAGATGCAGGTCCACAAAATAATTTTTGAGCTGCTGGAGGACTATTGTCTTGGAAAGGATAAGGCACTCATTCTGAGCCAGTGCTCAGCCAGTGGAAGAGACTTCCGGAAGGACACCTGGGATGCAATGGACATCATTGACCTGGTGATATTGCCCTCCAAGAGGTCCTAGTCCTTGTGGTATATCCTAATTCCAAAGTATTTCAATAGGTGCTTCTCCCAGTGCAGGGGGCACTTCCCAAGTTTGAGCTGAGTCTGTGGAAGCCCTGGAGTAAGGGGGAGGATACAAGACTTGGACCAGTTTACTTGGAGACCTGATATAATTGCAAGGTCCTCCAGGATTTCCACCAGGTCAATAGTGGTGCAGTGGAAACGTTTCATGGATATGGGAGATTTTCGGCATACAAGGAAACTGCCTGGTTCCCATTGGGATAAGAACACAGGGGTAACCCGAGTGACCCTACGGCATCTGGGTGATTAATGATAGGTACAAAAAAAATGATGCCTAGGGATCAATAGCTTGAACAAATATGGAAAAGAGATACCATAAATTATCCCTTTCAAAATGTGTAATTACACTCAGAAAATAAATCTATACATCTTAATCCCTAACTAATGACAACCAGAAAGAGAATTAAACAAAACTAGAAATTATTTATGGTATTTATTTTACCTTCTTTCTTTTAACCAAAAAATGTAGTGTCTTTTGTAATTACTTTGAAAGCACATACATACCTCTATACAAATATATTACACATATACATATATATACATATTATACACATAAAATATACAGACATACAATATATACAACTCCACTTAAAGAATAATAACATCCATATATTTTTCTCATATAGTATCTTGAACCTACAAATATATTCGCCCTTAGTAATTTTCAGCTGAAGGATGCTTATAAACCTATTGTTAAACAAAGAAGCATTCCTCCAAAGGTCACCGTTCTCAAGGGAAAGTGAGAGATATCAAAATAAATCTCTATTTTCTATAGATACTCCCTATAAATTTCTTTTAAATGTTCCACAACTTTTTAGGTGGTGCCTTTGAAACAGAAGGTGTCGACGCGTTTCAGCCTTTTAAATTTTCTGGCATCATCAGGACTAGGGTGTCCGTGGTTCCGTCAGCAACACGTATCAATCTGTAAATCTGCTGAGGCTTTCAAAATAGCTGTTCCAATTTTCGAAAATCAAGACCCAACTCTGTGTAGGTTACCCGGAGTATGACTCTTTACTCGCCTTCAATATAAAATGCGAGTCCTCTCGAAGTACTGTAGTCAATGGTGCCAAACAAATGACCAACTATTTAAATTATCTCCTGTCCGCGTTGTAACTCCGCGTCCCAAGGGGTCGCCATAGCGTATAGTCCATGGAATAAACCTTTGGGAAGCAGATTTCTCCAGGGCCCTCCTCCCTGCCCCAGTAGCTCTATGCCAAGGGCAAAGAGCAAGTAAGACAGACCTCGCAGGTGCCATAGTGTATTTTACGGGGGTAGGGGAGGTCAATTTACCTATTTGCAAACGCACTGTGGGATCACTGTAGCGTGTTTTCATGAAGCAAATAATACAAAGGCCAAACCTGAAGGGCCATAAGACCTCAAATAGATACTACCAGCAGATGGTATTGAATGCTTTTTCAAGATCTAGACTCAGCACCGTGGCTCTCGATCAAGTCGGGCGAGCTGCCTCCCTTATGCGGTGTAATCAGCAGCAATTTAAAGCGATAATCCTTAGAGGTAAGAATACATTTTGATCTGGATGTATAACTTTGGGGAGGTGTTCGAGGATACTGGAGGGAAGAATCTTGCCAAGGATTTATAGTCGAAACTAAAAATGCATATGGGAGGACAAGTCACTTGGGGTTCGCTCTGGCTTCAATATGGGGGCAAGTATAGCCTCCCCATGGGATTGTGGGAAGTTGGCCTATGTGAAGGACACTCCATAAACTCCGTCAGTTTAGGTGCAAGGAGGCCAGAAAATGCTTTATAAAAGTTGAGGGGGAGGCCATCTGTCCCTGGTGTCTTATTTGTTGGGAGATTTGCAATTGCTGTTTTGACGTCTTGGGGTGATATTGGTTCATCTAACTCTTTTTGACCTTGGAGAGAATTAGGAAAGCTGAGGGTCAGATAGAAAAGTTGCAATTTGTGGAGGAAGGCTTTTTGTGGTATAGTTTTAAAGGAGGGAGTAGAAGCCTCGGAAGCCTCTGAGAATTTCTTCATGGAAGTACTCGTGAGCTCCAGCAGGCATCCTACATTCAGCAATAGGAACTTGGGAGGATTCCCAGGTGATGAGCCAGCCAAATAGTCCATGTGCTCTATCACCCACAGCATGGACACAGCAAAGTCTGAAGTTTCCTTATAGCAAGCCAAGGAGGGCCTACTTTCTCCTCCCCTATTCCACATGAGAATCATTAGCATCTCCATTATGCTGTAGTAAGGCCTTAGCTTGCCTATGTGATACGCCCAGTGGGGTTTAAGCCTACAATCCAAATCACAAAACGAAATGTCATAATGATCCTTTTCAGAACAAGGAAGAGCCTAGGGCCAGATGTAGGAGCCATTTACCGACCGGTAACGGCCGATTTCGGCCGTTACCGACCGGTAAATGGGTTTTTGGTATGTAGGGAGCATATTTTACCGATTCGGTAAATTTACCGAATCGGTAAAATACCGAATCGGTATTTTTACTGATTCGGAAACTTTCAGATGTAGGTGGGACTCTTCAGAGTCCCAAAGGCCCTACAAATTCGGTATTTTACCACCCAATCCAATTGGGTGTTAAAATACCGAATTCAGGTGTGCATGCACATGTGTGCATGCACACCTAGCCATGTGACAGACAGACATGCCCTTAGGGCATGTCTGTGTGCCACTTGGCTCACATGCCCGTCTTTGGGGTGCTAGAGGGTGTCAAAGTGACACCCCCTGCACCCTTGCTAAAATCGGTATTTACCGATTCTGAAATTACAGAATCGGTATTTCCCATTGATTCCTATAGGCTTCAAAGCCCATAGGAATTAATGGGAAATACCGAATCTGTAATTACAGAATCGGTAAATACCGAATCTTAACGATTCGGTATTTACAGAATCTGTAATACCTACATCTCCCCCCTTCATATTTACAGACTCTTAAATACCGATTCGGTAACATTCGGTATTTAAGAGTCGGTAAATATGAATTACCTACATCTGGCCCTAAGTCTTGTTTCCTACAGAGCCTGAGAAGTCACAGGCTACATGATCTGCGCATCCTGGTCCTACAGGTGGCCAATGTTCTCTATGGTCATGCCCTTCCAGCATTAGCTCCTAGTTCACCTGGGTGTTGCTTTTCTCTTTGTGTATTAGTTGGACCATTTTCCTTCTTTTTCTCAGCACGCCATTCACTACGTTATGTATGGGAGACCATCGAATACCATACCAACCCTTTTTCATCTTAGTGAGGGGTTAACAAAAGGATGCCAATACAGAACTTCAAAATGGATCAGGCCCATTAGATTCTGTCGCACTTACTGTTAGTCAAAAAGTAGACAGGCATAGCAGGACGTTTTCCCTCTCCCTTGCTCCAAAGCACCCACAGTGCTCTAGAAAGTTTTGTTAATTTTCTCCTTAAGTCTATTAGACTGAGATGGTGTGAGATGGAAAAGCTTTGAGGCTGACCAACCTCAGCTCACATTTCTGTATAGGTCGACATTTGATTTCATTCTGCAGTCAGAGACTGCTTCAATAGGAGAAACAGCGTTTACAACGCTGTCATTACATCGCATTGCCTTTACAACGCTGTTGTTACAACGGACGCGTTGTTAGTACGCGATACCTTTACATCACAAGTCATTAGATCGACATGCTATAGGGGGCGCTCTAAACTAAGGAATAGTATAATTTACTATTCCAACACCTTCCCTACTGTTGCACATGCTGGAGTTAGAATAATAAATTATACTATTCCTAAGTCCAGCACGATCCCTACAGCAAGTCGATCTAATGACTTGCGATGTAAAGGGATCGTGTTCTAACAATCCAGTCGTTCTTTTTGACCGAGTTGTAATGGAATGCGGTGTAATAGCATGTGTAGTAACATGCTATATTCCTTCAATAGGGTCAAAAGTCCCAGGCGCAGTTTCCAAGTGAAATCCCGCCCCTTATTTTTTTCGTTCTGATCTACCTAGTATGTTTTTTAGTTCAGGAGACTCATGTCACAAATATCCTGACAAGTTCTCTAAATGATTTTTTGCTCCATACCAAAAGAGTGCTTGATTTGTTCGGTTTCTAGGAGTCCACTTGCCTTTTTACATGGGTGGCTCCTATTCCCTGACCATAACAAAATACTACTAACAGTCAGTCAATCAATACTACTACTAACAGACCTGAACAGTAGTCGTGAGTTACAGGCCTGTTTACCTTCCCCATTAGGGAGACTGCCTACCTCCTCTTGCTGAGTAAATCTGGGAAGTATATAATGACCGGACGCCCTGATTCTTCCGATTGTATGTTGTGTGTGAGAGTGCTTGAGTATGTGAGGAGTAGGATACCAATGGTGGGTTCCCCCTAATATATGGTTGCTCAAGGATAAAAAAGTTTCTAGCTAACACGCCAAGAATTTTAAATTCTATTAAAGACTCGGAGGCGAGGATTAGGCGTTCTCCTTTTTTGCTGTTTATTAATACCCAATGGACAGAAGCCAAACAAAAGAGATTTTTTTTTAATAAACTACATTTACCATCAGTCATAGCATGACATAATGTCACATGCACCAGTCCCAAGGCCTCTGCTCAGATAAATAGCACTGTCGTCATTTTAATATCCTCTTGCTTTGCCTCATAAGCTTAGGAACATTGGCAAACCATGATCCCCTCACTGGATATAATAGGTGCGTCTCTTCATAACAAAGTATTGAGGATGAACTCAGGAATTAATGACATCAACAAGATCAACAGGAACCAGAAGAATTTGAAATTGGAACTTCGACTCATCCGTTTACTTATGCGTTCGAACCTCATCTGTGGAAAAACAGCGAAAACACTACAGTAATACTCAATGCTTTGTAGGGTAAAGAAAAATGCGTGTGAATAAAACCAACAGATAGGAGAATAATCTCACATAATACCCCAGTCCTGCAAATTGAAGTACACCACACATGAATACAATATTATATAGGAGTGGATACCAAACAATATTATATAACAGTAAATAACAAACCATGATATATATTATATAATACCCAAGTCCTGTAAAGTAAAGAAAATTAGACATGACTAAAACAACACATAAGAAAATCATATCACAAAATACTCAAGTCCAGTAGATAAAGTCCACTACACATGACGAAATGGCCTTGGCAGAGGAAAAGCTTGACCAAAGGGATATTCCACATATTCCTACCGGCCAGCCAGCGTTAAAAAGTTCCTATGGTCTCGCTCTATATATAAGAAGATGGTGTACTGGAAATTGCCTACCAATAAATAGTAATAGAAAGGTAAATATTCCAATGGAATGGCATTCTGTTTGGTAGAGGATGACAGCGAGTGCCCGAACCTCCAACTATCACAATGTACTTGCCTAACACCTCTTGTGGAGAAGACTGGGTTGTGGATAGGTAGACATAAGACAGAAAGACCTGCGGGTCAGAGGAAAAAGGGCGTTGACTGAGAAGCGCCCGACCATGAAGTATTAACCTCCTTGAAGACAGATTACTCAGGCCCGCCAGCTCCAAAAAAGATCCAGGAAGAAATGGGCCAAAACAAGGCTTCTCTGAGACATTGGGGACTGAGTGATTCTTCCCCATCAAAGGAAAAATATCACTGCTGAGCCAATAATGGAGAGTATAGATACAGCAGGAACACCAAAAACAGAGTGACAACAAAACACAGGAAAAAACGTCCCATAAATGCCCGCAGGTGTCCGTAATGGAGTCCAATGATTCGATCTCCCTGCGGAGAAATCTACTGTTGTGAACCATTTTAGTACACTATTGTATATATCCTGATTCATGCCCTTATATAGGTATAAATCACTATGTCCTTATACAGGCATAAGAATCATAACCATATTTAGAGATAGCTCATACAGTCCAAATACGGCAGGGCTACTTCCACTAGTTCCGAAAATCTACAACAATTTCTTGGAAAACTCAGCTTCTACGACAAGGGACTTCCCCTTGCTCGAATACTGACTTGTCCAAGAACTCATGGTGTTTTCAAAGAACTGAGAGTCTTTAATGACGTTATTATATCCACCTTTACGTCAAACTCGGCAACTTCAAGGTATAAATATGCCCACACTTGCCATAGCAAACACACAGTGGTTTGGAGCAGTTTGACTCTCTACTTGCCCGACGCGCCCTGCTACTGCAAGTGTCGAAGGAAGCCGACCCTCCAGCAGACGCACTGAGAGAGACGCTGTCTTTCCTACTGCCGAGAAATCCAGCTCCAGTGTTTCTAAGCTACACTTGCGGTTTGTTGGGAAATTGCGTCCTGAGCCTGACCTTCTTTATTCCAAATTAAGGTACGGATCTGATTAGACCCTAAGGGAACTCGTGGACAGATTCTTGGCAAAAGAATAATCTATTTATTCTACACCTCACTTACTTCTTCCCTCGTACTAAGATTAGGTTAGGTACACCGGGGTAGGCGTATTTTAGAAGCACCAGTTAAGTACTTTTAGCCTCTGTTATTTATGTATGTATTTATTTATGGTCTAGGAACCATACAATGCTCTTACAGTATTATTTTATTCTACTCTTTTTACTGGGTGCATTATATTTTGCAGCCAGTTTTACGATTGTCGCAGTTCATTTCTTATGATTGAGAAAGAAGACTGTTAATTAAGTCTTTTAATTGAAAACACCCGTCTATCTATTTTCTCTGCACCTCTGGTGAAACTAAGCATGCACGTATCGACTGAGTGAAATATCTATCTATTGTTTCCACGACTCTGAAGATCAGTTTTATCTTGGGGAAACAAAGTTGTCATGTTTATGAGGTTGTCAGAGACTAATCCCTTCTTGTGAATTCGAGAAAGTTTCTATTTACCTCTGAGCTAGCTGGCACTCACAATTAAGTCTAATATATTTGAAAGGGACCTAGTAGACAGAAGTCCTACGTCACATCTATAGGATATATTATTTCAATGCGCAGAGCCTATTGGGAATATAGGAACTACACTACATGGCGCCCAACGTTTGGTAAGGCCCTAATTTAACACTAGATACTAGAGTAACTCAGTCGTGCTTTTCACAGAGACCCCTTTAGCCCGTAAAAACTCCAATAGACGTCTGGAGTTGGTTAAAGGATAAAATATCCGCCATAAACTGAGTAGGATGAAAAATCCTATGTATTAGTTTTGGTTTTGTTCAACATTGAAGGATACAGTGTTCCAAAATATTGTGCACTTATCTTTATTTCATTGGAACTTGCTCTGCAAACTTCTTAAACAAAATGTCAGACAAAGACAATCCTAGGGGCAGTGGAACTGCAGTAAATGCAAACCAACCAGGTTTTGGCACTACAGGTTAACGACATGACGATGTGGATGCTATAAACATCCCAGAAAATGTGCGGAAAGCCATAGCTATAAAGCTTATAGAAAATGGCCTATCACCAAGAGGTGGCAGAGTCATATTTGTCATAGAGGCACATGAATATTGGCCGACAGAGGTATACTATTCATGGATTATCTTTCCACAAGCAAATCCAACAACACATGTGCTCCACTTCTACAAGATGGAGGAACCTCCAGCGGAATACGCTCCTTTCGAGGACGTTGAAATTCCACTAACTTACCAAGAGCATCAGCTCTGGTTTAAAGGCGCCCTACAACATCAAAATCACATTACCAGGCTCGGTCCACTAGGTAGACCAGGAGCAACATGGCCTGTACTAGCCAGCTATACACCACATCCTGCCATAGAACAAATGACAGGTCCAGAAGTGTTAGCTCAGCTAAAACAATTCATTAAAATACATAGACAATTGGTACAATATGTCATGCGGACTTTAACAGTCCAACCTGCAATAAGAATTCCACAGCACAACCCTCATCAGGGGAACACAAACAAATCACACCACAGACTATACAGTCAGTCATTGGTAAGTTGCCCGCAAAAAGGGAACAAATTCCATTCTGGTTAGCCCAGAAAATTACTCAAATAGAGGCAGTATTTCCCTCCTGAGAAACGCAGGAACAATCTGTTTACCAATGGGGATAGCACCACACGTGGAGGACTGTGACACTTGGGGTACAGTCTTTGCTTCAATCTACACAAAAACACATGGTGTCCTGTCTATGGCGGTAATACCAGACGTTCTGAGACAGATTCAAAATGAATACGGTCCAGAACCTTCTTTGAATCTTGGTATGAAATTACTGAAATATTTCAAACAGGTCTCTGCTATTCTATTAGCTAACATTAAAGGTGAAGCATCATCGGTGGCAATCCGCCAAAAATTAAAAGAACTCGAATTTACTGAGCAACCGTATGAACTTGCCAGAATTATTGAAAAATCATATGAAGGACTAGGAAGAGATAGTTTGGGAGGGAAACCTGTAAAGCCCAAACTAACGGAAAATCCAGATTTGTTTGATCAAAAACAATCTACCTACTCCTAAAAAGAAATGGGAAAATAGTAGGCAGTCACTTCCTAAAGAGAAGCGCTCTCGGTCCAGAGGTAGATCTCCTCAAAAGAAGCACTCTGAAAAGAGGTATAACCTTAGAAATAGGGAAAATTTAAGAAAACCTGATAGATATCAAGATACTGATACACGATCCTCTCGTACCTTTCAGACTTCCTTGCAGAAATCCGAAAGAAGAGGACGATCAGAACACAAAGAAGAACGCGTGAAGTCCAAAGACGATCAACACGTTCCAAAAAATAAAAAAACTCAATTCTCCAAAAAGAAGGTAGCAAGTATTAAAATCAGACATGCCGAGGATCTTGAGGACACAACTCAAGAACGGGGAGTGGGCCCAGACAATGCTGGAAAGCGCAGCAGAGGTCACCATAGCTCGCAGGATCCTGAAAGATCATCTGGAGGCAGTGGATCTGAATGACTACATTCAGGTCGAAACTGCAGACACCAGGGTTAGTGTACCCCACAAGTTATACGAAGTAACACTCCGGATAGAGGGGGACATAACTAGGAAAATAAAAGCACTCTTTTGGGAAAAACTATCCAGGGTTATGACATTCTTCTGGCTGAAAAAGACTGGCCACCTGAATTTGTCAGGGAGTGCCCACATGGCGGAGAGATCATTATGCCACCCTTCTCTAATCATATTCCTATTCATGTAAAATACACCTATGCCAGAAAATGGGCTGTGGCCCAGGCTCCAGCATTATATAAAAATCATGTGGGATGGGATGAGGACTCTCCTCACCATAAAATTCAGTTAAAAAATCAACCTACTGCTCAGAGGCAGTATCCAGTAAAGCAAGAAGCTAAAAAACAGGTCAGGGAGATCTTAGATCAACTTGAATACCAAGGGGTGATTGAAACATGCGCCTCGTCAATGAACAATCCTTTGTTTCCTGTCTCCCAACCAGATGACACATATCGTCTAGTTTTGAATTGCAGACATTTAAACTCTTGCTGCAAACCCTTTGCAGTACAAAATGCACACAGTGCAGCACTGATTAATAACATTGTGCGGAACATTGTGCGGAAAAAATATAAAACTACATTAGATATTTCAAACTGATTCTTCTGTCAAAACATTGCACCTGAAAGCAGGTACTTGACCACTTTCTCAATGATGGGGACACAACAACACTTTTGTCATCTCCCCCAGGTATTCAAGAACAGTCCTGGATTATTTTCAGCCAGAGTAACAGAGTTACTACAAACGTATGATGATGAGGCATTATCTTATGTCGATGACAACTATCTTACAGATGATGACTTGGACAGGCACTTGACCAGGGTGAACACCATAATACTTGGATTCGCCTCTGAAGGGTATAAATTCAACTTTAAAAAATCAAGAATTGCCCACCTCAATGTCCTATTCTTGGGATACGAACTTTCAAGTGAAGGCAAAAGCCTGGCAGCAAACTTTCTAGAAAAATGTGCACTGCTCCAACCTCCAAAAACACTGAAATACTTACAGTCAATTCTAGGATTCCTGATTTTCAGAAGAACTTACATTCTAAACTACGCAGAAAGGGTTAAACCTCTCTACGAACTAATCAAACCTGATTTCAAACGTACTAATTGGACTCACAAACACAGAAATTTTGCGTTCAGTACAAACAGACATGTTAGCGACAAAACATTTACAAACACGCGACAATGTACGCAATAATGTACGCAACCTTATAATCCGAATCATCCCAGGGAGATGCGGATTCACATACCTAACCTTTAATGAAGGTGAAAAGGTACCAATAGATTACAAATCACACTTGTATACACAAGCTGAAATGAAATTCACTTCAACAGAGAAAATTCTGACAGCGGTTTAAACTGCGGCAGCAAAGGAGAGAGCCCTCGCACAGGGTAAACGCATTAAAATCGTTACGCCTGTACCTGCCTTAGAGGCAGTGACAAAGGCAAGCATTCCAAATGCAAAAGCTCTACATCCGAGATGGATACAATGGGTTAATTCTCTTGCTGCGACAGACGTTGAATACGTTTTTGACCCTTACTTGAAGACACAAGAATTTCTCCAATATGAACAAGAATGTCCCCTGCCTACTGAAATTCTGCCTCTAGAACATTACGGCTGTATAATATATACAGACGGATCAGCACAGTCCGCAATTGGGGGTAAACAAGCTTATAGTGCTGCATGTGCGATTGTTAAAGGTCGCTGGCGCAATGGTAAATTCCGACCTTTGGTCACAAAAACTCAATCTCTCGGAGACTGTACAGCTCAGCGAGCTGAACTACAGGCTTTCAAGATGGCGCTTGAAAATACCGATCGCGAATTCCCCACACTCATAGTGTGCGATTCGTATTACTGCGTCCAGTCTTACAATGAATATCTGCAGAACTGGGTTCAAAATGGATTTAAAGAGGCAAAAGGTGGCACAATCAAGCATAAAATGCTTTGGGAACAAGTAGCTATTTTACAGAAATAACTACCAAAGACTCACGTTATCCATACACTGAGTCATCAGCGTGATGGTGTTCACGTTGAAGGGAATTCATTGGCTGATGAAGCCGTGATGTAATTTATATTTGATTTGTTTCTTCCAGTATGTTTACTGCATTTGGGTACTATTGACCAATGTGTGTAATTCCTGATGAAGACCCCCTAGCAAGGTTTTAAACACGCCTGCACTTACCTGGGTCGAAACGTCGACATTTTCCTTTTGTGTTCAGCCTCCTTTATGAAATTTAATTTGTGTTTTTACGTTGAGGCATGATTACGTAATTTATATTTGATTTGTTTCCTTCCAGTATGTTTACTGCATTTGGGTACTATTGACCAATGTGTGTAATTCCCATACCTTCACTATCCCACCACTACACTTCCTTGAACCCATCCCCTTGGGGCATTGTATGCTTTTGACTGTGCATGGATTTTTTTAAAAAGGATTTTGTATACTACACGTTGTGATTAAAAACAATGTTGTTATAAATATTTTGTGTATGAGCTTTGAATTTTGCTATTATTGATTGTTCATTTGGGACCACTTTGTCAGTACCGCTTATCTGCCCAGGTCCCAGTGATTTCTTGGGTTAACCCATGTCTATACAGCGAAGCCGTGAAGGCAGCTGTGCAAACGGCTTCCGTAGCTACAATCACTCGTTCAAAAACGAAAATAGACGGTGAAACCATGCTCGCTGTCAATGCCACGAGCAAAGGCAGTGGAGTTGTGTTACCTCTAAACTATCCGAGTATACATTCATAACTGATGCAAATAATGTTCTGTTTGCTCAAATCCCTGGAGTGGGAGATAGAGTAATCCCAAACATGGAACACAGGTTAGGACTAATCTTAGCAGCACACGAAGGGCTTGCCTCTGCACACGCAGGTGTTTCTGCCACAGTTTCATTATTAAAACAACGATACTGTTGGCCGCGCATGAGGAAACAAACCAGAAATTATGTTTTGGAATGTGAAATCTGCCAGAAAATGAAAGTTTCAACAGCGAAACGCCCGGCGCAGACACCCCTTCTGATTTCAGATAAACCACTAGCATGTGTTTACCTGGACCACTGTGGTCCCTTACAAAGGGATGGCAACTATAAATACATCATGGTCTCAGTGGATTCATGCACAAGATTCATTTGGATGTGGCCTCAGCGCTCGGCTGACACCCGAACTGTTATAAAAGATTTGCGAGTCTTTATCGGCACATACGCAATCGGCACGCTACATTCTGACCAGGGTCCCGCGTTTAGCTCTAGGGCTTAAAAGGAGACCATGGCCAGCTTTGGCGTTGCATTGCAATTTTCGAGTCCATTCCATCCTGAGGGAAATTCGGTTGTGGAAAGAAAAAAACGTGACATAAAGCAATCTATAACAGCTAGGGTATTAGGTTCGGGTGACGGGTGGGTCAAACATCTAATAAATGTCCAACGTAGTCTTAATAACCTGCCAAGAAATTCTCTGGGTGAAATCACTCCATATGAACTGCTTTTTGGTACTAGAATGATGGTTGTAGACCTCGATCGTCATACTTCAGTGGTGGAACAAAAACCCTTTGATATCAAAGATCGTTTGGCTGTTTTACAGGACTTAAATGAAACAAGAAGAAGTCTCAGCAACACCAGCGAAAAGCCAATGACCACTGAAGAAAAAGCACCTGTCCCAGCAAGACCAGTCTGGATTCCAAAGATTGGGGCTCTGGTCAGGGAAAAAATAGCGGACAAGCAGGAATTTTGGCCTTCTTACAGAAAACCAGTACCAGTTCTAGCAGTCCACGGATCAAGAACAGTGTTACTGTCGTCCCTTGCTGGAAAAAAGGAGAACCGTTCTGTATCAATTGACCTGGTAAAACCACACCATGTGGCCGATAATAAGTAGTAGGCCCAGTGGGCTCCCACGATGTAGCAGACAACCAAATCTTGCTACTATCCAAGAGGTTCAAACTGAAAGACTCATCACCTTTGAAGATTCTAAAGTAAGAAAAGAAGGACTATGCAACAAAGCAATGGAACTTGTGCCTCTTGAAACCCAAATAACAGTTTGTCAAGAAACTCCCGTCTACAATGATGTAGCATCTGACTATGCACACATTTCAAGGGAACAAGCAACTACAGCAATTTCAAAGAATCCGGATGCAATACCAACTATTGACAGAACTGCCTCTGGCTAGTTCATCAACTTGGATACCTTTTCTGAGGATCCCAGTGAACCTGAAACAGCGCCAAAAAACAAAACATTCAAGGAAAAATTAACGGAACTTGGTCAAGAGCTTGCAAATACATATCTGGTTTCACCATGGGTTGAACTTTGGATTGGATTAGGTGTACTTTATCTCCTACTAGTTTTAAGTTTGGGGAGGCAGATGGATGGAAAACACATTAGAATGGACTCAGCAAGTAAGAACATCAACTTGCTCCTGAAACCACACAAATCATCTCATCGTGAACAACGAGACCTGTCATCAGTAAACATCACAGCGGTTCCTCTACCTGGTGGAATAGCATGAGATAGAACTGATTATGACGTTTATGGCACTGTCGAGCAGCTGAAAATTCCACACCAATTTAAGGTTTCCTTGAGTGATTTCGTTTCACCCAGCACATTTTCTGATGATTGGGACTTTGAAACTGTTAATAACATGATGGCAGACTTAGAAATGTCATCAACATTTAGAAAGCATGAATACTTAGAAGTTTCATCTAATTATGAAGAAATGTATTGTTTTAATCATTTTTTGTCATCATAACTTACACAAATCTGCAAACCCTAGAAATGTTTTAACTTATAATCAATGGGAACATTGTCCAACACCTCCAAAAGGTAGTTATAAAACATTTTTAAGAACATTTCCATATTTTACAGGTTTTAATGTTACAAACCCAGAAAGTTTTCACTTTAAAAATGTTAATAAGACAGGCATGAAAAGCATGTTGGCAAATTCTAAACAAATTTAATCTGCGGCCTTTTTTGCTCAATTGTCCACCTTAGGCTTTGACTTTTGGAAAGACAACATTGAGACAAAAACTGTTTGGGGCACAAAAGACTGGCAGCTACAAGGTTTAGAAGCATTGTTCAGAGCCTGCATCATCCCAGAACAAATGATACTCTTAAATTACACTGTTCAACAGACATCTTGTTTTGGCCTGGCTAAGATAAAAGATTTAAACAAACCATCCATACCTAAACCCACACCTGATAGTAATTTAACTACAGATGAGGAGGTAGACGTACATTACATTTTACTACAAACAGAACAAATCCTGAATGGGGAAAAATGGTTAATCTGGCCCACAGACACAAATATCTGTCAAGATAGATTCCTGAACAAGACACAAGGGTTTACAGTAACTTGGCCAGACCCAAGATATATCCAAAGACAACATCCAGGGATAATAACAACTTATAGTGTAGGAAAACTATGCCTTGAGTGGCTGCAGAAATCCATACTTCCAGAAATAAAACAACACTTATCTTTGCTTAAAGATGGTGTTGATTTACGAGAATTCTTACTGGGACCTCGTAATCCACGTCATAAACGTTTCATATACGCCGGTATATACGCTGCATACAATGAAGCATGGAAAGTCACGCAAAAGAAAACAGCTGAAAGTATACGAGAAATTGATCGTATTCATTTAGAGAAAGTACTCTCTGTAGTTGACAATAGGTTAACAACTCTGTCGTCCAGAATTTATTCTTTGGACAGCATTGTATCCTCTGCCATTGACATAATGGAACAGGACTTGCTAATGTCCAGTCTCAATTACGTTCTATAATACTGTTAGGCTGGACTTACAAAACCTTCGTTCTGGCTATGTGCCCTGGCGTCTAATCAACATTATGTCATTGTTTACTGTATTTAACCTTACAGATAAACAAATCTTGTTGACACAGAGAGGAGCAGACTATACGGTGCTGAGCATAGAAAAACTGGAGAGATTACCATTGACCGTTTCTGAGAAACCATCAGTTGAATGGATAATACGTGGCACCATCACGATACCAGTGACGATTTTCCCGTTTCAGTATTGCTTAAAACACATACCAGCAGACCTGTATGAGAGGTTGGGTAAAGAATACATTAAGTCGACCTGGGATTTACCATAGACACACAAATGTTGGAGGGGGGAAAGGAGGTATTTCTCAGTGGTAAAAATTGTAAAAACTCACTAAGCGGTACACTATTATGTCAAGGTGTTAATTTGCATGGAGTTGCGAGGGTTCTTCCAATAATCTTTCTTGCCACCTGCAAGGTTCGCCCGCAGCGGCGATAGATCCAATTTTTTAGGCAGCATTCCAATGGTAGCTACATTATGTTAAATGATTACAGCTGTTGTGGAATGATGCCAGGGATAGTCTATCTCGTTAGTGTGTCAGCCAGGGTCACTTGTTGTCTGCAAGTATTGTTTCCAAAAACCAAGACAGACGGGGAGTCTGTCTTGGCCTTCACTGAACATCTCTTCTATACTAATTGATACTTTAAGCAGAATGAAAGCCATTCTTTTGCAAAAAACTGTGCCACTGACCTCGTCCAGAGAGAAGTATGATCTGTAAGTTGCGAGGACTTCTGCAGAGATACATGTATTATTATCAACAAACTGCCCAGTACATTTCGCAGAAATGTTAGGTCGTATCTTAAACATGTCTGATACCAGCGGTATTGTACATGTATTTCAGCGTTCTTTCGAACTCTGAAATTCGACCTTCACTTTTTCAGAACAAAAGCTTCCAAGTTTGGAACTCTATTTCACTTCGATTTAATTTGACTTTTTTCCAAAACGAACTAAACTTTGGCACAAAGTGATCTGCTTAAAGTAGAACTGTTCTTAGAGAACAAGAATTCTTTGACTACTTCCTATAAACAATATTGAATATAAGAATCATAACCATATTTAGACATAGCTCATGCAGTCCAAATACGGCAGGGCTACTTCCACTAGTTCCGAAAATCTACAACGGTTTCTTGGAAAACTCAGCTTCTACGACTAGGGACTTCCCCTTGCTCGAATACTGACTTGTCCAAGAACTCATGGTGTTTTCAAAGAACTGAGAGTCTTTAATGACGTTATTATGTCCACCTTTACGTCAAACTCGGCAACTTCAAGGTATAAATATGCCCACACTTGCCATAGCAAACATACAGTGGTTTGGAGCAGTTTGACTAACTACTTGCCCGACGTGCCCTGCTACTGCAAGTGCCAAAGGAAGCCGACCCTCCAGCAGACGCACTGAGAGAGACGCTGTCTTTTCTCCTGCCAAGAAATCCAGCTCCAGTGTTTCCAAGCTTCCCTTGCGGGTTGTTGGGGTATCGACTCCTGAGCCTGACCTTCTTCATTCCAAATTAAGGTACGGAGCTGATTAGACCCTAAGAGAACTCTTGGACAGATTCTTGGCAAAAGAATAATCTATTTATTCTACACCTCACTTACTTCTTCCCTTGTACTAAGATTAGGTTAGGTACATCGGGGTAGGCGTATTTTAGAAGCACAAGTTAAGTACTTTTAGCCTCTGTTATTTAAGTATGTATTTATTTATGAAATCTAAGGAAATCAAAAAGAGGGAGTGAAGAGGTGATGCCGATGGGCACCGAGGTGGGCACGTCCTCCTCTTATCAGGGATTCAGGTTAATCAAAAAGGGCCACCTCACATTAGGTGGGTGTATATCCGGATTTTATTGGAATACACCTTCTTTGTTAAAATACCCCTCACACACCAAAAGGGCCCTTGGTGTCATGCTTCATCATCGGGGTCTTCCCGTCCCGCTGCGGGGCGGGGCAGTGCTGCGACAAGCGGATACGCCGGAGCACCTTTAGGTGGAGGTGCTATGTGTTGGGAGTGAGTGTCAGTGGGGTCAGGAGTGATATAAGTGTGAGTCGTTAAAAAATACCTGGCCTAGTGGAAAAAGAAATTTTATTAAACACTGGCTGGTATTATTAAAAGAAAAGTGAAGCGGAGAGATGGAGCAGATTAATGGGCTCTCTCTCCTATGTGGGTCAACATGTTTCGAGGCGCGGGGCCTCTTCGTCAGGACCTAGGGGAAGATCCCCCTGTCACTCACTAGTGTTTCTCCACAGAGGTAGAAAAAGTGTATATACAAAAAAGTGAAAAAAGGTTGACTATGTGTGTAACTACAATTAATAATTACAACACATATATGCTACCACACTAATAATGTAGTATGCCTGCAAGATAAGAAAAACCAATTAAAATAGCGCCGATCCCAAAGTGCGCTTAGCTCTCAGTCACCTGTAAGGGAAAAAGAGACACACAGACATATATACCAGTTTGGAGTATAGGATCATGCGCAAGAAGTGAAGGATATTGAAGCAAATCCTCAGAAAACACACAGTCACACACACAATATGTAACACATAGGGGATGTGAATAGCCAGGGGTGGGGGTATTCAAATGCATACTTATCAATGGAGGAGTCAATGCCTCATGAGCCAGCTTAAGACAGAAGGGTATGGTGGGGTCCCAACTGCAGGGGGGAAGAAGAGGGGGTACATTGTAATTCTGTCCCATCAGATGTATTCCAAATATCACCAGGTAAAGGTATAACTGGGATACAAGGTTCATCCTATTGAAAACGGCTATGCCGTACTTACTGAGCCCCTCGCACGCTCGTGCTTCCTCCTTCGTCTGCGGCTTCCGTGGATGTGAGGGAGGCTGAGGGCGGCGAGTTTTTATATAGTCGAGTAATTGGATAATTGGTCAATTAAGTGCTGAAAGCCCGCCGAATTAACAAAGGCCCAAAAGGATAGTAAAGCGGGCGGCCATTATTGAGTGGTAGGTAGACCCACCCCCCGCTCCCTTTGATGCAGTTCCGGTCTTAGGTTATTAGATAGCGTGCCCGGATCCTCACAAGCTTAGACATTTCAATTAAGACCGTCGCAGCTCCTTGCTCGGTAGAATAAAGTACGGATTAAATCTGCCCGCAACCGCGCAGTCAGGCACAGTGCATTCTACTGTTGCTCAGCGCATGCGCTGGATTGCTCGTTTTGCGCGCATGCGTGTAGAACCGACGCTGTGGCCGGCGCGCATGCGCACATATTCCGTGGTAGTGTTCCACGAAGACATGAGTCTGAGGACTCGGGGGACGGCAATAATACCACAATAAAGTCATGTTATGGCCAAAATGAGGACTCGGGAGCCGGCAATAATACCAAAATAAAATCAAGTTATGGCCAGAATGGTATTAGGATGGTCAGTACTGGTTGGTGATTGCCGAGACACATCCATACTATTGTTATTATCTAGATATACATTGTCAGTTATTGGAGGGCTGGGAGAAGTAGCAACTAGGAAGAATATAGTACTGAGACACGAGAACCAATTGCTTGCTGTTGTTATCCCATAAATATACATTTCAGTTCAGGGAGGACTGGAAGAGGTAGAACCTAGGGAGAACTTTACTGTGAAGTAGTGTGGCTCACTGGTTAGAGGCGGCAGACCCGAGAGCAGAGGACGGCCCGGGACCAGGGTTCGATTCCCGGCGCGGCAGGTTTCTGGACCAGGGTCAGCAGACTCGATAATTCTCTCGCCTCGGTGCCCACTCTGATCAGCGTTCACACTCGGCAACTCTGGGCATTAGCTTGCCTCATCTTCACTAACGGCCCCACCAGACCGCCGGGGATGCCTGGTCTCACCCTGGAGATACCCATTAAGGGACCATCTCTCAGGGAAGCCAGGAAGGGTTTCGCAGCGGTCGAAGCGCCTTGGGACCCTACGGGTAAGTAGTGCGCTATATAAATGCCTATACATTTACATTTACATTTACATTTACTGAAAAGCATTATACTGAAAAAATTATTCTGAAAAAACGGGTGTCAGTTGTTGTATCCCACCCAGCAAGCCCTAGGTATTCAGTTGGGCCCACGGAATGTCATCATTCAGGCCTGTGCGGTGTGTCCCCAAGCGGTACACCCAGCGTTGTTCTTTCGATAGAAGGTCTCTATCGTTGGAAAAAGCCTCGATGACTGTCCATTTCAGGTCGTGGACATTATGTCCTACGGTGGCGTAGTGTGCTGACATCTTTGTTGTTGTCCTATTGCAGCGTACATTGCTGCGGTGTTCACCCATTCGAATCTTCACGGGTCTGCTGGTCATGCCCACATACTCCTTGTTGCAGGGACATGTGATTAGGTACACCACATTGCGGCTATTGCAATTAGTGAAGGCTCGCTGTTCCCATGTAGACTGGTTGGAAAAAGTGATACTTCTGCTCTTCTGCGTGTATTGGCAAGATACACAAGTACCACATGGGTGGTGTCCACTGACCCCTAGGACTCTAGAAGGTTCAATTACACCAGTTGCTTTTGGTCTGGTATGGACCACAAGATCCTTCAGGTTCATTCCTCTTCTATGTGAAAACATAGGTTTAGGAAAATTCAGTTTACCACAGGATAACACTCTCCAATGTTTGTTCACGATCTTAGTGATCTGGTTGGAGTTTGTGTTGTAAGTTGTTACGCAGATGGGGCGTCGATCAGGTTCCTTCGCTTCGGTGTCCTCCAAAAGCGACTCCCTGTTGTTGTTACGTGCACGTTTGAGGCCTTTACGAACAATGTTCGTAGGGTACTGCCTGTTCAGGAGTTTGCACTCTAAATCCGCTGCTTGTGTCTTAAAGTCATCAATGTTGCTACAATTACGCCGTAGGCGGAGAAACTGTCCATACGGAAGGTTCTCACGTAAGTGGCGTGGGTGGAAGCTACTGTACAGGAGCAGACTGTTCTTGGCTGTGGGTTTAAAGTGAGTGCATGTGGCAAGTTTACCTTCTTTGGGGTAGATGTTTAGATCTAGAAAAACCAGATTTTCGTTAGAAGCCGTGTGAGTGAATTTTAGGAACTGATCCTGTTGATTCAGCCAGTTCATGAACCGGGTAACGGAGTCTCGGTCGCCCCTCCAGATGACAAATATGTCATCTATGTACCTTTTCCATGTAAGTACATGATGCCTGAAGGGATTACTCTGATTCAGAATTTTTGTGGATTCCAGGTGGTGCACGTATAGACCTGCCAGACTGGGGGCACAAGTGCTCCCCATGCTGGTTCCGTGTCTTTGGAGGTAGTAAGTGTCCTCATATTGAAAGAAGTTTTTTGTGAGAGACAGAGAGATGCATTCAAGGACCACTTGTCTGGGGGTGTGGTAATCCCATGGCGTGGAGAATAGTACCTCCTCTATTATCTCCAAGGTTTCTCTATGTGGAAGACTTGTATAAAGGCTCTCCACGTCAAGACCCACAAGGAGATCATGTTCCGGGTCAAAGGAAACTTCTTTGATCACTTGGAGGACTGCCTTGGTGTCCCTAAGATAGGTATCCGTGGTTTGAACAATTGGCCGGAGGAATGCGTCGGCAAACTTAGATAGTGGCTCCAAGATTGAGTTTATGCCAGACACTATAGGACACCCAGGTGGGTAAGGGGCGTCCTTGTGAATCTTGGGTATAGTGTAGAAGTACGGTACTTTCGGTTTGTCTTGGATTAGAAATTCACTCTCTTTTCTAGTCAGCCAATCATGAGCTCTGGCTTCCTCGATCATTATCAGGATCGAGATCCTCACTTCCTCAGTTGGATCTTCTCTTAGCACCTGATAATTACGTCCATCATTCAACAGTTTCCTGCATTCCCTGTCATAGTTACTGTAGGCCTGTACAACTGTGGCCCCACCCTTGTCGGCTGGTTTGATCACGATAGTCTGGTTATTCGCAAGTTCCTGCAGTGCAGCCTGTTCCTGCCTAGAGGTGTTCCGAAAGGAGATCTTGTCACCGATGGGTAACTTCTCAAGATCTTCCATCACTGCTTTTTCGAAGGTCAACAGTTCTACAGGGATGGAGGAGTCTAACGGGGTGAAAGTCGACTTTTTCTTTAACCCTGTATCTGACTGCTCGGTGCCCTCCTTGGTAGAGTCCTGAAAGAACGCTCGGAGTTTGAGTTTCCGCATGAACTCTTTCATCTCCTGACAGATTTTAAATTTGTCCATTTTGTTCGTAGGGACAAATCCTAGACCTTTAGACAGAACGTTCTCTTGGGCCTCCGTTAATTCTTGATCCGACAAGTTCACTACTAGGTTCCCCGACTGGTGGAGGCTGTTTGGCTCCGGGTTGATACACCTGGTACGGTCTCCGGTGGTTGGTTCCAATGTACCTGGGTTCCTTTTCGATTTCTTTCCCTTCTTGGGCCTCGGCGCTGGCCTAAAAAAGGCTGCTGCCCATAATAGTTAAACTGGGGAACCTGTGGGTCCCAAGGCTGGAAGGGGTGACCCATAAAGGGTGGTGCCGGTTGGTATTGCATGTACGCTGGGGGGGCCTGGTATGGTATCCACCCTCTTCCGCTCCTTGGGAATTGTCCTCTAAAGGAGGGTTTTCCTCTGTTTGCACCTTGATTGCTATTTCTGCTCGAGTTGGAGCTGTTCGAGCTGGTATCAGAAAAGTTGGTGTCTTGATCGCTATTTTGACTTTTTGACACATAGTCTTTCTTGATATACGGATAAATCCGCTCATGTGTGAACTCCTCTGTATCTTTTTTATGTTTTTTAGATTTACTTTTTTTCAGAGTGAGTTCGAACTCGGTCATTTCTTGGTTCAGTTCCTCGAGTCGTTTTTTCAGGGCAGTAGGGGATAGGTAACTCTTGATTTTTACTTCTAATTTTGAAATTTCCATTTTGAGTTCTTTGGTTAACTTTGTCGCTGTCTTTACAATGAGAACCAACCAGTCCCTGGTGCATCGCCAGCTAATCAGGGACCAGTCTCTTTTAAATTCGAGGTCGTGGGTAAAGATGAAAGGTTCGTTTTTAACTATCAACCCTGACGGGGCTGTCTTGGATTTCAGATATTCCGACATGAATAGACCATGTAGGGCCGTTTTGATCTGTGTTCTCCTTAGTACAGCCAATTCATCCCAGTCACTATCATTCATGCATGGTTCGGTGTTACTTAGTCCTTCGAAAGGGCGAAGCGTGGCTAGGATTCTATCGACTTCCTCATCGTCAAAGGTGAGGCCTCCTGCATCCTCCATGATGGATGGCTACTTAGAACGAGTGTGTGGTGACTATGTGTGAGTGTTAGCTGTGATGTGCGTGAAGAATAAACAAATAAACACAAGGCAGCCTAATGGGGTGCTATGTGTAGGTCCAGAACTACTGGTGTCTCGATATGCTCGAGAGAAAAAGACTCCCACAGCTGCACGCTGTCTAAAGACTAAGGAAATCAAAAAGAGGGAGTGAAGAGGTGATGCCGATGGGCACCGAGGTGGGCACGTCCTCCTCTTATCAGGGATTCAGGTTAATCAAAAAGGGCCACCTCACATTAGGTGGGTGTATATCCGGATTTTATTGGAATACACCTTCTTTGTTAAAATACCCCTCATACACCAAAAGGGCCCTTGGTGTCATGCTTCATCATCGGGGTCTTCCCGTCCCGCTGCGGGGCGGGGCAGTGCTGCGACAAGCGGATACGCCGGAGCACCTTTAGGTGGAGGTGCTATGTGTTGGGAGTGAGTGTCAGTGGGGTCAGGAGTGATATAAGTGTGAGTCGTTAAAAAATACCTGGCCTAGTGGAAAAAGACATTTTATTAAACACTGGCTGGTATTATTAAAAGAAAAGTGAAGCGGAGAGATGGAGCAGATTAATGGGCTCTCTCTCCTATGTGGGTCAACATGTTTCAAGGCGCGGGGCCTCTTCGTCAGGACCTAGGGGAAGATCCCCCTGTCACTCACTAGTGTTTCTCCACAGAGGTAGAAAAAGTGTATATACAAAAAAGTGAAAAAGGGTTGACTATGTGTGTAACTACAATTAATAATTACAACACATATATGCTACCACACTAATAATGTAGTATGCCTGCAAGATAAGAAAAAACAATTAAAATAGCGCTGATCCCAAAGTGCGCTTAGCTCTCAGTCACCTGTAAGGGAAAAAGAGACACACAGACATATATACCAGTTTGGAGTATAGGATCATGCGCAAGAAGTGAAGGATATTGAAGCAAATCCTCAGAAAACACACAGTCACACACACAATATGTAACACATAGGGGATGTGAATAGCCAGGGGTGGGGGTATTCAAATGCATACTTATCAATGGAGGAGTCAATGCCTCATGAGCCAGCTTAAGACAGAAGGGTATGGTGGGGTCCCAACTGCAGGGGGGAAGAAGAGGGGGTACATTGTAATTCTGTCCCATCAGATGTATTCCAAATATCACCAGGTAAAGGTATAACTGGGATACAAGGTTCATCCTATTGAAAACGGCTATGCCGTACTTACTGAGCCCCTCGCACGCTCGTGCTTCCTCCTTCGTCTGCGGCTTCCGTGGATGTGAGGGAGGCTGAGGGCGGCGAGTTTTTATATAGTCGAGTAATTGGATAATTGGTCAATTAAGTGCTGAAAGCCCGCCGAATTAACAAAGGCCCAAAAGGATAGTAAAGCGGGCGGCCATTATTGAGTGGTAGGTAGACCCACCCCCCGCTCCCTTTGATGCAGTTCCGGTCTTAGGTTATTAGATAGCGTGCCCGGATCCTCACAAGCTTAGACATTTCAATTAAGACCGTCGCAGCTCCTTGCTCGGTAGAATAAAGTACGGATTAAATCTGCCCGCAACCGCGCAGTCAGGCACAGTGCATTCTACTGTTGCTCAGCGCATGCGCTGGATTGCTCGTTTTGCGCGCATGCGTGTAGAACCGACGCTGTGGCCGGCGCGCATGCGCACATATTCCGTGGTAGTGTTCCACGAAGACATGAGTCTGAGGACTCGGGGGACGGCAATAATACCACAATAAAGTCATGTTATGGCCAAAATGAGGACTCGGGAGCCGGCAATAATACCAAAATAAAATCAAGTTATGGCCAGAATGGTATTAGGATGGTCAGTACTGGTTGGTGATTGCCGAGACACATCCATACTATTGTTATTATCTAGATATACATTGTCAGTTATTGGAGGGCTGGGAGAAGTAGCAACTAGGAAGAATATAGTACTGAGACACGAGAACCAATTGCTTGCTGTTGTTATCCCATAAATATACATTTCAGTTCAGGGAGGACTGGAAGAGGTAGAACCTAGGGAGAACTTTACTGAAAAGCATTATACTGAAAAAATTATTCTGAAAAAACGGGTGTCAGTTGTTGTATCCCACCCAGCAAGCCCTAGGTATTCAGTTGGGCCCACGGAATGTCATCATTCAGGCCTGTGCGGTGTGTCCCCAAGCGGTACACCCAGCGTTGTTCTTTCGATAGAAGGTCTCTATCGTTGGAAAAAGCCTCGATGACTGTCCATTTCAGGTCGTGGACATTATGTCCTACGGTGGCGTAGTGTGCTGACATCTTTGTTGTTGTCCTATTGCAGCGTACATTGCTGCGGTGTTCACCCATTCGAATCTTCACGGGTCTGCTGGTCATGCCCACATACTCCTTGTTGCAGGGACATGTGATTAGGTACACCACATTGCGGCTATTGCAATTAGTGAAGGCTCGCTGTTCCCATGTAGACTGGTTGGAAAAAGTGATACTTCTGCTCTTCTGCGTGTATTGGCAAGATACACAAGTACCACATGGGTGGTGTCCACTGACCCCTAGGACTCTAGAAGGTCCAATTACACCAGTTGCTTTTGGTCTGGTATGGACCACAAGATCCTTCAGGTTCATTCCTCTTCTATGTGAAAACATAGGTTTAGGAAAATTCAGTTTACCACAGGATAACACTCTCCAATGTTTGTTCACGATCTTAGTGATCTGGTTGGAGTTTGTGTTGTAAGTTGTTACGCAGATGGGGCGTGGATCAGGTTCCTTCGCTTCGGTGTCCTCCAAAAGCGACTCCCTGTTGTTGTTACGTGCACGTTTGAGGCCTTTACGAACAATGTTCGTAGGGTACTGCCTGTTCAGGAGTTTGCACTCTAAATCCGCTGCTTGTGTCTTAAAGTCATCAATGTTGCTACAATTACGCCGTAGGCGGAGAAACTGTCCATACGGAAGGTTCTCACGTAAGTGGCGTGGGTGGAAGCTACTGTACAGGAGCAGACTGTTCTTGGCTGTGGGTTTAAAGTGAGTGCATGTGGCAAGTTTACCTTCTTTGGGGTAGATGTTTAGATCTAGAAAAACCAGATTTTCGTTAGAAGCCGTGTGAGTGAATTTTAGGAACTGATCCTGTTGATTCAGCCAGTTCATGAACCGGGTAACGGAGTCTCGGTCGCCCCTCCAGATGACAAATATGTCATCTATGTACCTTTTCCATGTAAGTACATGATGCCTGTAGGGATTACTCTGATTCAGAATTTTTGTGGATTCCAGGTGGTGCACGTATAGACCTGCCAGACTGGGGGCACAAGTGCTCCCCATGCTGGTTCCGTGTCTTTGGAGGTAGTAAGTGTCCTCATATTGAAAGAAGTTTTTTGTGAGAGACAGAGAGATGCATTCAAGGACCACTTGTCTGGGGGTGTGGTAATCCCATGGCGTGGAGAATAGTACCTCCTCTATTATCTCCAAGGTTTCTCTATGTGGAAGACTTGTATAATGGCTCTCCACGTCAAGACCCACAAGGAGATCATGTTCCGGGTCAAAGGAAACTTCTTTGATCACTTGGAGGACTGCCTTGGTGTCCCTAAGATAGGTATCCGTGGTTTGAACAATTGGCCGGAGGAATGCGTCGGCAAACTTAGATAGTGGCTCCAAGATTGAGTTTATGCCAGACACTATAGGACACCCAGGTGGGTAAGGGGCGTCCTTGTGAATCTTGGGTATAGTGTAGAAGTACGGTACTTTCGGTTTGTCTTGGATTAGAAATTCACTCTCTTTTCTAGTCAGCCAATCATGAGCTCTGGCTTCCTCGATCATTATCAGGATCGAGATCCTCACTTCCTCAGTTGGATCTTCTCTTAGCACCTGATAATTACGTCCATCATTCAACAGTTTCCTGCATTCCCTGTCATAGTTACTGTAGGCCTGTACAACTGTGGCCCCACCCTTGTCGGCTGGTTTGATCACGATAGTCTGGTTATTCGCAAGTTCCTGCAGTGCAGCCTGTTCCTGCCTAGAGGTGTTCCGAAAGGAGATCTTGTCACCGATGGGTAACTTCTCAAGATCTTCCATCATTGCTTTTTCGAAGGTCAACAGTTCTACAGGGATGGAGGAGTCTAACGGGGTGAAAGTCGACTTTTTCTTTAACCCTGTATCTGACTGCTCTGTGCCCTCCTTGGTAGAGTCCTGAAAGAACGCTCGGAGTTTGAGTTTCCGCAAGAACTCTTTCATCTCCTGACAGATTTTAAATTTGTCCATTTTGTTCGTAGGGACAAATCCTAGACCTTTAGACAGAACGTTCTCTTGGGCCTCCGTTAATTCTTGATCCGACAAGTTCACTACTAGGTTCCCCGACTGGTGGAGGCTGTTTGGCTCCGGGTTGATACACCTGGTACGGTCTCCGGTGGTTGGTTCCAATGTACCTGGGTTCCTTTTCGATTTCTTCCCCTTCTTGGGCCTCGGCGCTGGCCTAAAAAAGGCTGCTGCCCATAATAGTTAAACTGGGGAACCTGTGGGTCCCAAGGCTGGAAGGGGTGACCCATAAAGGGTGGTGCCGGTTGGTATTGCATGTACGCTGGGGGGGCCTGGTATGGTATCCACCCTCTTCCGCTCCTTGGGAATTGTCCTCTAAAGGAGGGTTTTCCTCTGTTTGCACCTTGATTGCTATTTCTGCTCGAGTTGGAGCTGTTCGAGCTGGTATCAGAAAAGTTGGTGTCTTGATCGCTATTTTGACTTTTTGACACATAGTCTTTCTTGATATACGGATAAATCCGCTCATGTGTGAACTCCTCTGTATCTTTTTTATGTTTTTTAGATTTACTTTTTTTCAGAGTGAGTTCGAACTCGGTCATTTCTTGGTTCAGTTCCTCGAGTCGTTTTTTCAGGGCAGTAGGGGATAGGTAACTCTTGATTTTTACTTCCAATTTTGAAATTTCCATTTTGAGTTCTTGGGTTAACTTTGTCGCTGTCTTTACAATGAGAACCAACCAGTCCCTGGTGCATCGCCAGCTAATCAGGGACCAGTCTCTTTTAAATTCGAGGTCGTGGGTAAAGATGAAAGGTTCGTTTTTAACTATCAACCCTGACGGGGCTGTCTTGGATTTCAGATATTCCGACATGAATAGACCATGTAGGGCCGTTTTGATCTGTGTTCTCCTTAGTACAGCCAATTCATCCCAGTCACTATCATTCATGCATGGTTCGGTGTTACTTAGTCCTTCGAAAGGGCGAAGCGTGGCTAGGATTCTATCGACTTCCTCATCGTCAAAGGTGAGGCCTCCTGCATCCTCCATGATGGATGGCTACTTAGAACGAGTGTGTGGTGACTATGTGTGAGTGTTAGCTGTGATGTGCGTGAAGAATAAACAAATAAACACAAGGCAGCCTAATGGGGTGCTATGTGTAGGTCCAGAACTACTGGTGTCTCGATATGCTCGAGAGAAAAAGACTCCCACAGCTGCACGCTGTCTAAAGACTAAGGAAATCAAAAAGAGGGAGTGAAGAGGTGATGCCGATGGGCACCGAGGTGGGCTCGTCCTCCTCTTATCAGGGATTCAGGTTAATCAAAAAGGGCCACCTCACATTAGGTGGGTGTATATCCGGATTTTATTGGAATACACCTTCTTTGTTAAAATACCCCTCATACACCAAAAGGGCCCTTGGTGTCATGGTTCATCATCGGGGTCTTCCCGTCCCGCTGCGGGGCGGGGCAGTGCTGCGACAAGCGGATACGCCGGAGCACCTTTAGGTGGAGGTGCTATGTGTTGGGAGTGAGTGTCAGTGGGGTCAGGAATGATATAAGTGTGAGTCGTTAAAAAATACCTGGCCTAGTGGAAAAAGAAATTTTATTAAACACTGGCTGGTATTATTAAAAGAAAAGTGAAGCGGAGAGATGGAGCAGATTAATGGGCTCTCTCTCCTATGTGGGTCAACATGTTTCGAGGCGCGGGGCCTCTTCGTCAGGACCTAGGGGAAGATCCCCCTGTCACTCACTAGTGTTTCTCCACAGAGGTAGAAAAAGTGTATATACAAAAAAGTGAAAAAAGGTTGACTATGTGTGTAACTACAATTAATAATTACAACACATATATGCTACCACACTAATAATGTAGTATGCCTGCAAGATAAGAAAAACCAATTAAAATAGCGCCGATCCCAAAGAGCGCTTAGCTCTCAGTCACCTGTAAGGGAAAAAGAGACACACAGACATATATACCAGTTTGGAGTATAGGATCATGCGCAAGAAGTGAAGGATATTGAAGCAAATCCTCAGAAAACACACAGTCACACACACAATATGTAACACATAGGGGATGTGAATAGCCAGGGGTGGTACGGCGTAATTGTAGCAACATTGATGACTTTAAGACACAAGCAGCGGATTTAGAGTGCAAACTCCTGAACAGGCAGTACCCTACGAACATTGTTCGTAAAGGCCTCAAACGTGCACGTAACAACAACAGGGAGTCGCTTTTGGAGGACACCGAAGCGAAGGAACCTGATCCACGCCCCATCTGCGTAACAACTTACAACACAAACTCCAACCAGATCACTAAGATCGTGAACAAACATTGGAGAGTGTTATCCTGTGGTAAACTGAATTTTCCTAAACCTATGTTTTCACATAGAAGAGGAATGAACCTGAAGGATCTTGTGGTCCATACCAGACCAAAAGCAACTGGTGTAATTGAACCTTCTAGAGTCCTAGGGGTCAGTGGACACCACCCATGTGGTACTTGTGTATCTTGCCAATACACGCAGAAGAGCAGAAGTATCACTTTTTCCAACCAGTCTACATGGGAACAGCGAGCCTTCACTAATTGCAATAGCCGCAATGTGGTGTACCTAATCACATGTCCCTGCAACAAGGAGTATGTGGGCATGACCAGCAGACCCGTGAAGATTCGAATGGGTGAACACCGCAGCAATGTACGCTGCAATAGGACAACAACAAAGATGTCAGCACACTACGCCACCGTAGGACATAATGTCCACGACCTGAAATGGACAGTCATCGAGGCTTTTTCCAACGATAGAGACCTTCTATCGAAAGAACAACGCTGGGTGTACCGCTTGGGGACACACTGCACAGGCCTGAATGATGACATTCCGTGGGCCCAACTGAATACCTAGGGCTTGCTGGGTGGGATACAACAACTGACACCCGTTTTTTCAGAATAATTTTTTCAGTATAATGCTTTTCAGTAAAGTTCTCCCTAGGTTCTACCTCTTCCAGTCCTCCCTGAACTGAACTGTATATTTATGGGATAACAACAGCAAGCAATTGGTTCTTGTGTCTCAGTACTATATTCTTCCTAGTTGCTACTTCTCCCAGCCCTCCAATAACTGACAATGTATATCTAGATAATAACAATAGTATGGATGTGTCTCGGCAATCACCAACCAGTACTGACCATCCTAATAACATTCTGGCCATAACTTGATTTTATTTTGGTATTATTGCCGGCTCCCGAGTCCTCATTTTGGCCATAACATGACTTTATTGTGGTATTATTGCCGTCCCCCGAGTCCTCAGACTCATGTCTTCGTGGAACACTACCACGGAATATGTGCGCATGCGCGCCGGCCACAGCGTCGGTTCTACACGCATGCGCGCAAAACGAGCAATCCAGCGCATGCGCTGAGCAACAGTAGAATGCACTGTGCCTGACTGCGCGGTTGCGGGCAGATTTAATCCGTACTTTATTCTACCGAGCAAGGAGCTGCGACGGTCTTAATTGAAATGTCTAAGCTTGTGAGGATCCGGGCACGCTATCTAATAACCTAAGACCGGAACTGCATCAAAGGGAGCGGGGGGTGGGTCTACCTACCACTCAATAATGGCCGTCCGCTTTACTATCCTTTTGGGCCTTTGTTAATTCGGCGGGCTTTCAGCACTTAATTGACCAATTATCCAATTACTCGACTATATAAAAACTCGCCGCCCTCAGCCTCCCTCACATCCACGGAAGCCGCAGACGAAGGAGGAAGCACGAGCGTGCGAGGGGCTCAGTAAGTACGGCATAGCCGTTTTCAATAGGATGAACCTTGTATCCCAGTTATACCTTTACCTGGTGATATTTGGAATACATCTGATGGGACAGAATTACAATGTACCCCCCTCTTCTTCCCCCCTGCAGTTGGGACCCCACCATACCCTTCTGTCTTAAGCTGGCTCATGAGGCATTGACTCCTCCATTGATAAGTATGCATTTGAATACCCCCCACCCCTGGCTATTCACATCCCCTATGTGTTACATATTGTGTGTGTGACTGTGTGTTTTCTGAGGATTTGCTTCAATATCCTTCACTTCTTGCGCATGATCCTATACTCCAAACTGGTATATATGTCTGTGTGTCTCTTTTTCCCTTACAGGTGACTGAGAGCTAAGCGCACTTTGGGATCGGCGCTATTTTAATTGGTTTTTCTTATCTTGCAGGCATACTACATTATTAGTGTGGTAGCATATATGTGTTGTAATTATTAATTGTAGTTACACACATAGTCAACCTTTTTTCACTTTTTTGTATATACACTTTTTCTACCTCTGTGGAGAAACACTAGTGAGTGACAGGGGGATCTTCCCCTAGGTCCTGACGAAGAGGCCCCGCGCCTCGAAACATGTTGACCCACATAGGAGAGAGAGCCCATTAATCTGCTCCATCTCTCCGCTTCACTTTTCTTTTAATAATACCAGCCAGTGTTTAATAAAATTTCTTTTTCCACTAGGCCAGGTATTTTTTAACGACTCACACTTATATCACTCCTGCCCCACTGACACTCACTCCCAACACATAGCACCTCCACCTAAAGGTGCTCCGGCGTATCCGCTTGTCGCAGCACTGCCCCGCCCCGCAGCGGGACGGGAAGACCCCGATGATGAAGCATGACACCAAGGGCCCTTTTGGTGTGTGAGGGGTATTTTAACAAAGAAGGTGTATTCCAATAAAATCCGGATATACACCCACCTAATGTGAGGTGGCCCTGTATTTATTTATGGTCTAGGAACCATACAGTACTCTTACAGTATTATTTTATTCTACTCTTTTTACTGTATGCATTATATTTTGCAACCAGTTTTACGATTGTAGCAGTTCATTTCTTATGCTTGAGAAAGAAGACTGTTCACTAAATCCTTTTATTGAAAACGCCCGTCTTTCTATTTTCTCTGCACCTCTGGTGAAACGAAGCATGCACGTGTTGACTGAGTGAAATATCTATCTATTGTTTCCATGACTCTGAATATCAGTTTTATCTTGGGGAAACAAAGTTGTCATGTTTATGCGGTTGTCAGTGACTAATACCTTCTTGTGAATTCGAGAACGTTTCTAGTGACCTCTGATCTAGCTGGCACTCACAATTAAGTCTAATATATTCGATAGGGACCTAGTAGGGACCTAGTAGACATAAGTCCTACGTCACATCTATAGGATATGTTATTCCAATGCGCAGAGCCTATTGGGAATATAGGAACTATACTACACTACACTACCACCGCCAGCCAATCTGAAGATTACTGACCTGAGTTACCACAGAATACTCTGAAACCATGAAAGAAAGAACTTCTCTTGTTGGACCTTCCAAGATATAAAGTGAAAAAGCCCTAAAGGGAGGATGATCCGAACCCACAAACAATATCGGAACTCGGTCTGCAATGGAAAAAACAGATAATGATCATACTCCGCTGAACTTGCCACGCAGAGTTGAGGATCAAGATTTAATTATACCTGAGGCTAACATCCTTGAGTGGATTTGCATGAGAGGATGCCTAGCAGGCCCACTGACCTCCAAGGAACTTGAAAAGTGTCTGCAAACGAAAACTGAAAAGGACCCTTGTGTACCAGTCAAGTACCTATACAGAAAAAGACCCAATAAGTCTGGCCTACCCACTATCTGATTGAGTGCAGCTTAGTCAGGTACCCACTGTTAAAGAGAAAAACTCGACCTAGAATCCTAAATACCCAGTATAATGGGGAGAAAGGAGGGCCGGGAAAAATGGCCTGAGCAATTTCGCCTGTGTGTTAGACTGGCTAACCATCATGAATCTAGCGAGGTTTGATGAGGAGAGGCAAAACTCTGTCTGGATGATGCCTAATTTAATTGGTATGAGAAGAAAAGGCTGGCACTGAGTCCAACTGGAAAATAAAGGAACTGTATGCAGCACAAGAGGACAAGGATAGAATCTCCTTATATGGAAGAAGTTCATCCAGGTGCTGAAGGAAATATGCCATCTGTTCAATTTTTGAGTCATAACCACATGTCTTGCGCTGTCAGGATACCATAATACGGAAGCAAAGGTCAAATAATGGAGCACTTGAAATAGTACAATCGGCTGCCGCGCATCAAGTGCAATATGCTGGCGATGGAGAACAATGAAAACACCTTACTAGAGGCACTAAGCATCTCTCAAGTTGAGGTGGTGCCTCTAGAACTTTATTTGGAGGTGATCCTAAGAGGAAGACAAAAGCTTCTTTCAGGGAACTCCAATAGGACATCAGTCACTGTTATTTGAAGTGACAATCTGGAGTTGTATTCGCTAAACAACCAGGAATACGGAATCTGTCTAACGTAGGAATTTACTGCAGTACAGAATTTGATCTAGGAATTGTAGAAAACTTACCTGTAAATGGCAGTGACCTCCTTCCTTTCTGGTGGGACAGAGAATGCTCCAGGAATGGGCAGATTGGCTACAGTTTCCAAATAGGTCAGACGACCGGAGTATTCACACTTGTGTGCGACCAAGTGATTGCCCTCCATGGCAGTTGTTCTCGAACAAAGAGATTGTTGGGGCATCTGAGTCTTGTCATAGACTGTGGCTGTGCGACTAAAGGAGCTCATAAGTGTATCACAGAAAGCGTCAGGCAATTTGTTGGTGGTCAAAGGGCCTGTCTCTGTTGCAGTAAACCCCACTAGTTTTGGAGCGCTGCATATAGATCCTGCAAGGTGGTGGACAACAAATAATGCAGAGTGCTCGCTGCCCAGAAGGCTCAATGCATTGTGTGCACAACTTGGAAGGACGTAGATTTCCCACGAAGAAACCGTGTCTGTGGCGAGGTCTGCGGTTTCAAGAATCTGCCACAGTGGGTATTTTAAAGGGATGGACAAATGTGAGTCAAGTGTCACTGTCTCTGGAGCGTCAGTCCAGGGAAAACCTGATCCGATTTTGGCATGGGCGTCCTAGTCAGAACCGGCTGAAGGGCGGTCATGGACTTGGTCCGTGACACTAGGGGTGTCCAAGTGGGAATATCTGGTCATGTTGAGCTCACAGACCAGGGAGATTCAAGGAGCCGTAAAGGGATAATGGCCATCGAATTTGCAACCAAAGATTGTTTCCATTAGGGTAGAGGGTACGGATTCAGCCTCATCACTGTCATTCTGTAGACAGTGGGAGCCCCAGAAGTGGCTAATTAAAGTAAGGGGAGAAGGTGAGTATTGCGACACAAGGGCCGACATGCAGGCCCAAATGTCACCCATCGGTAATGTGGTGTCTTGTCAGGGCAAGGTTGGTGTGACTGTGGAACCTGATGGTAACGGGGACCTGGACATAGAAATGACCCATGCTGAGAAAATGTGGTGTGCCTGGTCAGAGGGCAAGTCATCAGGAAGTGCGCTCCTATAGGTACGGACCGGGAAAAGAAGGATAGGACTATGACCATATTGCCACAGACGGCCTAGAACTGGCCGGAGGGCCGCTACAAATGCTCTCTGAACTGATTGTGTAACTGCAGACGTCACAAATTTCAACACAGTTATCACACTGGAGGAGATTCACATTCTCCATAGAAGGATTGTAGAGCCCACCTTCAACAGAACAGTGTTCAGTCATAGTTATCGCGACTGCCTTATAATGTGCCTACAAGGCACAGGTGAGTGCTCAGCACAAGCTGCTGGAAGGAAGGGGGGGGCAACCCCAAGTACACCAAGGCTGCCAGGAGGCAATCAGTAGAATAATATGCAATAAGCCCCTCAAGCGAAGCCTGTAAATAAGTGTTTACACTTGCCCCACTTGGGCGTAAGGGAAGCGTACAACGAAGTTGCTAACTTGCGAGGCAGTGTGACTCGCCCAATGTCGATATTACCAGGTTTTTATTGCAGCGAAGAGAACGCACGGCGGGCGAGCTGGACTTAGGATAAAGCTGTCCTGCACATTGAAGCACACCGCTTCCTGCCTCCTGAGCACCCACATCGGGTGCCGAATAAGGGGCAGAGAGCCCAATGGCGCGTTTACAAACTTTTCTAAACAGTAGAACCACATACATTCATATAATACAGTAAGAAACAAACAGAAGTACTCATCTTGTCGCGGAGAAGCAAAGAAAGAGGATAGTAAAATGACAGCATTGCTATTTATACGAGCAAAAGACTTGGGATTGGTGCATGTGATATGATGTCATGCTATGGTTGATGGGAAATGTAGTTTATGAAAATAAGTCTGTTTTGATTGCCTCTGTGGAGTTGGTATTAATAAACAGCAAAGAAGGAGAACGCATAATCTGAAGCCTCAGGTTCAATTGAAAATTTTTAGTAACCCAGCCAAATCCAAATGCATTTTTCTTCTTGTACATTCCAGTAACATATTGGACCATTCTAACCTATCCTGTCTCATTAGCAAATAGCAAACAGTAAAAAAAACACTGCTGTAAGAGATTTGAAAGCACCATACTCTAAATAAAGTCTTTTTCATATCGATGGGCTTTCAGGAGTTTCAAAGTAATAAAGCCTGTGAAAAAGATGTAGGAGGTTGCTGGGCTGGGGCAATAGTAGGGCATCTCCTACCTACATTTGTGGTGATGAAACTATTGAACAGAAAGCCAAAGCCTGAGTATTGTGCCCTGTTACAAATACAGCCAACAAGAGGAGACTGTAACTTAAGCACAGTTGGTAAATAATTTGAGGTGGTTGGAGAAAGAGAGATACTGAGAATAAATGTCAATTCCCTGTCCTCGGAAGAGGTGATGCTTGTATGGAGAAAGATTCAGATTTGCTGGTGACATGAATTACTGACCAGGTTCACTAAAATGACAACCCAGATGTCTCCTTGACAAATGATTTATAATTTTGCCATCTAATTTTCTGCTCAGATTCATTTGAAAGACTGGTGGTTTCATTCTTCCGGTGGAAGTGAGTACAAAGAACCACTTGTGTTGCAGATAACTCCACTGAACCTGAAGTCACAAAAAAGATAAAACGTATTCCTTTGTTACCCAAATAAATAGTAAGGAGAATAGAGTATGTTTTTCTGGAAAGAAATAGTGAGCCATGTCTATCAAGCTCGCCCAATGAATTCAAAGTCTTAACACGAATACAGTGAGATTCTAATGTGTTCAGCAAAAGTCCATGAGTTCATAAAACTTCTTGCACAGCTCCAGATCCTTGAAAAGTGAAGAAACAGAAATTAATCAATCAATAAGATATGGATGCATGGACATCCACTTGTCCTGTAGGAAGGCTATCAACTGTACAGAATTCCAGTAAGCATGCTTGAGAAAAGGCAAGCATGGCTAGAAATCTGGGAACCTGGGGATAAAGATCCTGTAAATCTAAGATAAAAATAAAGAACAATTATTTGACTACATGGCAATTTATGATAAGGCAAAATAAAAGGAAGCTCTTCCCAACTGTGTCAAGTCCTCACCTAAAGCCCACACTGCAAGGCAAACGGATGAATTTTACTTTGGCTCAGACATCAATAAAAGAGAGAATCAATTTTCCAAACCGCTTTTTGGCTCTGTCTTCTAAGGATATGTGCAATAATTAGATGGATTTGTTTTATTGTCTTTCTTAAACTAGTTATCTTAATTTGGCAGAAAATATTCAGTATTTTGCCCCAAGTGAGGATGGTATTTGTTATTATGGCAAAGGATTGTTATTGCGTAAATAGCTCCCACATATGTTTGAGGTCACATGCATCATTTGTCAGGAAATAGTCTTACCCCTGAGAGCTAAGACCGCAAGGAGCTGTTGCAATGTTGCACAGTTCTACAAGGCAGACAACATGTGGAATATTGTCTATGGTCACCAGCAATGAAGGGACATCTTTGGGACTTCTATGGGTTGTATGACGGAACATGCATGCATTTACAATGCATGCCTTGACCACGCATCTTTTACCATGCAATGCCTTTACCACGCATTGCCTTTACAACACAATCTTTTACCTTGCATATACCTGTACTACGCGTGCCTGTGCAATGCAAAGTAAGTGGAATTTTATACATATATAAAACCTAACTTTATATATTGATATGGAGGCACAGTAGAAGGCGTAAGCCGAAACGTGTTTTCCTGAGAGGAAGATAATATCACATTGATTCTTGTAATGGATTTAATAAAATGAAAATGAAGAAAAATTAAATAAACAAAACATCTAACCTGAGAAGCTTAGTGTCTATGGTGTCAAGATCCGCCGTACGTGGGGTCACAGAAGGTGAAGACTCTTCCTGTAAAAAATATACATACATACTTAAATATTGCCTACTGGCGGTCACAAGTAGGTAGTTATAGTTAGGGCCTAGTTTCCATAGGAACAGCGTTGTTTGTTTTGCTATTATCGTTGGTATTGTTTGTTGAATCTTTGCTAAATTTTCAAAACTAGCTTCCCATTCACTTCAGCTGTTGTCTGTAATGTTTCAGGTTGATATGTCAAGCCGGAGCAGAGAAAAAGGGCGGGTACCAAAACGCTTTTTCCCCATTTAATTCCTCATAGAGGTTTAGACACAACTACAGCCTGTACTGTTGAACGGAATTACACAACATTTGGCAGAAAGCTAGATCTGTGTCTGGAAAGATCTTTTTTTGCAATTTGATGTAAATCCATGCAATAATTATGGAGCTATTAATGAAAAACGAAAAATTATTTATGTATGGATTTATGTATATCTAGGGATACAGATGGTCCGTGGATCCGACAGATCTCCTGCTGAAATCTGATGGCTGCCACCAATGCAACCAGGAAGTGGTGGCAGCCATCTTAGGGCTTGCTTTGGACTTACAAAGCATTGAGAAAGGCATCTTGCCAAAACGCGTCTGCCTTAAATAAACTATTGAAGTGATACCTTTTGAGTGCTCTGTATTACCTGAAGCTTCAATATATATATATATATATATATATATATATTCACTGAAAAAACCATAGGTTTCACACCAGTTATAGTTAGGAATTACCATTAAAAAAACCTCTTAAATTCACTGAAAAAACCATAGGTTTCACACCAGTTATAGTTAGCTGGAAATTTTACTCGCATAAAACCATTGAAATTCCCACGTTATAGTTAGTTGGACTCACTATAACTTGCGCGTGCAATGCACTGCTGATGACGTCACATATTACATCACTCATGACATGGTCAGTGACATCACTCATGACATCACTGATGACACCTTCCAGTGAATGTGTGTCTTTCTGAAAAATAAATATGTGTTATATATGTATATGTAAAAGTTGATGGAAGAATAATTGTTTAAATAAGTGTTTACATGGATGTTTTTAAAAAAAAAATTGATTGGTTAACTGGCTTATTAAGTGTATCTTAGTGAATACATATATTAGTGAGTAATGTTTAAATATTTAAATATATGTATTAGTGTTTAACTTTGTGTATAAGTGGCTGCATAGGTTGGTGAGTAGCTACATGTGTATGTATATGGGTTATTAGACATTTTTCTTAGTATCAGTATGAGTGTTTGTATGGTTTGGTGGGGGTATTACTTAGCACATAGATGCATGAATGACTGACTCTCCTTTGTATGTGTTTTGAAGACAGCATATGTGCAGGACTGTATGGGTGGATGAGTGTGTATATGTGTGTGTTAGTGAGTGAAAGACTGTCTCACTAGTGTCTTTATCAGTAACTACATATGTTTTAATCTAGTATATGTGAATATTGATGTATATAAGTGAGTATATGTGAGAGTAAGAGATTGTAAGAGTTCCTGTTTAAATAAGTATGTGTTTCTATAAGTGATTGTTTAAGAGAGTAAGTATGTGTAGGTTTCATTAGAAGTAAGGTGGTAGTGTGTGTATAGCTGTATATGCAAATAAATGGATGCTCAATAGTTTACTTGCATGTGTGTATGTGTGAGAGTAACTTTTGGATGACTGTCGGTGTGTAACAGGATGTATATGTGTATCACTACATATGATGAGTGAGTATATGTATGAGTGACTATATAGAACTGTTGGTGAATGAGTGCATGTGTATATAGATGGTGGAATTATTGAATTGGTTGTTGTAACTGGTATGGGTATCTCCATTTTTTTGAAAATTTTAGTTTCTATTTTTGAATATGTGTTTCAAGGGTTACATTACAGTGAAAGGAGGTCTGTCACCCTGTCACAAGGATGGTGTCATCAGTGATGTCATGAGTGATGTCACTGACCATGTCATGAGTGATGTAATATGTGACGTCATCAGCAGTGCATTGCACGAGCAAGTTATAGTGAGTCCAACTAACTATAACGTGGGAATTTCAATGGTTTTATGCGAGTAAAATTTCCAGCTAACTATAACTTGTGTGAAACCTATGGTTTTTTCAGTGAATTTAATAGTTTTTTTTAATGGTAATTCATAACTATAACTGGTGTGAAACCTATGGTTTTTTCAGTGAATTTCATAGGTTTTTTAAATGCTAATTTCTAACTATAACTGGTGTGAAACGTATGTTTTTTTCAGTGAATTTCATAGGTTTTGTAAATGCTAATTCCTAACTATATATAGGGCCTCAAAACTATGTTTTTTTCAGTGAATTTCAAAGGTTTTTTAATAGCAAATCTCTATAGCTATGAAATATAATATTTTTTATAATTAATTTTATATTGTATATTTATGTAATACTATTTTTTTATGTACATTTTTCCTTTTTTTGTTTTTGCCCTGGTGCGCTCCCGGTGCGTGTACCGGTGAGCATCCCGTTAGCGCTATTGCCGCGAACGAAAACATCATCGTGACGTATCGCGTAGCCGCGTGATGCGTCTGTTGACGCACGGCGTAAGCGCACCCGGAAGCGCCCGAGCGCATATGATCGCGCAACATAAGCGCCCCCGGGCGCGCCCCGGGGCGCGTAGCGTAAGCGCGTCGGGTCATGTGACCTGAAAATAACACTTTTCATTGGTTCAGAACACTTTTGGTTTCCAAATGATGAAAGCCAGGGTCATGTGACCTGAAAATAACACTTTTCATTGGTTCAGAACACTTTTGGTTTCCAAATGATGAAAGCCCCCACCTTTTTTCCTCATTCTCACTTTGTTCTTTGAGTGAGGAAGACCTGTTTCCATTCATTGAGAAATGGCTACAGTAGCAGCAGCAGCAGGAGCATCTGCACCACCACCACCACCACCCACACCACAAGGATCACCACAACACCACATTGGTGGTGAAGAAGAAGAGGAGGAGGAGGAGGAGGAGGAGGAGGAGGAGGAGGAGGAGAGGAGGACTTTCCTGCCTGAAGACAATCCCCCTTATAAACTGAGAGAGCACATTGTGTGGGAGTTTTTTAAATTCCCAAGAGGCCAAAAGAAAGTCAATGCGGCAAAAGTGACTTTTCTGATCTGTGGCACTGAACTTTCCAGGGGGAACCCTACAAAAAAGTATTCTTTTGGTAATTACACCATGATTCGCCACATGCAACGCAGGCATCCCAACAACTATTCTGCGGCAGAGGTGAGAGAACTGTCCAGAAACCTTCCCCAATCTTCTTCCAGAACCTCAACAAGCAAACAACTTACTCCATCGGGTCAAGAGGCAAGGGAGATGGTCCCAAACATCCAAACCCAGTTTGGAGATTTTAAAATTGTTTGTATCTATTGCGGGACTACAATTTCGTATGGCGAGAAAAATATAAACCTAATCAACAGTGCAGGAGAGAACCACATCTGCAGAAAAAAACCTTAATTTTTTTCCTGATTTTTTTACTCCAGTTGAGCCGTTTACAATTCCCTGTTTTTTGTTTCTCCCCATAAAAATTACAAAAAAATTATAAAATTGTTCATAAAATCCCAAAAAAGTAAAAAATGTTCCAAAAAACAAAAAAAAATATAAAACAACAAAAAGAATTAAAAAAACAGTTATTTTTAGAACTACCTCCAATTTATAAAAAAATGCTACATTTTTAAAAAACTCTGTCATTCTTTTTTCCCCATGGTACGCTCCCCGGTGCGCGTACCGGGTGCTCCCCCCGTGTACATTTTTTTTTGCCCCGCAAAGCCCTTTTATAGCTCCCACAACTAACCTATGGGGTCAGGGGGGTCTACCCTGCCCCCTTTTGGTCATTTCCCCCTTTGTTTTTGCCACCTCTTGTGCCTCGATCCTACCGAGACACAGGATGGCGGCCGCTCCGGACTGTTTGGAATGTTGACAGACACCCGAGAGCCAATCAGCTTTCCGCTCGCGTACTCACGTAGCGCGCTGGTTCGCGCCCCAGTGCGCGTACCGGGGCGGGCTTATAGATATATATATTTTTTTGAACCTAGCTTACTCAAAATCCACTGGAGCACATATCTTGAGACATAGCAAAGGCATATCGGGCTACCAGTCCCTACAATTTTGCCAAGTTTGGTGGAAATCCATTCAGCCGTTCGGGCTAAAAGTGAGTCCAACCGCCCTACGGAAATTAACATGGGGAAAACACATTTTGGGACCCCTTTTATCTCGGCCCCCGCATGACGAATCTCCCCCAAACTTTCAGGAAAGGAGCAGAGCGGAGCGGGCCATCTTCTTTGAGAAATTCGCGAAGATTCGTCCACCGGTGCCAAAGTTATTCCCAATAGAATGTTGCAGATTTCCTATGGAAAACAATCCTAACTATAACTATATTCACTGAAAAAACCATAGGTTATAGACCATATATAGTTAGGAATTAGCATTTAAAAAACCTTATTTTACTCACACAAAACCATTGAAATTCCATATATAGTTAGTTGCACTAACTATATATCGCGCACCTGCAATCCACTGCTGATGATGTCACATATTACATCATTCATGACATGGTCAGTGACATCACTGATGACATCACTGATGACATCTCAAATGACATCACTGATGACATCACTGATGACATCTCATTTGACATCAATGACCACATCACTGATGATATCATTCATGTGACAATACAATGCATCTCCTCACATTTTAATATAACCTCTGTTTCACCCAGTGTTAAATACAGAATATAATTTTTGAAACCATTGACACACCAATACTAGTTACTACATACGCACTCACTGATTCCTACGTCTACACACACCTTCACTCATTCACCCATACTATCATTCATACATACAATCACTCATCTTTACAACACTATCATATGCACTCATACACCTATACAGACACTCACAGTCTGCCACTCATCCATGGAGTTACTCACACACCTAGTCAGTCCTGTAAAGAATCAATGACACTTCCATTTTCTTGTCTATACAGTTAAACATAGAGCACCTTACATTTTCAAACATATACTAACACATACTTACCTTGTTATACAATCATTGATACAAGTACACATTGATCTGCACAGAGTCACACACCTCCCAGCCAGCCACACACACACTCAGTCTCCCATACAAATACTTGGACAATCAATCAGTAACCCATATAGTTAATCATATAGCTACTGATCAAAACATGCAGCAGTTTACAGAACAACAGACATAATGATGCACAAATTAAGACACTTTAGTCACTAACCCATGCACTCAGTGAGACACATTTAATCACTCACTCATGCATTCAGTCATGCACCTACTAAATCCTTTGTCCAGACACTTATACTTCCACTCATTCTTCAATATGTAAGACACATTTTAACTTTACAGAAACATACAGTCACTGGATGTTGTCATCAGTGATGTCATCAGTGATGTCATTTGAGATGTCATCAGTGATGTCATCAGTGATGTCACTGACCATGTCATGAATGATGTAATATGTGACATCATCAGCAGTGGATTGCAGGTGCGCGATATATAGTTAGTGCAACTAACTATATATGGAATTTCAATGGTTTTGTGTGAGTAAAATAAGGTTTTTTAAATGCTAATTCCTAACTATATATGGTCTATAACCTATGGTTTTTTCAGTGAATTTTCAAGGTTTTGTAAATGCTAATTCCTAACTATATATGGTCTATAACCTATGGTTTTTTCAGTGAATTTCAATGGTTTTTTAATAGCAAATATCATAAGCTGTCGAATGTCAAGTACGTGGTAAGTGAAAACATTTTCGTGTTTATGCACACTGATCTGCTTTGAATGGTGCCCCCCCCCCCTCATTTCTATTAGGAGTACTCTCTCTTTGCAGATAGTGAAAGGTAGTTAACGCAGGTCTTTGCCCCCATTGTAATCCGTCGTGCCTGCTTCTCTCTCCATTTGATTCATTGTTATCCAAGTATTTACTGTTTTAGAATTAGTTCTCTTTGGTTCATTCTCTATTTACAAACAAACACAGAGTCGCAATACTCTGTTTAGTCTTTGCAGATAACGAAAAATCGTGTAAAAAAAAAGAAAAGGAATCGAGCAAAATCAGTAGGCCACTAATGGGATCTCTTTTTAACCTCGCTAAAATAGAAACATTAGGAACAACCCCTCATGACAAATACAAAACTAGTGAGATGAACTGAACTCCACACAATGATGGCTGCAAAACAGCTCGGCTCCGCCACCCACCCCGCCCAAAATAACGATAAAGAACGGCTGCCATGATTGGTTGCGGAATGACCACGACGGAGCTACGAAATGGTGCTGCTCTCATGCTAACCCCAGCTTCAGTCTGAAACATCCAGAAACACTGTAGACTACCAATTCGATCAGTTCCGGTAGCGCCCCAATGTAACCCGGTAGAGAAGAACTAGCCCTCCCCTCTTTGACTGATGGTTCTTGTTGCCTGTCCCTTCTGTTGTCATTTAACAGAACTATTTAGCCTGCTGAAAGGGGTTGTGTTCCGACCGCTGGTTGGTGGAGACATTTTGACTATATTCTGTACCTGCGTTGTCGCGTAATGCGTCATATGACGCGCCGCGTTAGCGCATCCGGAAGTCATCCGGGGCGCGCAGCGCGTAACGTAAGCATAACAAGTCATGTGACTTGTTAATAAAACTTTTCATTGGTTCATTTTACTTTTCTTATTGTAATGATGAAAGGCTTGGTCATATGACCTAAAAATTACGCTTTTCATTACTTCCGAACATTATTTTTTCTTAAATATATGTTATAATGTTCCAGGCTAATGTACTTTCCCGGAAATTTTACAACTGTCCTGCAAGTAAAATATATTCTTTTTTCGAGAAAAAGAGCGTTTCTTCGTCCCATGACGGAGCCGTTGAGCAAAAGAGGGTCGACCTGCTGTCTTAGTCGCCGATACGCCTGAATATGAGATTCTTATCGATCACTTTATGTTGCAGGAATAGAAAACACAACAGCCCTTGACCATTTATCTTTACTGCGTTCCTTCGTATTATACCTTTTACCCTTCATGTAATTGGTCTGCTTTATTTCACTTGCCTTTTAATGATTCTAAAACAGTGACTATTATTAAAAACTTTACCAATGTATATACTACTACCATGTTTTCTTTTAAAAACCTTTATTGTGAAAATTTCATTATACAAATACGAGCCTATAACCACGTGGGCCGGCCACGGAGCAAACTGTAATCGTATATGATGAATAGACATTTACACTGTAGAGGAACGTAACGGGCGGGCCATTACGTTGCAAGAACTAAGGTGTCTAACAGTTACGGAATCGGTGGACGTACATTTTATAATTAAAATACGACAGGGCCAGTTACAATAAAATTATCTAGATATACATTTGCGGGCAAGTACCATGGGTGACGTTAATTCGAACTTTCAACAGTACAGTAATCAATAACACATCAGAACTTAATATCAATAGGGATGTCGAAATATTCAATCAATTCTCGTCCCCGCCCGCCATTTGCTTCAAAACTGCATACGTATCTCGTGATTTCAAGGTTCTGCAACCAGTACACAACAAGGAGTTACGAGTCCCAATTATTCTGGCGCCATTTTGGGCGAGGACGGGCAGGTCCAGGATATAGTCAAAATGTCTCTACCAACCATCGACTATGATGATGTTCATATGCTGTATTTATTAGAGTAACACTCATCTGTCCACATGAAATTAATTTGCCACAATCTAAACATGTCATTTTAATCTTTCCAAAGTTCTTCTAAATATTTGGGACCGTTTCCCTTGCCTCTGAAGCTCTCAGTGCCACTTCTTTGATGAATGTACTAGCAGGTCAGGGGTTCTCCTCCAAATCTCTCTTTTATGCAGCACTATAATTAATTGGTGCCACCTCTCCATATGACGATGCATGGTATAGTTACCACAACTATATTTTTTTTCGGTTCCTCTGGAGAGTTCATCGTGGCAGATGAAGCGTGTAACGTACCGGGCATTTACCTTTTTTTGCATGTACAGGAAAGGAAAAAAAAATCGAGCGTCCGAGTTCTAAGGTGTCCCAGGGCCATTTTAGTGGACCAGGCCCAAATCCAAAGAACAGGCCGCCATTTTGAGAGTCCTGTTGCAGCCGCCTGTCGCTGTAGCATCAAGAGCAGCCGAAACTCAGCTGAATGGCAACTGAAACGGTAAAGGGGCGCCCCACTACAGCAGACGAGCCAGGCCCAAATCCAAAGAACAGCTATCTCACAGGCTAATGGGGCGACCCACGCCGAGTTTCAGCATTGTAGGATGACCACACAAGTACAGCAACTTGCTAGACATCACCTCGGTGCCATCCGGATCTCGGCGCCCCACTGCAGATGAAGTGCCTCTCAACTATGAAACCACCACGGTGACATCCGGATCTTGGCGCGTTGTGCTGCCTTCGGCCTATTCGCACATCGGTCCGCTACTGACGCCATCTCACAGGCTAATGGGGCGACCCACGCCGAGTTTCAGCATTGTAGGATGACCACACAAGTACAGCAACTTGCTAGACATCACCTCGGTGACATCCGGATCTCGGCGCCCCACTGCAGATGAAGTGCCTCTCAACTATGAAACCACCACGGTGACATCCGGATCTTGGCGCGTTGTGCTGCCTTCGGCCTATTCGCACATCGGTCCGCTACTGACGCCATCTCACAGGCTAATGGGGCGACCCACGCCGAGTTTCAGCATTGTAGGATGACCACACAAGTACAGCAACTTGCTAGACATCACCTCGGTGCCATCCGGATCTCGGCGCCCCACTGCAGATGAAGTGCCTCTCAACTATGAAACCACCACGGTGACATCCGGATCTTGGCGCGTTGTGCTGCCTTCGGCCTATTCGCACATCGGTCCGCTACTGACTCCATCTCACAGGCTAATGGGGCGACCCACGCCGAGTTTCAGCATTGTAGGATGACCACACCAGTACAGCAACTTGCTAGACATCACCTCGGTGCCATCCGGATCTCGGCGCCCCACTGCAGATGAAGTGCCTCTCAACTATGAAACCACCACGGTGACATCCGGATCTTGGCGCGTTGTGCTGCCTTCGGCCTATTCGCACATCGGTCCGCTACTGACGCCATCTCACAGGCTAATGGGGCGACCCACGCCGAGTTTCAGCATTGTAGGATGACCACACCAGTACAGCAACTTGCTAGACATCACCTCGGTGCCATCCGGATCTCGGCGCCCCACTGCAGATGAAGTGCCTCTCAACTATGAAACCACCACGGTGACATCCGGATCTTGGCGCGTTGTGCTGCCTTCGGCCTATTCGCACATCGGTCCGCTACTGACGCCATCTCACAGGCTAATGGGGTGACCCACGCCGAGTTTCAGCATTGTAGGATGACCACACCAACTTGCTAGACATCACCTCAGTGCCATCCGAATCTTGGCATCTCAACGCCTAGTGGTATCTTCCATACAAAAAATATTGTTACGCTGCCTTTGGCCCCATTCGCACATCAGTCCGCAACTTAGACATCACCTCGGTGCCATCCGGATCTTGGCATCTCAGCGCCTTGTGGTGTCAGTCAGAAAATATTGTTGTGCTGCCTTCGGCCTATTCGCACATCGGTCCGCTACTGACGCCATCTCACAGGCCAACGGGGCGCCCCACGCCGACTTTCAGCATTGTAGGATGGCCACACCAGTGCGGCAACTTGCTACACACCACCTCGGTGCCATCCGGATCTTGGCATCTCAGCGCCTTGTGGTCTCTTCTACACCGGAAATATAGTAGAAAATATTGTTGCGCTGCCTTTGGCCCCATTCACACATCAGTCCGCTACTGACACCATCTCACAGGCCAACGGGGCGCCCCACGCCGACTTTCAACATTGTAGGATGGCCACAGAAGTGCGACAACTTACTAGACACCACCTCGGTGCCATCCGGATCTTGGCGCATTGTGCTGCCTTCGGCCTATTCGCACATCGGTCCGCTACTGACGCAAACTCACAGGCCAACGGGGCGCCCCACGCCGACTTTCAGCATTGTAGGATGGCCACACCAGTGCGGCAACTTCCTACACACCACCTCGGTGCCATCCGGATCTTGGCGCGTAGTGAAGCTGCAGCAGCTGCAAATAAGCTTCAGACAGTGTTACAACCGCTGCTCAGAACTCTCAACTATGACACCACCTCGATGCCATCCGGATCTTGACGCGTTGTGTTGCCTTCGGCCTATTCGCACATCGGTCCGCTACTGACGCCGCCTCACGTGCCAACGTATTTTCTCCGCATTTTATACCCTATGCCGCATAACAGGTCATGTGACTTGTTTATAAAACTTTTCATTGGTTCATTTTACTTTTGGTTTCCTAATGATGGAAGGCTTGATCATATGACCTAAAAACAACACTTTTCATTGGATGAAAACTTTTTTTTTCCCCCAAACGATGAAAGCCCCACCTTGTTTCTGGATGTTTCAGACTGAAGCTGGCGTCACCATGAGAGCACCACCATCTCGTAGCTCCGTCGTGGTCATTCCGCGAGCAATCATGGCAGCCGCTCCCCACCAGAAGCCTGCAGGAGTCGGGGCCCCCAAAACTTTTGATGAATTCTCAAGGCGGAGGGGACGCTTTCGAGAATGGGGTCCAAGACCTAGCAGACAAGCGTCCGATTTCCAAGGTGTCCCAGGGCCATTTCAGTGGACCAGGCCCAAAAAGGAAACAGCCTGCCGCCATTTTGAGAGTCCTGTGACAGCCGCCTATCGCTGCACCGCAAGAGTGGGCGCAACTCAGCTGAATGGCGGATTTTGACACAGTGGACCAAAAGCGGACGGAATGGCAACTGAAACGGTAAAGGGGCGCCCCACTACAACAGACGAGACTCCACCTGGAGAGGCCCGTTCACGCCGCCTCCCCCGGGGCGCTCCACGCCGTTATTCGGAGCAGCATTGTAGGATACCAAAACCAGTGCGGCAACTTACTGGACATCACCTTGGTGCCATCGTTCTGCTGCCTTGGAACTATTCGCACAACAGTTTGCTACTGATGACCCACCCCCCGCGACTCCCCACGCCGTTATTTGCTGGGTGGCAACTTACTAGACATCACTTTTGTGTCATCTAGATTTCGGCGCGTTCTGCTGCCTTGGAACTATTCGCACAACAGTTTGCTACTGATCACCCACCCCCCGCGACGCCCCACGCCGGAAATCTGGACGTTGTGCTGCGTTGGGACTATTCGCACAGCCGACCGCTACTTCGTTGTTTTTCTCTAAAAATGTTTATATGTATTTACTATTTTTGTTTTCTTGTATATATTTATAAATTATTAAAGTTTTATAATCTTACTACTTTGTCGGAGTGCTATATATTTTTAATGTGACACATAATTGTAAAAACTTTGATGTACAAAGAGTCATCCCTGGAATCTTCCGCTTCACGCTCGGTCCCCTCCCCAATCACAATACAGGATGGTTTTCAGATAATAGCAACGCTTCTGCTGTGACGGATCTCATCGAGTGTGGGCCTTGATCTACTATAACTCCTTTGAAGACGGGTGATTCTTTACAGCTGTGGCCATAAACTACATCTGCAGGGCTAGCTGATAGCCTAGGACCGGCCTGGACAATCGGACACAGAGGAAAAGGAGTGTCAGAGGGTGCGGTAGTGAATAGGGCGAAAGGGAGGTGTCGGGCGGGCACAGGGTGTGATTCTCAGGGAAGAACAGCGCAGATGGGGGGAGGTTTATTACCCATGCATAAAACAGAGAGCGGGGGTGACCACTGCCTGGGGGAGATGCTTGCGAGGGTGGGGAGCCATGCTAAGGATCGACAGCGTGCACAGAGTGGATCTGGTCAAGGCATCTAAAATGGCTGCCGTGCACGACAAAAGTGTGGCATTTGAAAAAAGACAAGATGGCGCACACAATGTTTTTCAACAATTCCTGATTTCCTTCGAATCGAACGTTAACAGACGTTGGGGCATATTACCAAAGTTAAGCGATATTTATCCCTAACGATGCATTGCAAAGATTTTTTTACCGTCAGAAATTATCGCAGATAAACCTTGCTATTATCAAGGTTTATCGCAAATACGATAAAAAACGAGCGCAATGCATTAATATCGCTGAAAACTCCGCGATATTCATGCATTACCGAGCTAATGCTCTTAGCCATGTTATCCACCTCCCATTGGATAACATGGCTAAGAACTGCTCAGGGCAGCTGTTACTTTTTGGAGATATTCGCGCTTATCTCGAATATTTCCAAAAGTTGATAATAGGAGATAGCGATGTTAGCGACTGTTTCCAGTCGCTAACATCTTGGCATGCCCACTTTGCATGTCATTAGTGATAAATATCACTCACATGCAAAGTGGGGCCCAAGATGGTCGCTATCTCCTACTAGCCGTCGCTAACTGGTGTTAGCAACAGCTACGTAATACAGATATAATTTTATCTCCGCGAAGCGGAGCGCTGTTACAGATATATATCTTGTTTTTGAACGTTAATTTCTCAAAATGCACTGAAGCACATATATTGAGACCTAGCAAAGGCACATCGGGCTACCAGTCCCTAATATTTTACCAAGTTTCGTGCAAATCCATTCAGCCGTTCGATTATTATTATTATTTATTTTTTTTGCCCCGCGGGGCCCTTTTAAAACCTCCACATCAAACCTAGGGGATCAGCGAGGATCTACTATGCCCCCTTATGGTCATTTGCCCCTTCGCTTTGGCCTCCTCTTGTCTCTCGATCCTACCGAGAGACAAGATGGCGGCCGCTACGGACTGTTTGGAATGTTTACAGACACCGGAGAGCCAATCAGCTTCGCTTCGCAAAGCTCCGTAACGCGAAAAGTACGCGAAGCGGTCCGCTGTTACAGATATATATCTTTTTTTGAACGTTAATTTCTCAAAATCCACTGAAGCACATATATTGAGACCTAGCAAAGGCACATCGGGCTACCAGTCCCTACAATTTTGCCAAGTTTCGTGCAAATCCATTCAGCCGTAAGATTATTATTAGAATTTTTTTTTTTTGCCCCGCGGGGCCCTTTTAAAACCTCCACATCAAACCTAGGGGGTCAGCGAGGATCTACTATTCCCCCTTATGGTCATTTGCCCCTTCGCTTTGGCCTCCTCTTGTCTCTCGATCCTACCGAGAGACAAGATGGCGGCCGCTACGGACTTTTTGGAATGTTGACAGACGCCAGAGAACCAATCAGCTTCGCTTCACAAAGCTCCGTTGCGCGAAAAGTCCGCGAACCAGTGCGCTAACTGGTCCGCTGTTACAGATATATATCTTTTTTTAAACGTTAATTTCTCAAAATCCACTGGAGCACATATATTAAGACCTACAAAAGGCACATCGGGCTACCAGTCCCTACAATTTTGCCAAGTTTCGTGCAAATCCATTCAGCCGTTCGGGCTAAAAGTGAGGCCAACCGCCCTATGGAAAACTCAATGTTAAAAACACGTTTTGGGACCCCCCTTTTTTCTCGGCCCCCACTGGACGAACCCCCCCCAAATTTTCAAGGGCTGCTCAGAAACAAAATGTGCCATTTTCCTGAAAATTTCAGCCAATTCCGTCCACAAACGCCAAAGTTATTAGACATAGAATTTTCAAAAAACCCATAGAGAAAAAATCCTAACTATATATACCTACTGGCGACCGCCAGTAGGTATATATATATATATATATATATATATATATATATATATATATATATATATATATATATATATTACCTACTGGCGGTCGCCAGTAGGTATATATAGTTAGGATTTTTTCTCTATGGGATTTTTGAAAATTCCATGTCTAATAACTTTGGCGTTTGTGGACGGAATTGGCAGAAATTTTCAGGAAAATGGAACATTTTGTTTCTGAGCAGCCCCTGGAAATTTGGGGGGGGGTTCGTCAAAAGGGGGCCGAGAAAAAAGGGGGGTCCCAAAACGCGTTTTTCCAATGTTAATTTCCATAGGGCGGTTGGCCTCACTTTTAGCCCGAACGGCTGAATGGATTTGCACGAAACTTGGCAAAATTGTAGGGACTGGTAGCCTGATGTGCCTTTGCTAGGTCTCAATATATGTGCTCCAGTGGATTTTGAGAAATTAACGTTCAAAAAAAGATATATATCTGTAACAGCGGACCGGGCAGCGCTCCGGTTCACGTACTTTTCGCGTTACGGAGCTTTGTGAAGCGAAGCTGATTGGTTCTCCGGCGTCTGTAAACATTCCAAACAGTCCGTAGCGGCCGCCATCTTGTCTCTCGGTAGGATCGAGAGACAAGAGGAGGCCAAAGCGAAGGGGCAAATGACCATAAGGGGGCATAGTAGATCCTCCCTGACCCCCTAGGTTTGATGTGGAGGTTTTAAAAGGGCCCCGCGGGGCAAAAAAAAATAAAAATAATAATAATCGAACGGCTGAATGGATTTGCACGAAACTTGGCAAAATTGTAGGTACTGGTAGCCCGATGTGCCTTTGCTATGTCTCAATATATGTGCTCCAGTGGATTTTGAGAAATTAACGTTCAAAAAAAGATATATATCTGTGACAGCGGACCGGGCAGCGCTCCGCTTCGCGTACTTTTCGCGTTACGGAGCTTTGTGAAGCGAAGCTGATTGGTTCTCCGGCGTCTGTAAAAATTCCAAACAGTCCGTAGCGGCCGCCATCTTGTCTCTCGGTAGGATCGAGAGACAAGAGGAGGCCAAAGCGAAGGGGCAAATGACCATAAGGGGGCATAGTAGATCCTCCCTGACCCCCTAGGTTTGATGTACCATTTTGCCAAGTTTGGTGTAATTCCGTTCAGCCATTCAGGCTGTAGACGTATCTAAATGTCCTATGGAAAATTGCATGGGGAAAACACATTTGAAAGTGTTGAAATTTAGAACCAATTAAAATGTTACTTTGGTTTTGTATTTGTGTGTGATGAAAGTTAATTGGTTATGTATATATGGGGAAAACACATTTGAAAGTGTTGAAATTTAGAACCAATTAAAATGTTACTTTGGTTTTGTATTTGTGTGTGATGAAAGTTAATTGGTTATGTATATATCTAAAATGAGAGGAAACCACAGCCATTTTGTGATACTACTGTCTGAGGTACATTTGTGAGGAATTTTTGGTGCTCAATTTCTGGTGTTTGATTTACACAGTACTAACGCTTCTCCTACTTTCAAAAAGGTGAGTTGTTAATTTGTAAGGGGAACTATGTTGTACACTTTAAGATAATTTGAAAAATGTTTTCTGTTATTTATTTACAGTCCTTCTGTTATACTAAATACTTGATAAAGTTAGTTTTATATTATGTATTACTAAAAACGATAAATGAAAGTGATTATTTTTTTCTGCAATTTACAGCAAGAAATTTCAAAATAAAATGGATCACAATGAAGAGACCGTGGCAATTTCTTTTGAATTATCCACTACATTTATTGAAATTGACAGCACCAATAATGAAATATTCTCACAAGGAGGAGATGACTTGAATGATTTTTTTGATCAATCTCTTGACGGCGAATTTATCGAATGTTTGGAGACTATAGAGTTACAAGAATCATCATTGCAGACTTTTCATGAAGAGATTCCTGATGAGATGATTGAAGAGGAAATTCCTGATGAGGACATGTTACTAGTTCTTTCAAATTATGAAAATTCAGAAGAATAAATTTATATTTAGAAATCAAAAATTGTTTGAGACATTATTCATTTTTATTTTTAATTTCTGAGGTTGTAGCGAAGTGATTGTAAGGATTTTTGAAAATTCTATGTCTAATAACTTTGGCGTTTGTGGACGGAATTGGCAGAAATGTTCAGGAAAATGGAACATTTTGTTTCTGAGCAGCCCCTGGAAATTTGGGGGGGGGTTCGTCAAGGGGGGGCCGAGAAAAAAGGGGGGTCCCAAAACGCGTTTTTCCAATGTTAATTTCCATAGGGCGGTTGGCCTCACTTTTAGCCCGAACGGCTGAATGGATTTGCACGAAACTTGGCAAAATTGTAGGGACTGGTAGCCCGATGTGCCTTTGCTAGGTCTCAATATATGTGCTCCAGTGGATTTTGAGAAATTAACGTTCAAAAAAAGATATATATCTGTAACAGCGGACCGGATGGTTCTCCGGCGTCTGTAAACATTCCAAACAGTCCGTAGCGGCCGCCATCTTGTCTCTCGGTAGGATCAAGAGACAAGAGGAGGCCAAAGCGAAGGGGCAAATGACCATAAGGGGGCATAGTAGATCCTCCCTGACCCCCTAGGTTTGATGTGGAGGTTTTAAAAGGGCCCCGCGGGGTAAAAAAAATAAATAATAATAATCGAACGGCTGAATGGATTTGCACGAAACTTGGCAAAATTGTAGGTACTGGTAGCCCGATGTGCCTTTGCTATGTCTCAATATATGTGCTCCAGTGGATTTTGAGAAATTAACGTTCAAAAAAAGATATATATCTGTGACAGCGGACCGGGCAGCGCTCCGCTTCGCGTACTTTTCGCGTTACGGAGCTTTGTGAAGCGAAGCTGATTGGTTCTCCGGCGTCTGTAAACATTCCAAACAGTCCGTAGCGGCCGCCATCTTGTCTCTCGGTAGGATCGAGAGACAAGAGGAGGCCAAAGCGAAGGGGCAAATTTCCATAAGGGGGCATAGTAGATCCTCCCTGACCCCCTAGGTTTGATGTGGAGGTTTTAAAAGGGCCCCGCGGGCCTGGGGAGCGTACTACAAGGAAACAAGAATGATTGACTTTTAACTTATTGTATGTTTATAGACTTTTTTTTTTCTTTTTTTTCTGCTGAGTGACGTCTCGGCCTATCTCCACAGGATGCAGTCCCTACCATCTCGGCGTTTAAGCCCAGGGGGACCGGTAGTGTGGTAGAGATAACGTCTGTTAACGTTCGATTCGAAGGAAATCAGGAAGTGTTGATAAACATTGTCTGCGCCATCTTGCCTTTTTTCAAATGCCACACTTTTGTCGTGCACGGCAGCCATTTTAGATGCCTTGACCAGACCCACTCTCTGCACGCTGTCGATCCGTAGCATGGCTCCCCACCCTCGCAAGCATCTCCCCCAGGCACTGGTCACCCCCGCTCTCTGTCTTACGCATGGGCAATAAACCTCCCCCCATCTGCGCTGCTCTTCCCTGAGAATCACAATCTGTGCCTGTCCGACACCTCCCTTTCGCCCTATTCACTACCGCACCCTCTGACACTCCTCTTCCTCTGTGTCCGATTGTCCAGGCCGGTCCCAGGCTATCAGCTAGCCCTGCAGATGTAGTTTATGGCCCCAGCTGTAAAGAATCACCCCTCTTCAAAGGAGTTATAGTAGATCAAGGCCCACAACCGATGAGATCCGTCACACCACACGCGTTCCTACTATCTGAAAACCATTCTGTATTGTGATTGGGGAGGGGACCGAGCCTGAAGCGGAAGATTCCAGGGATGCCTCTTTGTACATCAAAGTTTTTACAATTATGTGTCACGTTAAAAATATATAGCACTCCAACAAAGTAGTAGGATTATAAAACTTTAATAAATTATAAATATATACAACAAAACAAAAACAGTAAAAACATTTAAACATTTTTAGGGAAAAAGAAGGAAGTAGCGGTCGGTTGTGCGAATAGTCCCAACGCAGCACAACGTCCAGATTTCTGGACGGCACCCAGGTGATGTTGCCTGGGTGCCGCACTGATTTCGGTATCCGGCGTGGGGCGTCGCGGGGGGTGGGTCATCAGTAGCGGTCTGTTGTGCGAATAGTTCCAAGGCAGCAGAACGATGGCACCAAGGTGATGTCCAGTAAGTTGCCGCCCTCCGAATAACGGCGTGGGGCGCCCCGGGGGGGGGGGGGGTGAGGCGGCGTGAACGGGCCTCCCCAGGTGGAGGCTCGTCTGCTGTAGTGGGGCGCCCCTTTACCGTTTCAGTTGCCATTCCGTCCGCTTTTGGTCCACTGTGTCAAAATCCGCCATTCAGCTGAGTTGCGCCCACTCTTGCGGTGCAGCGATAGGCGGCTGCCACAGGACTCTCAAAATGGCGGCAGGCTCTTTCCTTTTTGGGCCTGGTCCACTGAAATGGCCCTGGGACACCTTGGAAATCGGACGCTAGTCTGCTAGGTCTTGGACCCCATTCTCGAAAGCGTTCCCTCAGCCTTGAGGATTGTACAAAAGTCTTGGGGGCCCCCGACTCCTGCAGGCTTCCGGTGGGGAGCGGCTGCCATGATTGCTCGCGGAATGACCACGACGGAGCCACGAGATGGTGGTGCTTTCATGCTGACGCCAGCTTCAGTCTGAAACATCCAGAAACAAGGTGGGGCTTTCATCGTTTGGGAAAAAAAAAAGTTTTCATCCAATGAAAAGTGTTATTTTTAGGTCATATGATCAAGCCTTCCATCATTAGGAAACCAAAAGTAAAATGAACCAATGAAAAGTTTTATAAACAAGTCACATGACCTGTTATGCGGCATAGGGTATAAAAAGCGTAGAAAATCCGTTGGCACGTGAGGCAGCGTCAGTAGCGGACCGATGTGCGAATAGGCCGAAGGCAGCACAACGCGCCAAGATCCGGATGGCACCGAGGTTGTGTTTTGCAAGTTGCCGCACTGGTGTGGCCATCGTACAATGCTGAAAGTGGGCGTGGGGCGCCCCGTTGGCCTGTGAGGTGGCGTCAGTAGCGGACCGATGTGCGAATGGGGCCAAAGGCAGCGCAACGCGCCAAGATCCGGATGGCACCGAGGTGGTGTCATAGTTGAGAGTTCTGAGCAGCGGTTGTAACACTGTCTGAAGCTTATTTGCAGCTGCTGCAGCTTCACTACGCGCCAAGATTCGGATGGCACCGAGGTGGTGTCTAGCAAGTTGCCGCACTGGTGTGGCCATCCTATAATGCTGAAAGTCGGCGTGGGGCGCCTCGTTGGCCTGTGAGTTCGCGTCAGTAGCGGACTGATGTGCGAATAGGCCGAAGGCAGCACAACGCGCCAAGATCCGGATGGCACCGAGGTGGTGTCTAGCAAGTTGCCGCACTGGTGTGGCCATCCTACAATGCTGAAAGTCGGCGTGGGGCGCCCCGTTGGCCTGTGAGGTGGCGTCAGTAGCGGACCGATGTGCGAATGGGGCCAAAGGCAGCGCAACGCGCCAAGATCCGGATGGCACCGAGGTGGTGTCTAGCAAGCTATGCAGCTGAGTTGCGTGCGCACTTGCGGCGAATAGGTCGAAGGCAGCACAACAATGTTTTCTGAATAGAAGACACCACAAGGCGCTGAGATTCGGTTGGCACCGAGGTGGTGTCTAGTAAGTTGCCGCATTGGTGTGGCCATCCTACAATCCTGCTCCGAATAACGGCGTGGGGTGCCCGAAGGGGGGGGGGAGGCGGCGTGAACGGGCCTTGCCAGGTGGAGGCTTGTCTGCTGTAGTGGGGCGCCCCTTTACCGTTTCAGTTGCCATTCAGCTGAGTTTCGGCCGCTCTTGATGCTACAGCGACAGGCGGCTGCAACAGGACTCTCAAAATGGCGGCCTGTCCTTTGGATTTGGGCCTGGTCCACTAAAATGGCCCTGGGACACCTTAGAACTCGGACGCTCGAATTTTTTTTCCTTTCCTCTAAATGCAAAAAAGGTAAATTCCCGGTACGTTACACGCTTCATCTGCCACGATGTACTCTCCAGAGGAACCGAAAAAAAATATAGTTATGGTAACTATACCATGCATCGTCATATGGAGAGGTGGCACCGATTAATTATAGTGCTGCATAAAAGAGAGATTTGGAGGAGAACCCCCGACCTGCCAGTACATTCATCAAAGAACTGGCACTGACAGCATCAGAGGCAAGGGAAACGGTCCCAAATATTTAGAAGAACTTTGGAAAGATTAAAATGACATGTTTAGATTGTGGCAAATTAATTTCATGTGGACAGATGAGTTTTACTCTAATAAATACAGCATATGAACATCATCATAGTCGATGGTTGGTAGAGACATTTTGACTATATCCTGGACCTGCCCGTCCTCGCCCAAAATGGCGCCGGAATAAATGGGACTCGTAACTCGTTGTTGTGTACTGGTTGCAGAACCTTGAAATCACGAGATACGTATGCAGTTTTGAAGCACATGGCGGGCGGGGACGAGAATTGATTGAATATTTCGACATCCCTATTGATATTAAGTTCTGATGTGTTATTGATTACTGTACTATTGAAAGTTCGAATTAACGTCACCCATGGTACTTGCCCGCAAATGTATATCTAGATAATTTTATTGTAACTGGCCCTGTCGTATTTTAATTATAAAATGTACGTCCACCGATTCCGCAACTGTTAGACACCTTAGTTCTTGCAACCTAATGGCCCGCCCGTTACGTTCCTCTACAGTGTAAATGTCTACTCATCATATACGATTACAGTTTGCTCCGTGGCCCGCCCACGTGGTTATAGGCCCGTATTTGTATACTGACATTTTCACAATAAAGGTTTTTAAAAGAAAACATGGTAGTAGTATTTACATTGGTAAAGTTTTTAATAATAGTCACTGTTTTAGAATCAGTAAAAGGCAAGTGAAATAAAGCATTCGAATTACATGAAGGGTAAAAGGTATAATACGCAGGAACGCAGTAAAGATAAATGGTCAAGGGTTGTTGTGTTTTCTACTCCTGCAACATAAAGTGATCGATAAGAATCTGATATTCTGGCGTATCGGCGACTAAGACAGCAGGCCGACCCTCTTTTGCTCAACGGCTCCGTCATGGGACGAAGAAACGCCCTTTTTCTCGAAAAAGGAATATATTTTACTTGCAGGACAGTTGTAAATTTTCCGGGAAAGTACATTAGCCTGGAACATTATAACATATGTTTAAGAAAAAATAATGTTCGAAAGTAATAAAAAGCGTAATTTTTAGGTCATATGACCAAGCCTTTCATCATTAGAATAAGAAAAGTAAAATGAACCAATGAAAAGTTTTATTAACAAGTTACATGATCTGTTATGCTTACGTTACGCGCTGCGCGCCGGATCACTTCCGGATGCGCTAACGCGGCGCGTCATATGACGCATTACGCGACAACGCAGGTCCAGAATATAGTCAAAATGTCTCCACCAACCAGCGGTCGGAACACAACCCCTTTCAGCAGGCTAAATAGTTCTGTTAAATGACAACAGAAGGGACAGGCAACAAGAACCATCAGTCAAAGAGGGGAGGGCAAGTTCTTCTCTACCGGGTCACGTTGGGGCGCTACCGGAACTGATCGAATTGGTAGTCTACAGAGTTTCTGGATGTTTCAGACTGAAGCTGGCGTTAGCATGAGAGCACCACCATTTCGTATCTCCGTCGTGGCCATTCCACGAGCAATCATGCTAGCCGCTCCCCACCAGAAGCCTGCGGGAGTCGGGGGCCCCCAAGACTTTTGTAGAATCTTCAAGGCTGAGGGGACGCTTTCGAGAATGGAGCCCAAGCTCTAGCAGACAAGCGTCCGAGTTCCAAGGTGTCGCAGGGCCATTTTAGTGGACCACGCCCAAATCTGAAGAGCCGGCCGCCATTTTGAGAGTCCTGTTGCAGCCGCCTATCGCTGCACCGCAAGAGCGGGAGCAACTCAACTACATGGTGAGCGAGACGTTGTAGTCGAAAGAGCGGGCGGTAAACAGCTGAATAGCGGAAGAGGCACAGTGTAGCAAAAGCGGGGGCGGAATGGCAACTGAAATGGTAAAGGGGCGCCCCACTACAGCGTGTCTTTAGGTGAAACGGATTGTGGGACAAGGTCAAGAATGGAAGAGTTACCAAAAGGCAAAAAGTTCCGCTTGATCCCGGGAGCCGGCCACCTATGTCGGGGGCGATCTCAGGCCACACCAGGAGAACACGACTTGGGGAGGGGGCCGGAGCCAAGCGCCCCCTCCGAGTCCGCGCCATCACACCGTCCCTCGGGGGCCTCCGTTAAGCGGTTCAGGGTGGCACCGCATCACATTGTTTACAAATGCAGTAACGTACTCAAACAGCCCCCACTTACTTTTAGAATAGTGAAGATGAAGCAAGTGCAAATAGGCTTCAGACAGTGTTACAAGCACTCTTCAAAACTTTGAATCATCAGAGTGCATGAGTTTCATGCTCGATCGATTGAGCTAGCCGGATCGGGCAACAAAAAGTTTAAAATAGTTATGTAAATAGTTGTTTAATAAAATGTTTTACCCTGTTACTTTGCTGGTGTGTTGTATATATTTGCATAGAGTTTATCGTTATTTTGGGCGGGGTGGGTGGCGGAGCCGAGCTGTCTTGCAGCCATCATGGTGTGGAGTTCAGTTCATCTCACTAGTTTCGTATTTGTCATGAGGGGTTGTTCCTAATGTTTCTATTTTAGCGAGGTCAAAAAGAGATCCCATTAGTGGCCTACTGATTTTGCTCGATTCCTTTTGTTTTTTTACACGATTTTTCGCTATCTGCAAAGACTAAACAGAGTATTGCGACTCTGTGCTTGTTTGTAAATAGAGAATGAACCAAAGAGAACCAATTCTAAAACAGTAAATGCTTGGATAACAATCAATCAAATGGAGAGAGAAGCAGGCACGACGGATTACAACGGGGGCAAAGGCCTGCGTTAACTACCCTTCACTATCTGCAAAGAGAGAGTACTCCTAATAGAAATGAGGGGGGGGGCAGCATTCAAAGCAGATCAGTGTGCATAAACACGAAAATGTTTTTTCTTACCACGTACTTGACATTCGACAGCTTATGATATTTGCTATTAAAAAACCATTGAAATTCACTGAAAAAACCATAGGTTATAGACCATATATAGATAGGAATTAGCATTTACAAAACCTTGAAAATTCACTGAAAAAACCATAGGTTATAGACCATATATAGTTAGGAATTAGCATTTACAAAACCTTGAAAATTCACTGAAAAAACCATAGGTTATAGACCATATATAGTTAGGAATTAGCATTTACAAAACCTTGAAAATTCACTGAAAAAACCATAGGTTATAGACCACATATAGTTAGGAATTAGCATTTAAAAAACCTTTTTTTCCTCACACAAAACCATTGAAATTCCATATATAGTTAGTAGTACTAACTATATATCGCGCACCCGCAATCCACTGCTGATCATGTCACATATTACATCATTCATGACATGGTCAGTGACATCACTGATGACATCACTGATGACATCTCAAATGACATCACTGATGACATCACTGATGACATCTCAAATGACATCACTGATGACATCACTGATGACATCTCAAATGACATCACTGATGACATCACTGATGACATCTCATTTGACATTACTGATCACATCACTGATGACATCATTCATGTGATAATACGATGAACCTCTTCAGACTCTAATATAACCTTAGATACACTCAGTGTAAACAGACACTCACAGACTGTCACTCATCCATGGAGTTACTTACACACCTAGTCAGTCATGCAAAGAATCAATCACACCTCCATTTCCTCAACCATACAGTTATACACACCTTACTTATTCAAACATATACTAACACATATTTACTCTCTTTTACAATCCCTGATACAACTTCACAATCATCCATACAGCCACTCACACATTCACTGGCTCTTATGCACAGTTATTTATATATGCCAACTCTCACATGTACTGTGTTTTACATATGTACTTACTTTGACATGTAGCACTGAGATATCTATTCACTCACCAATGCACAGAGTCATACACCTCCCAGCCACCCACACACACACTCAGTCTCCCATACAAATACTTGAGCAACCAATCAATAACCCATATACTTACTCATATAGCTACTGATGAACACATGCAGCAGTTTACAGAACAACAAACATAATGATGCACAAATTAACACAGTTCAGTCACTAACCCATGCACTCAGTGAGACACATTTAACCACTCACTCATACAGTCAGTCATGCACCTACTAAATCCTTCATCCAGACACTTCTACATCCACTCATTCTTCAATATGTAAGACATATTTTAACTTTACAGAAATACACAGTCACTGGATGTTGTCATCAGTGATGTCATTTGAGATGTCATCAGTGATGTCATCAGTGATGTCATTTGAGATGTCATCAGTGATGTCATCAGTGATGTCACTGACCATGTCATGAATGATGTAATATGTCACATGATCAGCAGTGGATTGCGGGTGCGCGATATATAGTTAGTACTACTAACTATATATGGAATTTCAATGGTTTTGTGTGAGTAAAAAAAGGTTTTTAAATGCTAATTCCTAACTATATATGGTCTATAACCTATGGTTTTTTCAGTGAATTTTCAAGGTTTTGTAAATGCTAATTCCTAACTATATATGGTCTATAACCTATGGTTTTTTCAGTGAATTTTCAAGGTTTTGTAAATGCTAATTCCTAACTATATATGGTCTATAACCTATGGTTTTTTCAGTGAATATATATATATATATATATATATATATATATATATATATATATATATATATATATATATATATATATATATATATATATATATATATATATTACCTGCTGGCGATTGCCAGTAGATAGATATAGTTAGGACCTAGTTGCCATAGGAAATCCGCAATATTCTATTTGGAATAACTTTGGCACCGTTCGACGAATCTTTGCGAAATTCTCAAAGAAGATCGCCTGCTTCGCTCCAGTCCTTCCCTGAAAGTTTGGGGGTGATTCATGAAGCGGGGGCCGAGAAAAAAGGGGGTCCCAAAATGTGTTTTCCCCATGCAATTTTCCTAAGGGACCTTTAAGACGGGCTACAGGGCAAGATGGCGTCTGGCTGGTCGCAGCGGGAGAACGCTCCCGAAGTCACTGAGTTTAAAATGCATTAGATGTGCATTAAACTACGTTCCTGTTTGAGTAGACCCATGGATGTGGCTCGAGAAGTGGATGTATGGTTTTTGGTGATCGAGAATCTGGTATCGGAGCTCTTACCAGCAGTAGCAGAGGCGCGGGCAGACTCGCAGAGACGGCACTTGGAGCCCACGGCTGGTGAAGGCATTGAGGCGGATGGATTCGGTAACCCCTGCGGACCATCGACAAGAGGGTGCCGATGCTGCTGTAGAGGCTGCTGCGCCGATGGAGAGTGGAGTGAGGCTCTGAGCAGGGCAGCGGCTTGGGCGGAGCAGAGCGCTACCGAGAGCAGCGTAGTCTCGGATCTTCCCACCGGCAAAAGCGGCAGGAGCGGAGCATCGAGAGCAGCGAGAAGCGCAGAGCGGTGGAGATTGGGGAACACTCGGCTGCTTGGAGCATTGCTGGCGTTGCTCCTTGCTAAAATGGCACCGAAGATTATGCGGGGAGGAAAGGGAAAGACTCCCAAGGAGCAGCAGGGAGCGACCGTACCCCCAAAAACTCCTGCAAAAGCCCCTGCACAGCTGAAGGACCCGGGCAGGGACAGTGGAAAAGACAGTAGAAAGGAGCCGGAGAAAAATCAAGGTGAGGACGGCGGCATCTTAAAAAAGGGCAGGGTTAACACTGGGACCTGAAATAACACTAGGGGCAAAAAAACTGTGGCAGGAATCACCGGGGCACAGAATAATAGTATAGCTGGCTTTTTTTCTCCAGTCAGTCAGAGTGAACCTACTAAGAAAGGCACATCAATGGGGGAATCCGGGAGAAATATGGATACAACTCTCGGAGAGGAGCGCACAGCACAGCCAGAGGAAATATTAAATTTGCCTCAGACTGTCCAGGCAGCCGTAACAGTAGACAAGTCACAGTGGAGCGAGATGGTAGAAGCAGAGGTTCAACTTGCTTCAGATAGCCAAATGGGTCAAATTGAGCAAAATAGTGACCAGATAACAACGGAAATGTTAGTTTAAGAGGTTACAGCGAGCAGTGGCCCTAGTGGCCCTAGTGGCCCCGAAGAAACTCAAGATGCTATAGATAATTTTTTTTCTGTAACAGATGGATCGGACGGGTCGGAAGGCACCCCCTCGGAGCCAGTGGAGAGTGAAAGGGGGAATACATCAGACCAAAGCTTAATTTCTAACTCCGAGGAGGGTAAGAGGGCGTCTTCCCGGGAAAGAGAAACAGCCACAAGAAGGAAAAGGCTATCACGTCAACAAAGAGACACACATTCCCAGGAAAAAGCAGGGAGTGGGCAAAAGCAGACAAGTGGTTTGAACCCCGAGCCTGCTCTGAGATGGGATTACTCGGCTACACAAAATACTTACCCATAGCAGACACTACAGGGGGGGCCACATCAGAGTCCTCCTCGCTACAGCTTATCTTGGGATCAATTAAGCAGGTTCAAGGTGAGATTAAGTCGGAGGGTAAAAAGAATAGGCTGGCAAATAAGAACATGCAGGGCGCAATCAGGAAAGTGGCTAAAATATGTACTGATACAACTGCAAGGGTGACCCAGCTAGAGGAACGTATCAGCACCATAGAAGAACATCGGGACAAAGATACAACAACTATGAGTGGTCACGAGAAACAATTGTCAGATGTCCAGTGGAAGCTGGAAGACTTAGAAAACCGGCAACGCCGCAATAATCTGAGGGGTTTGGGTATTGAGGAAGGGGCTGAAGGGGACGATGTCAAGGCCTATGTAGTAAAATTGATGAAAGGGGCATTTCCAGAGCTAAACCAATGGGAGTGGGAAAAGGAAATTCAGAGGGTCCATCGATTTCCCATGATGGTGAAGAAGAATCCGCCCAAAGCACAAGGTGGAACCCTAAGGCCGAGAGCAATTTAAATTTATTTTGGTAACTTTCTATTAAGAGAGGAGGTATATTCCCGGGCAGGGCCTAATTCGAAACGCTCATATGATACCCAGACCTTTTTTACGACCCCAGATTACTGTCATTCAACGGTGGAAAGGCGGTAGCGACTACGAGAACTGATAGAACCATGTCAACAGATGGGATTACAGGCATACTTAATGAATCCAGCAAGGCTCAAAATTGTTTATAGGAACACTACCACAGTTTTTACCTCTGAAATACAAGCTAGAGCTTATATGGACTCATTAAAATCAGGAATGCCGGTTGTAGGGATTTGATGTACTTTTGATCTGTAATATATTTCTCTATCTCTTCTGATTTTGTGATGCCAGTTAATTCCCTGTAATATAAGCATTGTGAATATTGCTGTGTAGGGTGTTAAAATGCTGGGAACATCATGATGTTAGGTGGGAAAAATGCACATGAACACATGAGCACATTAGTTAGAATTAGGGTGACTGAGGGAGGTCGACTACCAGACACTATTATAGAGGCCTTAAGCCTGCTTGCTTCATTGGGAGGAAAGGGGGGTGGGGGGAGGGGAGAGGGGTGGGGGGAGGGGAGAGGGGTGGGGGGGGTCTGGGTGGGTCACCTTGGGGGAAAAATGGGGATTTTTTTTTTATCATCAGGTAAGAAAGAAAATCAGATATGGATATATAGGAAGTGGAATGCAGATACTAAAGAAAATTTATGCGGATAGTCACAATTAATGTTTGTGGTTTAAATGATGCAAGAAAAAGAAGGGACCTGAAAGAATATTTCAAGGCACTACAAGCTGATCTGATCTGTGTTCAGGAAACAAATGTTGAGATTTCCCAGAAGTTTTTACTGGAGCAATTGGGGTATAAATTACTGACTTGCACGACTCAGGGGACTAAAACCCGTGGGGTAGCGATATTGGCAAAAGCAAATACTGTCATATTGAAAAAACAGCACTCAGATAAATACGGTCGATGGGTTTTAGCCGAGTGCCAAATGCAAGATTTTAATTTTACATTATGCTCTATTTATGCACCCACAGTGGATGATCCAGAGACCCTTATCCACATAAATTCTCAACTGCCTAATTGGCCTCTTCCCATTATATTATGTAGGGATTTGAATATAAATGGTTTGAATGGGCTTTGGAAGAATGATCCTGGTAGGTTTATTAAGAAAAAAAGCCATAGAGCTTTGATACAGCTTATGCAGGACAATGGTCTGATTGACATTTGGGAGCAAATAATTGGGGGGGGGGGCAGCACATACTACTCGGCTCCCCATAAAACTTTAGCGCGCTTGGATTATTTTATGATCTCACCCTGGTTGATACCGATGGTCAAGATTAAAAAGCTTCCGAGATTGATGTCAGACCATAACCTGCTTTCTATTGATATCTCTATACCAAAACAGCAGAAAGGCACAACTAGTTGGTCATTTGTGAGAGCTCTATTGCAGGATTCGAATTATATTGCCCACATGGAAGGTTGGCTCAGGGAATTTTTGGAGATTAACAGGGGGACGGCTTCAACAGCAATAGTGTGGGATGCTTTGAAGGCGGGTATTAGAGGGGAAACTATTAGTTACTCTCTTAGACGAAACAAGCTGGAAAAGGAAGCTACAGAGAGAAAGATAAATTTAGTAGTGACGTTAGAAGAAGAGCTAGTTAAAATTATTAGAGCTAAAGGGGATGTGATAGGAGCTACATAAAATCTGGCTTTGGCTAAGGCGGCAGTAGGTGAAGTATATGCTTCAAAGGCAGCAGGAAAATATCTAGCTAGGGGGCAAGAGCAATATGAATATAGCGAACAAGTTGGTTGAATTCTAGCTATAAGAGCACGGCAGGCAGCTACAAGAGGTCAGATCACAGAGATGATCATGGAGGCAGGAATATTAGTTAAAACGCCAAAGGAGATCTGCTTAGTTTTCCAGGATTTCTATGAGAAATTATATACCCAGGACAGGGGGGCATGTCCAAACGAAGAGGAAATTGAGCAGTATTTAGAGGCTGCCTCACTAGATAGGCTTACGGTGGAGGACAAAAACGCTTGGGAGGTCAACTTTACCCCAGAAGAAATACAAAGGGCTTTTAAAGATCTCCCTTCAGGGAAAGCAGTGGGACCTGGTCTAATACCACTAGAATTTTACAAGAATTTTTTTAATATTAGAAACAGATATTAATAAGCTTATGGTCTCAATACAAAATGGAGTGGCACCGCCGAGGTCCTGCGGCGAAGCGTCAATGGTGGTCTTCCTAAAAAAAAAAAAAATATCCTACCGACCCAGGCTCATACAGACCAATAAGCTTAATGAACAGTGACACTAAGGCTTACTCTAAAGTTCTGGCCCATCGTTTAAGCTTGATTATAGGTAAGGTCATTTCTCCCTGGCAGCACGGGATCGTCCCTGGGAGGGGAACCGCTGACCATATCAGGAGGGTATGTACTCTGTTTGACGGTACAGCAGCCTCACGAGACCCTATGTCTTTAATATTGCTGGACGCTGAAAAAGCTTTTGATAGGGTCTCGTGGGGCTTCTTATGGGCAGCAATGAGTAAAATAAATTTTGGAAAGTATGTATAGGGGCGTTAAAAGCCCTATATAGGAGCCCGGGTATCAGGCTCAGAGTAATGAGGGAACAGAGCAAGGCAATAAAAATTGAACGGGAACTAGGAAAGGGTGCCCCTGCTCCCCGCTACTCTTTCCTTTTATATAGATTCATTTATAAGACGTATCGAATCAAATAAGAATATTTTGCCAATTGTTTTGAATGGTCATGAGACCAAAATCCTGGGCTATGCAGATGATTTAGCAATATCATCAGCTGTTCCAGTCACCGCAATAGCGGACATAGAGAATGAAGCAAAAATGTATGGCCTCCTATCAGGGTATAAACTGAACCAAGGTAAAACACAAATTGTCAAAAATCACCTAGCTGTAATAGATGATCAGAGAATCACAGAGTCGGCTGTATACTTGGGTATTACTATAATGTCTGATCTTTCGAAAGTGGTTGAGAAAAATTTGACCCCTGTGATCAGAAAGGTTAAACTAGATCTCGATAGGATGGACCATTTGCATTTAACAACTATTGGACGTTGTAATGTGATAAAGATGCTTTTATTACCTAATATTCTATATCTTTTCCGTACAATTCCATTAAAATTTAGCGACAGTTGGTTTAAGGAAATTGAGGGGCTCTGTAATCGATTTATATGGGCAAAAGGCAAAACTCGAAGAGCCATAAAATTGTTAGCACTTTCTAAAGACCGGAGGGGCTTAGCAGTACCTGATTTTAAGGCTTACTATCTCGCTGCAGCTTTGCAATACATTAGAGGACCCTTAGGTGGGAACACAAACGACATCTGGAGGGGTAGTGCAGGGATCCCGGATATATTTGAATTGTTGGTCCTGGATTCTAATAAGGGACTCCTCACATTTAAGGAATTAAATTACTATAAAAGAACGAAGTTCAAGACCTTGGGGGCTGCTATTTCAGTTTGAGCTATGATTCGGAAAAAAATAAAAAATTGGGAGAATGAATTTTTACGCTCCTTGGTATTTGAACGAGGCACTCCCAGAGGTGTTCCATGACCAGGTGATTAAATGGTGGGATAGTCTTGGAGTTGGGACAATAGGAGATTTAATGGACGAATCAGGCTTAATTACATTTGATAAGGCGAAGCAGCTTTACGGTGTGGATCGGAGAGACTTTTTTAAATACTTACAGAAAAGATCAGTGTTACAAAGAAAGCAAGTGGGTAATTGCAAATTTAAAAAGGAGGACCTGATGGAGCTTGTACGAGATGAGGATGGCTGCTCAATTTCACAACTTTATGGTGAAATATGCCAGCATAATGATGATGACCGGGTAAAGGTATACGAGAAATGGAGAATTAAATCAAATCTAGTTGGGAATGAGGGTGAAAAATCACTTATGTTTGCAAACACTATTTTAAAGGTGGCGAATCTGCAAGCACAGTATTATAAGACCATGCATGAACTCTATTACACACCAAATAGAATAGCCCGCTGGGGGGAACTAGTGGGATACCTTGCCCAAGATGCCAAAGCTTACAGGTAGATATGATACATATGTTCGCATCTTGTCTTAATCTAGACCCTTTTAAACAAGCATTAGAAAAGTTCCTTATGGAGGAATTGGGGATCTCTATTAGCTTAACCACCGAGGTTATAGTCCTCGGGGTAGCAAGAGAGGGGCATGAGATACCTCATCAAGAATTTATTTTTATGGCAATGACCCTGAGCCGACTGTGTATTGCTATGTTATGGAAAGACCCTAACCCTCCGTCATTTCAACAATGGCTTTCAAAGCTGCTAGCTATTTATACCCTGGAGAAAGCTCTGTATGAGAAAAAAGGCTGGAAGGCGAGGCAGCTTGGCAAACGGGTCTGGGCACCAGTCGAAGAATGGAAATCAAGGGTAGATGATTAATTATAAAAATAAAAAGGATGGTTGTCTTCATATGGATTGGATAATATGTTGCCTCCTTAATCTATATTTTAGGTTTTTCTTTGCTTCTTATTTTCCTCGAATTTCCTCTTCCTGTATATTTCCTTATATTAGCCTTTATATACTGTGGTATGTTTTTGTATCTTTTAAATTGAAGAATATATGTTGTATTATACATACGCATTGATCAATTGTTTAAAGTTTAATATCTGATGATGAATAATAAAAAAAAAAAAAAAAAAAATAAGACGGGCTACAGCTCCAACTGCTGATCGGAATTACACCAAATTTCGCAAAAGGGTAGAGTTTGGTTTGCAGATGACGCTTTTTGTTAAATGGTGTAAATCCGTGCAGTAGTTCCTGAGAAAATCAAAAGTAAAATCATAGATATATCTATGGGCGAAGTACCATCTGAGGATTATACGCGTACCCTTACGAGCACGAGCTGCGTGGTAATTGGCTGTCAACTGACTGTCAACACTCCAAACCAGGAAGTGTTGGCAGCCATCTTGTGCCTCGGTAGAACCAAGGCACAAGAAAACAGAAAACAAACGCAAAAAACAGGAAAAGGGGGCAGGGTAGAAACACCCTGACCCCCTAGGCCTGCTTAGAGGGTCCCACAAATTTTTTTTTTTCTAAATCGCGGGATGCGCGTAGGGTACGCGTACCCTGCCGATCCCCCCCAAAAAACCAAAGCGCGGGCTCCCACGCTTTAAGGTTAATTAGCCCCCGGGGAGGCCAAATCCCTGGGGCTTTATAAAAATTAAGTGTGGGGGGGCCAATCCCCCCCTACACTGCCCCGGGGACCGCCACCCCCCGGGGCAAAGTATGTATTATAGCACACGGCCCCCCGCAGCCCCGGGGACCGCCACCCCCCGGGGCTTAAATGTATAATGATGCGGGGCCTCTAAGGCCTCCCAAACCCCGGGGACCGCCACTCCCCAGGGTTTTAACTTGATGTATGTGGGGGGGAATACAGCCATCCCGCAGCCCCAGGGACCGCCACCCTTGGGCTTCTTTTAAAAAATCTAAAAAATCCTGTGTGGGGGCTCAAGCCCCCCACACGCCCCGGGGACCGCCAGCTCCCCGGGGCACTACATATTTAAATTGGGGGGTCCGTGACCCCCCCAGCCCCGGGGACCACCACCCCCGGGGCTTTTAAATGTTGGGAGGGGGCCGCGCCGCCCCCCTCCTGAAGCTTTGTGATGGCCCTGGGCACCGCCACCCCCCAGTGCCGGCTCTTGCAATGTCCTGGGGTGCCTACCCCCGGGACACTGTAGTTTGCTATTGTTTTTGGAAGAGAGAGGTTTCCTGCTCTCTCTTTCAAAAACCAAAGCCGATTGCTTTTCTACATGGGGAGCAGCATGTTAGCTGCTCCCTTTGCTACACAGCCCCCTTCTTAAAAAAAACAAAAAAACGGAATCTGGGAGGAGGCCACGCCCCTTCCTGCACCACTCTACAAACGCCCCCCCTGGCACGTTTGCAGAGGGGGAAGTAATTCCCCTTGAAAACTGGGGGTCCCTGGGGGCCAAGTAGCCCACCAGGAACCTCCAGTATGCGCCAGGGGGCTGCGTGTAAAAACGGGGGCGTGGCCTCATTACACCTCTCTGCAACGAGGCCCCCTGGCGCATACTGGAGGTTCCTGGTGGGCTAGTTGGCCCCCAGGGACCCCCAGTATTCAAGGGGAATTAGTTCCCCCTATGGAAACGTGTCAGGGGGCTGTGTTGCAGAGAGGTGTAATGAGGCCACGCCCCTTTTTAGACCTCTCTGCAACGCAGCCCCCTGGTGCATACTGGAGGTTCCTGGTGGGCTAGTTGACCCCCAGGGACCCCCAGTATTCAAGGGGAATTAGTTCCCCTTCTGGAAACGCGCCAGGGGGCTGCGTTGGAGAGAGCTGTAATGAGGCCACGCCCCTTTTTAAACCTCTCTGCAACGCAGCCCCCTGGCGCATACTGGAGGTTCCTGGTGGGATAGTTGGCCCCCAGGGACCCCCAGTATTCAAGGAGATTTAGTTCCCACTCTGGAAACGTGCCAGGGGCTGCGCAACCCTTCTAGCGCATACTAGAGGTTCCTGGTGGGCTAGTTGGCCCCCAGGGACCCCCATTATTCAAGGGGACTTTATCCCCCAACTTAGAACGCGCTACGGCGCGTTTGCACTGTGGTGAAGGTAGGGGGCGGGGCTTGAGGTGATATGTGTGCAAACATGCCCTGTGGCGCGTTTTAAGTTGGGGAATTAATTCCTCTTCAATCCAGAGTTCCCCTAGGGGTCAACTAGCCCACCAGGTACCTCCAGTAAGCACCACGGAGCTGCATTGCAGAGTGTTGTAAAAATGGGGCATGGCCTCTGAACACCTCTCTGCAACGCAGCTCCCTGGCGCATACTGGAGGTACCTGGTGGGCTAGTTGGCCCACAGGGGACCTCAGGATTGAAGAGGAATTAATTCCCCAACTTAAAACACGCCACAGGGCGTGTCTTTGCACCCATGTAACCTCAGGCCCTGTCCCCTTCCTTCACTATTGAGCAAAATATTCCTCTAAAATCAACCGAACTACGAATTCAGATTTACTCCCCAGTTATCACGAGAGACCTCAGTGCCGCATCTTTGAGCCCAGTACGGATCCTGAAAAGTAAATCTAAGCGTACTTACCAGTAACTTGTATTTCCTTCCATAGGAATCTATTGTGTGGTTTTCACCAGAAAAGTTTCTAAGGGTCTATTTTTGAAACATACAAATATTCCTCTAAAATCAGCGGAACTACGAATTCCGATTTACTCACCTGTTATCAGGAGAGACCTCAGTGCTGCCTCTTTCAGCCCACTACTGATCCTGAAAAGTAATTCTAACCATACTTACAGTAACTTGAATTTCCTTCCATATGCTGACATTGACTGGTTTCACTTGGAAATTCTTCTAAGTGTGGAGTTTTGAAACTTTAAAATATTCACCTAAAATCATCCGAACTACAAATTCCGATTAACTCACCTGTTGTCAGGAGAGAACCCAGTGCTGCATCTTTTAGCCCAGCACTGACCCTGAAAAGTAATTCTAACCGTACTTACCAGTAACTTGTATTTCCTTCAATAGGAATCCAATGTCTGGTTTTCACCAGAAACGTTTCTTAGTGTCTATTTACACAAACTAAAAATATTCCGTAAAAATCGCCTGTATAACTAAAACGCATTCTTTCAACTGTTTACAGGAGATGGGCCAGTGATGGATCCAAGATCCACCACTGAGTAAGAAAAAGTGTCAACTTTTAAAATACAATAATATTCCTTAAAAATCACTACTGTACCTAAAACACTTTTACTCAACCGTTTACAGGAGATGTCCAAGGACTGAATCTAGGATCCAGTTTTGTGGTTAGAAAAGTAATCCATAAAGTAACTAATTGAATTTAACTAGAACAATAGATTGGGGTCAATGTTGCATTGTGTTGTAAATTATGTTGCCCATTGCAACAACTGTAACTACTGTACTTAAAAGTCTGTTGCCTATTTGCGAAGTATTTAAACTAAACTAATTCATTCTGAGAAAGTATATTTTGTAATGTAATGTATAATGTAATTACAATGTAATTTAAAAAATAAAATATCTAAAAATAAATAGTTAAAAAATGTAGTAATACTATAAAAAAATATATAACAATTAATACATTTAAAAATTGTCATTTACAAAACCTTCGAAATTCACTGCAAAAACCATAGGTTTCAGGCCTAATATAGTTAGGAATTAGCATTAAAAAAAATTTGAAATTCACTGAAAAAACCATAGGTTTCAGGCCTGATATAGTTAGGAATTAGCATTTAAAAAACTTTTGAAATTCACTGATAAAACAGTAGGTTTTAGGGGTGTTATAGTTAGCTGGACATTTCACTCGTACAAAACCATTTAAATTCCTCCGATATAGTTAGTTGTACTAACTATATCTCGCGCGTCATATTAACAACAATATATATATATTTTTTTGTATATGCTTTATTTCAACAACTAGGGTCCTAAAAGCTATGGAAAACATTTTTTATGATGAAAAAATACAGATTAAACATGTGATACAGCAACATGATTCAAATGGTATACAGAGGCAATCCATAAATGTGCACTGTTGCACTCTCAATGAATGATGCTTAAACCAAAAGCTACTTGATAAAAGCTATTATACAATACTTCAGTAAAAGCATTAAAACATTAATAAATTACGGTTAAAAATTAAGGTGATAGCAGCAAAACAATCCTTCCTAGGGAAGGGCCTTGAGATGGGCCCACAGTGAAGCCCCAGTTGATACCTTATGAGAATAAGTTGAACCCTTATTAGAATGGTAACAGGGGAAATCGAATATAAAGTGCAAGTGCGTAAGCTGCGGTCTCAGTGGATAGCTAAGCGGCCTTCAATCGCTACAGCAGCTCATCTCAGCTTGGGTCAGTGAGGTGTTAGGCCGCTCTTGAACGGCCTTTTGTCTAACTAGCCATGCGTGACTAAGACATTTGACCACACCACACTCAAAAAAGAGTGCTAGACCTTGCAGCATTGTATGCCGGCCAAGCAAACATGACTTGTACACCACTTTCCATTGGGGAACTGTAGTATGGGAATTCCTTTGTTGTCTGTTTTGGGGGGGGTGCCATTTTGCAGTTGTCGTACATACAGGAAGTGTGCTGAATCTGAAATGAATGTATAACATTCTATCTCCTGTTACCTGGATTATATCTAGGTAGGACTCTATCAATCAATCAATCAATCAATCATATCATTTGTAAAGCGCACTACTCACCCGTGAGGGTCTCAAGGCGCTGGGGTGGGGAATGCTGCTACTGCTCGAAAAGCCAGGTCTTGAGGAGTTTTCTGAAGGTCAGCAGGTCTTGGGTCTGCCGTAGGTGGATGGGGAGGGTGTTCCAGGTCTTGGCGGCGAGGTGGGAGAACGATCTGCCACCTGAGGTCGCTCTTCAGAAGCGGGGGACTGTAGCGAGGGCGAGGTCGGCGGAGCGGAGCTGGCGGGTGGGGGTGTAGAAGCTGAGTCGTCTGTTGAGGTACGTTGTTCCGGTGTTGTGGAGTGCCTTGTGTGCGTGGTTGAGGAGCTTGAAGGTTATCCTCTTGTTGACCGGGAGCCAGTGCAGGTCTCTCAGGTGGGGTGCGATGTGGCTACGGCGAGGGATGTCAAGGATCAGGCGTGCAGAGGCGTTCTGGATGCGTTGGAGCCATCTCAGGAGTTTGGCCGAGGCTCCTGCGTAGAGGGCGTTTCCATAGTCCAACCTGCTGCTGACAAGGGCCTAGGTGACTATTCTTCTCGTTTCAGTGGGGATCCACTTGTAGATCCTACGGAGCATGTGGAGGGTGTTGAAAGAGGAGGAGGAGATGGCGTTGACCTGTTTAGTCATGGAGAGGGTGGAGTCGAGAATGACCCCTAGGTTATGTGCGTGGTCGGTGGGTGTTGGAGCGGTTCCCAGTGCGGTCGGACACCAGGAGTCGTCCCAGGCCGAAGGGTTGGATCCGAGGATGAGGACCTCCGTTTTGTCCAAGTTCAGCTTCAGTCGGCTGTTCCTCATCCATTCAGCAATGGCCTTCATTCCTTCGTGAACGTTGGTTTTGGTGGTGTGGGCGTCCTTGGTGAGGGAGAGTATCAGCTGGGTGTCATCAGCGTAGGAGATGATGTTGAGGTCGTGCCGACGGGCGATGTGGGTGAGCGGTGTCATGTAGATGTTAAACAGGGTTGGGCTGAGGGATGAGCCCTGGGGTACGCCGCAGATGATCTTGGTGGTTTCAGAGTGGATGGGGGGAAGGCGGACGCTCTGTGTTCTGCCGGAGAGGAAGGAGGTGGTCCAGTCCAGGGCCTTCTCTTGGATCCCAGCATTGTGGAGGCGTGTTCGTAGTGTGTGGTGACAGACCGTGTCGAAGGCGGCTGACAGGTCCAGGAGGATGAGGGCCGCCGTTTCTCCGTTGTCCAGCAGGGACTTGATGTCACCGGTAGCAGCGATGAGGGCAGTCTCGGTGCTGTGGTTGCTGCGGAACCCGGACTGGGAAGGGTCCAGGATGTTGTTCTCCTCGAGGTAGCGGGTCAGTTGTTTGTTGACGGTCTTCTCGATGACCTTTGCCGGGAATGGGAGCAGGGAGATGTGCCGGAAGTTCTTGAGGTCCGCCTTGGGTTTCTTGAGTAAGGCATTGATCTCGGCGTGCTTCCAGCTCTCAGGGAAGGTTGCTGTCTCGAAGGAGGTGTTGATGACTTTCCGGAGATAGGGTGCGATGGATGTGCTGGCTTTGTTGAAGATGTGGTGTGGGCATGGATCTGATGGAGATCCGGAGTGGATGGTGTTCATGATCTTGATGGTGTCATCGTCGTTGATGTTGGTCCAGTAGAGCAGGCGGTTGATGCGGATGGTGGTCGTGGGGGTGGAGGTCTCAGTGGTTGTCGGGGCGGTTGTGGCATTGAAACTGTCGTGGATGTCTGTGATCTTGCGGTGGAAGAAGATGGCCAGCGAGTCGCACAGGTCTTGCGAGGGTGGGACGTCGTTGGTGTTGGAGCTGAAGTTTGAGAGTTCCTTCACGATGTTGAAGAGCTCATTGCTGTTGTGCACGTTGTTGTCTAGGCGGTCTTTGAAGGAGGCCCTTTTGGCGGATCTGATGAGGTGATGGTGTCTGCGGGTGGCATTCTTGTGGGCGGCGTGGCTGTCCGGTGTTCGTACACGGAGACAGATCTTCTCCAGCTTTCAGCAGGTTTGCTTGGAGGCCCCGTGGTCTTCAGTGAACCAGCTGTCTTTCTTGTTGGTATGATTGTTGGAGGGTTTGGAGGCATGCTTGTGTAAGTAGAATTCTGATGTCAATTTGTCCACGTTAGGTTTGCTGATTTTCTTGCAGTCCACCCAATCCCAGTACAACTGTTTAAGCTCCTCTTTGCATGGTGGTACCTGCCTGTCCCAAAAAGCCTGGAGTCCCAGGGCTGACAATGTCTTCCTAACATTTGTGATCTTTCCTATTTTCCGACCAATGTCCATTTGTGTGACCTCCGTAAGGGCTTCTACATACTTAGAGAGCTCGGGGTCCACCTAATGCGAGCCCAAAAGAGCAAAGGGTGGAGCCTTACTGTGTCAACAATCAACCGTCTACCCATATCAAGCATTAGGGGTGTGAGTGGAATATTGGGGCGCAGCATCACCAAGTCCCTGAGGAACTTGTGTTCAGAGCTACGGAGGTCCTCCACATTATCAAATCCCCATAGCTCAGCTCCGTAAAGAGTAGTGCTGACTGCTTTGGCATCATAAACCTTGAGGGCCGGGGCGCTTGGCCTGCTGTGAGGCGAGCAATGTTCTTTCCCTAATAATCCTGCGACTCATGTATGCGCCATGAGCATCTTTGCTAGGTGGGACCTCCATGACATTTTGTCTGAGCGTCGGACACCAAGATAGTCAAAGGTGCCGACTCTTTCTAATGATGTTCCACCCAGCAAAAGATTGCTTCTGAAAGATTTATGGGGGTTAAATGCCATGAGCTTAGTTTTAGTGGTATTGATGACTAGCCCCTTAGAATCACAGAAAAGTTGAAATCTTTTAATTAATCTTTGCAGCCCTGCAATGGTCATAGACACCGGCAGGGTGTTGTCAGCGAACAGGAGGGTTGGTACTGTATCGCCCGCAGGGTGGCTGCGTCTGCTGGATCTCCTTGCAGAAAGCTGGCCACCCCATTCATATATAAAAAGAATAGGGTGGGGGCCATAACACAATCAACGTTGCCACTTATTAATAATGGCAACTTTATATACGATGCTGGGTTTTTTCTCGTTTTTTTCACTCGATCATCCTATCCTCCTCATAGGGTCACTTTGCTTATTAACTCTTCCTATGTTGTATTCACCTCTCAACACGTGGTATTCTGTTTCCACTGTTGGTGTGATAAATGTCTGCACGACCTTGGAGCACCCCTCTTTTTCTTTGTGGGGATTATTTAATTGTCCCTGGGTTTCGCTCTCGCAGCGTAGCACGTACTCAAACGACGGAGGAAGGAAGAGTTAATAAGCAAAGTGACCCTATGAGGAGGATAGGATGATCGGGTAGAGAAAAAGAGAAAAAACCCAGCATCCTATATAAAGTGGCCATTATTAATAAGTGGCCAAGTTGATTTCAGTCTCTCTAGATGATACAACAGGGAATCTGCATATGTTTTTAAAGATTATTGTGTTTTTAATTGTCCTAAGGGAGGTGGTACGATAGCAGGATCCACCAAAACGCGTCAACATTAAACCTCTGTGGTTTTATCAAAATTGTTTACATATATTTTGTTTTTGTTTATGATATGAGGAATATGGTCATTATGTACTGCTAAGTGTGACTATGTATTAATTGTTCTCTCGAAGTGTAGACATTTGATGTGCTGCTACAAATAGAGAGTTTTGTTTTACCAAAAAGGGGTAACCCTGTGTCCCTCAGAACCTGGGTAAGTATGATTAAAGACAAAAATGGTTCTGTCGGGTGAAAGAATAAATTGCTTTTGAGTGAAGGCTAGGTTAGCTCATTACACCATGTAACCAATAAGAATGATAAAACCTCTCTGACAACAGATATAGTTCAAAACTTTTATATAAGAAACATAGTCACATTTAAACACCGGAATTACTTCATTCCATTTCAATTTCAATCATATGTGAAAAGTGACTATTGGTGAGCAAAGTGAATAGTGCAACAAATTCAGTGACACTTATTTACAAATATATACAAAGTTTATACACGGAAAAATGGGCGGGGGGAAAAGATTTTCGGCGGTCAGAGTTCTAAGTTAATACTCCAAGGAGACAGATGGTTACTGTGCCCGTTCCCGGAGGTTTCTTGACCAGTATTGTGCGTCGACGCACAATGTAAATAAGTGTCACTGAATTTGTTGCACTATTCACTTTGCTCACCAATAGTCACTTTTCACATATGATTGAAATTGAAATGGAATGAAGTAATTCCGGTGTTTAAATGTGACTATGTTTCTTATATAAAAGTTTTGAACTATATCTGTTGTCAGAGAGGTTTTATCATTCTTATTGGTTACATGGTGTAATGAGCTAACCTAGCCTTCACTCAAAAGCAATTTATTCTTTCACCCGACAGAACCATTTTTGTCTTTAATGCTACAAATAGAGAAGCAAATATTTCGTTCTATACAGTGAAGACAGTGGGGCATATTATCAAGGGATTTATCTCCGCTTTTTTGGCTTTAAAAGCCAAGAAAGCAGATATAAAATTATCTCCCTATCAGCAACAGGGTGCTAACACGCAAATTTGCATGTTAGCACCCTTTTTCTCTACGCTTCCCCTTGCATCTCTAATGATATGCAAAGGGGGCGTTCCAGAGAAAAATAATAGGAGAAATGTTGTTAAGCGACATTTCTCCTATTATCATGGATTTCGCTAACCCTGTTAGTGATAAAAAATGCAGAGCTAACCGCGGTTAGCACTGCTTTTTTACACCTGGTATTTTCCTGACTTAGCCATGATATCCTATGGAAGGTGGATATCATGGCTAAGTTTGTGAGCCCCTATCATCAAGCTAACGCCAAACTTCGAGAGATTATCGTTGGTTTTCCAGCGATAATCTCTCCTTTGGCAGTTAGCGTGAGGATTTTTATCACTTCTGAGATAAACCTTGCTAATAGCAAGTTATCTCTGCGATAATTTCCGGCTATGCTTAGCGTTAAAAAAATCGTTGCTAAGCATCATTAGCGATACATATCGCTAATCGTTGGTAATATGCCCCAGTGTTTTAAAAAATATATATATATATTGTTTTAATAAAATAGAATATTTTGTATAATTGGCATTGAGAATATTTTTCAGTGGGTTAAGTACCTTTGCAGTTCTACTTATAGCAAAGGGGTAAGTAAAGTCGGCAGTATGATGGTATTGTGGTGTTGACAGGAGAGAGTGATCAGTGGAGTGAAATTGTTTTGGCTATTTAAAAATCTCCAGAGCAGACAAATAAGGATCTACTAAGGGAACACTTGTGTTTAATTACTGTGACTTACCCAGTTCCCTTCTGGTTAAAGGGTGACTCTCTATTTTTACGCTTGTCACAAAAAGTGACATACCGGTGCTGCAAGGAGCTTGTAAATATGCCCCTTATTTTGTATCGACAGATTGATTTGTGAAAGCAGTTCAAGTGCATCAAACAGAATTTAGCATGGATGATGGGTTGCCTCAACTGAATTTAGAAAAGCTCCGCACTTCCCATTAAAATTAAACTGTTGCTATTTTTATATTTTTATATTTGTGAATTAAATAAACGATTACATCATATGTGTATTTGCTGGATGGATGCTTGTTTCCATTTTTTTGTGTATGGTTTTCCGGTTGGAATCATCAAAATGAGCAGGCGCCCCCGCGACTAGAGGAGGGGCGGCCTTAGTTGCGCCACAGGACCTTACATCCCACTGAGAGGCTGGTTGAGGAGGGGGCTGGCTAATGACGTGCGGTTTTAGGATCGGTGAAGGAGGAAACAAAACCGAATTCTAATATATGGGGGATTTAAGGCAGTCCTCTTTTGTCTCCCTGGACCTAGCCGCAGAGCGCCTAGAAAACAGCGGGAGTGCTGACAGCAGGATGCAACCGACGGGCCCGACGAGGGCAATCCGGTGGGTTCAGGGGGGCCGGCGTAGTGTTTTAATCTAAGTTACTCTGGTAATAAGATTTAAATGTTTAAGTAAGGTGCTCAGAAACCTAGTTGGGTTTGATTCCTCAGCTCGAGTTCTTAGCAGGATGCTTCGTGACCTCTGGGACTTGTAGGGTGGAGGACCTCGGGGCCTGGAGTCGCGGGGGGGGTTTTGGTTCCCCCGGGGGATTATATTTCATGGTATTGAGGTTTGAACTGAGGGTGTGTGATGGTTACTTCAGTGATAGCAGTCGGCCTTTTTGTCGCAGCAGTGACAGCAAAGGGAAGGTTTGCTCAACTTGTAGCGCCGAAAGACACGGCCGCGCTAACGCTGCGTGTATCCCCCTTTGCGCCAAAAAGCTCAATAGGACGTGTAGTGTTGGGGCCCTAGGCCCACATGGTGGAGTAAAGCATGACACAGGACACCAGTTAGGGGATCGTAGATCTGGCCACGAGCACGTGCGCTCTGGCTCTTTTATTGGCAGCGTCACCTGACCCAGTGACGTCTGTGGTGGGTGGGTGTATAGTGTATGGTTACACTGCAAACAACTAGACTGTGTCCTAGCAGGACACTACATTCCTCCCAAACTTTAATGAAAGGAAAAGCGAATGTCCAACCTGCAAGAAAACAGAACAATAACATTTGATAGCCCCAACAGATCTTCTTCAGGCAATCAGCTGGGAGAATGTTGAAAGTTCCAGGACTACAAAGTCAGTCAGATGAGCTTCACCTCGGCAGTGTACTTCAGATCATCCTTGTCTTGCTGTGTTGACGCTTATATACAGTGTTCACCACTTGGAGCATTGGGAGCAGAAAGGGTGTGACCCTTGAGGGGCCTCGCAGGTGTTCCTAGTCCAGTGGATGACAACGCTTGTTGGTTGTAGGAGACGACTGTGGCACGAGAGGTCTTTCTTTGGATTTGCTGATCTTGATGCCTTCACATCTTCCTCCGGCCAAGTAACTTCCGACTTGCCTTCCTTGCCAGACTCCTCTCTCACTGGAGCCTCGAAGACTGGCCTCTCCTGCTTGGACTCTTCTCTCACTAGAGACGCTGGGAGTACCCTCTTGCCGGACACGATGGGACCGGGTGGGCCGTGCGGGCTTCGCATGAGCCGCGCAAAGGCGTCGCTGCCGAACTGCCAACGGACTCACCGCCAAGTCTCTCATGATGTCCTCGGGGGTGTTGATGTCATCCGCCAGGATGGTCTTGCCGTTAGGACATGGGTTCAGTGTCTTCACCAGACCGTTTCTCGGTGCCAGGTGTTTACCTGGGGCCTTCATGCTTCCTGTTGCCTGTCGTGGAGCTGCCGCTGCTGCACCTCTCCCATCCGGATTCCTTTCTCACAGGACATGCGGCCGAGGCCCTTGTCCCCTGGACTGCCACATGATCGCGTGGGCTGTGCGGGTCGCTGCGGAACTTCGGACATGGCCACAGTCGAGTCTTGTGTAGTCCACAAGGGTTGATTGTCTAGTGCTCGGGTATGCTCTGCTTCGGCAAGCTTCCGGTTCACGGGGCACCCATGCAGTTCTTCAGTGGTTGGTCTCCTCGAATGCAGGTTGTAGGGATTACTGGGATCCACACAGATGTTGCGATGTTCCTTAGCCAGCACCGATGTTCCTGTGTGCTGTGGTTCTCTCTCCTCCTCTGTGGAGTGATGTTGTGATTCTCCATTCTTCTTCTTCGTTCCCTTCCTCGACGCGGTCCGGTCTTCTTTCTTGCTTACTCATGCTGACCAGGCTTCTCCATGTAGCGGGCCCTCTACATGTCGTCTCCTTGGTCTTGTCCATGTGGTAGGACACTGTCTTCACTTGGCTTGGTGACTAGACCTGTCGTCGTATCTTCCTTTTCTTCATGGCGTCGCGCCCTCCCTTTCCATGTTGGTCGGTTTTCATCTTGGGCATGAGTTGTCATGCTGTGCTATTTTCTTTGTGTTCGCTACTCACCGTCACGGTGTTTTGGCGTTGGCGCGCTTTGTCTGCGCAGAGGAGGGTTGCGTCACCGCTCCTGGTGCAACTCTGGTGCATGCTGCCATGCGTGCTGACGATGGCGCTCCGGTTGCTGCGAGACATCGCTGTCTCTGTTGGGGACTTTTGTGTGCTGTCCCGTGGTGTTGGCGTGTCGCTGTGCAGCGTCACTCTGGCGTTCCTGATTCCTGGCACGTTCCGGCGCAGTGCTGCGCGGTCCTGGCGTGCGGGTGTGGAGTTCTTGGACGCCTGTTGCTAGTCATTGGGCACTTGCTGCTTTGGCTGTTGTCAGGGACCTGCTGCTTTGGACCGTTGGCGGGAGTAGTTGAGGCTGCGGTGAACACCTGTGGCCACAAGGCGTCGCTGCTCTCTCCGTCGTTTGATCTCGGCACTCGTTTTCCCTGGACGTTCTCCCAGTGCTTGGCAGTCGTTTCCTCCAGACGTTCTGGCAGTGCTTGGATGCTTAGTGAGGCGTTTGTGTTTCTTCCCACGTTGCGCTGGAAGTGGCAGCTGCCGACTCCTTGCTGGTGTGTGTGGGTTTCTTCTGCGTGGTTGCGCACTTACTTGCTGCGTGAGATTCTATGCTTTTCTTGGGGCGTTACTCAGTCTGTTGCCCCTTGCTGCTGTTGACCCATCGTGGGTTTGTGCAATGCTTGTTATCTTCCTTTCTTGAATGGCAGGTGTAATTTTCCTCTCCGGCCACTAGATGGCGGTAGATTCCAATTTAGCAGCAGCCTGCCTTGTGGCTCTTGTCTTGCCTGTGTTGTGCACTCTAGTGTCTGTCCCTCACTCTCAGTGCACAGGGAGTTGGAGCTGTGAACCGGCCTCATGCTGCCTTCCAGGTGAGTCCCTTCCCAGTTTTAGTGTACTTTTTGTTTGGGGCCGGGGTGGTGCAGGCATGATGGCAAGTTCTGTGGTTATGTGCAGGGGTGGGGGGAATGCTCCTTGTCGCATGCACTTTGATGTTTGTTTTCAATTGTAAACATCGGCGGCGCTGGCCGCTCACAGGCACTCTGTTCCTTGGCTGGGGAGTCCTCCTGTCGCTCTCCCCCCTCCTGGCAGCAGCTTCTGGGTCCACACGCTGCCGGAATGGGGGTGTGCGTGCACACTGGAAGTTTGTGTCTTGGCGGCGCTGGCCGCATTCCAGGCGCTGCCTTCTTCTGCTTTTTCCTCCCCGCCTTTGGCAGCCACGGCAGTCCTCGCACGGGAGGGGTTCGGAGCTTTCCTCCGGCGGGGGAGCGCGTCGCTCCCTTCACTCTTCCCTGGGCGGGGGCGCTCGAGGCAGGCCGCGGGTGGGCTCCGCCGGCTCTGCTGATTTACCCGCTGCTCATTCCTCGGCACGGGAGGCTCCACTCTTCCCGGTTTCCCGCCGCAGCAGCTTTACCTTGCTCACGCTGCGCGGCGGAGACCCACCATGCATGTTGCAGGCCGCGGGTGGGCTCCGCTGGCTTTGCTCAGTCGTTCTTCCGCTGGGGGCCGTCGGCAGGCCGCGGGTGGGCTCCGCAGGTGCTGCTGAGTCTTCCTTTGGGGGGGGGGCGCTACCGGCGGGCCGCAGGTGGGCTCCGCTGGCCCGGATCACGTTGTGAGGGGGGTCGGGAGGCGGTTAGCTACTCCGCTCCCTCCCCCTCGCTGTTAATGTTATTTGCGGGTCCGGCCGCACTTTCCCCCACGCCGTCGCTCGTCTCTGGGCCCCACCGCTTCCAGTCACACACGCGGCGGGGGCAGGGGACGACTCGGGCAGGCCGCGGGTGGGCTCCGCTGGTCCTGCTTATAATTGGGCATAGTTCGAGAGTCACTTCGCCCCTGGGGCTCACCTTCGGCCGGCGGGCCTGATGCTCTGTCGCGGTCGTGGCGGGTGGGCTCCGCCCGGCCAGTGCACCTCTCCGGTGGGGGTCTCTGCTTCGTGGCCGTCTCAGGTGGGCACTGGGCGGTCCGCTCTTTTCTGGTGGCGCTGGATGGTGGCGACCGACGCGGGTGGGCTCCGGTCGGCTCGTCCTTCAAGGCTGGTGCGGTGGGCCTCACGGTCGCTGCAGGCTGCGGGGCTCCGACGTGCCCACCGGCTTCTCGGCGCGCTGCGCCGTGCTACAGGGGATGCCCTTTTTGCGGGCAGCTCTCTCCCCCTTCAAACGATGTTTTGGGCAGTGGCACGCATGGGCTTCACTACCGGCCTCATCGCCAATGTAGTGTTGGGGCCCTAGGCCCACATGGTGGAGTAAAGCATGACACAGGACACCAGTTAGGGGATCGTAGATCTGGCCACGAGCACGTGCGCTCTGGCTCTTTTATTGGCAGCGTCACCTGACCCAGTGACGTCTGTGGTGGGTGGGTGTATAGTGTATGGTTACACTGCAAACAACTAGACTGTGTCCTAGCAGGACACTACAGGACGCTTGCTGCCTCACCGATCCCTTAATTTTGGCAGTCTTAGGGCACAGAATCTACATGGTCACTGCCTTATGACGTCTCTCTGGACGGCCAGTTGATTCTGTACGGCTGATTAGCTCGGTGGATTAAAGCGTGTTTCCGATACCACGAAAGTTGCAGGTTCGGATCCCCCTACGGGCCTCTGGTGTAATTTCGGTACTTGCATGGTGGTAGTTCAAATATTTGGATTTTGATGATAAGGGTGATTGGAAATCATGATATCTGTGAAAGTTCTGCGGACTCTGTGGAGTTCATTAGGAGTGATGGCTTGAGCGAATACCCTGGGTTGAATTCGGCCACTCGAACTTTCGGGTTCTGCTCACGTCATGGTAATTATTTCAATTGTTCGAGTTTACCGCTAATTGTGTAGGGGACCAGCGCGACTGTAAAAGGGGCATGGCCAGATGCGTGCGCTTATGGCCTTCAGGGTTGTGTACGTTAAATATTCTATCGGGCACTGAATACGGCAGAGCGGGAGAACGCTCTGATATGCTTCTCTCTAACCGCGCGGGCAGCGGCATGTATGTGAGCAAGGCAGTGCGACCGTAAAGGGGGGGTGTGGCCAGATCCCATGGTGCTGTCCTGGGGAGGCTTGGTGTCGGTCTGAGATGGCTCCCATGGAAACTGGGGCTCAGAAGTGCGATGATGAGTATTTGAAAATAGAATGTGTAATGGTGTGAGAGTGAGGTGGCGTGCGCTCCTGGGAGGTGAGCAAGTTATTCACTGCATCTTCGCCAGGAAACTGGGCTGTGCAGGATTAGTTGCATGGAGATTGAGGTTGCAGGCCTCTCTGGTTGGAACAGGTCCAATGGGCCCTAATGCACGCAAATAAATAGGACCTTTGATTATGGCGGGGACGACATGCTGCCTCTAGGCAGGCAGGGGGTACGGGAGGCTTTGTTTTCAGTCCTGGCTAGGATTAGGCACTACTTACCAACTACCTTGATAATGTGGTCAGAGATGATACCTAGGCTTGGTGGGGCTTTTAATAACTCTGTGCGGAAGCTGAACTCTTTAATACATAAACTCTAACGCTGGTCTTCAATGGGTACAATTCATCATAAATTAGTACATCTGGAGATAAAGGAGTTGATCCATCACAATGGAAACCATCTGTCGGCAAAAGGAATAGAGACATTCATCCACACAGTGTTGGGGGCTATCCTAGAGCACAGTCAGTGCCGGGGGGGGGAGGGCGAATGCGTCGGTGAGCTACTAACCCTGTGGCGGAACGCTGACAGTTAACAACAAAGAGGCATGCTCAACAAGGGAGGTTGAACGACTGGATGAACCCCAGGACGGGGTAGGATTGAAGTGTGCAGTGGATTGGTGGTGAGAGGGACCGGCCTGCCGGTGGTCCTCAACGCTACTGCCTTAACACGTCATTTAAGGACAGAGATGATTTTTGGGGAGGCTGTCTGTGTTCAGGTACCTCTAAGGGCCGGTGCGTTATGCGGTGCCCTGGATTTCAAGTAAGATAACTGTTTGTTGTAACACTTTGTGGCCTGCCGGCACAATGTGCACAGCAGAGGATTCTAGCAACAACTTGATGCTCTGTCACCTGAGACTGCAATTTTAATTTAATTGTGCCTTTGATGTGTGTATGCCAGAAGGTTTTGCCATTGGTCAGGTACCTTTAAGGGCTGAGGCATTATGCGGTGCCCTGGTTCAGGTAATGCAACTGTTTACTGTTAGCGCGTTGTGGCCTGCCGGCATAATGTGCGCAGTAGAGTGTTCAAGAGGATGGTCAGCTTAATGCTATGCTGAAATGTAATATCTATTTTGCCATATTAGTGCTTTGACATATGGCTATCGCTAAAGTGTGAAGCATGTATATCTTCTATTTACCAAGTAGTATACCTATATTCATGTAGTGGTTATGTGGAATTAACCGGTTTGATGTTAATAAAATCTGCATTATGAGATTTCATGGGCATGACACGGATGTGGGGTGAGAGGGATGTTGGCACGTTGTGCGCATACTATAGCTTAGGCTGCCTTCCTCTGATTTCAATAATGACTCAGTAGCGTCCCCAGATTCTAATAACTATTCAGTAGCGGTCCCCGGATTCCAGTAACCATTATGTTGGGATCCTCAGAAGTCAAAGAATTAAGGGCATATTCACAAGGAGCTATCGCCGAATTAACGGCACTTTAGCGCACCCAAAGTCGTGATAAATTTACCCCACCATTCACAAGCTGGTGCTAACAGCAGACATCATCAGAAATCCCGCAATAACAGTCCCAAAACCTAACACCACGGTGGATACCACCAACTAACGCTAAAGAGATGCAGAGTAGGCGTTCCCGCACGGAAACACACGAAAAAACAACACCACTTTCACAACAAACTGACAGATCCGCGAAGCGTACCAAAAACAGGCGATAAGCCGCGGTAGCCGCAGGTATTTAATACCTGCCTCAAGCAGGTGTACAGACGGACGACTACCTGTAGTAGGCAATGGAGCCCCGCACACAGCCCAACACGAAGAACAAACAACGCCATAGAGCTACTCATCATGCAGCTCGGAGCCCCAACAGGGCCACAACACCCACCGCCACCACCCCCAGGACCCGGACCCGCACCTCCCCCCGGACCACCACAGAGGCAGCGCAGAGTAAGACAGCGGACCTACCTTAAACGCACCACTCTCACAGACCTGAAACCAGAGGAAGTCATTGTCCACTACATGCTCAAAAGGACAACCATACACGGCATCATGACCCACATCGCCCAAAGGCTGACGGTCCCAGCACAGCGGAGAACCAACATCCCTCCGCAGACCAAGCTGCCGGCTGTGCTGCACCTGTTGGCCTCTGGTGCCTTCCAACCAACAACTGCCAGAGTCAGAGGGGTCTCACAGCCAGCCCTATCCAAGTTCATCACACCTGTCCTGGATGCCATTCTCAGCTTCAAGCACCAGTACCTTTATTTCCCCAACATTGCGCAGGAACAGCTGGAAACAAAGCAAGGCCTCTATGCCATAGCCGGATTCCCAGCTGTGTTGGGGGCAATCGACTGCACACATGTCCCACTTGTGCCCGCTGCGGATACTGCACACCACTACCGCAACAGAAAGCACACGCATTCCATCATTGTGCAGACAATAATGGACCACCGGGGACTCTTCACCAATGTCGTCGCCAACTACCCAGGCAGTGTGCATGATTACTTCATCTTCCGACATTCCATCATCAACCAGTGCTTCCAGGATAGCACACATGGAACGGGACTGCTCGTTGGTAAGTACCAAGTACCAAGTCAACACACCACACATCCCAATGCCTCCACAGCACAATGCACAACTGTGGGGATGCACACGTGACCAAACCACAATCAATATGTCTCCCACCCACCCCAGCAGCTTCGGCAATAAATCTTGGGGTGAAATGGGAGACCGATCTCTCCCTATCAGCCCAGATCACGCAGGTGTCAGCGGCCTGTTTTAGGAAATTGAAAAGCCTACGTAAAGGCATCCTATTTCTGCCTGAGAAATGCTGCCAGGTGGTTATACATGCCACGGTGACATCAAAGTTGGACTACGCCAACAGCCTATATGTAGGACTGCCGGCCTAGCAGATCAAAAGGCTGCAGATGGTCCAAAATGCCGCAGCAAGGATGAAAAGGAGAGTACCTTTCCGGCACCACATCTCGCCACACATCAAGAAACTTCATTAGCTGCCCGTGGCTAGCGGAATAGAGTTCAAGGCACTTACACTTGCTTTCCGCTCTCTCCACGGGAACTGCCCTAAGTATTTGAAACTACGCCTGCACAGCTACAAATAAAACAGGCCCCTCAGATCTAACGACTTGAACCTTCTGAACGTCCCTAGGTTCAAGAGGGCACGCATTAAAGGTAGATCCTTTGGAACCGTGGCCTCCAAGCTCTGGAACGCGCTGCCCAATTTTCTGAGACAGATTAAATCGGAGTCCAGTTTTAGGAAAGCCTTAAAAACATGGCTCTTCAGCCGAGTTCCTTAGTGACGAGAACACTCCTGCCGGTCTTGCGGCTGCCCCCGCGATGTTTTCTCAGTGCCGGGACACCTCTGCTTGAGGTAAATGTTGGCGCTCTTATGAATTTTGTTATTATTTTTTTGTTATTATTAAACTACATGACCACCTACCAGACACGACCACACCACTCCTTGGTCATCCTGGCCTACCCCTGCACCCAAAACAGACATATCATGGCACCACAGCCACACAACAGTTGAACGTGTGGAGTTGCGAAATGCAGCCATAACACATTTGAGGCACTGCTCTGCCCACATGACCCTACCCTAGTCTCCCGTAGGTCAGCGTCCCGTGGCGGTGGGCCCGTTTCGCCCGCTGTGCATCCGAGGCCACTAGCCATGTGAGATTGTGTCATCCCCCTTGTAGTTCTGACATTGCATTTCTTGGTGCCTGATGACGGTTGGTGTAGTTGCCAGCATCAGCTACTCCCTGCGAGCTAGCTTACACTCACCCCACACACAGGGGTCACTGGATTGTTGGACCTGCCATCACATTCGGCCGAACCAAGTATTGACTCTTTTCTCCCTGCACTGTCACAGGTGATCAAGGATTTGCACTCTGCCCTTGGATGATGACACCCCTCCGAGATCCGAACACACCTGCCCAGAGGCAGTACAATGCGGCCCACATACGCACCAGGGGCATAGTTGAACGTACATTTGGCGTGTCAAAGTCACGTTTCAGGTGCCTGGGTGGCACAGGTGGGAAGCTCCTGTACAGCCTGGACATCATGTGCAAGCTGATCGTTGCATGTTGCATGTTGCACAACATCTGTGTACGCACCAGGGCCCTATGGATCCCAGTCCCAGAGGACCAGACGATGATGGTGGTGATGGGGTAGGTGGGCCACATCCCGCTGCAGCAGCGGCAGGAATGGCCCGTAGGAATACCATCATTGACACTTACTTCTCATGAGCACGTCACAATGTGGGCGTCCATGGCAATCAAGCGACAGTAGTAACTCTCCATATGCACTGAATGTGTGAATAAAACATATTTGCAGGTTTCAGCTTGTACTTTTCCCTGCAATTTCAGATGTGATTTGCCAGGTCGTGCACATTTGCGGAATCAGTTGTGTCCAGTGTTCAAATGTGGTGGGTTGCTGTTTGTACTGGGATGTTGTCAATGTCGAGGTGCACGCCTGCCTATGTGAGTATGCTGCACAGTGGGTGTGTTGCTGGACTTTATTTCACCTTAACCATTAATAATGTCACCTTTTAACTTTATATACCTACTATTGAGTAGGATGGCATCCTCAAATTGAGTTCATTTTTCCTTACGTTTAGATTTCCCCTGATGAAGTGCATATAATGCACGAAATGCATTGGGAAAGCTTTTTTTCGAAAAAGGAAAATTGAAAAATTTAAAGATGTAAAGCTTTATCAAACATACAAGCAATTAAAAACAAAGAAGACAATGAATATAATTTTCTTTTGAATAAACATAAGCAAGCAATCACAAAACTTTTCTTGATTATTTCGCTTAAGATTTAAACGCTACACAGCGGACTTACAGCTGTGCCCGGAAGGCTATCCCCTAACTAGGGGATACTTTGATTCATTTGAACTAAACACTCTAAGAGGATAGAGAGTGATACCTTGGGAGCACGCCACAAATATTCAACTTTTTATACTTCAAGCCTGTGCGCCTACCCTAAAACTTTATTGATTTCCATTCTAACCTCAAACGAGCAGCACGGCGAAACAAACCTAATCATCAAACATAATGTCAACATATGAAGATATTACCAGATTAACGGACACACGAGCAGAAACCTTTGCTTATATAGAGGATGACGCATCAAAGATTTATGCTCTCATTAATGAGGATACCACACCTTCAATCAACAAAAGAAACAAAGAAAACAACCTCAAACAACTATAACACTTGACAAAGCGTGAAATCAATCAGAGACTGCATGCCAGCACCCTGATTAAATATCACAGAGCACAGAGAATTCCAAGAGGCCTACGAGTACCATTGAAACCATTATTGTGCAGAAACAACCCGAAGTTTGTAGAGCATTGGTACGCAATTTTAAATAAATGTTCTTTAGATTTGATCCTCTTGATAATAGAAGAACTTTCTAGAGTACTAGAAGATCTACAAAAAGACATAACTGCAATAAAAACAGAACTACAAGAAATGACGACCAAAGAAGATTGGCAGAAAATACTGGAAGATACACAAGTACAACTCAATAAATACACAGAAGAAATTAACGAACGTAAAATAAGGAAATATAGGAGAGACACAATAGACTATAAAATGGGCGAAGTCTACTCATGGGCCCAAATTTATGCCAAAAGACGACAAACAAACCCCCGCAATCCAACACAGAAACATCTTCATCGGAGGATGAGCAAAGAATTAATTTAATTTAATTTTAAGAATTTATAAAGCGCGACTGTCACCATTGCAGGCATCCTGGCGCTAGCGAAATCCAAACCAAGATAGAAAAGAGACAGCAGAGTGTACCTGACCAGCAAGGCTAGCCAGGGAAAAGCCAAGTTTTTACCTTTTTCCTAAACTGCAGAAGATCAATAGTGGCCCTAATCTCGATGGGGAGAGAGAGAGAGAAGTTCACAACAAAAACCCACTGAACAAGCTTCAACTTCTAGAGCACCCACAACCAGCACAACGGTGCCTTTTTTAGAATCAGGCCCCACGGCAAACATAGACCCAGGAGGGGAAAAAGACAAGGAAGACACGACTCCACCTATCAAACAGACCATTCAACTGAACAGACGCAACAAACCGAAGAAACAAAACAACTAGTTATTAACATCTCGGATTACCGTCTTAACAAAATTGAATTAAACAGTCTACAAAAAGGTTCATCTTTTGTTCCAACCTACCATACAAACAAATTAGAATTGGATGTGAGCCTATTTAAGTTGATGCGAAACCTACGTTTGAAACACTATTTTGAGAATGTTATATCATTACCTCAAAAAACAACCGATGATCAACTCAAGGATTTAAAAATCAAAAGCACTTTTCAACCACCAGTGAGCCACAAGACTTTAGAGAAAATGGTTCAAAATGACATAGATAAATTGAATTTCAACAAGAAAAGTCAAATACAAAATATGTCAAAGAAAGAGCTGAATACTTTACGAAACCTTGGCAAAAATCCCAACATCATATGCCAACGGGCAGATAAGGGAGGGGCTCTAGTTGTGATGAACTCCACATTTTACAATTCTCAAGTACAACTACATGTACAAGATGAAGACACCTTTGGCATTGGGCCATGATCCAACATTAAAATTTCAGGACCAGTTACAACAAATCCCACAGAAAGCCCATGAAGAAGGAACGATAACAGGTAAAACCAAAAAATACCTAACACAAGACAACCCCAAAACACCAATCATCTATATGCTTCCCAAGATGCATAAACATCCCACCAAACCACCCTTTCGACCTATTGTCTCGACGAAAGGGAGCATACATGAGCCAATCGGAAAATTTATGGATGCAGCATTATTTTTTAGATTCATTGATGACATTTTTGTATTATGGCAGGGTACCTTTCAAGATTTAAACATAGCACTCAACCAACTAAACTCAATCAATGACCGGATTCAATTCACCTACACCATTAAAAACGAATCCATTGCATATTTGGACGTTCTACTTATGCGCAAAGGTGACAGGATAGAAACTACCTTGTGCAAAAAACTGACAGACCGGAATAATCTATTGCATTACAGAAGTATCCACCAAATACCTCTTAAAAACAATCTCCCTACATCTCAGTTTTACAGAGTCAAGAGAATAGTTTCTGAAGAACAAGAACTACAGATTCAAATGCAAAACATGACATCAAGATTTGAAAACAGAGGATACCCCAAAGTGATTCTAGATAAAGCTCTGCAGAAATGCACGTCTAAAACCAGAACAGATCTTCTGAAACAATCAGAAAAAATCAAATCACTCAAGACTGTGATTGAATCCAAATTCTCCACTCATAGTCACCAATACAAGAAGATTATCAAAAATCATTGGCCACTCCTCACAAACGAACAAGACTTTCAAACAATTGTAGCTAAACAACCTACATTTGGTTACACACGCAGCAAAAATATACAGGATATATTAAGGAACACCCGTGATGCAGGAACAGAGATCTACAAAGGCACTATACCATGCCAAAACTGCAGTTGTTGTAACAACATTATCAAGGGTAATACCATGCAACACCCAATGAAAGGAACAACCATAAAACTAAAAACTTCAGCCACTTGTAATTCACAAAATGTGATATACTATTTGAAATGTCCATGCGGACTGATATATGTGGGTAAAACCATTCGCAAAATCAAGACTCGCGTACAAGAACACAAGAGCAACATCAGATTGAATAATCCACGATCCACAGTTGCGATACACTTTAATGAAAGACACCACAACATCAGTCAATTGAAATTCGCAGTTCTTGAAATCATAATGAAAACACCAGGAAGAGACATAAACAAGACTCTGTTACAAAGAGAGAATCATTGGATTTATTTTCTCAATTCATTGAAACCGAATGGACTCAATGACAGATTGGAATTTGCGTGCTATCTGTAATAACTTCTGTATTGTAGCTTCATGTAACATTTATTGCATAATCATTTTAAGAAGGTTTATAATGATTTTTATTGACTTTGACACTATTAATTTCCAATTTGACATTACTACACTTCTTTATATTTAATCATTACCAACCTTTTTCGTTTTTTTCACCTTTCCAAGATGGCCCCCATACTAACCCCTAGAGACACCTCACGTCCTATTTCGATTTCCAAACACTTTAAACGGAACGAAAACCGGATCGTAGCCGATCCCGGCATGACCGCAGATGATGCAGCCACAGCCGAATTAGTCACCCGCATGACGGCAGGTAAGAGGGTCTCACCTCGATATTTGAATAAGTATCGAATTCACGATGATAATTACGTCTATAGCGCGCACTCGTATTAATATTATTTGCTCACTTTCACAGCCCATATATGTTTCTTATACCTGCCTCACCTCTGAATGTATCACGCCAGTTAAATTGCACAGCTCACACTTTAAACTAATATCACTCGTTCACTTGGGCTCTAAAACACCGATTTTTACTTTGCTCGTTGCACCCTTAGGACGTATAGACTCTTCTTCGGATTATTCAATAACAGCCACGAACGACTCAGAACCACCTAGTCACGTATTACCTTTGAGCATTTTTCACCACCGACATAAAAATGGACTTTATTTCACCTTAACCATTAATAATGTCACCTATTAACTTTATATACCTACTATTGAGTAGGAGGGCATCCTCAAATTGAGTTCATTTTTCTTTACGTTTAGATTTCCCCTGATGAAGTGAATATAATGCACGAAATGCATTGGGAACGCTTTTTTTCGAAAAAGGAAAATTGAAAAATTTAAAGATGTAAAGCTTTATCAAACATACAAGCAACTAAAAACAAAGAAGACAACGAATATAATTTTCTTCTGATTAAACATAAGCAAGCAATCACAAAACTTTTCTTGATTATTTCGCTTAAGATTTAAACGCTACACAGCGGACTTACAGCTGTGCCCGGAGGGCTATCCCCTAACTAGGGGATACTTCGATTCATTTGTACTGGGATGTTGTCAATGTCGAGGTGCACGCCTGCCTATGTGCGTATGCTGCTCGTGCGGCTCTGATTTGTCTGCCACTGGTCTCTTTCATTCGGTGTGCCTGTCGGTTCTGTTCTTCCACGGTGCTAGGTGGTTGTGGTGTACAAGTAGTCCTCTGCAGTTGGCCAGGGAGCATCCGGGGTACTCCGCTGTTGTTGGATTTTGTTCTGTGGCTTTTTCAGTATGCTGTTCTTGTGCTTTTTCCCGCATTGCACGTGTGTATTGCTGCACTTGCGCTGGTTGTCACTGTTTTGTTATCGCGCTATTGTCCATCGCAGGTTTTTTCCCGTTGGGGTTTGTGTTTTTATCTCTGCCGAGGTGGTTGTGTCGCAGGCATTGGCCGCGGTATCGGCAGACTATCGCATGCTACCGCCGTGTTGTGTATTCCACGTTGTCACGGGGTTATTTTCCCACAATGGGCAGCGATGCAGAAAGTTGTGTTACGCTACTTTTGCAGTAGTTATCACACCTTCTTGTGAATATACCCCTAAGAGCCTTAATTATACTTGCAAACGAACCACGTTGTAGTCATGTGCTTTGCGGTCTTTTTGGTTCAATGTACAAAAAGCAACTCTCGCAGTTGGCGAAAAATAGATACAGACAAAAGACATTTAAACTGCAAAGTACTGCAGCCAGTGATTTCATGTTAAAAACACTTCCCGGAGACGCTTTGTGCGGGGCTAATTATAGAAATGTGCTATGCAATGAAATCACGAGCTGTTATTTCTTATCTTCTTCCTGCCTCCCTCTCCACCCATCCTCCCCCTGCTCACCAGAGAGCAGAGACACACATAACGCTGCAATCCTCATGGGACACCATATGCGTTCACTATTTCTAATCTGACTTTTAACCATCTTCACACTAAATGTCCCTCCTGATTTGCAGCAGACCCCCTCAGTGAGCAGTTTAATCACAGTCCACATCTGGACAGAGAAGCATAAAATGTGTGTGTGTGTGTGTGGGGGTGGGGGGTGTTTTGGGATGGGGGCAGGGCCACGATATGCTGGGGCGGGACTCATTCGGGGACGGGCAGATGTCAAAATTGTTATTTGCAGTTTTTCAAGACATTTGCCGCGGAAGTTGTTTCAGAATTCCACCGGAAATCAAATTTAAAATCAAATTTAAAAAAATGACACTGCTTGAGATAACTCAGCAGCTGTCTGCCGCGCAATTGTATTCAGGTTTTTTTTATTTCATAACGTGAAGCAGCAATTGGAAAGTCTGCTGTGCGCGAGCAAGTGCTTTACTGAATTCCCCACTCAGTGGCACAGAAATGGGGTGATGTACCCAAATGAGGAGATGTTTATAACTATTAATAGACAGCATGACTTTCATATGGTCCTTCAAATATACATCAGATTCTGACAGTTAAAAGGTCTCAATGAGGAGGGGTAGTTTCAGTCCTACACCAAGAGAAGACCCTCTTAAATTCGGGCTAAAATGAAAGGTAAAATGGACTTGTGAACAGGCACTTCTTGCCTAACACCTTCGTCCTATCTCACAGCCAACTGCATTCTAATCTACTTTCAATTGCTTTTTATTTCCCTGATAGATTTATAAAAAAAAGAGGGTCTCCACTCTCCACCTGTCCCAATCACAACCGTCTCTATTATTATTCCCGAGAGGAGGTGCTTCAAATAAAGCCTAAGTGACAGGAGTTGCCTCACAGAAAACCTCATTTACATGTGGTTTTGCACACCTAAGTTCTACCAGCGGCATTAAGAACGCTACCATGTGCCATAGCAAGCAAAGGTAATGGATGTCTTGTCCTTGTGAGTTTTTAACTACACGATGTGCACATTTTAAATGGGGAAAAAACAGATTAACATTTGTTACCTTGCGATTTTTTTAAAAATTCACATGTTGACATTATTCACGGGTCTTGCCCTTTCATCATTGAAAAGACGGGTCCACAAGTGAGCTGGAAAGACAAGCGGCTATACACCGAGGAGAGGGAGCGGAGAAGCGGCACCAGATCGTGGCAATTACCCTTGGCGCGCACCGGACCAAACGGAGGCAGCCAACAGGACCAGGCGACCAGGCGACGGACCCTCCACAAGCACTGCTCAGGGGGGGGGGCAACTCAGCAAGTAAGCCGCCCGCTTTTCTGAAAAAAAATAAAAATAAATCGGCAGCCCTTAGCGTAAAAAGCCTACCGGAAAAAAAACGGCGGCCATCTTGGGAGGGGCAGCTCCGGACCAAGCGAAGGCTGCCAACTGGACCAGGTGACCAGGCGGAGGAGGCGTAGGACGGACCCTCCACAAGCGCTGCCCAGGGGGGAGCACCATAGCAAGTAAGCCGCTCGCTTGTTCAAAAACTAATCTGCAGCCCCTAGCACAAACAGCCTACCGAACACAACGGTGGCCATCTTGGGAGGGGCAGCAGCCAAGAGAGAACGAGCACGGGCAGAACTCCGAGTGCGCAGGCAGAACGCATAAGAGCGGAGTGCCAGGAATAATCCCAAGAGGAGCCAGGGAAAGCGAGCACAGGCCCCCTGCTCACAATACCCAGCACAGATTCACAAGTCGCGGAGCCAGCAATAATCAAACGAAGCATCACGGCGGAGAAGATCATCATCAACGGCGGCCATCTCGGGAGTGGGCGAACCACACAACGACAAAAGAATTGGCTGAGGGGCGAGTGGCAGAGGCCAGCAATCACTAGTAGCCGGCACCCTAGAGCGGGAAAACCACACAGGAAGGCACAAGCTAGGGGGGCAGTACAAGCGAAATGGGATCAACAGCGGCCATCTTGCAGTGGGAGAACAGGAGCCCATCGCTGAAGAACCCATCCACCTGAGACAGACAACGACCCCAACAACAAGCAAGGGGGGAAATAGAACAAAAAGGGGAAAGGAAACCCTGGCTTCACTCTGGCACAGTGAGAGTGTGAGGGCGGAAGGTGCATACGGCAAGAACAAGGCCAGCAGGCTAGCAGCAGGTAGCCCTGGGAAGCTGGCCTAACAACACACAACTAAGCCCACCAGCGCTACAAGGAAGAACAAGTAGCGGGGTGAGGCAGGAGCGCTGAGGGTGAAGACAGAGTGAAGCAGAAAGGGCGAAAGCGACAAAGTGATAGTAGCCCTGGCGTCAGGGAGAACCAGAACAAGGACAATAAGGTGGCCCAACAGGTTCACGTTTGGGAGCACGGCAAAGACGGAGAAAGTCACGAACTACGCCAGATCCAGCCCATCACAGGGCGCGCAACAAGCAGTCCAGTATAAGAAGGGAAGGTTGCCCGCGCATCAAGGAATAAAAGGTTGTGGTGGGATGACAACCAACGACATCAAAAAGATCAGGAAAGATCTAGACTCACCAGTCAAGCTGAAGACCCTACAGAATACGGAGACAGCGATGGACCTGCTCCTAAAGAAAATAACAGAGGCCAACGACTTGGCAAAAGCCACAAAGATCTCCATGGACAATGTCCAACTAGAACTCACAGCCATACGTGCCGACCAGAGCAAAATAGTGAGCAGAGTAGGCGAAACGGAGAGAAGAATCAGCGAAGTAGAAGACAAATCGGTCACCATGGAAAAAGATGTTCGCTACATATCCAAGATCTCCAGCGACCTACAAAGAACGCTAGCAGAACAAGAGGACAAAAACAGGAAAGGGAACATCAGAATCCTTGGTATACCGGAAGAAGAGGAGGAAGAAGCAGGCTCATGCGCGGCGCTACTCGAAGCTTTGATACCCAAGCTGACTGGGCTAAACTTCGAAAGAACATTCGAAATCGACAAAGCTTACAGAGTGCCAGCCACAAGACAGCTGCACATGAAAGGCCCGAGAACAATCATCTGCAAACCGCTGAGAGCGAACCACACGGATGCCATCTTTGCCTATGCACGCAAAGGTCAACCCCTCAACTGGAAGGGCAAGAAGATTATCATCACCCAAGACTTCTCTAAAGGCACAGTAGAGACAAGGAAGGCGTTCCTGGCACTGAGAGAAGCAATGAAGAGGGCCAGGATAACTTGCAGCTTTGTGGGCCCAGCAAGAATGAAGATAACAGACAGGAAAGGCACGCAAAAGTTCGACGATCCAGCAGAGCTACGCAGATAGCTTCAGGAGCCAGACCAAGAAGAGATGGAACAAAGAAGCCCGGGAACGGCAAAGAGAAGAGCATCCTCAGACGGCTCGGAGACAGGCGAAAATGGCACAGCAGGTCGAGGTTGAAGGACACTGACAAGAGACTGGGTCGATCTGACATTTACCTAAATTGAACACTGCTACCTCAATTGGAAAGACACACCTACCTCATGATAAAGGGATATGAGAACTAAGCTAGGACAAAAAGAGAGTCATCTCAGGGAATGGGACACGAGATATGCACGAGATCCAGCCAAGAACACAAAATCACTCAGAACTTTGAGCCAGACCTGGAAAACAGAGACAGACAAGATATCCTTTTATCAACGTTTAACACGGAAGGGTGCGGGGGGAGGATCTAATGTACCCGGGGGGGCGGAGGGCGGTGAACCGCTGCTGTCGCACGTTTACAGTACTTTGACAGGGGGGAGGGGGGAGGGGGGAGGGAGAGGGGGAGGAGGCAGGGGGAATATCATGTAGCGCGGACAATCCTTGCTTGGTGGGGCTATCAACTCTTTTTTTCTTTCTTACTTCTTTTCACCTACTTACACATACTTCCCTATCCCAAACCAGACCCCGGGGGGGGGGGCCCAAAGACGGGTGGCGAGAGGTGAGTCCACACCGAAGGCAGAGATCATACAGAGGTCACAACCCAGAGAGCAGCTATCCTATAGGGAAACCATGACTACTCATAATACTCAAGGCCTAGCACAGATTACATCTGACATCAAGATTGTGTCACTGAACGTCAAAGGCCTCAATCACCCCGTCAAGCGACGGAAAACACTAGACTACCTGAATAGGCTCAAAGCCGACGTGTACGTGCTCCAAGAAACTAGAGTGACCACAGAGGATGCTAACAAACTTAAGGCAAACTGGATAAGCGACATAGCATGCTCACCAGCAGTCAACAAAAAAGGAGGGGTGATAACCATTATAAGCAAGAAAGGGAAATTCAAGACTCTGGGCAGTGCAGCAGATACGGAAGGCAGGAGACTAGTCACAAGCATCAAAAGAGGAGAGGAAGTAATGCACATAGCTAACATCTATGGGCCGAATGCCTCAAAGAAAAAGTTCTGGGAGGAGGTAGAAAGCGAGCTCAGCAGGATCCCACTGGGAGAACTACTGATAATGGCAGGGGACATGAACGAGGCGATGGATAATGCCACAGACAGGCACCCGCACAGGCCAAGCCATGCCACACAAGAACAGAACATACTCAAAAACCTTTGCACCAAGCTCGCACTAGCAGACCCATGGAGACTACAACACCCCAGTGCCAGGGAGTACTCATTCTATTCAGCACCACACAACTCGTACAGCAGAATAGACTATATCCTCATGTCAAGCTCACACACACACTTGACGGACAAAACAGAGTTAGGACCGATAACAGTCTCAGACCATGCCCACATCTCCCTCTCCATAAGTGGGAAACACAATGAGCTACCGAGCAGGGGGTGGCGTCTCAATAGTGACATACTTGAGGATCCCGCCAACACCGGGGAGATTGAGGAGGCGATCAAAGAATATCTCTTATTTAATGACACAAAAGACACAAAGGAGGAGACACTGTGGGACGCACTCAAAGCCACAATAAGGGGGAAACTCATAAGTATTAAGGCAAGAATGAACAAAAAGAGGAACAAACACATTAAAGAACTGGAAGAACAGATAAAGGAACTAGAGAGCAACCACATCGCGAACATACTAGACAGGAACACACTTACAGCGCTAACAAAGAAAAAGTATGAACTCAACAGACTATTAAGCGAGAGGGCAACGACATGGATAAACAAATACAAATCCATAAACTTATGCTCAGCCAACAAAGCAGGTAGGGCACTTGCAGGGTACCTAAAAGCCAAACAGAGACAGCACTCAGTTGCAGCGATCACCGACACAGACAACATAACGCACACAGGGAACAAACAAATCCTCGAAACCTTCAGGAAGTTTTACAAAGACCTATACACCGCAGACAAAGCACTAAAGGCGGATGGAGGGGCGAACCTTCTCGAGAAACTTGACCTACCCAAGCTAAGCTGCGAACAAAGTGAGGCGCTAGACCAAAACATAACAAAAGCTGAGGTAGAGATGGCCATAGACGCACTAAAACCTAACAAAGCCCCAGGGCCGGACGGATTCACAGTGACTTTTTACAAAAAGTTCCAAACGCAGCTTAAAGACATACTAGTGAGGGTATTCCAGACGTGCGCAGAGAAAGGAAGCATGTCAGACTCAATGGCAGAGGCAAACATTATCGTCATCCCCAAAGAAGGGAAGGACCCACAATTCCCACAAAACTATAGGCCAATATCCTTAATAAACGTAGACTGCAAAATCTACGCTAAAGTTATGGCAGCTAGAATAAACACATACCTACCCACCCTCATACACAAAACACAAGTGGGATACCTGAAAAACAGGCTCTCACAGGACAACACGAGACTGCTCTGCCACCTAATAAACCGCACGGCAAACAGCACAGAGAAGGCAGTAATGATTGCACTAGACGCAGAAAAAGCCTTCGACAGAGTCTCGTGGCCATTCCTAAACGAATGTATGCGCAAATTCGGATTTGGAGATAGATACAGAGGAATGATAATGTCCCTATACAAAAACCCCCGAGCTCGAGTGGTAGTTAACGCAGCAACATCAGAAACATTCACCCTAAGTAGAGGGACGAGACAAGGCTGCCCCCTGTCACCAGGATTATTCCTGCTGGCAATAGAACCCCTTCTCCACATGATCAGAACAAACACGCAGATCACAGGTGTTGAAGTGGAGGGTCAAGCCTTCAAACTCGCGGCCTATGCGGATGACATCCTGATCACCACAAGCAACCCACGGGAGTCAATCGAGGCACTGGTACAAACAATAGAGGAGTATGCACACGTCTCAGGGTATAAACTCAACAGGGATAAATCAGAATGCAAACCAATGAACTGCCACACTACCAGAGCAGTACTAGGCAAGTCAGGCCTGGCGTGGCAAACGAAACCCCTAAAATATCTGGGACTCCTCTTTGGGAAGGACCTCAGATCAACACTAGAGCACAATGAGGAAGCAATGCTGAAAAAGATCAAAACGAAGCTAGACACATGGGGACCCAAATTCGTCAGCTGGTGGGGCAGAGTAGAGACAGTCAAGATGATGATCACCCCAATGCTCAATTACTTGCTGTCCATGCTACCACTATCACTAACGACAGACTTCCATAAACAAATCGACAAAGCCATTAACTCGTTCCTATGGGGAGGTAAAAAACCTAGAATAAGTCTAGCAAAGCTCAGGCTAAAAAAAGAGCAAGGGGGACTGAACCTCACAAACTATAAGGCCTTCCAGACGGCATGCCTTGCCAAACAAGGGCTACACTGGGTAGCACCAACACCAGAATATATGCCAGTATGGCTGGAGCTAGAAAGGGGCATTCTAGGAGGAGCAGACCCAATCATGGCCCTCACGGCAAATAGACACCCAGAAGCCAAAAACTCAATAATACGGAACACAAAAATAGCACTACTGAGATTAGATAAAGAGCTAGAAGTAAGCATCAGAGGCACCAAATGGGAGTCATTATGGTACAACACCAAAATCACATACAAAGGGAAAACGCTAGACAGCAAAGAATGGCTCAGCAGGGGCATAACAACACCGGCACAACTAGAGGCAGGGAACAACCCACTCTCCTACAAGACGCTCCAACAAACAACTAGCCTACCAGACAAGGAATTCTACGAGTTCCTAAGAATCAAAGCCGCCATCACCAGAGCGAACCTCTCCAAACACAAACCAACCATCATACAGTATGCACAGAACCTAAACACGACAGGTCATCAAACAGCGCAGATCTACAAAATAATCACACCACGCATCACCACTCTTAATGACAAAACAATAGCCTTCTGGGAAGAGACCATCCATAGACCGCTAAGTGAAGAAGAGAAGGCCAGACTATGGTCATCAGCGTCCAAAAACAAGATCACACCACAGTTAGCACAAACAAAATACTGGATACTACACAGACTACACTGGACACCGGCAAAACTAGAAAGAGTAGGGGCAAGCGACAACAGCGAGTGCTGGAACTGCCACAAAGCAAAGGGGGACCTAGCCCACATGATATACGATTGCCCCAAGGTCAAAGCGTTCTGGAGTAAAGTATACAACCTAATAGACTCGATCACGGGATGCCAGATACAACGAGGGCTAGCAGGGATAATCACCGGATTCCTAGAGCCACAACTCCAATCCAAAGAAATACGTGATTTAGTCGACATGCTCCTGGCGGCAGCTGTAAAAAATATTCTGGGGTACTGGAAGAACTCCAGCAAAGCCACTTTCAAGCATTGGTTCAACTGGGTAACATTCCTTCGAGGGGCAGACAACATCACCGCCAAACACAAGGCGGCGAATCACACAGCCAAAGAGGACATGTGGGCAGCCCTAGACGAGTATCTGACGCAATAAAACTACCCCCCCCCTTTATTTATTATTATTTTTTTTTCTTTTCTTCCTTCTTTCTCTCTCTCTTTGCTACCACTGGGCCAAGTATACATGTAAAAGCAGCCCAAGAAAGACAACTGTATACAATGTACATGTGAAACTTATTCAATTCAATAAAAAAATTTGAAATAAAAAAAAAAAAAAAATTCCCTTTACATAGGATCATAACAGCCGTGGTTCGATCCACAAACCATGTCTTTTTTTGCAGGTGAAAAGTAATCATGTACGTCCTAAAAAAAACCACATTTCGCACAAGATCATATTCTCTAAGTACATTTGCACAACCACATGGGGTTTGGCTGACTCCAGGGGCAGGAACGTCCCTCATTCTTAAAGGGATATTCCTTTTTTTGCACTAATTTGATACTCGCTTTCCCTTGCACAAGGCACACCATGGGCAATTATTGTCTCCAAAACATGTTATTACCCTGTGCACCAAAGACCCTCGAGTGTTGGTGTATATTATCTCATTTCTATTTCTCAATGCGGAAGAAATGTATAACATTTCAGTAGCCTGGAAATGTCCATCGGTGACTACTCTTGCAATCCCCGCCCTCGTGTGGGAGGTGCAGGGGACTGCTGACATCATCAGGTTCCTTCTCACTGGATATGTTATACCTACACAATGCATTGGAAATGTAGGGAGGACCCACCTGTGCCCCAAATGTGCTGTGCAGCAATTGGACTGTGCTTAGAACCCTCCCCCACATGCAGACACGTGGCCCATGTGAGGACAGGAGACCTCTGTTTTGCCATGGCCCAGTGACACATCTGCAATGATTAAAACATGCATTGCAAATGTGTGACTGGGTCTTGGTGAATTTAGTGTGTGTATTGGTTGTGGCAGAATACGTTTAGTGATGCTCAGGAGGGGCAAGCAACTCGGAAAACCCAATGAACGTTTGATACATTATGGGGGTCTATTCAAAAGAAGCTGACAATTTCAGCCAAGACAGTGTGAATATATCTTTGTCATATAGAAACCCAAGTATGAAAGGTGGTTTGCGAGAATGGATCAAAAAGCCAGATAGTAAACTGGAAATCACGTGAAGGTTATTAAAGCACAGCAAAACCCCACAAATTACAGACACACCTGACACACCTACAAAACACACTTCAGAATACCTTCCTGTACAGCGGATCACTGACATAACCTCGACAGACCGAATATCGACTGCACAAAATATCGATGACAAATTATCGATAACAAAATTATCGATTGCCTATACTTAAACAACAAACCACAAAAATATCGAAACCACAATATCGACTACAAAAACAACGACTACAACAATATCGACTAACAACAATATCGATTTCTAAAACATCGATAATCACATATTTAAATGAAAAACAGTCAAAATATCGAATACAAAAATACAGATAGCAAATTGATCAAATTTTTAAAATATCGACATTACTACATCCTTGAATAAATCACTTTATTATTTAAAATTGAGTCATACTAATCATAATTATTCAAATATTGTTCATATAAATGTATAAAATATATTATATATTTTCCTAACATTTATAACACACAATAAATACAAACATACATTTTATAATACATAAACACAGTTTCAAATGACTAAACATTTCTTACTGGAAATTATATATATTTCTCCACTTTACAAATGTAAAAATAACATTACCTATACTAAATAAGGCCTTACACATTAAAAAAACGTTAATTGGCGTCACCCATATAAGGAAAGCAATTAGCATAACAGATAAAAAAAATCAAATCCACAAATAACAACAGACTATCAATTTAAACAACCAATCCTATTTTTGAAACAATTAGACGAATACTATATAAACAAGATTACAGCAAACTAAAAATGCAGGCTACATCTCCTAACTAAAGGAAGACGAAACTCTGCAGGATTTCTGAAAGAAAACTGATTGACTTCAACATAAAGACAGCTACACCTATGTAAAGTAAGTACTACTACATTATTAGCCATCGAAAATGTAACTCTCAAACCTCACACCTATGTTTAAAAGCCAAATACCTAAAATATGTTTGTTTTTTTACTACTTATCCTACAGACAAAAAGAAAATACAGAAGACCTACACAACACCTGGACATCAAAAGTTAATTATAAATAAGTAAGTATATAATTGAAATGTAAATTCGACATTTAATAGATAGGTAACTAAATAGAAACTAGCTAAAACACCTCTATCAAAATATCATAAATAGTAATAAAATATTTGTACACATTTTCTCAACTTCCACAGATACAAAAAGATATACACAGAAAATAACAGTTTGAAGAACATCAACACCTGAAAAGAAGTACTTGAATTCATCAAAAGAATTACAGGTAAATTAAAAATGTATTAAACTGTATTATTAGAATACAACATTATTTTTTCTAAAATTGTAATGACATTCTCTTTTAATTACCTCCTAGAAGTACAATACTATCATGACTGAAGGAGCTAAATTCATTTATTCACAAAAAGGGAAAATTCTTCTTTGTTACATGGGATATGTCTACACTCAAGAGAAACAAAAAGATTTGAAAGTGTTTTGGAAGTGTACGAAATATTATGCCAACAAATGTTATGGTAGAGCTATAACTCAGGAAACTACTGTTACTTATACTAAAGAACATAATCACCCACCCAATGTAACCGAAATAGAGATTAGACAAATGCTAGATTCCCTTAAAGAAGCTAGTACTAGAACTGATCAACCAACAACTGCTATTCTGAAACACCATTTAAGTGTACTTCCCCAACATGCTTCTAGCCAATTACCATCTATCGAATCCCTTAAAAGAACTGTAGCTAGACAAAAAAGAGCAACATGCACTACTCCTCCCACACCAAAAACTTTTGAAGAAGTGCAAATTCCCCCTGAACTCTCTGTAACTCACAATAAAGATAATTTTATACTCTATGACAACAAATCTAAAGATAAAAGAATTATAGTGTTTGCCACAGCAAACAACATGACTAAACTTACCCAATGCCAAACTTGGATGATGGACGGTACTTTTTCTGTATGCCCCAAACCTTTTTATCAATTATACACCATCCATGGTCATTTCCAAAATGCTAATATTCCATTCCTTTATGCCCTTCTACCAAACAAACAGCAAGCTACCTATCAAGAAATACTAACTGAAGTCATTCAACATACTAACAACTATTTCCCACAAAAAATTATCATTGACTTTGAAAAAGCAATGATAAACAGCATCCTTAAAACATACCCACACACAGCAATACAAGGTTGTTATTACCATTTTAATCAATGTATCTGGCGACATCTACAAAAATCAACCTTGAGTATCCAATACGCCACTGATAGCACTTTTGCTTATCAAATAAAAAAACTCATCGCCCTAGCCTATGTTCCACTAACAGATGTAACTGAGCACTATAACTTATTAATAGACAGCCCCTACTATAAAAGAAACGAAGAAAGACTAAGCCCTATGCTTGACTACTTCGAAGACACATGGGTAGGAAGGCTACACAGATCAGGCCATAGAAGACAACCCAAATACCAAATAGCTTGGTGGAATGTCTACCTTAGCACACTAAATAAGGAAGCTAAAACAAACAATGCAGTTGAAGGATGGCACAATGCCTTCCAAGCAACTACAGGCCGAGGAACGCCTACCCTTCACAAATTAATACAATCCTTACAAAAAGAACAGAGTTACCAGGAGCTCCGAATGGAGCAATCAGTAACTTTGATCGGACCTAAACTCACCAAAGAAACTAAAAAAATGTATAACACACTCCAAAGTCAAGTTACCCTCTATCCAACTAACAAAGGACTAGAATATCTATCAATGATTGCCAAAACTATTCTTTAAAAAACTACATAACTATACACATTAAAAGAAGCATTTTTTTTCTAAAATCCTTGATTTCAACATGTAACAATTTGCAATTAAATTATCAAATACATAATATTAACATATATAAAATGTATTTAGATAATGTATTTACAAAATGTTACATACAACGTAACTAAAGCAAAATTTAAAACAGTTTCCCCACCCATAAAATTATTAGAAAATACTTACATTTCTGTTGCAGCTTCAAACGTAATCCAATTCCAAAGAATCCATACGACACCATTGCAAAAACCCATACAATCCATGGAAGCCCAAAAAAAAATGCAAAAATACAAGCAAATCCATAGCGACTCCTTTCCAATGTAATAGACACGAGATACGATAGAAAACCCGAAAAAAGTAATGTTGAAAAAAAACGCTCCAGGAAAACTTGAAATCCCAAAAAAATTGTGTGCAAAAATAACAGTATATAATACTCGTCACACAACTCTGATCGAAAATGAAGGACCTCCTGAAAAACAGTAAAACGCGACGATAACCTGGAAAAAATAAAATACATACCCACCCACACAAAAACACCCATACATATATAAATACACATATTTGTACACCAAACATATTATCTTAGTAACATTTAAACATATTACCTCACCTCACACACCTACAACTAAAACGCGGTAAAAATCAAATATCGTACACTCTACCTAACACCGAACAAACAATCTTCTCTTAATAACCCTATCTACATAAACCTAAACACACCACACATACACTAACAATAACTTCATTAACTTGTAAAATACAATTAAAACAAACTTACCCTCTCTAACGCGAAGCAGCATCCAACCGCGATCTGTTGAAGCACCAAATAAGCCTAAGTAACATTACGCGGTTAAAAAGTAGTCCCTGTATACAGCAAAATCCTCTTTAATTTCTATATTGCAACACTTAAAAAATACAGTGAGTATTATATTAAGTATAAATAATTATTTAAATAGTAGAACATTTTTTCTTAAATATTCATTCCTTTCAAATAATTATTCAACTGTTATCTGATACTTTAAATAATATTTGATGATTTATATATACATTTTGAAAATAATCTATATGTTAAAAAAAATTGCATCTCTAATTTTGTTACAAATAATTTGTTTATAAAAATAGCAAATATTAGTTGAAACATTATGTATGTATATAAAAATGTATTTTTGTGTTTATCTATGTAAAAATTAATATTATAAATATTTTCAATATTCATAATATTAATTTAAAAAAAATATGATTTCTTTGTAAAAAACAAAAATGTAACTGTTACAAAAGAAATGTACATATTTATCTATTACAATATATTCAATGTGTATGTGAATAAAATAATTGTTATTAAATGAAAAGTACATATTACCAATTTGTTTCTTTAACTATTTAAATTACAATATATGTTAATAAACATAAAATTATGTTAATATCATTTATGTGTTAAAAACATATATATGCACTTCATATATATTTTTTGATAATAAAAACTGTTTATTTAAAAATTTCAATTGAAATAAAAAATAAATCTCTACTTACAATTTATTTTGTAAATGTTAATAAACTGTTTTTCATTTATTGCATTTAACCCTGTGTATGTTTCCTTCTTTATTATTGTATATAAATATAAATTGCATATGAAATATTCTATATAAAAATGCATTTTAAATTTTAATATTTGTAAAAATGTATTAATCTTTTCAGTACTACAATAACAATAATTATAATTAAAACAAAATTGTTCTATGTAATGTAAAAACATTATTATAGTATCCTACCAATAATAATTTTTTATATAAAAAATATTTTCTTATTTCCGCTGCACCAATTATAAACTTACAAAACCATAATACACATTAAAACTATACAAATTACAATTCCCATTTCACCAATTGTAAAGTCATTGAAGATGCTGGACACTGAACCCATACTAATTACTATTCCCACTCCAATGGGTGCAACAGTAGGGAAAGTAAATACTTCATATATTAATAAATAAATAACAAAATATTATCAATATAATTTTGTTAACAACTGATTAACTATTTAATTTAACATAATAATTAATATATCAAAATTACTAAATAACTATCATTATTTCTATCACTTACCTATTAATACTAAATTACAACTAATGACCAATAATTATTTTGATAATTATAAATTAAAATGTAAATTTTTTTCAATAAAATACAATAAAATAAAAGATGTATGACGTTTGAACACATACTTTTACAACGCATACCTTTACAACAAAACTTTAACAACGCAAATACCATTACAGCGCATTTATTTACAACAAATGTTTTTACAAAGCAAATACCTTTACAACGCATAGCATTACAACATAAGTATTTATAATTATATAATATATTATTTAATGTAAATTAAAACAAAATAATTTAATAAAATATATTAAAATTTAAATCATTTAATGAAAATTTAAATTGACCTTATTTTTACCCTGTACCCCTCTACCCTAAAACCCCAAACTGACCCTGAACCCTAAAAACACCCCTTTACCCACAAACTTAAAACTGACCCTGAACCCAAAAAATACCCCTTTACCCACAAACTGAAAACCGACCCTGAACCCTATAAATACCCCTTTACGCACAAACTGAAAACTGACCCTGAACCCTAAAAATACCCCTTTAGCTAAAAACTAAAAACTGACCCTCACCCCTTAAAAGACCCCTTTACCCACAAACTGAAAACTGACCCTGAACCCTAAAAATACCCCTTTACCCAAAAACTGAAAACTGACCCTGAACCCTAAAAATACCCCTTTAGCAAGAAACAGAAAACTGACCCTCACCCCTAAAAATACCCCTTTACCCACAAACTGAAAACTGACCCTGAACCCTAAAAATACCCCTTTACCCAAATACTGAAAACTGACCCTGAACCCTAAAAATACCCCTTTACCCACAAACTGAAAACTGATCCTGAACCCTAAAAATACCCCTTTACCCACAAACTGAAAACTGACCCAGAACCCTAAAAATACCCCTTTAGCAAGAAACAGAAAACTGACCCTCACCCCTAAAAATACCCCTTTACCCACAAACTGAAAACTGACCCTGAACCCTAAAAATACCCCTTTGCCCACAAACTGAAAACTGACCCTGAAGCCTAAAAATACCCCTTTACCCAAATACTGAAAACTGACCCTGAACCCTAAAAATACCCCTTTACCCACAAACTGAAAACTGACCCTGAACCCTAAAAATACCCCTTTACCCACAAACTGAAAACTGACCCTGAACCCTAAAAATACCCCTTTAACGACAAACTGAAAACTGACCCTGACACCTAAAAATACCCCTTTGCCCACAAACAGAAAACTGACCCTAAACCCTAAAAATACCCCTTTAGCAAGAAACAGAAAACTGACCCTCACCCCTAAAAATACCCCTTTACCCACAAACTTAAAACTGACCCTGAACCCTAAAAATACCCCATTACCCAACTATCCAAAGCTATAAGATTTAAAATATAATTATATACTTACCAACACTTAAGTTTTAATGGTATGCGTTGTAAAAATACCTGCATACTAAAAACATTAGATCAAAATACATGCGTTGCTATGGTTTTAGCGTAGTAAAAGTTTCATTGTAAAGGTATTGCATTTGAAACGTTGTGTGCTAAACGTTGTAAAATGTAAATGTACAGGAATTTATATAGCGCAAATCACCGAGCGGTTTCTAAGCGCTTGCTTAGGGAACCCGTCCTGGTATTCCCCTGTGAGATAACGCCGGCAGGGTATCTGCAAGGTGAAAGCCAGGCATCCCGCCGCGAGGGGCCGTTGTGGAGATTAAGCAAGCTATTGCCCAGAATCGCAGAGTGTGAACCCGTGAATCGAATAGGCACCGGAGCGAGAATTGTCGAGTCCATGGACATTTTAGGACTCAAGACCCCGCCGAGCCGGGAATTGAACCCTGGTCCCGGGCTGACCTCTGCTTCTAGGTCTGCCTCCTCTAACCAGTGAGCCACACTTCTCCGTTGTATACCTTAAGTAAATAAAAAAAATTCCTTATTTATTATCATATTACTTCCCACTCTATTCCCATATAAACAGACAACCCACTGCAGAAAAGTAAAAAAATTAATTTAACATAATTAGCTATTAATCAATTAGATTAAAGAATTAACCAATTATATTTTAATTAATGAACATTAATTATTTAATTAACATTTAATTAAATATTACTACCAATAAATAATTTTACATATTTAATTGATTAAAATTAAATTACTTCCCACCCTATTCCCCTATAAACCCACAACCCACTAAATGACATAAAATATTTACTTTAACATTATTAGCAATAATTCAATTAAATTAAAAATAATTACCAATTAATTTATATATAATGAACATATTTTAAATAATTAACAATTAATGTAATATTAAAACCAATTAATGAATATACATATTTAATGATTAATAAATGTAATTAATTACCAATTAAATTTTAATTGATTTAAAGATATGATTTAAGTAACACTAATTTAAATTTTACTACCAATTAACAAATTTACATATTTAATTATTTAAAATTAAATTACTTCCCACCCTATTCCCCTATAAACCCACAACCCGCTACATGACATAAAATATTTACTTTTACATTATTAGCAATTATTCAATTAAATTAAATAAATTACCAAATAAATTATATATAATTTAAATATTTTAATTAATTAACAAGTAATTTTATTATAATACCAATTAATTAATTTACATATTTAATTATTTATGATTAAATTACTTCCCACCCTATTCCCCTATAAACCCACAACCCGCTACATAACATAAATTATTTAAATGAGGATAATTAACAATTAAGGTATTAAATTTAATTAATTGCCAATTAACTATTATATATTTACAATAAATGTAATTAACAATTTATTAAATATTAATACCAATTAATAAATTTACATATTTAAATAATTATATTTAAAATAAATTTAATAAACAATTAATTAAATATTAATACCAATTAATAAATTTACATATTTAATTAATTATATTTAAAACACTTCCCACCCTATTCCCCTAAAAACCCACTACCCGCTCCTAGAAATTATTATAGTATTTGAATTATTTTTTAAATTTATTAATTATTTTTTAAATTATTTCTATATAAATAAATAAATAAATAACATATATTTTAACAATAAATGTATTTATAAAACATAAAAACAGTGTACATTTAACTAATAGATATTATTTATATCCATATTATTAGTCGATATCATGACAATCGTATCATGACTGTCGATAACACAACTTTCGATATTTTTTAACTACTCAAAAAATCGATATTTTTTACTAACGATATTACTTACTCGATATTTTAGCTATCGATATTTTTTAACATACATCAAAATCGATAAAAATAATTTCGATATTACTTACCTCGATATTAATGCCATGTCGATATTCTGGAGTCGATATTATGTCCATTCGAAATAAAAAACTCGATATTTAGACTGCACACCCTGTACAGCATGGCCAGTCAAATCACATCCTATAGAGTCACATCTCAGCGGCATTAAGAGTACCATGGGCCATGATGCAAGCAAAAAAAAAATGGCTGTCTTGACCTCCAGTTGGGTAGTAAAAGACAGGCATAACTGGAGTGCAGTGGGACCTCATTCCCTTGGGCTCTGGGCAATGCCGCCATCTTCATTAATCATATTAATGGTCCTCAGGTCAATGGATGTGTGAAAACCACACATAAATTCCCATTTCCAATTTGCACAAGCAAGATTGATTGGACTTTCCATGTCTTCACTGCAAATGTGAATGGAAAAATTCCACTAGTATTATGGAATTTCGGCATTCGCAAAAATAATTGCATGGTGCGTGTTTGGGCGCACTTGGATGGGTCCACCTGTAAAAGTTGGTACACACACAAAAAATTAGTGGTAATATTTACTAGCCCTGTTGCATCGCTCTTGCACTTGTGGCTTCATAAATCTTGACGAAAGCAACTTTCCTAACTGAGAAGAGCTCTAAACATACTCATGTCAAAAGGAAGACAAAGGCCCTCATTCCCAAGCAAAGGGCTATATTCTGACCACTACGTAAACAAAAGTTTGCCCGGGCATCAGAATTCCAGTTCAAGTTTACATCTTTGCATTCTTGCCCGTAAGATTCCCCACTGCCGGGATCCTAAAACCTTGTGAAAAACCCTCCTGAAGTAGGGTGGCCGCTGCGTGGTCAGGGTATCTATTCAACCATGGGATCAATGCTAACACGTCTATTGGTGTAGGGGGACCCGGCTCGTCTGACTTACTCTGGCTTCCCCCTTCCCCTATGACCATGGTTGCCTTGCTTGGACCTGCAAGTTGTCTCGGGGTGGGACGGGTGACCACAGACTGCACATGCATGTCTAAATCTACAGGTGCCCTGGGCCCTTGTGCAGGTGCGCTTATTAAAGTCCCAGCATACCCCTTTCCTCTCTGACCCCCCCCTATTCTTCCCCGGGACCTCATTCCCCTGGGTTGACCGAAAGGGCTGTTGAGGCCTGGCGGAGAACACCCTGACTGCACTGGTGGCCTGAGATGGGGCTGTGTCACCTGAGAACTGCTTGTGCCAGGACATAGAATCCACCTTGTCCCACGCCAGTGATGTGTCAAATTCCTTTGCCTTCCTGAAATTAACATCATACTCCTTCCACGCATCCCCAGTGTATTGGTCGCTCCACCCCACAATCCTGCTCTGGTAGCAAGCCATTGCTGCCTGCATATTTGGGGGGCGTTCTGCCGTGATAGCCGAAAGGACAGAAAAGGCCCTGATCCAATTCTTCAAAGTCTCATCTACCCTGAACCTGGAGCACTGTGCCCTCCATTCACTTGGATGCATCCATTCCTTCAGTACCTTGGCCTGCTCCATTTCCCTATTGTCTAGCAACAAAGAGAATATGTATACATATTTTCCCGCCCAAATCAACTCCTTCACTGCCTGGGACACATGTTGCCCCAAGTTTTCACTCCTGGATGGCACTAAGCCATTCCCCCAAGAGAGGCAGCGACACTTCCTTACCATTTACGGGCACTTGGGCCGGTAGAACACTATCACCATTTGGCTGGGCGGGACTGGAACCTGTAAGGGAAGAAGATGAGGGCACCGCACCACTGTCCGCCGCCGTTGCAGCCTTAATCTTCTCTACCAACTTTTCCGCTTCTGCCACATGATCAGATGAGGCAAAACACACACCCCCCTTCTGCAGCCACAGCAGCAAGGCCGCTATCCGAGATACCAGTTCTGGAGGGACTGAGTCTAGGTTACCTGCTGGGACTGCAGGCGCCACTGGGGGCATAACCGGTGGCACAGGTGTAATAGGCAAGGGGGCGGCTGGCGGCGGCAGGCCCGTGACTGGGATCGGTACCACGGATGAGGGGGCAGGCCCCGCAGGTGGGAGCGCCGGCGGAATGGCTGGAGCCGGTGCCGCGGGAGCTGGAACTACAAGCATAGGTGTAAGAGGGGCCGGGACCGCAGGTACAGGTGTAATAGGTACCGGAACTACCGGCTCAGGGGCGGGGGCAGTCCACCTGGGCTTCTTGGCCTTAGACCTCTTAGGCGGGGTAGCAAAATCCCCCCTTGGCAAGGGTGCCGCCCTCTGGCGAACAGGCCTACCCGATGGGCCAGGGGAATCAGCAAACCTCTCATTGATGCGGGCCTCCAATTCATCAACCTTCCCCAACCGTTTGTTAATGTCGCTCATTTCCCGCATCATGGCCTGCATCATAACCTCCATCCTGGACCCTCCTTTACCACCCCTTGGCCCTGGCATGTTAAACAAGCATTAGAAATGCAATCGGGCTCGGATTTATTTGAGTTTGAGCTAATGGCATTGTAAATGATAATGTATTTTTGCTAAGTGTTATGGAGTGTGTTAATGTGGTGGTGGTGGTAGTGGTAGTACTGGTGGTGGTGGTACTGGTAGTACTGGCGGTGGTGTTAGTACTGTTGGTGATGGTAGTGGTAGTACTGGTGGCTGTAGTAGTGGTAGTACTGGTGGCTGTAGTAGTGGTAGTACTGGTGCTGGTAGTACTGGTAGTACTGATAGTGGTAGTACTGGTGATGGTGGTGGTACTGGTAGTGGTAGTACTGGTGGTAGTGGTACTGGTACTGGTAGTACTGGTGGTGGTGGTACTGGTAGTACTGGTGGTGGTACTGGTAGTGGTAGTAGTGATAGTACTGGAGGTGGTGGTACTGGTAATGGTAGTACTGTTGGTGGTAGTACTGGTGGTGGTAGTACTGGTAGTGGTGGTACAGGTGGTGGTGGTACTGGTAGCGGGAGTACTGGTGGTGGTGGTACTGGTAGCAGTAGCATTGGTGGTGGTGGTACTGCTGCCCATAATACTGGTAGTGGTAGTACTGGTGGTGGTGGTACTGGTGGTGGTAGTACTGGTGGTGGTAGTGGTACTGGTAGTGGTAGTACTGCTACTGGTAGTACTGGTGGTGGTGGTAGTACTGTTGGTGGTGGTAGTGGTAGTACTGGTGGCTGTAGTAGTGGTAGTACTGGTGGCTGTACTAGTGGTAGTACTGGCGGTGGTAGTACTGGTAGTACTGATGGTGGTAGTACTGGTAGTACTGGTGGTGGTGGTGGTACTGGTAGTGGTAGTACTGGTGGTGGTGGTGGTGGTGGTACTGGTAGTACTGGTAGTGGTGGTACTGGTAGTACTGGTGGTGGTGGTACTGGTAGTGGTAGTAGTGGTAGTACTGGAGGTGGTGATACTGGTAGTGGTAGTACTGTTGGTGGTAGTACTGCTGGTGGTAGTACTAGTAGTGGTGGTACTGGTGGTGGTGGTACTGGTAGCGGGAGTACTGGTAGTGGTGGTACTGGTAGCAGTAGCATTGGTGGTAGTGGTACTGCTGCCCGTAATACTTCTACCAATCTGCACTCTGCACTACCACTCTGAATACCACTCTGCACTACCACTCTGCACTACCACTCTGCACTACCACTCTGCACTCTGCATTACCACTCTGCACTCTGCACTACCACTCTGCACTACCACTCTGCACTACCACTCTGCACTACCACTCTGCACTACCACCCTGCACTACCACTCTGCACTACCACTCTGCACTCTGCACTACCACTCTGCACTACCAATCTGCACTCTGCACTACCACTCGCACTCTCAAACTGCATTCTCACTCTGCACTCTGCACTACCACTCTGCACTCTGCACTACCACTCTGCACTACCACTCTGCACTCTGCACTACCACTCTGCACTCTGCACTACCACTCTGCACTACCACTCTGCACTCTGCACTACCACTCTGCACTACCACTCTGCACTACCACTCTGCACTACCACTCTGCACTCTGCACTACCACTCTGCACTCTGCACTACCACTCTGCACTCTGCACTACCACTCTGCACTACGCCTCTGCACTACGCACTACGCCTCTGCACTACGCACTACGCCTCTGCACTACGCCTCTGCACTCTGCACTATGCCTCTGCACTCTGCACTACGCCTCTGCACTACGCACTACCACTCTGCACTACGCACTACCACTCTGCACTACGCCTCTGCACTACGCCTCTGCACTACGCACTACGCCTCTGCACTCTGCACTACGCCTCTGCACTACGCCTCTGCACTACGCACTACACCTCTGCACTCTGCACTATGCCTCTGCACTACGCCTCTGCACTCTGCACTACGCCTCTGCACTACGCACTACGCCTCTGCACTACGCACTACCACTCTGCACTATGCACTACCACTCTGCACTATGCCTCTGCACTACGCACTACCACTCTGCACTACGCACTACCACTCTGCACTACGCACTACCACTCTGCACTACGCACTACCACTCTGCAGTACGCCTCTGCACTACGCACTACCACTCTGCACTACGCCTCTGCACTACGCCTCTGCACTACACACTACGCCTCTGCACTACGTCTCTGCACTACGCACTACGCCTCTGCACTACGCCTCTGCACTCTGCACTACGCCTCTGCACTACGCACTACCACTCTGCACTACGCACTACGCCTCTGCACTACACCTCTGCACTACGCACTACCACTCTGCACTACGCCTCTGCACTATGCACTGCCACTCTGCACTATGCCTCTGCACTACGCACTACCACTCTGCACTACGCCTCTGCACTACGCCTATGCACTACGCACTACGCCTCTGCACTACGCCTCTGCACTACGCACTACGCCTCTGCACTACGCACTACGCCTCTGCGCTACGCACTACGCCTCTGCACTACGCACTACGCCTCTGCACTACGCCTCTGCACTACGCACTACGCCTCTGCACTATGCCTCTGCACTCTGCACTACGCCTCTGCACTCTGCACTACGCCTCTGCACTACGCACTACCACTCTGCACAACGCACTACGCCTCTGCACTACGCCTCTGCACTACGCACTACCACTCTGCACTACGCCTCTGCACTACGCACTGCCACTCTGCACTACGCCTCTGCACTATGCACTGCCACTCTGCACTACGCCTCTGCACTACGCACTACCACTCTGCACTACGCCTCTGCACTACGCCTCTGCACTACGCACTACGCCTCTGCACTACGCACTACGCCTCTGCACTACGCACTACGCCTCTGCACTACGCCTCTGCACTACGCACTACGCCTCTGCACTATGCACTACACCTCTGCACTACGCACTACGCCTCTGCACTCTGCACTACGCCTCTGCACTACGCACTACGCCTCTGCACTCTGCACTACGCCTCTGCACTACGCCTCTGCACTACGCACTATGCCTCTGCACTACGCATTACGCCTCTGCACTGCGCACTACGCCTCTGCACTACGCACTACCACTCTGCACTACCACTACGCACTACCACTCTGCACTACGCCTCTGCACTACGCACTACCACTCTGCACTACGCCTCTGCACTACGCCTCTGCACTACGCCTCTGCACTACGCCTCTGCACTACGCACTACCACTCTGCACTACGCCTCTGCACTACGCCTCTGCACTACGCACTACCACTCTGCACTACGCCTCTGCACTACGCACTACCACTCTACACTACGCCTCTGCACTACGCACTACCACTCTGCACTACGCCTCTGCACTACGCCTCTGCACTACGCCTCTGCACTACGCACTACCACTCTGCACTACGCCTCTGCACTACGCCTCTGCACTACGCACTACCACTCTGCACTACGCCTCTGCACTACGCACTACCACTCTACACTACGCCTCTGCACTACGCACTATCACTCTGCACTACGCCTCTGCACTACGCACTACCACTCTGCACTACGCCTCTGCACTACGCCTCTGCACTATGCACCTGCACTACGCCTCTGCACTACGCACTATGCCTCTGCACTACGCACTAGGCCTCTGCACTACGCACTACGCCTCTGCACTACGCCTCTGCACTACGCACTACGCCTCTGCACTACGCACTACGCCTCTGCACTACGCCTCTGCACTACGCACTACGCCTCTGCACTATTCACTACGCCTCTGCACTATGCCTCTGCACTACGCACTACGCCTCTGCACTACGCACTACGCCTCTGCACTACGCACATCGCCTCTGCACTACGCACTACGCCTCTGCACTACGCCTCTGCACTACGCCTCTGCACTACGCACTATGCCTCTGCACTACGCACTATGCCTCTGCACTACGCACTACGCCTCTGCACTACGCACTATCACTCTGCACTACGCACTACGCCTCTGCACTACGCACTACGCCTCTGCACTACGCACTACGCCTCTGCACTACGCACTACCACTCTGCACTACGCCTCTGTACTATGCACTACCACTCTGCACTACGCCTCTGTACTACGCACTACACACTACCACTCTGCACTACGCACTACGCCTCTGCACTATGCACTACGCACTACCACTCTGCACTACGCACTACGCCTCTGCACTACGCCTCTGCACTACGCACTACGCCTCTGCACTACGCACTACCACTCTGCACTACGCCTCTGTACTATGCACTACGCACTACCGCTCTGCACTACGCACTACGCCTCTGCACTACGCACTACCACTCTGCACTATGCACTACGCCTCTGCACTACGCACTATGCCTCTGCACTATGCACTATGCCCCTGCACTACGCACTACCGCTCTGCACTACGCACTACCACTACGTACTACCACTCTTCACTACGCACTACCACTCTGCACTACGCCTCTGCACTACGCACTACCACTCTGCACTACGCCTCTGCACTACGCACTATGCCTCTGCACTATGCCTCTGCACTCTGCACTATGCCTCTGCACTACGCCTCTGCACTACGCACTACCACTCTGCACTACGCACTACGTCTCTGCACAATGCCTCTGCACTACGCACTACCACTCTGCACTACGCCTCTGCACTACGCACTGCCACTCTGCACTACGCCTTTGCACTACGCACTACCACTCTGCACTACGCCTCTGCACTATGCACTACGCCTCTGCACTACGCACTACGCCTCTGCACTACGCACTACGCCTCTGCACTACGCACTACGCCTCTGCACTACGCCTCTGTACTACGCACTATGCCTCTGCACTCTGCACTACGCCTCTGCACTACACCTCTGCACTCTGCACTACGCCTCTGCACTACGCCTCTGCACTCTGCACTACGCCTCTGCACTACGCACTACACCTCTGCACTATTCACTACCACTCTACACTACGCACTACCACTCTGCACTACGCCTCTGCACTACGCACTACCACTTTGCACTACGCACTACCACTACGCACTACCACTCTGCACTACGCACTACCACTCTGCACTACGCACTACCACTCTGCACTACGCCTCTGCACTACGCACTACCACTCTGCACTACGCCTCTGCACTACGCACTACGCCTCTGCACTACGCCTCTGCACTACGCCTCTGCACTACACCTTTGCACTCTGCACTACACCTCTGCACTACGCCTCTGCACTACGCACTACCACTCTGCACTATGCACTATGCCTCTGCACTACGCACTACCACTCTGCACTACGCCTCTGCACTACGCACTACCACTCTGCACTACGCCTCTGCACTACGCACTACCACTCTGCACTACGCCTCTGCACTACGCACTACGCCTCTGCACTACGCACTACCACTCTGCACTACGCCTCTGCACAACGCACTACCACTCTGCACTATGCCTCTGCACTACGCCTCTGCACTACGCACTACTCCTCTGCACTATGCACTACGCCTCTGCACTACGCACTACGCCTCTGCACTACGCACTACGCCTCTGCACTACGCACTACGCCTCTGCACCACGCTTCTGCACTACGCACTACGCCTCTGCACTACGCACTACGCCTCTGCACAACGCCTCTGCACTACGCACTATGCCTCTGCACTACGCACTACGCCTCTGCACTACGCACTACGCCTCTGCACTACGCACTACGCCTCTGCACTACGCACTACGCCTCTGCACTACGCACTACGCCTCTGCACTACGCCTCTGCACTACGCACTACGCCTCTGCACTACGCACTATGCCTCTGCACTACGCACTACGCCTCTGCACTACACACTACGCCTCTGCACTACGCACTACGCCTCTGCACTACACACTACGCCTCTGCACTACGCACTACCACTCTGCACTACGCCTCTGCACTACGCACTACCACTCTGCACTACGCCTCTGCACTACGCCTCTGCACTATGCCTCTGCACTACGCACTACGCCTCTGCACTACGCACTACGCCTCTGCACTACGCACTACGCCTCTGCACTACGCACTACGCCTCTGCACTACGCACTACGCCTATGCACTACGCACTACGCCTCTGCACTATGCCTCTGCACTACGCACTACACACTACGCCTCTGCACTACGCCTCTGCACTACGCACTACGCCTCTGCACTGAGCACTACGCCTCTGCACTGAGCACTACGCCTCTGCACTACGCACTACGCCTCTGCACTACGCACTACGCCTCTGCACTACGCACTACGCCTCTGCACTATGCACTACGCCTCTGCACTACACACTACCACTCTGCACTATGCCTCTGTACTACGCACTACGCACTACCACTCTGCACTACGCACTACGCCTCTGCACTACGCGCTACCACTTTGCACTACGCACTACGCCTCTGCACTACGCACTACGCCTCTGCACTACGCACTATGCCTCTGCACTACGCACTACCACTCTGCACTACGCACTACCACTACGCACTACCACTCTGCACTATGCACTACCACTCTGCACTACACACTACCACTCTGCACTACGCCTCTGCACTACGCACTACCACTCTGCACTATGCCTCTGCACTACGCCTCTGCACTACGCACTACGCCTCTGCACTACGCCTCTGCACTACGCCTCTGCACTCTGCACTACGCCTCTGCACTACGCCTCTGCACTACGCACTACCACTCTGCACTACGCCTCTGTACTACGCCTCTGCACTACGCACTACCACTCTGCACTACACCTCTGCACTACGCACTACCACTCTGCACTACGCCTCTGCACTATGCACTGCCACTCTGCACTACGCCTCTGCACTACGCACTGCCACTCTGCACTACGCCTCTGCACTACGCACTACGCCTCTGCACTACGCACTACGCCTCTGCACTACGCACTACGCCTCTGCACTACGCACTACGCCTCTGCACTACGCACTACGCCCCTGCACTACGCACTACGCCTCTGCACTACGCACTACGCCTCTGCACTACGCCTCTGCACTACGCACTATGCCTCTGCACTACGCCTCTGCACTACGCCTCTGCACTCTGCACTATGCTTCTGCACTACGCCTCTGCACTCTGCACTACGCCTCTGCACTATGCACTATGCCTCTGCACTACGCACTACCACTCTGCACTATGCACTACGCCTCTGCACTACGCACTACCACTCTGCACTACGCACTACCACTACGCACTACCACTCTGCACTACGCACTACCACTCTGCACTACGCACTACCACTCTGTACTACGCCTCTGCACTACGCACTACCACTCTGCACTACGCCTCTGCACTATGCCTCTGCACTACGCCTCTGCACTACGCCTCTGCACTATGCCTCTGCACTCTGCACTACGCCTCTGCACTACGCCTCTGCACTACGCACTACCACTCTGCACTACGCACTACGCCTCTGCACTACGCACTACCACTCTGCACTATGCCTCTGCACTACGCACTACCACTCTGCACTACGCCTCTGCACTACGCACTACCACTCTGCACTACGCCTCTGCACTACGCACTACCACTCTGCACTACGCCTCTGCACTACGCCTCTGCACTACGCACTACGCCTCTGCACTACGCACTACGCCTCTGCACTACGCACTACGCCTCTGCACTACGAACTACGCCTCTGCACTACGCACTACCCCTCTGCACTACGCACTACGCCTCTGCACTACGCCTCTGCACTACGCACTACGCCTCTGCACTACGCACTACCACTCTGCACTACGCCTCTGCACTACGCCTCTACACTACGCCTCTGCACTACGCACTACGCCTCTGCACTACGCCTCTGCACTACGCACTACGCCTCTGCACTACGCACTACCACTCTGCACTACACCTCTGCACTACGCCTCTGCACTACGCACTACGCCTCTGCACTACGCACTACGCCTCTGCACTATGCCTCTGCACTAAGCACTACCACTCTGCACTACGCCTCTGCACTACGCACTACCACTCTGCACTACGCCTCTGCACTACGCACTACCACTCTGCACTTCGCCTCTGCACTACGCCTCTGCACTACGCACTACTCCTCTGCACTACGCACTATGCCTCTGCACTACGCACTACGCCTCTGCACTACGCACTATGCCTCTGCACTATGCCTCTGCACTACGCACTATGCCTCTGCACTACGCACTACCACTCTGCACTACGCCTCTGCACAACGCACTACCACTCTGCACTACGCCTCTGCACTACGCACTACGCCTCTGCACTACGCACTACGCCTCTGCACTACGCACTATGCCTCTGCACTACGCACTACGCCTCTGCACTACGCACTACGCCTCTGCACCACGCCTCTGCACTACGCACTACGCCTCTGCACTACGCACTACGCCTCTGCACAACGCCTCTGCACTACGCACTACGCCTCTGCACTACGCACTACGCCTCTGCACTACGCACTACGCCTCTGCACTACGCACTACGCCTCTGCACTACGCACTACGCCTCTGCACTACGCACTACGCCTCTGCACTACGCCTCTGCACTACGCACTACGCCTCTGCACTACGCACTATGCCTCTGCACTACGCACTACGCCTCTGCACTACGCACTACGCCTCTGCACTACGCACTACGCCTCTGCACTATGCACTACGCCTCTGCACTACGCACTACCACTCTGCACTACGCCTCTGCACTACGCACTACCACTCTGCACTACGCCTCTGCACTACGCCTCTGCACTATGCCTCTGCACTACGCCTCTGCACTACGCACTACGCCTCTGCACTACGCACTACGCCTCTGCACTACGCACTACGCCTCTGCACTACACACTACGCCTCTGCACTACGCACTACGCCTCTGCACTACGCACTACGCCTCTGCACTATGCCTCTGCACTACGCACTATGCACTACGCCTCTGCACTATGCACTACGCCTCTGCACTGAGCACTATGCCTCTGCACTGAGCACTACGCCTCTGCACTACGCACTACGCCTCTGCACTACGCCTCTGCACTACGCACTACGCCTCTGCACTACGCACTACGCCTCTGCACTACGCACTACGCCTCTGCACTACACACTACCACTCTGCACTACGCCTCTGTACTACGCACTACGCACTACCACTCTGCACTACGCACTACGCCTCTGCACTACGCACTACCACTTTGCACTACGCACTACGCCTCTGCACTACGCACTACGCCTCTGCACTACGCACTATGCCTCTGCACTACGCACTACCACTCTGCACTACGCACTACCACTACGCACTACCACTCTGCACTATGCACTACCACTCTGCACTACACACTACCACTCTGCACTACGCCTCTGCACTACGCACTACCACTCTGCACTATGCCTCTGCACTACGCCTCTGCACTATGCACTATGCCTCTGCACTACGCACTACGCCTCTGCACTACGCCTCTGCACTCTGCACTACGCCTCTGCACTACGCCTCTGCACTACGCACTACCACTCTGCACTACGCCTCTGTACTACGCCTCTGCACTACGCACTACCACTCTGCACTACACCTCTGCACTACGCACTACCACTCTGCACTACGCCTCTGCACTACGCACTGCCACTCTGCACTACGCCTCTGCACTACGCACTGCCACTCTGCACTACGCCTCTGCACTACGCACTACGCCTCTGCACTACGCACTATGCCTCTGCACTACGCACTACGCCTCTGCACTACGCACTACGCCTCTGCACTACGCAGTACTCCCCTGCACTACGCACTACGCCTCTGCACTATGCACTACGCCTCTGCACTACGCCTCTGCACTACGCACTATGCCTCTGCACTACGCCTCTGCACTACGCCTCTGCACTCTGCACTATGCCTCTGCACTACGCCTCTGCACTCTGCACTACGCCTCTGCACTATGCACTATGCCTCTGCACTACGCACTACCACTCTGCACTACGCACTACCACTCTGCACTATGCCTCTGCACTACGCACTACGCCTCTGCACCACGCCTCTGCACTACGCACTACGCCTCTGCACTACGCACTACACCTCTGCACAACGCCTCTGCACTACGCACTACGCCTCTGCACTACGCACTACGCCTCTGCACTACGCACTACGCCTCTGCACTACGCACTACGCCTCTGCACTACGCACTACGCCTCTGCACTACGCACTACGCCTCTGCACTACGCCTCTGCACTACGCACTACGCCTCTGCACTACGCACTATGCCTCTGCACTACGCACTACGCCTCTGCACTACGCACTACGCCTCTGCACTACGCACTACGCCTCTGCACTATGCACTATGCCTCTGCACTACGCACTACCACTCTGCACTACGCCTCTGCACTACGCACTACCACTCTGCACTACGCCTCTGCACTACGCCTCTGCACTATGCCTCTGCACTACGCCTCTGCACTACGCACTACGCCTCTGCACTACGCACTACGCCTCTGCACTACGCACTACGCCTCTGCACTACGCACTACACCTCTGCACTACGCACTACGCCTCTGCACTACGCACTACGCCTCTGCACTATGCCTCTGCACTACACACTACGCACTACGCCTCTGCACTACGCCTCTGCACTACGCACTACGCCTCTGCACTGAGCACTACGCCTCTGCACTGAGCACTACGCCTCTGCACTACGCACTACGCCTCTGCACTACGCCTCTGCACTACGCACTATGCCTCTGCACTACGCACTACGCCTCTGCACTACGCACTACGCCTCTGCACTACACACTACCACTCTGCACTACGCCTCTGTACTACGCACTACGCACTACCACTCTGCACTACGCACTACGCCTCTGCACTACGCACTACCACTTTGCACTACGCACTACGCCTCTGCACTACGCACTACGCCTCTGCACTACGCACTATGCCTCTGCACTACGCACTACCACTCTGCACTACGCACTACCACTACGCACTACCACTCTGCACTATGCACTACCACTCTGCACTACACACTACCACTCTGCACTACGCCTCTGCACTACGCACTACCACTCTGCACTATGCCTCTGCACTACGCCTCTGCACTACGCACTATGCCTCTGCACTACGCACTACGCCTCTGCACTACACCTCTGCACTCTGCACTACGCCTCTGCACTACGCCTCTGCACTACGCACTACCACTCTGCACTACGCCTCTGCACTACGCCTCTGCACTACGCACTACCACTCTGCACTACGCACTACGCCTCTGCACTACGCACTACCACTCTGCACTACGCCTCTGCACTACGCACTACCACTCTGCACTACGCCTCTGCACTACGCACTACCACTCTGCACTACTTCTCTGCACTACGCACTACCACTCTGCACTACGCCTCTGCACTACGCCTCTGCACTACGCACTACGCCTCTGCACTACGCACTACGCCTCTGCACTACGCACTACGCCTCTGCACTACGCACTACGCCTCTGCACTATGCACTACCCCTCTGCACTACGCACTACGCCTCTGCACTACGCCTCTGCACTACGCACTACGCCTCTGCACTACGCACTACCACTCTGCACTACGCCTCTGCACTACGCCTCTGCACTATGCCTCTGCACTACGCACTACGCCTCTGCACTACGCCTCTGCACTACGCACTACGCCTCTGCACTACGCACTACCACTCTGCACTACGCCTCTGCACTACGCCTCTGCACTACGCACTACGCCTCTGCACTGCGCACTATGCCTCTGCACTACGCCTCTGCACTAAGCACTACCACTCTGCACTACGCCTCTGCACTACGCACTACCACTCTGCACTACGCCTCTGCACTACGCACTACCACTCTGCACTTTGCCTCTGCACTACGCCTCTGCACTACGCACTATGCCTCTGCACTACGCACTACGCCTCTGCACTACGCACTACGCCTCTGCACTACGCACTACGCCTCTGCACTACGCACTATGCCTCTGCACTACGCCTCTGCACTACGCACTACGCCTCTGCACTACGCCTCTGCACTACGCCTCTGCACTACGCCTCTGCACTACGCCTCTGCACTACGCACTACGCCTCTGCACTACGCACTATGCCTCTGCACTACGCACTACGCCTCTGCACTACGCACTACGCCTCTGCACTACGCCTCTGCACTACGCCTCTGCACTACGCCTCTGCACTACGCCTCTGCACTACGCCTCTGCACTACGCACTACACCTCTGCACTACGCACTACGCCTCTGCACTACGCACTATCCCTCTGCACTACGCACTACCACTCTGCACTACGCACTACACCTCTGCACTACGCCTCTGCACTACGCACTACGCCTCTGCACTACGCACTATGCCTCTGCACTACGCACTACGCCTCTGCACTACGCACTACCACTCTGCACTACGCCTCTGTACTATGCACTACGCACTACCACTCTGCACTACGCACTACGCCTCTGCACTACGCACTACCACTCTGCACTACGCACTACGCCTCTGCACTACGCACTACGCACTACGCCTCTGCACTACGCACTATGCCTCTGCACTACCACTCTGCACTATGCACTACCACTATGCACTACCACTCTGCACTACGCACTACCACTCTGCACTACGCCTCTGCACTACGCACTACCACTCTGCACTACGCCTCTGCACTACGCCTCTGCACTACGCACTACGCCTCTGCACTACGCCTCTGGACTACGCACTACGCCTCTGCACTACGCCTCTGCACTCTGCACTACGCCTCTGCACTACGCCTCTGCACTACGCACTACGCCTCTGCACTACGCACTACGCCTCTGCACTACGCACTACGCCTCTGCACTATGCACTACCACTCTGCACTATGCCTCTGTACTACGCACTACGCACTACCACTCTGCACTACACACTACGCCTCTGCACTACGCACTATGCCTCTGCACTACGCACTACGCACTGCCACTCTGCACTACGCCTCTGCACTACGCACTACGCCTCTGCACTACGCACTATGCCTCTGCACTACGCACTACGCCTCTGCACTACGCACTACGCCTCTGCACTACGCACTACGCCCCTGCACTACGCACTACGCCTCTGCACTACGCACTACGCCTCTGCACTACGCCTCTGCACTACGCACTATGCCTCTGCACTATGCCTCTGCACTACGCCTCTGCACTCTGCACTATGCCTCTGCACTACGCCTCTTCACTCTGCACTACGCCTCTGCACTATGCACTATGCCTCTGCACTACGCACTACCACTCTGCACTACGCACTACCACTGTGCACTACGCCTCTGCACTACGCACTACCACTCTGCACTACGCACTACCACTACGCACTACCACTCTGCACTACGCACTACCACTCTGCACTACGCACTACCACTCTGTACTACGCCTCTGCACTATGCACTACCACTCTGCACTACGCCTCTGCACTACGCCTCTGCACTACGCCTCTGCACTACGCCTCTGCACTACGCCTCTGCACTATGCCTCTGCACTCTGCACTACGCCTCTGCACTACGCCTCTGCACTACGCACTACCACTCTGCACTACGCACTACGCCTCTGCACTACGCACTACCACTCTGCACTACGCCTCTGCACTACGCACTACCACTCTGCACTACGCCTCTGCACTACGCACTACCACTCTGCACTACTTCTCTGCGCTACGCACTACCACTCTGCACTACGCCTCTGCACTACGCCTCTGCACTACGCACTATGCCTCTGCACTACGCACTACGCCTCTGCACTACGCACTACGCCTCTGCACTATGCACTACGCCTCTGCACTATGCACTACCCCTCTGCACTACGCACTACGCCTCTGCACTACGCCTCTGCACTACGCACTACGCCTCTGCACTACGCACTACCACTCTGCACTACGCCTCTGCACTACGCCTCTGCACTATGCCTCTGCACTACGCACTACGCCTCTGCACTACGCCTCTGCACTACGCACTACGCCTCTGCACTACGCACTACCACTCTGCACTACGCCTCTGCACTACGCCTCTGCACTACGCACTACGCCTCTGCACTACGCACTATGCCTCTGCACTACGCCTCTGCACTAAGCACTACCACTCTGCACTACGCCTCTGCACTACGCACTACCACTCTGCACTACGCCTCTGCACTACGCACTACCACTCTGCACTTCGCCTCTGCACTACGCCTCTGCACTACGCACTACGCCTCTGCACTACGCACTACGCCTCTGCACTACGCACTACGCCTCTGCACTACGCACTACGCCTCTGCACTACGCACTATGCCTCTGCACTACGCCTCTGCACTACGCACTACGCCTCTGCACTACGCCTCTGCACTACGCCTCTGCACTACGCCTCTGCACTACGCCTCTGCACTACGCACTACGCCTCTGCACTACGCACTATGCCTCTGCACTACGCACTACGCCTCTGCACTACGCACTACGCCTCTGCACTACGCCTCTGCACTACGCCTCTGCACTACGCCTCTGCACTACGCCTCTGCACTACGCACTACACCTCTGCACTACGCACTACGCCTCTGCACTACGCACTATCCCTCTGCACTACGCACTACCACTCTGCACTACGCACTACACCTCTGCACTACGCACTATGCCTCTGCACTACGCACTACGCCTCTGCACTACGCACTATGCCTCTGCACTACACACTACGCCTCTGCACTACGCACTACCACTCTGCACTACGCCTCTGTACTATGCACTACGCACTACCACTCTGCACTACGCACTACGCCTCTGCACTACGCACTACCACTCTGCACTACGCACTACGCCTCTGCACTACGCACTACGCACTACGCCTCTGCACTACGCACTATGCCTCTGCACTACCACTCTGCACTATGCACTACCACTATGCACTACCACTCTGCACTACGCACTACCACTCTGCACTACGCCTCTGCACTACGCACTACCACTCTGCACTACGCCTCTGCACTACGCCTCTGCACTACGCACTACGCCTCTGCACTACGCCTCTGGACTACGCACTACGCCTCTGCACTACGCCTCTGCACTCTGCACTATGCCTCTGCACTACGCCTCTGCACTACGCACTACGCCTCTGCACTACGCACTACGCCTCTGCACTACGCACTACGCCTCTGCACTACGCACTACCACTCTGCACTATGCCTCTGTACTACGCACTACGCACTACCACTCTGCACTACACACTACGCCTCTGCACTACGCACTACGCACTACCACTCTGCACTACACACTACGCCTCTGCACTACGCACTACGCCTCTGCACTACGCACTACGCCTCTGCACTACGCACTACCACTCTGCACTACGCCTCTGTACTACGCACTACCACTCTGCACTACGCACTATGCCTCTGCACTACGCACTACCACTCTGCACTACGCACTACGCCTCTGCACTACGCACTACGCCTCTGCACTACGCCTCTGCACTACGCACTACCACTCTGCACTACGCACTACCACTATGCACTACCACTCTGCACTACGCACTACCACTCTGCACTACCACTCTGCACTACGCCTCTGCACTACGCACTACCACTCTGCACTATGCCTCTGCACTACGCACTACGCCTCTGCACTACGCCTCTGCACTCTGCACTACGCACTACCACTCTGCACTACGCACTATGTCTCTGCACAACGCCTCTGCACTACGCACTACCACTCTGCACTACGCCTCTGCACTACGCACTACCACTCTGCACTACTCCTCTGCACTACGCACTGCCACTCTGCACTACGCCTTTGCACTACGCACTACCACTCTGCACTATGCACAACGCCTCTGCACTACGCACTACGCCTCTGCACTACGCACTACGCCTCTGCACTACGCACTACGCCTCTGCACTACGCCTCTGCACTACGCACTACGCCTCTGCACTACGCCTCTGCACTACGCACTACGCCTCTGCACTACGCCTCTGCACTACGCACTACGCCTCTGCACTATGCACTACCACTCTGCACTACGCACTACCACTCTGCATTACGCCTCTGCACTACGCACTACCACTCTGCACTACCACTCTGCACTACGCACTACCACTCTGCACTACGCACTACCACTCTGCACTACGCCTCTGCACTACGCACTACCACTCTGCACTACACCTCTGCACTATGCACTACGCCTCTGCACTACGCCTCTGCACTACGCCTCTGCACTACGCCTCTGCACTACGCACTCCCACTCTGCACTACGCACTACGCCTCTGCACTACGCACTACCACTCTGCACTACGCACTACGCCTCTGCACTACGCACTGCGCACTATGCCTCTGCACTACGCACTACGCCTCTGCACTACGCACTACCACTCTGCACTACGCACTACCACTACGCACTACCACTCTGCACTACGCACTACCACTCTGCACTACGCCTCTGCACTACGCACTACCACTCTGCACTACGCCTCTGCACTACGCCTCTGCACTACGCCTCTGCACTACGCCTCTGGACTACGCACTACGCCTCTGCACTACGCCTCTGCACTCTGCACTATGCCTCTGCACTACGCCTCTGCACTACGCACTACCACTCTGCACTACGCACTACGCCTCTGCACTACGCACTACGCCTCTGCACTACGCACTACGCCTCTGCACTACGCACTATGCCTCTGCACTACGCCTCTGACCTACGCCTCTGCAATACGCACTACCACTCTGCACTACGCCTCTGCACTACGCACTACCACTCTGCACTATGCCTCTGCACTACGCCTCTGCACTATGCCTCTGCACTACGCACTACGCCTCTGCACTACGCCTCTGCACTACGCACTACGCCTCTGCACTACGCACTACGCCTCTGCACTACGCACTACGCCTCTGCACTACGCACTACGCCTCTGCACTATGCACTACGCCTCTGCACTATGCCTCTGCACTACGCACTACGCCTCTGCACTACGCACTACGCCTCTGCACTGAACACTACGCCTCTGCACTGAGCACTACGCCTCTGCACTACGCACTACGCCTCTGCACTACGCCTCTGCACTACGCACTACGCCTCTGCACTACGCACTACGCCTCTGCACTACGCACTACGCCTCTGCACTACGCACTACGCACTACCACTCTGCTCTACGCCTCTGCACTACGCACTACGCCTCTGCACTACGCACTATACCTCTGCACTACGCCTCTGCACTACGCACTACGCCTCTGCACTACGCACTATGCCTCTGCACTACGCACTACGCCTCTGCAGTACGCACTATGCACTACCACTCTGCACTATGCACTACGCCTCTGCACTACACACTACGCCTCTGCACTATGCACTACGCCTCTGCACTACGCACTACGCCTCTGCACTATGCACTACCACTCTGCACTACGCCTCTGTACTATGCACTACGCACTACCACTCTGCACTACGCCTCTGCACTACGCACTACCACTCTGCACTACGCACTACGCCTCTGCACTACGCACTACGCCTCTGCACTACGCACTATGCCTCTGCACTACGCACTACCACTCTGCACTACGCACTACCACTACGCACTACCACTCTGCACTATGCACTACCACTCTGCACTATGCACTACCACTCTGCACTACGCCTCTGCACTACGCACTACCACTCTGCACTATGCCTCTGCACTACGCCTCTGCACTACGCACTACGCCTCTGCACTACGCCTCTGCACTCTGCACTACGCCTCTGCACTACGCCTCTGCACTATGCACTACCACTTTGCACTACGCACTACGCCTCTGCACTACGCCTCTGCACTACGCACTACCACTCTGCACTACGCCTCTGCACTACGCACTGCCACTCTGCACTACGCCTCTGCACTACGCACTGCCACTCTGCACTACGCCACTGCACTACGCACTGCCACTCTGCACTACGCCTCTGCACTACGCACTATGCCTCTGCACTATGCCTCTGCACTACGCACTACGCCTCTGCACTACGCACTACGCCTCTGCACTACGCACTACGCCTCTGCACTACGCCTCTGCACTACGCACTATGCCTCTGCACTATGCCTCTGCACTATGCCTCTGCACTCTGCACTATGCCTCTGCACTACGCCTCTGCACTCTGCACTACGCCTCTGCACTACGCACTACGCCTCTGCACTACGCACTACCACTCTGCACTACGCACTACCACTCTGCACTACGCCTCTGCACTATGCACTACCACTCTGCACTACACACTACCACTACGCACTACCACTCTGCACTACGCACTACCACTCTGTACTACGCCTCTGCACTACGCACTACCACTCTGCACTACGCCTCTGCACTACGCCTCTGCACTACGCCTCTGCACTATGCCTCTGCACTACGCCTCTGCACTCTGCACTACGCCTCTGCACTACGCCTCTGCACTACGCACTACCACTCTGCACTACGCCTCTGCACTACGCACTACCACTCTGCACTACACCTCTGCACTATGCACTACCACTCTGCACTACGCCTCTGCACTACGCACTACCACTCTGCACTACACCTCTGCACTACGCACTACCACTCTGCACTACGCCTCTGCACTACGCCTCTGCACTACGCACTACGCCTCTGCACTACGCACTATGCCTCTGCACTACGCACTACGCCTCTGCACTACGCACTACGCCTCTGCACTACGCACTACCCCTCTGCACTACGCACTACCCCTCTGCACTACGCCTCTGCACTACGCACTATGCCTCTGCACTACGCACTACCACTCTGCACTACTCACTACGCCTCTGCACTACGCACTACGCCTCTGCACTATGCACTACGCCTCTGCACTACGCACTATGCCTCTGCACTACGCACTACCACTCTGCACTACGCCTCTGCACTACGCCTCTGCACTACGCACTATGCCTCTGCACTACGCACTACGCCTCAGCACTACGCACTACGCCTCTGCACTACGCCTCTGCACTATGCACTACGCCTCTGCACTAAGCACTACCACTCTGCACTACGCCTCTGCACTACGCACTACCACTCTGCACTACGCCTCTGCACTACGCACTACCACTCTGCACTTAGCCTCTGCACTATGCCTCTGCACTACGCACTACGCCTTAGCACTACGCACTACGCCTCTGCACTACGCACTACGCCTCTGCACTACGCACTATGCCTCTGCACTACGCATTACGCCTCTGCACTACGCACTACGCCTCTGCACTACGCCTCTGCACTACGCCTCTGCACTACGCCTCTGCACTACGCACTACGCCTCTGCACTACACACTACGCCTCTGCACTACGCACTACGCCTCTGCACTACGCACTACGCCTCTGCACTACGCCTCTGCACTACGCCTCTGCACTACGCACTACACCTCTGCACTACGCACTACGCCTCTGCACTATGCACTACGCCTCTGCACTACGCACTACGCACTACCACTCTGCACTACACTACGCCTCTGCACTACGCACTATGCCTCTGCACTACGCACTACGCACTATGCCTCTGCACTACGCACTACGCCTCTGCACTACGCACTACCACTCTGCACTACGCCTCTGTACTACGCACTACCACTCTGCACTACGCACTACGCCTCTGCACTAAGCACTACCACTCTGCACTACGCACTACGCCTCTGCACTACGCACTACGCACTACGCCTCTGCACTACGCACTACGCCTCTGCACTACGCACTACCACTCTGCACTACGCACTACCACTCTGCACTACGCACTACCACTCTGCACTACGCCTCTGCACTACGCACTACCACTCTGCACTACGCCTCTGCACTACGCCTCTGCACTACGCACTACGCCTCTGCACTACGCCTCTGGACTACGCACTATGCCTCTGCACTACGCCTCTGCAGTCTGCACTACGCCTCTGCACTACGCCTCTGCACTACGCACTACCACTCTGCACTACGCACTATGCCTCTGCACTACGCACTACGCCTCTGCACTACGCACTACGCCTCTGCACTATGCACTACCACTCTGCACTACGCCTCTGTACTATGCACTACGCACTACCACTCTGCACTACGCACTACGCCTCTGCACTACGCACTACCACTCTGCACTATGCACTACGCCTCTGCACTACGCACTACGCCTCTGCACTACGCACTACGCCTCTGCACTACGCACTACGCCTCTGCACTACGCACTACCACTCTGCACTACGCCTCTGTACTACGCACTACCACTCTGCACTACGCACTACGCCTCTGCACTCCGCACTACCACTCTGCACTACGCACTACGCCTCTGCACTACGCCTCTGCACTATGCACTATGCCTCTGCACTACGCACTACCACTCTGCACTACACACTACCACTACGCACTACCACTCTGCACTACGCACTACCACTCTGCACTACCACTCTGCACTACGCACTACCACTCTGCACTATGCCTCTGCACTACGCACTACGCCTTTGCACTATGCCTCTGCACTCTGCACTACGCCTCTGCACTACGCCTCTGCACTACGCACTACCACTCTGCACTACGCACTATGTCTCTGCACAACGCCTCTGCACTACGCACTACCACTCTGCACTACGCCTCTGCACTACACACTGCCACTCTGCACTACGCCTTTGCACTACGCACTACCACTCTGCACTACGCACTATGCCTCTGCACTACACACTACGCCTCTGCACTACGCACTACGCCTCTGCACTACGCACTACGCCTCTGCACTACGCACTACGCCTCTGCACTACGCACTACGCCTCTGCACTACGCACTACGCCTCTGCACTACGCACTATGCCTCTGCACTCTGCCTCTGCACTACACCTCTGCACTCTGCACTACGCCTCTGCACTACGCCTCTGCACTCTGCACTACGCCTCTGCACTACGCACTACGCCTCTGCACTATGCACTACCACTCTGCACTATGCACTACCACTCTGCACTACGCCTCTGCACTACGCACTACCACTCTGCACTACGCACTACCACTCTGCACTACGCACTACCACTCTGCACTACGCACTACCACTCTGCACTACGCCTCTGCACTACGCACTACCACTCTGCACTACGCCTCTGCACTACGCCTCTGCACTATGCACTACGCCTCTGCACTACGCCTCTGCACTACGCCTCTGCACTCTGCACTACGCCTCTGCACTACGCCTCTGCACTACCCACTACCACTCTGCACTACGCACTACGCCTCTGCACTACGCACTACCACTCTGCACTACGCCTCTGCACTACGCACTACCACTCTGCACTACGCCTCTGCACTACGCATTACCACTCTGCACTACGCCTCTGCACTACGCCTCTGCACTACGCAGTACGCCTCTGCACTACGCACTACGCCTCTGCACTACGCACTACGCCTCTGCACTATGCACTACGCCTCTGCACTACGCACTACGCCTCTGCACTACGCCTCTGCACTACGCACTACACCTCTGCACTACGCCTCTGCACTACGCCTCTGCACTACGCACTACGCCTCTGCATTACGCATTACGCCTCTGCACTACGCACTACGCCTCTGCACTACGCACTATGCCTCTGCACTACGCACTATGCCTCTGCACTACGCACTACGCCTCTGCACTACGCACTACGCCTCTGCACTACGCACTATGCCTCTGCACTACGCACTACGCCTCTGCACTACGCACTACGCCTCTGCACTACGCACTACGCCTCTGCACTACGCACTACGCCTCTGCACTATGCCTCTGCACTACGCCTCTGCACTACGCACTACCACTCTGCACTATGCCTCTGCACTACGCACTACCACTCTGCACTACGCCTCTGTACTACGCCTCTGCACTACGCCTCTGCACTACGCACTACGCCTCTGCACTACGCACTACGCCTCTGCACTACGCCTCTGCACTACGCACTACGCCTCTGCACTACGCCTCTGCACTACGCACTATGCCTCTGCACTACGCACTACGCCTCTGCACTACGCACTACGCCTCTGCACTACACCTCTGCACTACGCACTACGCCTCTGCACTGAGCACTACGCCTCTGCACTGAGCACTACGCCTCTGCACTATGCACTACGCCTCTGCACTACGCACTACACCTCTGCACTACGCACTACGCCTCTGCACTACGCACTACCACTCTGCTCTACGCCTCTGCACTACGCACTACGCCTCTGCACTACGCACTATGCCTCTGCACTACGCACTACGCCTCTGCACTACGCACTACGCCTCTGCACTATGCCTCTGCACTACGCACTACGCCTCTGCACTACGCACTACGCCTCTGCACTACGCACTACGCCTCTGCACTACGCACTACGCCTCTGCACTACGCCTCTGCACTACGCACTACGCCTCTGCACTACGCACTACCACTCTGCACTATGCCTCTGTACTACGCACTACGCACTACCACTCTGCACTACGCACTACGCCTCTGCACTATGCACTACCACTCTGCACTATGCACTACGCCTCTGCACTACGCACTACGCCTCTGCACTACGCACTATGCCTCTGCACTACGCACTACCACTCTGCACTAAGCACTACCACTACGCACTACCACTCTGCACTACGCACTACCACTCTGCACTACGCCTCTGCACTACGCACTACCACTCTGCACTACGCCTCTGCACTACGCCTCTGCACTACGCACTACGCCTCTGCACTACGCCTCTGCACTACGCACTATGCTTCTGCACTACGCCTCTGCACTCTGCACTACGCCTCTGCACTATGCCTCTGCACTACGCACTACCACTCTGCACTACGCACTACGCCTCTGCACTACGCCTCTGCACTACCACTCTGCACTACCACTCTGCACTACGCCTCTGCACTACGCACTACCACTCTGCACTACGCCTCTGCACTACGCACTGCCACTCTGCACTACGCCTCTGCACTACGCACTGCCACTCTGCACTACGCCTCTGCACTACGCACTACCACTCTGCACTATGCCTCTGCACTACGCCTCTGCACTACGCACTACGCCTCTGCACTATGCCTCTGCACTACGCACTACGCCTCTGCACTACGCACTACGCCTCTGCACTACGCCTCTGCACTACGCACTATGCCTCTGCACTCTGCACTACGCCTCTGCACTACGCCTCTGCACTCTGCACTATGCCTCTGCACTATGCCTCTGCACTCTGCACTACGCCTCTGCACTACGCACTACCACTCTGCACTACGCACTACCACTCTGCACTACGCCTCTGCACTATGCACTACCACTCTGCACTATGCACTACCACTATGCACTACCACTCTGCACTACGCACTACCACTCTGCACTACGCACTACCACTCTGTACTACGCCTCTGCACTACGCACTACCACTCTGCACTACGCCTCTGCACTACGCCTCTGCACTACACCTCTGCACTACGCCTCTGCACTACGCCTCTGCACTACGCCTCTGCACTCTGCACTACGCCTCTGCACTACGCCTCTGCACTACGCACTACCACTCTGCACTACGCCTCTGCACTATGCACTACCACTCTGCACTATGCACTACCACTCTGCACTACGCCTCTGCACTACGCACTACCACTCTGCACTACGCACTACGCCTCTGCACTACGCCTCTACACTACGCCTCTGCACTACGCACTACCACTCTGCACTACGCACTACGCCTCTGCACTACGCCTCTGCACTACGTACTACGCCTCTGCACTACGCACTACGCCTCTGCACTACGCCTCTGCACTACGCACTACGCCTCTGCACTACGCACTACCACTCTGCACTACGCCTCTGCACTACGCCTCTGCACTACGCACTACGCCTCTGCACTACGCCTCTGCACTATGCACTACGCCTTGCACTACGCACTACCACTCTGCACTACGCCTCTGCACTACGCACTACCACTCTGCACTACGCCTCTGCACTACGCACTACCACTCTGCACTATGCCTCTGCACTACGCCTCTGCACTACGCACTACGCCTCTGCACTACGCACTACGCCTCTGCACTACGCACTACGCCTCTGCACTACGCACTACGCCTCTGCACTATGCCTCTGCACTACGCACTACGCCTCTGCACTACGCACTACGCCTCTGCACTACGCCTCTGCACTACGCCTCTGCACTACGCCTCTGCACTACGCACTACGCCTCTGCACTACGCACTACGCCTCTGCACTACGCACTACGCCTCTGCACTACGCCTCTGCACTACGCCTCTGCACTACGCCTCTGCACTACGCACTACACCTCTGCACTACGCCTCTGCACTACGCACTACGCCTCTGCACTACGCACTACGCACTACCACTCTGCACTACGCACTACGCCTCTGCACTACGCACTATGCCTCTGCACTACGCACTACGCCTCTGCACTACGCACTACGCCTCTGCACTACGCACTACGCCTCTGCACTACGCACTACCACTCTGCACTACGCCTCTGTACTACGCACTACGCACTACCACTGTGCACTACGCACTACGCCTCTGCACTACGCACTACCACTCTGCACTACGCACTACGCCTCTGCACTACGCACAACGCACTACACCTCTGCACTACGCCTCTGCACTACGCACTACCACTCTGCACTACGCACTACCACTACGCACTACCACTCTGCACTATGCACTACCACTCTGCACTACGCACTACCACTCTGCACTACGCCTCTGCACTACGCACTACCACTCTGCACTACGCCTCTGCACTACGCCTCTGCACTACGCACTACGCCTCTGCACTACGCCTCTGGACTATGCACTACGCCTCTGCACTACGCCTCTGCACTCTGCACTACGCCTCTGCACTACGCCTCTGCACTACGCACTACCACTCTGCACTACGCCTCTGCACTACGCCTCTGCACTACGCACTACCACTCTGCACTACGCCTCTGCACTACGCACTACCACTCTGCACTACGCCTCTGCACTACGCACTGCCACTCTGCACTACGCCTCTGCACTACGCACTACCACTCTGCACTATGCCTCTGCACTACGCCTCTGCACTACGCCTCTGCACTACGGCTCTGCACTACGCCTCTGCACTATGCACTACGCCTCTGCACTATGCACTACGCCTCTGCACTACGCACTATGCCTCTGCACTACGCCTCTGCACTATGCACTACGCCTCTGCACTACACCTCTGCACTACGCACTATGCCTCTGCACTCTGCACTACGCCTCTGCACTACGCCTCTGCACTCTGCACTACACCTCTGCACTACGCCTCTGCACTCTGCACTACGCCTCTGCACTCTGCACTACGCCTCTGCACTACGCACTACCACTCTGCACTACGCTCTACCACTCTGCACTACGCCTCTGCACTACGCACTACCACTCTGCACTACCACTACGCACTACCACTCTGCACTATGCACTACCACTCTGCACTACGCACTACCACTCTGCACTACGCACTACCACTCTGCACTACACCTCTGCACTACGCACTACCACTCTGCACTACGCCTCTGCACTACGCCTCTGCACTACGCACTACGCCTCTGCACTCTGCACTACGCACTACGCCTCTGCACTACGCCTCTGCACTCTGCACTACGCCTCTGCACTACGCACTACGCCTCTGCACTCTGCACTCTGCACTCTGCACTACGCCTCTGCACTCTGCACTACGCCTCTGTCATTGCTATCCTGTAGATATGCGCTGTCATTGCTATCCTGTAGATATGTACTGTCATCGCTAGCCTGTAAATATGCTCTGTCATCGCTAGCCTGTAGATATGCACTGTCATCGCTAGCCTGTAGATATGCATTGGCTTCACTAGCCTGAAGATATGAAGTGTCATCACTGGCCTGTAATTATGCACTGTCATTGCTAGCCTAGATGCACTGTCATCGCTAGCCTGTAGATATGCATTGTCATCCTCCCTACTGTGTGTGTGTGAAAAACGTACGTAAAAATCAACTCAAGGTGATGGCAAATAAAACACGCCGCAATCTACATAGCTGTTTTTGTTTATTGCGAAAATCTCAGTTAAACTCTACCATATTGTTTTATTTTAAAAGACACGCGGATTGCCGAGGCAAGAGTGCTTGTATGCGAGGTATCTTAAAAAAAAATCAACTGTGACTGCCCTTTAAGCTAAAGGAAAATTCTTTCCATTATCTCCGCCGTGAACGCGGCACTCTGACAGCTCCTAATTAAAATGAATGGACTGCCGTGCGCGAAAGGTAAATGTTAAACGCGCGCGTGATACATGCAATGCAATGGTGAACGCGCTCGCACCATCTGGATTGCATTACACGGGCACTCTGACAGCTCCCAATTAAGATTAATCACTCTGCCGTGCTCGTTCTCGCACAGAATATGCCACATCGGGCACGCGTAAGTTACTTACAGCCTATCACGTCAACGCTACTAAATACGCAGCACAGCGAAGACGAATCACTAGGCAGATGCCAGAAAAAACTAAGGAATGTGCCAGCCGGACCCCTTTGTGCATTTTTTTATTTAACACATAAGAGCTCGCAAGCTCCGCCTCCACTTCGTGGTGGCTTAGGCCCGAGCCCTAAAAACCGCTGCCTACACTCCTAGTGTCACAATTGAGCGTACGTGTGCTTTGTACCTTCACCAGATGGAGGATGTCCAGGGGGCTGTAAGCACCATGCAACGGCAACCGCAACACCACCGGCTTATCCGGTTTTGTCAGGGGTGAGTAAACCTAGCGTAGACCCACCCGGCGTCTACCAGAAGCAATGAAATGCTAGCCCCCCGTTCTCCTCTTACCGACCACTCCTGCGTACTCCCAGCCGGTATTGTGTCCGCAACCGCGTCCTAAGTCCACCTCCTTGGGCTGACCAATCGATATGCAGCAATGTTGTCTTAAATTGCCTGTAATAGAAAATGTATCAATACCTGGGAGTATGAGGGAGGAGCAGGTATTAAACAATTATGGAAAGAGGATTGCAATACTTGGAAGCTTGAACCCTCTTGTCAATCACCCCCAAGGCTGCCTTCAGCTATATAATTGAAGCCTTGGTTAAAACAAGTTAAAACAACCCCTGCTTTCTATTTAATAAAGGCACAAAATTAAATAATCACTGTTCTGGGTCTCCCATCCAGGGGCTACCCTGGTCGACCCTGCTTCGCCTCCCCTTGCACGCTATGCACTGGACAAGAATTTCTGCCTGATATCTACTGCCGGCGGGGGGCGCTGAAAGCGCAGGAAACAAAGTTACTGGACACACCAAGCTGCGCTAATGAATTGAAGATCCACACTATGGTGGGCAGTACAATCCTGCCGATGCGAACCTCGACAATATGGTGAGCGTCGTTCCCTGAGGCCGGAATACGGCTACAGGCTACCGGCCCCACTCCCGACCCGACAAATACCTCAAACCTCGGGAAACTGCGTGCAATACGAGTCGCAGACCACTCCTCTGTGCGCACGGGCCCCCCGGTTCTTGTTCTCCGGACACGCCGACACTGCTCCTGGCTGCGCCGGTCGACCTCTGCACCCCCCGGTGTTCTCTCGATCCGTCGGCCTGCAGAAAAAGGAGAAAGCGCGCCGGCCCTGCTCCTCGATCCGTGAGACGACCCACGCTGCTTCTCCCGAATATCCGACGGCCTGGAGAGTAAAGAAAAGCAAAAGGTCACTAGAAATAAGAAGCCCCGAGCGCGGGGCACGACACGCTGTGGGGGGAGCATCTAGGGAACAAGAGGGTCTCCCGGGCGCTCCCTGCTTCTTTATCCATAAGGGGCCCGGGGGGGGGGGTGGCTACGCCCCCCACCCGGCCCCTCCTGCGGCCCGCCCCCCTGACCCGAAAGTCCTACAATGACATCCGGGCCAGGGAGGGCGCCAACCAATCGGTGGTGAGGTGCGCCCGGAAGGGCACGCCCCACCACCGAGAGGCACGGAGGGGGAGGCGGTCGCCGCGCCGCCGTGCGGGCGGGGGGGCCAAGAGCCCCCCCTTTTCATTATTCACGGGTCTTGCCCTTTCATCATTGAAAAGATGGTAACTTTTATAAATTTCCCTTTACATAGGATCATAACAGCCGTGGTCCGATCCACAAACCATGTATTTTTTTGCAGGTGAAAAGTAATCATGTACGTCCTAAAAAAACCAACACATTTCGCACAAGATCATATTCTCTAAGTACATTTGCACAACCACATGGGGTTTGGCTGACTCCAGGGGCAGGAACGTCCCTCATTCTTAAAGGGATATTCCTTTTTTTGCACTAATTTGATACTTGCTTTCCCTTGCACAAGGCACACCATGGGCAATTATTGTCTCCAAAACATGTTATTACCCTGTGCACCAAAGACCCTCGAGTGTTGGTGTATATTATCTCATTTCTATTTCTCAATGCGGAAGAAATGTATAACATTTCAGTAGCCTGGAAATGTCCATCGGTGACTACTCTTGCAATCCCCGCCCTCGTGTGGGAGGTGCAGGGGACTGCTGACATCATCAGGTTCCTTCTCACTGGATATGTTATACCTACACAATGCATTGGAAATGTAGGGAGGACCCACCTGTGCCCCAAATGTGCTGTGCAGCAATTGGACTGTGCTTAGAACCCTCCCCCACATGCAGACACGTGGCCCATGTGAGGACAGGAGACCTCTGTTTTGCCATGGCCCAGTGACACATCTGCAATGATTAAAGTATGCATTGCAAATGTGTGGCCGGGTCTTGGTGAATTTAGTGGGTGTATTTAGTTGTGGTAGAATACGTTTAGTGATGCTCAAGAGGGGCAAGCAACCCGGGAAACCCAATGAACGTTTGATACATTATGGGGGTCTATTCAAAAGAAGCTGACAATTTCAGCCAAGACAGTGTGAATATATCTTTGTCATATAGAAACCCAAGTATGAAAGGTGGTTTGCGAGAATGGATCACAAAGCCAGATAGTAAACTGAAAATCACGTGAAGGTTATTAAAGCACAGCAAAACCCCACAAATTACAGACACACCTGACACACCTACAAAACACACTTCAGAATATCTTCCTGTACAGCATGGCTAGTCAAATCACATCCTATAGAGTCACATCTCAGGAGCATTAAGAAGAGTACCATGGGCCATGATGCAAGCAAACAAAAATGGCTGTCTTGACCTCCAGTTGGGTAGTAAAAGACAGGCATTACTGGAGTGCAGTGGGACCTCATTCCCTTGGGCTCTGGGCAATGCCGCCACCTTCATTAATCATATTAATGGTCCTGAGGTCAATGGATGTGGGAAAACCACACATAAATTCCCATTTCCAATTTGCACAAGCAAGATTGATTGGACTTTCCATGTGTTCACTGCAAATGTGAATGGAAAAATTCCACTAGTATTATGGAATTTCGGCATTCGCAAAAATAATAGCATGGTGCGTGTTTGGGCGCACTTGGATGGGTCCACCTGTAAAAGTTGGTACACACACAAAAAATTAGGGGTAATATTTACTAGCCCTGTTGCATCGCTCTTGCACTTGTGGCTTCATAAATCTTGACGAAAGCAACTTTCCTAACTGAAAAGAGCTCTAAACATACTCATGTCAAAAGCAAGTCAAGGCCCTCATTTCCAAGTTGTATGTTCATTATTACACCTTTGCATTCTTGCCCGTAAGAATCCGGCAGATGAAACCTTACTCATTTTATTTGCGGGAAAGCACCTGGTAAAAAAAGGTGAACGTGGAAATTAGTGTGCTAAAAACTAATTGTGAATGCTGTGCCTTAAGTTGAGACCCTGAAATAGAAGATATTACCCCTTGTAGAAAATACCGCACCCTTTGGTATTAGTATTTACAACATGTGATAAATACCAGCTCTGTTCCACCCAACTTATAATGAGGCGCTAAGTGTGTGTCCATTGTGTGACCAAAGACAGAACAACCGTACATTTAATGGTGAAATACACAGGCAAAAAATGCTTTCCCTGTGGGAAAACAAACAAACAAAAAATAAATGGGTCATACATACCTTATACATGCCTGTATGTGTACATTTCCACGTGTTAAATTCCTAACACTTGAGTAATAGTATTTTCTATATGTTGTAAATCCCCCACCCTATTTCCTTCAACTCATAATGGGGACCTAAGAGTGTTCCCACTGTGGGAACACAGACGGAATAACCTTACATTAATGGTGAGGTACACAAGGAAACATATTTTCCCTGTGGAGAAACACTACATGTCTGTTAGTGTACATTTCCACATGTTGGAAATTTTGTATATGTAAATAAATTTAAGAATTCCCCAAAAGTCAGAAATTTGCTCCTAGCATAGGAGGAATCATACAGTAGTACATTTCTGACGTTTGTACTATGAACTTTCTGAATCAATCAATCAATCAATCATGGACATTTGTATAGCGCGCTACTCACCCGGGAGGGTCTCAAGGTGCTCAGGGGGAGGGGTCCGCTACTGCTCGAAGAGCCAGGTTTTGAGGAGCTTCCTGAATGAGAGATGATCCTGGGTCCGCCGGAGGTGAATCGGGAGGGAGTTCCATGTCTTGGCTGCCAGGTAGGAGAAGGATCTACCTCCGGCGGTGGCTCTGCGGATGCGTGGTACGGCGGTGAGGGCGAGGCCGGTTGATCGTAGCTGGCGGGTGGGCGGGTAGAAGGTCAGGTGGTTGTTGACCAATGGATCTCAAAAGCAATCATTTTGCAACACTACAGCGTATGTTAAGTCAGTTTGAGGTTTTAACTAGACAATGTGCACAATTTAAAAAGGGAACAAACAGATTAACAATTGCTACCTTGGAATTTTTAAAAACACGTGGTGACATTATTCATGGCTCTTGCTCTCAATTCATTAAAAAGATGTTAATTTCTAAATTCTTCATTCCATAGGATCATATCAGCCCGAGAGCGATCCGCAAAACATATCTATCTTCCAGGCGCAAATTAGTCAAGTAGGTCCTAAAACACACATTTCTCACAAGATCTTATTCTCTAAGTACATTTGCACTTTTGCAACTTACGTTGGCCAAACGAGGACAGGGGAAGCCTCAAACGTAAACGTGTGGCCGTGGCCAGGGGTTTTAGTTGACTCCAGTGGCAGGAACTTACCTCATTCGGAAAGGGATATTGCTCCTTCTGCACTCAATCGACATTCACTTTCCTCTGCACTTAGCTGACCCTGCCGAGGGAGAGAGACAGTGCATATCATGAGCACCTATTGCCTTCAATGCATGTTAACGTCTCGTGCACCACAAACCCATGGGTGTTTGTGTATATTACATCATTTCTACTTGTTCAAAGGGGAGTTAACACATTCGTTTAATTAGCCTGAAAGTGCCCATTAGTGACCACCCATGCATTTGCCACCCTTGTCGGTGGGAGGTGAAGGGAACTGCTAACATCATCAGATTCCTTTCACTGGTTATGAGCCATGGGAGTCAATTTATAACATACTTTGGAAATGTAGAGAGGACCTGGCTGTGTGGCAAATGTGCTGCCCAGGACTTGGCTATACAGCACTTAAACCCTCCCCCAACATGCAGACATGACCCGTTTGAGGACAGAAGACCTCTGTTTTGCCAAGGCCCAGTAACACATCTCTAATGAGTAGACCATCCATTGCAAATGTGTGACCGGATCTTTATGAATTTGGTGAGTGTATTTAGTGGTTGGTAGAATGCCTTTGTCTGATGGAGTGTATTACCCCTAGATTTAGCAGTTATGCAAGGAACAGATGGAACAATTAAAAGATCCATAACTGAATTAGTTAGCCATTTGTAGTTGCACCCTACTAGCCACGTGGACTTACATGTGCATGGTTTAAGCTTTGAAAAAAGTATATGTTAGCATAGGTATCTGATCTCCTGGAGCCCATGCTGGGCACAAGTTTCAATGAACCACCATCAGCCTTTCCTGAGCATCCAGGACATCTGTTATTATCATTCATTTTATTTGTCAGAAGAACACATGGCTGGGTCAAGACATTGGCCATTTGGTCTAATTATGCACTGAAATGGTAGCAGAGTGATTCTCTCTCCTCACATTTGGTGACCAGCTGTCATTGAGGGACACCTTCTGACTGCTCCTGAGGCGTGAGCCGGGAGCTAGGTGGATGACACTATTGCTCTTTCCCTAATTTTGCACAGTTCGATTCTTGAGTCCTGCTATATTTAAAACTGCTGCTATCCCAATTTTACTCGTTTAAATTTTTTAATTGGAGAAAGCTAGTCAGTGGTGGGTGAGGGGCAGGCTGATTTAGAGACTCTGCGCCCTTGGCTACTTACAGATCTGGTGGCTGGGACGAGGGAACTGCGACTCGACGCTCGCCTGGACAGCCGCCATCTTGAAGCGGGCCAAGGCTGAGCGGTCTAGTCTTTCTCCTCCCCTGGACCACAGAAGTCGGGCTGGCGCGACCGCGCCGGCGTGCGCGAAGGCAAGCCCGTCTGCGCCTGTCCGTGCCGGATCCGCGCCCAGCGCCAGGACCGCAGGTCGGGACTCTTCGGGCCTACTAAGTCGCCTCACCTATGATCGGGGCACTTTGTGACCCTAGGGGGAGAAGACAGAACGCTAGGTTGCGTATGTCTTGAACTCTATAAAGACCCTCAGGCTGCTTTACATCAATGCTCGAGCTGTAATAAAGTCCTTCCAAAGGTCGATTGGCAGGCCATTAGCGCCTTTTCACATGCAGATAGAGGGAAGGTGAAGGGTGAGCCAGCCGATGTTAAATGTCTGCTGCTAAATGCCAGATCCCTAGTCAAACATAGTATTGAACTAGCCGACCTGATACAGGAAATGGATGTAAAAATAGCTTTTATAACTGAATCCTGGACTGATGCAGCCTCTGGCCCAGACATTGTCAAAGCCACCAAACCCAGCTACGGGTGCTATGTCCAGAATAGACGTGGGAAGAGAGGTGGCGGTCTGGCGATCATTTATCATAATTCAGTGAGAGGGATCTTTCAGCCAGTAATGGTAGATCTTGGTGAAGCACTGGCTTTTAATTTTAGGTTGTCTAATCATCAATCCCTTAGAGGCTGTCTACTTTACAGACCTCCTGGGATCAAGGCCCCGTTTCTTGCGGCATTAGGTAATCTACTGGAAGAAGCAGTCTGTGTCAAGACCTTTACAGTTTTAGGGGATTTTAATTTTCATCCTGACTGCGGCACAGACCCAGATACACGGGAACTCATGGAGTTGATGGAGGGGGTAGAGTTAAAACAGCTGGTGATCGGCCCAACCCATAAGGCAGGGCACACCCTTGATGCTGTCTTTTCCAACCATCCTAACATATGTTTTACGGCAATGTACCCGGTTTCCTGGTCAGATCATGCCGCAGTCTGTTTCAAAATTGCTAGGGCACTACCCCTCAGATTAAGAGAGGAGAGGAAACCCACTAGGATCACCAGGAAATAGAATAATATAGAAGGTACGTCTCTAGACGACCTTCTGATATCCACGATGGTGCCCCTTCCAACAGACATAGAGGATGCGGCCACTACCTACACCAATTGGGTGAACGAGGCTTGCATACGATTAGCTCCACCCAAACCTTGTCACTCAACACGTACATTTCCATCGGCCCAATGGTTCTCAGAGGAGATCAGGGAACATAAAATCCTCTGCAAGAAATTAGAGCGGGTGTGGCGGAAAAACGATGATGAGGCCGATAAAAAGAGACTTAAATTGGAACTGGCACGGTATAAGGATCTGATTGGGAAAGCAAAACGTACTTTTTTCACCAACCGCATTAAGGAGGCGAGGAACTCACCTAAGGAACTCTTTCAAGCAGTTTCAATGTTGGCAGCCCCAAAACCGGTGGCGGTGTCCCCGAGCCAAAAACTTTGTGAAGATCTGGCTAAATTTTTCCAAAATAAAGTGGAGACGATTTTTAATTCCCTGGATGGCCAAGTGAAGTTAAATCCTCCAGAGGTTAAACCAGTGGTGGAAGAGACCGAAAGACAGGAATGCAGGCTCCTGAGCTTCTCCCCAGTAAGCGAGGAGGAGGTAAGGAAATGGTTGGGGAGGCTTAAATCAAGCTCTCCTCGAGACCCCTGCCCAGTTACTATAGCAAAGCTAGCGATAGCTCCGATAGCCACCGCGCTTACATCTCTATTTTACAACATGCTGGAAAGCGGGGAATTTCCCTGACGCTGGAAGCAGGCATCCATCCTGCCCCTTCTAAAAAAAAAACCTGGATATTGCCGACTTGAACAACTATCGGCCCATTGCCAGACTTCCATTATAGGCCAAGCTTATAGAGGGAATAATGAATACTCAGCTGAGCACATTCCTGGGGGCTGCAAATTGTGGTGTCGCTGCTACCAGGGGAAGAGGAAGGCACGGCCAGCAGGTTTAAAGATTGTATGCTTGCAGTCAGCAACTGGATGGCAGGGAACTGCCTAAAATTGAATTCGGCGAAGACGGAAGTTCTCCTGTTTGGGGCTAGAGAGAATTTCTGGTCCCCAAGATGGTGGCAGGAGGAGCTAGGCGTCCCTCCCTCTCCAGTTGGTAAGGTTAAAAACCGTGGGATTCTGATGGACGAGGAAATGTCCTTTAGGCCCCAAGTAAACGCGCTGTCTTCAGCCACCCACTTTGCCCTGAGGTCATTATGCAAGATTTTGCCCTTTCTTCCTGACGAGTACAGGAAAACAGTGGTGACTGCATTGATCCTGTCCCGCATGGATTATTGCAACGGCTTGCTGGTCAATGCGCAACAGGGGTTGCTTAATAAACTTCAAGTACTGCAAAACGCAGCGGCCCGCTTGATCTCGGGTGTACCTAAATTTGCCTCGGTCACTCAAGAGCTGGTGAAACTACACTGGTTACCGGTGCGTAAAAGGATTGCATTTAAAGCACTCTGTATAGTTTTTGAGGCACTTAATGGACTGGGCCCTCAGTGCATGACCCAGTTCTTTCAGTGGAACAAGCCAACTAGATCCCTCATTTCAGCTGATCAGGGGCTGATTGTGGTTCCAAGAATCAGGAAAGCTCGTTGTGGGGCAGAAGCTTTTCCTGGGGAGCGGTAAAGGCCTGGAACGCACTGCCAGCGGTCCTTAGACAGGCTCCGGATCTGATGTCCTTTCGGAGGGCCTTGAAAACATGGCTCTTTAGGCAATAAGCTTCGGGGCTGGGCTTGGGAGTGGTCAATCAGCGCCAGGACACCGGCTGGTAGCAGTGCGCTTTATAAATATCACAAATAAATAAATAAATAAACACCCTTGTCTGAGGGTTGAATCCTGGATCAATGGCTTTAGTTATAGGTCCATAATTTGTCCTGCCACATTCTTTTCCTCTTTGTTAAGTCTATCTCCAAAGTGAGAGACAGAGAGAGAGAGGGAGAGAGAGAGACAGTAAGAGAGTGATAGAGAGAGAGAAAGCGAAAGAGTGTGGGGGGAACTGGGCCGTGTGTGTGGGCTTTCCTCCATGTCATCCCTTGAACATTGTTCTTGGTAAAAAAAAGAAAACTACTTATAGTTATGGGCTTACCTATGAGAATTGGTGCAGAAATCCAAATTCGAATATGTTATTCTCAACTGCATACTGGACTTTACGAGCTCAATATGTGATCCCCTGTCAAAAGCAGGACCTGGTCTTACCAATAACCTTAGAATTGGTAACAATGAGTGCTGAATGAACAGCCTTTAAATCTAGCCAACTCGCACAGAGAACCTCAATCTACAGAGTGGCTAAGATATAGCAAAGCTATATATGCTTGCAAAACTGGTTTCATTTGTTTATCAGATATTATTTGACTGGGTTAGCTTAAAAAAACCATGGCAGTGCTCATTATAAAAAATGATTACATATTAAATAGCTCAAGAACACTTCAAGATAATCTCCAAAATATACAAAGTTCATTCATCCACTCATTCATTTCTCCATTTTTGCATCCATTCATTCATTCATTTGTATGTTTCTGCCCAAGGCCACACAAATAGAAGAAATTAAAAAAAAGTACAGCAAAAAGAAAAGAAAAGAAAAGCAGAACCGTTAGAGTGTTTCTCTTGAGCAAAACTGAGATAGACTAAAAAAAGCCATAAATATTTTGTACCGTGCTCCAGTGCGCATCATGTAAGTTCAGCGAGGAAACACAGTAGATGCAAAAGGCCACTTTTTTTTCTTATACAAGTCTGCTGAATCTAACTGAAGGTGGAGTAATAGGGCCTCGCTGCATCTTCTTGTGTTGTGGGTTAAAAATAATGTTCTAAGAATTTCTTTTCGCATAGCGACGGTAAAAGAGCATAAAAGCATCAAGTGGAATACTGTCTCTCGGCCTCCCTGATTACACGTACATTGGTCAGTAATTCTATCTTTGTACCATGTTGAGGTGTAAGAGAAAACTGGGAGGAGGCCAAGTTTAAAAACAGCGAGCGTTTTTCCTCTTGGAATAAGACACTTAGAATTAATTCAAATTTTGAGGTTGACTTGATGAAAGTATAGGACTGAAGTAGGCGGCTTGTCGATAATACCCACTGTGATCGAAGGTAGGCCTGATGGCACTTTTTGACAATTTTGGAGTTTGCAATGGTCAGTGAGCTTGGATTGGTCCAAAAGTCTGAACATCCAATATTGGCTAGGGTCGTGGGTATGTGGGCCAGACACTAGATCTTCATGTGGCCTTCAATGGCAACAATGTCCAAAAGGAAGTCTTTACAACGAGACAAAGTCTCATTTGTCCACGGCCTGCTCCACTACAGAATGGTCCTAATGAGAGATGATAGGGCAGTGCCCAGAAGACCCAACTCACCCTTAAGGGCTGCCATGACCTAGATGTAACAGCTGGAGGAGGACTTTATTCTCTGTAACTTTGAAATTCTCATTTTCCCTACAGCCCAGTAGTTCCTCCCCGTAGGATCATCATCGGGCTGAGATTGCTTTTGCATTACAGGCTTTAAAAGTGTTTTTGAGAGATCTATCGCCAAAGTTGTCGAAAATGCGGATGATTGCACCAGAGTTTTTACTCAGTGGGGCTTTGCTTTTTTGATGATTGAGCTACCCAGGTAATTTTCTCGTCAAAACGGATGCTCAGATACTCAAAACTTTTTATTCTTTCAAGAACTACTCCTTATGTTTTAAACTTATTTCAGCTGTCTTAGCTGTCGTGCTATCATACATTTTATTTTGTTGATGTTAATAGTTCTTTTTTTTATTAACACAATAACTTTCAAAACTCCTAAGGGGGTGATGCATTGTGTGCTCAGTCTGCGAGGAGAGGACAGCATTGTCAGTGGAGATCAATAGTGGGAATTTGGGGGCATATTTACTAAAAAATGTCGCAGCCTAGTGTTACGACAAATTTGGCAACGCCACGCTAAATGGTGCTACGCCAATGGAGCATCAAAAAAAATGGTGATCCAGTGGCAGAAGGGGGTTGTAAACATGTTCCTAAGTTACTTCTATTTTGGGGACATCCAGATCCAAGTCCACAAGGTTATTGCACATGTCGTTTATGAAGAGGTTAAAAAGTAGGGGAGCAAACATGTACCCCTGACTGACACCTTGTGGGATCTTTATTTCCCTCTCCTGCCAAAGCATACTCTGGCTGTGTTGTTCTCATACAAGTTTTGGATGGCAGGGATTAGTTTCGCTGGAGCGCCCGGGGCTCTCAGGGATGTCCATAAGAATGACCGAGCTGCCAGGTTGAAAGATGAATATCAACCATATGGATAACTGTATATTTCATGGAGAATATAAAAGCCTCATGGCTTGGTCAATCACCCTTCCAAAATCCTGCTTGACAATTAGACAGGATCCTATTTTCCTTGACACAATCATGCAGACGAGTTACCAACAGCTTATCGTATATTTAGGCTGTAGCGTCTAAGATTGATATTGGCCAACAATTGGTTGGATCGTTGTGGCTTCCTTTTTATGGACAGGAATTATTATGGCCTTATTCCATAAGGACAAGACTTGCTGGTGGGGCCAGATAGCATTGACCCCGTAGCTAATGCTGGGGCCCAGACGGATAAGATGATTTGAAAAACATCAGAGGGAACGTCTGGGTCTATTCTCAAGGAGGAAAGCGAATATGTTGAGCATCTAATAACGGGGCGCTGGGTACATCTTCGCATGGATGTAACACGCAACAGTGCAGGGACTGGATCAAGAGCTCCAAAGCCGGGGGATCTCTTTAGGGGGACATAACTATTGCCCGATTGTTATTGTCAAGCTGGTTTATAATTTTTCACTCGCTAGCCGTCTCTTCCATTGGGTTGTTGGATTTAAGTTGGTACCAAGAAGAGAAGAGATTGGTCTACTGGCTGCAGTTAATCCCAGACTCTAGAATTTTCTTGGGCCCCTCACAGCCCCTTCTTTCCAAGACCGAGAATTTGGTGAAATTTCTCTCTCTAATTAGCCACTTCAGTGACACCCATGCTGTATTTCCAAGCTGTGTTTATTTGTATTTATTAGAAGCGTATAATTGTTTCTAAGGCTTTTTTTTTAGATGTTTCTTTCCTTCCTTGGACTTGTGCCTTTGCGAAAGGGAATGTGACAGTGCTTTTTTCTGTGTTAGACAATCTTTGTCCCACCATTCCAATGATGAGATGTTGTTGCTGCCCACACTCACCGTGTGCAATTTGTTCGCAGTTCTTGCACTTACAAAGCTCTTAAGCCTGAGGTCAGTTCTTTCGTCTTCCTTGCTCCCTAAATCAAGCAATTTGTTAAATTTCATATGCCAAAGAATAGTTCCGTCTATGGAGTTCTGAGTTTTGTCTGTCCAGTTCCATTCACCCATGCTAGTTTCATCCAATTATACTTAAAGTTAAGGTTACCGTGAGTTTGTCCCCACAACCTTATGAGTTTCTATGAATCTCCTCCAGGAAAACAGAAGTCAGTAGCTAGAGGGTAATGGTCGCTTTCTATTCGCTGAATGATTCTCACGTATTTAGCTATGTGCCAAGTTCATCATATATAATCTATTAAGTTAGAATACTTCCCAGACATGCAAGCAAAGTCAGCTTTAGGGCGGTGCACCTGGCGCCGAGCTGGGAGGTTCTGCATTTTGAAATATTTTGTGGTTTTAAATGAACCTGCTGCAGAGTTCCTTGCGTGTCCAGCAATTTCCAATAAACAATAATGATGTCAAGATAAGGATAGTAATTTATGTACTTTCTGGAGTGAGAGAGTGCTTTGTCTAGTGTCAGTTTTGACTCATCAAGAAGCAGCACAGAGGGTTTATATGCTTTGTGGAAAGAACATGTACCATGCACTTCACATAATTGTATTTTTGTAGATAGCTATCTGGGTTACTGCTTTTGTCACATGGATCCTTTTGTTACTTGCACTTCTTAAATTCCAACCCTAATACAGCACAGTGTGCGAGGTACTGTCATCAAAGAGCTGCATGCAAACTGCAAGGTATAAGTTAGAATATTATGGGGCTTATTTACAAGCCCCTTGCGCCACCAGTATGTCACTTTTTCCCTTGTTAAAAGTGACGCATCTCCGGCGCAAGGGGCTTGTAAATAAGCCCCTATGTTTTTTCCTCAGACTTTCATTATCCTAATTTTGCTAAAAAGGGTTCACTTGGGTATGATACAGTCTTACTAGTAAAGACAACCCCAACCACAGTGTTACGTTTTAAATCCTGAGTTAGTGCTTCTCCAGACCAAGCACTCTTATAAATTACAGCCTACCAGTGTGATGTCATGTGACTTCTACACCTTGTAGTCCTTTTTGTCTTATATGCCATTTCTAATAATTTACACATGCATGAATGATTACTTCTGTATATTGTGTGTGATGTAAAGTGCTCTGACACCCTACACTGTTATGAGTAGTGCTATAAAATAAATGAAATACATGTGAGAGAGGGGCTATGGAGAGAAAAGGGGCACCATTAGAGGGTGGCAGTGAGAGCGGGGTGCCAAAAGATTTTTTTTGCATCCAGCACCACCAGCTTTAAAGCTTCTAGAAGGTGTGTCAGAAAGAGTGTGACCATTTAATGTCCATAAAGCAGTTGTTGACAGTAAGTTAGACAGGCTCTCACCTATCGTTGTGTCTTTAAAGTGCTGTATGATAATGCTAGGCAGATTCCATGCTGATTCTGTTTCCTTCATTCAGAGCTTTGGATGTTTCTATGTGGGTGAATGTTCTCGTCTCTGCAAAGTAGTAGTAAAGGTGCAGATTACCTTCTTTGGCCTATTTTAAGCATTGTCCTGCAATTCTGGTAATATCCTTTAACATGTTAACTGTGAGATCTTGATTTTGTTGGTGGTGGCTGGGACATTGAAGAGCTCTATGACATGCACGTCACTCGATATTTTGAGGTATTGGAGATTAATGTTCATTATTTTATGGTGGGAACTTGTAAAATGGAGAATTGTTGATGTTCAAATTGTTATGCCTCTTTTTGGTCTCCCTCTCTTCACTTCACTTTGACTGCTAGGATCCCATAAGTGGTATAGCCACCCAGCCCTATGAGGGACAAGGCCCAGCATATTTATACGCAGCAAATATAGTGATATTTGATGAATGAAGCCTACTCTTTGCCTTCTACTTTGGCCAGCAGCTTTGCTATACTCTAACTCAGGAAGTTCAAGTTGCAGCTGTTTAGGCGACTGCCCCTTAGACCTATGTGAAATTGTCATCTGTCGTCTAGTGGTGGTGGCATGCTGCCTCTAAAAGGGCCTGTCAGATAACATAGTTGGTGGGTAGGCATGTCTGACTAGGCCTAGTGTGTCCACTGTTGGTGACCGGGCAGGCCCATGCGGGCAGTGTATAGATACTTTTATATTGTGCAAATTGTCAAAGGCCATAAGATTTGTAGAAGGTCCGCAGTCCGATCTGTATGAGAATTTCTGGTTGGATTGTGCTGTGTAGGTTTTGGCCATCTAATGCCACTGGTTCTCGATAAGCCTCGTCAGACCTACAAGTCACAACTATGCCCCAATTTTTAAATGAATCTGAGTGCGATATTATGAGGCTGGTTATTTTCTCATTTATTGAGCTGTTTCCGTGGCTTCTCATGCCTCATTTAAGGCCGTAATATGGAACTTTAGCCATAGTATGTTAATATGCAGCTCTCAGCTTTATTGGGGTCCACGATTTGTTTCATAGGAGTCAATCGGGTTTTCGTCAGCCCTGCTGCTTGCAACAGTGTCAATTCGTCAACTTTTGGATGCTGGTGATTCTGCAGAATTGTTATTGTTGGATCTCAGTGCCATATTTGACACTGTGTCCCATAGCATCCTGATTAAAAAACTGGAGCTGTGGCGTGGGCGATAAGGCTCTGGTTGGGTCGTCTCTTTCCTGCAGTTGAGGACCTTTCAGGTGTATCAAAACACTTTCAATCAAAAATGTTTCTTTTGCAACAAGGAGTACCACAGTGCTCCTCCTTGAGCCTAACCCTTTTTAATGTGTATGTGGCCCTTTGGCTGAGGCCATTGAACGCTATGGGTTTGCCATCATCTCATATTCGGATGACACTCAACTCATCATCACTCTGTCACAGAACTCCTCCCATATGCCCTCCACTTTATGCGTTTGCCTTGCAGAGATCACTAGGTGGATGGACTTGAATTGTCTCAAGCGAAATCCTGGGAAGACTGAGGTTCTGTCCTTTGACAACCATACTAACATCTGGTCCACCTCTTGGTGGCTGAATAATTCAGGCCCACTACCCATGCCTAAGCCTAAGGTCAAGAATCTTGCCATTTGGTTTGATGAAAATCATTCTTTTGAAAACCAAATAACTGCACTTGCAGGGAAATGTTTTAGACTGCTCAAGACTCCTAAGAAAATCTTTTGTTTCTTGCTAGAGTCTGCAAAAAAACCAGAAGTGCTAGCCCTAATCATGCCCATGACTTGACTACTGTAATGTTCTCTATCTTGGAGTGACACAATTTCAAACAAAGAGACTCCAACGAGTGCAGAACACTGCTGCACGTCTATTGAATATGCCAAAGCGTGAATCTATTGGGGCTGCACTTGACAAACTGCATTGGCTCCAGTTGAAGCCGAGATTATCTTTTAAAGCCCCATGTTACTGCTTTAAGGCATTTACCAGCAAAGGCCCACGGTACCTTCAATCCTTTATAAAACCCTATGTACAATCCAGGAAATGATGATCATCACGCACCATTTTGTTTAGTATTATCAAAGTGAAGAAAGCTTGTATTGGGGGAGCTCTTTCAGTGCTTTAGTGCCTACATTTTAGAACGCTCTTCCTCTTGCAGTCCGTCAGGCCTCATTGGAAACTCTTTCGGAAAAAACTAAAAACTTGTTTTTTTGTTTATGCTGATTCTAAGATAACTGCTACATAGTTTGGCTCGTGGGTGCTTGTACCTAGTGCTGGGACACTTCATTTGAAGTAACAACGCGCATTATAAATTGCATGAAAAAAGTAGATCTTTAGTTGTGATATGTTGTAAATCCTGAAAAGAAATAATTCGTTGAAAGATGTTGTGGGACGGCTTGAGCCGTATTTTGGTTCCTAGTAGTCTATAGAGGCAGTATTGAAGGTTCTCGGTGGCTGTTTCGCTACCTGGAAGGCAGGAGCTCACTCTAGAATCTGAGTTAGAGCTGTTTGGCTGCTATAGCAGATGGTTCCTGTCCTGGAGTTGTTCTTTCATTCCCAATCAACTCTAGCATAGGAGTGACTTGGTGCAAGGAGCATCATCTGGATATGCCACTGAGGGAGTTTCTATTTGGCTGCAGAGCTGCATGTGATCTGTGGCTAAAGCCACAGTGATTAAGGACCATGAACCTTTTGGCCCAACTGATTGGCCGTGTGAGTCGTAATAGTCATTCACGATTCTTAGTGGTATCAAGTTCCTAGTTGTAAATGGTAACAGTATCTTACACACTGGAGAAAGACTAACATTGTATCTACTCGGCTCATTGTGCAAGAGATGGATCAGGTGGATAATTATCCTGTAATTAGTGCTTCAGCAGAGTTAGTTGAATGCCTGTGCTGGAGGAGGTAGTTTATTGAGAAAGTAGATACATTTGTGGCTGGCTAGCTGACTGAGCCAACCACGCCATCATCCACTTCACCATCTCAGAATCCCCCGGCTCTGCCCTCAAGTCGCCCCGCACTTCGCATCGCAGCTGGAACAAGATCTCAGAGAACTAATGGACTGATGCCCCCATAACCTCCGGCCCTCACATTGCAACCAACCTACAAAAAGGCAGTCAAGAACTTCTCCACCTGGATCACGATTGCGCCGACAGAGTCGCCCCCAGCAAGCCTACCAAGCTCAAGGGATCCTCCAGGCAAAGAAGCTGATACACTATAGAACCAAGAAGCTCATAAGCAAGTGACACAAGAGGAAATGGCGCCCCAGCATGAAGGCCATGGACCTAACAACTTTCAAAACATGTGTATTGCATCGAAGCAGCCTCCAACCACAGCATAGAAATCTCCAGCATCTTCAGAGAATTCTCCAACCCCTCAGCCACTGAAAACATCATCCTGCCACTATAGACAAAACAGGATCCCAACAGACAGCTGTTCTCTTCTCAAGACAGGAGTGATTGGAATCTCATCCCAAGCAGGTGGGGTGATAGGCTTTGTAAGGATGGCTTCTTCAAACATAGGCATTCATTCTCGGAGCTAGTTCTGAATGGGTTGTGTTGATTTATTCTTGACACACAAGTGTGAACAGCCTTAGTCATTGGGATATAAAGGGGAAACTGCAGCAAAACCCTATCACAGATGACTTTCCAGTTAGCCATGTTTTCTGGATCAGAAATAGAAATCTGGCAACCCGAACCCTCAGACTAAATGAGTGCAGTCTTAATAGGATTTGCCTTAGCTACCCTGTTGAGTAAGGGTTAGGATGCTTGCTTTCAGAGAAACTGTTGTTAGAGACTGTATGCAAAATGTATACCACTATCGGTCAGCAAGCTGCATTTCCCTATCCAGTTAAATAGCTTACTTGCCCAGATGTTTTGACTGCACAGAAACTTCCAAAGGAGGTGAGCTTTCTTTCCTCACAGATCATCAGGATCAAACTGGTCCATTTGCCTCATCTTGGGGTCACAGGACTTGCCTGTCCACAGCAAGACAAAAGTTTGGAAGTCCTGACAAATTTAGGTTGGTAGTGCCTACTTTGCATCCAATCCCTCCAGTTGTGAGGATTCTTCCTAGCTTAACATAAGGTGTATCAAGGAAAGACAAGCAGAAACGTTCTAATAAAAAGTTTACATTTTTGTCTCTAGGTGCAGTGTCAGATAGGGAAAAGACCATGTAGATGCCAGCCTCTTTGATGTTTGAACAAGTACAATGCAGAAAATTGTAATTGGAGGCTATTGTTATTTAAAACAAGCATTGACATAGCCAATAGGTCTTGCCTTTGGGTCCTTATAAGTGGTTAGCCATGCAACACTTGATGTTGTTGCACCAAGGATAATGTAATGGACAACTAAACACTTATGAGGTCCCAAAGGGGAGACCTATTGGCTATGCCAATGCTTGTTTTTTTTTTTAAGGACAAGCAGTGCGATCAGGCTCCGGCTGCCACCTAGTCCACCGCATCCCATGTAGACGCTGCAGCCATCTTTGAGAGAGGTAGAGAGAGGTAGAGCGGGGTAGAGAGGTAGAGAGGGGTAGAGAGACGTAGAGAGATAGAGAGAGGTAGAGAGACGTAGAGAGGTTGAGAGAGGTAGAGAGGTAGAGAGTTAGAGGTAGAGAGGTAGAGGTTGAGGTAGAGAGGTAGAGAAAGGTAGGGCGAGGTAGAGAGGTAGAAAGAGGTAGAGAGAGGTAGAGAGGTGTAGAGAGGTAGAGAGAGAAGAGGTAGAGCGAGGAGAGGTAGAGAGGAAGAGAGTTGAAGAGAGGTAGAGAGGTAGAGAGGTAGAAAGAGGTAGAGAGAGAAGAGGTAGAGAGAGGTAGAGGTAGAGAGAGGTGTAGAGGTAAAGAGGTAGAGGGGTAGAGAGGTAGAGGTAGAGAGGTTGGGAGAGGTAGAGAGGTAGAGAGAGGTAGAGAAGTAGAGAGAGGTGTAGAGAGGTATAGAGGTGTAGAGAGGTAGAGCGGTGTGGAGAGGTAGAGAGAGAGAGGTAGAGAGGTAGAGAGAGAGGTAGAGAGAGAGGTAGAGAGAGAGAGGTAGAGAGAGAGGTAGAGAGAGGTAGAGAGGTAAAGAGACGTAGAGAGGTAGAGAGAGGTAGAGAGGTGTAGAGAGCAAGGGAGGTGTAGAGAGGTAGAGAGGGAAAGAGGTAGAGAGAGAGAGGTATAGAGGTAGAGAGAGAGTGATTCGAAAGTGGTACGATAGCTCCATGTTGGTCAGAGACGAACATATGTTTCTTCGGAGCAACAATCCAGTCATTCCCACATTTTATCATATTCCCAAACTTCACAAAGACTGTTCCAAACCTCCAGGACGTCCAATTGTGTCCTCCATGAACAGTTGGACTGAACACCTGTCCGTGTTTGTTGATTACTATTTGTTTCCATTCGTAACACAACTTGAATCGTATGTACAGTATACGAAGGATTTCTTGAACAAGATTGCAATTATTGAGTGGGATTCCTCATACCTACTCATAGTATTAGACATAACAAGTCTTTATACATGCATAGAACATCAGCATGGTTTAAGGGCAGTCCAGTTCTTTTTGAGAAAGCAGCAACTATGCTTCATGGAACATTGTAACATGCTGCTAGAATTTGTGGAATTCTGTCTTACCAATAACATGTTCCTATTCGAGGATCAATTCTTTATACAAACATCAGGGGCGGCAATGGGCACCTGCTTTGGCCCCAGCTATGCAAACGTGTTTGTTGGCTGGTGGGAGGAGCAGGTGCCCAAAACTGTGGAGGGTGGCAATGGTGGCCGGGTGGTGCAGTGGCACCGCTACATTGATGACATGTTCATTGTGTGGCAGGGGACGATGGACATGGCTCATGGATATATTCAGGCCCTCCTGAATAACAACGACCTAAACTTACATTTTTCAGGAACAGTGAGTCCAGTGGCAGTGGACTACCTGGACCTGAGGGTGTTCGTGGAGGGAGGAAGTCTGCATACAGCTTTATTCTGCAAAGCCACAGTGGGCAATTCAACACTAAAGTATACTGTACGGAGAGCTTTTAAGATTGAAGAGGAACAGTTCTAAGGATCGGGACTTTGAGGCGGCTGCCTCCGAGTGTATCATGAGATTTAGTGTAAGGGGTTATCAAACTGACATCTTAGAAAAAATCCTACAAAAAGTAAGAAGAATACTCAGAGAGAAATTACTGGCAGAGAAGAAAAACAAGAATGACCAGGTCAAGGGACAATTTCGGATGGTCACCCCTTATTCATCCGAAGCAAACCATCTAAGGAGAATGCTGAAAAAGAACTGGCATATATTAAAAACAGATGCCATTATCAAGGATGATATACCAACACATCCTCAAGTGACTTTCAGGAAAGCCAGATCGTTGAGAGACATGCTAGTCAAAAGCCACCTAGAACCTATACCAGGGAGAACTAGTACTTTGAAGGATAGGAGGGGCTGTTATCCTTGCGGAAGGTGCAAGGCTTGCACCAACAGCAAGAAGGTTCTAGGGTACAAACTACCGGCCACCAATATAACTAAGCCTATAACCAAGTTTATCACCTGTAGTACTTCCTATGCAGTGTATTGCCTGGTCTGACCCTGCGGGCTGCAATACATAGGAAGCACTATACACCAACTAAAAATCAGAATCTTGGAGCACTTAAGGGCCATTGACAAGGTAGACGTAGCATATCCTGTGGCACTGCACTTCTCAGAATTGCATCAAAGAGACAGGACTAAGCTTCAGTTTTATGGCCTAGACTATGTTTCATTTAATGTTAGAGGTGGAGACAGGTTGAGGAAACTGCGCAGACTGGAGTCTCGATACATTATAGACCTACTGACAAAATCCCCAGGAGGATTAAATAGTGGGTAAGAGTTAGCTGTACATTTGGTATCATGAATTAATGGAATTCAATTTGTATTTCTATCTGTACCTAGACATGATGAATTGATTATTTGTTTTATCACTCTTTTTCTATTGAATTGAATCAAGTAAAATGAAATAGTCCATAGACATGTGTACATCAATCAATTTTAATTTTAAAATTCAAAATTAACATTGACTATGATTTGACCTGTTTAATGGAAAGGTTTACAGAGGGGACACCAGCCGATACACGGCGAGATGGAAGATAGACAATGACATGTGTTTCATGAATTGATTAATGATAATCATGAGAATATTATCGTATTAACAATATGACTAGTTCTTCAACAATGTTAAATTAATTAGATTTTCTGTCATGTTTGCAATTTTGCAGTACATTTATATAAAGAAGCACACCATTATTTGCAAGGTTGTATTTACCACTTTAAAATGGTGCCCACGATAGTAAAGGGGTGCTTGTCCCTTCTTAATTTCCATATCGAAAGTCAGTGTTTTTAAACGTGCTTCCTTCGTTGTGTCATGAACACTGAGGAAGGCGTCACACCGAAACGCGTTTGTTCACTGTCTGCTCAATAAAGAGTTTGAAGCATCCCCGGGAGTGGGGTAATTCTTTATAAATAAGGAGTTGGAGCACGAATATATATATATATGTAGTGAACAAGCCTAACCAGGATTGTATCCATATATATATATATATATATATATATATTTGTTTTTTAATAAATGAAATTTACTCACAAATACCTAAGGATAGGTTAGAACAGGGCACAGTAAGGAATCTCTGTTGTATGCACCCCCTATAGAGCACGTGTGGATGTGTTGCGAGATGATGAATGATGCTGTTAGACTGACGTTTGTTACATATGAAAAGGAAATGGATGGATGTACACATAACTAACAATAAGGTTATAGATCTAGGGAACTGAGAGCTTTTGGATAAATGCCCTCACCATGAAGTGATATTTAAAATAAATAAAATTGTAAAAAGAGAGGGTGGTGATAACATGCTGTCCCCATACAGTGATTACCTTATGAATTTGTGGTTCCCTTAGAGCCTGTTGTGCCTGACACCAGTACTATATTATTATTTATACCTGTAGAGGCAGAGTATTTTTCTCTCCTCAGTGGGTTTTAGCATTTAAGTCCATCCACAGGGTGAAAGCCTCTTTGCCATCATACTGGGATACCAAGTACACCTCGTTCACTGTGAGTCCCAATGTCAATGCGCAGGCAATAAAGAGAGACTTAGACCACCTATGCTTGGAAGGTGGTAGCATCGTCTTGCAGTAGACTGATGACATCCTTGTGACATCTCCATCACTTGAGGCCTGTGAAAGCCTGTGACAAAAGACACTGTAGCTCTGTTGAACTACCTCCAGGAGAGAAGCCACAAAGCCTCATTGTCAAAATGCCAGTGCTGCCAAAAGATGTGACTTACCTGGGTTTTGTGATATTCCAAGGTACACGCCGCATATCACCTGACAGGATGAGAATGTTTCAGTGCATTCAGCTCCTGCCCACCAAGAAAGCAATGATGTCCTTCCTTGGAATAATGAACTGCTGCCATCAATGGGTCCATGAATGCAGATGCTATGACTAATGAACTTGCAAACTGTTTCAAGAAATTGAAAGAGACATTGTGTACTGTGCCATCATGGGGACTGCCTGACTACAAACTGCCTTTCCATCTTTGTTTCAGAGCAAAATAACATTGCAAATGAAGTGGTGATGCCAATGGTGTGCTAACACTGCTGGAAAAGAAAGGCCTGTGGGACACAACTATGTGACTTTGCTTTCTGCAGTGATGAGGGGTCCGCAGCTGTGATGGTGGAGAGGACGGCTCCCATTGTTTTGGACTATACCTGTATTGTCTTGGTGCCATATTTGGTGCAGTTGTTGCTGTCTGGATCGACACAACATTTTTCTGATAACAGGCACACAGGTTATATTGGCATCATGTAAGATGCCCACCTGTTAATTTGGCAAAAATATTACCTGCAATAGGTTATTCTGATGAGATACATTCCCTTAGAAACAGATAAGACCCCTAAGTAAGTTGGTGCTGAGATTGTAGAAAACGGCACCACGCCAAGATCAGACACTATTAGTAAAGACAGACCATGAGTGGTACACTGATGGTTCCTCTAGCAGAATGATAGACACTGATTACAGAGAAGGGTATGCTATAGCAATAGCTGAAGTGCAGCTCTGCCACTTGGAACATCTACCCAATAAGATGAGCTGTAAGCTGTAACAAAGCATGAATACTAGTCAAGGGTAAAACTGTTAACATTTACACTAACTCACATTATGCTTTGCAGTTCTTATTTGTGACCAGCTGTGGAAGTATTATGGAGTCATAACAGAAGCAGGGCACCTTATTAAAAATGGTCCTGCCATTGCTGACACAGCTTTAAATGAAAGCATGTTACAGCCAGTGCTGATAGGACTAATGAACAAGACACTTGTTGCAAGCTAATGTAAAGGAAGCACAATGGTCTGCAACACCAGATGAACATAGAGGGAGGATTGTTGATGGATGTGAGCCGAATAATGAAGAGAGTATGGGCCAACCAGGATGAGATGCCTGCGTCCCCACGCAGTATGTTCCTTTCCCTTACAAGACTGGAGCAGGGACCCTCTGATATTGCACAAGGGAGGATGAAGGTGCAGATGCATGTTGCTTCCCAGTGAATCGATTCATTTCAAAATGAATGGAGGTGTACCCAACAGGGAAGAATAATGCAGCAACTGGGGCGCAGTACTTCAGTAAAGCCATCTCTCCAAGATTAGGACCCACCAGGGCATAAATAGTGATAAAAGATCACTTAGTGACTACATTTATGCTAAAGAGGTTGTTTTTGAGAATGATGTATAACATGCATACCCCATACCACCCTCCAACATGAGGCCAGGAGGTGTAAATGAACTCCAAAAAAAAAGAAAAAAAAGATTATTAGTAAAAGCAACTGATGGAACAGGCCTGAAATGGCCTGATGCTCTGACTTTAGTACTGCCTGCAATGTGGCAAAGACTTCTACAAGCGATTATGGATGCATGGTCATTGCGAGAAAAATAAAAGCTGTTTCTTTTAGTTCTAGGTGGACTGGACCACAGACGGTGAACCATCCTCATGAATGGATTGAGTGGAGAAGATGCAAGGCAGCGCCCCAACGCCTGAGAGGAGGGTACCAGAAAGTGATGACCATCAGTCACCAGAGGACCTGCGCAACACAGCAGTCATGAAGAGGACAGACCAGACCATTTCCACGATCCATGGGGGCCCATCATAAAGTGTCAGAAGGACAGACAACAACTGATGCTGTTGAGTGAAGTACACAACACAGTCTCAAAGAAAGGTGATGGTCTGCACCTGCAGAAAAATAGACTGAAGAGGACAATGCAGGGCAGGTCCGTGAAACCGCCCCTGAACAAGACAACTACAGACCAGGAGGAGAAGCAGATGACCGCTCACTGCATGCCTTTAATTTACTGACACTTGCAAAAAGTGCCCAGGAACTGAGTGACTAAAGTGACACTGTAGCACTATGCATTGCACAGAGAAAAATATTTGATGGACACTTACTGCCGGTATCACAACAGCCTGCTGATATAATATGGTTCTCATCAAGATGTATCAATGTGACAATATATGCATTTTATGCAAACACTGTGTAATGCCATTCAAAGATATGTAACTAATGTTTCCTTCATATACATATATATGTATATTTTGGTTTTACACTAATGTTGGATAGGTCTATCCAAAAGGGGGGATTGTTGTAAAATATATATGAATAGCCATAGAAATGCATGTGTATGCACTTCAAGAGATATCATGCTTAGATAGATCACATTAACATGAGGCCTGGAGCTCAAAAGTCTGACCTTGACTGGACAAGCTTCAACACGCTATTCTGTACCCCCTTAGAGGTCACTTTGCTTGTCCTGACTATATGCTATTTCTTAATCTGGTTGTGCAAGTTGCTTACACAGTGCTGAGCCAGCCTTTCTGGTCTGCCCCTATCTGGCTGCTTATAATTTGCATGGTGCAGACATTGCACATCCATATCAGCCATATTTGGCTTGGTGCCTTATTTTGTTCCGCTGACATGGCATTACTCAAGGAATATAGCACCTAGAAATCTATCACTCTGGGAAGAAGCAGTCTGAGAGCCCCTAAGGTGGCAGATCTGACTTCTTCCTTCCTAATTAGCAATGATGCATGCTTTTTGTACCAATAAATACATTTCACTCTGTTTCTGAGCAAACCTGCTATGTCTAGTGAGTTTCATTCATTTGCTCCTGGGAGGGTGCCAGTATTTCCCCATCAGCACGGGTCAGTATCATTCATACTGAAGAGAAACTGAGTCATAACAAAACTCGGACATAAATATATGACCCAAATAACGTGCCGCTTATGGTTAGAAAGCGACGTTCCCTTCAAAAATAATTATGGCAATTCGAGAATACCGATCGATCATTATGGAGGACTGCGTTATCGGCATTCAGAAGCAGAGCTTTGGAGGAAAGAAAAATTGAATGAGAGGCATCAAAGTAGGAATCTGCAAGCGGCAAATCGGCTGTTATTCCAACATTCAGACAAGCACGGGAGTGGTGCATGCGTGCATGCGCGTGCAGTCTGCTCTTTTTGGAAGCACATACTTGTGCTTGTGGCGCGCCCCTGCTCGCTCCCGCAAAGTGGATGCCACCACAAGCGCGAGTATGTGCTTCCAAAAAGAGCAGTGCGACGGCTTAAGGTACTCCTAGGCAGCGCTTGCGCGCTGCGTAGGCGAGACCTAAAGACCTAAAGACTCATTTAGATGGTTCCACAACTTTCTAATCATAAGCTGAGCTCTCTAATTGAATATAAGATGTGCCTCCAGATATCTATTTTTTACAGTTTTTTCAGCCAGATCCATGTTCAAGATGAACCACAAATCACAAATTTAAGCTAATGTTTTCCAAAGCAGAAACTTTCACCATACTCGTATTATCCCCTTCATCCAAAATCCATGGCAATTTAAAATGTTGCCTACTCCAAGGCATAGAAATGTGCACTATGTAGATAAGGTTTTTTCAGTTTTCAGTTTTTAACGTCTTTAGTTCGAATTTTCTTCATAAAAGACATGCATAATAATACAAAACATATAACAGAAATATTTTTACAGACAAAAAAACAATTTGTTTAAAAACTCAATTAAATGTACATATAAAGACGTCTATAAGAATGCTAAAACTTGAATTTATGAGAAACAATACATTAATACTGCCCAAATATGATAGATAGGCTATAGCAGACTTTTTGGGGTTTTTCAACTTGAAGTACTACGAACATACCTAGTTCTAATTAACCAGGCCCACCCTAGGAATTTTGCCAGCCCTATGGATAACCATTCGGCTGTGTTAAATCTCAGGATAATCAGTGCTTCTCTGCTCGCCCGGGTGTTTAATCTATTACAAATTGGTTTCAGCCACTTATATCGTGGTTCGTGGTAAGCAGTACATGCGAATAAGAAATTACCTACAGATTCATTGCTTACAGAACAGCAGGGACAAAATCTGGACTCCGACTTCTGCCAACCACTAGTAAATTCCCTTAGTGGCAAAGTACCTATACGAAACTGATGGTAAAGTTTCCTGTCTAAACTTTTTGGGATAATATCCCAATAGGTCTCTGTGTGTGGAACTACTTTGTGAATCAAAAACAAGCCTGTCAGATTGGGTTTCGCCGAAAGCGCAACGTGCTCTTCTTTGACCATGGACCAGAAGAGAAGTTTAAAATCTTTCTTTGATGGGAAAGTGTGGGAACCCGTCTCGGACCAAAGCAATGGAAGGCCCATTCTAGTAAGAGTGTTCTTAATAAGCTTAAACCAGGGTATTTCTCCTGCCCCTTGTTGCGCTCTTACATCCTGTATCTCCTGGGCAAACATGGCAAGTTCCGGGGTGGACCATATGCGTCTCCATAACGCCACCATCCTATATTGGGCTTGGTGTTTAATAGAATAGAAGTCCATATCCATCATGAGTGGTAGTGCTGGTGTTGAGGGGGGGAGACTGACTAAATTGCGGAAGAATTTATTCTGAATCCTATCAAGGACAGCCAGATCCACACTTCCCCATATGTCAGCCCCGTATAGTATGGCTGAACTAATTTTGGCGCTATAGATTTTAAGCGCAGGTAAAACTCTTTTGGTCAAAGAACATCGTTGCTCCTTCACTAAGCAGCCAGATAAACGAGCAAATTTCAAGCTAAGCGCCGCAATTTGTTCTTTCCAGCGTAACCTATAGTCTATAGTGACACCTAAGTATGTCATAACCTCAACCTGTTCTAGGCTAGACCCATTCATCGTTACATGGCCCCTCAATGATTTATTTTTTGTCAGGACCATGAACTTTGTTTTGGGAATATTAATTTCAAGATCATTTTCGTTACAAAAGTCCACAAATTTATTAATAGCCACCTGTAAACCCATCTGAGTTTTAGCCAGAATTAGGGTGTCATCAACGAAGATTAAAAGGGGAAATTTGGTCCCACCCAGCGTTGGTGCGTCAGTCGGGGTAGCTGAGAGGAACTTTACCACCTGGTTGATAAAGAGTATAAATAGGGTAGGGGCCAGGACACAGCCCTGTCTCACTCCACGGGTCACAGGAAAGGAGTCCGTTACCTGGCCCTGACGACCCCATCTAACTCTGGCGAATTTTCCTCGTGCAGCCGGATTGTGAGTTCTAGGAGGGCAGTAGGAACACCCATCCTCCTTAAGGCTGCCCACAACTTTCCCCTGGGGACCAAATCAAACGCAGATTTGAGATCCACAAATGCTGCGAATATAGTGCCTCCTCTCAAAAACACAGTTTTCCAGTAGATCATTACAAATCTGAGTATTTGGTCAACTGTGCTAATATTAGCCCTAAAACCGGCCTGCAAAGGAGACAGGATGTCAACTTCCGTCATCCAGTGCTGAATTTTTCCTAACAGCATTCTGGCGGTTACCTTTTGTAGGGCGTCGATGAGGCTAATAGGTCGATAGTTTCCCGCATCAGTTCTATCCCCTTTTTTGTACACGGGTAATATCTCCGCCCCTTTCCACGAATCTGGTATCCTAACCCCTCTAGCTATGGCGTTCGCTAAGATGGTTATATAAGGGACCCAATGTGCTTGGTCAAACTTAAAAAGGTCCGCAGGGACACAGTCCATTCCAGGAGCTTTTCCATTCTGCACTTGTTTTAAGGCTGTAATAGCCTCTATTTCTGTGAAAACAATCTGATCAAGTGAGGGCACCACAGTCAGTACACTGGTATCTTCCCTCAAATTAAGGGAGATCCGTTCCGTGTTACTAAACTGTGCCGAGTAATGCTTGACCCATTTCTCTACAGGGACATAATTAACAGGGACTTGTTGGTCCCCAGTCCCTCCCCATTTAACGACCTCCCAGAATTTTTGTTGGTTAGTAGAAGTACTTGCATTATATAAATCTAACCAACGTTGCTCATCCCAATTTGATTTTGCCTCTTTAAGCACCTTCTTATAGTTAACCCTTCCTAGTTTTATATCAATGGCTGACTTAGATTTAATAGCAGCTATCAAGGAGCTGTGGGCAAGGCGACAGGTCTTATTGTACCATTTCGCTCCTGTTTGAGCTGGACCGTTTTTACTTCTTGTTACAGGCTCAATAAAAAATGTTTTAATTTTGTTAAAAAGAGACTCATGAATCGTCCCAATTTGTTCCAATGATGTACCTTCATCTAATATGGACACCATCAAATTTGTAGCTACTAAGACCTCGTCGGCAACCTTATCAATAGTGGTGGGATTATCCAGAAACCTAGCCCAACGTACCCTTCTACTGTCGTTCGTGAGAACAGCCTCAGCGGTAGCAAAATTAGTTGCAGTACCTAATTGTGAATCCCCATTTATTAATAGATTTGCCACTAAAGGATTGTGATCACTTTCTGGCCTTGTAATTATTTCCATATCCTCCAGTAAGTTCCAATACTCCATCCTAATTAAGAAATAATCAATACGGCTAGAATGAAGGGAGTTGTCAAAAGTAGCTTTTCCCAACAGATCTGATTTTGTCCTCCCATTCGCTGCTCGTAGATCCCATTCGAGGCAGAGACCTAACCACTGCATAGCAGCCTCTGTTACTTTCTTGACAGGTGGAATGGATAAATGGGGAATATTCCAGTACCGATCAACTTCTCCATATCCCCCGTTATCCAAGTTGGGAATCGGTTCAAATGAACAATTGAAATCCCCTGCCACCATTACACATTTATCTCTGTCAATGTTATTCAGTATGGAATCTAAATCATCAACCGCTCTCATTGGCTTCCCACCAGGTCGCCCCCTTGCATAAATGTTAATTAGAATGGTGTCTTGATTATTTTTACTAGTTAATTTCAAGACTAATATGTCATTACTTGGTGTGGAAAGGTCTATGATATTAAAACCTAAGGATTGTCTAATCCAAATAACAAGGCCTCCAGAGGGGCGACCTATTAAACCTTTACAGGCTGGTTTATAATAATTAAGGTAGCCAACCCGGTAAATAGCATCAGTTGACCAACTTTCCTGTAACATGATTAATCAATCAATCAATCAATCATTGGCATTTATAGAGCGCTCTACTTACCCGGAGGGTCTCAAGCCGATTACATCGTGTAGTTCCACAAAAGACCCCCAATCAGCCTCAGACATTTTCCCTTTTAGTCCCGCAATATTCCATGATAAGACCGTGAGGGTATGTGATGGTATCTTTGGTGAGTTAACAACTAAATCCACATTTTCCCCAGGGATCAAGGGTATCGGAGTGTAATTTGAGGAATTACCCCTGCCTATCCCCCCCTGGATACTTTATCTGTACTCTGGTACTGTCCCTTCCGTGATAGATATAGGATTGTTGGGAGAACAACTCGCAGCAACTCCGGCCAACCCAGATACCAGAGGCTCATTTTCAAGTCAGTCCACACCTTCCAGACCAGATAAGGGTGCAAACCGGTTCGAAAGGTGGGGCTGAAACAGTGGATACATAGATGTTTCGAAGTGAAATCTTCCTCTGGATCTTTCCCTTCTGATGTGATGGAACGGTGTTTGGGCGCTATTGGAATATAGTGCGGGGTAAAAATAATGCAGAGATAGAGTCTGTACATCCCCAACTCTACCAAATCTTGCTTCCCTACTGATGTATTCAACAACCCATGGCTCCCTAAAACTGATTACTACACAATCCCCCTCGAGATCTTTTTTGCTGTAACCTACCCAGTCCACCCTCCTAACACTAAGAATTTCAATATTCGAGTTTGGGGGGAGTGGGCGATTTTTATTCAACCAGAATGTTACCTTGTTGTAAAGATCCTTGTGTGTTTCTCTCTTACCATCTCCAAGGGGAGCCACGCCAGTTAGAATGATGGTGTAAGGCAGTGACTCAGGGGGGAGGTTTACACATCGTTTATTTGGGACAGATTTAATCCTGGGCCGTGTGCTTTGGTCATGATGACTGGTGGGGATTGGGATTGAATGTTTCTTGGCCGGAGGAAGCGTTGTAACCTTTTGCAGGGGTGTACTCTCAATGATAGGTGTTTTCTTTATGACAGGAACGGGTTTTTGTTGTGGTACTTTTATGATGGATGGTGCTGTTTTCAAATTGTTACCCCCAACTTTATTGTTCGCATTGGTGGTCTTCAGAAGAGTCGGGGCGGATGGGGCCATACCTTTAGAGGCTAAGGTAGCATAGATTTTGTTAGTTGTCACTATATTGTCTTTTACCAGCGTATCTAAGGAGTCCATTTTTTTATTTAATAATCTGGTCCTATCAAATAGCGGTAAAAGTAATGATTTGATTAACAACTCTATTTTAGCCAAAAATATTCCTTCAACAATGTTAACTGTGGTGTTGTGTTTCTCAGGTTGAACCTCAGCCATAGAATTGAGTGACTGTGTAGGAGAAATAATAGTAGATCCCGAACCCTCAATGGGTGTCCCTGAATCATGCGAATCAACCCTTTTACGTTTCCCAGGATTGTAAATGGGTGAGTGATGCGAATGGTTAGAAGAGTTCGCTCGCTCAGTACTTAGTATAAGATTTGGGGAGTCTGAGAGACCTGTTACCTCACCAGACAGGTCATGATAAATAGTCCCACCATTCACCACGTTATCATGGACCGTGTCATATACACTTTCTTTACTAACCCCCTCTAAATCCAATGTTTGAATCGCAGAAGCAGATACTGTCACTGAATCTACATTAACATCAGGGCTATCTTTGGTCAGTAGTGAAAGAGGGACAGGAGAGACAGCCTCATTAATTTTACCGAGTGAAGATCGCTTGCCTGTAATTAGGTCAAGCGAAAGGCGTTTTTCGGCAAGAGCTATCTCCTTCTCCAAAATAGTGGTGGTGCGTTTAAAAAATTGGTCAATCGTACCGGTAAATGAGCCATTGGTGGTGGAAACCTGGACTTGTCTTTCTTTACCTGACCGTAAGGTCATTTTTTAGCCGTACACAAACTGAACTTACACTAAGCGCAAGATGCAAACGACAATCTTCAATCAATCAATCAAGATAGATTCTACCAACGATAAAGCCACTAAAATAACATTAGCCTGGCAATACAATGAAAAACCATCAACTGGTAAATACCAAGTACAGCAGAGAGTATGGGAAGAAAATATTTGGGGGATGGCCCGGCCCGGCCTCTACCGGCCCCGGACGGCCACAGACGGTCCCGCCCTTGTCCCGGGCTTCTCCCGGACCGCTCCCGCGCGCTCCCGCGCAGCGGGTTTGCTAAGGCCTTTAAATACCTATCAGTGTTATGGGCGGGGGGGCGTGGCCGGCAGGGAGAGCAGCCCAGCTGTTGGCAATGGGGCACGCAGGGGCTCCTGGTCCACGGAGTCCCTGCTCCGTGCTCGCAGCCCTGCTGGTCCGGTGGTAATGCCCTGAGTCAGCAGCCCCTTGTCCGAACCACGCTGCGGGACCCGCGTAGCGGGTCCGGCGAGGTAAGAAGTTCGATCCCAAAGTCAATCCCAGAGGCAGGAGGGCTTCCGTTAAGGTGGCTAGCAGCAGTCCAGTGCAGCTTTCTGAAAATGAGAGTCCCGTTTGAGCGCGGGAGATCCTGCTTGTTAAGCTCCGTGGGCGGGGGGCGTGGCCGGCAGGGAGAGCAGCCCAGCTGTTGGCAATGGGGCACGCAGGGGCTCCTGGTCCACGGAGTCCCTGCTCCGTGCTCGCAGCCCTGCCGGTCCGGTGGTAATGCCCTGAGTCAGCAGCCCCTTGTCCGAACCACGCTGCGGGACCCGTGTAGCGGGTCCGGCGAGGTAAAAAGTTCGATCCCAAAGTCAATCCCAGAGGCAGGAGGGCTTCCGTTAAGGTGGCTAGCAGCAGTCCAGTGCAGCTTTCTGAAAATGAGAGTCCCGTTTGAGCGCGGGAGATCCTGCTTGTTAAGCTCCGTGGGCGGGGGGCGTGGCCGGCAGGGAGAGCAGCCCAGCTGTTGGCAATGGGGCACGCAGGGGCTCCTGGTCCACGGAGTCCCTGCTCCGTGCTCGCAGCCCTGCCGGTCCGGTGGTAATGCCCTGAGTCAGCAGCCCCTTGTCCGAACCACGCTGCGGGACCCGCGTAGCGGGTCCGGCGAGGTAAGAAGTTCGATCCCAAAGTCAATCCCAGAGGCAGGAGGGCTTCCGTTAAGGTGGCTAGCAGCAGTCCAGTGCAGCTTTCTGAAAATGAGAGTCCCAAGGTTTTTAAGTTGTAAGACATTCTGTACCCTAAATTGAACATACTTTACGTAAGCATGGTGTCTGAAAAGCATGACTGGCAATACCTGCTGCCTGCTCCGGCGAGGTGGCATGTGAGTTTTAAGGTAAGATTCAGCAGGCCTTATTATAAGTATAGGTGCTATTTATGGCACACAATAAATAACCGGGGTACATTATGTATTGGGTCCGCCAAATACCACCTATTACGAGTTTCTGGGGAAAAACATGCAGATTTTGGTGTTTAACGCACCAAAATCTGCATGACACTGCAAATATCGTATGCTTTTCCCTGTTAGAAATGTAACTAATTTTTTGTTATTATCAGTTGTGCTAAATAAAACCAAACCCGTAATCCTGACCCATGCGTAAACAGGGCTTTACGCCTTGGTTGCAATTTAGCGAGCAACTCATAATTCGGGCCAGTGGTGATGGAAGTATTTTCAGAGTGGGGGGTGCTGTCATCAGTGTTACATTTCTGAAGTCATTGGGACTGTGAAAAATCCAAGCAAATGAGCCACGCCCATTCAGCAGGAGAGTGTTAAGGACGTGGTATGTAAAAGGAGGTGCGTTTTGGAGTATACCATCGTAAAACTAGTACTTTTAAAAACAGTACATTTTCCATTGAAACAGCCCGAAAAAAATCACACAGATAGGGCAGTTTTACTGATAAAACCATAACGCAGAAAAATAATGTGTGAAAATCGAGTTTCAGCAAATATTTATTTTTTGCACATCACCAAGTAAAATGTTTTGATATTTTTAATCCTATTAAAATCTTCGGATTCATCACACATGATAATAAAAAAAAGCTTCATTTGTGCTTTCTTAACTGCTGATATATTTTGAAATATTATTCAGTTAATTTACAGGTATTTACATGTTGCTGTGTTTCACTCTCTCTCTATCCCATCAAGATAATCATATAGTTCAATTTACAAAATGCTATAAATTTGCAGTTAGAGACTTAAAAGTATAAGCAGTAATATGTCAGAAGTGTTTTACTGACATTTGACCACGGTCTTTGAACACAGAAGGAATGTGTCAAGATAAAAATTTTAAGTTAAATGCATCTTTGTTGCTGAGTCACCTTCTGAACTACAGCCTGGTTATGTTGAGGTACCCGTACTTCTAGCACCTATGAAGAGAGGCTCAGAAAGGAGTACCGAAGGAGAGCCTGACTAGCAAAGGGGATGAAAAGGCTGATAAGTATTATCTGAACTGTGAAAAGCAAGAAATGGTGCTCAGATGGGGAACCTCACACACTGGTTCCCTACATGAATTGAGAAGACTTGCAAACAAAACACAACCAACTTGATACATGCAGGCCACATGTTCGCATCTTGCCAGGGCTGGTGAAATGTTTCCATTCTTCTGAGATCTATGTGACAGGCACCTGTGAGCAGGTGAAAGTAGTAAATGTACTCAAGTGCTATGGATCATTCAGCTGATGTGTGCTTTACAAATTATGCTTTTCATGAGGTGCTTATTGGTAGCACACAAAAGGATATTTTTGCATGTGTATACAGAACTTAATTATCTTGACTAACTTGCTTTTTTTTAATTACTCCCAACTTCATAAGGTTAGCCATCAGAGGTATATGGACGTACATTACTGTGCGCAGAATTTTACATTGTTGGGGCTACGGGAAGAAGATTAAAAAGAAAGATGGAAAATATGTTTAGTTGCCATATCATCTTCCACACACCTCGTGAATAAGAGATGCACAGGTAAGAGTTTCCATAAAGAAACACTGGGTCATTGGAACACTTTTCTGTTTGTTAGGTCTCTCCTGAGATAGAGCATGTGATCTCGCTTGCAAGATATTTGTTTACTGAAAGGGGCTTGGCGCACACCCACGTCTCAAAATTTGTTGGCTTTATTTTCACTCTTAATTGCTGCCTCCTATTTGGCCAGGGCATTCCGACTACACTTCTTCTTCTTTTGTTTGGAGCATGGAAAAAGTACCATGAACTGCATTTACCATAATGCTAAGGGACGAACTGTGCTGGGATGTAAAGCATTGTGCTTCCACCCCTTTCTGTTTGAAAAGCCTCACTTGAGACATTGAGCTGAAGAGCTTGTGGAGATGCACCTGTGCGCAGTACTGAGACCTGAGAGGATTGTGCCAGCCAGCTCAGCACCCCAGATGATTTTTTTTATCTCTACTGATGACGGATGATATCCCGAAACACGTGTCTAGAGATTTACAGCACTAACCTGCACCAAAATTGGTGGAATACCCCAGTAAATATTCAAGTAAGCATGTACCATGAACTCCATTTACCATACTGCTAAGGGGCGAACTTTGCTGGGAGGTGAAGCAGTGTGCTCTCACCCCTTTCTGTTTGAAAAGGCTCCCTTGAGCCATTGAGCTGACGAGCTTGTGGAGATGCACCTGTGCGCCTGTGAGCGGTAGTGAGACCTAAGAGGATTGTGGCTGCCTGCTCAGCAACCCCAGATAAAATGTGTTTTTATCTCTACTGATGACTGATTGACTGATGATATCCAGAAACACATGTCTAGAGATTTAAAGCACTAACCTGCATCAACTTTGGTGGAATACTCCTGTAAATATTCAAGTAAGCATGTACCATGAAGTGCATTTACCATAATGCTAAGGGGCGAACTTTGCTGGGAGGTGAAGCAGTGTGCTCCCACCCCTTTCTGATGGACAAAGTACTGATTGATCCATTTGGATTAGTGTCCTTCCACTTCTCATGCTGTGATTGAGGTACTATTTTCTTTATTGTTCCCGGTGTTATTTCTTTCTTCTTCCCCTTGTTGCTTCATCCATCCCGCCCTCCCACTACCGATGTTGCTTCGTCCCTCCCACCTTTCACCCTGACGTTGTCCATGCTGCTTTTTCCCTTCCCCTCTAATTTTCTTTCTTCTTCCTCAATGTTGCTTCTTTCTTCTTCGGTCATGTTGCTTCATCCCGTGTTGCTTCATGTCTCCTATCCTCTTGTTTTCCATGTTGCTTCTTTCCTCCCACCTATCTTTTTCTTTCTTCTTCCTGTGTTGCTTCTTTCTTCTTCCCCATGGTGCTTCTGTCTGTGTTGCTTTTTCCCTTGACCCCTTTCGTTGTCCCTGTTGGTTGTTCCCTATTGTCCGTGTTGCTTATTCCCTCCCACCTTCCCTTCCTTTGCCTGTGGTGCCCGTCCCCCAACCAACATGAGAAAAACAAGCATTTACAATGCAATGGTCTCGGCATTATTAAAGGTAGAGCTATTGGCATTGCTCATGACTTTTTTATTTATTTTTTTAAAATCATAAATAAATGGCATTGTCATTTACATTGCCAATAGCTTAATTGTTAAATAAATGGCATTGCCATTTACAATGCCAATAGCTTAATCGCTCGCAAATGCATGACCTATTGCATTTAAACCCACACAGAGCCACACACACAAAGCCACCCACACACACATACAGAGTCACCCACACAGAGCCACCCACACAGTCATTCACATAGAGACACCTACACAGAGCCACCATCACACAGACAGAGCAACCTACACAGAGCCACCATCACACAGACAGAGCCACCTACAAAAAAAGCTATCCACACAGAGCCACACACACACACACAGAGCCACAGACACAGCCCCACACACACACACAGAGCCACACTCACACACAGAGCCACACTCACACACAGAGCCACACTCGCACACAGAGCCACACACACACACAGAGCCACACACACACACAGAGCCACACACACACACACAGAGCCACACACACACACAGAGCCACACACACACACAGAGCCACACACACAGAGCCGCACACACACACACACACACACACACAGAGCCACACACACAGAGCCACACACACACACACAGAGCCACACACACACAGAGCCACACACACAGAGCCACACACACACACACACAGAGCCACACACACACACAGAGCCACACACACACAGAGCCACACACACACACACACACACAGAGCCACACACACATACACAGAGCCCCCCCCACACACACAAAGCCCCCCACACACACACAGAGCCACACTCACACACAGAGCCACGCTCACACACAGAGCCACACACACACACAGAGCCACACACACACACACAGAGCCACACACACACACAGAGCCACACACACACAGAGCCATACACACACACAGAGCCACACACACACAGAGCCACACACACAGAGCCACACACACACACACACACACAGCGCCACACACACAGAGCCACACACACACACACAGAGCCACACACACAGAGCCACACACACAGAGCCACACGCACACACACACAGCCACACACACACACACAGAGCCACACACACACAGAGCCACACACACACACACACACAGAGCCACACACACACACACAGAGCCACACACACACACAGAGCCACACACACAGACAGAGCCACACACACACACACAGCCACACACACACACACACACACAGAGCCACACACAGACAGAGCCACACACAGACAGAGCCACACACAGACAGAGCCACACCCAGACAGAGCCACACCCAGACAGAGCCACACACAGAGAGCCACACACAGACAGAGCCACACACAGACAGAGCCACACAGACAGAGCCACACACAGACAGAGCCACACACAGACAGAGCCACACACAGACAGAGCCACACACAGACACAGAGCCACACACAGACACAGAGCCACACACACACAGAGCCCCACACACACACAGAGCCCCACACACACACACACAGAGCGGTTGCGACTAGAACAACGCAGGCGCCTGTCACAAATCAAAACCAGATAACAGAAAGCAAATGGCATTGGTTGGTTAGAAGCACAAGTTCAAAGTCAAATTCAAAGGTCGGAGCCTAAAGGGTAAAAACATAGGTCAACGGTCAGGACAAATGAACATAAACTTATACCACAGATAAAATAGAACGTGGGAGGCCCAAACCGAAAGAATCAAAATCCAAAAATGTTCCCAAACAAAGGTGACTGCTGAAACATTGGCAAAGGCAGCAAGTGTGGTGGGAGAGACATGGGAGGGGCGCGTCTGGGAGCCCGGGAGGGTCTGGCACAGCGCTGATGTCATTGTCATCTCGGAGCTGCGCGGGCAGCCGCCACATCAGACCCCAGGAAGATGTGGAGAGGGCATTATTGGCAACTGGGAGTGGCACCATTAAAGGGAGACCGTGGCTGTCCTGGCTGGTACCAGGCTCTACCCACACACACCCTCCGCTCGGGGGCAAGGTCTGCCCAAGACGTGCAGCGGCGCTGCTCCCTGCTGCAGCAGTGCCATGTGCCCCGATACACCCGGGCACCGAGACATGCAGACAGGAGACACTAGATGTACACATGGTGGGTGGGGGGGCAGGTGACACACATGGGGGGCTGGTTAACACAAAGACAGGACGAGGGAGGAGGAACAGTCAGGGAGCTCGCGGACTAAAACACGAGGGGGGAGGGGGTGCAGGAGAGAGCAGACAGAAGATTCATAAACGGCATAGACAATGAGTGACAGCAGTGATATCAGGCGTGAGTGTCCACACATGAGGCTTCAAGGATGAGGGAAGAGACAGGCGGCATGAGGGCACAGACAGGAGGAATGAAGTCAACATGGGGGCACAAACAAGAAGCATGAGAGCACAGACAGGAGGCATGAGGGCACAAACAAGAAGCATGAAAGCACAGACAGGAGGCATGGGGACACAGACAGGAGGCATGGGGGCACAGACTGGAGGCATGGCAGCACAGACTGGAGGCATGGCAGCACAGACTGGAGGCATGTCGGCACAGACTGGAGGCAGGCAGCACAGACAGCGGGCATGAGGGCACAGACAGCGGGCATGAGGGCACAGACAGCAGGCATGAGGGCACAGACAGCAGGCATGAGGGCACAGACAGCAGCATGAGGGCACAGACAGCGGGCATGAGGGCACAGACAGCAGGAATGAGGGCACAGACAGCGGGCATGAGGGCACAGACAGCGGGCATGATGAGGCATGCATAAGAACCCAAAGTCTGTAGTCAGGAACGAGCAGGCAGGAGATGTACACAAAACACACTGCCAAAGAGGAGAGAGTTAAAAGGAAGCAAGTCAGAGGAGGGTTTACACTAACAGGTAGAAAACAGGGAGGAGGTGACAGGACTGACAGTGAGCCACAGGACGGACATGCAGCAAAACCCAAGAAAGACGGAAGAAGAGGAGGCAGGGTGCCCACTCCCCAGAAGCACCCACAGGGGTCGTGCCAGGACACACACACCAGCAGGGGCATCGGCGGGACACAAGGATGGGCAGAGCAGGGCACACACCCGGGCAGGTGCAGCAGGACCCACCCCCAGACAGTGGCAGCTCAGCCATCTGCAGGACACGCCCAGGCAGGAGCCGCAGATCACACAGTCAGGACGCCCCGGCCGGGCACGCCGGGAGTGGGTGACTTACCGGGGGCCTGGCAGTCGGCGCACACGTTGTTCCCCGGCCTCTAGATGAGCTCCTGCAGGGCTCTCTTGTTCCTCTCCTCTGCCATGGTGCCCGCGGGCGGCTGGAGGTGCCCTGCTCCCCTCTCCGGTGCCTCCTACCTCCCGGCGGACTCTGGGCGCAGGGGCAGAGGGCAGGCGGCGGGCTCCTCTCTCATCGCGGCATTACCTGCAGCTCCGGAGTATTTCCCAGCCGGAGCCCTCCTCCTCAGCCATTCAAAGTGCAGGTAACTGCTCAAGAGCGCCAGCTCTGCTCTGGTTCCGCTAGGCCTTTACTACAGCAGCCTGTCTTCCAATGTGTCGGGCGGCTGGAGGTGCCCCGCTCGGAAGGTGGCCAAGACACAAGGGATGATTAATGAGAGAGTGATACCACAGAGAGGAAGTTGAGGCAGTGAAAGTTACAAAGTGTAAGGGTATTAAACCACAGCGTGATGGAGAGGAGGTAGCTGAGAGGATAAAGGGCAGTGTGACTGAGAGGGGGTAACTGAGGGTGGGTGGACCGTGTGACCGGGAAGGGGCAGATTGCACGTGGTGAAGAGTTGAGACATAGGGAAGTAGGGTGAAGGAGATGGAAGGGCACATGAGATGTCAGGAGGCAGGCAGGTACGTCACAGATGATAAGCAGGGAGTATGTATGATGGAGGGCAGTCGAGGGAGTGAATGAGAAAGGAAAGTGAGTGCAAGTGGTGAGGGCCCTCTCAGAGCAGTTTACATCTCACATCATGCGACGGAAGTCTACAGCAGCAGGGAGAGGGAGAGTTCAGAAGTACGGGGGGCCTCAGCCGCTGGGAAATGCCTCTCCTCCAGGTGTGAGTGTGCGTGAGGGTGAGAGGCAGGTACCCGGGTCCGCGGTTCCGGGACGGAGTCCGCACCCAGCAGCGGGGCCGGGGAGGAGTGGAGTGAGACACCGGGGTGGAGTGAGACCATCATGTGACGGAAGTCTACAGCAGCAGGGAGAGGGAGAGTTCAGAAGTACGGGGTGCCTTGGCCGCTGGGAGATGCCTCTACTCCAGGTGTGAGTGTGCGTGAGGGCGAGAGGCAGGTACCCGGATCCGCGGAGTCCGCACCCAGCAGTGGGGCAGGGGAGGAGTGGAGAGAGACACCGGGGTGGAGTGAGACCAGGGAGGAAACAGAGGAGAGAGAAGCGCCAGAGGGAGCGGGAGAGCGCAGCAGAAGAGACGGGAGAGAGGTGAGGAGGCGCCAGGTAAGTAGGGAAAGGGGCAAAGCTGAGAGGGCCGGACGGAGCATCCTGCTGGTGGGAGGTCAGCTCGACAGGCCTGGCAGGCTGCAGTACCGGGGCTCGCCTATAGGGGGCGTCATTTCCTACCTACCCCCCGGGTGTCCTCCGTTTGTTGGCATCTTCCATTGGCGCCCAAACTTTACTACAAGGGGCCCTGTGTGGAGAAGTGGTTCCCCCCTCATACTCACCGGGGAGGCAGGAAGTCGTCGGTCGACCACACAGCACAACAGAAACAGCATGAGTGACTGCGAAAGCGGGAACCAGGCCCGATCGTCTGTGCCCTGTAGCAGCCAATAGGAAAGTCCCGGAGGTAGACTGGAAGATCCTCACAGCCAATGGCAACACGAGAGGGGACGGAACAAAGTTAGTGTGAGCCAACGGTAGTGCTGAACAGGAGGTGAGAAACCGCTGGGCCAATAGAAGCAGGGATACAAACATTACATTTCACAACTAATGGCAGAGCCGAAAAGAAACGAAAACCGAAGCAGAGAAGACAGAGAGGGAAGACAGAGAAGGCTGTTCCTCACAACAACAACATTTCACAACCAATAGCAAACAGAAGCAGAGAAGACAGAGAGGGAAGACAGAAAAGGCTGTTCCTCACAAAAAAAAAAAAAATGGCCGCTCCAAGCTCATATATTTTCGGAATCGGGCGTGTTTTGGCGTTCTGAGTGACGGGTGACATCACAGGGCGAAAGAACGCCAAAAACACGCCCCCGAATCCGAAAGAGACGGGGCTTCATTGGAGTGATGCCCCTCTCCTCCAATGGCTGGACTCCGTTTAGGAAGCCAGCCAATGGAAAAGAGGTGGAGGAGAGAGGCGGGTTCCAAGCCCCGTCTAAAAATCATTAAATCTCCGACCAAAGACTGCGCAAGCGCAGCCTTTAGGTCCTCGACCTAAACAGTGCTAGGAATTTTGTTATTTTCCCCTTGTCCGTGAAGCCACCCTCACTTCCCATAAGAAAAAAAAAACTCCGTCACGTCCAGTGTTGGCCGGCCACATTATAGTGCTTTTTTCAAACTTTTAGCCATGTTGCACTGCCACGTTGCTGTACAACGAGGCTAAAATCCATTGTCAAAGTTAATTGCTCTTGCATCGGCAAGGTCTATTGGCTTTGGTAGTGTCTGTTTTTTTCTGCAGCAATGCTCCTTCAGAGAGGTTTGGTTTAGAACTCGTGCTTCTGTCACAGCTGTGCCCTCTAGCTAGCATCATGATTTTTTAGGGCCACTGTTACTACAGCATTAATACCAGATGTAAAATACCTGTAACAAACAACATTTGTGGCAGGTACAATTGATGTGTGCGTGTGCATATGTGTGTTAATCATTAATACGTACACCATGGTGTGGAAAGAAAAATTAACAGTTATGCGTATTTTTGTGTTATCTTTTCACATGTTAATATTCCATTTCTCACTTATGATTTTCTCCCCTCTGTATCCAACTCTTCAGCACTCTGGTTTGTGGTCTGCGAGTTGGCCTAGGAATGATGGCCCTTATACTGACGTCACATCTTTGTTTCGTTCCTTTCTCTTCTAAGCCTGCGTATTTCTTTCACTACTATTACACCAGATAACATATATTGCGTCGTGTCGCTATTGTTTGATTCACCTCCGTGAGGCTGCCTTTCCATTTAACGTTGCATTCCTTTGTACTAGAGGTGCGCGAGCCACTGAAAGATCGAGCAAGGCTCGAGACTAAAGTTTGGCTCAGCTCCAGGTCCTGTTGGAACCTCGAGACCATAACGAGGCAAGCTTTTTTTAGGTCGAGCTGGCGTTGGAGCGCGAAGCGCTCCCGCCAGCGAGACTATAGTCACCTTCCTCCCTGCCAAGGGAGTCAGAGCTGTGAACGAGCAGCTCCAAACCTGGGCACGAGCCGACTCAGGTCCGTGAACGCGCTGGAACGTCAACGTGCACGTTCACGCGTGTCACGCTCCTGTCCTCCCGCGTCTCTTCTGAGGCGCGCTCGAGGCCGACTTGCGGTGTGCTGTTCTAGCGTTAGGTAAGTGAGGGCCGGTGGGGATTTGTTTGCTTGTTCTCCCAACAGTTTTCTGAAATCGTCCGTCTGCATAACAAACAGCTCTCCTTCGTCACTGCTTTTCACGGTGCCCTTCGCATGTACTTCCTTGTGCCGCTTTCCCTTAACTCTGCTCGCTCTCTTATACATGCATGCACACACGCACACACTTTCCTCACCTGTAAACACAGCATTTTCCTGGGCACTGTCTAGTTCCACCGCTGTTCATACCTCTGTCACACACCATGTGGCTGCTGTCCTGTACGCTCTCAGGAACACAAGGAACGAGCGTGTAGTCTCAACAACTTTATGACCCAAATACAAACACTGACAAACTCACATTGCGTCCAATGCACCAATCATGAACACCCACCCAAAAACGGAACTCCCCCAGACACCTACAAGCAATTTACTTCACAGTATACACTATGCAAGAGTCGTATGAAAAAAACTACAGAAACACACCGAGAAAAAACAAATGCTCTTAGGGGAGGCCAGATACAATAAAAGATGTAAAAAGTTAAACAGAGCTGCATCTGGCATGGAAAAACAACGCTTACTCTCATTGTTAAGAAATTAATCGTTTTCTGCGTTTAATGGTAAGGGCTCTGGGGCGCCCGTTCCAAAGTAATTTTTCCTATTAGTACCAGGCCTGGCACCTGACAGGAACCACACCATTTAAGGCCCTGGATCTATCAAAGAGGTGTTTTTGAAGGCAACTGGCTATCCGGTTATTGCAAGGAATCGAGGGCAACGGGTCTACAGCAATAAAGTTGTTGGGTAGTCTATGCAGCAAATGCCATCCAAACTGCCCACTGTGAGCATAAATACATTCATCCCGAGTAAAACTCAGTAGGACTCGATTTTGATAAGAAACGGGTAATAAATACTGTGTAACTGAGCAAGATGTGTGTCAAACAGCGGTTAGAATTAGGTTATGTTATACCACTGGTGGGGTTCTATGTAGTGCATAATTGGTGATATGCTTGGCCTCTTGGTGCACTGTGCAGACTACAGTCTGCAGTTGTGATTTGTGTAGCAGAGTTCTGCACTGGAGGGATTTGATTGGTCACTTGGGGGTGAATGTTATCTTCAGATAGGTGGTCCATTAAGAGGGACACTTGCCACCTCCACTTCGGGTTGCGCAACTTGCTCATAGATATCAACCTTAAGTGCATAGAGTTTGCAAAACAAATATGATGAAGGCGCCAATATAAGAAAGTCAATGGAAGAAGCAGTGAAAAGGTAACATCCAGCAGGCAAATAGACTTCCAGGCATGCTGTATTCAGGTAGGGACTTGAAGCTTCGCCTACTCGCCGCTCATATTTTTCATTGGCTTGTGTCATTGTCAGTGCTTAATTTGTAAACCAATAAGTGCTGGGGCTCTCGTCTGGAGGCCACTGCAGCTTGCACCACACAATGCCCCTGCCACCTGGCAATGACAGAACTAACACAGCTACTAAGCATCACACATAGCTGTTTCGTGCTAACACCTAAATTAGGCAGACAGCGCCACCATGTAGCAGACTATAAGCCCCGCTGCTGGCAATTAAGGACCTGTACTGAGCACCGGAAAGCACCAGCTCAAATTAAGCACTGGTCATTGTGAACTGTGGCTGTTCATTAGTCAAAAATAAGCTTAGTAGTCCCTCCTTTATACCGCCTTGTCTCATTTTGTACCCTCCCATGGCAACACCCCCTGTTACGTGTGTTGTTCTGAGCACTATTTTCTCAAATTAATTTGTCCTGCATGCTATTGCAGGCAAGACACGCTCTCTGCGAATGCTTTTTTTTCTTTTCTTTTTTTCAATAGCATGGGATCCGAATGCATTTGCAAAGCAATAGGTCACGCATTTGCAAGAGTTTAAGCTATTGGCATTGTAAATGACAATGCCTTTTATTTATCAGTTTTAGAAAACACATGAATAAAAGTCATTGTCATTTACTATGCCAATAGTTCAAACTCTAGTAAATGTGAGACCTATTGCAAATGCTTATTTTCAAGGCTGTTTTCATTGTGATGAGAACTTATATTTGCTAACCAATATTTATACTGAGTGCATAGACAGTGCAAAGACATACATATGAAGAGGTTTGCAATGTCATTCAAGATTGCGAAACTCAAAGTGGCAAACTGTTTTTAAATGAAGGTACACTGTGGTTCCTTTCGGTCATGTCGGACTGCACAATATTAGTGAAAACATGAGTGTCTTTCCTTGCAAGGGGTTTTATTTACGTTGGTGTTGCGAGGCCATTAAGAGAAACTCCCAGAGTGCGAATTCTTATTTTTTCTTATTTTTTACATTTTGTAGTTTAGAAGGACTGGTGACTCAATGAACAAATAAACGAGTATAAATTGATGAACTGACCCTAGTGAAGGTCTTATTAAACTGGGCATCTTCCCTTATGATTAAACATATCAAACTGCTTGCAGCACGAGAGGGGTTTAGCAAAACATGAGCACGATCTAAAGCATGAACTGCCATGTCGACAGTCAATGTAGACACTGCTGGAGGCCCCTGGCTTCAGCAGTTCAGGCTCAGAAACGAACGGGCACACCTGTTTGGAGTACAGGCTTCATTATTCCAACACTAAAAATGAGAGAAAACACAGCTCAAGTGGAAGGGGGACAGGTTTATATTGTATATTTAATGACTGTGGGCACCTTTGAGAGTAAAGGTGGACTGCCCCTACCTGGAAATAAAGCACCATGGACAGTAAGCCAAAGTCTACCTATTCAAGCTATCCATTTATAACAATAACAGCTCTCAGCCACAAAACTTCCCAGTCAGTACATCCTAACCTGTGTCAGCATCAAACATATGACCTACGTTCCATATTGTTGGACCTCTTGCAGGAGAAACAATGTTGTACACTTCAAAGTAATACGTGTTGTTACGGCGAGTCAACAGTTATTCCCCTAGGTAAATGGTTGTAGTGAGCGAATGAGACCACTTAGCAAAGTGTGCCGCCCAACTTTTATTTTGCTGTTTATGTCATTGCCCCCAGATATATGATGCAACAAGTAACGTCATACTTGCAACAAGCCAGGACTATTGGCTTTGTCAATGGTTGTTAGTTGCTTAAGATAAATAAGCAGCAACTATGGCTTGTATATAATATTGAAAAAGCTTCCACTTAAAGCCCTGGTGACACCATGACAATATTACTGCTCCCGAGTTTAAAAAACAGAAGGGAAATCCAGAGAGAAAATGACTCTTTAAAGGATTTCCCTTCCCCTACAACGCTGACCTGGCATGAAGTCATGCGGTAACTTCTCCAATAGCGAGAAGTGAGCATGCGCACATGATGTGCCTGCAGTCACTGCAGTCCGGAAAACAAGCATTTGCAATGCAATAGGTCTCGCATTTACGTAAGTTTGAGCTTTTGGCATTGTAAATGACAATGTCTTATTTATGTTTTGGTTTGTAAAACAAATAAAAGGCATTGTCATTTGTAATGCTAATAGCTTAAACTCTTGCAAATGCGAGACCTATTGCATTACAAATGCTTGTTTTAATGTGGCTTCTGTCTGTATCCCTCTGCCTAGAATGTGGCGTAACGGTATAATTGCTGCTTTGGTGTTGGGCGTGTTGCTTTCCAATAACCACTCTTGCTGCCACGTACATTTTAGAGCACACTGGTGATAACTCTGTTTGAGTCTACAAAACGAGAGGAGTTGTTATCTGCTAAAAATGTAAATGTTTGTAACTTTCATGGCTTTGTTTAAAGGGGAAAAACGGCTGAGTTGGTTACAAAAAGTCAGGCTCCCTCTCACATGTGCAGAGACACAGTCTACTACTGGGGAGGGAGTGGGATCACATATTTTGTTGGGAATTCGTAAGTACCATAGTGCCCACACTGTCATCCGCTCCCCAACACTTGCATACTTCCATAATGACTGCACAGGACACATAGCTTGTGGGTAAAGAACTGCTGCAGGTTTATTTTCATACAACAAAAGTATGCTTTTATCTCTGTGGGTTATCTTACGGACGATCCAGGGCAGGCAGCCCCTTGCTGCCCCGCCTGCCTTGAGAGCCAGCTGGCATGGTGGGTCGATGCCCAGACAGTGCAGCACCTTTGTTGATCCCCTTCTGGATTCACGTGATCATGCATTATACTCCCGCCCCTTTCAGGGCGGAGCGTGGTCTGGCACACTCCCGGTTGGTCAGGCACCCCAACCGCCCGAAGGACTAACGGGGCGCCGTCGCGGTTTCCCCGGAAGCTCCCTCCAGCTCCAGGTCCGTGGCTCAGACACTTTTACTGTGCCAGGCAGAGGTACCCTTACTGTACCAGTCTGCTGCAGAGGTACCCTTACTGTACCAGTCTGCTGCAGAGGTACCCTTACTGTACCAGTCTGCCTCCAGATCACCCTGTAACTCCGCCACAGCTCTGGAGGAGGCTATCGTCGATGACAGAGCCCCCCCCCCCCCACTTCTGCCCTTTACTTACACCCTACAGCTTCCAATGCATCTTGCACATCCAGGAGAAACATGTCCATTCCAACCTTGGACAGGTGCACACCGTCCTTCTGGTAATAGCCTTCCACTTTCGCCTGTATCAGTGCATGCCTTATGAACCCAAAGCCCCTGCGTTCCACGAACTTCTGCATGGCCCTGTTTACTCTCTTACGTGAATGTTCTACCGCCGCTGTGGATCTGGCCCCCCGCCACTCCCTCCGTGGAACGATCTCTGACCAAAAGATGTCGCATGACCCAAGCTTGTTGCTGGGTGCCCCGATGTCAGATTGCATGGTTTGTATCAGTGCCCTCCTCCCCGTGCTGACCAAGTCATTGCCCCCCAAATGGATTATAAGTACATCGGGCGGGGGCCCCCCACTAGCCAGGCGCCGCTCTAGGCTGTTCTTCCCGCTGCTCCATCTCATCCCCGGGACGCCTATCCACACAAACAGCGTCCGCGCGAACCCTTTGGACAAATTCTTGTGCGCTGCCCACTGTGCCAACCTGGCAATATAGGAGTGTCCCAACAGCCACACCCGACAATCTGATGGAAAATAAAACAACAGGGGGGAGATGACGCCATCTTGTCACATTTGTTTAATATGTTTGAAGCACTGCAAGCATGAATTACATTATTTCTTCACCACACACATATTTACATCTACATGACTCTACACATCTTCATGGGCGAATTTACCACTGGAAACAATTAGATTGCCAGCGCCCGACACCCTTGACGCCCTTGGGCCCCATACCTGCCTTGAATGCTGCTGTGGCAGCCCCAATTCTAAAAGAGTGGCTCGAATTTTTTTTACCTGAGCTTGCAAGCCCCGCCTGTGACAGGGCAGCGGCCATGATGTGGTACAACTGGAACCTAGTCAAGGGTGCCCCGTCTGCGTGTACCAGGAAGTGTCCTGTGTTGGCCGGCCTGATCTTCAAGTATTCTGTAACTGTGGTGACGGGGCAGTACCTGGGGTCCCCCAGTGCCTGCCATACAATTGTTGTCCCCCGCCCTGCCTGATCTGCCTTGGATCTCCGAATGCGAAATACCAGGTGGTCGGACACGCAAACATCCTGTAGGGCCAAAGCCGCCCCTGTTGTGTCAGTCTTGGATTTTGCGACAAGCTCACTGACCCTGAGAGCCCCGTAAAACGCCAGGCAGAATGCCGTCGTAAAGAGCCTGGCCTCAAATGGGGAGTTGGTAACCAATGGCACGACCTCTATCATACCTTGCAGGGAAGGGAAATCAATCGGCGCCCTGGCATCTGGGGTCCTGACTTCCTCCCTAGCCCACCCTTTCAGGCCTGCCCTGACCTTAAATGAAGCTGTGGGATCCTGGCCCCCATTGAGCCTGGTGTCGTGCTTCAAGGCGGCCAAGTGGCCACACACCCATGAATGACTCCTGCCGGCGTCCTTAGCCCAAACCACGAAGACCTCCACCTGTTCTTCAAGCGACATAGCCCCTGCTTTCACCGACTCTATGACTGCCCTGAATGTCTGCAACTGTGTCCCATATTTCTTCCTTGTCGTCGGGGCCAGTGACCACTCACCCATCGTCCTCAGTTGCTTCCCCACCGAAGTAGTCGCCATAGGGAGGCCGGGAATGGTGTCATCTCCACCCTAGCCTGTGGCCAGGCCTCTCGGAACCGGAGCCACTGAAAGCGAGAGAGAGCGTCAGCAGCCACATTCTTCACACCCTCAATGTGTCGCGCCCTAAACTCAATGTTGGACTGCAACCCCACCTTGACCAGCTCTCTCAGTAAACTCAACACAAGGGGACATGTGGCCGTAAGCCTGCACCACTGCCATATTATCCGACCAGAACACCACTTTCCTGTTTCCCAAAGTGTCCGGCCAAATGTGGAGAGCTACTATAATGAGGAAGAGTTCCAGTACATTGATATTGGCTGTTATTTTCTTCCTGCGCCAGGCATTCGGCCACTTCATCGCACACCACTCGTCTCTCAAGATAACACCAAAACCCTCCCTGCCTGAGGCATCAGAAAAAAGGCAGAGTTCCTGGCTACCCGCCCACGGTGCCCTCCAAATGACCGTCCCATTGAAGTCCTGCAAGAAGTCCGCCCACATCTCCAGATCGGCCTTCAGGCCGGGGCCAAGTCGTACCAAATGATGTTTCTTGCTAACGTTGGCCGTGGATTTTGCCAGTCTGCGTGAAAATACCCTGCCTGCTGGTATCACCCGGGAGGCGAAATTCAACTTGCTCAAGAGGCTCTGGGCAGCACCCAGGGTCGCTTTGTCCATGCCCAACAGTGCCTGGATGTCCTAATGCAGATCACGAACCTTGTCCACCGGAAGCCTAGACTCACCCTTGACAGTGTCCAGCTCGATGCCCAAAAAGGTCAGGACCTGCGCCGGACCTTCGGTCTTACCTGGAGCAAGGGGAACCCCTAGGTGCCCCACCATTGCCTCAAAAGCCCGCAGACCTTCCGCACACTCCAGAGTACCTGCATGCCCAAAAAACAGACAATCATCCAAGTAGTGTGTTACTTGCGTTATGCCGTAGGTGGTGGAAAGTGCCCATTCCAGGAAAGAACTGAACGCCTCAAAGTGTGCGCACGAGACCGCGCAACCCATTGGCATGCAGCGGTCAAAGAATAATTCACCTTCCCACTTAAACCCTGGCAGGTGCTGACTGGATGGGTGGACCGGTAGGAGGCGGAAGGCTGATTCGATATCTGTCTTGGCCATCCATGCACCTTTTCCCGTCCATCTTATCATATCAATGGCCATGTCCAGCGAGCAGTATGACACAGAGCAGGCCCCTTCCTCCAGCCAGTGGTTGACAGAGTTGCCCTCAGGGTAGGACAGGTGATGGATGAGGCGATAAGCACCTGGCTGTTTTTTTGGCACAACTCCCAGAGGTGACACTAAGAAATGATCCAGGGGAGGGTTGGGGAATGGGCCCGCCACCCTGCCCAGGGCCACTTCCTTTCTGATTTTCTCCCCGACCACCCACGGCAGTTCTCTTGCTGATTTCAGGTTCAAAGCATCCCTGCAACCCAAAGGACCTTTGTAAGGTATAGTGAAACCATCAACAAACCCCTCGGCTAGTAGTAACCTGTCCTTATCCACTGGATACAACCGCAGTAAGGGGAGAAGATTCTGGAGGATGATGGGGGAAGGGCCCTTGCTATTCCCAGGTGACTGCCCATCACTGGTGGCTGTAGGAGGGGGGGGCTTATTTTTTGTTAATGTTGTGGTCAGGCTGGGGTCACTTTCCTCCCTACCGAGGGGCATCTGTTCTGCCTGGCTGGGTAGCGGGGGGCAAACCCTGTTTGGCTGTGCAGGTAAGGGCTGACTGCTGGGCCCCGCACTTGCTACAGTTATGCGTGAACTTGCATCCTCTACCCCACGTGCAGATACCCCCATTAAATAGTCTGCATGTCCCCGAATTAAAACGTCTTGGCCCTGCCCTTTGGTGGCCCCTCCCATGTCCCCCACGAAAGGGCTGTTTGAATGGCCGTTTGTTAAACTGCTCCCCCCTTCTACTTCCCTCTTTCTGTGCCCTGTATGGCACCTCCTTCTTCTCGAGGGCAACCCTGCACATGTGTTTCACCCAGAGCTGTATCTCCTTCTGATCCCATCCCAATTCTGGGCATATGGCCATAATTTTGCGGAAATCCTGGTCATAATAAAACCAACCCATCCCTCCTGACACTCTTGCCTCTTCCTGAATGGTGCTTGCATATTGCATCAATGCCTCACTTTGATCGGGGAATTTCTGTACCATACTGCCGCTAAGATGTTGAAGGCAGCAGTCCAATTTTCTAACGATTTTTCTGGCCATCGCTGGTAGGGAACCTTTCTCTCTTCCTTCTTACCCCCCATCTTCCTCGTATCGACACCTGCCGACCCATGCAACAATAATGTCACGATGTCTATGTACTCGCGCCTCCATATCCCTTCCTTTGATGCCAATGGTACTTGCCAGGCCAGGGAACACCGGCCCGAGGCCAAAGGCGTCTGCGTGACTAACGGACATGATAGACCCCCCGTGCCCACATTGAGTCCCTCCCCTGTGCCAATGGTGGTACCCGCGGGGCCGGGATGCGGCACAGCGGTCCCCGCACCCATAGCCTGCGCATTACCGCAGGAGACCGCACTGGAGCTGAGTTGTGGGGACCCGTAGCTTCGTTGGCCGTGGGAACTGTACCTAGCGCAGTTGGCGTGGTGGTTGCAACCGTTGGAGCGGCGGCTGGACCAATGGCTGCCCCAGCCACCATCTCCTGATTACCCTGTTTGCTCTGCACTTCTGGGACCAGTGCCTGACCCGCACATACTTGCAACACCGATGCCGGTGCCACAGCTGGAAGAGCGTTACACACAAAGGATTAGACCCAGTACAGTCAAGGGACCTGGGTGATTAGGAAATGTACAGGAAAGGGGTCCCAGACAGAAAACAAATAATTACAGTTTCATACACTTATTACGAAGAAAACAGATATATGAATGCAAAAAGATTTATTTCAAAATTGCATTGTTACCTTTCATTGGTTGAATTTCATCAACATTATTACTACAAAATTTTCGTATATGTGCCCACATACACAACATGGAAGGGGGGTGAAGTGAGGGAAAGTGCCAAGGATAAAGTAGGAATAGGGAAATAGTCAGAATCGTTCGTGACAAGTATTCATCATAACTTCAAAAACAGTGTTCATGTGGTTCCTTGATCCAAGGCCCACAGTATTATGCTCGTCTAGAGTCCAGAATTTTATTGGTGTAGACCACCTAGCTCGCCTTCAGCTGCTTTAGTCTAGCTTGGGGGTGGGAGTTGGTGAAGATATTATGGTCTACGTTTCGACCCACAAAACGCGTAGGATAGTAGTCCTTACAACAGGGTCTTCTTCAGGACGGATTGGTTGTGGGTGGGCAACCTCCTAAAGAAATAATTAAAATAATTTTTAGTACACAACCTCCTTGTTGGTACATACAAGGCAGGCGGTTAGTTAAAAAAGGGGCGTGTTGTCGTCTATCCACAAAACATAAAGTGCGTGGTACACATGTTAGGTGGAGATAACCTCCATGATCATTTAAGTATAGTGTCTACTCACCTATCACACAGAAGGAGAAAAACCAAGATAGATTGTTGGTCCTGATTGTTCACAAAACTTGTGGTTTTGTTCCTATTTAAAGATTACAAGAAAAATCATGATCAATGACTGGTCTGGCAAAAAAGGCCCAAAGTTTTACTTTAACCTCTCTCCAGTTTAACGTAGGTAATCCCAGAAGTGGTCAAACGGTTAAAATTGACAACCTACCCATTTGCAACCTATTCATGCTGATCGAGTATGAGGGAGATAAGCCTTTCCAGGTGCTTGTGTGTACTCTTGGAACACGAGTCTAAAGCTGGCAGCGGGGGCCTTGACGTGTTATTCAGCAACCTATTGTGAAGTATGGTTTAGAAATTGAAAAAATCATACTCCATCTATACACACAGTACTGTCGATAATACGCTTATATTTGCGGGTACCATTATACCCATTCACACCGAAATGATCCTACCTCGGACCTCTAATTCAACTTGTAAGCTTCCTTTGCTTTGCTGGAAAGGTGGACTATATCGCTCACAGTTAAGGAAAAGTCGATGTAGCAGGCTCGCTGGATTGCCTGCTTATTAAAAAAACATGCCAGTGTTTAGGTATACAATCGTAGTTATTTAAGGAAAATTCGCATATAAATTTGCCCTTTGTATGGCCAGTACATACCGCGACTGAGGTAGAGAAACGTGGTATGTCTAGGGTATTCCTCTATATTAATGAGATTTAAGATGCGAGGAAGGGAGTCAAAGCCGGTTTAGTCACACAACACTAAAAAACAAAAGCTCGTCGAAGAAATTATTGAAGGCTCACCTTGAGGAAACGAAAATGATTTGCACCACCAGAGCCCTGCTGTAACATAAACATAATGGAATACAGGCTATTGTTAATCTAATGCTAACAGGCGTTATAATTATTTAGCAGACCTGAGATGCCTATGGGTCTAATGTCTCACCTGGAACACAAGTCAAAATTCAATGGAGTTCAGCGCATAGGTTCCTTAGCATTAAGTCACCGTGTCGTGTAATTCTAGAGTTGGAGAGGTCGGGACAAGAGGAAGAAGTGAGAGTGAACTATTTTTACTATATTTGACAACCGGAGCACATTAGAAAAAATTATTGCAGCTCACCTCAATTTAATTAGCATCAATGCATAGGAGATCGACAGTGACCATCTACAAGGAAAACAGAGACCGTCCGAGTTACTATCAGGCTCGTACTGCCTGGTATCACAATTAACGAGCCCCATCGCTCGAACCTCTCACCTGAAAACCCCCGGTACAGGACTCGGTAAGATTCAGCAGCGCGTCTCACTAGCGTTCGCTCACCAGGAAAGCTTCCTGGTTGGACAGAAGGGGGCGGGGCCTCCACCCCGGATTCTTAAGGGAAATGGAAGAGAGACTTGTCTCCACTGACTCGACATGTGAAAGATTAGGAAAACCGGTATCTTGACAGAAGGGGAATATTTGGGAGGTGCATGTAGTTTCCCTTATTTTAAGAGAGAGGTCTGCAGGGACCAATAAAGTCAGTTTCCACAACATGTTACACTCAATATCATGCTCGAAAAAACGTGCATCAGGAGCATGGTGGATGTTAAAATTCATACAATAGCACCAAATGCAATAGACTTTTAAGAACTGAATCACATCATAATCACATTACAAAAACATCACAGTGTGTCATTGTATAACAGCATTGGTTGACACAGGGGTGACCATCGGGTAATGCGCACAAAACTCACAGGTTAGTGAAAGGCACTACACCAGTCAGTTAGGAGTAACTCCAGTGTCTGGCTCTCTCAGTAAACACCAATCTCACAGGAAAGCGAGACCCATGTCTTGGTTCAATAACCTAGTCAAACTTTGAAGAAATATATTTCAGGGAGTTGATACATGATTTACATATTAATCGGGCTTGTAAACACAGACATCACAGTGTACAACTGTATACCAGCTTCTGTCGACACATGGGTAACCATATGGTATTGCGCACAAAACTCACAGGTTAGTGAAAGTAGTACCCACAACTGGTGAGAGTAACTCAAGTGCGTAAATCTTGTAAATTCATAGGTTAACTTACTGTACAAAGCTGCTTTCGGATTCATTTAAACCCTCTGTTACAGAATTAAAAATATGAATCCACTTTAATTCTCTGATATTAAGTACACTAGATACATCACCACCCCTGGGGCCTAGCGTGACATGCTCCAGAACTGCCCATTTGAGTGTTTCAGGGAGATGGTTTTCTCTTTCACAATGTTCAACTAGTGGTGCCCCCGGTGTTTTGCATCTTATGCGGCTGCAATGTGTAAGGAATCTAGCTTTCACCCGTTGTTGGGTTTGGCCTACGTATATCAAATCGCAAGGACAGATTATCCCATAAATCACATTTCTGGTGTTACAATTAGTGTGGCTCTTGTAAGTGTGATGGTGGTTTTTGAACGTGAAATCCTTTGATTGAATAGTTGAGGGACAGGCTTTACAACTACCACATCTAAAGTGTCCGACTATAGGTGATTGTTTCCAGCATGAGGCCAGGGTGGGAGCCGCTGGGCATTCCAAAAAGGATGATACTACGTATTCTTTCAGACATCTAGCCTTTTTAAAAGCATGCATGGGTACATCAGTGATTTCCAACTCGTTGCCGATTAGGCCCCAGTATTTATCGATTGTCTTTTTTATTTCATGGCTTTTTGTTGAAAATGTGGTAACACATATCATGCGTTTTCCTTGTTGATCCATGCCCATAGATGGTTCCAGAAGCGTCTCACGATGACTAAACCATGCCCTTTTCCTTGAACGTTTGATAAGCCGTTTGGGATAGCCACTTTCTATTAGGCGTGTTATCAGTACATCAGATTGTGCCATGTAGTCTTCCTTCCTGCTACAGTTCCTCCGTACCCGAAGGAACTGCCCATGAGGTAAATTGTCCCGAAGACTGCGCGGATGATGACTTGAGTATAGTAACAACGAATTACGTTCAGCAGGCTTCCTAAAGAGTGTGGTGTACAGTGTCCCTTCTTCCGCTATTATGCTGATATCCAAGAAATCAATCCTGTTGTTACTGGCTTGCATCGTGAATTGGATATCTGGGGACTGTAGGTTAAGCCATGAATGAAAACCATGCAAATCAGCCTCATTTCCGTTCCATATGAACACAACGTCGTCAATATACCGCATCCACATGCGTATCTGATGTTGAAAAGGGCTGCAGGTGTTCATGACAAAGGTATTTTCATAAAGGGACATAAACAGAATCGCCAGGTCCGGGGCAAAGGCTGCCCCCATTGCCACGCCCTTTGTTTGCAAGTAAAATACATTTTGGAAGATGAAAAAATTCCTCATCATTGCTATTTTCAGCAAAAGGATGATGAAACTGGTAGGTACTTGTACGGGGGCTTCCCGGCTGTCAAGGGCTACACTGGCCACCATAAGTGCCTCCTCTTGAGGAATGCTCGTATATAGCGACACTATGTCGCACGTTACCAGTAATTCCTCCCCTGGATTGAATGGTTTAGCATCTACCAGGTTGATGACATGTGTGGTATCTCTCAGGTAGGTGGCGGTTGCTTCAGCTAGAGGTTTCAGGAAGAAATCCACATAACGGCAGAGTGGCTCAAGGATGGAACCACACCCAGAGACGATGGGCCGTCCTGGGGGATTCTGTATGTCTTTGCGCACCTTGGGTAAGGTGTATATGGTTGGAGTGCGAGGATGTTTCTGATTGAGATATTGATATTTGTGATCCGTAAGGAAGCCTTGTTGCAGTCCCTCCTGTGTTACCCTTTGAATCTCAGCAGCCAATTCTTTAGTAGGGTCAGAGTTTAGCTTTCGGTAACTGATACCATCATTTAGTTGGCGCCAGATTTCTTCTTTATATTTAATAGTGTCTTGGATGATGATGGCCCCACCCTTGTCCGCTGGCTTCACAACAATATTACAGTTGGATTTCAGAGTCTCAAGGGCAGCTCTTTCTGTCTTCCTTATGTTGTATTTCACATACGTCTTCTCGCTCAAGATCCTTTTGACCTCACCAGTCACAATATTCTCATAGGCCAATATTTGATGGCTCATTGCGTTCGCCGGAGGTACAAAGGTAGATGGTACCCGGAACCCCGTTATGGATTTCATCTGGGATGGTGGTCGATTCTTAAAGAAAAAATGTAGTCTTATTTTTCTAAAGAATTTCGAAAGTTCCATCAGTGTATTAAAGCAATTGGGTGGGGTCGTCGGAACAAATGACAAACCTCGTCCTAAGACTCTAAGTTCTTCTTCAGTGAATTGTTGAGATGATATGTTGACCACGGGTGTCTCGATGTTGTTCACCACCTGTAATTCTTGCGTCTGGTCGAGCGTTCGCCGTGTTCCTCCGGTGGGAAGCGAACCTGTTTCATCCCACGACCTCTGCCGCTTTCGTTGTCCCATTGTGTCGGTGGACCCTGTTGGCCCCGTCCGGAGCCGCGGTTCCAATTGTTGCCTCGACCGCGAGGCGGTCTCCATGTACCTTGGTCTAAAAAAGAGTTGGGTTGGTATTGGGGTTGGTAATTTTCCTGGTACCCGTATGCTCCACTGGTGCCTGCTTGATCTGAATCTTCACCAGAACTGTAGGATGAGTCGGAGAAATTGGTAAAACGCCCTCTTGATCTGCCACCTCTATAGCCGCGAGGCCAAAGGCGTCTGCGTGACTAACGGACATGATAGACCCCCCGTGCCCACATTGAGTCCCTCCCCTGTGCCAATGGTGGTACCCGCGGGGCCGGGATGCGGCACAGCGGTCCCCGCACCCATAGCCTGCGCATGACCGCAGGAGACCGCACTGGAGCTGAGTTGTGGGGACCCGTAGCTTCGTTGGCCGTGGGAACTGTACCTAGCGCAGTTGGCGTGGTGGTTGCAACCGTTGGAGCGGCGGCTGGACCAATGGCTGCCCCAGCCACCATCTCCTGATTACCCTGTTTGCTCTGCACTTCTGGGACCAGTGCCTGACCCGCCCATACTTGCAACACCGATGCCGGTGCCACAGCTGGAAGAGCAGCTGGCAGCACCTGGGGAGTTGCCGATATATTATCCAAACGTTTCTGAAAGACTGACATTAAACTCAACATTTGGTCCATCGCCTTACCCATTTGGGCCAAGTCAGTCAGGCCTGTGGCAGAGTCCTGCACCACCACCGGTGGGTCCGAAGGCTCAGGGGGCCTTGTGGCAGTGGCCTGATTCTTGTTCGCTGGCACCGCGACCGGAATGTCTTTGCATGTTTGTTTGTGATTTCGCTTAGAGCTCCGTAGCTCCTGGGTCAAGTGGCCCGCGGCGTCGTCCGGTGGGGTGACGGCTACTATGCCCGAGTCCTCCTGTCTGCGCGCCTCGATGAATCCTTGCGCCCATGCTGGTCCCTTCGCCTTGGCCATGAATTCCTCCCGCAGCCCATCCTGTGACGCCCCCTGCTGTGATTCATCCACACAGGTAACTTGCGAGAAAAGCGGAAACGGGGTCCCGAGGCCGTCCATTCCGAGGTGGCTTCTGCCCTCACGGGTTCCTACAGGTGAAAAGGTATATAAATGCGTGAGCCACCCCAAACCCAGGTTCAATCCTGGTTCACACCCTAACTCCTTTGCGGCCCCCCAGCCCCCTTTTGACATTCACGCCCCGCGCCCATCATTGCCACTGTGTGCCACCGTATACCTGTACTCAAATCTTTTCCTTCTGCTAGCACAACTGCTGTTCGCCCTGCACCCGCGGTGATTGTCTGCCCTGTAATACAAAGACAATTGTTTTAAAAAACGGTCACCCCCCTTCTGCTCTTCACCCCGAATCGCGGGCCCTGTTCCCGTCTGCTCGGGCACTCCATTAATCCACCCGTTCTGGCCCCCACACTACATGACCTAAAACAGCTGTGTGCTGGCCTTGCTGCTATACGTCCCAGGCCATGACGCAACAGACATAAAGCAGGGGGGGGCTCAGTACCCCAAAAACAGCAGGAAGAGCAAAGATAGAGAATGGACCAAAAGCCCCAACATTCTGCCCCTTCCGTGTTGGTCAACGCAGTAAATTTGTGTATTCTCTACTATTGCCTTGTACATAGAGACAACTCTAATCACTAGTATATGCAGTAGATCTGTGTACCCTCTACCATTTCTATGTTACCTCTAGAGTATATGAATTCGTATCCCTTCCTTCAGGATATAGATAATACCACTTGTACTTTGCAATTTCTCTTTGTATATCTTCGTTGTGGGACTTAACCGCATGCACATTTGCAAATTGTTCTGTCTTTTCTGTCGCGCGTGTAATCCTTAGTGCTATGCTTTGTAACTGGTTGTTATGTAAAGCACTCTGGCACATTCGGGTGAAGTTCGCGGTAATACAATGCATCACTTGACTATCCTAAAAACGACCGCTTATAACCTCGGTTCACTGACAATTGCGCACCAGCTCCATTCCCACTACGAAGCGCTCTCAATCCCAGGATGAAGGGGGCCGCGCTAACTATAACGGAACCTCTAAAGCGCCCCCATTATCCCCGGAAAGGCCTCAGCTCGCGCCCCCTCCACATGCCTGCTCTGTCCGCACCCCCCTCCCCCACTCCTAAGCTCCTCGCGTGCGGGGGCAAGGGAGAAAAGCCACAGGAGACGCGACTCCCAATAAGCGCACCAGGCCCAGCCGCCGTCGGGGCCCACTAAATATGGAACGCCTCACAAATTTGTGTCTCACCCTTGTGCAGGGTGCATGCTAATCTTCTCTGTAATGCTCAATTTATAGTGAAGAGGAATTTGGGCACATAGAACAGTAGTGAGCAAAGGCATGAATTTCCTGAAGAAAGCTACACAAATGAATTATTTCAGACTGGAAGCTATTAGACTTAGCAGCCAGAAATGCTCCTCGTCTGGCTGCGCTGACAAGATATTCCCAAAGATTACAAGTGTATCTGTCATCTCCAATCTGCCGAGAGAGCAAAGAGCCACTGACCTCATGGTGTTATTGTGCTCTCTCAATAAATGTTGCGGTCTGAAAGTTAAAGTTTGAGATGCAACAAGAACTTTGCCCTCAGATATGCTTCCAGTAAGGCACCGTCCACAATATCTTCAGAGGGCCAAGTTAACTCTCTGTGAACTTCAGCAACCATGATTACAGACACACCTCCCTTTTTGTGAGTCACGGAAAGATTAAGTGATTTGCCGCGAATCACAGGATGTTTAACGCCGTCACCGACACTCGAGGTCGAGCGACCTAGCCGCAAGGACAACTCCCCTCCCCCTACTGAGAGCATGGGCTGGGGGGGTGGAGCAGGGCCCTGCCCGGGGGGAACAATCACGAGGGGGCAAGAAGGGCAACTGCCCCCGCGACGCGTGCAGGCCCCACCACGGGCGGGGCCCAACACAAGCCCGCCCTGGCGACACAAGGAGCCCGGGGCCGCACACGGCCACCAATTCGGCCACGGAGGTGGCTGGGGCACGAGGGGGTTACCTTCGATGCTTTCGAACATTCACGGCGCTGAGAAGGGCGCGCCTGCAACTCCGTCCACCCCCCGCAATAATCGCCCTACACAAATTGAGAATATGAGCTGGCGGGCGGGGGGGCCTGGAGGGCCATGCCCGGGAAAGGAGCCATTTTACTGAGATAGCACACAGTTATCGCGGCACGAACAAGGTTCCTCCCAGTCAGAGGGAGCGCCCTAGCCGTTCGGCCACCCCTTCTACCGGGAGCGCACATGCGGGGAAAAGGGGAACGGACCCCGGACTCCAGAACGTGCAACATAATTCCTCTCCCCCTACTGGGGGCATGGGCCGAGAGGGAGCAAGGCCATGCATGTGGTGAACGACCCTGGGGGACAACAAAGGGCAGCTATCACCGCGACGCATGTAAGCCACACCGCGGGCGGGGCACAGCAAAAGCCCGCCACTGTCGGGACAGGAAGCCCGAGGCCGCTCACGGCCCCAAATCGTGCCCCGGAGCTGGCGGGGGCGTGGAGGGTGTACACCTACGTTTAAAAAAAACCTGGCGCTTACACGGGCGCGCCTGTTACGCAGCCCCCCCACCAATAGTGCCCACCTGCAGGTAATGGACCGGATGTTAGACCTCACCTCAGCGTCCCCCTGCTATGCGGGCCTCCCGGCCCTGCTGCGAGACCCATAAGGGGGGGAGCGGGCCTCGAGGGAGCACCGGGAAATCGCCAGAAGCACCAGTTCCCCCCCCCGCCCCAGTGGCCCGCGCTAAGCAGGCCGCCCGGCCCAGCTGCGACACCCCTAAGGGGGGGAGCGGGCACGAGGCGGGGGATAGCACAGAAACTAACCTTTCCTTTCGTAGTTGGTGCAGCACAGCAGGCGGGGCAGCATCGACCGGCAAAGAGGTTACAATAGAGTACCAAACACAGGTAGAAGGACAAAACTTCATAAAATGGTAGACTCTCAAGCCACAAGATCACACTGGGAGGACACTTCCATAGTCAAGGAGAATAGAAATTAATATATTAAAAGGTCTTCCATCAGATATGAGAGGGCTTGAATTAAATTGGGAGGTGTCTTTGAAGGAGGAGAACTTTTAGGTCAGTTTTGAAGGCGGGGGAGGAGGAGTTGTTTATGAGATGAATAGTAATAGGACGGGTTAAGAAGTGCCTCTAAATCACACACTCCAAATTGCAATGGTCATTATCATACTTAGCATGTTAATAATTTACTTAGTTTCAAGACACTACACTTCGGCATCAGGTACTGGAGGTACGGTAATGTATTGTGGGCAAACTAGTTCTCGTAACTGACAAGCAAGCTTAGCCTTGGTGGCGTGGGGGGCATTGATGGCCCTGTCTCATTGCAGATAATCCATATTGATATACAGAGGGGTGTTGGGCTTCTAATAGATGTTTTATGTCTCAAATGCAGGGACCGTGCTGGAGAACCACCCTGCTCACATGGGGTCCACCTGAACCTTCAACAGATATAAGGGTCATAGCACGCTGTGGTCAGTGTGCGAGGGTCTGGGACACCCAGGTCCTCCCCAGATGTCAGGACTGTCCCTGTTGTGGGGCTCACTTGGCCACTGGATTCAAGATAGCCTGGCTGATGAGGATTATGAATCCGAAACCGGTCCCAGGATGCTTGTTTCCGGTCCATGGAAGACATGGCTTGGCAGTTCGGGCTGGACTGTTCCCATGAGGCACAGGGTCAGACTGATTTGCATATAGCCATGTCTGAAATGGGGTGGCTAAGTGGGCTAAAGAATGGTGATGGATTAAACGCAGATCAGTTGACTGGGGGTGAGTGTTTGATTTGCTCAAACGCTCCGTCCATCATCCCCTTTTGTATCGCTTTGTTCGCCCTAAGTGTGGCAGGGTATGCTCAGACGTGAGTCCCTTGCTCACTTGGCCACTGGATTCAAGATAGCCTGGCTGATGAGGATTATGAATCCGAAACCGGTCCCAGGATGCTTGTTTCCGGTCCATGGAAGACATGGCTTGGCAGTTCGGGCTGGACTGTTCCCATGAGGCACAGGGTCAGACTGATTTGCATATAGCCATGTCTGAAATGGGGTGGCTGAGCGGGCTAAAGAATGGTGATGGATTAAACCCAGATCAGTTGACTGGGGGTGAGTGTTTGATTTGCTCAAACGCTCCGTCCATCATCCCCTTTTGTATCGCTTTGTTCGCCCTAAGTTTGGCAGGGTATGCTCAGACGTGAGTCCCTTGGTCACTTGGCCACTGGATTCAAGATAGCCTGGCTGATGAGGATTATGAATCCGAAACCGGTCCCAGGATGCTTGTTTCCGGTCCATGGAAGACATGGCTTGGCAGTTCGGGCTGGACTGTTCCCATGAGGCACAGGGTCAGACTGATTTGCATATAGCCATGTCTGAAATGGGGTGGCTGAGTGGGCTAAAGAAGGGTGATGGATTAAACCTAGATCAGTTGACTGGGGGTGAGTGTTTGATTTGCTCAAACGCTCCGTCCATCATCCCCTTTTGTATCCCTTTGTTCGCCCTAAGTGTGGCAGGGTATGCTCAGACGTGAGTCCCTTGCTCACTTGGCCACTGGATTCAAGATAGCCTGGCTGATGAGGATTATGAATCCGAAACCGTTCCCAGGATGCTTGTTTCCGGTCCATGGAAGACATGGCTTGGCAGTTCGGGCTGGACTGTTCCCATGAGGCACAGGGTCAGACTGATTTGCATATAGCCATGTCTGAAATGGGGTGGCTGAGTGGGCTAAAGAATGGTGATGGATTAAACCCAGATCAGTTGACTGGGGGTGAGTGTTTGATTTGCTCAAACGCTCCGTCCATCATCCCCTTTTGTATCGCTTTGTTCGCCCTAAGTGTGGCAGGGTATGCTCAGACGTGAGTCCCTTGCTCACTTGGCGACTGGATTCAAGATAGCCTGGCTGATGAGGATTATGAATCCGAAACCGGTCCCAGGATGCTTGTTTCCGGTCCATGGAAGACATGGCTTGGCAGTTCGGGCTGGACTATTCCCATGAGGCACAGGGTCAGACTGATTTGCATATAGCCGTGTCTGAAATGGGGTGGCTGAGTGGGCTAAAGAATGGTGATGGATTAAACCCAGATCAGTTGACTGGGGGTGAGTGTTTGATTTGCTCAAACGCTACGTCCATCATCCCCTTTTGTAGCACACAGGGTACACCCCAGGGAAGTAGTACATTCGTAGTCAACTGGGGAATCTGAACTTAGCAGGTAGCTCCTGTACAATAATTGGATGTTTCTCTTGAAACATTGGATGAACCTGGGCAATTTGTTGATTTACTGGGCAATAATTGGGGTGTTCTGTCAGTAAGCAGTAGGGGTTTGGGGCAAATCATGCATGCCTGTGAAAAAATGGAAATGCGTTTTCTTTTACACAGGTGATGTGTCTAGGTATATTTTGCAGCCCATGTGCAATAAGAAAGGTGTTTTTTTGTACAGCAAGTGGGGTGCAGGTAAGGGGCTCTGATCCTGGCGATCGTGTTAGCAAACTAGTTCTCGTAACCGACCAACAGGCTTGGCCTTGGTAGCATGGGAGGCATTGATGGCCCTGTCTCATTGCGGAGAATCGATTTGGTAGATGGGGGGGCATGGCTTCTCAATGGATGTTTTATGTCTCAATTGCAGGAACCACGTTAACATGGGGGGCCAACTGAACTATCAACAGGACAATCGGATCAAGTACACAGGCACCACTCTGAAAAGGACAGGTGCGAACGGAAGCAGGAATGGCCAGGGCGTGCTCCGGGCTCAGAGCCTGAATGCTGTTCCGGGTTAAGTGCTCTCGGGGGGGCAAGGTGACAACCCGGTTCTGACTTCGGGTAGGGGAGAATAGAAGCAGTGTTAAGTGTAGCGTTTGTGCATTTACCATGCCCCCCTTACACATCAGCCCCAGTTGTGCTCAGGTACCTTATGCACGTGCTGGCCCAGCTCATAGGTGACAGGAGGGGTAACCACAAGGGTAGATGGGCAGAAGACTTTTATGGTTTTCATTAGGGGGTGCCCAGGGGTCTTCTCCAGAACTTATTTGAAGGCCAGTAATTGTGTCACACTATATGGTTTGCACACAGCAGGGGAGAGGGCCTGTCCAGGTGGTCAGGGGCAACGGTATTGTCAAGTCTGGACTTCCGTAAGCTCGGCTAGGGCCCGCCAAGATCCTGAGGGACAATTGTCTTCGGCACAGGGAATCCTGGTTCGCTTCTTTTGACACACGGTTGTGGGATACAGATGGGTCAGTTCTGTGGGACGTATGCCCCGTTGGGTAGAGCTCCTTAAAGTAAGGCGTGTGCAGCATGGACCTGGGGCAGCCAGCTCAGGCTTGCTCCTGGGTTGTAAAGTCGATGTGATGGGCCAAGGGGTGCTGCATCATGTGTAAGTAATACAGTGCAGCATCTGTTTTCTGTCTCTAATGCAGGAACTGCGCTGGAGAACCGCCCTGCTCACATGGGGGGGCACCTGAACTATCAACAGGTATAAGGGGCATAGCACACTGGGGGCAATGTGCTAGGGTCGGGGTGACCCATGTTCTCCCCAGTTGTCGTTACTGTCCCTGGAGTGGGCGCAAAGGTACACTCATGAAAGTGATACATTGGTAGTTAACTGGTGGGTCGGGACATATTAGGTAGCCCCAGGGCAATATTGTGATGTTCGCGCTTGAAAAAACAACTGTTGAGTATGGACAATTGGTTGTTTTACTGGGCAATAATGAGGGTGTTCTCTCTGGAAGCAGTGGCAGATCAAGAGTGAATCATGCATTCCCTCATAATAATTTGAAACGTGTTTTCTTTTAGACAACTAGTGGATCTGGGCATATCATGCATCCCATGTGCAATATGGAATGTGTTGTGTGGTAGAGCAACTGGTGCGCAAATAAGGGGCTCTGATCCTGGCGATCAAGTGAGCAATAGGCGTACCTGTCATCGCTGGTTGGGGGATGTTTTTCATGGATTTGTTCTTTCTTCCAGAAACGCACGGGTTTCGCTCTAGAATGGGCAAACCACCCTAGCTGGCTGGCATGCCAGGGCTAGGAGCTGGTACACTGGAAGGACACACTGGGGCCAGTGTGTGGGGGCTGAGTCAGAATGTCCAGGATTGGATTTTAACCTTTTCTAAATTGCAGGACAAGCGGATCAAATACACAGGCACCAATCTGAGAAGGTCAGGTGGTAACGTAAGCAGGAATAGCCAAGGCGTGCTCCGGGCACGGAGCATGAATGCTGTTCCTGGTGAAGGGCCCTAAGGGGGCAAGGTGACACCCAGGTTCTGACTGCTGGTAGGGGAGAGTAGAAGCAGTGTTAAGCATAGCGGTTGCGCAAATTACCATGACATTTGCCCCAAGTGTGCCCAAGTACTTTAGGCAGCTGCTGGCATCAGCTCATAGGTGATAGGCGGGGTAACCACAAGGGTAGATGGGCAGAAGACTGGCATGACTTTCATTAGGGGGTGCCCAGGGGTCTTCTCCAGAATTTATCCGTAGGTCTGTACTTGTGTCACACTATACATCGGGGGTGCCCCTGTCCATCCAGGATGTTCGCGTGATGGACAGACTAGTACTGCGTAGTCATAGGTCAAAAACAGACCAGGCAGAGCGGGGTATGACAGTAGTACTACAAGCTTTGGGGGACCCCAGATACTGCCCAGTCACCATGGTAAGGGAGTACTTTATAATAAGGCCAGCGGCCCCCGGGCACTTCCTCATACATGCAGACCGGGCGCCCCTGAATAGGTTTCAGCTGGACCGCATCATTCGGACGCCTTGTCCCGGGCGGGCCTTGCTGGTTCGGGTAGGGAGTTTTCAAGTGACTCGTTTAAGATTGGCGCGGCCACGGCTGTATTTAAGGCAGGTATGGGGCCGAAGGCTTTAAGAGCGTAGGGCGCTGGCAACCAAAGGTTTTCAGCGTTACATTTGTCTCTACATGTACAGAACTTATGAAAGGTACATATATGTATCGCTGAGTACTAGTAATGATGGCGATAATTGTAATGTGTGCAGTGTTTTCAAACAATTAAACAAGTTGTGACAAGATGGCACCCCCCTACTCACCAGGTTGTCAGGTGTGGCTGCTGGGACACTCAGACATTGCCAGGTTGGCACAGTGGGCAACGCACAGGCATTGGACCCAGGGTTTCGCACGGACGCAGTTTGTATGGAAGGGCTTCCCCGGGATGAGAGGGAGCGGCGCGAGGAGCAGGCTAGAACAACAGCTCTCATTAGGGGGACCCCATCCCATTGTCCTGATTATCCATTTAGGTGGCAATGACTTAGTAACCATGGGGAGGTGAGCACTCATACAGGCTATGCAAACAGATATCGGCACAATCAGCAAGAGATTAGGGCCATGCGAGCTATGCTGGTCAGAGATTGTTCCACATAGGGAATGGCGGGGGGGCCAGGCTCACAGCTGGGGTAGAGCATTCACGCAACAGGGTCAACGTGACCAGGCAGAAGTTCATGGACCGAGAAGCTTGGGGTTCATCAGGCATGCACTGATACAGGCAAGGGTGGAAGGTTATTACGAAAAAGATGGTGTGCACTTGTCCAAGGTCGGGATGGATATGTTTCTCCTTGATGTGCAGGATGCGCTCGAAGCTGCGGGGCAAGTAGGGAACTCAGAGGTGGGGGGACTCTGTTATCGACGATAGCCTCTTCCAGAGCTGTGGCGGAGTTACAGGGCAATCTGGAGGCAGACTGGTACAGTAAGGGTACCTCTGCGGCAGACTGGTACAGTAAGGGTACCTCTGCCTGGCACAGTAAGGGTGCCTGAGCCAAAGACCTGGAGCCCCAGGGAGGTTCCGGGAAAACCGCGACGGCGCACCGTTAGTCCTTCGGGCGGTTGGGGGGCCTCACCAACCGGGGGTGTGCCATACCGCTCCGCCCTGAAAGGGGGGGAGTATAAGACATGATCACGTGATCCAGAAGGAGATCTACAAAGGTGCTGCACTGTCTGGGCGTCGACCCACCATGCCGGCTGGCTCATTAGGTGGGCGGGGCAGCGAGGGGCTGCCTGCCCTGGATCGCCCGTAAGATAACCCACGAAAACGTCATACTTTTGTTGTATGAAAATAAACCTGCAGCAGTTCTTTACCCATAAACAATGTGTCCGGTGTAATCATTATATTGGAAAATGTAAAAGGTGCTGGGGGGAGCGGACGACGGTGTGGGCACTATGCCGCTGCCCGCGTCCTCCACAGGGGGACAATAGCAGGGCAGCCCTCCTAATGCCCATTAGTCGGAGCCCCCCCCTTCATGGTCTCCGAAGAGGAGGAGGCTCTGGCAGCCTCACCAGCCCCTCCCCTGGGTGGGGTGCACCAGTGACGTGCATTCGGGGGAGGGCGCGATTGGGGCGGGCCGGGTACTTAGGCCCCTGCCGCCTCCAGATCGGCCTCTTTGTCCGGTCGTTCTGCCCTGCCTGCCGCGCTGCACCCACCCTTCCTCGTACCCAGCAGCTGGGCAGGCGGCGTGCAATTAGAATGTTTTAATGTTTTCTTTTGTGTTGCAGGCGGAGTTACAGGGCGATCTGGAGGCAGACTGGTACAGTAAGGGTACCTCTGCGCCAGACTGGTACAGTAAGGGTACCTCTGCCTGGCACAGTAAGGGTGCCTGAGCCAAAGACCTGGAGCCTCAGGGAGTGTTCTGGGAAAACCGCGATGGCGCCCCGTTAGTCCTTCGGACGGTTGGGGGGCCTGACCAACCAGGGGTGTGCCATACCGCTCTGCCCTGAAAGGGGCGGGAGTATAAGACATGATCGTGTGATCCGGAAGGGGATCTACAAAGGTGCTGCACTGTCTGGGCGTCGACCCACCGTGCCGGCTGGCTCATTAGGCGGGCGGGGCAGCGAGGGGCTGCCTGCCCTGGATCGCCGTAAGATAACTCACGAAAACGTCATACTTTTGTTGTATGAAAATAAACCTGCAGAAGTTCTTTACCCATAAACAATGTGTCCTGTGTAATCATTATATGGGAAAATGTAGAAGGTGCTGGGGGAGCGGATGACGGTGTGGGCACTATGCTGTAACTTCTCTGCTTCCTCCATGCGCGCACCCTTTCATCCAGCCTTCCATCCATCCTTGCACTTTTTACTCAAATATTCATGCATGCATTCACGTAGCCATATACTGTCATTCACTCATTCATCCATGCAATCACTCATCCTCCCAGCCGTTGCCTCATTTTCATATTCACCCAATCACAGTGCCGCACAGCAAAACACACAAACTTGCCACTGGAGATGCACTTTGACCCCTAAAACATACCCAGAACCATTAGCTTGGAGAGCGCTTGGCTGCCTCTTCTTTAAGCTGCTTTGGTTTTATAACAGTCGGTAGAGGGGTCAGAGAGAGGGAGAGAGAGAGTATAAAAGAGAGAAAGAGGAAAGAAGGAAACAGAAGGGAGCTGGGTTTGTTTGAATATGTTTGGTAGGGATACTTTTGATTCTCAGTCCGGCCCTGCAAACAGAGCTAATACATTTTTGGCAATTTGTATACCTCTTCATGGAATTTACATCTTTATTAAAACTTTAAGGTGTTCATGTGTCTGCTGTTATGCACTGTGCTTGTTTTCTGAATTACTACACTACATATAGTAATATTCTCTATTCGGTTTAAAAAAAAACATAAAAGAGACAAAATCATACAATATATACACAGTAATGTCAATCAAGTGTAAGTACGGTCCGAGTCCACTACATCTTTCAGGATCATGTGCTTATCTGAACTAGTATTATTGACTAGCCAGAGATGCCTAAGAGCAGCTTTATCTCACTTTTTCCCCTTAAAATACTGGATTAAGGGATTGCGGCAATTTGGCTACAGTTTATTGAGTCTCCGCGTTCCCTTGCACTCTTATTCTGTCATTGGCTTCTCATCACTTGAGCCTATTTATGTGTCAAAATGTTTATGCACTGCTGGCACTGACAAAAAATCGAGAGACATGCCCTAGTTCTTCAATTCAAAAGCACAGTGACATCATTATAGCAAGTCAGGACATCGGTTGGAAGGGACAATTGTCATGTTATGTGAATTTGTAGAACACAACTAATCCCCCGTAAGGGAATACAAGGGCTGAGCAGGGCAGGCCTGAGTGGGAAGGAGGAGATATGCCTGTCTCGTCTGGAAGAGCCATGTCTTGAGGTTCCTTCGGAAGTCCATGAGAGAGGGGGAGGAGATGTTTCGTGAGGTCATTCCTGGTTTCGACTGCGAGGTATGAGAAGAAGCGTCCTTTGCTTCTGGTCTTCTTGATCCAAGGGAGGTGTGCTCTTGCCTGAGGCACAGAACGAAGGTGTCTGGTGGGTTGGTAGACGTTGAGGCAAGCTGGACTGTAGTGTGAAGAGCAATTAAAGCAAGTAAACCACCTTTGTCGAACTTTGAAATAATATAGAATACATTTAAAGATATCAAACAAACCTAAGGGTGACCATCTGCAGCAAGCAAAGACTGATTACTATTGCCGGGCCTGCCTGCAAGCACACCCTTATAACTAAAGCAGGAGACTGGCCACCCTTCCTCCTTATGGCGTCATATATGTAGTAAAACTAAGGTAGTCGTGACACATCTGCCTTTTCTGGTACTACAAGACCACAGGCCTACCAGGAAGCACACCACAGTTTGGAACACCAGTACATCACAACCTTCAATTACACAGTGGAGCAACGCCCAGACAGCCATGCTCAGGACACCGTACAATACATATCACAGAAATGCTAATATACCTTTTGATGGCCTGCCACGACAGAGAAAACACCTGGATTTGTTGTTACGCAGAAAGGATCAACACTACTCGCAGAAAGCATCCCTTTGGAGTATAGAAGGATATCTTGTACATAAACACACCTGCATGGCAGTACCTAAGTCTGCAACTACTAAGGACCAAATCTTTGAAGACCTCCGGCCGCAGCTTGTTTATTGCATTGCACACCATCAAAAACTGAAATTATCATAATAGAGTTACATTTTCCAGACGTCACTCCACACTACAGCTATGACAGATACACCCCATATTAACACCCGGGTGGAGACCCTGATGACCCCGGTAACACCGCTCACGCTGCTCACGTGGAATGTCCACGGACTAGGGGACAAAATTAAAAGGGGACTAGTGTTGAGGGCACTGAAGCGTCAAGCCCTAGCGCTGTTATTGCTACAGGAAACCCACCTCACAGGCGCGGCATGCAAAGCGATGGATAGATGGGGGTTCAAAATGGTGGTACACTCTGAATTCTCCACTGGGTCTAGAGGAACAGGCATCTTGCTGCGAAATAATTCCCCATTAGCGGTTTTACAGACTAAGAGCGATAATCAGGGCAGGTTTGCGGCAATACATGGGCAGTGGGAAGGCAGACTTGTCAATGTGGTGTCGGTGTACATCCCCCCAGCCTTGCAGGCAGTGGCACTCCCGGCCCTCAGTGAATTTCTACTATCCCTGCCCAGTGGAGACTTTCTCATAGGCGGAGACTTTAATGCCACAATGGACCCCAGCGTAGACAGACACCCAGTAAGGGCCACAGCATCAGGGGTCTCCCGTCTACAGGGATTTGCGGAAGCATTAGGGTTGGTGGACGTGTGGAGGCATAAACACCCAGCAGTAAAACAATACACCTTTCATTCCACAGTACACAACAGTCTATCTAGGATAGATTACTTCCTGGCCTCAGTACCCAGTCTACTATACGTAAATAACATTACTATTGGGCCTAGGGGGGTTTCAGACCACTCACCCATAGTTCTGACATACTCCTCTCACCACACCTCGCGTGAGAGACCTCACCCAATCTATACAGGTTATTTGCAGGTCCCGCAAATACGGAAAGAACTTCGTAAAACCACAAAGCATTTCTTCACTGAGAACATAGCCTCAGTCAGTTCCCCTGCCACATTATGGGAGGCCTTTAAGACAGTTCTTCGAGGACAAGCAATTGCATCCATCCCTGGATACAAACGTATGAAACACCAAGATCTCGCGACACTAGAGCAGGAGTTACACACAGCAGACACTGAATACGCTACTAACCCGACACCCGACTCGGCGCACACTCTTTACCTCAAGCAACAACAATACAGAGAATATCTCCGACAAGACACGGTGACCCACATAGCAGCCACAAGGCAAAGAATCTATGATGTGGGTGACAAAGCAGGGAAACTGCTGGCCTGGCTCGACAGGAGAGAGCGAGGAACCAGGACCATAACACAAATACGCACGACTGAGGTAGTCTTACATCAGACCCGGGGGTAATCGTGGCCGCTCTAGCGGACCACTTCCGTGTGGTATCCACTTCATCCTCGGTCGCGGGGGAAGCTGAGGCGCAAATTCTTTTACGAAACATGGAGCTGACTGGCCTTGAACCAGAAGCCTCCACGGAGCTCGAGGCAGCCCTTACCATAGAAGAGGTATGCGCCGCGATTAAATCATTGTAATCCGGAAAGGCTCTGGGTCCCAACGGGATCCCGTTAGAGCTCTACAAAGTTATGACACACACTCTCTGCCCCCATCTACTAAATATGTATAACGACTGTTTGGGACGAGGAAAACTGCCTTGGGACCAGAGGATGTCAACGATTGTGGCCATTTTGAAACCCAGGAAACCCCCGTCGAAATCTCTGTCGTACCGCCCCATATAATTACTTAATGCAGAACCCAAAATACTAGCCAAAGTGATCGCTAGCCGGCTACAAAAGCACTTACCTAGCTTAATTCACCCGGACCAGTCGGGCTTTATGCCTAACAGGAACACTGCGCTTAATCTTCGACGTCTGCATAGTGTACTGACACGGGACCATGTCTTGTCTGAGCCTTCAGCTGTCCTCTCCTTAGACGCTAAAATGGCCTTTGACATGGTAGAATGGACTTACCTCTTTGTAGTTCTCCCGCGCCTGGGTTTCGGCCCTAAAATATGTGCTTGGATCCGGCTCCTTTACGCGGACCCAGAGGCATGCGTAGCGGCGAATGGCCGACTCTCAGACGCAATACCGTTGACAAGAGGGACTCGACAGGGTTGCCCTCTGTCACCGCTCCTCTTTGCATTAGTGCTAGAACCCTTAGCAGCAAGACTCAGAACGACCCCTCTTCTGCGTGGTATTGCATGGGCAGAGGGCTGGGAAGACCGTGTGTCCCTTTACGCAGAAAACATTCTGGTGTACCTCACAGACCCTACGGACGCCCTACCGGTCCTGTTTGATCTCTGTGCCGCCTTTGGGACAGTCTCAGGCTATACCATAAACTGGACAAAGTCAGTACTGTATTTACTTAAGGAGCCGATGCCGCGGCTTCCTCCTCACTGCCCGTTGGAAATGTCCCTGGACTCGTTTAAATGCCTGGGTATACATATAGCAAAAGACCCAGCAGTCTTCTTCTCCAAGAATCTGGCACCCCCCCTGGAACACCTGCGTAGAGACGTGACACACTGGGAGTCGCTGCCCTTGACGCTACTGGGTAAGGCGGCGTTGTTCAAAATGATGGCCTTGCCCCGTTTTTTATATGCACTTGAGAATACACCGTTTCCGGTACCCCCGTGATATTTCCAACAGACACTGGTGTCCACGCTCCTTTGGGGCAATAGACCAGCGCGCATTGCCCAAGCTAAATTACACTGCAGCTGGTACGATGGTGGCATTGCGCTCCCTAACATACGCCTTTACTATTGGGCGACGCACCTTAAAGTCATAAACCAATGGAAACATGCCCCTCGAACCGACCCAGCATACAAGGCAGACAGGGCGCAGTTAGGTACAGACAGTATGCTGGCGGCCTTATATAACAAAAGACGGGCAATGAAGCTAGAGGGGCCAACGAAACACACAGTCATGCTGTGGTACGTGGCGCAGGCACACCTGGGGTGGAGGGGGAACATCACCAAACTCACTCCGCTTTGGGACACAAAACAGCTGGGGTCCCTTAGGAACAGCAGAGGTTTTGAGCACTGGGATGACATAGGCATCTCCACAGTAGGAGACCTGTGGGACAAAGGGACGGTTATTCAGTTTGATCAGCTGCAAAGACAATACGAACTCGCACCCACAGAAACATTCCGCTACATACAAGTTCGACATGCACTCTTAGCAGTCCTGCCACAAAATGCTGACATACCAGAGGCTTCTCCCCTAGAAGATAGGTTGCTCACAGATTACATGCCTAAACGTGCTACTTCATTCCCTTACCGCAAACTGATCAATAACCAACCAGACCCCACGTCAGTCCTGAAGGATAAGTGGGCGGCAGACATTGGCGCCATGGATGAGACGGAGTGGCAGGCGGCGCTTGCCTCGCCCAAAGAGGTGGGAATTCCGGCCAGGCTCAGGCTCGTCCAGCTTAAAATTCTACATCGTACATACCTCACTAGAAGTACACTTCACAAAATAGGCGGAGCACAACATCCGTATTGCCTACGGGATGTAGACAGGTGGGATCCTTTTTCCACACGATGTGGGAATGCCCATTCATAATTGAACATTGGCGCAAAGTCCTGCGAACGATATCCCAGACTCTAAATGTTTCTTTGCTGCCTGAACCGCGTAGAAGCCTCTTAAACGTTTGGGAGCCCAACGACTTATCACGACACGGGCAGAACTGGGCGACAGTAGGCCTCATGGTAGCCAAGCGAAATGTGGCGCAGAAATGGGGAGCACCTGATCTGCCCTCGCTGGAAACTTGGTGCAGAGACATGGACGCCACCATGATCACTGAAAGAACTGTCTACATAAACCGCAAATCCCCCCGAAAGTGGACTAAAATATGGTCGGACTGGAATACTTACAGGGGCGATATTTGTGACCCAATTCCTGAATCCGATGAAGACAGCTCCAGTGATGAGTCTGGGAATGACAGTTAGGGTGGGGTGGAAGGTGTGTTGTGGTGTTAACAGCTTGATTGAGGTGGGTGGGAAGGGGGAGGTCGATCTTCTATGTATTATGGAGTTACAAAGTACAGTAACTCTAATACTCATACCTGCAAATTGTCTTTCTGATGTTTGTTCCAAATCAAATAAAAAGTTTCTTAAAAGAAAAAAAAACTGAAATTATGCCCGCTGTCCTCCTCATCTGAGAATGGTTTCAGGAGGCAAGGGGAGGAGACAGAAAAAACTAAATAATGCTAGAAGAAACCCAGACATTGTGTCCAATAACTCAAACGAGACCCCTTAGGCACATCTAGACCCAAACACCACTAAGCACTATTGAAGGAAACCACAAGAGACAGGTGCGAGGCCACAAAATGATTAACTTTATGAAGGCTGACACGGCTTCGCGTATCCACATGTGAATCTCCCAGACACTCCAGGAAGGTCCATGGAACACAGCAAACATTATTGTGGGAGTACATTAGTGTTTAACCACATCAGGGCCATTACACATGTCTAAATCAGGATCATCAAAAGCAATTTTGACAGGTCTGGAATGATAACCAAAACCAGCCCTGGCAAAAAAAAATTCAAATCTTCACCCGCTTCAGTCACTCCATTTTCTGTCCGTGCTCTTACTCAGGGACTCTCTCTTGTTTTCCCACCTTTGTGTGGCGCCATAAACCCCGGGAAGCAGGAGACAGAGAGGCGGCGGCCATCGACCTTCAAAACCTTGTTCCCAGTGGGTGTAGCCCATCATGGGCATCCAGGACCCTGAACATTTTGGAGCGATTGGGCTTTTCTGGACTGAGAATAGCAATCCATTCATGGCAGAAAAGAAAACCAATGAACGTGGTTTTAACAGGAGAATGAATGTGCTGTCTGCATGCAGCTGAGTGAGTGGAGGGCTGTCCTCACAACGGAATGGATTGTGAAACAGAGCTAAATGGTGCACATTAAATTTGATGCAGCCGGTGCCCAAATGCTCGGGCACACACTTCTGAGGGGCCTTGCCAAGTGCAATGGTATTATGAATAGCCCATGAACACAATCCATATTAGTAATGATGCTCTTAAAATGCCTGATGGAATTCCATCAACCAGGGGCCAAAATGCATTGTAATTGCATTTATACAGCACTTACTACCCCTGATGAGACGTCAAAGAGCTCTTTCGGCGAATAGCACCCTCAGAGAGATACACAGAAGAAACAGTCGAGCGTGTTTACAATAAGAATTTATTGCACTGTTGTTCTTCTCATGTAAAATAAGTGCACGGCTACAACTGTAACACAGTAGCAGAGATATCGAACCAGCAGTACAGTGTACAAAAAGGAATAGAATTGTTCTACCATTTTGCACTAGTCATGAACACATACATGAATATGAAATACATTTAAAAAATAAAGTGCGTACTCCTAAGATGTCGTCTAGATGTACCTAAATGTACCTAGCATGTGAGTAGGTAAGAAAGAACCTAAGCCTAAGAGTCTAAGTCTAAGAGTCTAAGTCTAAGAGACAAGAATACCTCTAGGATTTAGTCAAACCCCCATACCTGAATAGTGAGAGTGTGGGACTTCGTCCTGGGCTTGAGCTGGACACCCCGCAAGGGAGCGATGGCATGCCAGAGCCATAGTGTGTCTGGTCAGTGTGTCAGCCTTGAAGTATCGGTTCCCTCCTACTTACTGGTAGCAAGAGGTGCTGTATTTATACAGTCTATGTGCGTGTGTTCCCCATTGTTCAGTAGGAGGATGACGTTGGGGATTAAACAATGTGCGTCGACGGGAGAGGTGAAGTGTACCTCCTGGAGAGTGTACTCATAAATTATTCATATGTGCTAAGGAAGACGTCCATCATCACCTTTGGTTTTTCTTTGTTCGCCCTAAGTTGGCAGGGTATGCTCAGACGTGAGTCCCTTGCTCACTTTGCCACTGGAGTCAAGCAAGCCCGGCTGAAGACGGCTGTAATGCCCGAAACCGGTCCTGGGAAGCTTGATTTAGGTCCAGGGAAGACATGGCTTGGTAGTTCGGGCTGGACTGTTCCCATGAGGCACAGGGTCAGACTGATTTGCATATGGCCATGTCTGAACTGGGGTGGCGGAGTGAGCTAAAGAACGGTGATGGATTAAACCCAGATCAGTTGACTGGGGGTGAGTGTTTGTATTGTCAACGCTCCGTCCATCATCACCTTTGGAAAAACCCACCCTCTGCATGGAACTAGATGAAAGGTTTAGTCCATAAAAGGCTACAGTCCTTATAAGGCGTTATGTCCATACAAGGCAGTCTGACCTTATTTGGAGTTATGTCCTTATAAGACTCGTTCATATGAAATGACGGGGAGATGATGTAGGGAAAGTGTACGATGCTCCCTGGACCTATATCAGGGTACCGATATGAAATATAACATGAGAAGAGTCAGAGATTTGAGGTAGAGGATATATTGAGAGCGGTACAGGGAGAGAAAAAGGGCAGTGCATTGGATATGCTGAATTAAAAGAAAAGTATTAAATATATAGATCCATAAGTACATGGAAGGTATATAGATGCATAAAGGAAGCTAGATCCCTAAAGACATTCCTGGTGTATGTATTCATGAATATTTGCCTAGGCTTGAATTTCCATGTGTGCCCACCTTGTTATTTGTACAAACTATATGATGGGCTGTGCCCCATAACTAGATACATGTTCAAGATCTCTATCTGAGCACCACGCATACTGGGCAGGGACCCTCTGACTTTGGTGGGGATACATGTGGGCAAGCACCAATTCTATTTTGGTTTACGGCTTCTGAATAATCTGTATGACAGTATTTGCATTGCCCATTTTCATTGTTACTTTGACACTGTCCCTTTCCAGCTTTTAAATTAAAATTCTTTGTGCACAGGGAATGCAAGACATTGCAATCTGGATGACCAACAGCTGCTTCAAACTCGCACAGAAAAAACAGACGTCCTAATCCTCTGAACCACCCTCTCAGCCTGGGACAGCACCTGGTGGTCGACCTCCCTCGAAAACCCACCCACCCCCGCAGACTACGCCAAACACCTCGGCATCGTTCTCGACTCTTCACTCACCATGAACCGACAGGTCAACGCCGTCACCACCTGCTGCTTCAACACACTCTGCATCCTCAGTAGGACCTTTAATTGGATCCCCCCAGAGTCACGGAAGACAGTTACCCACACACTCATCACCAGCAGACTGGACTATGGAAACGCCCTCTACGCCGGTATCAACAAATCCCTACTCCGCAAATTCCAGACAATACAGAACACCACCGCCATACATGTCCTAGGCATCCCCTGGCAGGAACACATCAACCAACACCTACGCAGACTCCACTGGCTCCCTGTAGAGAAAAGAGTCACCTTCAAGGTCCTCACTCACGCCTAAAAAATGCCTACACAACAAGGCCCCAAATACCTCAACGACAGAATCAACTTCCACGTACCCAAAAGAAACCTCCGATCTTCCAACCTTGCACTGGCCTAAACACTGCGCATCCACAGAGCCAGAGCAGGCGGAAGATCCTTCTCCCACATCGCAGCCAAGGCCTGGAACGAGCTACCAACAGACATCAGACGGGCCTCCTCCTTGAACACCTTCAGAAAGACCCTCAAGACCTGGCTCTTCGGCTAAACAGTCCTGGGGACTCCCCCGCTCCCTCAGCGCCTTGAGACCCTAGCGCTCTTACAATTCCCTGATTGATTGATTGACATAAAGCAAACAAAAGAAATATAGTGGTATTCATAAGTTAACATACTAATATTGGGTTCATCAGCCCATATACCCACCTTCTTATATTAAGCAAAGTCATAATAATGTTTTCATCTGAAAGAGGACCACATCCACCTGCTGATATTGTATGCCATGGCTATTGTATCAGCTTGAATGTAGGTCCTACGCTTGAAAAAGGCGGACCATATGGCAACAACTCTCTGGTCCCCACATTGGTAGGGTAAGGAACAATCGGTAACCTTCAAGATATTGCGCGTAACCCATACACAGTGCATTTGTCTTGAAATTAAAATACCTGACAAAATTACTCCACCTAAAAGAGTTAATGGGGTAACCCTGTGTCCCTCAGAACATGGACATGCATAAAACAAACTACAAATGGTTCTGTCGGGTAGAGCAATTGCTTTAAACCTATGTAGTATTAATCATGCAAAAACAAGTCTAATACATTTCTTTATAGACTTCAGGATGGAACACGGCACACGTAGCAAGAAATAATTTGACATAAAAATAATTATTTACTCTGCAAATCATGTAGGGCTGTCAAATTCAATAATCATCAAATGACATCAGTGACATAAATATTAAATGAAAAAAGTGACAAGGTGACGTATGTGACTTAGTGAAGTTATTCATAAGTGGTAAGAGACATACAAATATGTACACAATATACAAAATAACTGAAATGGAGTCTGTTCTTTTTAACTATTAATACATGGTCTCTGGTGCTCATTGAGTAGGCTTTTTAATTCTTGGTGCGGGGAGACCTGATGGACATAGACTGAAATGAAAGTCGATGTTTAAACCCTGGCATGTGCGCAATTAGGTAAGCGTCACAGCTGGTCTTTCTCAGGACGAGCAGACAAGAAAGAAAGACTGCCAATTCCAATTACAGTTAAACACTCCCACGGTGGGGTGGGCGTTTGAGAATAGATGTGAGTTCAAAGCTTGCGACAGCATCCAAGATGCCTCCAGTGGTGAAATTTAAGAGGGCAAGAGCGGTAGTGCATGGACTTACCATCCTTTGTATTATGAAGAGAGACCACCTTGAAGGTTGATGTCTCTGCAAGGTAAATCTTAGAGACGGCGATCCAGATAACCAAGTCGGTTTGGAACTCGGTGCTTTGTGTTCGATTTCACAGAGATAATGTAGATTTGGGTTCTTCTTAATAAGTTTCTTCTAATTGAATGTGTCTCCTATGGGAGACACGTTCACTGTGAAGCCGAATTGAGACGAAACTTACTAAGAAGAACCCAAATAGACATTATCTGTGTTAAATCCAAGGCAGAAGGTCTATAAGGCGTTTAGAACATTCCTCCCACTTCTAAATTCTAAATTAAAGAGGGAGTGACTGAAAGAAATCATTGGAACGCTGGACCCATTATAAGCCCAGACCTACTCTATTTTCTTCAATGGAGTGCGCAACATTCCAATGTTCTAAGACAGACAGAGGAACTCACAGAAGCATTATTTCTGTAAGATATTCAGTGTTTATGGGCACAAAAGTAGAATCTGCTTCTATGGTTACCCCCACTTTTTGACTGGTGCTATGACTAGTCTGACTGGGATGATGCTAATCAGGACCCCAGTCTATCTGCTTTCTCCCTAAATTGTTATGTTCAGTATTTAGGTACATCCCAGATTGGATTCTGGGGTACCTTTAGAAGTCCCTAATATATGGTACTAAGCCACACAGGGCATAGGTACCACAGAGGTCCCCCATGGGCTGAAGCATGCATTATGCCACCCATGAGAGACCATTCAAAATGGAACTACTGGCCTGCCATTGCAGCCTGTGTAAGCGGGTGCTAGCACTACTTACTAAAGATATAGGTTGCCTATATCTAGGGTCACTGCACTTGAAACCTATGAGTCACCCCCATATCAGGCCTTTGCAATCCTGAAGGCAGGTTGCTTGGTTCGAAGTGGAAGGGTGCCCCTGCATGAGCAGGACACCCAACAGCCTACAGAGTCCATTCTCCTGGGTTGTCAGTGAAGCAGCCAATTACGCAATGACCATCTCGAAACTGGCTGCAATGAATCCTATCTTGATTGGTATCAAACATGTTGGAATCATTCCCCCACACCGTAAACAGTGTGGGAATATGATTCCAAGCACTGGAAGAGCCCTCTGTTATGGCTCTCCATTTCCCATGTGCCAGTCTTCCAGATACAGACAGCACAAAATGGTTGCTGCCGACCAGAGACATGATTCTGCTCTTCTGCTGCTGAGCCAAGCACAAGCAGGGGAAGGCAGAACAATAGGCATCCTGTCACAGGGAGGTGTGACCACCTCCCAGACAGCATTTAGTGTATTGGGGCAGGGTGGGTGCGCTTGCAAGCACCACTCAGTCTTCAAGAGTTGCACATTTGGTATCCCATGGATAGTCCAGGTCAAACCAGTCCTTAGAGCTATTTGCTCCCGTTCTGGCACGAAAATGGAAAAAGGACATGGGAGTAACCTTCCCACTGTCCAGACCCTCCGCTGGGAGTGTCCCCTGAATAGTCCTAACCCTTACCCTAGGGTACTTAAGGGCTTACCTGGGTGTAGGTCCCTAGATTCCTCGTGGGATAAGATTCAGATCAGACACCACTTCTTCTTCTACCGTCTGAGCACTCTGGAATTCGCTGGACTTCGTTTGGGCTCGACTTCGTCTGCCTTCCGGTCTGCTGCATCGTCTCTGTCTGTGCACCATACAGGAATCCTTCAAGACCTATGGGAATGAAAGACACCTGAAGGAATCTCCCATGAAGTGAAGGAGTCACTTCCCTGCATTTGCAGGCACCAAAACTAAGTCAACTGGTCTGCTGATCATGAGCTCCTCTGGACTTTGAAGGCTCTGCAACACAGGTAGTGAGCTCCTGGGCCTGCCTTGCCCTCTCACGACGTTTGAGGCCAGTATCCCTTGTGGGGGTTGCAAATATCCGAACCCCTGTGCACAGCATCAATTTGCAGGTGCAAAGGCCTGTTAGCTTCCTTCCAAGAAGATCTTTAGGCTCCAAGTAGCCCCAACCTCAAGCAACTCCAGTGACCAGAATCTTGGGCCACACCGCATTGTCTGCATCGTGGCCTGCCTCTTTTGGTTAGCTGCTTGAGGTCCTCTTGCGACTCCAGTGCCTCCGGCCTGTGGGTCCATTTGAGGGCCACCTTTGTGTCTCTTGGGCTCCTCTGAATGCTTGTGCCCTGCTCTGACACCCCTGCTTGCGGTGAATCTCCTGGACCTTGCTGGTCCTGATGTTGCTCCTTCTTCAGCTCCTGCGTTGGTTGCATTTGCCAAGGCTTGTTAGGGCTCCTGCCTGACACCAACCCCTCAGCACTCAACATCCTTTATGATGCAGCTTGTGCACAGCTCCTGGCCTTCCTCAGCATCACCTGGTCTACACAGCTGCAAAGTCAAGGTCATCGTCAACTCTCCAGCAACAACTGACATCGGAATGCATTTGTCTTCCAAATCTCCTGGCCACCCCTGAGTGACATAGACTCTGTCTTGCAGGTACCTCTCATCTAGAATCCCCCTTCAAAATCCACTGGACACTTTCTCCTTCATCAGCAGTGGCACTTCCCTGAAGTCCTCCTTTGGGTTCTACTGCGGTTTCCGACACCAATTCACTCGTATGCACCTGGCTTTCCTGATGTAGGTAACGTGGGCACTAAGGTAGACACGGGTAAGGTGGCGTTCTAACATTCTGTCTTTCACAGGGTTTCTTCAGGGTCCACTGTAAAGGGTCCTTAATCTTAAAAAATCCGATCGCAACTTACACATAGACTTGTACAGAGCACACAGTCGTGTTTCCACACTGCACACGCTCTCCATTTGGTTCCGAGTCACTCACCTTGGGTGGCTCCTTGGGTCCCTGACACGTTAACGTCCTCTGAGCATTGTCCTGACACAAGTCATGGTTCTTATACCACTTTCTTAGCATATGGTTTGGCCCTCCCCGGGGTCCACTCTATATTATGTGCTATTTACTGTGTTTCTTTGCAAATAATTGTGTACATTGTGCATATATCCGGGTAGGATACATCTGTATGTGTTAAAGAGTATTATATAATAAATAAAATAAAGTTATAAATACTTTGTGTGGTTCTTTTTCACTTAATCTATACCATAAGATTACATTCTGGTAAAACAAGCAGCTTTACACTCCTTCTGGACTAAGCCTGAAGGCTGCTCTCCACAGGTACCACTTAGACAGCTTTCCAAGGTTATCTAAAACATCTTAAATTACCATAAGGGTTGTCTGGACTGGTGCAAGGTGCCATAAGTGTGGCAGGGTATGCTCAGACGTGAGTCCCTTGCTCACTTTGCCACTGGATTCAAGCAAGCCGGGCTGAAGACGGCTGTAATGCCAGAAACCGGTCCTCGGAAGCTTGTTTCCGGTCCAGGGAAGGCATGGCTTGGCAGTTCGGGCTGGACTGTTCCCATGAGGCACAGGGTAAGACTGATTTGCATATAGCCATGTCTGAACTGGGGTGGCAGAGTGGGCTAAAAAACGGTGATGGATCAAACCCAGATCTTTTGACTGGGTGTGAGTGTTTGATTGGTTCAGATGCTCCGTCCATCACCACCCCCTTTTGTACCGCTTTGGCCGCCATCAGTGTGGCAGGGTATGCTCAGACGTGAGTCCCTTGCTCACTTTGCCACTGGATTCAAGCAAGCCGGGCTGAAGACGGCTGGAATGCCAGAAACCGGTCCTCTGAAGCTTGTTTCCGGTCCAGGGAAGGCATGGCTTGGCAGTTCGGGCTGGACTGTTCCCATGAGGCACAGGGTCAGACTGATTTGCATATAGCCATGTCTGAACTGGGGTGGCAGAGTGGGCTAAAGAACGGTGATGGATCAAACCCACATCTTTTGACTGGGTGTGAGTGTTTGATTGGTTCAGATGGTCCGTCCATCACCACCCCCCTTTGTACCGCTTTCGCCGCCATAAGTGTGGCAGGGTATGCTCAGACGTGAGTCCCTTGCTCACTTTGCCACTGGATTCAAGCAAGCCGGGCTGAAGACGGCTGGAATGCCAGAAACCGGTCCTCGGAAGCTTGTTTCCGGTCCAGGGAAGGCACGTCTTGGCAGTTCGGGTTGGACTGTTCCCATGAGGCACAGGGTCAGACTGATTTGCATATAGCCATGTCTGAACTGGGGTGGCAGAGTGGGCTAAAGAACGGTGATGGATCAAACCCAGATCCTTTGACTGGGTGTGAGTGTTTGATTGGTTCAGATGCTCCGTCCATCACCACCCCCTTTTGTACCGCTTTGGCCGCCATAAGTGTGGCAGGGTATGCTCAGACGTGAGTCCCTTGCTCACTTTGCCACTGGATTCAAGCAAGCCGGGCTGAAGACGGCTGGAATGCCAGAAACCGGTCCTCGGAAGCTTGTTTCCGGTCCAGGGAAGGCATGGCTTGGCAGTTCGGGCTGGACTGTTCCCATGAGGCACAGGGTCTGACTGATTTGCATATAGCCATGTCTGAACTGGGGTGGCAGAGTGGGCTAAAGAACGGTGATGGATCAAACCCAGATCTTTTGACTGGGTGTAAGTGTTTGATTGGTTCAGATGCTCCGTCCATCACCACCCCCTTTTGTACCGCTTTGGCCGCCATAAGTGTGGCAGGGTATGCTCAGACGTGAGTCCCTTGCTCACTTTGCCACTGGATTCAAGCAAGCCGGGCTGAAGACGGCTGGAATGCCAGAAACCGGTCCTCGGAAGCTTGTTTCCGGTCCAGGGAAGGCATGGCTTGGCAGTTCGGGCTGGACCGTTCCCATGAGGCACAGGGTCTGACTGATTTGCATATAGCCATGTCTGAACTGGGGTGGCAGAGTGGGCTAAAGAACGGTGATGGATCAAACCCAGATCTTTTGACTGGGTGTAAGTGTTTGATTGGTTCAGATGCTCCGTCCATCACCACCCCCTTTTGTACCGCTTTGGCCGCCATAAGTGTGGCAGGGTATGCTCAGACGTGAGTCCCTTGCTCACTTTGCCACTGGATTCAAGCAAGCCGGGCTGAAGACGGCTGGAATGCCAGAAACCGGTCCTCGGAAGCTTGTTTCCGGTCCAGGGAAGGCATGGCTTGGCAGTTCGGGCTGGACTGTTTCCATGAGGTACAGGGTCAGACTGATTTGCATATAGCCATGTCTGAACTGGGGTGGCAGAGTGGGCTAAAGAACGGTGATGGATCAAACCCAGATCTTTTGACTGGGTGTGAGTGTTTGATTGGTTCAGATGCTCCGTCCATCACCACCCCCTTTTGTACCGCTTTGGCCGCCATAAGTGTGGCAGGGTATGCTCAGACGTGAGTCCCTTGCTCACTTTGCCACTGGATTCAAGCAAGCCGGGCTGAAGACGGCTGGAATGCCAGAAACCGGTCCTCGGAAGCTTGTTTCCGGTCCAGGGAAGGCATGGCTTGGCAGTTCGGGCTGGACTGATCCCATGAGGCACAGGGTCAGACTGATTTGCATATAGCCATGTGTGAACTGGGGTGGCAGAGTGGGCTAAAGAACAGTGATGGATAAAACCCAGATCTTTTGACTGGGTGTGAGTGTTTGATTGGTTCAGATGCTCCGTCCATGACCACGCCCTTTTGTACCACTTACATTAGTGGACTTCATATGCCAGGCCTGCTTCTCACATTGGTGTGCAGCGGTTGGGATTCAAGCCTGCATTGTTTTACCAGATAAATCTTTGTGTTAATTAATTGAAAAACCATCACTAATACTAGGCGTATATAATACAAGCTTAGAATATGTAAGTTCTACTGAACTTAGGGTTGGGTAGTTAAGGGTATAGCACACCCTTTCTCCAACCTCAGAGAGTTTAGTTCCCACTAGGTTAGGTAGGTGCAACACCACACCACACCACCCCTAGTATGTCTTCCAAAGGAGATGCCAGTGGCTCTCTCACTACTAGATACAGTGAACTATCATTTCAAGAACTGAAAGCACTGTGTGCTTCTAGAAAGTGGAAGACAGGGAAAGGACCCAACACTCAACGCCTCCTAAAGGTGTTATTGTTAGATGCACTAAACACTACGAGAGGAGGGTCCCAGGGGAAGATTACCGACCTAGACTGCTATAACCCCCAATTAACAAGTCACACCAACAACAAATAACAGTAGGTCAAAAGGAGAACTATTTCTAAAGTATGTATCCGTGTAAGGATCTAGGTGAAAACTAGCCAGTGGAACATCGTCCAGAAAGTGCGAGTTCCCATCAGTCAACTCACGAGACCGCCCTTCATCATTTGGGGACCGTCACGTTTAGTAGGTCGAGTATCCACAATAGATTGGCAGATTTTTATAAGCCTAATCTATATTAAACGTGTCAGCAGGGAAGCGTGTCTGTGGACAACTGAATAGCAGTGCATAAAAAGAAGAAAGTGAAAGTGAATCAGTGAATAGTAAAGCAACAAAGGTATAAAATTGGGTAGTGATAGGGGAAAAAAACGTTTATTCTGTACCCCTTCAGTCCCAAAGTATAAAAAACAGTGCAATAGTAGTGTAACAAAATAACTACTAGGGAGTATCTTAGGTCGACAGGTTTCTGCAGACTACTGGAGCCAGGTGGTCTCCCGCTGCTTCTTCAGGACCATTACGTGCTACTGCTAATAAAAAGAGTTAATATCACCTTATACGTGATCAGTTACCATCTTCCTGGCTTCATAGGACAATCACCCAGAATGGAAGACCAGATACATACAAGAGAAAAAGAACAAACAGGGCACTATTAGTATGTGCTTGAATTGCAAAAATAGATGCAAATCCATTTGCTGACTTATATGTTAATAGCCATCAGAGACAGTAGTAACTTGTCATCGCATTAACCTGCTCACTCACCTTTGTGGCAGGAAGGAATAGCCCCACCTCACCTGGCTTCAACTCAGGTACATGGAGCACCGCTCTAGCGGAGGGAATAAACAAGTATTTACATTTTTAAAATACGAAACTATGTAACAACAGTGCTCAGTCTAACTGCAACGACCCACCAGTCGATGCCAAGTAGTCTCCCCATACGTTTAAACTTGGCCAAATAGCTATCTAGGCTTTCTGCTTCATATGACAAGGCCATTTAGGAGAGCAGGAAAATAACCACGTTCTCTGACAAGCAATCGCCGAACCCTGGTAAGGCATAGGTCGGGGATGTGCAGCTTTCACCCATATGCTAAAAAGACAGCACTGTCATAGTTCTGATAGAGCCAAACTTGCAGCCTTCGCAATTACATTCAAAGTGCCAAATCATTGAATCATATCAGTGCTGGCGCTACAAGCCATTAGGCAAGACGTATTGGTCACTCTTGTCAAGGTGCCAAAACACTGAATCATCTCAACGTTAATACCAGAATTCGTTAAGCAAGGCGCGGTAATCACTCTTTTTACTTCCCAGTGCTCGTAACACCTATGCTAGAACGACACTATGTTTGGCACGCTTGTTAGGCAAAATAGCTGGGCGCTGCGCACTGACCTCTCCGTCGGTACCCCGGGCGTCCCTCTGGGCTGTCTTTTGGGGAGGTACCGGCGCTGTAGTAATCCATTGATTTAGTTCATTCCGGCGTCGGCGTCGCCCTGGCGTGTAACGTCATCAGGGCGTGCCGCGCTATGAATCAAGGGAAATGTAGTTTGACGTTCGCTCCGTGGTTCATACAGAGCGTGGTGACAATGAGGGTACCATGCTATGAAGCAAAGGTAATGTGGTTTGACATTCGATATGTACTTTATCAGAAGCCTAGTGACAACGATGCTAATATAGTTCAACAGGCAATGTTTTTAATTTATGACTCCGTACCTGTTGAGGGCGAGGAAGTCACAATCATGACATTTCAGCAACCCAATAGTCGCCAGTATATTTTCATCTTTTATCAACCATAGCTTCAATGACAACCACCAACTGTGTGGAGCCATCGCTCGATTTATTCAATTGGAGAACCTCGGCAGGTTCACAAGACTTACATTAATCTCCGATGACATGCAATATTATTTAATATCAGGATCATCGTTCAATTTGTTAGGAAAAGAGAGCAACATGTGAGTGCAGGAGGCTAAAGATAGTCTACTCGGATTCCCTGTGATGTTAGCACATGATACATACACTCTAGTGCCTATGGAGGTATTATCTCCAAAGAGTCGGGTTTCATCAACTGACAGAGTTCTAACGGTATGATACATAAGCTGAGGCATGAATCAATGTAAATGTGTAAATGTGCTGGATTTGTAAAGCGCACGGCTGCCCGTGAGCGTCCCGGCGCTTGCTTAGGGAACCCGTCCTGGTATTCCCCTGTGAGAAACCCCGGCAGGGTGTCCACAAGGTGAAAGCCAGGCATCCCGCCGCGAGGGGCCGTAGTGGAGATTAAGCAAGCTATTGCCCAGAGTCGCAGAGTGTGACCCCGTGAGTTGAGTAGGCTCCAGAGCGAGAATTGTCGAGTCCGTGGAATTTTTGAGCCCGAGACCCGCCGAGGCGGGGAATCGAACCCTGGTCCACGGTCGATCTCAGCTTCCGGGTCTGCCGCCTCTAACCACTGAGCCACGCTTCTCCAATCAGAGCGACATCCACGGGATATCTTCGTTTAGCCCTATTTTGTCCGTCCTCAGCCTAAATACCCATTTTTGTTCGCACCTGAACAGAAAGGCAGTAACATCAGCCCCAGGAGGGATCAGTGGTTGGTCCAATACTGTCCAATGGAGATCAGTTGGTTGGTTTCCTACTTCTAAGAAATGATTCGTAAGTTTGGTAGCTTGCTTGGAACACCTGACCGAACTCTTGTGCTCCGAGATCCTCACCTTGATTTTTCTGGTTGTCATCCCTATATATTTCTTGTTGCAGGGACACGTAATCAAGTAAATTAGGTTTGTACTATTGCAGTTGGTGAATCTTCTCAACTGCCACGGGCGATCTGTGCCTATATCAATATTCAGTGTTTTGGTTGTTTGTGGGCAGGTGGCACAGTTGTCGCATGGATAGTGTCCAGTGACCGCTGGCATATCCCACAGTGTCCCTACCGCCCGTGGGATGGTGTTCTTGGGTCTGGTATGCACTATTTGGTCTCGCAGGCCCTGTCCCCTCTTAAAAGCAAACAATGGAGGTGGTAGTGTATCAGTGCCCGTACTCAAGATCTTCCAATGTTTCTTAACAATTTATTGGATTTGATTGGACTGTGTGCTGAATGTATTTACACATGTAATCCGATCTTGTTTCGGTTTCAGAGGTAGAATCTCCAGGAGACTTTCCCTGTTGTTATTCGAGGCCCTCTTCTTAGAGGCACAAATTAGATGTTTAGGATAGTTTTTTTCAGCTAGATTCGCCGCCAATGTCTTAGAGTGGGCCTCAAACGTGGACTTCATGGAACAATTCCTTTGTATCCGGAGGAATTGTCCATAGGGCAAGTTGTCCCTCAAAGCCTTGGGGTGACAACTTCGCTAGTCCAGAAGGGAATTCCTTGCCATCGGCTTGCGGTACAGCTCCGATTGAAGGCCAGTTGGTGTGGATATATTTAGAAGATCCAAGAAGGCCAATCGATGTCTATCATATTAAACGGTAAACTTGAGAAACCTATTTCTCTCATTCAGCCAGGTGTGAAAAAGCTGGAGTTCCTCAACCGATCCACGCCACACCACCAAGACATCGTCTATATATCTTTTCCACACTCGCAGACAACCAAGGTGTGGATTGGTGTCCGCGAAGATGTGGTTCTGCTCAAACTTATGCACATACAGGTTAGCGAGACTAGGAGCAAAATGGCTGCCCATGCTAGTCCCGCTAACCTGCAAGTAGATGGAATCCTCGAACTGAAAGTAGTTCTCAGTCATGGCCAGGGTGGCCAAGGTCATGATTAGTCTCACCGGCGTCATGGAGTTCAGATCTCTCTCTGATAACAGCCCTTCAATCACCTCCAACATCTCAGTCTGGGGGATGGACGTATACAGACTTTCGACATCGAAAGATACAAGTATGTCAAGATCCTCATTGTACTCGATGTAGCGGAGAATCCTAAGGACATCCTTAGTATCTTTAAGGAATGTATGCATTTCCTTGATTAGGGGTTGCAGAAAGAAGTCTACGAAAGTAGATAAAGGTTTAAGTAGTCAACCTATGCCCGATATAATTGGGCGACCAGGGGGGGGCCTTTGTGCCTTATGAACCTTTGGTAGTACGTAAAAATGAGGCATCTTAGGATTTACTGTACAAAGATATTGTGCTTCTTTTGGGGTGACCCACCCCTCGGCCAATGCCTCTTCCACTATGTGCCCAATTACTGTTATAAGTCTCTCAGTGGGGTCACATGTGAGTTTCAAGTAGGCTTTGGTGTTATTCAATTGTCGTAGACACTCATGGCGATAGACACAAGTGTCCAACAGGACTATAGCCCCACCCTTATCAGCTGGCTTCACTGTCACTGCTTCATTGTTGGCCAATGATCTTATTGCCTCTTGTTCTTTCTTTGACATATTGATAAAAGGACTTTGTTGGTGTCGATACAGTTCTCTCAGGTCGTGGTCTACTGCTTCCTCAAAGGCGGCTACCTTCGGTGGAAGACCCACTGTAGTAGGGTTAAACGTGGAGGGTTTTCTCAGACCTGTATTTTCATCTAACGGTAAGGTCATCATACTCTGCTCAGGTTTGTTCGCAAAAAGATAGTGCAATCTTATCTTACGGAAGAATTTCCCCATTTCGATCTGAGCAAGGAAAGGGTCCCCTCTGGTAGTGGTGACAAACCCCAAGCCTTTATTCAGGACTTGTTCTTCCATATCCGTTAGTGTATGTGAGCTCAGATTGATTACAAGCTCCTGATGTCCCTGGCTGTTCCTGAGGTATCTTTTTCCCGTTCCTCAGATCCATTGTGCGGGGTGGGAGGTTCCAACGCACTTGGCCTTGTTGTTGTGCTCTCCGTCGTCCCCTCGACCGACCTTGGCCCTGCCCTAAAAAAGGCTGTTGATTGTAGTCGTGGTAAAGCTGTTGGCCAAAAGGACCACTGTTGGCTGGAAAGGGAGGTGGACCCCATGGAGCTGGTTGCCACCATGGCGGAAACTGAGGATACCTCTACCTTTATTTCCATTAGGTGTATTAGCATGGCTGGTAGAATCAGCGTCAGAAGACCCTTCCTCTGAGCTTGAGGTGCCATACGTAGATCCGCCTTTGCGTCCATTCTTATCATATGGCATAGGCGCGTAGGTATCCCTTGTGTAGGGGTACACCTTTTCTGTTGAAAAATTCGCAAGGTCTTTCTTGAATTTTTCAAGTTTGTTGAACAGTATCGAGCCTCTAAATTCCTTACTCGCTTTGTTTCCTTCATCTTGACCTTTGGTGAAGGCTTTGCCTGAAATGGTTGTTCTAATTTGGCCTTCGAGTGTCTGAATGTCGACTAAGATCTTATCAGCTGTTTTTTTGGCGGTCTTAATAATCAGTACCAGCCAATCACGGGTACATTTCCAGGCTATTAAGTACCAATCCCTTAGAAAGTCTTTGTCGTCAAGAAACAATCGAGGAGCATTAGTGACAATTAATCCACTGGGAGCACAATTCTCCCGGAGGTATTCCGCCATGCATATCCCGTGGACACAGACCCTCGATTGGTTCTTCTTGAGTATCAGCACCTTTGCCCATTCGTCATTACTATTTACTTGTACCGTAGGTATCAGTTCTAGAACGCTTGGATTATCCGCTAGATTTGACTGAACCTCAGCTTCATCAAAAGCTAACCCTAGGTTAGTGGCCATGACCGGGAATGAGACTCTCCGCACTAATGGTAAGCCACAACACAGAATGTGAACACTACAGTTACTAGTGGAATTCCCTTATAAATTTAAAATGGTTCATACAGAGCGTGGTGACAGCGAGGGTACCATGCTATGAAGCAAAGGTAATGTGGTTTGACTTTCGATATGTACTTTATCAGAAGCCTAGTGACAACGCTGCTAATATAGCATTGTTGCTAATATAGCATCGTTGTCACTAGGCTTCTGATAAAGTACATATCGAATGTCAAACCACATTACCTTTGCTTCATAGCATGGTACCCTCGCTGTCACCACGCTCTGTATGAACCACGGAGCGAACGTCAAACTACATTTCCCTTGATTCATAGCGCGGCACGCCCTGATGACGTCACACGCCAGGGCGACGCCGACGCCAGAATGAACTAAATCGATGGATTACTACAGCGCTGGTACCTTCCCAAAAGACAGCCCAGAGGGACGCCTGGGGTACCGACGGAGAGGTCAGTGCGCAGCGCCCAGCTATTTTGCCTAACAAGCGTGCCAAACATAGTGTCGTTCTAGCATAGGTGTTACGAGCACTGGGAAGTAAAAAGAGTGATTACCGCACCTTGCTTAACGAATTCTGGTATTAACGTTGAGATGATTCAGTGTTTTGGCACCTTGACAAGAGTGACCAATACGTCTTGCCTAATGGCTTATAGCGCCAGCACTGATATGATTCAATGATTCGGCACTTTGAAAGTAATTGCGAAGGCAGCAAGTTTGGCTCTATCAGAACTATGACAGTGCTGTCTTTTTAGCATATGGGTGAAAGCTGCACATCCCCGACCTATGCCTTACCAGGGTTCGGGGATTGCTTGTCAGAGAACGTGGTTATTTTCCTGCTCTCCTAAATGGCCTTGTCATATGAAGCAGAAAGCCTAGATAGCTATTTGGCCAAGTTTAAATGTAAGGGGAGACTACTTGGCATCGACTGGTGGGTCGTTGCAGTTAGACTGAGCACTGTTGTTACATAGTTTCGTATTTTAAGAATGTAAATACTTGTTTATTCCCTCCGCTAGAGCGGTGCTCCATGTACCTGAGTTGAAGCCAGGTGAGGTGGGGCTATTCCTTCCTGCCACAAAGGTGAGTGAGCAGGTTAATGCGATGACAAGTTACTACTGTCTCTGATGGCTATTAACATATAAGTCAGCAAATGGATTTGCATCTATTTTTGCAATTCAAGCACATACTAATAGTGCCCTGTTTGTTCTTTTTCTCTTGTATGTATCTGGTCTTCCATTCTGGGTGATTGTCCTATGAAGCCAGGAAGATGGTAACTGATCACGTATAAGGTGATATTAACTCTTTTTATTAGCAGTAGCACGTAATGGTCCTGAAGAAGCAGCGGGAGACCACCTGGCTCCAGTAGTCTGCAGAAACCTGTCGACCTAAGATACTCCGTAGTAGTTATTTTGTTACACTACTATTGCACTGTTTTTTATACTTTGGGACTGAAGGGGTACAGAATAAACGTTTTTTTCCCCTATCACTACCCAATTTTATACCTTTGTTGCTTTACTATTCACTGATTCACTTTCACTTTCTTCTTTTTATGCACTGCTATTCAGTTGTCCACAGACACGCTTCCCTGCTGACACGTTTAATATAGATTAGGCTTATAAAAACCTGCCAATCTATTGTGGATACTCGACCTACTAAACGTGACGGTCCCCAAATGATGAAGGGCGGTCTCGTGAGTTGACTGATGGGAACTCGCGCTTTCTGGACGATGTTCCACTGGCTAGTTTTCACCTAGATCCTTACACGGATACATACTTTAGAAATAGTTCTCCTTTTGACCTACTGTTATTTGTTGTTGGTGTTACTGTTAGATGGCCTCAAGAAAACCAGTGGGTCAGATGAACAGGAAAGTGGGTTGGGCAGGGAATGAAGATAGGCCAGGAGGGGAGAACCTCTTTGACCTTGAATGTTTTCCTGACGTGGTGGAGCCTGATGACTCCCACATGGACAACTCAGACCTCCCAGAGGATGCTATAGGTGGCCAAGAGGATGCACCCTTTGATCCTCTGGGAAAGTGCAGAGTAGACCAAGGGGGTCTAGGTCCTCTTCTGCAGAATCCAATACCTCAAGCCATTCAGTAGGGACCTCCATTTCTAGTAAGAAGGGAAAATCTTCGAATAGGGAGTACCAACTTCTTGACTTTTAGAAAGCTAGGCTTAGGCTCAGACAAGAGCAGTTGGCCCTTGACAGAGAGTCCCTAGAAGTCCAGAGAGCAAGGAAGAAATTGGGACTAGGTCCCCATAGTGGTAGTAACAGTGTCCCTAGAGTTAAAGAACATTATTCTGAACATAGGAACCCGAACACAATAGTCCCTCCCTACCATGTTAGGGATGACATCTGCAAATGGATAACTGCTTTAGAAAGGGCTGGTAAAGTTCAGAGGGTCCCTCAAGAGCAGTGGGCAGCTATCGTGTGGCTGTCCTCTGCTGACAAAGGTAGAGATAAGATCCTCACTGTTAGAGAAGAGGATGTCATTGATGGGTTTGGCTTAACCACTGAGAAGTACAGGATTAAGTTCATAGACACCCACAATGCACAAACCCAGGACTGGGTAGATTTTGTGGATAGTACCATTAAGTCTCTGGACGGTTGGCTACTTAGCAGCAAAGTGCATGCCTACCAATGATTGTACAATTTGATCACGAGGGAGCAGGTCCTTAATAATTGTCAGAACCAGCTTTTGCATCAGTACCTGGTGGACTCAGATCTGACTTCTCCCTAAGAATTGGGAAAGAAGGCAGATAAACGGGTCAGAACTAGGGTTAAGCAGAAACATCAGTGCAATGGTGGTGACCAGAAGAAACAGGATTCTTCAAAATCCCAGGGTAAGGGTGGGGCCAAGGGCAAAGATAAGAAAGGGTCTTCTCAAGGGCCCCAAAATCCTGCATCTGTGGGGGAGTCACAAACATCCAAGAAAGGCAAGAAGAAACCGTGATGATACTTCTGTAAGGTAAAAACCCATTAGATAAAGGATGCCGATTGTCCTAAAGCCAAGGAGAATACTCCTACTACCACTCCCCCTAAAGCAACTGCTCCCCCTAGCACAGGTACAAAGTGGTGGTACAGGAAACAAGGGATTAGTCAATCAATCAATCAATCAATCAGTCATTTGTTAAGCGCACTACATACCCGCGAGGGTCTCAAGGCGCTGGGGGGGGATGTGGGGGCCACTACTGTTCAAACAGCCAGGTCTTTAGTGTCCTCCTGAAGGTCAGCAGGTCTTGGGTCTGTCGTAGGCTCAGTGGGAGGGTGTTCCATGTCTTGGCGGCGAGGTGGGAGAAGGATCTCCCGCCGGTGGTTGTTCTTCGGGTGTGCGGGACGGTGGCGAGTGAGAGGTTAGCCGAGCGTAGCTGGTGGTTGGGGGTGTAGAAGGAGAGCCGTCTGTTGAGGTAGGCTGGGCCGGTCTTGTGGAGTGCCTTGTGTGCGTGGATGAGGAGCTTGAAGGATATCCTCTTGTTGATGAGGAGCCAGTGCAGGTTTCTTAGGTGTGGGGTGATGTGGCTGTGTCGTGGTACATCGAGGATCAGTCATGCCGAGGCGTTTTGGATGCATTGTAGTCGATTGATGAGCTTGGTCGGCGCTCCCTTGTAAAGGGCGTTTCCTTAGTTGAATCTGCTGCTGACGAAGGGCCTGGGTGACTGTCTTTCTTGTATCTGACGGGATCCATCTGTAGATCCTGCGGAGCATGCAGAGGGTGTTGAAGCAGGAAGAGGAGACGGCGTTGACTTGCTTGGTCATTGAGAGCGTTGAGTCGAGGATGTTTCTCAGGTTGCGTGCGTGGTCGGTGGGGGGCGGGGCTGCCCCCAGTGCTGTTGGCAACCAGGTGTCGTCCCAGGCTGACGGGTTGGAGCCGAGGATGAGGACCTACGTCTTGTCCAAGTTCAGCCTGATCCAGCGGGCTATAGAAAATATATCATAAACTACGCTACCCAACTTCATAACCTATAAACAAAATTCTATACTAAATATGGACCCATTTATGAACCTGATATATTTTTGGGCCTACTGAATCAGGTGGTCAGAATAAATCTATATACACATTATCTACACACTATATACATTTATACATTTGCAGAAAGAATATTATCATTAGAATAAAACCCAACCATTTAAACGACCACCATAGGTGACGTGATCTAGCTAAAGGTAACCTATACTTCTAAATAATCAAGACCAGCTTGTTTGTCAAAAGTAAGATTTTATTTTCTAAATTATGGTATATAAGTTGTAAGTTTTATAAATGAAATTTATTTGCAATAAAGCAAGCATGATGGTAAGGAAATTGAGAAAAATACAATTTAAGCAATTGAATCAGTTTAAAGGAAATTATATAAAGTTTAACATTTCTAAAACCTATTCCCCTAACTGAGCTAAATAAACAGAAATTAGAGTAAAGATTTTTGAGGATTCTTACGTGCTCCACGCAAAGTCCAGCAGCACATCACCCTCATCGGAAAGTCAGAAAAGCAGCAGCCAGCCCAACCCTAAGGGCATGACTTTTTATATCTTTCTACGCTAACTAAACTAGCAAAGGAAAGTTTTCAGAAATCTACGACGTCCCATTGGTTGAGAGTGACAAGTGACATGTCACCCGATTCTTAAAAAGTTCCACAAAATCATGTCTTACAAAGACCATTGTCTCTTCCACGTGAAGCCAGAGGCTTCCTTCGATTGCAACTTTGTATTAAGTCATCCTCGCAGCTTCCATATTCTTTCAGTGCAACTTCCGCGGATGCCAAGTTAAGGACTGACAAAAAGTTCACTTTCGACCTTGGCCATGTCCGACAGAATGATGTCAGCTCATCAGTTTTTGCTTTGTGAATGCAGCTTCAATAAACGTTTTAATTCAGAATGGGCGTCTCGTGACTTTCTGCAGAATTACAGATCAGCTTTTATTTTGCGGCTCAAATAGCTAGGCCTCAAAAGCAGGCAACTTATGATTTCTAGTATAAAACAAACACAAGAAAAGTATTAATGTAAGAAATAAAGTATTTTCTGTATCCTCCCCATGGTTTACTAATTAATTAACCCACCCTATTAATCAAAATGTTACCTAGCCATTGCAAACAAATAAAGCAGCATTTATATTTACCAGTCTCCGTTTTACAATGAGACCCATATGCACCTAGAATAGTAGAAATGACATCACACAGACAAGGAAAAGCAAAACAAGCACATGCTTATTTAAGTTTGCAGCAGTTAGTAATGACAAAAACGAAAACAATATTTTATTTTATTATTTTGCACAAACAAAAAGATGCAACAAATATGCACGTTTATGAGCACACATGTTAGTCCCCCCACGTGTAAAGTTTAATCTAAGTTGTATTAGCACGACATATCACAAATCATTAATAATTTTATTCATGTTATGGAAATATGACTTTGCGAGTTTAAACAAAATTTTGTTTTCTATCTCGCTCCATCAACTCCCTCATCTGGTGATTAACAAATCACCACACCAGCACTCAAAATTTTGGTAAATTAAATTTTTAAGAAATCGATTCAAATTCAATTGTATTAGTAAACCTTTAAAAGTCTGTTTCAGCATAATCTTTGCAATTAACATGACGCTCTCTATTTAACTCCTGTAACTCGATTTCCCTTTCCTCTTCTTTTCTGAGTTTATAGATTCTTTTCTTTTCTCTCAAATGTTTCTTTCTTTTATGCAACAAACAACCTACTTTAGTCAAAATAAAAATGAATACTATTATAATCAAAGGTGCCAGAATCTTGCCAAGAATTGAACTTCCGATATTATGAAACCAGTTTTTAATTGCTTGAAACCTTTTTGAAAGTTTCCCAGTAAAATCATCTTCTTCTAAAGGAATTATTTCTGAATGCATTTGTGTAATATTCTTAATATACATTTCAATATTCTTACTTTCATCCGGTATATATGTACAGCAATGTTGGACATGTAAAATGCCACAGACTCCTCCCTCTTTTGCTAGGAGTATGTCTAAAGCAAGACGATCTTGAATTACCATGGATCTAATTGCAATAACTTCAACATTCACTAATTGAAATCCATCAGCAGTGTCAGTTGATAATCTATCAACTATAGTGGACAATTTTCTGATTCTCCCTGCATTTAGGGTTATACCAACAAAAGGTATTACAGCTTGGAAAATATCTCCCAGAACTTCGGTAAAAGTTTCTCTTTTAGCTCTATTTACATAATTATGAATCTTAAATAATCCTTCTGAATCTCTGTCAACATGAAACACTTTAGGAAAAACAATTCCCACATAACAAGTTCCATACCAATGGTCTGGAAGGTTATAGTAAGCTTTGTCACCACAAACAAAATAAATTCCAGGGAAGATAGGATCTTTTCCACCTTTAAATCCCCAACCTCCCATAATCTGATAAGTATCTTCACAGTTGCTTGCACCTACAAAATAATTATCAAAAAGTGTATTATCTCTTCTAATGCAAAGCTTTCCACTAACAGGTTTGTCTATGTGAATTGCAATATTTTCAAGCATTTTGCCATTTAATTTCTCATCCTCTTTTTGCCAGAAGGATGACTTAGTCTGCTTGACTAATTCATTTCTCTTATAAATTGCTCTTCTCTCCTCAACCATATTCAAAAATTTCTTTCCTTCAGCACTTAATTTACATGTTAAATTATTCTTATAAGCATACTCATAAGTGAGTTCGTTAGTAACAAGGAAATATTCTCTCATTTGTTTAGCTTTCTTATGCTTATTTAAAACATTATCAATTTTAACATTAGCAAAAATCTCATCATAATTTGAATAGTAATATTCTAAACGACCAGTTTGATAAAATAAACTAGTTAATACACTACATGTAACAGCATAAGTGAGAGGAAGCATATTATATGTTACTCCCTCAGAAACAGAAGCGGGTAATTTAACGCATACATAACAATCCTTTGCATCCATTACCTTTACATATTCACTCAAAAGCTTTGTGAATGTATTGCTTGAAAAATCACCTATTGATTTATCTTGATGAATGTTAGGCTGATGATCAATTACTTTTGCAGATGTACTATGTTTAGTTTGGCTAACCAGAGCTTTGCTTGTTATGTTAACTTTGTGTAATTCTCTATTCATTTCTAAAGGTATAATCACAGCTAGTACCAACCAGAGCAGAACTAAAATGAGCAGACACACCAGAGTCATCTTACAGCATCTTTTAAAAACAGAACATCTTGAAGTGCTCTCCTTAACGTAAGGCATTTTTAGGTTAGTTTTAGCCTCAAAAATAAAAATAAATTTTAAAATTTATATACACCCCCCTTTTAAAATATATTTTTCTTTTATAACCCTAAACAAGATTTCTTCGACCTTATGTCATACATAAGTTTTCTTCTACTAAACAGTTTTTCTTCGACCTTGTGTCAACTAACAGGATTTCTTCAGCCTTTTGCCAATTTAATAATTCTGTACTTTAATCATTGTCACTAATTTCTTGTATTTCGTTTTCTTCTTCACTACTATCATATATGTCAATAACAGGTGGAATTACCAAGTAAGTCCACTCAGGAGACTTGTATTTCTGGTTTGGTCTAATTATTCTTTTCCCTTTTCTCGATATTACTTCTATTTTTCTTCCAACTCCAACTTCTTTTCCAGGACTCTTTTGACTACTTATTTCTTCAACTTGTTCTATTGGCTTTTTGATTAATCTCACTCTCAATCTTCCACCAGGCCAGAAGTCTGTTTTTCTCACGTACTTTTTCTTTGGTTCAGAATTATTTGATTCTGACTTCCAAGTCCTTTTCTTTCCGTTTTCACTTCCACCTTCCACGTCACTTTCTTCAGTTTCGTAGTCTGAAATTTCAATTGACTCAGGAACTTCTCTATTCGGCAATTTCACTCCTTCAGGAACTTCACTTTGTCTTCCATCACTGGTACTCGGTAATTCGTTCTCCTCTTCTTCTTCAATTACCTCTAGCTTCCCAGATTTCGGATTTTTGTTCCTTACTTCAGAGCTTGTTCTCTGCCTTTCGATACTCTCCTGGTCTGAAACTTCCTTTGGTTCAGCTTCTTTGTCTTCAATATAGACAACCGAATCCTCAGTTATCTTTCCTTTTAACAGATTCTCTTCACCTTCAGAATCTATTTCAATTATTTCTAAGTCTTTTCTTGTCAGATTTCCATTCACTGGCACAGTTTCCAGATGTCGACTTTCTTGTCGATCTTCAGAATCTGGAATTACTTCACCTTCTGTTCTGTCTTCTGCTTCAGAATCAGAATCATCTGTGGTATCACTTTCAACATCAGAATTTTCAGGAGTTGGTATTGGAATAGTATGACTTGGATGAATCCAGCGCTTCAATCCTCTGCACTTTACAGCATTAGTAGTGATCAAGATTACCTGCCTAGGTTTCTGCCATCTAGGAGATAGACAATTCCTCCTCCGATGTACTTTCGTTCTGACCCAGTCTCCAGGTCTCAGATCATGTGTCAAAACTTTGTCATTTGATTGAGCTTCAGTTCCCACCTGATTAGACACAGAAGTTACCATATCAGATAACCTTTTACAGTAATCCAAAATTGCACTGTCATTTATGCTCAACAGTTTACCTACAGGTACAAAAGCTTGTCTCATAACTCTTCCCATTAATATTTCATGAGGACTCAGACCTGTCTTTTTATCTGGTGTACTTCTTAATGACATCAAAACAAGTGGAAGAGCATCAGTCCACTTAACTCCTGTCTCTAGACACATTTTTCCAATTCTGTTTTTGATAGTTCCATTTATTTGTTCAACTACACCTGATGCCTCTGGTCTGTATGCACAGTGTATTTTCTGCTCAATACTCATAGCTTCACAAATTAACTTCAACAGTTTGTTATCAAAATGGCTTCCTCCATCACTCTCAATAGTGACTGGAAAACCGTACCTTGGGATGATTTCTCTGAGCATTAGTTTTGCTACTGTAATTGAATCACAATGTCGTGTAGGGAAAGCCTCTACCCACCTTGAGAATAAGCATACAATTACAAGTACATATTTCAAACAGTTGTGTAAGGGCATTTCAATGAAATCTATTTGTAACCTGGTAAAGGGACCACCTTCTCGACCAATTATTCCTGTCCCCACCACTGATTTTCTGTTTGGATTCATTTGTTGGCATGACAAACACCTTTGACAAAAAGATTCTGCAATGGTTCTAAATTTTGTATTGAACCATGTTTCTCTAAAAAGTCTGACCATTGAATCTCTCCCTAAATGTGCAGGACCATGATATAATCTGGCCATGTCAGAAATCATGCAATTTGGTAAAACTACTCTGCCATCTTTGTAAACCCACACTCCATCTTCATCACGTGGTCTACAATCTGATCTTAACCATAGGTCTTTTTCTTCATCATCTGCTTCGTTTTGTAAATCTCTAATCTCATTCCATGTTTCTACAACAGTTGTTAGCATTAATGAATTTGAATCAGTTTCTGTACTTCTATTCCGATTGTAAGAATAATTTTTCCTTGCGCAGTACTTTGCTGTTTCGTCTGCGAAGGCATTTCCCTTGGAAATATAATCAGTTCCTCTAGTGTGTGCTGCACACTTGACTATGGCAATTTCTTTTGGCAATTGTATTGCTTCAATTAATCTCCTAATGAAAACTGCATTTTTTATTGGTGATCCTGTTGATGTCATGTATCCTCTCTGTGACCAGAGTTGTCCATAATCATGCACAACTCCGTACCCATACTGACTATCAGTAATGATGGTAACTCTTATATCTTTTGATATTTCACATGCACGAATTAAAGCAATCAGTTCAGCCACTTGTGCTGAACGAACTCCTTCAAGACATGATGCTTCTTCAACATCTTCGACTGTACAAACTGAGTATGAAGCTTTCAAGACACCACCTTCGGATCTTAAGCATGAGCCATCTACAAAGTAGACAAAATCCGATTCAGGCAAAGGTCTGTCTTTGATGTCTTTTCTTGGTTTTGTGCAGAATTCCATGACATCTAAACATTCATGTTCTGTCTCAATGTCATCAACAATTTCAGAATCAGGCAGTAATGTAGAAGGATTCAGATTCAGACATCTTGAAATCGAAACATTATCTGCTCCCAGTATGATTTTCTCATACTTTGTCAATCTGCTACTTGTTAAATGTTGAGTCTTACCTCTTGTTAGTAATATTTCAACTGAATGAGGCACAAAAACTTTCACAGGAAATCCCATAATGATTCCTTCACTTTGTTCTAGGCTAATACTTGTAGCTGCAACTGCTTTCAAACATCCTGGTAATGCTTTTGCAATTGGATCAAGAACTGCAGAGAAGTATGCAATAGGTTTCTTTAGATTTCCATGTCTCTGAATTAACACAGATAATGCACATCCTTCTCTCTCACTACAATACAGTTCAAAATCTTTCTCATAATTTGGCATACCCAAAGCAGGAGCTTGGCATAAGCTCTTTTTCAGGTTCTCAAAAGATTCCATCTCAGCATCATTGAGAATAATTGGGTCTTTTACATCTGATTTGGTCAGTCTTTGTAGTGGTTTCGCAATTACTGAAAATCCACTTATCCATTGTCGACAGTAACCTACCATTCCCAAGAACATTCTGACCTGTCTTTGTGTTCTTGGCGGCAACATTGCTTGAATCATTTTTATTCTCTCTATAGTTACTTGTCTTTTTCCTTTTGCAATTCTGTGACCAAGATATCTTACTTCTTGTTTGCAAAACTGTAGTTTTGCTGGGGACACTTTATGTCCTTCTTCTGCAAGGCGATTTAACAGAATTATTGTGTCTGTTACACAATTTTCTCTTGTCTTTGCAGCTATTAACAAATCATCAATATACTGCACCAGTGTAGACCTACCTGGTAAGTCTAAATCTTCTAATGATCTTTTTAATAGTTCGTTAAAGATTGAAGGACTTTCTGTATAGCCCTGAGGGATTCTTGTCCATCCAAGGGTCTTACCTTGGAATCTGAAAGCAAAGATTTCATAACTGTCTGGGTGTAAGGGAACAGTAAAGAATGCATTGCAAAGGTCAATGACTGAGTACCATTCAGCATCATATGGAATCTGAAATAGAATTACTGCTGGATTTGGAACCACAGGACAACATGGAATAACAATTTGATTAACCTTTCTCAAATCTTGTACGATCCTAAATGTTCCGTTAGCCTTTTTAACTCCCATAATTGGTGAATTACAAGAGCTACTCTTCATTTCTTTTAATACACCTTGCTTAATTAACTTTTCAATTATAGGTGTAATACCTTCAATTGTTTCTGTTTTCATTTTATACTGTGGAGTATTTGGAAATTCTATTCCCTGTTTCAATGCAATTTTTACAGGATCTACATTTTTCATTAGACCCATCTCATTTCCAGTAAAATCCCATATTTCAGATTTCACTGTTTCTTTTAGCTCTTCAGGTAAATCCTTTTCTTCAAATGCAGGAAACAATTTTGTTTCTTCTGCTTCTATCATCATCATTGTCATTCTGTACAAACCATCTTCCTCCATTGTTTGTAATTCAACTCCTTCAGGAGAACAATATATTCTGCAATTCATTTTACATAAGATGTCTCTGCCTAATAGATTTACTGGACTACTATTACAAACCACAAATCTGTGTTTGTCTCTGTAATTTCCAATTTCAACTGGTACTGGATCAGTTAAGTCTGTTTTAATTTGCTGATTACTTACTCCAACAACTTGGATGGTATCCCCAGAGAGAGGTAGGTTTTCAATTTCCACTGATCTAACAGTAGAACGGGTAGCACCAGTGTCCACTAGAAAAGTGATGTCTACATCATTAACTTTCCCGTTTACATAAGGACCAGACTGGTCAACCTCAAGAGTGGCTCCAACAACACACTCTTCCTCCTCTCTCGGGCACCGTCAGCAATAATCATCAGAATCACTGTCTTGGCTTTCTGTTAATAAAAATTGTTGTGAAGCATTTTGCATTTGAACCCTTTGTTGCTTTTGCTGTTTTTGTGGTTTTATTACCTGTTCACATCCCTGAAATCCCACGTTTGGATTATATTTTTGAACTCCCCCACAATTCGGAAAAGGTGGTTGTGGCAACTGGTCTTGACGATTATTCACCTGTTGTTGTTGCTGTTGTTGTAACTGTCGCTGAATATTAAATTCATTTAACCCCTGTTGCATCTGTAGCTGTTGCTGCACGTTAACACCATTCTGCATCTGTGGATTCAATAAGGGATTCTTTGAGTTTCTAGGAGGATGAGGACACTCGTCCCTCCAATGTCCAATTTCGCCACAATTAAAACAAGGTAATTTTTGTTTCAGCTCTTCTATCTTTGGGCTAAATTTCTTTGGGAAATTATTATTACCTTTAAACTTTCCTTGTATCTGGTTTGTATTTCCAGTTTGAACAAAATTAGTGTTCTTGTTTCCCATGCTGGCAATCTGTTGCTCAGCCACCTTTACCTGGGCCCACATGGCTTTCTCCTTCAGCTTCTTCTGTTTTACTTCTAATTCATCGCTACAATATTTTGCCTTTCTCAGAATATCATCTATAGATAGTGCTTGCCATCCGACAATACTAGTTCTGATCATTTCTCCAATTTCAGGTTTTAGTCCATAAACAAATCTATAGATAAAATGACTCATGTCTTTTTCGTCTAATTTTTCATAACCACTGTATTGTTTAAAGATTAACAATAGTCTTTCATAAAAGGAATGAACTGATTCTTTTGTTTCCTGTTCTGTTCTTTCTATTTTAACCCAATCAACTTCTTTGGGTGGAATTTTGTTTTTCATCCAAACAATTACTTTTTCGTAAAATTCCATTACAAGTGGATTTGGGGCACCTGTTTCTTTAATTCTTTCAGGTTCTGCTTTTGGCCAACTAATAGATATTTTACATTCTGTCCAAAGATCAGATGGAACTACAATGTCAAAAAATCCATCCAAATCAATCCACAGAACTTTTGACACTTTGATAAATCTATCGACTTGCCTGTACCACTCAACAGGTTTCTCTCTTAATTTTGGAAAGTCATTTGTGAATAACAGAATGTCTTGTCTCGACCATGGGACATGAACATATCCTCCACCTGCAACTTCTCTCATTGGAAATTGTTTTGACAATTTTTCCAATCTTTCATCTTCCTTTCTTTTGGTCCATTTCACTCTCCATTTGTTCAGTTCTCCTAGCTTTTTGATATAGACAATCAAATCTTTAATATGAACTATTCTTCCCATTGAGTTCAAACTCTCAATGTCACTTTCTGAGAAATCTAATCTGTAATGCTTTGCAAAATTCTTTTGTTTACTTACATCGATTTCAAGTTCTGCAGCTAAATCCTCTAATTGATCATATTTATTTTTCGTTTTCCACTGAATACTTTTGCAAATGAATAGTAGTTCATCATCTCGATAGTAATTTAAACTATCTGGGCCAATTGTTCCAATTATTAATTCTTCTATATTCGCTTTTAATTTGGCCACATCAAGTTTTGGTGTGGTTACCCTGACTTCAGGACTTCCTACATCTGACATAGCACCCATAGGTGTTTTTGGAGATAAATCCTCATTAAAGGTTAAATCAGGCATTCTCGATCTAGAAGTGTTTAATTCAGTCAAGTCTGAATAAAATTTTTCAGCAGGTTTTTGAATTTCTGTATTTAAAGGAATAGTTAATCCATTTTTGTTTGTATCTCTTTGATCAAATACAGGCTGAACAGGACCTATTGTTACTGGAACTGTGACAGCTTCCATGCCTTTAGTCATTCTTTTAATTAATTCTTCTTTAGATCTTAAATATTCATTATAATCGACATCATCAACATTTCTTATCTCTCTTGCATAATCTTTTGGAGGTTCCCTTGCTCTTGGAGTCATTGAAAAATGTCTGCCCTCATTTCGAGCATTCTCGAATTCTTGTCTTCTAGGAGTTTCAGTGATTTCACAATTATTTGGATAGAGTTTAGGAGCTTCACTAATTGGAGGTGCACTCGGTGAAGTTTCAGTAGAAACCACCGGAGTAGACCATGATCTAGGAGGTCTCAAAGGCTGATTAGGCTGTTTATTTCTAGCAGTTGTATATATTTCTTCCATAATTGCATCCTCAGATTCACTTTCCATAGATTTCCCTGTAGGAGAACCCATTACCATTTCATGAATTAAATACAATCCTTCACTCATGTTACCCTGTCTCCACATTCGCAATCTATCTTCATGAGTTTCTCTTTTCCATGATGGATTTTTAGAAGGTCTTTTAATTCCACTAGCTTCTCTTTGTAACTGATACATCTCATCTTCCCACTCAACTAAAGCTTCAAATTGAGTTGGTCTCGGTTTTGGAACAAGAGCATTCATTTTTTCTCGTAAGTTTCTTAAAACTCTTACATTAAATGAACCATCATCAGGCCAAGCCAAAACACCATCGTTTTTAGTATAACGTTTCCAACTGTCGAACCATAAGACAGTATGATATCCGTATTCACCTTCCATGTACGCTGCAGGTGTTTTATACTTATGAAGTAGTTTACCACCTCGCGTTTCGATTTTCTTGTCAGGTGAAAATAAATTCTTAAATTTCTGAAATAATGTTGTCTTTTTCTCAGCATATTTAAAATGATAACTCATTTTTAAGAGTTAAATTTAATTCACAAAATCGTTTGTAAAATATTTCCGGGATGTTCCGCAAAACAACCAATCCGTGCGCGAAACACACCAACAAGCCAATGGCAGTTGAGCTGCGTCACCTTTCAGCTCGACCAATAAATTTGGAGAATTTCCGAACGACCAATCAGCTCACAGGTCGTCAGAGATTCAGGAGCCAATCAGAATACAGCTTGTGACGTAGGTCACCCAATCCCAGCGCGGCTCTGTGACGTACACAGCAGCTGCGGTTTCTCGCTTCTCACTCCTGGCGCTTACCCCTCCTTCACAAAATCTTTTCACAGCGCCATTTTAAAGACACTTTTCAGTGTAAATTAATTCTTAACAATGACTATAAAGACAACATCTGTTCGTTTCACTAATTAGGATAGTTTTACACACATTCAAGTATCCACACTTCGGAATAGACGGCGCTATTCACACTAAGGATAATATTCAATTGTCAGTAGAGTAACCTTACCCCACCCTTCTAGCACGTATAATTATGAACTCGTTTTGCTCTGAACCCACCGCGAAGTGAAAGTTCTAAGAGTTCCACTTGAACATAAAATACAATTCAAACTCGCACTTTTACACAGAAAATTCCCTAAATTCAAACACACATGAAATCCGTACAGGACTCTCACCTGTTTATAGAATTCATGCACCGTTAGCAAAATAACGACGTTATCCGTACAGGGCTCTCACCTGTTTATAGATATGAAACATGTACCCGTACAGGACTCTAACCTGTTTATAGATAATCATGCACCGACGTTAAAATTTACCCTTCACTCAAGCTCGGATATAACTAATATTCTCATCACAGTGAGTTTTATGGAAGGCACTTTGTCCCTATTCTCATGCTGCTTTGATTTCTTAGTAAATCCTCACTATACAAGATTCAGACCTAGCCCTAAAACTGTGCTGCTCGGCGACAACACTATGGTACACGGCGATACCTCTTGTGATACTCGGCGATATCACTACAAACTGAACAGATGACTTGCGTGACTAATTACTCGCCACACAATCTATACCGGTATAGTTTACAGATAGGCACGAAAAACGAACTTAACAAGTGTTAAAACATCGATCCTATTTCCATACCATGACGTAACCCTTAGCAACCAACATATTACCTTGGTTACCCCTTAGCAACCATCAATTTCTGCTACCAGATAATTGATCCAGCGGGCTATAGAAAATATATCATAAACTACGCTACCCAACTTCATAACCTATAAACAAAATTCTATACTAAATATGGACCCATTTATGAACCTGATATATTTTTGGGCCTACTGAATCAGGTGGTCAGAATAAATCTATATACACATTATCTACACACTATATACATTTATACATTTGCAGAAAGAATATTATCATTAGAATAAAACCCAACCATTTAAACGACCACCATAGGTGACGTGATCTAGCTAAAGGTAACCTATACTTCTAAATAATCAAGACCAGCTTGTTTGTCAAAAGTAAGATTTTATTTTCTAAATTATGGTATATAAGTTGTAAGTTTTATAAATGAAATTTATTTGCAATAAAGCAAGCATGATGGTAAGGAAATTGAGAAAAATACAATTTAAGCAATTGAATCAGTTTAAAGGAAATTATATAAAGTTTAACATTTCTAAAACCTATTCCCCTAACTGAGCTAAATAAACAGAAATTAGAGTAAAGATTTTTGAGGATTCTTACGTGCTCCACGCAAAGTCCAGCAGCACATCACCCTCATCGGAAAGTCAGAAAAGCAGCAGCCAGCCCAACCCTAAGGGCATGACTTTTTATATCTTTCTACGCTAACTAAACTAGCAAAGGAAAGTTTTCAGAAATCTACGACGTCCCATTGGTTGAGAGTGACAAGTGACATGTCACCCGATTCTTAAAAAGTTCCACAAAATCATGTCTTACAAAGACCATTGTCTCTTCCACGTGAAGCCAGAGGCTTCCTTCGATTGCAACTTTGTATTAAGTCATCCTCGCAGCTTCCATATTCTTTCAGTGCAACTTCCGCGGATGCCAAGTTAAGGACTGACAAAAAGTTCACTTTCGACCTTGGCCATGTCCGACAGAATGATGTCAGCTCATCAGTTTTTGCTTTGTGAATGCAGCTTCAATAAACGTTTTAATTCAGAATGGGCGTCTCGTGACTTTCTGCAGAATTACAGATCAGCTTTTATTTTGCGGCTCAAATAGCTAGGCCTCAAAAGCAGGCAACTTATGATTTCTAGTATAAAACAAACACAAGAAAAGTATTAATGTAAGAAATAAAGTATTTTCTGTATCCTCCCCATGGTTTACTAATTAATTAACCCACCCTATTAATCAAAATGTTACCTAGCCATTGCAAACAAATAAAGCAGCATTTATATTTACCAGTCTCCGTTTTACAATGAGACCCATATGCACCTAGAATAGTAGAAATGACATCACACAGACAAGGAAAAGCAAAACAAGCACATGCTTATTTAAGTTTGCAGCAGTTAGTAATGACAAAAACGAAAACAATATTTTATTTTATTATTTTGCACAAACAAAAAGATGCAACAAATATGCACGTTTATGAGCACACATGTTAGTCCCCCCACGTGTAAAGTTTAATCTAAGTTGTATTAGCACGACATATCACAAATCATTAATAATTTTATTCATGTTATGGAAATATGACTTTGCGAGTTTAAACAAAATTTTGTTTTCTATCTCGCTCCATCAAGCCTCAGACGGCTGATCTTCATCCAGTCGGCGACAGCCTTCCTTCCTTCATGGAGGTTGGCTTGGGCGGGGTCCTTGGTGAGGGAGAGGATCAGTTGAGTGTCGTCGGCATAGGAGATTATGTTGAGGTCGTGCTGTCGGGCGACATGTGCAAGCGGGGCCATTTAAATGTTGAACAGTGTCGGGCTGAGGGAGGATTCTTGGGTATGCCGCAGATGATCTCGGAGGCTTTGGAACGTAACGGCTTGAGGTGGACGCTCTGGGTTCTGCCGGAGAGGAAGGAGGTGGTCCATTCCAGAGCCTTGTGTCGGATCCCTGCGGCACGGAGGCGTGCGCGTAGTGTGCAGTGACAGACGGTGTCGAAGGCGGCGGAGAGGTCTAGGAGGATGAGTGCTGCAGTCTCCCCATTGTCTAGCAGGGTCCTGATGTCGTCAGTGGCAGCGATGAGGGCGGTCTCTGTGCTGTGGTTACTGCGGAACACTGATTGGGAAGAGTCCAGGATTCTGTTCTCTTCGAGGTATCGGGTTAGCGGTCTGTTAACGATTTTCTCGATGACTTTGGCTGGGAAGGGGAGCAGAGAGATGGGTCGGAAGTTCTTGAGGTCTCTTGGGTCTGACTTGGGTTTTTTAGTAGGGCGTTGATCTCGGCATGTTTCCAGGTCTCTGGGAAGGTCGTGTTCTCAAGGGAGCGATTGATGACGTTTTGTAGGTGGGGTGCGATGGAGCTGCTTGCTTTGTTGAAGTTGTGATGCGGGAATGGGTCTGACGGAGAGCCGGAGTGGATTGTGCTCATGGTCTTGATGGTGTCATCAATGCTCACGCTGGTCCAGGCTAGCAAGGGGACGTGGTCGATGGTGTGCGGAGGGTCTGTTGTGTTGCTGTCTGTTGGGGCTGTCTGGGTGTTGAAGCTGCCGTGGATGTCTGCTATCTTGCGGTGGAAGAAGGTGGCGAGGGAGTCGCACAGGGCTTGAAATGGCGGGATGTCGTTGCTGTTGGAGCTGGGGTTGGAGAGTTCCTTCACGATGTTGAAGAGTTCCTTGCTGTCATGTGTGTTGTTGTCGAGGCGGTCTTTGAAGGAGGTCTTCTTGGCAGACCTGATGAGGTGGTGGTGGTTGCGGATGGCGTCCTTGTGTGCTGCGTGGCTGTCCGGAGTTTGTTCACTGAGCCATTTCTTCTCTAGTTTCCGGCAGGCTTGCTTGGAATCTAGGAGTTCAGCTGTGAACCAGCTGGCTCTCTTGCTGGTGTCTCTGTGGGGGGGTTTCTTCAGCGGGCGAGGGTTTTGGCGCAGTCCTCGATCCAGCATCTGAGGTTGTGGGCAGCGATGTCGGTGTTGGAGGGTTCGGTGGGTGGGCTGAGAGCGAGGTTTGCATGTAGCTGGTCTATTCGGTGATTTTGCTCCAGTGGCAGCGGGGGATCTGTTGGGTGCGGTGGTGTGTGGTGGGTTTCTGGAAGGTGAAGTGGATGCAGCGGTGGTCGGTCCAGAGGAGTTCGGTGGTGTGGCTGAAGGAGACGTTTGGGCTTGAGGAGAAGACGGGGTCGAGCGTGTGGCCGGCGGAGTGGGTGGGCGATGTGACGAGTTGTCTCGGTCCGAGGTTGGCGAGGTTATCGATCAGGGTTGTGGAGTTGTTGCCGTTGTTGTTCTCAAGGTGAAAGATCAGGTCTCCGAGGAGGATGTAGTCGGTGGAGGTCAAGGCGTGCGTGCTGATGAAGTCGGCGACGAGTCGCTGAACTGGGGGCGGGGTCCGGGGGGTCGGTAGACGAGGGTGCCTCTGAGGGTGGAGTTGGGGTCTGTGTGGATCTGGAAATGCATGTGTTTGGCGGTGCTGACCGCGTCGTCGGTGCTAGTCGAGACCCTGATGCTGTTCTTGTGGACGATGGCGATTCCTCCTCCGACTCCTTTGGTGCGGTCTCTGCCTGTGATCTTGTAGCCGTCTGGGATGGCTATGGCGATCTTGTACCCGTCTGGGTTCTGAGGTGGATTCTCACTTAGTCAGAACTCCAGCTTAGGCTGTTTAAGTATGTGATGTGGCATAGATCTTGCCACCTTTCTAATCATACCCACTATCTTGGGCAAGTACAGGCAACAGCCTTTAATAAATGGAAAAGAGGCCATGGCCTACAGGGACACAGGTGCCAGTGCCACTATGGTATTGTGACAGAGAATCTTGTGCCTCTTGACCAGATCATACTTCGAGAAGTGTACCAAGTGACCAATGCTAACAATGTCAGGACTGACCATTTCTTGGTAGTTGTGAATCTCAGCTGGGGAGGGGTAACTGGACCTAAAAAGGTTGTGGGTCTGAGGACACTAAGGAGTTTTGTCGCTCCTGTGCCTCTTGCCAAGCCAGTGGTAAGTCAGGTGGCATCACAAAGTCCCCTTATTTCCACTTCCAGTGGTTGGGGTTCCCTTTGAGATGGTTCGGATTGATATTATTGGCACCATGAACCCTCCAACAGCATCTGCACACATTTATATTCTAGTGGTGGTGGACTGTGCCACTAGATACCCAGAAGCTATTCCCTTAGGACCACTACAGCTCCTGTGGTGGCAAGGGCCCTCTTAGGAATGCTTTCCAGAGTGGGCTTCCCTAAGGAGGTCATAATGGACATAGGTACAAACTTCATGTCAAGTTATATAACTGCAATGTGGAAAGAGTATGGAGTGAATTACACATTCATCACACCCTACCTTCCTCAATGCAATGGACTAGTTGCAAGATCCAACAAGGCCCTTAGGGGTATGATCATAGGCCTCCCAGAAAAGCTGAGGCGAAAATGGGATATCCTACTACCCTGCCTTCTCTTTGCCTACAAAGAGGTCCCTCAGAAGGGGGTCGGCTACAGCCCTTTTGAACTTCTGTTTTGGCATCAAGTTAGGGGTCCCTTGTGTCTGGTGAAGGAGGGGTGGGAGTTACCTCTTAAACCTCCTAAACAGGACATAGTGGACTAAGTACTTGGTATGCGCTCCCGCATGGCTGAGTACATGAAGAAGGCCAGCAAAAACCTGGAGGCAAGCCAATAACTCCAAAAAGCTTGGCATGACCAAAAGGATGTCCTGACTGTTTACCAGCCAGGTCAGAAGGTGTGGGTATTGGATCCTGTGGCCCCAGCATCTCTCCAGGACAAATGGAGTGGACCCCACACCATACTTGAACAAAAAGCCGAGGTCACCTATTTGGCAGACATTGGCACTCCCAGAAGTCCCCATAGGGTACTTCATGTGAAAAGGCTAAAACCTTTTGTTGACAGGGCTGACATGGGCTTGCTCATGGCAACAGACGAGGAACAGGTGGAAGAGAGTGACCCTCTCCCTGATTACCTCTCTCATAACCCTGGTGATGGATCAGTTGATGGAGTGGCATTGGCAGGCAGCCTCACTGATAGCAGCAGATTGATTGCAGGAAGGTCATTAATCAATTCAGGCATATGTTTTCTCTGACTCCCAGCAGTCAAACCACCTGGTGTATCCATGAAGTGGATACAGGTGAGAGTCTACCTGTTAAGAATAACATTTACAGGCAGCCTGACCATGTCAGAGATTGCATCAGGACAGAGGTTCAAAAGGTGCTGGAGTTGGGAGTGATTGATTCCTCAGATAGCCCTTTGGCTAACCCATTAGTCCTAGTACCTAAACCTCACAACAAGGGTGGAAAAAGAGAGATGAGGTTTTGTGTTGAGTACTGGGGACTCAATGCAATCACTAGGACTGATGACCACCCAATTCCTAGGACACATGAGCTTACTGATACTTTGGCCTCAGCCAAGTTTCCAAGTACCAAGTACATTTTACCTAACTGCTGGCTATTGTCAAATTTACTAGCTGAGGGTGCCAAACCAAAAACTGCATTTTCAACCCCTAGTGGGCATTATCAACTTATTGTAATGCCCTTTGGTTTGAAGAATGCACCTGCCAAATTCCAAAGGTTGGTGCACAAAGTTCTCACAGGTCTGGATGCCTACAGTGCAGCATATTTAGAAGATATAGCTGTCTTTAGCTCCACCTTGGAGGCTCACTTGGTCCACCTGAAGAATGTTTTGGAGACTCTGAAGAAAGCAGGCCTCATTATCAAGGCTACTAAGTGCCAGATAAGGCAGAGTAAGGTTGTGTACTTGGGACACCTGGTAGGTGGAGGCCAGGTTCAACCACCGCAGAGCAAAAATGGGACCATAATGGACTACCCGGACTCAGGTCAGAGCTTTCTTGGGCCTGACTGGGTATTACAGAAGATTTGTGAAGGGCTGTGGGTCCATAGTGACTACCCTGAATGGTCTGACATCAAAGAAAATGCCCAAGAAAGTTCAGTGGACAGTAAGCTGTCAGAAGGCATTTGGTGACCTCAAGCAGGCAATGTGCACTGATCCCCTTCTGCAGAGTCCTGAGTACTCAAAAAGGTTTATTGTGGAAACAGATGCATCTGAGTTAGTGGTAGGGGCTGTGTTATCACAACTTAATGCAGAGGGCCAGGATCAACCAGTAGCTTTTATCAGCTTTTATCAGCAGAAGGTTGACCCCCCGAGAGAAATGTTGATCAGCTATAGAGAGGGAGTCCTTTGCTGTGGTCTGGGCCCAGAAGACGTTGAGGCCATACTTGTTTGGCACTCACTTCATTGTTCAGATAGACCATAAGCCACTCTTATGGCTTAAACAGATGAAGGATGAAACCCCCAAACTTTTGAGGTGGTCCATTTCCCTACAGGGGATGGACTATACAGTGGGATACAGACCTGGGAGTAACCATGCAAATGCAGATGGACTCTCCGGGTATTTCCACTTATAAAATGAAGCCTCAAGTGTGCAAGGTTACTCTCATCTCCTTATGTTTGGGAGGGGGGTTGTGTAGGAAAGTAGGATCTGCTTCTACGGTTACGCCCACTTTTTGCCTGGTGCTAAGCTGTTATTGACTAGTTCAACTGGGATCCTGCTAATCAGGACCCCAGTCTATCTGCTTTCTCCTTAAATTGTTATGTTCAGTACTTAGGTACATCCCAGATTGGATACTGGGTACCCTTATAAGTCCCTAGTATATGGTACTAAGGTACCCAGGGCATAGGTGCCCCAGAGGTCCCCCATGGGCTGAAGCATGCATTATGCCACTGTGAGAAAGTGGCTCTATATATACTGGACTAGAATGAAGTACAGTGTGTATAGAGTCCACCAACCCCAGAGGTAAAGCAGAGGTTAAAGTCAGAACTGACCTTACTCATCAAAGTGGTAGCTTGGTCGAGCAGTAAGGCAGTACCAGAGGACAGTGTAAAGCATTTGTTGTACACATTCAGTCAGCAAAAGGTTTCACACACTCAAGAACTGAACTCCAGGCCAATTGTTGTTATATCCTCAGATGTAGTTGTTTTATTTTTTAGAACCAACAGTTATAAAAATATACTTTTCAAGTTATGAGTACTCTCATGTAAATACTTTGCAAAGGAGCAATAAAGTTTGTGCACGCAATAATTACAGGATAGATAGTGAGCAACACAGTTCTGAAACACACTCTAGCATTGAGCTCAATGGGTTTTTCACAGATAAGTACAGTTGATTACTTTATGGATTACTTTGGTAGTTCCAGTACCAGATCTTAGATTCAGTCCTGGGGTGTAAGCTGAAACCAGATTAGCAAAAACGTTTTAGTTACTGTGATGAATTTTCATGAATATAAAGCTGTTTTAAAAGTTCACACTTAGAAACTTGTCAATGTAAATCTGACAATGTTATTCAATGGTAAGAAATTCAGGTTGCAGGTAAAAAACGATCGCGTTACTTTTGTAACCCAGCACTGGTCTCCTAGGGCCAGCACTAGGAGCTTAACTCAAAACAGGTAGGTAATTGCGTTTCAGTATTTTGTACGATTTTTAAAGAATATTTGCAGTTTTCAAAAGTAGACAGAAGAAATTTCATAGAAAAGCAGACAATGGGTTCCTATGGAGAAAAATACAGATTACTAGGAATTACTTTTGCGGTTCAGTACTGGGCTGAAAGGTACAGTACTGGCTTCTCCCCTTATCACAGGTGAGTACTTTGGAATTCCAACTTTGGCTGATTTTATAGGAATATTTTCAGTTTTCAAAACTTCACACTTCAAAAATTTTCGAGTCAAAAATTGGTCAATGTTATCCAACGGCAGGTAAGTGAGTTACCGGTTTCCAGGTGAGTACTTGGTTGGTGAAGTTAAGGTTCTGGGTATAGACTCAGCTGTCCCCCAGGGTCAGGTGAGTACAGTTAGTTCAGTCCCAGCGGCACAGGGGCGGGCGGGTGCAGAGGTAGGTAGGCCCAATGATATCCAATGAGGGAAAGGGGGCCTTCGGTTGGTGGCTGCTGGCTAGCATGCCACGCAGCTCTGGGAGCTGGGCTCCTGGTCACTTGCTCAGGGCAAGGGGGGAAGTAGGATAGGACAAAGGGGTCACAGCCAGCCGCACTGGGGCGTCTGGGTGCAGGGTGCTTTTGAGCCGTCAGGCGCTCAATGTTATCCAATGAGGATCTTGAAGAGGGAACAAAGGCTGCAGGCTCGGGGACGGAGACTCTCCAGGGGCGACCAGTACTTCAAGAGGTAAGTTGGGATCTTGCAGCACAGGTAGGTACCCCAAAGGGAGGCGCAGGGGGCTGTAGGGCGCCGGGTGCAGGGGTGTCTTTGGGTGTCGGAAAAGCGTACCCTCGGCTGGTCGCGGTAGGGGTGGCCCCTGGTACTGAGTCTGCAGGCGTCGGCTGGTTCATCGAGGACGGTCTTTGGGCACTGGACTTCGGGTCCCAGTCACCGGGGGGATGTCCTCGTGGTCTTGGTTCGGGTTGGCCCAGCCCGGGCTCGGCAGTGGCAGAGTGGGCTGGTCCGGAGCTTCCTGGTGGGCACCAGATGGGTTGTTGCAGCAGAGCCTCTGCTGATGGGAGTCCCAATCTTCAAGAGGGTCAAGGCAGGCAGGTCCTCTGGGTGTCCCAAGGTTGCTGTCCGCGGGGGTTGCCGGGTTTAGGCAGGAGCAGGTTCCAGGATCAACAGGCCGGTAGGGCTGGGGCCAAGTCAGTTGTTGTTGTCCTGTTGTTAGCAACTGCACGGCGGGTCTTCTCCTTCTTGATCTTCTTTCTTCTTTTTGGTATCGGGATCTGAGGAAGGAAGGTTCAGGGAGCCCCTAAATACTAAATTTAGCGGCGTTACAGGTAGGGCAAGGGCAGGGACCAATGGGTCCCTGTCCTGGGGTGAGTACACCCCCTAGCCTGCTCCTCTCCTGGGGGAGGGGGGCAGGAGCCTAGCTGGGATTGGGCAGGGCTCCCCATCTACAAGATGGCCGGAGCCCGGGGTCGTGCTTCACCTCGCCTCCTCCACCTGTGGGGTGGAGTTGGCAAAGGTTGGCACACCCCCCTTCCTGAAGTAGTTTTTCCCGCTAGTCTTCCCGCCAGAGTGGGGGCAGAACTGGTGAAGGCCAGTTGCTGGGTATGGAAAATGGTCTGGAGAAGCTCTCAGAGGCGGCATGCCTTTGAAGCTTCCCCCTGTCCATCCTGGGGGAGGAGACATAGCACCTCGCCCAGGATGTGCATTGCTGCAGGCCCAGGAGAGCGGGGAGCTCTCCACCCAGGGGTCCAGTAACATGTCTGCTGAGTGGCAGCCTCTGCAGCCACTCAGCCAAGACTAGGATTGTAGGTTTGGGTTTTGGAGGGCATCTTTAAGATGCCCTCTGGTGCATCTTACATTAAATCCCACACTGGCATCAGTGCGGGTTTAATGTGCTGAGAAGTTTGGTACCATACTTGTCAGTCTTCAGTGTAGCCATTATGGTGCTGTGGAGTTCGTAATGACAACCTCCCAGCACCATATACTCTTAATGGCATCACAGCACTTTCAGTGCCCAGGACTGGCCCTGGGTACTGTAGGGGCACAGGGCTCATGCACCTGTGCCCTCACCTCTGACATAGGGCACCCAGCTAGAGGGGTGGCTGAAGTATGCCAGGGCAGTGGGTTCTGGGGGCAGGGCACACAGGGATGTGTGCCATGTCGACTCTTGTTTTAGTTCTGTACTTAGGCGCTCAGTGTGAGACGTTGGCCTGGTATATGATGTTCACTATTCTAGTGAGCACCTTGCACCAGTCCAAACAACCCTTATGGTGATGGTTGTAAAGTCAACCTTATAGACCAGCTATCCTAGTGGTAGCATGGACAAAGCAGTCTTAGGCTAAACTCAAGAGGGCATGTGAAGCCAGCTATTTTACCATATGCAATCCCTTTAATACCAAATGAAAGGACACCACACAGGATATATATATAAAATATATGTGTATTTATTACTAAATTAATCCTCTGAACTCTTTATGAGGTCAGAGGCACAAGCACATAACAAGAGACTTAATAAACATACAATAAGTTGCACAAAATACAGTAATGCCCTAGGGGCACTTCGAACCATATACTAAAATAGTGGTATAAGAACCACGTCACGAACAAAGGATAGGCCTAGGGCCTGGAGAATCGCTGGGGCTATGCTGTACTACCAAAGGATAGGGAGCAGGAGGCCCACGGGATGCGCGTGCAGTGTCTTTACACGCACGCGAGTTACCATAGAGTTAGAATGGGAACAAAAGAAATGGAAACTAGTTCTTTTAGGTCACTTCCGGATGGACTAGGAGAAAGCTACTTGAAAGTTAGACACTAGCATAGTAAATACCCACAGAAGCACCGAAGTACTCGCGTTACCTCACCCACAGGAAGCAGGTGCATAGGTGTCAAAGTTTGTCGGGTTTCGTCGCTGATTCCTATGGAGCCTTGGAGAAAGATGCTGCAGGCGACCAGGAGGGAAGTGTCTGGTTGGATCCAAGGGCGGATCGAGGATGAAGAGTACCTGAAAGCAGAGGGGACAGAGTCTGGGTCACTAGCCAGTGACCAGGAAGGAACCAGGAAGGAACCAGGCGATGTCGCGAAGCAATCAGGTGATGTCATGAAGCTTGTCTCTGCAGCCACGTGGACCAGGAGGTGTCGACGATGACCAGGAGCTGGATACGGACTGTCCCACGAAGGCTCTCGCTGTCGGCAGTGTCGGCTTCCGGATTGGAGTGAAGAAGCCTTTGCATAGGCAACCCACGCAGGAATCGAAGATGGCTTCTTGATCAGACCAGCAAGGTCTGATGGGCTTCTCCTTTTCAGGGAAGCAGGGGCCAGTCTGGAGCAACCAGACCAGTGATGTAGATTCAAAGGATCGTTGTCACAGAGGCCACTAGCCAACGGGCAAGTGACCGGACAGACGCGTCGAGCAGGAAAATGCAGAAGGGCCCCACGCAGAACTCGTGGAGTGTGGAGGGCTGATCTTCGGTGTAGTTGGTGCTCGGGCTGGGGCTTCTCAATCCCCAATGCACAACTTCGAGGGTGCCTTAGAAGTTGCACGGAAAGCAATTCGCTGGCTTTCCAAGATGGCCGGTCCCACGTCTCTCGTCGCCTCCACGGGTCTCAGCTCTGCTGTGACTGAGGATCGGGCTGTTGGAAGTCTGGAAGTCCGGGTCTTGTCAGGCTCTTTGCTCGGGCTCCGGCGGGAGCGTCGACAAAGCAAACCGTTGATCGCTTGGTGGTGCCTGCTTGCACAGGGTGGTCACTCCTTGACCACAAGGGAGATTCTTCAGTCTTCTATGTCGAGAAGAATGTCGAAGGTCCAGAGTTTTGTTTCAAGTTTCAGTCAGGATAAATCTAAAGTCTTGAGACTCAGCTCCTACCTATATACCAAATTTAGGGGCTGGATTACCTGCTAGGTCCCTCATATGGGTGGGACCAGGGAAGGGGGTGGTTACACCCCTTTCCCTTTGTCCAGTTTCGCGCCAGAGCTGGGGCTGGAGTGCCCCAGCACCGGTTTGAACTGGACTATGCATGGGACACCTTGTGTGCCCCAGGCAGTGTCTCATTTCATTCAGCCCTCCCTGCCCCAATACACTATAGCCTGTCTGGGGTGGTGCTCGCACCTCCCAAGACAGGAAACCTATTGTCCAAGCCTCCCTCGCTGGAAGGACTCCCAGCAGCAGGAGGTCAGACTTGTGTCTGTGACAGCAGCATCCATTTTGTGATGCTGAGACTCTGGTTAACTTTAACCGGGATTAGTAGGAACAACATGTGTTCTCCCTCTGGAAGGGTGGAATGCTACCCCTGTCGCCAGAACTGGCGAGGGGGTAGTATTCCAAAGCGTATGACACCTTACACGACATGTTTTGATAAAGCCAAACCAAAGTTAGCATTTAACCGCGAGGTTCATAATGCACTTAAGAGTATATGATATGGCTATATCCTAGAACAGCTATAAGGACATGGTTCCGAATGCTGCAGACAGGCTCAGCTCATGCTAGAGCCTCATCTCACATAAAACCAAGCATTCTGCCTTCAAGATTGTTAAGGCCTGCCATAGGAGTGACTTATAGGTGTATATGTGTCTAGATATAAGGTTAGATATAGGAATACTATATCTAAGCAAGGGGTGATTACACGACCTTGCCCCAGCTAAGTGATCAGCCAGTTGTGTCAGTTTGGATGGCCAGCCAGGGGTGGCAAAAGATATGCTGCAGCCCCTGGTAGGCCTTGGGTGCACCTATGCCCTGGGTACCTATGGGACACTGTACAGCATGGGTACTCACAAACTTTATCTCGGGGGCCAAATTTACAGTGTGGGTTGTGTCCGAGGGCCGCACCAGTGGGGGCGGGGTCAGTGGGGCGGGGCTAGAGCAACAAAAAAAACTGTGATCATGCGGTTGAACACAGGTCCCTGCAGTGGACGGCTTCATCAACTGAGCCACCAGACCCGGCATACATGCATACACACATACACGCATCTATCTCTCTATCTCTCTGTCTCTGTCTCTCTGTCTCTGTGTCTCTCTCTGTCTCTCTCTGTCTCCCTGATTACCTCTGTCTCACTCTCTCTCTCTGTCTCCCTCTCTCTGTCTCCCTCTCTCTCTCTGTCTGTCTCTCCTTACCTCTCCCTCTCTGTCTCCCTCTCTCTCTTTCCCTCTCCCTCAGTCTGTCTCCCTCCTCACTCTCCCTCCTCACTCTGTCACCCTCCTCACTCTGTCACTCTCCTCACTCTGTCACCCTACTCACTCTGTCACCCTCCTCACTCTGTCACCCTCCTCACTCTGTCACCCTCCTCCCTCCCTCCTCCCTCCCTCTGTCTCCCTCCGCCCTCCCTCTTCCCTCCCTCTGTCTGTCACCCTCCTCCCTCCCTCTGTCTGTCACCCTCCTCCCTCCGTCTGTCACCCTCTGTCTCCCTTTCTGTCTTCTTCTCCCTTTCTCTGTCTCCCTCCCTCTCCCTTGCACTGCCCCCCTCCCTCTCCCTTTCTCTGTCTCCCTCCCCCCTCTCCCCTCTTTGTCTCCCTCCCTCTCCCTTTCTCTGTCTCCCTCCCTCCCTCTGTCTGTCTCCGTCTGTCTCCCTCCCTCTGTACGTCTCCCTCTCCCTTTCTCTGTCTCCCTCTCTCTGTCTCCTTTTTCCTCCCTCCCTCGCTCTCCCTCTGTCTGCCTCCTTTTCCCTCCCTCCTTTCCTTCCCTCCCTCCCTCTCCCTCTGCTGCCTCTCTTTCCCTCCCTCCCTCCTTTCCTTCCATCCCTTGCTGCATGCGGATGCCATGTACGAGATTACCTGCCAGGTCATGTGGGAATGCTGTTGCTGGGAGAACGGGGTCACCGTAGTGATGCACTTGTGAAAAGTGCACATCACTCGGTGTCGTCAGCCGGGCCTAGGAGTAGAGCGGCGCTCAGGTAAGAGCTGGAGAGGCTCTCCGCTACAAACGGCCTCTGTTTTAACCCCCTGTTCCCCGGTGATGCCACACGAGATCTGGATCAGCAGGGGCACACACAGTCAGGATTAAACGGGGGCCTTATTTATGCAATTTTACAACAAGGCATTGAGAATGCAGAGCGCGCGCACTGATGATAGAGTGCATAAAGGATGCTCCCTTAAGGGTATATGATTAACTCAAAAGACTCTTGTCACAACACCGCACAATGACAGTATGATTTTCGATTTCACTTTTAACTGGATTTGAGTCACATTTAAAGCTGAAAGTATTTAGACAGAGCACTTCAGATATCGGACAAATTAAGCAAAGTCCCAGCCCTGGCCTCAGGGGTCTCACACACCTAGACCCCACCCCATTTGTGACGCACTCTGGCATCAGCCTTGTAGGCAGCCCAAGGGCTTTAGGTTTAAGCCCTGCAGTGCCCAGCCGTAACTGTCAATCAGGTTTCATCACAGCCGCACCGAACACTTCACAGGTCTTTAAAAGACCATTCGTATGTTAATGAGGCTTTTTTTCTTATTTCACCTCTTAGCGCCCCTGCAGCTCCACTCGGACTATCACTGAAATGCCCGGGCCCCCACAGCGCAGCAGAGTCTCGGCAGCAGTGTTCGCAGACACTCTTAATTTTTTTTTTTTTAACATGGGTAAATTGTCTGCCAGGTCCGCGGGCCGCCAGGGAAGGCTTGCCGGGCCGCTGGAGCCTACTATGAGTACCCCTGCTGTACAGGCACTCACAAGAGTGACCCAATTCCCAATTGGCGATATACCTAAAGTACATGGTGTGAATTTAGAGAGAGAACAGCAGGGCTGTGGGTCTGATTAGCAGGCCCACAGCCAAATCTAAGTCGAAAACCAGTGAAGCAAAAAGCAAAAAGTGGGGTGACCATAGGAAAGCAGACCCTACTCTCCTACATAACCCCCCCCCCCCCCCAAACGCAGGGACATTAGACTAACCTTGACCAGTTGTGTCTTCATGTTCTAAGTGGAAGTACCTGGAGAGACCATCTGTATTGCCATGGTCAGTCCCTGGTCTGTGCTCCACTGTAAAGTCCAGCCCCTGTAGCGAAATGGACCACCCGAGCAGTTTGGGATTCTCACCCTTTATCTGATTTAGCCACAAGAGGGGCTTATGGTCATTCTGAATCTTGAAGTGAGTGCCAAACAAGTATGGTCTCAACTTATTCAGGGCGCAAACCACAGCAAAGGCCTCCCTCGCAATGGCTGACCAACGTTTCTCTCTAGGGGTCAGCCTTCTACTAATAAAAGCAATGGACTGGTCTTGACCATCTACATTAAGTTGTGAAAGCACAGCTCCCACCCCCAACTCAGAAGCATCTGTTTGGACAATAAACTCTTTGGAGTAGTCAGAACTCTTCAAGATAGGTGCAGAGCACATGGCCTTCTTCAGGTCATCAAATGCCTTTTGACAGGCAGTCAAAATATCCAACGAAGACGACTTCTGGGCGAAACTTCACCACGACTCTAAGGGAAACAACAGCGCCCTGTTTTGGTCCACAATAAACAAAATGTTAAATCCGAAGAACAGTGGAATAATGTCTCACATTACCAAATCTTCTTGGGAATTTTCTTAGACTCACACTTTAACCAACAGGTCGCCATAACAAGTAAGCCCCAGGTCACTCCAGAAGGTCAACCGCCACAAACAATAACACCATGTGTGGAAGCCGAATTTGGAACCACTGTGGTTTTACTCAAGAAACTAATCTCGAAAGGAAGGAAAGATGGCGCAGCAGGGCCAAACGGAATTCCTCCGGCCCTCTTCAAACTTAAGCCGGAATACTGGGCAGAAACACTGACCCCCCTCTACATGTCTGTCAGCCGATCTGGGTGCCTTCCTGCCTCGTGGAGGGGCTCAATCATTTTACCAATTTATAAGGCGGGGGACAGCACATTGCCAAAAAACTACCGGCTGGTAGCACTCCTGGATATTGAGGCTAAATACTTTGCGGGGCTCCTACTGTTATGTTATGTTATGTTAATATTTATTTATTAAGCGCTCGTATGCCCGAAGGCTTCATGGCGCTATCGGAGGGAACATAACACACAGTAAATACTCAAAAATAAGCCTGATTAAAAAGCCATGTTTTAAGAGAATGTCTAAAGGTGAGAAGGTCTGGACTCATTCTTAGAAGAAGTGGTAGGGAGTTCCAAAAGGTTGCTGCAAGATGATCAAAGCAGCAGCCGCCAAGGTGTTTTTTCTTAAAGGTCGGGACAACCAAAAAGGCTTTGTGAGCAGAACGAAGATTTAAAGAGGGATTGTATCTGGAAACAAGGTTTTTTATAAATTTCGGACCTGTATTTTGTAGAGTTTTAAAAATAATACATCCGGTTTTAAACGCAATCCGCTGTGTCAAAGGCAGCCAGTGAAGTTGTTTCAGCCCAGGTCTAATAGACTGCCATTTTGATTGTTTCAAAATAGGCCTGGAAGCTTGATTCTGAACAAGTTGGAGTCTTTTTAACAGGCCCGCTGGAAGTCCCGAATAAAGACTATTTGAGAAGTCCAGTCGGGAGAGTTACGAGGGCAATGATAACCTGAGTAAGTGCGGGTTGCGTCAGGAACTGGGCTATTTGTTTTATTTTCTTAAGTTGAAAAAAACTGGCCGAGACCACTGTGCCAACTTGTCCTTTCAAAGAAAGATCTGCGCTGAGTGTAACTCCCAGACTTTTAACCGAGAGAGATCTCATTGGTGGGACCCCCATACTAGGTGGCCAAAAGCATGGGCTCCAACTTAATTCACTTTTCCCAGGCAAGATTAATTTTGTCTTGCCTGAGTTAAGCTTCAAGTGGTTGAGGTTCATCCACCTCCGTATGTGTGTCATGGTGTTCTGAAATTCCACCACAGAGTCTGTAGTGTTAAGAGGAAAGACAAGTTGGAGATCATCCGCATAGCTATAGATGGTGACTTTGGCGTTCCTTAGGGAGTATAATAGTGGGCGGAGATAAAGATTGAATAATATGGGTGATAATGATGATCCTTGAGGCACCCCACATGTAGTGGGAATTGTAGGAGCTGTGAAAGTGCCAAGTCTCACTGATTGCGTGCGTCCTGTGATAAAAGAGGTGATCCAGCTTAAGGCAGGGCCCCTGAGGCCGGCTTGTTCGACACAGTTGATAAGAAGGGCGTAATCAACCGTGTCGAACGCTGCCGACAAATCAAGGAGCACGAGGGCCTGGTGGATGCCTCTGTCGGCATTGTGCCTTAGAGTGTTTTGGACAGCAAGGATCACAGCTTCCGTCGAGTGACAGGGGCGGAAGCCAGCCTGGTTAGGTTCGAGGTATTCAGATTTTTCAATAAATTTGGGGACACACGTGGAGACATGGGCTTCCAGAATTTTTGATGCATAAGGTAGGAGAGATATTGGCCTGTAGTTTATTGGGTCGTGTGGGTCTGCCCCTAACCTTTTAGGGCTCGGCGACGTCACCACTTCGTCAGAAGTGGGGCGGAGCTGCGAGCCGTATTGTTAAGGGGTTTCTGGATCGTGCTTGAAAAATTCCTCAGTGAGCGAGCATTTTCAGTGCTTTATGTTACCATCTTTATGGTGATTGGTCCTCGCGGTGCCGTGTTTGTAATACCCTTAACGCAATAGGCCATATATATTTCCAGTTGGGCATTTCCTGCATTTTGTCTGCGGTTACGAGCGCGGCAGTCCATAAATATCAATTAGGAGCTGTCAGGGTGCCTCGGTAAGTGAATCTAGATGGCCGGGGCGCGTTCACCATTCAGCAGTGAGTTTTGCGGGCGCGTGCGAGAAACCAGCAAATATGGTGTTTATAAACGTAAATGTTTCTTTATTCTTCTATTTTTTTATTTATCCGTGGACATTTACAAGTTGATTAAAGTGAAGCTTTTACAAGGGCATATGAAGGACATCTGGACTTTGCGGTCACTCGGCAGAAATGTGCATTTTAGTTAAAAATTACCTCTGTAAGAAACGCCCATCTGTAAATTACGTGTCCAGCGATGGAGACACACGGTCAACTTTATTTACACAACACCGTGCATTTAAAATAAAATAGAAAAGAAGGGCCAGTGGAAGCTCTCAGCGAAGTGTCATTTAAAGCAGCCCCGGACTTCTCACTAACATTGTCGGATGTTTCATACAAATTCAGCCCAGACGCCTCCCTTCTGCACTCGATGGGAATGCTAGGTACAGAACACCCCGCGAATATTTTCGGGGTGTGCAAGGAAATCGAATTTCACGCGCAATATAGCAGCCACCATGTGCTGCTGTTGGCACTCTCCCAAACAAGCACTAGTTAGTGTGTGTTAGAAAGGCGACCCCGGGGGAGGCAGAAGAGGTCTGACTGACCACCCCTAGGTCCACCTCTCCTTCGAGAAGTAGCCGAGCATTACTGAGGGGCCTCCTGAATGAGGGCCCCCTCCGAGGATCGTACAGCCGAGTAATCACAACACTACAAACGGACACCACACAAGAGATCAAGTTCTTAAGCTTTTATAGGTAGTAAACGTTGCTGGTTCTTGGCAGTATATACAGATGGATCGAAGGATCCGTAAAGTCTCGGAAAAGGGGGGTAGGTAGCGGGACAGTCTAGTTCTGGGCGGAGGAAGGGATACCCTACGCACAGCTCTCAATCCTCGAGCTGGGGGGTTCCGAGGGGTTCGAGCCGCGGCAGCGCCAGCAGGCTTTCAGATGGTTCAGCAAGGTAGGCCGCGGCAGCGCCAGCAGGCTCTCAGATGGTTCAGCAAGGTAGGCCGCGGCAGCGCCAGCAGGCTCTCAGATGGTTCAGCAAGGTAGGCCGCGGCAGCGCCAGCAGGCTCTCAGATGGTTCAGCAAGGTAGACCGCGGCAGCGCCAGCAGGCTCTCAGATGGTTCAGCAAGGTAGGCCGCGGCAGCGCCAGCAGGCTCTCAGATGGTTCAGCAAGGCAGGCCGCGGCAGCGCCAGCAGGCTCTCAGATGGTTCAGGTTACCGGAGATGAGTTCGTCTGGTGTCGGCCGTGACAGCGTCAGCAGGGCTTCCAGTCCAGGATACAACTGGCGTTCTACTCCGGGGCTGGCCCAGATATAGGATGGAGGTCCTTTGATGTCCGGACCCTCGCGCCTGGGGGCCAGAGGGGCCAGGTTGATGGTGTCCAGACACCCAGCAGGGGGGTGGAGCCAGCGCCCAGGGAGGCCGGAGGGCGATCGATACCAGGCGTCCGGGGACGGCTGGAGGGCCATCGAAACTCCCCTTCCTCCGGGATCTGTCGAGTGGCCACTCGACCACCTGGGTGGATCTTGGTGCCTCGATGTCGGGGCTTCGCTGGGGTCGGGCTGGGGCCGAGGCCACGTGGTCGGGACGTGGTGGGCCCAAGATGGAGTCGGGCACGGCCTCGTGCTTAGGTCGAGATGGGCCTACGCTGGGGTCAGGCCGGTGATGGGGGACCGGGATAGTAGTCGGACCGGTGGTTTTGGGGCGTGCAGGATCGGGCCGAAGGGGCCGTCCGAGATCCGGTGGAGGGCTGATGTTGTCCTGGGCCCGCCATGCGGGAGCGGTAGGACCACGCCATGAGGCCGGGTCCAACACGCGTCCCCCCCAGCTGAAGGCAGGGGAGAGTCACCCATCGTCTTGGGGATTCTCCTCGCCGAGGCGGAAGAATCGGGACAGGCCGTCAGCATTGGTGTGGTCGTTGCCGGGGCGATGCTCCACAGTGAAGTTCATCCCCTGCAGCGAAATGGACCAGCGCAGCAGTTTCGGGTTTTCTCCCCGCATCTGCATCAACCACCGCAGGGGCTGGTGGTCGGTCTGTACTCGGAAGTAGGTGCCGAAGAGGTAGGGCCGGAGCTTCTTGAGGGCCCACACCACGGCGAAGGCTTCCCTCTCGATGGTGCTCCATCGCTGCTCTCTTGCCAGTAGGCGTCGGCTGATGAAGGCCACAGGCCGGTCGATTCCTTCGGAGTTAACTTGGGACAGGACCGCCCCGATGCCGTGCTCTGAGGCGTCGGTTTGGACCACAAACTCTCTGCTGTAGTCGGGGGCCTGGAGCACAGGGGCGGTGCACATGGCAGTCTTCAGAGTTTCAAAGGCTGCCTGGCACTCGGGGGTCCAGTGCACCTTCTGTGGTAGTTTCTTTGAGGTCAGTTCTGTGAGGGGCCCCACAATGCTCCCGTAGTTCTTTATGAATCGCCGATAATATCCAGTGAGCCCCAGGAAGGCGCGGACGGCGGTTTGGGTGACCGGGGGCTCCCAGGCCCGGATGGTGTCTATCTTTGGTTGGAGGGGAGCCACTTGGCCGCTCCCCACTTGGTGTCCCAGATAGGTCACAGACCCTTGGCCTATCTGGCACTTACTGGCTTTGATGGTGAGTCCGGCCCGCCGAAGGGCCGTCAGGACTGTCCAGAGGTGGGTCAGGTGCTCATCCCAGTGGAGGCTGTACACTGCAATGTCATCGAGATAGGCGGCGCTGTACTCCTCTAGACCGGCCAGCACCTGGTTCACTAGTCTCTGGAAGGTTGCTGGTGCGTTCTTCATGCCGAAGGGCATCACTTTGAAGTGGTAGTGGCCATCTGGTGTCGAGAAGGCCGATCGCTCCTGTGCACCAGGGGTAAGGCCAATTTGCCAATACCCCGCCGTGAGATCGAAGGTGCTGAGATAGTTGGCGGCCCCTAGGCGATCGATCAATTCATCCGCCCTGGGGATGGGATGGGCGTCGGTCCTGGTGACGGCATTCAGTCCCCTGTAGTCAACACAGAACCGGAGCTCCGGAGCTGCTCCGGGGGTGGCGGCTTTAGGGACCAGGACAACGGGACTGGCCCAGGGACTGTTGGAGGGTTCGACTACCCCCAGAGCTAACATCTTGGCCACTTCGGATTGGATGCAGGCCCGAACCCGGTCGGGCACTCGAAAAGCTCGGTGTTTTACAGGCGGGCTGTCTCCTGTGTCTACATCGTGGACACACCACCGGGTGACCCCCGGAGTGAGGGAAAACAGATCCGCAAACTGCCCCAGCAGCTTCCGGCAGTCCTGTTGCTGCTCTGGGGTCAGGGAAGAGGAGAGCGTGACCCCTTCGATGGAGCCGTCTTTCTCGGTGGTGCTGAGGAGATCTGGTTGGGGTTCGGAGTCGTCCTCAGCTCCGTCATCGGTCGCTAGCAGCAGGCTCAGTTCAGTGCGTGCAAAGTGTGGCTTGAGCCGGTTAGCGTGCAGAACCCGGAGGGGGTTCCGGGGGGACTCCATGTCCACCAGATAGGTGACTGGGCTCTTGCGCTCCACCACTTTGAAGGGCCCCGTCCATTTGTCCTGGAGGGCACAAGGTTCGACCGGGGACATGACCCAGACCTGCTGGCCCGGCTCGAACTCGATGGACGAGGCGTTCTGGTCATACCAGCGTTTCATCTCCTCCTGACTAGCCTCCAGGTTGGCCTCGGCGAGTTCCCGGAACTTCCGAGTCTGATTGCGGAGGGTTAGGAGGTATCGGTAGACATCAGGTGGGGCCTCTCGAACTGCTGTCTCCCAGCCTTCTTTGACCAGGCTGAGGGGGCCTCGGACCGGGTGTCCGTACAAGAGTTCAAAGGGGCTGAACCCCAGGGACTTCTGGGGTACCTCTCGGTAGGCGAACAGGAGGCAAGGTAGCAGGACATCCCATTTGCGCCGGAGTGGTTCTTCTAAGCCCTTGTCCATCCCCTTCAATGTTCTGTTAAATCGTTCCACTAGTCCATTTCCTTGGGGATGATACGGGGTGGTGAATTTATAGGCGACCCCGCACTGTTGCCATAGGGACCGCATATGCTTCGAGATAAAGTTGGAGCCTCGATCACTCACGACTTCTCGGGGGAAGCCGACTCGGGAGAAGATGCTCATGAGGGCTGTGATGGTTCGGAGGGGGATGGCTTCGGGATAGCGGGTAGCATGGTCAACCAGGACGAGGATGAAGCGGTGCCCCTGCGAGGTTCGAGGGTCCAGGGGCCCTACGATGTCTATCCCCACTCGCTCAAAGGGGGTCGTCACCACGGGGAACGGCTGGAGCGGGGCTTTGACTTTCCCCCCGCTCTTCCCGCTGGCTTGACAGGTCGGGCAGGTCCTGCAGTGGTTATGCACATCGGTGCGCATTTTTGGCCAGAAGAAATGGGTCACCAGGCGGCTGTAAGTTTTGTCCTGCCCAGGTGCCCGGCGAGGGGCACATCATGTGCTAAGTTCAGGAGGAAGTCCCTGAATCGGAGGGGTACGACCAGTACCCGGCCGGCCCCTAGTTCAGCAATCTTTGGCTCACTGTAGAGAAGGTCGTTGTCCCAATAGATCCAGTGGGACCCCGCGGGGTCTCCAGCTGCTTGGGTAGCGGCTTGCCGTCGAATCCCTTCGAGGGAGGGGCAGGTTTTCTGTTCCTGCCGGAACTGTTCGCGGGTGGGGCCACCTTCTTGGCGCCATTGAGCGAGTTCTGGGAGGTGGTCGAGCTCGGTGAGATCTTCTTGGTCGGGCCCTTGGGGGCCGTGTTCGGGGTCGGCGTCCTCGGGGACGACGGGCGGCGGAGGGGCAGGCCACTCCGGCTCCTCGGTGGGAGCTTCCCCCACTGGGGTGGAGGCTCGGGGGGTCATGGAGCGGGTGGTCGCACAGGCCCACTCGGGAAGGCCTAGCATCCCCAGGTGCTCTCTCCGTTCGACGCTAGCCCAGGGGGAACTTTCTAGGTCGTTCCCAAGGAGGCAGTCCACGGGGGCATCGTCGCGGACAGTCACTTTCAGCACGCCCGACACTCCCCCCGACTCGAAGGGGATGCGGGCCATCTGGCACAAAGTCTCTGAATTATCTGCGGACCGGACTGGACACAGGACGTTAGGAAGGATCTGTTCCGGGGTCACCAGATGGTAGCGGACCGCTGTCACGCTGGCCCCAGTGTCACGGAGGGCTTCGGTCCGGCGTCCATTGATGGTGACCCACTGGCGGTATTTCTGGGTGTTGCCGGGGATCGGGCCTCGGGGGATCAGGTCATGAGTACCCAGGCATGCTAAGGTCATGGCGGCGGGCTCCCACTCGGCTTGCTCGGGGTTGTCGTCCTCCTCCTCACTCCTTTCTTCACCCAGGGCAGCGGCTGCGATCTGGCGGGTTGGAGGACCGGTGGTGCCGGGTCGCTGATTCATTGGGCAGAGGGGGTCATTCGCATAATGACCCAGTCGCTGGCATCTGTGGCACGTAATGTTTGGGCGGGGCCCCGGTCTGGCTGGGGGGCCCCCTCTCTGGCCCAGGGACGGCGACATGGAGGTGGGGGAGGACCCCTGGGGGACGTCTCTACCCCGGCTCTGGCCTACTCCGCCGCCTCGTGGTCGGTGGTTCCCTGGGGATCCCCGGCCGTAGTCTCCCAGTGGACTCCGGGGAACTCGGGTGCTCACCCATCTATCCGCCTCGACAGCGAGTTTTCGTGGCTCAGTCAGTTTGCTGTCGAGGAGGTGTTGCCGGAGTTTGATGAAGCAGTTATTGGACAGATGTTCCCATAGAATGAGGTCGATCAACTGCTGGAAGGTGGTGACCTGGCAGCCCCGAATCCACCCCTCGAAGGCTCTACTGTAATAGTTCACGTACTCCACCCACGTGGTTCCGGGGATTTTCTTGCAGTCTCTGAATCGCTGCCGGTACATCTCGGGGGTGAGTCCGTAGCGAGTGAGGAGGGCGGTCTTCATGTGCTCGTACGAGGTCATCTCGGTATCAGGGAGCTCCAGCAGGGCGTCCCTCCCTTCAATGATAAACTTCCCCCACAGGCCGGCGCCCCAGTCCTTGAGGGGTACTCGATGGGCGGCCATGGCGACCTCGTAGGCTTTGAACCACTGTTGGATGTCGTCGTTCTTATAGTACTCTTTGACGACATCCTTGGGTATGTGCACCTTCGTGTCCACCGGCGGGGGTGAGGTCTTACCCCCGGCGATGGCAGACTCGTTTGCCTTGGCTTTAAGTTCCATTTCTTTGAGGACGCGCTCGTGCTCGAGCATGAGTTTTTTCTCCTCGAGGGCTAACTTCCTTTCTGCCAGTTGGATTTCTCCTTCTTGTCTGAGTCGAGCAAGATCCAACTTGTGGAGCCGGTTCCTCTCTCGTTCTCGGGCGTCTTCGTGGGAGAGGCCCGTGTCTGGGTTTGCGGGTCTCCCTCCCGCTGGGTTCGTCTCGGCCTCCGGGCCTCCGTTCGGGCCCGGGTTATCTTCACTCGGGGGTGGCGCCCCGCCGGCGTCCACCCAGGCCTGCAGGGCCGATTTAAAGTCTTCTTTGGTGCTTAAGCCAGTGGTAGCGATGCCTAGCTCTTTGCAGAATTGGTTTAGCTCCTTGTGACTGTAGTCTTCCATTTTCTCTTTCTGGAATTCTGTGCTCATGGTCGTAGTGGGGTTTTCTTGGTAGTGAGTGAATTACTCTCCGTACGATCTGCGTGGGCTCGGATCCCGGCGCTTGCCACCAATGTTAGAAAGGCGACCTCGGGGGAGGCAGAAGAGGTCTGACTGACCACCCCTAGGTCCACCTCTCCTTCGAGAAGTAGCCGAGCATTACTGAGGGGCCTCCTGAATGAGGGCCCCCTCCGAGGATCGTACAGCCGAGTAATCACAACACTACAAACGGACACCACACAAGAGATCAAGTTCTTAAGCTTTTATAGGTAGTAAAGGTTGCTGGTTCTTGGCAGTATATACAGATGGATCGAAGGATCCGTAAAGTCTCGGAAAAGGGGGGTAGGTAGCGGGACAGTCTAGTTCTGGGCGGAGGAAGGGATACCCTACGCACAGCTCTCAATCCTCGAGCTGGGGGGTTCCGAGGGGTTCGAGCCGCAGCAGCGCCAGCAGGCTTTCAGATGGTTCAGCAAGGTAGGCCGCGGCAGCGCCAGCAGGCTCTCAGATGGTTCAGCAAGGTAGGCCGCGGCAGCGCCAGCAGGCTCTCAGATGGTTCAGCAAGGTAGGCCGCGGCAGCGCCAGCAGGCTCTCAGATGGTTCAGCAAGGTAGGCCGCGCCAGCGCCAGCAGGCTCTCAGATGGTTCAGCAAGGTAGGCCGCGGCAGCGCCTGCAGGCTCTCAGATGGTTCAGCAAGGTAGGCCGCGACAGCGCCAGCAGGCTCTCAGATGGTTCAGCAAGGTAGGCCGCGGCAGCGCCAGCAGGCTCTCAGATGGTTCAGCAAGGCAGGCCGCGGCAGCGCCAGCAGGCTCTCAGATGGTTCAGGTTACCGGAGATGAGTTTGTCTGGTGTCGGCCGTGACAGCGTCAGCAGGGCTTCCAGTCCAGGATACAACTGGCGTTCTACTCCGGGGCTGGCCCAGATATAGGATGGAGGTCCTTTGATGTCCGGACCCTCGCGCCTGGGGGCCAGAGGGGCCGGGTTGATGGTGTCCAGACACCCAGCAGGGGGGTGGAGCCAGCGCCCAGGGAGGCCGGAGGGCGATCGATACCAGGCTTCCGGGGACGGCTGGAGGGCCATCGAAACTCCCCTTCCACCGGGATCTGTCGAGTGGCCACTCGACCACCTGGGTGGATCTTGGTGCCTCGATGTCGGGGCTTCGCTGGGGTCGGGCTGGGGCCGAGGCCACGTGGTCGGAACGTGGTGGGCCCAAGATGGAGTCGGGCACGGCCTCGTGCTTAGGTCGAGATGGGCCTACGCTGGGGTCAGGCCGGTGATGGGGGACCGGGATAGTAGTCGGACCGGTGGTTTTGGGGCGTGCAGGATCGGGCCGAAGGGGCCGTCCGAGATCCGGTGGAGGGCTGATGTTGTCCTGGGCCCGCCATGCGGGAGCGGTAGGACCACGCCATGAGGCCGGGTCCAACACTGTGTATCCCGTTGTCTGTGTAAAGCGGCACATGCAGCTAACAGCGCTTCTAGCCACCCGGCCGTGTGTCACCAACCACCACAAAGTCGTCACGTGCCCATTGTGTGCGCGCGTTCTTCTCTTCCAATCAGCAAACACGAATAAAATAAACATTTCCACATGCCCTAGCAAGGACTGAAGACCTTGTCATGCCCTCTGCTAACCTGGGATGAGTGGGCTGTCATATAAAGGCACGAGAGATGCCTCTCTGCAAACTCCCTATCAGTACAAAAGAATCTGGCACAGCCACTCCAATGTAGAGTTAAATGTGTTTGTCAAGCGCCTACACTAAACCGTATCGAGGCGCTCTGCTGTGGCAAGCTCTGTTAGACAGGATTTGGGAGCAGCGTGTCTAGGCCGGGGATTTTCCACTACAGATCATTGCCTTCCGCGGAATCGGTCTAATGGAAGTGCGACTAGACTACAGCTCCCATAATGCAGTTTTCCAGACTTTATGTCAACTGTTGAGGACGCAATTGCGACTTCCGCGCGGACATGGTCGAAAGAAAAGGAAATGGGTGTCACAATAGTAACTACTATGGGGCTAATTAGCTCAATGTAAGTGCGGATCTGGTAGCCAGGGAGCTCCCCCTTGCATTGGTACGGCCCATGCTACATGGTACATTCCTCTATGATGGGACACAGCGTGCAGCTGTCCGCCCTCCCCTCCCCTTCATGAATATGTATAGCAGGAGGCTTTAATTCCAGATTGTGATTGCAGATTCAGAGTGCAGATTGTGAGTGCAGAGTGCAGATTGTGAGTGCAGATTCAGAGTGCAGAGTGGAGAGTGCAGATTCAGAGTGCAGAGTGCAGATTCAGAGTGCAGTTTGTGAGTGCAGAGTGCAGATTGTGAGTGCAGATTCAGAGTGCAGAATCAGAGTGCAGAGTGCGAGTGCAGAGTGCAGATTGAGAGTGCAGAGTGCAGATTGATCATGCAGAGTGCAGATGATTCAGAGTGCAGAGTGGAGAGTGCAGATTCAGAGTGCAGAGTGCAGATTCAGAGTGCAGATTGTGAGTGCAGAGTGCATATCGTGAGTGCAGATTCAGAGTGGAGAGTGCAGATTCAGAGTGCAGTTTCAGAGTGCAGAGTGCGAGTGCAGAGTGCAAATTGAGAGTGCAGAGTGCAGATTGAGAATGCAGAGTGCAGATTCAGAGTGCAGATTCAGAGTGCAGTTTGTGAGTGCAGAGTGCAGATTGTGAGTGCAGATGCAGAGTGCAGAGTGGAGAGTGCAGATTCAGAGTGCAGTTTCAGAGTGCAGAGTGCGAGTGCAGATTGAGAGTGCAGATTGAGAATGCAGAGTGCAGATTCAGAGTGCAGATTCAGAGTGCAGTTTGTGAGTGCAGAATGCAGATTGTGAGTGCAGATGCAGAGTGCAGAGTGGAGAGTGCAGATTCAGAGTGCAGTTTCAGAGTGCAGAGTGCGAGTGCAGAGTGCAGATTGAGAGTGCAGAGTGCAGATTGAGAATGCAGAGTGCAGATTCAGAGTGCAGTTTCAGAGTGCAGAGTGCAGATTGAGAATGCAGTGTGCAGATTCAGAGTGCAGATTCAGATTGCAGAATCAGAGTGCAGAATCAGAGTGCAGAATCAGAGTGCAGAATCAGAGTGCAGAGTGCAGATTGAGAATGCAGAGTGCAGATTCAGAGTGCAGATTCATAGTGCAGATTGTGAGTGCAGAGTGCAGATTGTGAGTGCAGATGCAGAGTGCAGAGTGGAGAGTGCAGATTCAGACTGCAGTTTCAGAGTGCAGAGTGCGAGTGCAGAGTGCAGATTGAGAGTGCAGAGTGCAGATTGAGAATGCAGAGTGCAGATTGAGAATGCAGAGTGCAGATTCAGAGTGCAGATTCAGAGTGCAGATTAAGAGTGCAGAGTGCAGATTGAGAATGCAGAGTGCAGATTCAGAGTGCAGATTCAGATTGCAGAATCAGAGTGCAGAATCAGAGTGCAGAATCAGAGTGCAGAATCAGAGTGCAGATTCTGAGTGCAGATTCTGAGTGCAGATTCTGAGTGCACAATCAGAATGCACAATCAGAGTGCAGATTCAGAGTGCAGATTCAGAGTGCAGAATGCAGATTGAGAGTGCAGAGTGCAGATTGAGAATGCAGAGTGCAGATTGAGAATGCAGAGTGCAGATTCAGAGTGCAGTTTCAGAGTGCAGATTCAGAGTGCAGAATCAGAGTGCAGATTCAGAGTGCAGATTCAGAGTGCAGATTCAGAGTGCAGTGAGTGCAGAATTCAGAGTGCAGGGTGCAGATTCAGAGTGAATGAGTGCAGAGTGCGTGTATAGTGACAGTGAGTGCAGAGTGACTGCAGAGACCGTGTGTAAGGGTGCAGGGTGCACATTGTGTGAGTGTGCAGAACGAGTGTGCAGTATAAACAGTGTGTGACTATGCAGGGTGACATTGGGAGTGTGTGGGTGAGCAGTGTGTGAATGTGTAGGGGCAGTGTGTGAGCGTGCAGAAAACACTACACACACATACACCACACACACATACCATACACACACCACACACATACACCACACACACATAGCACACACACAAACCACACACCTCACTCTCTCAACACCACACACTCGTCACCACTCACCACAACACACTCACCACCACACTTTCTCCCCAGGCTCACCCCCACAGACTCACCACCACACACTCACCAGTACACAGAAAACAACACACACAACACCACACCCCCAGCCGTCAATGAATGCTTTCACCATGCACAAACATCAACAACCACCAATGTACGCTTTCACCCAAAAAAACCTCCACCATGCATTCGTGCCGCTAAACACCCACGCACACAATAAACAATGTCAGTGCAACTTTCACTAAACACAAACACACACCAACAGCTGACAGTGCACCAGCCACTCTTTCAATTGGCACAATCATCAGCAGCTGTCAGTGCACATTACCATATACAATGCCATTATCTCAAACTCAAACAAACCGAGCCCTAATGCATTCCTAATACTTGTTTATCAGTGGAATGAGCAAGGCTTTCTTAAAGCTGCTGGGCACTTTACCCTGTAAAAGTGATTTGTTTAGCAGCAAAAGAACGCCCTGTGGAATAGCCGACCCCACCTCTCTGAAAATATATGGGGGACAGATGTCATCAGGTGATCCCGACTTTACACGTACAAGGAGATCAAGCAGGACTTTAGCATCGATGGACGGATTGGTTTCTAAAATAAAAGGATTATTATAGACATCATCCAGAGGGGCAGGGAGCAAGGAATTTAAAATGCTCTGCTTTATAGTAATGATTTTATTTAGAAAAAATGCATTCAGAGAGTCGCAAAGCTCTTGTGTAGGGAACTATTACAAAGATCATTCACTATATTGAACAAGTCTTTTGTCTTATTCTGTGAATTCAGAATTTTTTCAGAAAAATAGTCAGTTTTCTGTCTTAGAATAGATTTTTGGTAGATTTTCCGGGCCATACAGTAATTCGCTTTGTCTTGTGGTAGATACCTGGTCCTCCACTTCCTCTCTTTTTGACGCACTTCGAGTTTTAAGGTCTTCAGTTGTGGGGTAAACCATTTATGTGCGTCATTAGGGCGTGAGCGGGGGAAATTCACGCAGGGTGCATGGATATCAGCTGCCCGTTGGATCCAGTGTGAGAAGGCTTCTTCAATGACATCGATGTCTTTAGTCATTGGAGGAAGGGTAGTGGCCAAGGTGTCCAAAAAAGCCGGTGTGTTAAAACCCTTCCATTTCCTAATTTTTCCACCCGCCTGGATTGATTGTTTTGTGCCTCTATCGATGGTAAGTGTAAAATGTATAAGGAAGTGGTCAGACCAGATGCAAGGAGTTATAGAGGAGATGGCTAGAGATGGACTGTGGGACCATATTTGATCCAAGCTATGGCCTTTCTCATGAGTAGGAGAGTGCATCTGTTGGGTTAAATTCAAGTCTAAAAGTAGGTCCTTAAGTTCGGCTGCCTGGGGGTCTACCTCAGTGTCATCAAACCAGAAATTAAAGTCCCCAATTAGAACGATTGACCCAACTGCGCGAATGGGCAACAAACCGCAACATAATTCCACCTAGCCAAACGGGATTCTGCAGAGACACGGGAACAACAAATCTGCTGGCAATTTCGCTACTTATCGACAAGGCAAGGGTGACTAAACAGGCTCTCCACCTTTGCTTTGTGGACTTCAAGGCGGCATTTGACAATGTTAACCGGGGCAACCTTTGGAGAAAACTGGCCTCTTGGGGGATCCCCGCGCCTCTACTAAACCTTCTGATTGAACTGCACACCAACACGTGGGTTCAGGTAAAGCTCGGGAATGGCACACACCTCTCCAGGCGCATTACGACCACAAAAGGCCTAAAGCAAGGGTGCGTTTTAGCGCCGACCCTTTTCAATTTATTCACAGCCGACCTGCCACCTGCCCTAGAAGCTTGCAATGCGCACGCCCCACGTCTGGGGGGCAAAGCGCTGCCAAGCATATCCTATGCAGACGATGTGGTCCTGCTTAGCCACACAAAAGTAGGTCTTCAAAATCTTATCAACACGCTGCACAGATACGCCGAAGCAAACCTACTAGAAGTAAATATCGACAAGACCAAAGTTCTATCTATAACTGGGAACAAAAAGCCGCACACTTGGTGGCATATTACCAAGCAATAGCGATAATTATCGCTATTGCTTGGTTAGAGACAAACATTTACCGCTGAGCTGCGGCGATTGTTATCGCAAATAAACCTTGGTATTACCAAGGTTTATCGCAAATGCGATAAAAATCGGCCGCAATGCATGAATATCGCTGAAAAGTCAGCGATATTCATGCATTACCGAGCTAATGCTCTTAGCCATGTTATCCACCTCCCATTGGATAACATGGCTAAGAACTGCTCAGGGCAGGTGTTAGCTTTTGGAGATATTCGCGCTTAGCGCGAATATCTCCATAAGTTGGTAATAGGAAATAGCAATGTTAGCGAATGTTTCCAGTCGCTAACATCTTGGCACGCCCACTTTGCATGTCATTAGTGATAAATATCTCTGACATGCAAAGCGGGGCCCAAGATGGTCGCTATCTCCTACTAGCTGTCGCTAACTGGTGTTAGCGACAGCTAGGTAATAGGGAGATAATTTTATCTCCGCTTTCTTGGCTTTTAAAGCCAAAAAAGCAGAGATAACCCCCCTTGATAATATGCCCCTTGGTTCCTTGGAACAAAGGCTGTTGCAAACTGCTCAGAATACAAATATCTCGGAATCTTGGTCGACAAAGTAGGTCGCTTCTTAAACCAACTAGAGGCCATCAAGAGGAAAGGGATGCTGATAGCTACTACACTTAAACAGCTAAAGTCAAACCTGAACGGCCCCACTCTTCTGCCACTGCTCCGCGTGGCGCAAGTCGAAATAGAGTCATCTATCACGTATGGCAGTGAGGCTCTAAGAGGCACAGACGCAAAACTGCTGGACACAACCATTGCAAAGGCCTACCGACTTCTTTTTAACCTGCCAACCTATACCTCACAAGCCCAGATCTGGTTAGAATTTGGACTGACCTGCCAAATGCTTGCAAGAAGAGGGTCATACATAAAGTGCTGGTAGAAAATAAAGAATTCACCAGAAAACACATTGAACCATCAGCTATGGCAAGACTTAAGCAGCTCCTCCAAACTGCCGGGGAAAACATTCTTAGATGAGTCCCTGACTGTCACAAGTCTGAAAGAATTATGGAAAACTCCATTACCGCATGCGCAATTCAAGCATGTTGTAAACAAGTGCATAAAAAGACTATCGCGCGTGGAAGACAAAGCTACCTTTTCCCACAGGCGACACGCCTGGATGACTCTGTGCACATACAAATCACCGGGGCTACAAGCATACTTTGGTCTGGGGTACGGCAGGAAAACTAAAGAAGCCTTTTTAAAACATAGGCTAGGAATACTACCATCCATTCCACATTTACAACCATGGCTGAGAAGGGACTGTGGGACAAAATGTAGGCTGTGCGGTGCAGAGAATGAAGACTTCGAACATCTGTTATGCACCTGCCCGAGGCTGAAAGAGGAAAGAGCAGCCCTGCTAAAAACTGCCTTTAATGAATAAAAAATCCGCACACGCAGACAAGCAGCTCTCGCTTGTTTCGATCCAGGTCTTCCGCCATTAAATGGGAAGTTGGTGAAATTCCTGAAACTATTGGAGCTGAAACTAACAAACCATGAATTGGGCCCTGACTAGATCAATTGAACTATGGCCAAGACAAGACGCTATGAACAACGCTCACCTCCCATATCAAACTGTTTTTAGCACTATTACTTTCATAACTAAAGTTTTCTTGTTTTTAAAATTTTTCTTATAATCTTTTACCTGATAATATGTGCTTTTAATGTATTTTTTTGTAATGGTTTTAATTAACCTAAGACAATAAAAGATGTACTTACTTACTTACTAATTTTGACAGGTTACTGTCCACTGCACCTTTTTTGGCATCTTCTTTGAAGTCAAGTCATTAAGTGGTGTTACAATGGACCCATAATTCTTAACAAACTTTCTGTAATAACCAGACAGGCCCAAGAAAGCTCTGACCTGTGTCTGGGTGGTTGGAGGAGCCCAGTCCTTGATGGTCTGGATGTTACTCTCCAGTGGTTGAATCTGACCCCCACCTACAAGGTAACCCAGGTACACAACCTTACTCTGCCCTATCTGGCACTTTGTGGCCTTGATAGTTAGGCCTGCCTTCTGCAGGGCCTCTAAAACCTTCTTCAGGTGGATCAGGTGATCCTCCCAGGTGGAGCTGTAGACAGCAATATCATCAAGATAAGCTGCACAAAAGTCATCCAACCCAGTGAGGACTTGGTTCATCAACCTTTGGAAAGTGGGAGGTGCATTCTTCAAGCCAAAGGGCATCACCACAAATTGATAATGGCCTCCTGGGGTTGAGAAAGCAGTTTTGGCCTTGGAATCCTCAGCTAACCTGATTTGCCAATAGCCAGCTGTCAAATCAAATGTGCTCAGAAACTTGGCAGAAGCCAATCTATCAATGAGCTCACCTGCTCTTGGAATTGGGTGAGCATCTGTCCTAGTGACATCATTGAGAACTCTATAGTCCACACAGAACCTCATCTCTCTCTTACCATCTTGGGTGTGAGATTTTGGTACAAGGACTACTGGGCTGGCCCAGGGGCTCTCTGATGGCTCAATTACTCCCAGCTCCAACATTTTCTGTACCTCAGTCTTTATACAGTCCCTGACATGGTCAGGTTGCCTGTAGATCTTACTCTTCACAGGCAGACTGTCAGCAGTGTCCACCTCATGGGTGCACCAGTTAGTCTGACTAGGTGTTAAGGAAAACATATGTTTGAAGGACTGTAGAATTTGTCTGCAGTCCTGTTTCTGCTGGTCAGTGAGGCTGCCAGCTAAGGCCTCACCATCAACTGAACCATCATCAGGGTTCTGAGTCAACAGGTCTGGGAGAGGGTCAATCTCTTCCTCTTGTCCCTCATATGTAGCCATGAGCAAGCCCATGTCTGCCCTGTCAACATATGCTTTGAGTCTGTTGACATGGAGCACCTTGTGGGGGCTCCTAGGAGTTCCAAGGTCCACCAAGTAAGTGACCTCTCCCTTTTTCTCAACAATTGTGTTGGGTCCAGACCATTTATCTTGAAGTGCTGCTGGGGCCACTGGCTCCAGCACCCACACCTTCTGTCCTGGCTGGTACTCAGTCAGCACAGCCTTTTGGTCATGCCTGGCTTTTTGAAGTTCTTAGCTAGCCTCAAGGTTTTTAGAAGCCTTCTTCATATACTCAGCCATCCTGGAGCGGAGACCAAGTACATAGTCCACTATGTCTTGTTTAGGCTTTTTGAGAGGTAACTCTCATCCTTCCTTCACCAGACATAGGGGTCCCCTTACAGGATGCCCAAACAAAAGCTCAAAAGGGCTGTAGCCAACCCCCTTTTGTGGGACCTCTCTGTAAGCAAACAGAAGGCAGGGTAGAAGGATGTCCCATCTTCGCCTAAGCTTTTCAGGTAAACCCTTGATCATACCCTTGAGGGTCTTGTTGTATCTTTCAACAAGCCCATTGCACTGTGGATGGTGGGGTGTAGTAGATTTGTAAATAACACCCCACTCCTTCCACATAGCAGTCAAGTACCCAGACATGAAGTTTGCACCTCTGTCTGAGACAACCTCCTTTGGAAAGCCCACTCTTGAGAAAACCCCCAGGAGGGCACTTGCCACAACAGGTGCTGTTGTGGTCCTTAGGGTAATAGCTTCTGGATACCTGGTGGCATGATCCACTACCACCAGTATAAATCTGTGCCCAGAGGCTGTTTGGGGATCCATTGGTCCAACAATGTCAATCCCTACTCTTTTAAAGGGTACCCCCGCCACAGGTAGTGATATAAGGGGGGCCTTTGTTGTGCCACCTGATTTGCCACTGGCTTGGCAGGTCACACAGGAGCGACAAAACTCCTTAGTATCTTCTGACATATGGGGCCAGTGAAAGTGAGGGACACGCCTGTCCTAAGTCTTGTTCTGGCCTAGATGTCCTGCTAAGGGAATATCATGGGCTAAGGTAAGAAGGAAACCCCTAAAGGCCTGAGGTATGACCAACCTCCTGGAAGCACCAGGCTTGGGGTCTCTACCCTCAGAATAAAGGAGTCCTTCATCCCAATAAACTATATGGATACCTGTAGCCTTCCCAGCAACCTCAGAGGCAGCTTGATGTCTGAGGGGTTCAAGAGAGGGGCAGTCTTACTGTGCCTGCCTTAAGTCTGCCCTTGAAGGCCCCCCTGTCCCAAGAAACTCAACCTGGTCAGGCTCAAGTTCTTCCAGGACAGTTCCTTCATGGGTCTCAGAATCAGCTTCCTGTGAAGGCTGATCCTCAGTTGTAGGCAGGGTGTAGGCAGGGGGAAGGACTGCCTTAACCCTACTGCTCTTTCTCTTGGATGGCACTTGGTCCATAGTTTCAGGATCCAAGGCCTGTTCAGCTTGGCACTTTTTGGCCTGTGACCTGGTCACAGCAAGGACATGAGCTGATATGCCTAACATCTCTGCATGAGTCCTATACTCCACTTCTGACCATACTGAGGATTCAAGATCATTGCCCAACAGACATTCAACTGGGAGTTCTGCACTTACCACAACTCTTTTGAGGCCAGTTACCCCTCCCCAGGAGAAGTTAACAACTGCCACACTATGGGTAGTAGTGACATTGTTTGCATTGGTCACAAGGTAATTATCACCCAGTACAATCTGTGCAGGGTCCACAAAGTTAGGTGTCACCATAGTGACACTGGCACATGTGTCCCTGTAGGCCTGAACCACTTTGTCATTGATTAAAGGCGTTTGCGTATACTTGCCCACAGTACTGGGACTCACAGTTGAGGACATTGCCATGTCCACATTACAGACAAGAACAGCCTGGGTTGGTATCCGGACTAAGCCAGAATCCACCTCAGTACCCATGGTTAACCCCACTATAGCCTTGGGTTGGGAACTACCACTGTTAACTGTACTAGGGGGTGCAGATGCCTTAGGGGCTACAGTGGTAGGGGCTGTAACTTTCTTTGTGCACTCACTAAACCAGTGAGAGGCAGTTTTACAAAAATGACACCAAGGTTTCTTTGGACCTTCTTTCTTCTTCTTCTTAGAAGTGTGGGACCCCACTTCGTTAGAATTTTGGGGGCCTGATGAAGACTTCTGGTCTTTTGGTTTCTGATCCCCACCTTTTTCGTCTGCCTTTTTCTGATCACCACCTTGGACCTGGTTTTTCTGCTTAACCCTGGTTCTGACCCATTTGTCTGCCTTCTTTCCCAATTCTTCGGGAGAGGTCAGATCTGAGTCAATCAGGTGTTCATGCAACAACTGGTTCTGACAATTGTTAAGTATTTGTTCTCCCATGATCAAATTATACAATCCTGTATAGTCCTTAACTTTACTTCCCAGCAACCAGCCTTCCAGAGCCTTAGTGGCACAATCAACAAAATCAGTCCAGTCCCGAGTCTGTGTCTACTGGGTATCTCTGAACATCAACCTGTACTGTTCAGTGGTTAGGCCAAACCCATCAATCAGAGCACTCTTCAGGACAGTGTAATTGTTAGCATCATCATCACTTAACTGTGAGGAGCTTGTCTCTTCCTTTTTCTGAAAAGGAGAGCCACAAGATTGCTGCCCACTGACTTTGGGGTACCTGCTGTACTTTGCAGGCCCTCTCCAAAGCAGTTATCCATTTTTGGATGTCATCCCCAACTTTGTATGGGGGCACAATCTTACTCAGGTGTCTATTGTCATAGGACCTGTCTTTATCCTTAGGGATATTGCTGCCACCAGTGGAATCTAATCCACTTAACTTTTGCTCCCTTGCTAAAGCAAGTTTTGCTTGGGCTAGGGCACGTTCTTCCCTCTCTATTCTGATTTGGACTTCCCTCATCCTAGCCTCATGTTCTTTCCTTTGAGAGGAATTCATTCCCCTCTGAGAACCTCTAGATGCATTGGAGTGGAGAGATTCACCTGAGTGAGATCTTTCCCTCCTATACTTCTGGTTAAACCCTCTTGAAGGCCTGGATGGGGCTGTCCCATTCTCAGTCCCAAATAGGCTTAGGTTGGCCTGGCTAAGTCTTCTAACCTGAACCTGGCCTTGGCTACCCTCCCCGTCTTCAGAGTCCTCTGCCTCCACATCATCCTCATTATCTATGACAGTAGGATCAGTGGTATCCTCTACTGAGGGCAGGACCTCATCTGCATTGCCTGTAGGACCTGAGATAGAGGCCATATGAGCATCATAACCTTCTAGGAGTTCCATCAGGTGCTGAAGGGTAGGGTTAGAACCTTGTTTCAACCTCCTTGTGGTACACAAGTGTCTCAGCTCTTGGAAGTTGAGTATTTCATATCTGGAGGGTGCCCTTGGAGGGTCACTACCCACAGGTAGAGGCACACTTGGCTCACCTGTGGTAGACATGATCTAGTGAGGTGTGGTGTGTGCACCTACCTACACTAAGTATTTCCTACTGAACCTCCCTAGGAGCTGTAGTCAGGGTGTGCTAGGCCCTTTTGTCTACAACAACTAAGTTCAGTAGAACTTAAGTATTCTAAGTCTTGTTATATGTACCTATGGTACCTAATGTGATCTTTCAAATGATATCTCAAAGATTACAATTGGTAAAACAACAGCAAGCTCAAATCCCAACCGCTGCACACCAATGTGAGAAGTTGGCCTGGTATATGATGTTCACTATTCTAGTGAGCACCTTGCACCAGTCCAAACAACCCTTATGGTGATGGTTGTAAAGTCAACCTTATAGACCAGCTATCCTAGTGGTAGCATGGAGAAAGCAGTCTTAGGCTAAACTCAAGAGGGCATATGAAGCCAGCTGTTTTACAATATGCAATCCCTTTAATACCAAATGAAAGGACACCACACAGGATATATATATAAAATATATGTGTATTTATTACTAAATTAATCCTATGAACTCTTTATGAGGTCAGAGGCACAAGCACATAACAAGAGACTTAATAAACATACAATAGGTTGCACAAAATACAGTAATGCCCTAGGGGAACTTCGAACCATATACTAAACTAGTGGTATATGAACCACGTCACGAACAAAGGATAGGCCTAGGGCCTGGAGAATCGCTGGGGCTATGCTGTACTACCAAAGGACAGGGAGCAGGAGGCCCACAGGATGCGCGTGCAGTGTCTTTACACGCACGCGAGTTACCATAGAGTTAGAATGGGAACGAAAGAAATGGAGACTAGTTCTTTTAGGTCACTTCCGGATGGACTAGGAGAAAGCTACTTGAAAGTTAGACACTAGGATAGTAAATACTCACAGGAGCACCGAAGTACTCGCGTTACCTCACCCACAGGAAGCGGGTACATAGGTGTCAAAGTGTGTCGGGTTTCGTCGCTGTTTCCTATGGAGCCCTGGAGAAAGATGCTGCAGGCGACCAGGAGGGAAGTGTCCTGTTGGATCCAAGGGCGGATCGAGGATGAAGAGTACCTGAAAGCAGAGGGGACAGAGTCTGGGTCACTAGCCAGTGACCAGGAAGGAACCAGGCAATGTCGCGAAGCAATCAGGTGATGTCGTGAAGCTTGTCTCTGCAGCCATGTGGACCAGGAGGTGTCGACGACAACCAGGAGCTGGATACTGTCTGTCCCACAAAGGCTCTCGCTGTCGTCGGTGTCGGCTTCCGGATTGGAGTCAACAAGCCTTGGCAAAGGCAACCCACGCAGGAATCGAAGATGGGTTCTTGATCAGACCAGCAAGGTCTGCTGGAGTTCTCCTTTTCAGGGAAGCAGGGGCCAGTCTGCAGCAACCAGACCAGTGGTGTAGATTCAAACGATCGTCGTCACAGAGGCCACTAGCCAACGGGCAAGTGACCGGACAGACACGTCGAGCAGGAAAATGCAGAAGGGCCCCACGCAGAACTCGTGGAGTGTGGAGGGCTGATCTTCGGTGCAGTTGGCGCTCGGGGCTGGGGCTTCTCAATCCCCAATGCACAACTTCGAGGGTGCCTCAGATGTTGCACAGAAAGCAATTCGCTGGCTTTCCAAGATGGCCAGTCCCACATCTCTCGTCGCCTCCACGGGTCTCAGCTCTACTGTGACTGTGGATCGGGCTGTTGGATGTCTGGAAATCCGGGTCTTGTCAGGCTCTGTGCTTGGGCTCCGGCGGGAGTGTCGACAAAGCAAACCGTTGATCGCTTGGTGGTGCCTGCTTGCACAGGGTGGTCACTCCTTGACCACAAGGGAGATTCTTCAGGCTTCTATGTTGAGTAGAATGTCGAAGGTCCAGAGTTTTGTTTAAAATTTTAGTCAGGATAAATCTAAAGTCTTGGGACTCAGCTCCTACCTATATACCAAATTTAGGGGCTGGATTACCTGCTAGGTCCCTCCTATGGGTGGGACCAGGGAAGGGGGTGGTTACACCCCTTTCCCTTTGTCCAGGATTGTGCCAGAGCTGGGGCTGGAGTACCCCAGCACCGGTTTGAACTGGACTATGCATGGGACACCTTGTGTGCCCCAGGCAGTGTCTCATTTCATTCAGCCCTCCCTGCCCCAATACACTTTAGCCTGTCTGGTGTGGTGCTCGCACCTCCCAAGACAGGAAACCTATTGTCCAAGCCTCCCTCGCTGGAAGGACTCCTAGCAGCAGGAGGTCATACTTGTGTCTTTGGCAGCAGCATCCATTTTGTGATGCTGAGGCTCTGGTTAACTCTAACCGGGATTAGTAGGAACAACATGTGTTCTCCCTCTAGAAGGGTGGAATGCTACCCCTGTCGCCAGAACTGGCGAGGGGGTAGTATTCCAAAGCGTATGACACCTTAGACGACATGTTTTGATAAACCCAAACCAAAGTTAGCGTTTAACCGTGAGGTTCATAATGCACTTAAGAGTGTATATGATATGGCTATATCCTAGAACAGTTATAAGGACATGGTTCCGAAAGCTGCAGACAGGCTCAGCTCATGCTAGAGCCTCATCTCACATAAAACCAAGCACTCTGCCTTCAGGATTGTTCAGGCCGGCCATAGGAGTGACTTATAGGTGTATATGTGTCTAGCTATAAGGTTAGATATAGGAATACTATATCTAAGCAAGGGGTGATTACACGACCTTGCCCCAGCTGAGTGATCAGCCAGTTGTGTCAGTTTGGATGGCCAGCCAGGGGTGGCAAAAGATATGCTGCAGCCCTTGGTAGGCCTTGGGTGCACCTATGCCCTGGGTACCTATGGGACACTGTACAGGGACTCACAAGAGTGACCCAATTCCCAATTGGTGATGTACCTAAAGTACATGGTGTGAATTTAGAGAGAGAACAGCAGGGCTGTGGGTCTGATTAGCAGGCCCACAACCACATCTAAGTCGAAAATCAGTGAAGCAAAAAGCAAAAAGTGGGGTGACCATAGGAAAGCAGACCCTACTCTCCTACACTCAGCCTGCAAAGGCAGTGTGTGGGTGCCAGGGTACAGGGCCCCTAAGGGTGGCACAATAAGTGCTGCAGCCCTCAGGGGCCTTCCCTGGTCACCATGCCCTGGGTACCTAGGGTACCATTTACTAGGGGCTGACAGGTGGCCAGAGATACCAATTGGGTCTTTTGTTTCAGCATAGTTTTAGGGAATGAACACAGGCCCTGGGTACCTGGTTGGCAGGAACCCAGGGCACACTCAAAGCACATCAGCAGTTCAGAAAAAAGTGGGGGCATACCAATGGAAGAAAGATGGCACTTTCTCAAAGCCACCCATGGGAGGTCATTAAAAATGGAGCTACAGGCCTGCCATTGCAGCCTGTGTAATCTGGTGCTAGCATCACTTAATAAAGATAGAAGTTTCCTATATCTAAGCACCCTGCACTTAAATCCCCTACAACAGGCCATGGCAAACCTGAATGCAGAGTGCTTGGTTTTAAGTGAGAGGGTGCCCTGCATGAGCAGGACACCCCTACAGCCTACTGTTGTCAGTGAAGCAGCCATGCACCATATAGAGGGCCACCGCATGATTACACGATGACCATCTTGAAACTGCCTGCAATTAATCTTATCATGTTTGGTATCAAACATGTTGGAATCATACACCACATCGTAAACGGAGTGGGAGGCACTGGAAAAACCCTCCGTTAGGCTCTCCATGTCCCCAATACCAGTCTTCCAGACCCGAACAGCACAAAATGGTTGCTGCCCAACAGAGACATGTTTCTGCCCTCCTGCTGCTGAGCCAAGCTCAAGCAGGGGAAAGCAGAAACATAGGTATCCTATCACAGCGAGGTGTGACCACCTCCCAGAGAGGATTTAATGTATTGGGGCAGGGTGGGTGAGCTTGCCAGTGCCACTCAGTCTGAATGAGAGGCACATTTGGTGTCCCCATGCATAGTCCAGTTCAAACCAGTCCTGGGAGCCATTGACTCCCGTTCTGGGGCAAAACTGGACCAAGGACATGGGAGTAACCTCCCCACTGTCCAGACTCTCCCCTGGAAGGGTTTCCTGAATCGTCCCAACCCTTTCCCTAGAGTACTTAAGGGCTTACCTGGGTGTAGGTCCCTACATTCTTCATGGGATAGTATTCAGATCAGACACCACTTCTTCTTCTACCGTCCGGGCACTCTGGACTTCACGGGACTTCGTTTGAGCTCAACTTTGTCTCCCTTTCAGTCTGCTGCATCACTGTACCTGTGCACCATACAGGAACCATCCAAGGCCTGTGGGCATCAAAGACACCTGAAGAAATCTCCCTTGAAGAGAAGGAGTCACTTCCCTGCATCTGCAGGGACCACAACTAAGCCGACATGTCTGCTGATCCTGATTTCCTCTGAACTCTGAAGGGTCTACAACACAGGTAGTGGATCCCTACAACTCCCAAGGCCTGCCCTGCCCTCTCACCAACTTTGTGGCCAGTGGGGGTTGCAATGACTGAACCCCTGGGCACCGTGTCAACTTGCAGTTGCAAAGGCTTGTTGGCTTCCTTCCAAGAAGATCTTTGGACTCCAAGTAGCCCCAACCTCGAGCAACTCCTGTGACCAGAATCTTGGGCTACACCTCATCGTGTGCATTGTGGCCTGCATCTTTTGGTGAGCTGCTTGAGGTCCTCTCGCGACTCCCATGCCTCCAGCCTTTGGGTACATTTGAGGGTCACCTTAGCTTATCTTGGACTACCCTGGTTGCTCGGGGTCTGCCCTGACTCCCCTGCTTGTGGTGCCTCCCCTGGACCTTGCTGGTCCTGACGTTGCTCCTTCTTCAGCTCTTATATTGGGTGCATTTGACAAGGCTTGTTGGTGCTCCCACCGGACACCGACTCCCCAGCACTCAACATCCTTTGTGGGACAGCTCATGCATGGCTCCTGATCTTCCTCAGCGTTGCCTGGTCCTCACAGCTGCAGAGTCACGGTCATTGTCAACTCTCCTGCAACACCTGACATTGGAGGGCATTTGTTTTCCAAGTCTCCTGGTCACCCCTGAGTGACATAGACTCTGTGCCCTCTCCTTTCAGGTACCTCTTATCTAAAATCCACCTTCAGATTCCACCGGATACTTTCTCGTTCCTCAGCAGCTGCACTTTCCTGAAGTCCTCCATTGGGTTAGACTGTCGTTTCCGACACCACTTCACACATATGCACCCGGCTTCCCTGGTGTAGGTATCATGGGTACTAGGGTATCTACAGGTGAGGTGGCTCTTGAACCTTCTGTCTTTCACAGGGTTTCTTCAGGGTCCTTAATTTTTAAAAATCCAACCGCGGCTTACACGTAGACTTCCATGGAGCACACTGTCGTGTTTCTACACTGCAGACACTCTCTGTGGGGTTCATATCCCTCACCTTGGGTGGTTCTTTGGATCCCCAGCACTTCTGCATCCTCTCGACATGTCTTGACCCGAGTCGTGGTTCTTATACCACTTTCTTAGTATATGGTTTCGTCCCCCCCCGGGGCCCACTGCGTATTATGTACTATTTACTGTGCTTCTTTGCAAAGTATTTTGTGCATTCTGCATATATCTGGGTAGGAGATATTTGTATGAGTTATAGAGTATTGTATAATAAATACATATTTTTATAAATACTTTTGTGGTTCTTTTTCACTTAATCTATACTATAAGATTACATTCTGGTAAAACAAGCTGCTTTATACTTCTTCTGGACTAAGCCTGAAGGTTGCTCTCCACAGCTACCACTTAGAGACCTTTCCAAGGTTGTCTAAGACCTCTTAAATCGCGATAAGGGTTGTCTGGACTGGTGCAAGGTGCCCACTTACATTAGTGGACATCATACACCAGGCCAGCTTCTCACAGTGCCACACCTCCACTACTGGTAGAGTCTGCCAAATGGCAGTGCCACCGTTGTTGCCCTCAGATTTCGCAAAATGAGGACCTCCATGTGCTACATGTTCTTAGGTTGGTATATTTTTACTCATTTGCAGTAATCACTTTCAGGGGGTGATCACATTAATGCAAACATAATCGTTATTTCTTGGTTCTCTGTCCCTTCTGTGCACTTTGCTAATCTTAAAACCCCATGCTATAACCACGGCGTACAAGTTCCGCAGGATAATTCCTCTGTGCAGTTTAGTTACCTCGAAACTCCAAATCAAGCAGCCACCAGTACCTTGACTGACTCCAGATTATACATGTTGGCTGGTAAGATTCTTCATAGCTATCAATGTCTATGTGAGACCTGTGGAGTTTCATTAACTGTGCACAATATCTCTGTCTTGTCCTAATTTTCCTGGTCAGAGAGGTATTTGAAATCTTGGCAGATAAATAAGTGTTCTGAGGAGGTAAAGATTTTTTGAGAAGCTAAATTAGCAATTCTACATTTTATATTTATTGTTGAAATACTTTTATTTTCAATATTAAACGTAAAACAGAAGCTGCAAGTGCACATGAAAAAACGAAAGGCTGGTCAAGCAAATACATACAAATTTAAAACATAACTTTCAATAATACAGATAATAGGTGATACATATTAATTTTAAAATTTCATTTAACATGTTTTGTTCCTTCATACATCTACTTGAACATCCGAAAAGGTTGATAGTGTTTAGGTGTTTTTTTCATCAACCTCAACAGGCACTGATTCTATGCTTCGGCCCTACACTCACCTTTTCTTGTCAAATAGCAAAACAGGATCCCACCTGGAATATTTGCAACATTTCAGAAAGTCAACTATTACCAGGTCCACTGGAATTATGTGATTTTGTGGCCACGGTGTTTTCCATGTACTTATGGATTTACCATACCCACACCAAATCCTCGATCAGCTGCATATTTCCCAGACTTCAAGAAAAAATAACTTATTAAAAACAGGTTAGCACAAGGTGACCAAAAGATACTAGGAACAAAGGCAACGAGTGGTGCTGCACAGGCGCTGAACCTTTGCCAAGATTAGCTGGTCACTTTCAGTTGCTGATTTCTGTATTGATGGGTTAATATGGTAGCAAAGAAGTGACACTTTTATGCTAGACAGAATAAATTTACCTTAGAATGACAAAACAGCGAAATAAGACTGCCACAGAGGGAACAATATTATGGCGCATAATTTGCATTTTCTCGGAGCATAATTTACTGATTGTACTACTGAATGGCTGCTAAAAATATAGATATACAAGAATATTGCGGACGGAATATCTAAGACCAAAATATCGAAGGGTAAATGCATAGAGATGAAGTGTAGATTTACTCTACCTAACTCTACATCTACGTATGTTGAAAAAAAAAAAAAAAAAAAAATATATATATATATATATTCACTGAAAAAACCATAGGTTATAGACCATATATAGTTAGGAATTAGCATTTAAAAAACCTTATTTTACTCACACAAAACCATTGAAATTCCATATATAGTTAGTTGCACTAACTATATATCGCGCACCCGCAATCCACTGCTGATCATGTCACATATTACATCATTCATGACATGGTCAGTGACATCACTGATGACATCACTGATGACATCTCAAATGACATCACTGATGACATCACTGATGACAACATCCAGTGACTGTAATTTTCTGTAAAGTTAAAATATGTCTTGAGTGGATGTATAAGTGTCTGGATGAAGGATTTAGTAGGTGCATGACTGACTGTATGAGTGAGTGATTAAATGTGTCTCACTGAATGCATGGGTTAGTGACTAAACTGTCTTAATTTGTGCATCATTATGTCTGTTGTTCTGTAAACTGCTGCATGTGTTGATCATTAGCTATACGAGAGGCTATATGTGTTATTAATTGGTTGCCCAAGTATTTCTATGGGAGATTGAGTTTGTGTGGGGGTGGCTGGAAGGTGTGAGACTCTATGCATAGATGTGTGAGCAGTTTATTCACTAGGTGTATGAGTTCAAGAGTGCATGTGGAAACAGCTACATGGGCAGTTGACTGTGTGCATGAGTGTATTGATGAGTGAATGGATATCTCAATGCTACATGTCATAGTAAGTATATATGTAAAACACAGTACATGTGAGAGTTGGCATATATAAATAACTGTGCATGAGAGCCACTGAATGAGTGAGTGGTTGTATCGATCATTGTGAACTTGTATCAGGGATTGTATAAGAGAGTAAATATGTGTTAGTATATGTTTCAATAAGTAAGGTGTGTTTAACTGTATAGTTGAAGAAATGGAGGTGAGATTGTTTCTTTGCATGACTGACTGGGTGTGTGAGTAACTCCATGGATGAGTGGCAGTGTGTGAGTGTCTGTATACACTGAGTGTATCTAAGGTTATATTAGAGTCTGAAGAGGTTTATCGTATTAGCACAAGAATGATGTCAAATGAGATGTCATCAGTGATGTCATCAGTGATGTCATTTGAGATGTCATCAGTGATGTCATCAGTGATGTCACTGACCATGTCATGAATGATGTAATATGTGACATGATCAGCAGTGGATTGCGGGTGCGCGATATATAGTTAGTGCAACTAACTATATATGGAATTTCAATGGTTTTGTGTGAGTAAAATAAGGTTTTTTAAATGCTAATTCCTAACTATATATGGTCTATAACCTATGGTTTTTTCAGTGAATTTTCAAGGTTTTGTAAATGCTAATTCCTAACTATATATGGTCTATAACCTATAGTTTTTTCAGTGAATTTTCAAGGTTTTGTAAATGCTAATTCCTAACTATATATGGTCCATAACCTATGGTTTTTTCTGTGAATTTCATTGGTTTTTTAACAGCTAATATCTGTAGCTGTAAAATGTATTCTTCTTTAAATCCAAAAATATATTTTATATGTTTATGAATAATTTTTTTTTTAAATATTTTTTTTTCTTCGTTCCCGCTTCGCAAATCGGGAAGCTTCCCGTTAGCTGACCTTGATGCCGCGAAATAGACCGCGAGCCGGTAAACGTTTCTTTACCGCAAGTGCCGCGTTACAAAACAACATCGTGACGCCTCCCGTCCGCATGACGTTTCACGTTGTCGCGTGATACGTCATATGACGTACTACGTTAGCGAACTGGTACGCGAAGCGAGTCGCAAAGCGCAGGTTTCTGGAAGCAAACCGGGAGGCCCTGCAAAGCGCTTAACGTAAACACAGCAAGTCATGTGACTTGGTAATAACACTTTTCATTGGTTCATTTCACTTTTGGTTTCCTAATGATGTAAGACTAGCTCATATAATCTAAAATGAACACTTTTGATTGGTTGAGAACTCTTGTTTTTCCCAAATGATGAAAATCCCTCCTTCTTTCCTCACTCTGACTTTCATCATTGTGAGAGAAAGACCCTTTGTGATCACTGAGCAATGGCTTCTTTAGTAGCTTCAGCTGGTGCTTCCCCACCACCTCCACCACATCCAAGGAAGAGTGGACCACCTGCTCAAGTTATAATTCAACAAGAAGAAGAAGAAGAGGAACAGGAGGACGAGCACGAAGAGAGGCAGTTTTTGCCTGAGCAGCCCAGGACGTCTCACCGGAAAGAAAACTTCATTTGGCAATTTTTTAAAATTCCCAAAGGTCAGAAAAAAGTAAATGCAAGATACGTAACTTGCCTTATATGTCAAGATAGACTGTCCAGAGGGACCGACAAAAAATACAGTTTCGGAAACTACACAATGCATCGCCATATGACTAGGTGGCATCCTAACAACTACAGTGCTGCACAGTTTCGGAACGACCTAGATAATCTCCCTATTATGGCCAGAAGATCTGTTGTACCGGAAGTAACGGGACCAGAGGGCAGGGAGATGGTGCCAAATATACAAATGAGATTTGGTGAAGTAAAACACACCTGCGTATTTTGCGATGGATTCATTTCCTACGGAGAAAGAAGCATCACTCTGATCAACAGAGCTATTGACTATCATATGCAAGTTTGTCCGAAACGCCCAAAATAATAAATACTTCTTTTTTTTGTTTTGTTGCTCCTGTTGAGCCCTTTACAATGAATCGTTTTCATTGCCCCCTCCAAGAAAACCCCAAAAAAATATAAAACTGTTCCGAAAAATTCAAAAACAGTAAAAAAATGTTCAGAAAAATAAAAAAAAAAGTTCTTTTCAGAACTACCTCCCCGTTATTAAAAAATTGGTACAATATTTGGAACTGTGCCAACCTCTATTTCTCTTAGTTCGCTTCCTAGTTCGCTCGCCGGTACGCGAACTGGAAGCGAACCAAAAACAGTAAGTATAAGGGAGGGAAACACACACTTATGTTAAAATAAAGACAGCTATAGGGGAGTAAACTAGAGATACTATTACCCGTAATCCACTGCTGATGATGTCACATATTACATCATTCATGACATGCTCAGTGACATCATCAGCAGAGGATTGCGGGTTTTTTGACAACATGCCTTATCCACGGTTTAATAACGCTGCCTTTTGCTTTATATAAGTTTTCAAATTGTATGAAATATATACCAATAGGTCGTTATGAACCTTTAGGTAGTGCTTTTCTTCATGAGGTCTGGTCGCTTCCATACACATACAGATGTTTCAAAGATGATCAAGAAGTTTATCTGAATGGAGAGGAATGCACTGAGACGCCAGATCATTCACTAATGTGTAGGCACATACAGTTACACGGTTCATGCAACAAACACCGACCAAATATGGCTTGCGTGTTGCAAGGCACGCCAGTTCCTGCTATCATCCCCACGTTCAAGTTGTTGGAAAATGGTAGTTATTTGATGCTCAATAATGAAGATTGTTCTGAGTTAATTAAAAGTATTCCTTTTATCGTAACAGTAAGTGAACGGGTTATTTGCTGCAGAAATGTTCTATTTCCTCCCACACATGAACATAGGGAGTTTTCAATCTGGCCACAAATACCAACCTTGGGACACGTTTCAACGGCATGGCAAGAATAAGAGCTCTTTTGTCTCAGAGAGAGGTGGCCTTGAGTTCGGCCCGTGAAACTTTCGTACTTCACATAGCGAACACCCGTACAGAGGTGCACACCCTTTTCAATTAAGATTTGCCTTTCAATTTCAGCAACATGTTTCCGACTATCTTTAACGCATCCTCCACAAAGTCCCTGACACACTTTTTTAAAGTTGTTACCAGTGGTCTCGTGACTTCATTTGAGAAAATCTTTGGAGTCATCCCTGCTTCCTTTCATTGTATTTTCTGCACTCTGGTTCGTGGATTGGCATTTTTACTTGCATTACCAGCGGACGCTCTTGTGCTTTTTTACATTTTTAAATATGGATGTCCCTCCTATGCAACCTCCGACCCTGCAGCTGCTGACACTGTTCCGCAATCGCATGCTAGAATATTATGGCACAATGCCGTTGGCGATATTAAGCACGGCATATGGATTATCTTTTCGGTTCTCCTACTTCACCTGTGTCCAGCCTGTATTTCACTGCCTGACCTGTGATTTCGATTGGGCCATTGATTTGTGTCTCTGCGGACCGGTTTCTCCTGACGTCGACTTTAATCAGCTGATGACTCCTATCATTACTCACGAGTTGGTTTGTCCTGGCGAAAGGATTATGGCTGTGGCATTGATGCATGGACTACTTGGTCCCTGGAATTTACTGGCGGCAGCACAGTCTTTCTTGGAAGAGAGCTTTCTTGAAAACCCACCGAGCTGTCCTCTGATGGTGATAGAGGATCCGGTGCTGGGAGAGCACGTATGTTCTTTTCCGCTTTTAAATTGGATGGCTGAACTGTTTTCGGATGAAGACGGTGACTTCCTATTGGAGGCTGTTGCAGCTTATTTTGCATACACAGTTATGTCATAGACCTTTTTCATGTTTGATATGCTGAGTACTAGCATTTCATTGACAATTCATTGACTTATTTGTCAAGTTTTTATTATTTACCTTGCCTATTGGCTTAAGACTCGATAAAGTACTTGGCTGTTTTATTTTTCTTTAGCATTAAATTTTCCTAGTTTATAATGCTTTACCTTGCGGACCGTCCACATATAAACTTGCAATCTGCTCTCATGAGATGGCACTTCTATTATCTTATTCAGTTCGTTTCCGGATCATGAGGAGGTGTCATCTAGGTCCTGGATATCTTTACACCGTGTTAAGTTAGCATGGGCTCATTACCGGTTTAAACGCCATTTTTCCTTTTTTGCAACTTCTGCACACGACACTTAGTTGTTGCTTTAGCTTTCCACCTAGTAGTTCATCGTGGTTTACATGAGAATAATATGTTATTGGTCTACTATCTGCTTTACTTGTTAAACTATATCTGTACAGCGAGTGCTAAAGTTTCAAGAACAACACGATACAGAATTGTTATGAGGTCTGATCTCCACGACTTCATACTCATAACATAAGTGCAACTTCTGCCAATTCTGGGCATGAGGCGGGTTTTATATTGCTTTGCCGAACACACATACACAACAGTTGATGCGGTTCACATGAAGAGAGAGCTGGTGTATGGTGATGTGATTCCTTCAAATCTAAGACACTAAAGTATGGGCACGCCCTAAACCAACACAAAGAGACCTTCTTAGCAAATAATATAATATGTGTATTAGGGAGGGTGAGATATAAGCAGCCGCGGGCCGTGGAGGGAGTTACGATGGGGCAGGGAGGCGGGGAGGGGGAGAAGCAGGGTGGAGCCCTCTCTACCTTGCCCCTCCCCCTCCCCGCCTCCCTGCCCCACCGTAACTCCCTCCACGGCCCGCGGCTGCTTATAAGTGTTGCTAACTCTTATTCATTTACAGCATGTTAACATACTGTCACCATTCGCTTTTTATGTACTAGTAACTATGCTGGTAATTTTGCTACTGATAATATGTGTACTTGTATTCTCCACCCTGCTTCTCCCCCTCCCCGCCTCCCTGCCTCACCGTAACTCCCTCCACGGCCCGCGGCTGCTTATAAGTGTTGCTAACTCTTATTCATTTACAGCATGTTAACATACTATCACCATTCACTTTTTATGTACTAGTAACTATGCTGGTAATTTTGCTACTGATAATATGTGTACTTTTATTATCTAAGGTACTACGCCTGAGAAGACGGCATTAGTAAATAAACATTTCAAATACACATCTGTTCTTCTTAACTCCATGTTCTGGTTTCTAAGAAATCTATAACGACCGACTGTTCATGAGTTCCACGTATCCTGAGGTACTATAAGTTCATATTCTGGATTGTCTAAACATTGAGAGTTTGTTATATCCAATGTGACACTGTACCTAGCTTGCTAAGGAGTTTTTGATTACTAACGTGAGTTTTGGGACACCCTAATTCGCCGAGGTTCCAATCCTCTGTCCACAGTTCTGTGTGACAACAGAAACCCTGCGACAGGGGCACCCCCGACCCTTGCTGGAGCTTCATCACACTTGCGATACAACTCCAGCAATGCATTCGCCGAGGTTCCAATCCTCTGTCCACAGTTCTGTGTGAGAACAGAAACCCTGCGACAGGGGCACCCCCGACCCTTGCTGGAGCTTCATCACACTTGCGATACAACTCCAGCAATGCGCCACCTTTACGGCACAGATACATCACGCATCTGTGCTGTTTTTGCCCCATGATGCGCCGCATTGTAAATGCAGCACACCATAGGTGACGGAACAGCGCCACAGAATGACTAACACATCCCTGGTGATGCGCCAGTCATCATAAATGTATCCCTATGCTTCTTATCTTGTTAGAGATGAACCGCCATATATATCATCAAAGTTTTTTGCATTTCCTAAATAGCGAACTTTAAGGAATAAATAGCGATTCTTTACCATTCCTAGTTTGCGATGAGCTATTTGCTAATTAGCCGAATGTAGCCCAATGAAGCCCAATGTAGCCCAATGTAGCCCAAAGATGGCCGCCAGACACACAAAAAAACAAATGTAGCCCAAATATCAGCCAGATGTAGCCCAACTATAGCCCAGTGACAGAATGACCAATCAGCTTCGCAAACCTCCGTTACGCGAAGCGGAGCGCTGTTACAGATATATATCTTTTTTTGAACGTTAATTTCTCAAAATCCACTGGAGCACATATATTGAGACCTAGCAAAGGCACATCGGGCTACCAGTCCCTAATATTTTGCCAAGTTTCGTGCAAATCCATTCAGCCGTTCAATTATTATTATTATTATTTTTTTTTGCCCCGCGGGGCCCTTTTAAAACCTCCACATCAAACCTAGGGGGTCAGCGAGGATCTACTATGCCCCCTTATAGTTATTTCCCCCTTTGTTTTGACCTCCTCTTGTCTCTCGATCCTACCGAGAGACAAGATGGCGGCCGCTACGGACTGTTTGGAATGTTGACAGACGCCGGAGAACCAATCAGCTTCGCTTCACAAAGCTCCGTTGCGCGAAAAGTCCGCGAACCAGAGCGCTGCCCGGTCCGCTGTTACAGATATATATCTTTTTTTAAACGTTAATTTCTCAAAATCCACTGGAGCACATATATTGAGACCTACAAAAGGCACATCGGGCTACCAGTCCCTACAATTTTGCCAAGTTTCGTGCAAATCCATTCAGCCGTTCGGGCTAAAAGTGAGGCCAACCGCCCTATGGAAAACTCAATGTTAAAAACACGTTTTGGGACCCCCCTTTTTTCTCGGCCCCCACTGGACGAACCCCCCCCAAATTTTCAAGGGCTGCTCAGAAACAAAATGTGCCATTTTCCTGAAAATTTCAGCCAATTCCGTCCACAAACGCCAAAGTTATTAGACATAGAATTTTCAAAAAAACCCATAGAGAAAAAATCCTAACTATATATACCTACTGGCGACCGCCAGTAGGTAATATATTACCTACTGGCGGTCGCCAGTAGGTATATATAGTTAGGATTTTTTCTCTATGGGTTTTTTGAAAATTCTATGTCTAATAACTTTGGCGTTTGTGGACGGAATTGGCTGAAATTTTCAGGAAAATGGCACATTTTGTTTCTGAGCAGCCCTTGAAAATTTGGGGGGGGTTCGTCAAGGGGGGGCTGAGAAAAAAGGGGGGTCCCAAAACGTGTTTTTAACATTGAGTTTTCCATAGGGCGGTTGGCCTCACTTTTAGCCCGAACGGCTGAATGGATTTGCACGAAATTTGGCAAAATTGTAGGGACTGGTAGCCCGATGTGCCTTTTGTAGGTCTCAATATATGTGCTACAGTGGATTTTGAGAAATTAACGTTTAAAAAAAGATATATATCTGTAACAGCGGACCGGGCAGCGCTCCAGGACGCGTACTTTTCGCGCAACGGAGCTTTGTGAAGCGAAGCTGATTGGTTCTCCGGCGTCTGTCAACATTCCAAACAGTCCGTAGCGGCCGCCATCTTGTCTCTCGGTAGGATCGAGAGACAAGAGGAGGCCAAAGCGAAGGGGCAAATGACCATAAGGGGGAATAGTAGATCCTCGCTGACCCCCTACGTTTGATGTGGAGGTTTTAAAAGGGCCCCGCGGGGCAAAAAAAAAACAAAATAATAATAATCGAACGGCTGAATGGATTTGCACGAAACTTGGTAAAATATTAGGGACTGGTAGCCCGATGTGCCTTTGCTAGGTCTCAATATATGTGCTCCAGTGGATTTTGAGAAATTAACGTTAAAAAAAAGATATATATCTGTAACAGCGCTCCGCTTCGCGTACTTTTCGCGTTACGGAGCTTTGCGAAGCTGATTGGTTCTCCGGCGTCTGTCAACATTCCAAACAGTCCGTAGCGGCCGCCATCTTGTCTCTCGGTAGGATTGAGAGACAAGAGGAGGCCAAAGCGAAGGGGGAAATGACCATAAGGGGGCATAGTAGATCCTTCCTGACCTCTTAGGTTTGATGTACCATTTTGCCAAGTTTGGTGTAATTCCGTTCAGCCATTCAGGCTGTAAACGTATGTAAATGTCCTATGGAAAATTGCATGGGGAAAACACATTTGAAAGTGTTGAAATTTAGAACCAATTAAAATGTTACTTTGGTTTTGTATTTGTGTGTGATGAAAGTTAATTGGTTATGTATATATGTCAAATGAGATGAAACCACAGCCATTTTGTGATACTACTGTCTGAGGTACATTTGTGAGGAATTTTTGGTGGTGAATTTCTGGTGTTTGATTTACACAGTACTAACACTTCTGCTACTTTTAAAAAGGTGAGTTGTTAATTTGTAAGGGGAACTATGTTGTACACTTGAAGATAATTTGAAAAATGTTTTCTGTTATTTATTTGCAGTCCTTCTGTTATACTAAATACTTGATAAAGTTAGTTTTATATTATGTATTACTAAAAACGATAAATGAAAGTGATTATTTTTTTCTGCAATTTACAGCAAGCAATTTCAAAATAAAATGGCTCACAATGAAGAGACCGTGGCAATTTCTTTTGAATTGTCCACTACATTGATTGAAATTGAGAGCACCAATAATGAAATATTGTCACAAGGAGGACATGACTTGTATGATTCCATTAGATTGATTGAAATGGACAGCACCAAGAATGAAATATTGTCACAAGGAGATGACTTGAATGATTCCACTACATTGATTGAAATTGAGAGCACCAATAATGAAATATTGTCACAAGAAGGAGATGACTTGTATGATTCCATTAGATTGATTGAAATGGACAGCACCAATAATGAAATATTGTCACAAGGAGGAGATGACTTGAATGATTCCACTACATTGATTGAAATTGAGAGCACCAATAATGAAATATTGTCACGAGGAGATGACTTGAATGATTCCACTACATTGATTGAAATTGACAGCACCAATAATGAAATATTGTCACAAGGAGGAGATGACTTGAATGATTTTTTTGATCAATCTCTTGATGGCGAATTTATCGAGTGTTTGGAGACCATAGAGTTACAAGAATCATCATTGGAGACTTTTAATGAGGACATTGCTGATGAGGACATGTTACTAGTTCTTTCAAATTTAGAAAATTCTGAAGAATAAATTTATATTTAGAAATCAAAAATTGTTTGAGACATATATTCATTTTTATTTTTAATTTATGAGGTTGTAGCGAAGTGATTGTAGTATAAAATGAGACTTATAGTATAGAGTGCAACATTTTTATGTTACATGGTAAGTTTACTCATATTTACTTCCCTTCTGCCACTATATTATCTCCAATGTGTATTTGACATCTCTTCTTCATCTCCGGCCTCCTTTCTCTCACTGTGTGTCTCCGATGCATCTTATCGCTGCTATTTTGTGTAATTACAGAAGAGAGTAAAATAAAATAGTTCGGAACGTGAAAAGGGGGCAAAGTAGAGTACTCCTCACCCCCTAGGCCTTTTTAGGCGGTCCCAAAAGGATCAGTTTCTGCTTTCCTGAGAGATTATGGTATGAGTTCCATATACCACAATAACTTGCATTACAACATGCAAGATATCTATCTCCTATTACCAACTTTTGGAGATATTCGCGCTAAGCGCGAATATCTCCAAAAAGTAACACCTGCCCTGAGCAGTTCTTAGCCATGTTATCCAATGGGAGGTGGATAACATGGCTAAGAGCATTAGCTCGGTAATGCATGAATATCGCTGAGTTTTTAGCGATATTCATGCATTGCGGCCGTTTATTATCGCATTTGCGATAAACCTTGATAATAGCAAGGTTTATCTTCGATAATTTCTGACGATGCTTAGTGGTAAAAAATTGGTTGGTAAGCATCGTTAGCGATAAATATCGCTTAACTTTGGTAATATGCCCCAACGTCTGTTAACGTTCGATTCGAAGGAAATGAGGAAGTGTTGAAAAACATTGTCTGCGCCATCTTGCCTTTTTTGAAATGCCACACTTTTGTCGTGCACGGCAGCCATTTTAGATGTCTTGACCAGACCCACTCTCTGCACGCTGTCGATTCGTAGCATGGCTCCTCACCCACGCAAGCATCTTCCCTAGGCACTGGTCACCACCGCTCTCTGTCTTATGCATGGGCAATAAACCTCCCCCCATCTGCGCTGCTCTTCCCTGAGAATCACACTCTGTGCCCGCCCGACACCTCCCTTTCGCCCTATTCACTACTGCACCCTCTGACACTCCTCTTTCTCTGTGTCCGATTGTCCAGGCTATCAGCTAGCCCTGCAGATGTAGTTTATGGCCCCAGCTGTAAAGAATCACCCCTCTTCAAAGGAGTTATAGTAGATCAAGGCCCACACCCGATGAGATCCGTCACACCACACGTGTTCCTACAATCTGAAAACCATCCTGTATTGTGATTGGGGAGGGGACCGAGCCTGAAGCGGAAGATTCCAGGAATGACTCTTTGTACATCAAAGTTTTTACAATTATGTGTCACATAAAAAATATATAGCACTCCAACAAAGTGGTAGGAATATAAAACTTTAATAACATATAAATATATACAAGAAAACAAAAACAGTAAAAACATTTAAACAACGAAGAGACCGTGGCAATTTCTTTTGAATTATCCAATAGATTTATTGAAATTGACAGCACCAATAATGAAATATTCTTGTCAGTAGCGGTCTGTTGTGCGAATAGTTCCAAGGCAGCAGAACGCGCTGAAATCTAGATGGCACGAAAGTGATGTCTAGTAAGTTGCCGCCCAGCAAAAAACGGCGTGGGGCGCCGCGGGGGTGAGTGAGTCCAGTAGGCACCACAGCTATTCTTACCGGCATTGCAGAATTACTGCTGGGGACAATGCCTGTGCTGTAGCAGGGTCACAGCAGAAACAAAAAGGATTCTGTTGAAGATGTTGTTGGTTTTCAATTTGAAAACAGTTCTGGTGTCAACTGCTATGCTAATGTAGTGGTTAATGTTTTGTTTTCTCTAGAAAATGTAAAAGAGGGGGAGGCAGTCCAAAGTTCCGTTAAAAGGGCAAAGGAAAGGATCGGTGGTTTGAACTATCAGTCAAAAAGGGGAGGGGGTGCAATAATTTTTCCTACCGGGTCACACTGTGCTTTCACCGGAAGTGAGGTCTGCAGGATTCTAGTAATTCAAAGTGAGGCTGGCGCCAGCATGGGAGCGCCGACGTCCCGCGGATACAGTTTCGTCACTCCACGGGCGATCATGGCAGTCATTCCCCATCGGGGGTCGGAGACTCCCGCGGCTCCTCTAGAATCTTCAAGGTCGTGGAGGACTACGGTGGTGGAGTCAACCAGTGACCAGGCCATTTCTTTATGCTGGGCCCGCTCTTGCCAGGTCGACCGCCATTTTGAGAGTTCGGCAGCTACCGGCGATCGCGGGGTCACATGAGCGGACGGGCTCCACCCTGCCGGGCGAGACGTTGCAGCATGGCCACAGTGGAAGAACCCTTTTCCGGGCGCCTGGAGCGCTGAGGGTGCAGCTGGGAAGCCTCCACCTGGGGAGGCGGGAGAGGCCTGTTCGCACCGTCTCTCCCTCCCAGTGCACCCCACGGCGTCTCGCCTGAGATTTGTTATGGCCGGACCAGGCGATGAGGACGAGGGGGGGGGGGTCGGAGGCATGTGCAAGACATCCCCCCCCAGTGTTGTCGCAGCCATTATAAAAGAAAGAAGTGTCCCGTCCGTCTTCGGGCCGGGCTTCCGGTGGATGTCGGCCGGACGCCCCTGGCTCTGGCCCCATGAACGGGTTTCTTGGTTTATCGGCTGCAGCCGGATCCCGTCGGCCTCGGCCCCCCGACCGTTGGTGGTCGGACCGGAAGAGCATGTGGCGGGACTACCTGCAACTCTCAAGGGCCACCGCGGCCGGACTGGGAGAGAGAGGGGAGGGTCGAGGAGACATTCCCCCCCCCTGCAACTGTTCAGCGTTGTAAAGGCAATCCCCTGGCCGGGTCCCGCTGGCCTCGGCCTCTCCTCCGGCTACACCCTACATTAGGATCTCCTGGCCGAGGCGTGGCAGCAGGACCTGTCTTATATGGGCTGCTCCCGGCTGGGCGTAGCCGGAACCCTGCCCCACCTTGGAAGTTTCCAGAGTGGGGGTGGATGTTCTACTGACTTGCATTTTCCCTAGTCTATCGATTTTTTTGGCGTGGCAGGCGGTGGGACAGCGAGGGGTGATTTGGTTTCTCTTACTGTTTTTCTGGTCTCTCACCACTGGCATATTTTAACGTTTTCTTGTTTCTAGGACATTAATAGGTTTTATCATTACGTTATGTTATCGTTTCTTTGTTCGTTGTTTAATAAAAGTTCATGTTCATCAGTGGCCTACTGATTTTCGTTTTCCTATTTTTTTCTTTCCAGGTTGTTTCATGGTAAAGTTTCTGTTAACAGGATACAGTGATCACTTCGTTATTATTGCATATGTCCTTTTCACTAGGGGTGCTCTCTGGTCGGGCCAGATGACGTATCTCTAGTAAATGGTCCGGGTGAAAAAGGTGCATCAATCAGTGGGGAGTAGATAGGCATGACAGATTACAACGGGGGAGAAAGGTCCGCATTACGTACCCTTTCACTACTTGCAAAGATTTTCCTACGTTTATTTGCAAACAGGGAATACCTCCAAAAAGAACTAATTCCCAAACAGTCAATGTTCGGACAATCAATCAATCAATGAGGAATGAAATAGGTACGACGTGTTAAAGGCTTGCGTTACCTACCCTTCACTATCTGCAAAGAGAGAGAGAATATTCCTATTCTTCCTCGTTTGCAGGTAGAGAAGATCCTTAAGAGAATTAACTTCGAACAATTCAATGCTCGATTGAAACAATCAACAAGGGGTACTGTGAACACAAATGAACGCCGCTTATATACATACGCATTGCTATTTTCAACAGGTTGTTCCTAATGTTTCTATTTTAGCGAGGTCAAAAAGAGATCCCATTAGTGGCCTACTGATTTTGCTCGATTCCTTTTGTTTTTTTACACGATTTTTCGCTATCTGCAAAGACTAAACAGAGTATTGCGACTCTGTGCTTGTTTGTAAATAGAGAATGAACCAAAGAGAACAATCAATCAAATGGAGAGAGAAGCAGGCACGACGGATTACAAAGGGGGCAAAGGGCTGCGTTAACTACCCTTCACTATCTGCAAAGAGAGAGTACTCCTAATAGAAATGAGAGGTGGGGGGCAGCATTCAAAGCAGATCAGTGTGCATTAACACGAAAATGTTTTTACTTACCACGTACTTGACATTCGACAGCTTATGATATTTGCTATTAAAAAACCATTGAAATTCACTGAAAAAACCATAGGTTATAGACCATATATAGTTAGGAATTAGCATTTACAAAACCTTGAAAATTCACTGAAAAAACCATAGGTTATACACCATATATAGTTAGGAATTAGCATTTAAAAAACCTTATTTTACTCACACAAAACCATTGGAATTCCATATATAGTTAGTTGCACTAACTATATATCGCGCACCCGCAATCCACTGCTGATCATGTCACATATTACATCATTCATGACATGGTCAGTGACATCACTGATGACATCACTGATGACATCTCAAATGACATCACTGATGAGATCACTGATGACATCATCCAGTGACTGTGTGTTTCTGTAAAGTTTAAATATGTTTTACATATTGAAGAATGAGTAGATGTATAAGTGTCTGGACGAAGGATTTAGTAGGTGCATGACTGAATGTATGAGTGAGTGATTAAATGTGTCTCACTGAGTGCATGGGTTAGTGACTAAACTGTCTTAATTTGTGCATCATTATGTCTGTTGTTCTGTAAACTGCTGCATGTGTTGATCAGTAGCTATATGATTAACTATATGGGTTATTGATTGATTGTCCAAGTATTTGTATAGGAGACTGAGTGTGTGTGTGGCTGGCTGGGAGGTGTGTGACTCTGTGCAGATCAATGTGTACTTGTATCAATGATTGTATAAGAAAGTAAGTATGTGTTAGTATATGTTTGAAAATGTAAGGTGCTCTATGTTTAACTGTATAGACAAGAAAATGGAAGTGTGATTGATTCTTTACAGGACTGACTAGGTGTGTGAGTAACTCCATGGATGAGTGGCAGAGTGTAAGTGTCTGTATAGGTGTATGAGTGCATATGATAGTGTTGTAAAGATGAGTGATTGTATGTATGAATGATTGTATGGGTGAATGAGTGAATGTGTGTGTAGACGTAGGAATCAGTGAGTACGTATGTAGTAACTAGTATTGGTGTGTCAATGGTTTCAAAAATTATACTCTGTATTTAACACTGGGTGAAACAGAGGTTATATTAAAACGTGAGGAGATGCATTGTATTGTCACATGAATGATATCATCAGTGATGTGGTCATTGATGTCAAATGAGATGTCATCAGTGATCTCATCAGTGATGTCATTTGAGATGTCATCAGTGATGTCACTGACCATGTCATGAATGATGTAATATGTGACATGATCAGCAGTGGATTGCGGGTGCGCGATATATAGTTAGTGCAACTAACTATATATGGAATTTCAATGGTTTTGTGTGAGTAAAATAAGGTTTTTTAAATGCTAATTCCTAACTATATATGGTGTATAACCTATGTTTTTTTCAGTGAATATATATATATATATATATATATATATATCGTGATCAAGGTCTCAGTGAGACCAAAACACGTTGGTCCTGTGGTTCCACGGACTGCTTTATTTGATTGTGTTAAACTTTGATAGTAGAGAGGCTTTATCAAACTTCCTGGAGTGCGGCCCATTTCTTTCTTTCACGGAGGAAGAGTGTATATATATATATAGGTAGATAGATAGATAGATAGATAGATAGATAGATAGATAGATAGATAGATAGATAGATAGATAGATAGATAGATAGATAGATAATCTCAAACTACATTCATGTGGAGTTAGGTGTAGAAAATCAATACTTACTTTTCGATATTTTGTCATCGATGTTTGTATACTTGGATACTCTAGCTTTCATATTCAAGAGGCACACCCAGCCTTTGTACTTTCAAGTGCAGGGTCCAGTTGCCAGCCATTGACTCATTTGAAGTCTAGTGTGAAAAGCGCCACTCTCATGTTCTGTCCATATCACTGTAGTGTCATGGGCCCTAGGCCCTCATGCTAAACTACACAGACACAAGCTTTATGTAGTAAGATTTTTGCTGCATTGCCACTCAAAGTATATCATAAAAATGCAAACATGAGCGAAATATGATTTCTTATCATTTCCATATCATTTTATTGATCAGCTGCTGTAAGCCTTCAGGCAAACAATGGCCGCTTCTTAAACCTTTGAGCTTCCTACGCTATTATGTGCCAGCAGATCACGTGATATTAAGCTCTGCCTTTCATCCTAGGGTCGCCTTTGGTGTTCTGCACCCCAGCCTTTGTGCAGCTATACCAGTTTTTCCAAGGAGCGGCCGGCGGCTCTGATAAGACTGAGGCCTTCGTGTAATCCACTCATGATAATAATACACTTCTGGTACTTGAGATTAGCCGATGTGTGGCCTTTGCCCTCGCCGTAGAACGATTGGCCGACTGTAAATAATAATATTCGCTTGCGTTTCTGGTCTATGTCATTGGAAATGCTTATAAATTGAATCAGCTGGCGCCGGCAGAATTGGAAGCGCGCCTCCTTTTATCACTGGGGAAAGAATTACATTAGGACTGGAGCATCGTTCGACATTGCCCTGCCGGACGGATGTAGACAGATATTTCTCTTCATATATCTGATACTTGCCAGCCTACTCTTTGTATTTTGTGTTTTTTAATCTTCTGCTCGCTTATAACATGTGCGTCTGCACTTCTCTTATCCTAATCGAAGGACGAAAAGCAATAGGATCAGTGTGGACAAAATGGCGCAGTTTGCAGATTTTTGTTGGATCAAAGCAAAGCTACCCCCTCCCCTCTTAGCCAGCTTCTCGTCCTGTTGACAAACGCTCTGCTTTGACGCTCACATAAAACAGGAGGATGGTGTCTGATTCTTTAAGGAGGGTGGGACCAGGCCTGCTTTGTAGCAAAGGGAAAACAATTCGACCTGTTGTAAGCCAGAAAAATGGGTTCCCCTGTCAGGTAAATCTGTATTAAAATATAGCGAAACTTGGGGGCAGATCTACAAGTCCCTTGCGCCCCTTTTGCGTCACTTTTCCCATGTTAAAAATGATGCAAAGGTGGCACAAGGGCCTTGTAAATAAGCCCATTGGTGTTCAGTGGGCACCAGAGTCTCCTGGGCCCAGGTAACACTGCATCTGCTGTCCATAAATAGATATTCTCATTGGTTAGAAAGTAGGAAGTTGGCTCTCTCGATAGTGCACCGTGGAGAGATTCAAGTGGTTCCCAATTGGCCTACAGAGGCTAAAGTAGATAATACTAAAGCTCTTTTTTGAGGTGGTGTGGGCGAGCAGTAAGGTTTATCAGAGGGCAGTGTTAAGAATTTGTTGTTCTCACAGAGGCACTAAATGAGTCACACACTCAAAGAATACATTCGAGGCTGAATTAGAAAAAGAACACTTATTTTTATATATTTTATAAAACCAAGAACTTCGTTTTAAAAATAAGTACTGTTTGGTCAGCAATTTTTACAGGTAAGTAAATCATGCACCTTTAGACAAAATGAAATCCTATAGGAGGGAAAGTCATATATGTATATCAGTAATTGCAGTAGGGTTCAGGGGTTCATCTTCTAGATTTTGGGTTGTAGTGGGCCAAGGTCTGAAGTACTACCAGCAGATCGTCGGGAACTGCCCGGGATTAGCCAGGAGCAGGGTGCTGCTGAAGTTGGTAGCTGGGCGTGCTGAAGGGAAGGGGGCCACCTGAAAAGAGGCTGCACAGGGGGACTTGGGGACAAGTCAGAGAGTTCCCAACATGAGGCGTGTTCTTTGGTACCCGGTCCGGTTTGGTACCCTGTTAGGGACGAACATCTGGTAGGGGCAAAATCAGGACAGCCGGGCCACTCACGAGGTGGGTCTCACTGATGTTGATGTCCCTTGATGGCTGCTTGGTCATGGTGAATCGGGAATCGGGACTGGGCTCTCACTGTCGGTGTTTGGTACAGGGCGACCCAGGGTATTGGTGCTGCACTGCTCCGGTTGGTCCTGGTGTCTTCACACTGGGCGAGGAGACAGATATGACCCTCCAGAGCATGGGTACATCATTCTGGCCATCTGCAAAGCAGTGGACCAGACTCTGCTTGCTGGTGCCTGTGGACTGCAGGGGGTCATTACAACTAATGTGATTACCCAGAATCCAGCAGAACCTGGGAAATCTAGTGTTATGTAACAACAATTGGTTCTGTAGGGGGTAAACTATTTCTTTTGAAAAAATTATTTAATATCCTGTATCACTAGGATTTTGACAAATTAATTGTGCACAATTGATTTGTTAAAACCTTACTGATACTGGATATTAATTGTAGGAGAGTAGGGTCTGCTTTCCTATGGTCACCCCAATTTTTGCTTTTTGCTTCACTGGTTTTTTACTTAATGTGGCTGTGGGCCTGCTAATCAGACCCACAGCCTGCTGTTCTCTCTCTAAATTCACATACATGTACTATAGGTACATCACCAATTTGGTATTGAACACCTTATCAGCCCCTGTACAGTGTACTATAGGTACCCAGGGCATAGGTGCATCCAAGGCCTACCAGGGGCTGCAGCTTATCTTTTGCCACCCCTGACTGGCCACCTAAACAGACACAACTGGCTGATCACTCAGCTGGGGCACGGCCGTGTAATCACTCCTTGCTTAGATGTAGTATACCTATATCTAAACCTATATCTGGACATATATATACCTATAAGTCACTCCTATGGCAGGCCTTAACAATCCTGGAGGCAGAGTGCTTGGTTTTATGTGAGATGGTGCTCTGGCATGAGCTGAGCCTGTCTGCAGCTTTCGGAACCATTTTCTTATAGCTGTTCCAGGATATGCATATACTCTTAGTGCATTATAATCCTCGCGGTTATTGCTAACTTTGGTTTGGCTTTATCAAAACATGTCGTGTAAGGTATCATACACTTTGGAATACTACCCCCTCGCCAGTTCTGGCGACGGGGGTAGCATTCCACCTTTCTAGAGAGAGAAGACATGTTACTTTACTTAAAACTCGGTTAATCCTAACCAGAGCCCCAGCATCACAAAATGGGTTCTGCTGCCACAGACAAAAGTCTGGCTTCCTGCTGCTGACCGAAACCTGGCAGGGTAGGCTTGGACAAAAGGTTTCCTGTCCCAGGGAGGTGTTACACCACCCCAGACAGGAGATAGTGGATTGGGGCAGGGAGGGCTGAATGAAACTAGACACTGCCTGGGGCACACACGGTGTCCCATGCAAAATCCAGTCAAACCGTTTCTGGGGCACTCCAGCCCCAGCTCTGGCGTGAAACTGGACAAAGGGAAAGGGGTGTAATCACCCCCTTCCTGGTTCCCACTCATAGGAGGGACCTAGCAGGATATCCAGCCCCTTGATTTGGAATAAAGGTAGGAGCTGTGCCCAGGAGCATCAGATTTATCCTGACTGAAACTTTGATACAGAACTCTGGACCCTTCGACATCCCACTCGACGTGGAAGACTGAAGAATCTCCCTTGTGGTCAAGGAGTGACCACCCTTTGCAAACAGGTACCATCCAGCACCCAACAATTTGCTTTGTTGCAGTTCCTGCCAGAACTCGAGCAACAGAGATCAACAAGACTCAGCTTCCCTGACTTCTAACAGCCAGATCCACAGTCCCAGCGAATCTGAGACCCGTGGACGCGACTTGAAGCGTGGGACCGGACATCTTTAAAAGGCTGCAAAAGTGCTGACCGTGCAGCTCCCCAGGCACCCTTGAAGCTGTGCATTGGGGTTTGAGAAGCCTTAGCCCCGAGTAGCTTGTGCACTGAAGATCACCCCTCTACACTCACTGAGTGCTGTGTGGGGCCCTTTTGCATTTTCCTGCTTGACGGATTGGTCCGGTCTCTTGCCCGTTGGCTAGTGGCCCCAGTACCAACGAACCTTCAAATTTACACCACTGGTCTGGTTGCTCCAGACTGGTCCTTGCTCCCCTGAAAAGGAGCCACCGCTCTGACCTTGCTGGTCCGAGTAAGAAGCGATCTTCAAATCCGCAATGGGTTGCATTTGCCAAGGCCTGTTAACTCTGATTTGGAAGCCGGCACTGCCGACAGTGAGAGCCTTTGTGGGACAGCTCGTGATTCACTCTTGGTCATCCTTGGTGCCCCAGAGTCCACGTGGCAGCAGAGACAAGCTTCATGACAACCACCTGATTGCGCCCGACATCGCCTGGTTCCTTCCTGGTTCCATCGTGGTCACTGGCTAGTGACCCATACTCTGTCCCCTCTGCTTTCAGGTACTCTACATCTTTGATCCAACCTTGGATCCAACCGGACTCTTCTCTCAGGGCCGCCTGCAGCATCTTCATCTCCAGGCTCCATAGAACTCCACGACGAAACCCGACACACTTTGGCACCTATGCACCCGCATCCTGTGGGTGAGGTAACGATTGAACGCCGGTGCTCCTGTAGTGGTTTACGCCTCTAGTGTCCTAGTTTTCAGTGGCTAAGTTCTAGTCCAGTCGGAAGACTTCTAAAACAGTAACATTGTAACTTTTATGCACCATTGACTTTGCATTGGAGCATGCGTGTGCTTTTAGCGCTGCACCCGATTCCCGCGGGCTACTCCGGTCCTAACTGCTGTTAGTCCAGTGTAGTCCAAGCGATTCCCAAGGACCTAGGCCTTACCATTGTTCGTAAAGTGATACTTATACCACTTATTTAATATATGGTTTTAGTGGCCAACGGCCCTATCCATAACTGTGCAACTTTTGTATGTTTAACTGTGCTTTTGTTTAAACGCTTGTGCCTCTGCCCTCATAAAGAGTACAGAGGATTATTCTAGTAATAAATACATATATTTTTATAATATATAACTTGTGTGGTGTCCTTTCATTTGATATTATAGGATTGCATATGGTAAAACAGCTGGCTTCACATGCCCTCTTGAGTTAAGCCTAAGACTGCTTAGGTCTATGCTACCCCTAGGATAGCTTGTCTATAAGGTTGACTTACAACCACCACCATAAGGGATTGTTTGGACTGATACAATGTGCCCACAGAACTGTGGACAGGCCAACTTCTCACATTGGTGTGCAGCTGTTGGGATTTGAGCTTGCTGTTGTTTTACCATTGCAATCTTTATATCATTTGAAAGATCACATTAAGTACTATAGGTACATATAAACAAAGCTTAATATACTTAAGTTCTACTGAATTTAGTAGTTGTAGATTAAAGGGCTTAGCACACCCTGACTACAACTCACTAGCAAGGTCCAGTAGGAAAACACATAGTGTAGGTAAGTGCACCACTTACACCTCACTAGAGTCATGTCTGGCACAGGTGAGCAACCAATTGCTCTGCCTGTGGCAGGTGACCTGACCAAGGCACCTTCCAGCTATGACAACCTCAGCTTCAGAGACTTGAGTGCCTTGTGCACTACAAGGGGGCTGAAAAAGGGTCTCAACCCTACCATTCCCATCCTGATAGGAGTCCTACTAAAGGATGATCTTGAGAAGGCTAGTGCAGGTCCCTCAGGTAATCCAGGAGAGGGAACACTCCCCATACCTAATGATCCTATTACCCCAGAGGTGGTGGAGGTGGAGAGTGAAAATGATCAAGATTCAGATTTGGAGGATCAGGGGGATGACCAGGTCCAAGTTAGGAGGCTTAGCCATACTAACTTGAGCCTACATGAGAATGGAGAGGGTAACCACCTCCCCAGACTCAACAGCAGAATACTCCCAGGCAATAGAAGAGATAGATCCCTTTCCAGGGACTCTAACCTTTCAAATGCCTCAAGGAACTCTCAAAGGGAAATTACTTCCCCCCCCAAAGAAAAGAGCATAAGGCCAGGATGAGAGCTGTCAAACTCCAGATGGAAAGGGAAGAGATAGCCCTGGCCCAAGCTAAACTTGCTTTAGCAAGGGAACAAAGATTGAGTGGGGAAATACCCACTGGCGGCAGCAATATTCCTAGAGAAAAAGACAGGTCCTATGATAATAGAAACCTGACAAAGATTGTGCCCCCCTATAAGGAAGGGGATGACATCCACAAATGGATGATTGCTCTGGAGAGGGCCTGCATGGTACAGCAGGTTCCCCAAGAACAGTGGGCAGCAATCTTATGGTACTCCTTTTCTGAGAAAGGGAGAGATAAGCTCCTCACAGTTAGTCCTCGGGATGCTAACAACTACACTGTCCTGAAGTGTGCTCTTATTGATGGGTTTGGCCTAACCACCGAACAATACAGGTTGTTGTTCAGAGATACCCAAAAAGCTCAGACTCAGGACTGGACTGATTTTGTTGATTGTGCCACTAAGGCTCTGGAGGGTTGGTTGCTGGGAAGTAAAGTCTCAGACTATACAGGATTGTACAATCTAATAATGAGAGAACAGATCCTTAATAATTGTCAAAACCAGCAGTTGCATCGACACCTTATTGACTCAGATCTGACCTCTCCCCAAGAATTGGGTAAGAAGGCAGACAAATGGGTCAGAACAAGGGTTAAGCAGAAACCTCAGAACCATGGATGTGATCAGAAAAAGGCCGACCAGAAGGGTGGAGATCAGAAACAAAAAGACCAAAAGTCTTCTTCAGGCCCCCAAAATAATCCTAAGGAAGGGGGGGGGGGTCCCAAAATGGAAATAAAAAGAAGAAGGTTGAAGGCCCAAAGAAACTTTGGTGCAATACCTGTAAATCAGTGTCACACTGGGGTAGTGAATGCACCAAGAAAGGAACAGTCCCTACCACTGCAGCACCTAAGGCACCTGCACCCCCTAGTACAGTTGGCAGTGGTAGTGCCCAACCCAAGGCTATAGTGGGGTTAACCATGGGTACTGAGATGGGGTCTGGCCTAGTCAGGGTTCCAACTCAGGCAGTTCTGATCTGTGATGTGGACATGGCTATGTCCACCACAATAAGTCCCAATACTTTGGGCAAGTACAGGCAGACGCCTTTGATCAATGAGAAAATGGCTCAGGCCTACAGAGACACATGTGCCAGTGTCACTATGGTGACACCGAACTTTGTGGACCCTGAACAAGTTGTACTAGGTGACAATTACCTAGTGACCAATGCTAGCAATGCCACTACTACACATAGTGTGGCTGTTGTTAACTTCTCCTGGGGAGGGGTAACTGGCCTCAAAAGAGTTGTTGTAAGTGCAGACCTCCCAGTTGACTGTCTATTGGGCAATGATCTAGAGAATTCTTTATGGTCAGAAGTGGAGTATAGGACTCATGCAGAGATGTTAGGTATTTCAGCACATGTCCTTGCTGTAACCAGGTCCCAGGCCAAGAAGTGCCTACCTGAACCTGTGGTGGATCTTGAAACAATAGACCAACCACAACCCAAGAGAAAGAGCAAGAAGGTTAAGGCAGTGCCTTCCACCTTGCCCCAGGTTGAGGATCAGACCTCACAGGAGGATGATTCTGTGATCCAGGAGAAGACTGTCCTAGAAGAGCTTGAACCTGATCAGGTTGAGTTTCTGGGGACAGGGGGACCCTCAAGGGCAGATCTGGGGCAGGCTCAGTTAACGTGTCCTTCTCTTGAACCCCTCAGACAGCAAGCTGCTGCTGAGGCTGCTGGGAATGCTCAAGGTGCCCATAGAGTGTATTGGGATGATGGGCTCCTTTATTCAGAGGCTAGAGACCCTAAGCCTGGTGCTACCAGGAGGTTGGTTATACCTCTGCAATTCAGGGGCTTCCTTATCACCATGGCCCATGAAATTCCCCTGGCAGGACACTTAGGCCAGACTAAGACTTGGGAAAGACTTGTCCCACACTTTCACTGGCCTCACATGTCAGAGAATACAAAGGAGTTTTGTCGCTCCTGTGACACCTGTCAATCCAGTTGGCATCACAAAGGCCCCCCTGATACCACTACCTGTGGTGGGGGTGCCCTTTGAGAGAGTTGGGATAGACATTGTTGGACCAATGGATCCCCAAACAGCATCTGGGCACAGATTTATACTGGTGGTAGTGGATCATGCCACCAGGTATCCAGAGACAATTCCCCTAAGGACCACAACAGCTCCTGTTGTGGCAAGAGCCCTACTTGGAGTTTTCTCCAGAGTGGGCTTTCCAAAGGAGGTACTTTCAGACAGAGGTACCAACTTCAGGTCTGGATATTTGAAAGCCATGTGGAAAGAGTGTGGAGTGAACTATAAGTTCACCACACCCTACCATCCACAGTGCAATGGGCTTGTTGAAAGGTTCAACAAGACCCTAAAGGGAATGATAAAAGGGTTACCTGAAAAGCTTAGGCGAAGATGGGACATCCTTTTACCCTGCCTGCTCTTTGCTTACAGAGAGGTCCCACAGAAGGGGGTTGGCTACAGCCCTTTTGAACTTTTGTTTGGCCACCCTGTAAGGGGTCCATTGTGTCTTGTGAAGGAAGGATGGGAGTTACCTCTCAAAAAGCCTAAACTTGATGTTGTGGACTATGTACTTGGTCTCCGCTCCAGGATGGCTGAATACCTGGAGAAGGCAACCAATAACCTGGAGGCCAGCCAAGAATTACAGAAAGCTTGGCATGACCAAAAGGCTGTTCTGACTGAGTACCAGCCAGGGCAGAAGGTGTGGGTGTTGGAGCCAGTGGCCCCAGCAGCCCTCCAAGACAAATGGTCTGGACCCCACACCATACTTGAGAAAAAGGGAGAGGTCACCTACTTGGTGGACCTTGGCACCCCTAGGAGCCCCCACAGGGTGCTCCATGTAAACAGATTGAAAGCATATGTGGACAGGGCTGACATGGGCTTGCTCATGGCAACAGATGGGGACCAGGAGGAAGAGAGTGACCCTCTCCCAGACCTGTTATCCCAAAACCCTGATGATGGTTCAGTGGATGGAGTAGCCTTGGCAGGCAGCCTCTCTGACCAGCAGCAAGTGGACTGTAGACGAGTTCTGCAGGCTCACAAACATATGTTTTCTCTCACCCCCAGTCAAACTAACTGGTGCACCCATGAGGTGGACACTGGTGACAGTCTGCCTGTGAAGAATAAAATCTACAGGCAACCTGACCATGTCAGGGATTGTATAAAGGCTGAGGTGCAGAAAATGCTTGAACTTGGAGTTATTGAGCCATCAGAGAGCCCCTGGGCCAGCCCAGTAGTCCTTGTGCCAAAACCTCATACCAAAGATGGAAAGAGAGAAATGAGATTTTGTGTGGACTATAGAGGTCTTCATGAGTTAGGGGTTGTTGTATTTGAAAGATTCACCCTTGCTCTCACATGTTGCTGTATTTATGATTTTCAAACTGTGATCGTTTACTTGTTTCTTGAAAAGTTTCTTTTTGATTCATTAATGTCCATGTATGTACGATTTAGCGCAATGTTTTTGCTTTATAATTGTTCACTGTAGATACTTACACATTGTTCGATTGATCTCCATATGGCTAGAAAGGAAGTCGATGGTTCTCTCTTTGTCTGCTCCTAAAATAAGTGAATTTTGTAACTTACGTATTGATTCAATGACAAAAGTTTTGTCGAGATAAACTAATAAATTTATGGTTTATCTCTAATCATTCAGTGTTTGCATTATTGCATTGTTTGGAGGCATAGGCAAATTTTTGGTTTCCTCTAGTTTAGGCCCTGCCTACCCTCCCTCCCATCGGGCCAAGCCACCACTTTGGGTTTATTTAATGTAGGCAGAATGTAGAGGGAGTATATTTTACTCAACCTGACACTGCCAAAAGTAATAATTAAAGAAAGAGTAGCTAACATGCTTCGTCCTGAATAGTGTCGTGCCTCTTCCAACAGTGCCTGGAAACCCAGTGTAAGAAGGGGCCCCTCGTAAGATCTCAATGGTGCTCTTATCAGCAGCGACATACAAACACATACACTCACGTTACAAGAGTAATAGACTCTCCCCATGGGTCGAGACAGCGCGGGATGCCTTCACGCGGAGTCTATCTTAACAAAAGGGGGGAGAAAATGTTATCCCACGAATAAAAATGATTTTCCTTTGTTGCCGCTAAATCAAGTCAGAGCTTGTGACTTACTTCGGCTCTCGCGACTCCCCGCATTATACCTGCACTCTGGGCTGCTGTCTCCCCGGAAGTAAAATGTACTTTCCCGGGATCGCATTTATCTTGCAGTGCGAGGGAGTTCCGATCACGTGGGTAGCCTGACGTAAACTCCTTTACGCTAGGCTCCAGCTCTTAAAGAGGTAGTGTCTGATAATATGCTTACATTCGGGGTTCAAATCCCCCATGTGCCAGATGGAGCGAATATTATAGTATTATAGACAATGCTCACTAAACCATGCCAAAATTCATAATGCCCGATTTAGTTAGTGTAATGATTACAAGAGTGTCTAACATATGGATTTTTATACTAGTTCAAGGCTACAGGCCGGCAGTCGACTCAACCAGCGGGACCTTGAAGTTAGACTAGAGTCATTGCGCTTAAGGTCACCGGTTTGCGAGATGGCATGTACTAGAAAAAGGTCAAAAATTAGAGTATTATCACCTAATAAAGTAACCACTTCTTCTGTGGAATAGGAGAGACACTAATCTTCCATAGTGGATTGATTTTACAGACGATGCTATGCTACTTCAGAGAACTGAAACTCTCACAGCTATGCGCTGCGCAATATATATCAATAAACAACTAGAGAGTAAGGGCATGAGCAGGCACTCCTGTACCCCAATCAATATTTAAACAACAACTAAGGAGTGACTAGGTGCAAATGAATAAAGAATAGTTCAAAAAAGGGTTTGTAGTGTCTTTTGCTTTATATATGTTCCTCTTACCACCCCCCTCAAGAACTAAGAGACCCCTTTAGAGACAAATATTCACAAGGGGAAACAATGTTCCTTGTGTGATTTCCAGGGGGAAGGAAAAATCATGTCTTTTTGTAAAAGGACCCTCACTCACCACTAGTTGGTGACATGCTTCATCATCGGGTCCCCGCTGGGGTGGCCGAATGCCTCCCCAGCTTGCTACAACGCCTGATTTACAGCGGAGCGGGATGTGGTGAGTGCAACAGTGCCCAAATTAAGGTGTGAGTGTAACTGTGGGTGCAATATTAAAAATACAAGGTTGAGGCATGTACAAAAATCTTTAATACCGGCCAACCTGTATTAAGTTAAAAACAAAGTGGCGGACTACAAGGTTCAGTTTCAGGAAACCTGTGTCCTTTGAACAAACAACTGGTCAACATGTTTCTGCTGTTACAACTGCAAATTTTCTCAGCATTCGTCAGGACCTAAATTTAGTCCTCCGGTGGTGTACGCGTGTTATGGCGCACCCTCCCGTGAGGCTCTTAAATGTGAAAAATTCTTTTTGAAGTATGGACCATATAATATTAGTCACGGTTAGTCGCCAAGTAGTCAAGACCAGCCCATTGCTTTTATTAGCAGAAGGCTGACCCCTAGAGAGAAACGTTGATCAGCCATTGAGAGGGAGGCCTTTGCTGTGGTTTGGGCCCTGAAGAAGTTGAGACCATACTTGTTTGCCACTCACTTCAAGATTCAGACTGACCATAAGCCCCTCTTGTGGCTTAATCAGATAAAGGGTGAGAATCCCAAACTGCTCAGGTGGTCCATTTCCCTACAGGGGATGGACTTTATAGTGGAGCACAGACCAGGGACTGACCATGGCAATGCAGATGATCTAGCCAGGAACTTCCACTTAGAACATGAAGACTTATCTGGTCAAGGTTAAGTTTAATGTCCCTGCATTTGGGGGGGTTATGTAGGAGAGTAGGGTCTGCTTTCCTATGGTCACCCCAATTTTTGCTTTTTGCTTCACTGGTTTTCGACTTAATGTGGCTGTGGGCCTGCTAATCAGACCACAGCCTGCTGTTCTCTCTCTAAATTCACATACATGTACTATAGGTACATCACCAATTTGGTATTGGACACCTTATCAGCCCCTGTACAGTGTACTATAGGTACCCAGGGCATAGGTGCATCCAAGGCCTACCAGGGGCTGCAGCATATCTTTTGTCACCCCTGACTGGCCACCTAAACAGACACAACTGGCTGATGATTCAGGTGGGGCAAGGCCGTGTAATCACCCCATGCTTAGATACAGTATACCTATATCTAAACCTATATCTGGACACATATATACCTATAAGTCACTCCTATGGCAGGCCTTAACAATCCTGGAGGCAGAGTGCTTGGTTTTATGTGAGATGGTGCTCTAGCATGAGCTGAGCCTGTCTGCAGAGGTCGGAACCATTTCCTAATAGCTGTTCCAGGATATTGCCATACCATATACTCATAAGTGTGCAACTCACTGAAAAGGGGTATCGGACCAAGAAATCTGCACCTTATCCTATGTATTGTGGTTAGTGGGTTGATTGTGGGTGCTAGTTAGCCTGAAGTCAAATACCCCTAGACTTCCTTACAATTTCACACCGACAAAATGCTACAGCACCCCACACAATGTAATTTTCACAATGACATTAAATACAGTGTTATGAAGAAAAACTGCAGTAGGACTTGAGGTTCTTTTCTTGCTTTTATTTATGACCTTTAAGTATAAAAAAGGAGAAACGTAGCCTAGGCTGTGCTGTAGCATTTTGTCGATATACTTACTCATAAGTGCATTATAATCCTCGTGGTTATTGCTAACTTTGGTTTGGCTTTATCAAAACATGTCGTGTAAGGTGTCATACACTTTGGAATACTACCCCCTCGCCAGTTCTGGCGACGGGGGTAGCATTCCACCCTTCTAGAGGGAAAAGACATGTTACTTTACTTAAAACACGGTTAATCCTAACCAGAGCCTCAGAATCACAAAATGGATGCTGCTGCCACAGACACACGTCTGGCCTCCTGCTGCTGACCGAAACCTGGCAGGGGAGGCTTGGACAAAAGGTTTCCGGTCACAGGGAGGTGTTACACCACCCCAGACAGGAGATAGTGGATTGGGGCAGGGAGGGCTGAATGAAACTTAGACACTGCCTGGGGCACACAAGGTGTCCCATGCAAAATCCATTCAAACCGGTTCTGGGGCACTCTAGCCCCAGCTCTGGCACGAAACTGGACAAAGGGAAAGGGGTGTAACCACCCCCTTCCTGGGTACTACCCATAGGAGGGACCTAGCAGGGTATCCAGCCCCTTGATTTGGAATAAAGGTAGGAGCTGTGCCCAGGAGCATCAGATTTATCCTGACTGAACTTTGATACAGAACTCTGGACCCTTCGACATCCCACTCGACGTGGAAGACTGAAGAACCTACCTTGTGGTCAGGGAGGGACCACCCTGTGCAAACAGGTACCATCCAGCGCCCAACGGTTTGCTTTGTTGCAGCTCCCGCCGGAACTCGAGCAACAGAGATCAACAAGACCCAGCTTCCCTGACTTTTAACAGCCCGATCCACAGTCCCAGCGAATCAGAGACCCATGGAGGCGACGTGAAGCGTGGATCCGGCCATCTTAAAAAGACACCAAAGTGCTGACCGTGCAGCTCCCGAGGCCCCCTCGAAGCTGTGCATTGTGGTTTGAGAAGCCCCAACCCCGAGCAGTTTGTGCACCGAAAATCACCCCTCTTCATTTACAGAGTGCTGCGTGGGGCCCTTTTGCATTTTCCTGCTTGACGCGTTGGTCCGGTCGCTTGCCCGTTGGCTTGTGGCCCCAGTACTGACGAACCTTCAAATTTACACTGCTGGTCTGGTTGCTCCAGACTGGCCCTTGCTCCCCTGAAAAGGAGCCACCGCTCTGACCTTGCTGGTCCGAGTAAGAAGCAATCTTCAAATCCTGCATGGGTTGCATTTGCCAAGGCCTGTTAACTCGGATTTGGAAGCCGACACCGCCGATAGCGAGAGCCTTTGTAGGAAAACATGTGATTCACTCCTGGTCATCCTCGGTGCCCCAGAGTCCACGTGGCAGTGGAGACAAGCTTCACAACAATCACCTGATTGTGCCCGACATCGCCTGGTTCCTTCCTGGTTCCATCCTGGTCACTGGCTAGTGACCCAGACTCTGTCCCCTCTGCTTTCAGGTACTCTACATCTTCGATCCACCCTTGGATCCAACCGACTCTTCTCTCCTGGCCGCCTGCAGCATCTTCATCTCCAGGCTCCATAGAACTCCACGACAAAACCCGACACACTTTGGCACCTATGCACCCGCTTCCTGTGGGTGAGGTAACGATTGAACGCCGGTGCTCCTGTAGTGGTTTACACTTCTAGTGTCCTAGTTTTAAGTGGCTAAGTTCTAGTCCAGTCGGAAGACTTCTAAAACAGTAACATTGTAACTTTTACGCACCATTGACTTTGCATTGGTGCATGCGTGTGCTTTTAGCGCTGCACCCGATTCCCGCGGGCTACTCCCGTCCTAACTGCTGTTAGTCCAGTGTAGTCCAAGCGATTCCCAAGGCCCTAGGCCTTACCATTGTTCGTAAAGTGATACTTATACCACTTATTTAATATATGGTTTGAGTGGCCACCGGCCCTATCCATAACTGTGCAACTTTTGTATGTTTAACTGTGCTTTTGTTTAAACGCTTGTGCCTCTGCCCTCATAAAGAGTACAGAGGATTATTCTAGTAATAAATACATATATGTTTATAATATATAACTTGTGTGGTGTCCTTTCATTTGATATTACAGGATTGCATATGGTAAAACAGCTAGCTTCACATGCCCTCTTGAGTTAAGCCTAAGACTGCTTAGGTCTATGCTACCCCTAGGATAGCTTGTCTTTAAGGTTGACTTACAACCACCACCATAAGGGATTGTTTGGACTGATACAAGTTGCCCACAGAACTGTGGACATCATACATCAGGCCAACTTCTCACATTATATATATTGTATGCAAAAGAAATAGTGTACCCCCTACAGAACAAACTGTTGTTACATACCACTGCAGACCGCAGGGGAGGAGCTCCTCTACTCCAAGGGAGACTGTAGGCAATTTTTGAAGTGCTTGTAGGCTATCCAAGACAGTAGCAAATCTCCAGCTTGCAGGAAACGTTTCTGTCACAACTGTTGAGAGAGTTGCAGGCAGGTAGGTTTTCATGGCTTGATCAAAGAGTACACTGTTCCATGATAATGGGCACGTGTATGTCACCCAAATTGGAAGGGGAGAGAAATAATAGAGTAGAGGAGAGATAAGAGAAGAGAAGAGGTGAGAGAAGAGAAAAAGAGGGAAAAAAAGAGAAAAAGAGGCAGAAGTATATCCCCAGTTTCAAGGATCCAATCCCGAAGGGGAAGACCAAGTCTTGCCTCTTATTCGCCCTCACACACTCAGAAGGATGTCATGCTTCATCATCGGGCTTTCAGTGCTCGACGTCAGACCGGCGCTGCAATGTCTGACGGGCCCCCGAAGGGTCTCTTTAGCGGAGATCTTTTAAAAGAGAACACGCCGTATGGTGCTTGAAGGCGTGGGGGCGGGACAGGTAAGGGAAAGGATTCTGTGAAAAATAGTGATGTGGTGCGTGCAAGGAATGCGACTGATCATTCGGACTTACCTAGCGTGAAACATGTCGACCTTGTGACTAGTTACACTGGCACATTGAGCCCCATATAACTCACTAACCTGTTGGTATTTTAGCCTACCAAGGACACCACAAGAATAAATATTCCTAGAGTGGATGCCCTTAGGTATTTTTAACTTTCCTTGCACGCACCACATCAAGTCTCAAGTGTGAGTTTAGTAGGAAAGGCAGAGAATCATTAAAACTCTCAAACCAATCATTGCTCGTACACTAGCCTACTGGATCACATTAACAAATCAGTTATTATATATTCTCTTTCTTGTTAAGTTTCCAGATATATAATTGAATTCTGGAGCTCAGCAGGTCTGTTGTAGGACTGCGCATGTGCAGAGGGCGGACACTATCTCGGAGACTCGGAGACTCACAGACACAGCCACGAAGTCTGTGTCCGCGTTTGGGGGCAACGCCGCCCGTCCGCCAGGACCAGGGCCAGAGCTAGGGCCAGAGCCAGAGCCGACCAGAGCTGACCACCGACCATTGCCGCCTCACAGAGACCCCTGACAGCTACGGTGGTTTCCTTGCAGATACGTCGGCCGGAGCGGCGGGGGCGGCCCGAGAGAGGCGGGAGTCATAGCGAGTTGCCCAGGAGCCGCGGGAGTAGTTTTGGCAGCTTCTTGGTAGCTCCTTGAGGGTTTTTAAAACCGCGAGAGCAGCGGTCCGACAGAGGAGCCAGGGAGCCGCAGCGAGCCATCCTGTGGGTCATCCGGTGAGTCGGGCCCCCCCCCCGCCGGTAAAACACCTAACAAACTTTCCCGCATTCAGCTGGTCAGCGGAGGAGGAGCCGCCAACTGCGCCTTGGGGAATAGGCGAACAGGTGCCTGCAAGGTGAGAGGTGAGAGGCGGTGGCTGGAGGGAGGGGAAGACAAAAGCAAGCGCGACAGCTGTTAGAGGCCGCCGCAAAGTAAGAGCCGGGGTGGACCCAGGGAGGCGGGTTGACTAGGTCCTCCCAGCCTGTGGCCCCCCGTGTGCTCCGCTTGTTTGCCCGCCGCTGGCCGATCACCACTCGCTACTTGCGGTTTGCAGTTTGCTGCTATTTTCTGTCATTTTGCCATTCTCTGCTACTCTCATCATCAGCGGCAAAACCAAAACAGTGGCAAATCAGGCAACAAACCAGATAAACCGGCATTAAACCAACAACGCTATTCGCCACAACTCATCACAACTCATCACAAACTTACTACAAAAGTGAACAGAGTTAAAAAGCCACAAATGGGGGTGGGGTCGCACACTACTCACACACCGGCGGTGTCGCCCCTAAGGACTCTGGTCAATGTAGTAAAGTGTTCGCGATGCATCATCTTTCGATCTTCTGCTATCTTCGCTGTCTACCCCGCACCTGTGCACCTGAGTGGTACTAAACCTGGCAATATTTGGCAGCCACCGGCCACCCCAGAACACGGCCTAATCCCTGCTGATGAGGGGTAAATACCCCGAAACACGTGTCCAGGGATGGCGAAGATAGCAGAGAATCGAAAGAAGATGCATCGCGGAACACGAACTACACTTACCACAGTCCTTAGGGGCGGTCCCGCTGGTGTGTGAGTAGTGTGCGACCCCACCCCCAATTGTAATGTTAAAGCTCCCTCGAGCAGTTGGCTGACGAGCCTGGGACCCCGCACCTGCGCGCCTGAGTGGTACTAAACCTGGCAATATTTGGCAGCCACCGGCAACCCCAGAACACGGCCTAATCCCTGCTGATGAGGGGTAAATACCCCGAAACACGTGTCCAGGGATGGCGAAGATAGCGAAGATAGCAGAGAATCGAAAGAAGATGCATCGCGGAACACGAACTACACTTACCACAGTCCTTAGGGGCGATCCCGCTGGTGTGTGAGTAGTATGCGACCCCACGCCCAATTGTAATGCTAAAGCTCCCTCGAGCAGTTGGCTGACGAGCCTGGGACCCCGCACCTGCGCGTCTGAGTGATACTAAACCTGGCAATATTTGGCAGCCACCGGCAACCCCAGAACACGGCCTAATCCCTGCTGATGAGGGGTAAATACCCCGAAACACGTGTCCAGGGATGGCGAAGATAGCGAAGATAGCAGAGAATCGAAAGAAGATACATCGCGGAACACGAACTACACTTACCACAGTCCTTAGGGGCGATCCCGCTGGTGTGTGAGTAGTGTGCGACCCCACCCCCAATTGTAATGTTAAAGCTCCCTCAGCAGTTGGCTGACGAGTCTGGGACCCCGCACCTGCGCGCCTGAGTGGTACTAAACCTGGCAATATTTGGCAGCCACCGGCAACCCCAGAACACGGCCTAATCCCTGCTGATGAGGGGTAAATACCCCGAAACACATATCCAGGGATGGCGAAGATAGCGAAGACAGCAGGGAATCGAAAGAAGATGCATCGCGGAACACGAACTACACTTACCACAGTCCTTAGGGGCGATCCCGCTGGTGTGTGAGTAGTGTGCGACCCCACCTCCAATTGTAATGTTTAAGCTCCCTCGAGCAGTTGGCTGACGAGCCTGGGAACCCGCACCTGGGCGCCTGAGTGGTACTAAACCTGGCAATATTTGGCAGCCACCGGCAACCCCAGAACACGGCCTAATCCCTGCTGATGAGGGGTAAATACCCCGAAACACGTGTCCAGAGATGGCGAAGATAGCGAAGATAGCAGAGAATCGAAAGAAGATGCATCACGGAACACGAACTACACTTACCACAGTCCTTAGGGGCGATCCCGCTGGTGTGCGACCCCACCCCAATTGTAATGTTAAAGCTCCCTCGAGCAGTTGGCTGACGAGCCTGGGACCCCGCACCTGCGCGCCTGAGTGGTACTAAACCTGGCAATATTTGGCAGCCACCGGCAACCCCAGAACACGGCCTAATCCCTGCTGATGAGGGGTAAATACCCCGAAACACGTTTCCAGGGATGGCGAAGATAGCGAAGATAGCAGAGAATCGAAAGAAGATGCATCGCGGAACACGAACTACACTTACCACAGTCCTTAGGGGCGATCCCGCTGGTGTGTGAGTAGTGTGCGACCCCACCCCCAATTGTAGAGTTAAAAAGCCAACAGCTAACAGAGATAAAAGTTACAAAGAAGGCGAACATTGTTTTATCAACACAGCCTGTATATCGTCCCACCTTATTATCAATTAAAGGGTCAATCTGCACTGACCACCTCGTAGTAGCATGATGTCGGGGAAACTACGAGGCGAGGACGCCATAGCATCCACATCACAGGGGAAGACAAAGAAGGATAAGGGGGGCTCCCCTTGTATGACCAACGGGGTGGTGGGAGAGGTGGTGGAGGAAGTCGAAGGGACAGCCATGGGCAGGGGTAAGAGCCCCATAAAGTTAGCCCAGGAAGATCAAGGCTTTAGTACAACAGCCCCCGCAACTGACTCTGCAGACCTCGCAAAATCCCCCCAGGGCACGCAATATCAATCTGACAGTCCTGGTTTACTAAGCTTGGACGAGGGAGCCAATAGGATCAACAAAAAGGACAGCACAACCAGCAGCCCTGCAGTGAAGAATGAGGGAAATAATTCGAGAGATGTAACACTCTCGGCACACAGTGAACAGGCCCTGCATTTAAAAGCAAGCAAAAGGGCATTGATCACAGACTTCCTCAAAGTTTGCCAAAGACTTTCCACTGGGAGTGGGAGTGGGAAGGTACCCCCACTACAAGACTCCGGCTCCAAATGTAACAGCTCACAATACAACGCTTACATGGAGGGTACAAACAAGGAAGCCCCACGGCCCGTATCACCACCATACCGGCCAAGGTGTTACAGCAAATCCTGCAAAGCCCAGACTATAAAGTCAAGAAGGAATTCCGGGTGTAAGGGGTCCGGCCCTCTCTGGTCAAACATTTTAAAGATCGAACAAATAGCTAAAGACTTAGAGCAAGTTAAGGGGGAACCATCCATTCAGCCACCACAAACGACCAACATACTAGCGGCGCGCGCCCTAGTACATTGGGCCCTGGATGCAACTGACGACTCGGTTTTTCAAGAGCCGAGTATGCAGAGTGTACATCCAATTCAGAATACGTCCACGACTACAATTGAGGAATCCCTTCCGCAGTTTCAGGTGCAACCCCGCGTTGAAAAACCATGCCCAACGCCACAGGCAAACTCTTACAGTCCAACGTCCAGTCATCTTATGCTGGGCTTGGAAAAAAAGCACTGCTCTCTTTCCACCGGGCGAGTTATTGAAGACACCAATGCTATCAAAGATAGTTCGACACCGAAGCTACAGGAACCAAATTTAACAGCAATTGAGACTGCAAAACTCGAACGAAGCACATGCAAGTTATTAGCTCAACACATTCAAGGTCCTGGGAAGGAAGAGAGCACTGGCAAAAGGCCAGGGAGCGACCAACTGCGTGAGCATCTCATTCAACCACACCCCTTCGTCCACTCTGCTATATCACCCATCCCCATTCATAGACATTCTCGGGGGAATTGCCAGAGAACAGTCAAACGGTTTCCATTTGGCCGCAATTATTAAAGACAATGGAAACCATAGGAACCGCCATGTCCTACCATGCGGACAAATTGGACACTCAAGTCGACCTGCTCAACCTCCTGGCGTTTCACGTCCAGGGGATTGAAGCAAACCTTCAAGACTTAAACACCATGATTACTAAGGTACAATTGAATAAAGATCATACGTTCTACACTTGTCACTGCTCCAATATAATAGACAAATTGGCCACAGTACCCAGTCTGATGACCCAAATACTGGGGGCTGTTAAGGATTCGTCAAAAGACTCCCCCATGGAAACAACCACAACAACAAGTGATATAACTGGTAATCAGCATTCTAAAGAGGGCCCCGGTAGGCTGACAAGGCTGACCAATGCTAGTAGGGGTGAAGATAGCCCGGAATTGCAAGACTATCTATACTCCCCCCAGCAAAGGAAAACAGGTCGCCAGCAAGCCTAGACGAACACAACCTGGTTAACTGCATAGATGTAGCCGAGTCAAGTCAGGAGCCAATTCCCAACGTAGCGTCAATCGCTAATTACAGCAAACAGGCTCCAATGCTTACAAAGAGAGAATGGAAGCGACAAAGGAAAGCCAGAAACACAAAAGCACACAACCGAAGGGCCCCCCAAACCTTTCCGGAAAAATCCATCAACAATTCCGAGATTAAGGAAGCTAAACAGCACCCCGAGTGTGTTCCACTCCAAACCAAAACAATGTCAGAGCAAGGGTCTACGCCGAGGGCTTCTTCACCCACCAAGGCACCCTCAATTTCAAAAGGAGCAACAGGTCACACTACGACAAATCAGAACACATTAAAAGTGTTCAGCATCTTTATACCTGTGGGACAAAGCCCAGATTGTAAGGTACCACTTCAAGAGCCTGGAATCAACATAAACATCAATCAACGGAAGGAATTAAGCGACAACAACTCATCTAGCCAAGTCCCAGACATCAATAGCCAAGTCATCTTAGTTAATGCCGCAAAGATCAATGGAGTCAACTTACGAGACACACAGGGCGGCGAATTTCATGTTCTAGTCCCCAACGGACAAGACCTCGCCAACAGCGTACAGATGGCAAAATCACACACATCAGAGCTAGAGGTTAATAATAATAATAATAATGAGTTTTATAGAGAGCGAACAGCTACCTCACATGGAGGTGTCCCGGCGCTGTGAGAACAGACTAGTCATATGTCGTGTGGCAGATCTTAGCGTTGTGTCGTGAATAGCCAGGTTTTTAGCAGTCGTTTAAAACAGGTTTCAGAAGGGGCCTGTTGTAGGGCAAGAGGGAGAGAGTTCCATAACCCCGCCACATTGGCCGAGAAGGTTCTTCCACCCAGCCACACTCTTCGCGCTCGAGGGACCACGAGCTGCACCCGCCCGTTGGAGCGGAGGGTCCTTGACTGATGATACCTGGGTAGCCTGGCTCTCAAATAGTTAGGACAATTGCCAAACAGGGACCTGAAGGCCAGCGTCAAGGTTTCGAACTTGATCCTACTGGCCACTGGAAGCCAGTGCAGTGCCCGGAGATGCGTAGAGACTGGGTGCTTGAAAGGAATACACCTCAGCAGTCTCGCAGCCGCATTCCGCACCGTCTGTAGGCACTGGATTAAATATTGGGGAAGACCCAGATAGAGTCCGTTGGCGTAGTCCAGCCTCGATGTTACTGTGGCGTGGACTACAGTTTTACGACACTATTCTGGTAGAAGTCTCAGGATCTTGCGCAGGTTCCTCAGCTTGGTTAAACAGCATCCTGCTACCTGCCGAATATGAGAGGCAAAAGAGAGACTGCTATCCCAGCGGACTCCCAAATTTTTAGCGCTCTGGCTCGGCGACGGAGGCGTCCCCATTTCCACCGGCCACCAGAGTTCTGCAGGGGCGGGCAACCCCTTGCCAAAGAAGATAACCTCTGTCTTCTCAGCATTCAATTTAAGTTTATTAGCGTTCATCCATCTGGCCACATCTCAGAGGCACCCCTTGAAAGTTGCAAAAGCCTCTTCCGACACCTCCGAGTATGGAAACACCAGCTGGGTGTCGTCAGCATAGGATGTTGCCTTGACCCCCCAGTTTGAAATGAGTGTAAACAGAGGTGCCAAATAAACATTAAATAGTAGCGGGCTCAGTGCCGACCCCTGGGGAACACCACATTTTATCTTGGAGGGTTTAGATACAATATGACCCAATGCCACCTTCTGTGTTCTCAGTGACAGGTATGACTGAACCCATCCCAATGCTTGGTCCTTTAGCCCTATCTCTGCCAGCCGTTGTATGAGCCTATCATGATCCACCGTATCGAAGGCGGCCGACAGATCCAGGAGAACCAGCATAGCTGATTCCCCGGCATCCATCGACCACCTCACTGATTCTGCTACTTCAATGAGTGCAGTCTCCGTGCTAAAGCCCGGTCTAAAGCCTGATTGAGTCTCATGTAGGACGTCATTGTCCTCAATGAATTTGTTAAGGTGGCGCTGGATTATCTTCTGAAACATTTTTCCTGGGGCCGCCAGGAGAGAGATTGGCCGCAGGTTGCTCAAATCCAGCGTATCCCCATTTGCTTTTTTCTTCAATGGGAGGAGAGTGGCATGCTTCCATGCGTCCGGGAATACCCCTGAGGTAATTGACCCATTCCAGATGGACTGTAGGGTGGGAGCCACAAATTCAGTTATAGATTTCCAGAGTTTGGGCGGGCAGGGATCATCAGGAGAACCCGATTTACATTTTTGGAGCTCCTTAATGACTGAATCCAAGTCTATCTGAAGGAACTGCTCAAGTCCTACCCCTGGCACTGTTTTTACTGCTATGTCTGATTTCCCCGTCCTAACCTCCGGGCCAAAGGAGTCATACACTTTTTGGATCTTACACTCGAAAAACTCCGAGATACTGTTGCACAATGATAGGGATGGGGAAACCTCCGTTTCTATGCAGCTGGGTTTAAAGAACGACTGCACCACTTTAAAAACTTCCTTACTTGAGTGCTCCGCTTCTCGGATAGTGGTCGCAAAGAAGGCTTTCTTGGCCTTTCTCACTGCCCTCTGCAGATTTTTTAGTGCATCCTTATATAGGTCCCTTTCTACATCTCCATAACTTACTCTCCATGACCTCTCTAATTTTTTACATGCCTTCTTTTCGGCTCTGAGATCACTCGAGAACCAGGGGGCCGATGGAGACTCCCTTTGTGAAGTTGCGCGTTTGGCGGGTGCAACTGAGTCCACCATGTTCTTGATCCAGTTGTTAAATAATTGCGCATCAGTATTGCTATCAGCAGTTAAAACAGGTTTATTCAGGCCCAGGCCCGGGCCCATAGCCGCAGGGACTAACTTATTCCAATGCCTTTTAATAAAGGTGCATTTACTCATAACCGGTCTGGACGTATCTATTTCCACTGAAAAAGGAATAAGAAAATGATCTGACCAAGTCAGCGGCATGGCCGACTCTACCTTTACAGTATCCCCATTATTAATGATTAAGTCTAGCGTGTGACCTGCGCTATGTGTGGTGCCCTCATTACACAGCGTCAGATTTGCAGTCGTCAGTGTGGACAGTAAGGTTTCCGCTAGGGTACAATTATCCCTATCCACGTGAACATTAAAATCCCCTAATAAAAGGAAGTGGGAATGTAAGAGTGAGCTCTGAACAATCATATCCAGCAGTGATTCCAAGCTGGCGGTGGAGCCTCCCGGGGGGGCGATATACTAATAGCCCAGCCAGTGTGACCTGAGGGCCCATCTGGATACCAAAATGTAGGTCTTCCGCTCCTGATATCTGGATGGGGGTCGATGAGGTAAGCGTGAAAGCTGCCTTAATTATCGCCGCTACACCTGGCAGGAACAGCCGTTCCACTTAATGAAGAGAGCAGACGATCAAAAATTCTAAAGCGGTCCACGTCAAGTAACAAAATCGAGTTTATTCCACAATATTGTTCAAGAGGGTCCCATGACATCTTGAACAGAGGGGCCATTTTAAGACTCCTAGAAGAACTCCCAGGCCTACGACACCTGAAATCGAGCGACCTTGAATTAATAGAGTTCAAACCAAACCCTCTTCAATTAGGATCAGACTCGACGATTACAACTTGGGCCAATCATACCATCACAGATCTAATCCTGTCTCATAGGGAGGTTTTTTCCGCATGGGGCATTGAACTAAAAAAAGTGGAGCCTGCCCGATATCCCAGCCCGCTGCGGAAACAAAACCCAAAAATAAGCCTTTTAAAAAATGCCAAAGGGCCAGATTTAAGAAGCAGCACCGAAGTGGAAGCGCAGCGACTAAGACATATTACAATCACATTCTCTCATCAAGAGGCAGATATGCCCGAATGGCCCCAACACGCTATTCAGGCACAATCCCAAAGGAACGCAGCTTGAATTGATAGCAGACCAACGTTGGGGGAAAAGCAGGGCTGCAGATCTGCTCATTGAACATCAATGGTTTAAAGACAAAGCTGGAGGAAGACGACTTTATTGAGTTTAAAAACCAAATTCAAAATACTACTGTTTCAAGAAACATGGCAGACCAAAAACTCGCCTTTAGTGGGATACAAAGAATTCTTTGTTCCAGCCCAGAAGGAGGGACGTTCTGGCAGGGCCAAAGGGGGCCTATCCATCTTCACATCAACAGATTTCACCTGGTCACCAATTTGCATCGACTTAGACTCTACATGGATGCAATGCATCAAAGTGGAAATCTCCCCTAACCTGGGTCTCCTGATCGTGAATCTCTACATGCATCCCGGCGGAAAACATAAAGGGAAAAGGATAAATCAACTTGTCACCATAATCAAGTCACTGAAATCAACCTACCCAAGTGAAAACATGATTATAACGGGAGATTTTAATCTGAACCTAATCCGTGGAGAGGAGGGAACCCTCCCCACTCACATTGAGCCACGGCAGGGCAATCAATGCAGACAAAGTGCATTGGGAAGGAAATGTGCCTCAGAACTGGAAGCTCTTCATCTGTACACCCTAAATGGGAGAGGCCATCTGGACAGACCAGCCGCCCTGACGAGGGTCTCTAAGAATTCAGGCTCTACATTAGATTACACCCTGGCTGACCCTGACCTATTCCATCATATTAGCGATTTCCGGATTCAGGAATGCGTAGAAAGCGATCATTTCCCACAGACCCTCATCCTGACCATTCAACCCACAAAGTCAGAGAAGGCCGTGCCTTTGTCCTTGAACACAAAAATCTTTAACTTAAAACGGCTAAACTGGAACGAAGGAAATCTCTCTATCCTAATGGCATCATGCCATGTATTGCTCCAACCATCAGAAACATCGAGAGACATAGTTAAAACCTGGGAAAACTTTGTAATGGAGATCAACAACAAACACCAATCCAACAACAGAGGACGCAAACCCATAAGAAAAAGAGGTGGGGAATGGTATACACCGAAACTGCGCCAACTAAAAAGGCAAATAAACGCATTCCTCAGGGCCGAACGCAAAAAAGACCCTCAGTTCTCACAACCCACGCTGAATACAATCGAATCTCTAAAAAAAGAACTAAAAAGAGAAATTAATCTGGCCAAGCGAATGCATAGGGAAAAACTAGCGAGCTCCATACTCCATGCAAGTAAATTGCAGAATTCAAAAGATTTTTGGGCAAAAATAAACTTTATGCTAAATGGCAAACATCGCCAGTTTAACTCAGATATGACGGACCAGCTCTGGAGTAGTCACATCGACTCATTATACAATTCCTCGTATAATTTACCTATGGATAAAAACGCAGAGCGTCCTGAGGAGCATTTCCGGTCCAGCCTGAGTAAAACGCCAGTTCCAAAAATCATTGGGAATTAACCGACACCAAAGAATACAGGAGACATGGAATTGTTCTCATTAAAGCAGGTCTCAAATACCATAAAATCATTGAGAGCAGACGGAGCGCCCGGACCAAACGGGCTTTCCAATGCCTTATTTAGGAAAGACCCATAGTTTTGGGCCAGCCAATTAACACCTCTATTTGGTCAGAGTTTCAAGACCGGGAACATTCCCGAATCATGGAGAGGTAGCATTCTGAATCCAATCCATAAATCCGGGTCCCGCTCAGACCCTAACAACTATAGGCTAATAGCCTTAACAGACGTGGAGACTAAGATCTATGCTTCCAACTTGTTGGTAGAACTGGAATCCTGGGTGAGCAGTACAGGGATAATCCCCCGGACACAAACAGACTTTCGGCCAGGACTGGGCACCTTGACTAATCTATCTGCGTTAAACCTCCTTGTTAACAAAGCTACCTACAATTCCCCCCCCACTGTACACTTGTTTCCTGGACCTAAAAGCGGCCTTTGACAAAGTGCCCAGATCTAATCTCTGTGCCAAAATGAAAGCCTGGGACGTGCCGCCAAAGTTGTTGGGAGCCATTATTGAGCTCTACACAGACACTTGGGTCCAAGTAAAAAAAGGAGATGGTCGACGCCTGACAAGGAAATTCCATACAACCAACGGTTTAAAGCAAGGCTGCGTACTGGCCCCCAGCCTCTTTAACATTTCTACCGCGGACCTAGAAAGTGACCTAAGTACCATCCAGGGAGATCCACCAAAATTGGCCCACTCACCTATAATAAGTCTCCAGTATGCAGACGACATTGTGCTCCTCTCGAAAACCCCCATCGGTCTACAACGCTTGATCTCCAAACTGTCGCAGTACCTCTCGAACGCACAACTGACTATAAATCTAAAGAAAACTAACATCCTATGCTTCTGTGGCTCCAGAAAAAAAAAAAAAAAATGCCTGGAAGATAAATTCTACCCCTCTAATCCAGGTAGACCATTATAAATATCTGCGAATTGTATTGGACCATCGATTAAAGTTTAAACAGCACCTAGAACAGGGGAAATCCAAAGCTAAGCAGCTTCAATTTGCTTTCAAAACTGTTCAAAAGCAATTAAACGGACATTCCACCGGCCACATTCTTAACATCGCAGCCGCAAAATTTTTGCCATCACTAACATACAGCTCTGAATTACTGGCAATCCGGGATGCCGCAGCGGCAGTGCTTAATTTGTAAAATATGAAGTGCAGGCGCTCAAATTTTTGAAGGAGGCCACGCCCACTTTCACGACTCCACCCACTTCCTCCACTGGCTCCACCCACTCATTTTATAGGCTCCATCCACATACTCAACTAGCACGTCTGAAAGCTAGGTGCAATACCCAATTGGCAATGGATCCTTGCTCAAGTAAGGTTTTGATAAGAGCTTCCCCTGCCCTGAGAATTTTTTTTATAAAGATGAAATCAAAAGTGCATTTAAAGCACAATTTTGGAATAAATTAAATACAAGGACTAATGCATTGAAAAGGGACATTTGAAATATTCCAGTACTCTACGTGCCGATTTGGGGAAAGGGCAGTAATTTGTGTCGTCATTTTTAGCAGAGTCTAATTGTGTCATGAGTCAAAGATATAACTTTTACATATCTTATGTGACAAAACAGAGCAAAATGTTCTGAAAACACTCTAAACTGATACATTTAATAAAATCCTATAGTACACTTGAATGAGCTATTTGTCACTTCAGGTGGTCAAAGGGGTTTGGTTCATAAATAGTTGATTCATTTAGCAATTGGGCTTGTTACTATTACTCACTCCCCCGGAGCAATATATGTGCATTTATTAAAATTCAAAATAGTAAAAATCATGGAACTTAACGTTTCTAAATGTAGTTGTGTCACAGATAAGATAAATATTACAAAAGAGGCACATATTTTCTTTAAGCACTGTGTTTCTTAAAACTACTTGGTCATCAAAATATTGGAATAAACATTTTTTAACCTGGATGTTCCCAATATTAGACGTCTGGGGTTTATTTTCTAGATTGTCCAGCTCCTCTTTAAATATTTCCCCTAAATTAATGGTGATTCAAACCTGAATCTGAAATCAAGATGCATCACTTCGGCATAAGGGTCCTCTCAACAAAACGCTAGCAGCACAAATTATCCAACTGCTCTTTTTAGTAATTTCTCAAACATAGAATTTAAACATGCACATATGCTACCATTCTTGGATGCGTATTCCAAATGTTCCAACATGCCACAGAGCATGCAAATTGTCTTCCCAACTCAACATTTCAGATCATGCCACATTGAAGGCTTACTTAGATTAAGCAAAGGTATTCACAGTCTTTTCTCTCTGATAATGGAGTGGAGTGGCAGATTCATGCAGGTTATCAAACAAGATGACATCTTTTTATACTGCATAATACACCAATCCCGTCCTTTGTATGTTTCATAGTAAAATTATAATATGCAAAGGCAATGGTAAACATGCTAAGCACTAAACACTGTCACACACAATTCTATAGCCTCACCCAAATGTAGGCCCGCTAAAATAACTGAGTCAGGTAGGCACGCAAATCCAAATAGGTTTCTCTGGGTATATTCGAATGTCTGCCCTAATAACTTCAGTGTAATTATGAGTGACATTCAATGACTATGAGTGATACTATTTTGAAAGCAAAATCAAGCAATGAACACAGGGGAAACATATAAACAACAGAAATTACTCTAATTTGTGCAATGAGAAACTCTAAACCAATCCTCAAACTGCTGCAAAGCACCAGAAATGGAAGGGCACTAAACTAGTGCCCTTATTTAGGGTGGCTGCCTGGAGGCTGTGTTTTTCTATAGCCAGGCCCAGGTTCAGGGGTTGTGAGAGAAGGCTACATACATGGGAGTGCTGCTTGGAGGCTGTGTGTCGCTGAAGTCACTCAGGCCCCAGATTCGGGTATTTTGAAGGAACCAGAGGGGGTGTGATAAAGTTTAATTACTGCCACGGATTTTGTGCCACTGAATACAAGCCCCATCAGACCCCTGAAGGTCTGAAGGATCCAATGGAATACAGTCATATGGAGAACAGCTTCCAAAAAGTCTTAATTGAGCAGCTCAAATTATCTGGGCATATGCAGTTGTGCCATGCAGCTATGTGTATGGGCAAGCTAAGTTCTGGCAACGAAACGTTTAACATGACGAACATTGTAATTACCAGCAATATGGTATTAATAGAGGTGCTGTGTGTTCTTCAGTTAATGCGCGATAGAAGAACAGTTCACAACATAGCAGGGGATTCAGAACTGTAATCTGGTGGTGCCATGTAAAATCCCCAAATAGTACACCATAGCACCACTTGTTGCCTCGGCAACATAACTGCCAGTACGTCAAGTTTTCAGAAAACCAGCAATGAAGCATAAACCAAGCACTAAACAAATAAGAGAACAACAACAAAAACACCCCTCCCCTCCAAGCTCTCTGCGGCGGGCAGCAGAGCGGAGTCTGAACCCATGCCCCCTCACCTCTCTGCTCACTGATACAGAGTCCCCAAAAGTCAGACGGCAACCAGCAGGGCCTCCCGATATAATGTGAAAAGGTTTCCACAACATTTGCAGCTGCCACCGGAACCCCCCTGCAAGGAGCACCTCCAGCAGGTTGACAAGGGAGATCCAACAGGTGGCGAGGGTGACACAGGCAGCGAACAGCCCAGCACAGCAGTACCAGACTCGGAAAAAATGAAAAACGCATGACCTTAACGGGCAAGAAACTGCCCAAAAATTATCATGTGTAAAATGATTTCAGGATTCTAGGCCACACTCTATATCCCACGTGGTACCCTGTCCTGATGCATAGCGGGGCGGTACCCACTCATTCACAGGTTACACACGTCTGTGCACCGCTGAAGAGTGCGGCTGAGGGGGGGGGGGGGCTGGGGGCCCGCTCCTCAACCTCCCCCCACTATCATCAGCACCATGGTGAAGCGAGGGCTGTTTATAGGCCAAAGGAGGGAGGGGTCTGCCTGCGGAAAGCAGGGGACAGAAGGGGTTTTACAACAATCAAAGAAGAAAACAAGAATAAAGAGAGGAAAACAGAAAAAATGGAATTTCTATTCCCGACAATCCTCTCAGTCCCTCATAAAGAAACGCTGTGGCAGCTTGCAGGTGGTGTTGCATAAAAGAGGGGCTCTGGGGTTAATAGGGTAATATTTTAGGGGTTAACGGTTATGGGGAACGCCAGGGAGCATTTTTCCAATGGTCTCTGGATCAAATTTAAAACTGTGGTTGGAGACTTGTTTTAAGGTGAGAGACCGAACTTATATTGGCTTTGTTAATTAGCATTTGTATAGCGCTGTATGCATTATTGCCTCTCTAGGCGCGGTTTAAGTCAGAATTGATCGGCCGAAAGTGTGAGTGGTGAGAGCCAACGTGGTGTTGTAGCTGGCCGTAGAAAACCGACTTGGAGCCTGCCTGCAGCCTGCGCCAGTACCAGCCTCTACTGTGCACGAGACGCAACAAGACCTGCAGATAGCCAAAACAACCCAAAGCACCACACACTGACCTGCACAGCTACCGGCCCTTCGGAACTCCAGCAACGCCGGCAGGGTAATATCGCAGAGTCTTGCAAGTTTATTAATTAGTCGAGTTCCCGGCCACCGCTTTAGATTGACCTCACTTCCTTCCTGTAAAGGACGAGAGGTCATGATACCCCCACACGGCGCCGCGCTGGCGGCACAGCTAACGCTTGGGAAGACACTGGCAGATTGTAACATTTGTAGCGCTAGGCTCTCACCCAGAGCGCTCTTTAATGAAGTTTCTCCTGCTGGCAAGTCTGCGGGGAGCTGAGCTGAGCAGCAGTCAGCGCACAAAGGTGTCAGAGGCGCGTCGACGTGGGCGCTAGCTGTGGGACAGGTAGATTTAGTTTCAAATAATTATAAGGTTCACTGGGGAGGGAGAAAAATGTTGTAGCTCCGGCCCTGTCAAATAAGTGCCGGTGCTGAGCCCCGGAAAGCACCGGCACAAATTAAGCACTGCGCAGCGGTAAATCTCGCCCAATCCAGGCTGTTCAAAACTCTTTTCTCAATCCCGAGACATATTTCGCAAGCCCAAATTCGTTTGGAGTTCGGTCTTACTAACCAGTTCCCAGCAAGACAAGGAGCACTCGCCAAATATTACTGGCGCATGAGGGACGCAGAAGACGAATCCCTGGCCCACCTTTGCTGGTTAGAGGTTGAAAAACAGGCCGGGCTACCAGACTCAACATACAAGATCTTGAGGCAAGCTTTGGAGGCATTAAAACTGGAAGAATCTTGGCTTTTGCCCATGACTTATTCCGCCTTCAAGCTGATAACCAAGAAAGCAGTCAAACAAGCATCTTTACTCATGGATAAAGCAGCAGTGGCTGGCAAAAGCAATGCCTGGATCGTTTTGTCGTCATATACCTACCTAAAACCTCAGGAATATTTGAAAGAATGCTTCAGGGACCACTATAAAAGGAAATTAAGCCTTTTAAGGCTGGGCTGCTTCCCGTCTAAAGACCTCACTCCTAAATAGCTACGGTTGTGGGCAACTCCGGACTGCCGCCTCTGTGGCAACGGCGCAGAGTCTTTACTGCACCTTATATGCATATGCCCGGCACTTCATAATCTAAGAAAATCGCTTCTTCGATCACTTCTAAGAGAAGCCCAGGTGAGAACTTGCAGGGCGGCGGTGATAAGATGCCTAAGTGGATCTTGGATAGAACTCTCGTGTAATACCATAAAATTTTTGAATCTCGCCGCCATAGAGCTGGAAAAAAGGGCAGCAACCAAAGAGGTCTCCGGACAATAGGCCAGGCTCTGGCAGGCCACGGACTTTTCCACTCTCTTCCCCTCCTCTCCAAACGGTTATCTCTTTGTATCATAAGTTAAAAATAACGTGCCTCTTGTTTGAACTACCATTATCTTTCTATACTTTTTACTTCTTTCCCTTTTATCATGAGTCAAAATTAACGTGTCCCCAGAAAGAACTCACATTATTCCTTTTACTCTTTTCCTTTTAGACCTTTCCCCGTTAATTTTGCATATTTTATGATATTAATTTTTAACTTGATTTAAAGTTGATTTTATGTTGTTTTTATGATGTAAATGCCGCTTGCATGGTGGTAAGTCCACCCTTTTATGATTTTTTTTAAAATCAAATAAAGTATCATTTATCTGGAACTCGCTTGTTACTTTCAGTCCACAGAGTATATCTCAGCCATTTCAGGACCCATGCCTGCCGGCACCTGCCTTGGGCAGAAAGACTGGTGACTCAGTGTCTTTTGCTTAAGTTTCAGTGACAAAACCCCTGGACAACCAAGATGTTGAAAGAGTATTGCTCTAGGGAACCTGTTCCATGGTCACTCATCAGAAAATCGATTGAGGACTCCTTTCAGTTTCTCTTCTCCCTTGGGCGTTGCTTTTAACTAACTGCCATCTGCAAACTGCCTCACAGAATTACAAATTCAACTCTCTCACTTCAAGGCTCACAGCAGCCAATAAGAATGCTTTCATTCAGCACAATACACAAGCTTTAAGCACATGATCCAGCCATCTCATTTAGCAATCTGGAAACATCAGAATCCTCTTATATAACATTTAAAATTGTAGTTTGGCCCAGAATAACCAAGTCTTTGCTCTCAACATCTTACAAGATCTTCATATTCTTATTCTCATAAACATTGAAATAATCGTCATGTTTCCCACTTCTCTTCCATACAGTGCCCTGCAGTTAGCGTCTTAACGTTATCCTTGTAGCTGATATCTGAGGGTCCCCTGCAAAGAAAGAGATTACCAAAGTCCAAGTTCAACATGTGTTAAGCACCTGGAGTGCTGCACAAACTGACTGGGCTGAAGCAGGAACTGGTGTGCGTAGAACCCTTTTCTAAGCAGCGCCTAAGAATGTCCACTACAGCGGGAAACAACCTTTACAACGCAACTTTTACAACACACTACCATCACAACAAAACTTTCACAACGCAACATCCGTTACAACGTATGCCATTACAACGCAACCATTACAACGCATGACACTACAACGCACACCACTACAACACATTTCTTTACAATGCAGTCACTACAACGCATACCATTACAACGCATAACATTTCCATCCAACACTTACCCTACTGTTGCACCCCCTGGAGTTAGAATAGTAATTTTTACCCCTACACTATCAAACACTTACCCTACTGTTGCACCCCCTGGAGTTAGAATAGTAAATTTTACCCCTACACTATCCAACACTTACCCTACTGTTGCACCCCCTGGAGTTAGAATAGTAAATTTTACCTCTACACTATCCAATACTTACCTAAACATGCAATGTAATGTTATGCGTTGTAATGGTATGCGTTGTACAGGTATTATGCGTTGTAATGGAATGCGTTGTAAATGTAGTTTTTAAATTTTTGTTGTAATGGCATGCGTTGTAATGGAATGCGTTGTAATGGATGTTGCGTTGTAAAAAATGCGTTGTAATGGTATGCGTTGTAAAAGTGTGCGTTGTAGTGACATACATCCACTACAGCTTGCCATAGTGGTGAAGACGCCATGTCTTTTCTTTGTCTATGCCCACAATGTCTTCAGGAATAATCAGTCTGGAGGGTTCCATGTTCCCTTTGGATGTCTGCTTATAACCAATCATCAATCAATCAGGATTTATAAAGCACGGCTAATCACCCGATAGGGTATCCAGACACCTGCAAGACCTGAAGGCTTAGCCGAACAGCTAGGTCTTGAGGACCATTCGGAATTCCGAAAGTGAGGTGATGGTCTGGAGGTGTGTGGGGAATCTTTTTCTGGTCTTTAATGTGGGAGAATGAGCTACCTCCACTTCTACTTCGGTAGATGCTGGGAGTATGAGCAAGAGAAAGGGAGGCAGGGCGTAGTCTTCTCAATGGCTGGTGGGAGTTCAGGCAGTGGTTATTGTAGGCAGGTCCTTGGTTGCGAAGGGTCTTGTGTGCGTGGGTCAGCAGCTTGAATTGGCATCTCTTCTGTAAGGGGAGCCAGTGGAGTTTCCTGAGGTGGGGTGTGATGTGGGTTTGTCAGGGAAGGCCTAGGATGAGTCTGGCTGTGGAGTTCTGCATGGTTTGAAGTCTCTGTAGAAGGTGTGGGATGATTCCTACATAGAGGGCATTGCTGTAGTCCAGTCGGCTGGTGATGAGGCCTTGTGTCCAGGTGCATCTTGCGTGTAGGGGTAGCCACTTGAAGATCTTACGTAGCATGCGCATAGTGAGGAAGTAGGCAGAGGAGAATGCATTGATCTGTGATTTCATGGTGAGGTTGTTGTCAATGATGATACCGATGTTTATGGCATGGTTGGAGGGAGTGAGTGTGGGTCCTAGGTCTGATGGACACCAGGAGTAGTTCCATGTGTTGCTGCTGTTGCCAAAGATCAGTACTTCCATCTTGTCTGTGTTCAGCTGCCGGCAGTAGTTCTTCATCCAGTCGGCAATGTTTGTCATACGTCTGTGGAAGTTGGTTCTGGTGGCGATGTGGTCGTCTATGAGTGAGAAGATGAGTTTAGTGTCCTCTGCATAGAAAATTATGTTCAGACCGTTGGATCTGAAGATGTTGGCCAGCTGGATCTTATATGCGTTTAAGAGCATGGGGCTGATCTCCTTGGGTTTAGGGGTGAAAGGTGGGAGGTGGATCCTCTGGGTTCTTTCGGTAAGGGAGGGGGTGATCCATCTGAGCACATCCTTTTGAATGCCTACATGGTGGAGTCTTTTGATCAGTGTGTGGTGGAATATGGTGTTGAAGGCTGCCAAAAGGTTGAGCAGGATCAAAGCTGCTGTTTCTCCTCAGTCGAGGAGGGTTCGGATGTCCTCTGTGGCTGCAATCAAAGCTGTCGTTTATCCTGGGTCGAGGAGGGCTCGGATGTTGGTCACTGCGATCAGGGTAGTTTCAGTGCTGTGATTGCTGGGGAAGTCGAATTGGATAAGGACGGTGCTGTCTGCGCAATTAGTGATTCAGGCATTGAAGTTTTTCACTGCTGTTCTAAGTTGCTGGCGGTAGTAGGGTTGGAGGTGACATTCATCCAGCTTGTCTCTGAGAGTTTGTTCCCCCTCCGGTGGGGGTTGCTGGTCATCTTGGGGGTGGGGACGATGGCGTGATCAGTCCATGTGAGTTCTGTGATATGATTATTTTTGACACTGGTGCTGAAGGTGAAAATTGGGCCCAGCATAGGTTTTGCGGTGTGTGTAGGGTCCTGGACGATCTGGGTCAATCTGAGGCTGCTCATACTGTTGACGAGGTATGCTGTGTTTTTGTTGCTGGGGTTGTCGATGTGAAAATTCAGGTCGCAGAGGAAGATGTAGTCCTTGGAGTCTCAAGGTAGGGGCGCAATGAAGTTTGTGATGGTGATGCAGAAGCTTGAGCGCGGGCCTGGGCGTACCTCTGATGGTTGTTTGAACGTCTGTGTGGAGCTTGAAGTTGAGATGTTACGTGGGTTGGTGGTATTGTCGGTGGTAGTAGTACACTGTAGAGCTCTCTGTGTGGATGATGGCAGTTCCTCATCCCGGATTGTTGGTGCAGTCCTGGTGAGTGATTTTATAACTGTTGGCAATCGCTGTGGCAATGTCAGGGCGCAGATGTGGGTTTGAGCCAGGTCTCAGTGAGGAAAATGATGTCGGGTGAGAGGGTGCTGATGAGGTCCCATAATTCAGTGGAATGCTTGCATAGTGAGCGTGTGTTGAGAAGGGTGCATGCAAGTTGTTTTTTTTGTTCAGGTGGTGTCTGTGGTGTGTTTGGGCGGGACTGGTCATGGGGCTGGTGTGTGTGCATTGGCAGGTGAAGTTGGGCGTGGGTCGAAATGGTGGCAGTGTTTGCTGAAGCATCCGGGGTCGAGGGTGTAGAGCTCGGCGATGGTGTATCTTCGGAGGGCAGGAGGACCAGCGGTCCTATTATTGGTAGGCGCAGTTCAGGCGTGGTCGGGTGCAGACGTGGCTTGCCTGTTGCACCCTCAATGCCCCTTGTGCCAAAAATTACACACAACAAATTAGTGTCAGAATTGCGCCATTATTGCCATCCACATACCTTTAGATACCCTTATGTCACAATTACTTCTAGTGTGTTAGGGCCAGTATTATGCTATGGTTACCCACTAGTTTTCCTCCAATATGCCAAGGCACACCTCTAATGAGCTAGTACCAACAGCTTGCCATGGGTAACCCTTATATAAACAATTTCTTCAAATTTGCCCATGCCAGCATTTTTCCATGGGTGCGCTGTATGTAAATATTTGTCTGTGATGTTACCAATACTAGTATTTACCAAGGATGCCTGTCATGCCAAGAATTGCTTCCATTATGCCAGTGCCAGTATTTTGCCATGGGTGCCTGTATAACCCAACAAGCATTTGCAATGCAATAGGTCTCGCATTAGGAAAGTTTGAGCTGTTGGTATTGTAAATGACAAATTTTATATTTATGTGTTGGTTTTGAAAATAGCGAAATTAATAGCTTTGTTATTTACAATGCCAATAGTTTTAACTTTCGCAAATGTGACACCTATAGCATTTGTAATGCAATATGTGTTGTATTTACGTGACTTAAATGTATTGATATTACTAATAACAATGTAGCATAATTATGTGGCAATGAGTGGGGTTGTGTGAAGTGTGTTGCATTCAGTACAGTGTAATTATGTGGCGTGTAATTATGTGGCACTGAGTGGTATTTGGAGTGTATGTTGCATTGAGTGCAGTGTAATTATGTGGCGTGTAATTATGTGGCACTGAGTGGTATTTGGAGTGTATGTTGCATTGAGTGTAGTGTAATTATGGGGTGTGTAATTATGTGGCACTGAGTGGTATTTGGAGTGTATGTTGCATTGAGCGCAGTCTAATTATTTAGCATATAATTATGTGACACTGAGTGGTATTGTCTGGAGTGTATTTTGTATTCAGTAGAGTCTAAATATGTGGCATGTAATTATGTGGCACTGAGTGGTATTGTTTGGAGTGTATGTTGCATTGAGTGCAGTGTAGTTATGAAGCATAATTATGTGGCACTGAGTGGTATTGTGTGGTGTGTTGCATTCAGTAGGGTGTAATTATGTGGCGTGTAATTATGTGGCACTGAGTGGTATTTGGAGTGTATTTTGCATTGAGTGCAATGTAATTATGTGGCGTGTAATTATGTGGCACTGAGTGGTATTTGGAGTGTATGTTGCATTGAGTGTAGTGTAATTATGGGGTGTGTAATTATGTGGCACTGAGTGGTATTTGGAGTGTATGTTGCATTGAGCGCAGTCTAATTATTTAGCATATAATTATGTGACACTGAGTGGTATTGTCTGGAGTGTATTTTGTATTCAGTAGAGTCTAAATATGTGGCATGTAATTATGTGGCACTGAGTGGTATTGTTTGGAGTGTATGTTGCATTGAGTGCAGTGTAGTTATGAAGCATAATTATGTGGCACTGAGTGGTATTGTGTGGTGTGTTGCATTCAGTAGAGTGTAATTATGTGGCGTGTAATTATGTGGCACTGAGTGGTATTTGGAGTGTATTTTGCATTGAGTGCAATGTAATTATGTGGCGTGTAATTATGTGGCACTGAGTGGTATTTGGAGTGTATGTTGCATTGAGTGTAGTGTAATTATGGGGTGTGTAATTATGTGGCACTGAGTGGTATTTGGAGTGTATGTTGCATTGAGCGCAGTCTAATTATTTAGCATATAATTATGTGACACTGAGTGGTATTGTCTGGAGTGTATTTTGTATTCAGTAGAGTCTAAATATGTGGCATGTAATTATGTGGCACTGAGTGGTATTGTTTGGAGTGTATGTTGCATTGAGTGCAGTGTAGTTATGAAGCATAATTATGTGGCACTGAGTGGTATTGTGTGGTGTGTTGCATTCAGTAGAGTGTAATTATGTGGCGTGTAATTATGTGGCACTGAGTGGTATTTGGAGTGTATTTTGCATTGAGTGCAATGTAATTATGTGGCGTGTAATTATGTGACACAGTGGTATTTGGAGTGTATGTTGCGTTGAGTGCAGTGTAATTATGTGGCGTGTAATTATGTGGCACTGATTGGTATTTGGAGTGTATGTTGCATTGAGTGCAGTGTAATTATGTGGCTTGTAATGTGGCACAGAGTGGTATTTGGAGTGTACGTTGCATTGAGTGCAGTGTAATTATGTGGCGTGTAATTATGTGGCACTGAGTGGTATTGTTTGGAGTGTATGTTGCATTGAGTGCAGTGTAGTTATGAAGCATAATTATGTGGCACTGAGTGGTATTGTGTGGTGTGTTGCATTCAGTAGAGTGTAATTATGTGGCGTGTAATTATGTGGCACTGAGTGGTATTTGGAGTGTATTTTGCATTGAGTGCAATGTAGTTATGTGGCGTGTAATTATGTGGCACTGAGTGGTATTTGGAGTGTATGTTGCATTGAGTGCAGTGTAATTATGTGGCACTGAGTGGTATTCGGAGTGTATGTTGCATTGAGTGCAATGTAGTTATGAAGCATAATTATGTGGCACTGAGTGGTATTGTGTGGAGTGTGTTGCATTCAGTAGAGTGTATTTATGTGGCGTGTAATTATGTGACACAGTGGTATTTGGAGTGTATGTTGCGTTGAGTGCAGTGTAATTATGTGGCATGTAATTATGTGGCACTGATTGGTATTTGGAGTGTATGTTGCATTGAGTGCAGTGTAGTTATGAAGCATAATTATGTGGCACTGAGTGGTATTGTGTGGTGTGTTGCATTCAGTAGAGTGTAATTATGTGGCGTGTAATTATGTGGCACTGAGTGGTATTTGGAGTGTATTTTGCATTGAGTGCAATGTAATTATGTGGCGTGTATTTATGTGGCACTGAGTGGTATTTGGAGTGTATGTTGCATTGAGTGCAGTGTAATTATGTGGCACTGAGTGGTATTCGGAGTGTATGTTGCATTGAGTGCAATGTAGTTATGAAGCATAATTATGTGGCACTGAGTGGTATTGTGTGGAGTGTGTTGCATTCAGTAGAGTGTAATTATGTGGCGTGTAATTATGTGACACAGTGGTATTTGGAGTGTATGTTGCGTTGAGTGCAGTGTAATTATGTGGCGTGTAATTATGTGGCACTGATTGGTATTTGGAGTGTATGTTGCATTGAGTGCAGTGTAATTATGTGGCTTGTAATGTGGCACAGAGTGGTATTTGGAGTGTACGTTGCATTGAGTGCAGTGTAATTATGTGGCGTGTAATTATGTGGCACTGAGTGGTATTTGGAGTGTATGTTGCGTTGAGTGCAGTGTAATTATGTAGCATATAATTATGTGGAGTGTATGTTGTATTTAGTAGAGTGTAATTGTGTGGCGTGCAATTATGTGGCACTGAGTGGTATTTTTTGGAGTGCATGTTGCATTGAGTGCAGTGTAATTATGTAGCATATAATTGTGGCACTGAGTGGTATTCTGTGGAGTGTGTGTTGCATTCAGTAGAGTGTAATTATGTGGCATGTAATTATGTGGCACAGAGTGGTATTTGGAATGTATGTTGCATTGAGTGCAGTGTAACTATGTGACGTGTAATTATGTGGTGCGGAGTAGTATTTGGAGTGTATGTTGCGTTGAGCACAGTGGAATTACGTAGCATATAATTATGTGGAGTGTATGTTGTAGTCAGTAGAGTGTAATTGTGTGGCGTGTAATTATGTGTTGGTCTGACTTGTTACAACCATGGCAAATCAATGTCAAGCTATGAAAAATTGAATCCTTTCTTTGTCTAAAACATTTTAAAGGATGTGCTTTTAGTGAGACAACCAACTTATACTAATTTTACTTTTAGCTACATAACAATGTACAGTTATCGTCCGGGCTTTTCTTTAGAGACAGACTTGTCACTTTTTGCAGCTCTATTTACATATGTTGATTAACTATTTGTTGCTTTCTTCAAGCTCCCGAACTCAGAATACCATGTGAATGGATGCCTTTAGAAACGGGCTCCACTCAGCCACTAATGCCGCAAACGTTTATCATGCCGGGTGGAGGGCCATGGGCACAACTATTGCAGTAACAGAGTGCGGATCTAACCACTGCCACTTACACCCAAGGTCAGTACATGCTACACAGATACCTAGTAAGCGTTAGAGAACGCCCACCGCGTGCCCGGGCTACCCAAATTGCGTCCCATATGACAGCTAACTAACGGGCCTGCTGTCTAAAGGAAACAGATAACTCCAACCACACGCGGAGGCCCTGACGGGTCCAACCAGCGTTCCCTCCACGGATCCTTCATGCTGTCACGATGTCACCCCCAAACCCCGGGTTAGCTTCCAAATTCGAAGGCGGGCAGCCCTTTTCGGCTGAGACGTGTAAAGCTAGCACACGTACCTGCACAACACCTTTGAAGCGCTACCTGGCAATCTATATTTCCCCCAACTCACTTAAACAACACCAGAAACGGCGTTGTGTCCTTTCCACGGACGACTTTTCTTGAGCATTCTTTCTAAGATGAGCACTGCCATCTGCAGAAATGGAGGGAACATCTGGAAGATATTCTGCGCTCCGTGACGCGAATGGGAGAAAGATGATGTTTTTTTAAGCAGAGAAATGGTGGGGAAATCCTAATAACTGTGAAAAACGTGAACAAAGCAATAAATACTCTCTCTAGCTACCTCAAAATATTGTGTATTCCGCACAAAAAGCCCGTGTTTCATTTTGCAAAGGCCCGCTCCTTCATTTGCCCAAATCAACTCGGCATAAAAAAAAGGCACAAGGTCTTCTAAAAAAATTGCTAAACTCTGGCCGGTGGCTCCTGCCCAAAGAAACACAAAGTTTAAAGGCTGGCACAAGGTTATCTACAAAAATAAGATTTTGAAAACAGGGATCAAAGCTGCCTAAAAATACACACAAAAAAAGTCCCTGTCCCAAAGCAGAAATTGTTAGAAACGCAGGCAAATAAAATTCCTTAATGGAGGTTCCTTCCTACGAATCAGGTTTAAACCCGCGTGCCAGCCAGTCCCGAATACCCCTGGACGAAAAGTGATGACTCTGTCCATTCACAACTTATACACTATGATGTGAGAGCATAACAAGACGTTCCTTTTAAACATGAATAATTGCCAGGTGAGAGTTAAAAAAACACAGCTTTCTTCCACCAGGTGAGAGTAAAAAAAAATAGCTTTCTTCCACTCCACGAGGAAACCACCTTGCCACCTTTTAAGCCCTCACACTCCGTCTATACGGGAGATGGGGTGTAAACATTGCACAATATCCCGGAGCCGCGCAGGGCTGGTGGCAGACAATCACTGGAGGCCGTGCCATCCTTCCCTGCTCTGAGGGAGGGGGATCAGCAACAGTTGGCATCGCTTGCCCGGTGCCAGGCGCGCCCGCAGCTGACAAACCTACCGGGGGTCCCTGGTGTCCAGTCTGCGCTGGGGGGGTCCCGGGGCTGCCGTGACGTGCCGGGGCTTGGAGCGGGCGTCCTCTTCGCGCTGCTGGAGCTGAGTGTTGTTTTCAGAGCGAGTCCTCTCCATCTCGCACCACTCCCGTCCCTCCCCCGCCCTCTCCTGCTGAAGGGTGAGGTCACAGGCGGAGGGTGTGGAAAGAAAATAAAGGGCGCTCCCAGGAACTTAAAACAAGCCGTGAGCGTGCACTCTCCCGAACTTCCGGTCTTGGGATGTGCACGCTCACGGCAGTCGTGGGGCGGGACTTCCGACTTTGCGAGAAGCCCGCGCCCACAGAGTGGATGGCAGCAGAAGTAAGGAGAGGCGGCTGAGGCGGTAAGTGGGGCTTGGCACCTGTGTGTGAGCGTGTGTGTATGCAGTGTGTGTGTGTGTGTGCGATGGCGGCGGGGGGAGGGGGGGTCTTTGTATGTGTGCGTGCGTGCGTGAGTGTATGTGCGCTGGTGTGTGTGTGGGGGGGTCTCTGTGTGTGCGTGTAGGTGTGCTAGTGTGTGTGTGTGTGTGTGTAGGTGCGGGGGCGGGGCGGGGGGTGTGCCCGTGTATGCGTGTGGCTGTGTATGCGTGTGGCTGTGATGTGCGCATGCGTGAATGTGGGTGCGCGTGCACGCAGTGTAATCCAGCCGAAGAGAAGCTCGTGGCAGTTTCTTGTCCTTCATTCCCCCGAGTCAGCTAGCTATAAGTCTCCACCTGGACGCATCCTTTGGATGCGAATTCCAGGCTCGACCTAAAAATGACCTTCAGTATCCCTGGGCCAATGGCTGATTCACAAGCATAACATGAACATCTCATTCACTCTCAATTACAGTCACACACGCTCATTCTCATTCACTCACGGTGTCTCATTCATTCTCACTTGCACTCATTCATATCTCGCTCAGTCTCTTGCACTAACTCTTACTCCTTTACACTCACACTAGTTCATTCTTACTCTGACTAAAACATACCTGCACTCACTTTCACTCAATCTCACTCACTCTCATCCTTCACACTCACTCTCACTCATCTTCATTCTTTCTCTCACTCACCCTTTCACACTCACATGCACTCACTCTTATTCTCACTCATTCTCATTCACTGTGATACACTCATCCTCTCTCACTGTTACACTCATTCACTATCATTCACTCTCACTTACACTTACCAACACTCATTATTATTTATTCTAATTCATCCACTCTCACTCATTTGTAGTCATTCTTAATTTCACTCTTTCTCACTCATTCTGACTCATAGGGGTGGGTTGCAGTTGTGTTATTGGTACTGATGTTGCTACCTCTGAGGCCAGCGGTTATAAAGGCAGTGCCGGAGGTCATAGGGGGCAGAACAAGAGTTTCAGCTTCGACCCCTGGAAACTCCTCAATTGCACCCATGAAGCTGTTGTCTTAAAACTCTTCTGTCCTGAGTTGGAGGCATGCCTGACATTCTAGGAGTAAGTAACGCTTAAGCACATACAGCTTTGTGCATCTGGAACAGCTTCTTAGCTGGCCTTTTGATAGAATCAGTGCTTGATTTGTGCAGGTGGTGAGTACTAGCACCAATGTTTGGAGGCTGGAGCTAATATTTCATCATCATATCAGACTTTGAAACTGAGCAAGAGAGAGGAAGAAGAGATGCGAAAACAATGACATAGGGAAAAAGCATGGGCAAAAAAAGAAGGTGCAAGAGAGAGATAAAGAGGTGGGAAGCGCAAGGAGGTAGAAGAAAGAGGTGTGAGACAGAATCAAAACTGGCGTTCAGCTACAGGGGTTATGAACTCTTCAGAAAAATGTTGGGCCACCATGCTTATGTTTTTTTGTTTGTTTTTAAATCAAGCACTGAATGGAGCATGACCCCTAGGGCAACTTCTTCCTCAGCTTTCACCAGTGCGTTCGGAATATTGCATGACCCGCAGTATTTCACAAACAACCTGCGACAACAACAAGCTCAGCAGAGCCCTGTGTGAAAGTGTCCGATCCCACGGAACGTGGATGAAACGTCAGCCTTGTGCGAGCTTTTCACAGGGTGGGTTCACGCCCTGCCTGTTTGTTGATAAATAGATACAGCCCTCCACCCCTGCCTGTGGCAATGTCTCAAAGAAGCTATTGTGATAAGCTGCGTAAGAGCTGTGACAGGAAAGAGCTGACATTTAAAGGCCGCTCTTCGGCTCCTGCTATGAGGCGCTTAAAGTCTCCTGTCATCACAAGCGACGTAAAAGCATTTCAAGAGGCAGGTGCTGACTGACTAGCAGCATTCCCCCGCTCCTATGAGGAGCTAAATCTCAGTTACACCCTCATCCGTGAGTGTGCTCCTTCATCATCCTAATACCCCGACGCAAAGGCTGACAAGAATCGTTGAAAACAGACAGAAACTCCGCACAATTTTGCTAAAATATGAGAAAATGAGGGTGACCTGTATTGAAGAATTGACGCTTAAAGCAGTTGGATTCGTCGTGTTCTAGCCTCCACTTGAATTACAAAAGTGTTTGACATGATTCCATTCCACTCTTTAGGCCGCATTATAAGTGGCTCGTCGGTAATACTGCACATTGTATCAGCACCATTACCGGGTCTAAAAGCTGTGATATGTGAAATGGGGAATAACATGTTAAATAATTTTTTGTACGTTTTCTCCTAACCGCCTTCATTTTCTCGTATATTTCTACCTGCTTTTTGCAAGAGAATATTCCAGCACATATTTTTTGTCCAAAAACGGGATTGCTGGCTCCCATGTGCTGGGCACCAGCACTTTATTCTTGTAAAATCTTTTGGCAGAGAGAGTCCTGCTTAAGACAGGCTAAGTCTCCTACGAAATGTCCTCCCTGCCCTTACTACTCCACACGCAAAGTTCAGATGTCCTAACAGTACCTATACCTCCCTAACTGTCACTTTTGGATTTGACAACATGCTATCCAGCAACATCTGCAAATTCTTGTCTGTCTTGTGGCGCAGCTCCATTGCCACCGAATCCAATTGAATCCCCAGAAATGCCAACACTCTGCTTGGACCTTGTGTCTTCTTTGGCACTAGGGGTACTCCTATTTCACCCATGAGCTTGTGAAACCTTGCCAACTGCTGTTGAAAGTCCGTTAAACCGGGTAGGCCCACCAGGAAGAAGTCATCAAGGTAGTGTGTCCCACATCTTTGTCTGTTCGCCATGTAAACACCCACTGTAAAAATTAGCTAAAACACTCAAACAGGGCACAAGAGATGGAACACCCCATGGTAAATGTTTGGTCAACAAAAAACTGTCCTTCAAATTGAATTACCAACAGCTGAAAATATTCCAAATTTACTGGTAACAGCCGAAAGGCCAATTTGATGTCACATTTTGCCATCTGTGTCCTCTTTCCTTCCTTATAAACAAGAGCCCTGGCTTCATACACAGATGATTATTACACTGATGTTACTTCCTCTGAGATAAAATCATTGCATGAAGCCCCTATCGTCCAGGAAATATGTTGTATCACGTACAACTGACCATCTCCTTTTTCGGTACCACCCCAATGAGTGAAATATTAAAATCTGTGATTGGCCATGAATTGAATGGACCTGCCATTCTCCCCTCCTGTACTTCCTTTAGAAGTTTTTTCCATACCACCGGCTTATGTGACTGCATTACCTAAAGTTCTCCGCTCATCTGCAGAAACTTGGTCTCTCATACAAAAATCTGAATCCTTCCCAAAAAGCTTGCTTAACAAATGTTCCTGCTGGGGTGGTGAGCTAGCCATGAGTCTAGACATTGTGTTTTAAATATGCGTATGAGCCTTTGCCAATGTTCCCATGCACTCCACACCCTCCCCAAACCCCTGCTGTCTGATTCCTCTGCTGTCTGTTGTACATGCTGTTGGGCTGGTTCCATTGCCCTGCCTGCTGTCCCTGGCTGCTGTTCCCAATTCCGAAGCATTACATGAGTGGATGTCTTCCTGCAACACTTAGAACACTCGTGTGGGAATCTACAATATTCCCTTGTGCAGCAACCTTGATAAAATCCCAACATGACCCCTGCACTCATTGCCTTTTTTTTGGCCTAGTACCCACCCACCTATGGATGGGGCAGGTTTGAAAAAGACCAGTACACAAATGGGAGACCGCTTGCAGTAAAGGTGATCTTCCCGAACTTAACTGAACCCATAGTCTGCTAATACAGATCCGTATCATTCTCCTGCCTTTGGCCTCTGGGTCCCATGCTAAGGGGCCCTGGATTCCTCATCATAATGTGAGTAGCAATTTTAACATTTCTACATATTCCCCTTTCCATATTTTCTCTTTGGTTGCTAACATGAGGTGAGCTCCTAGTGACTTTGTCAATCCCATATAAGGTAATTTCTTAAGTTTAATTTCCTTACTTTCTTTTGCCCCCACCCCCTTGCACCCCTATATGTGCCTGCTCTTCTACTTTTTCATTCTTCTTTTTTGACATGTCTTTTCCCCCTTGGCCCCTGTTTTTGCAATTGGTATTTGCGGTATCCATCCTTCTACATCTTGTGTTGTAACCTCTCCGTTCCTGTCCAGCGTCTCTGTGCCCTCCCCTGTGTCTTTCACATACAAATATTTCCTGAGGCGTATCTCTGCATTATCCTCATCTCTGCCCGCGTTCACCCCCACTGACACTTTTTGCTTCCCGTGACCCCAAACCCAAGAAACCCCACTGCCCTTACCTGGTGTCAAGGTTGGCCTCCGCACTGGATCCAGTTGCTTACTAGCTGTGAAGGGGCTCCAATGACAATGGCCTGTGCAAGGTATCCTTCCTAGTTCTGTTGATCCTGCAACAGACTAGGCACAAGCACACTACTGGGACCCCCGACGTGCACTATGTAATCCCCATCTAAGTTCCTCCTTTCCCTGGCCTCATTCTCCACTATTTCACCCTCTTCCAGGCTCCTGTTGTCGTAATCTAACTGCGCTGTGTCCTCTTCCACTTCCCAGAACCCTGTGTGCACTTCCTCCAGTGCCTTCTCACTTTCTTGCCCTATCTGCATGAACCTTTTGTTACCACCAGCTGGATAATAGCGAACCATAGAATGCCTTCCTGGTCCAACCCTTCTCTCTTTTTGCCCTGTCATCCCTCTAGTAGACCCAGAGGCCACATTGAGCCATCCAGGTTGGTGCACTGCCGACACCAAAGAAGACCTTTGTGTGGCCGCGTCGCAACCATCTCTCATGGGCATCGACTGGCCGCCCTAGACCTTGCCATCATTTTCCCCTCTGAATCTATGAGCTGCATATAACTCTCCCGAGTCTGCATGCCAGAGCACATGATGCTACCGCAATGCAAATGTAAGGTCCACTAAGCTGGGGTTAATATTCCTCTCTTCTGTGACTTCTGCTGTCCCTCCTTGCCCCCCCCCCACATATCAAGTGCGCTTGTGTCTGGGGGCGTCTCCTGTATCCACCCCCATTCTTCTGACCATCAGGACCGAAATCCCCAGCACTTTGTAGGGCCGGTTTTGGTTCCCAGTCTGGCCCTGACGCTCACCCCACCTCAGCAAAACCACTCAAGGTCTGCCGCGCTGGGGGGGGGTGACACCTGTGCTCCTGGGGTAAGCAAGTCCATGTGCCCTGCCTCTGCCAGCAGGCACATGGCTTCTTGAATGCAGTGATCCACCACCGCTCGATACTACACTGACGCAAATTCAACAAAAACTTTCCTGCACCCATATTGAACCGGCTGCCCTGTCACCTTCCTAAAATGGTGACATGGAGCGTAAAATGTCCGGTTAAGTACGTGCTAACTAGTCCAAATTGGTTGTAGCTCAAAAGTGCCTAATTGGACCGGGGCTGCACCACATGGCCCAAAAACCCAGGGCGGGGGGTGGGGGCACACCTCCATGCGGTCAGCTACACCTACAAAACACCATTGTGCCACAGTGGTGGTGGCCTGATGAACCCTTCCTCACCTCTGAGACATCTGAGCCAAGCATGAGAACATGTACAACTCCCTTTGGGCACTCAGATTGTGCCAGCAGGCTTCTATGGTGAGTGCTTTGGAGTAGCGATGCTGCAATTTCACTGGTATCATGGCTGTTTGGAGGATGTGGCCCCCCACCCCCTTATCGCCAGCCTCTTTTGTCATGCGGGTCAGAGTGCAAATGAGGACATAAGATTCAGGTCATACCTTGCCAGAACTGACGTTAAGTCACCGACTCAGGTATGTTTTATTAACAAGCCACATAAGAAGAGCTACCTCAAAAACCTCTCAAAACGTGCAAAGAACTCCCCTCGCATATATATGCCACGTCCCTCCAAATAGGTATGCACAGCTCTACAGCCCCCACAGGCCTGTAAGTCACCTGGCGTTGCAGCCATGCTTGCCGCTTAGTCCATGCTAATTGTTGCCTTGGTGATGGGTGCTCTCCTTTTGCATGGTGTGCGTGCAAGACTCCTCTGCTTTTGGTACACAGGTGCACTTACACTTAAGTAGCAAGCAGACAGCATTTTACTTTTAAGAGTAAAGGAAAGCACAATACACGAGAAGTGACAGGCGCATACTCATGTGCTGCCTGCTGTTACTCAGAGCAGTACAAATAAAATGACTATAAACATCATTATTATCATTAAATGTTTTCGAGATATGGGGGTGGGTTGAGTTGGGGTGTGGCTGGTGCCACAGGGAGTGGGAGGGCGGGGTGGCAATGCACTAAGTGTGCATAACGGTTAGGCTGGCCGTCTTGGCCTGGACAAACAGTTATGTGCACTTTACTTGTTCTCCACTGGGCTGTAATACACAGCCTGGGTTAACAACATGCACAGGATTCATGTCCCTGAATGAGCGCGGAACCACAGCACTCAGACCAATCACAACGCTGCATTGCAGTATTGTGTTGGCTTAGGTGAGTCTGTGTGCTTCCGGACTCATCAGTGAAAAAGAGGAGAGACGGAGGAGAGACCGAGACAGCCGTGATAGAGAAGAGATAGAGGCGGCTCAGAGGAGGTAAGCGTTTTTTACAATTTGTATATTTTGTCACCCTACCACCCACCGCCCACAAGTACAAAGGTCATTTGTGAATCAGGCTCTCAGTGTCTACAGACTCAGTCATGGCAGTGAGTCCTCTGGGGAAATCCTAAGGTATTAGTCCAAATCTGCATCGTACAAGCCAGTCCTGCGTTCAACAAGTGAGCTATATGTCACAGATTAGGGTGGGATGGGTGAGGGAGAGACGAGATGAAGGGGAACAGTAGCATTTTCTTAAGACCTCATTTTCTTCAGCCGGTCCTTATTAAACACAGAGGCACAGAGAGTGGAAAGGATGCACAGTTAGAGAAAGAGACACTAAAAAGCAGGGAATAGCTTTCCAAGAGACAGAGGGAGAAAGGGGAAATTGGCAAGCGAAAGGGCGAGATGAGACATGGGAGAGAAGACAGCAAGGAAGCGGAGGGATTTAGTTAGGGAGTAGGATGAGACATGGAGTAAGTCATGAACATGGCAAGTTAAAAATGAAGGACAAAACAGGATAGAGTAAAATCAGAGAGTGAAAAAGAAAAGAGAAACATGGCATGTAGTAAGCTGCCAGTGGATATGGAAATAGACTGTGGAACAGGAAAAGAGTCAGGAAAGAGCCAGAAAGTAGAGCAATAGGAGTGGCTCAGCACTGTTATCCTTTGGCTAAAGTCTATTTATAACCTGACACATTATCAGATATTAACAAAGTAATGAACATAGTCACCTCTAAGGAAATATGTTGGGCATGCTTTCTGCAACAATAGTACATTATTCTAGAGCAAAATTAATAGCACTTATTGTTTACTACAATTGTGGACATAATGCCTACTTTGTGAGGCACTTTATTTTTTTGCTTTTTAGGTATAGTGCTGAATACCACATCTCATTTGCACCTCAGCACTATGTATATATGTATATTGTACTATAGCATGGACCTAGCCACAAGGCAGCAGAGCCCTGTATGGACTAAATAAAAGCATAAAGTCAGTGAGTGCTAGGAAAGGTAGTTGAGTTGTGGACGCTTAATGTGTTTTGATGTTGTGTTCTTTAAAGAGGTGAGTCTTTACATCTTTCATAAATTGGAACAGAGTTGGGAAGATCCCGATGGATATAGGTATGTAGTTGCGGATCCTTGTTTATGTAGAAGCAAAAGGCCTGCTGCCTAGTTTTGAATTTTGTTACACTTAGGTGCCGATTCCGATCCTGGAAAAACGCTGTACAAATTGTGGTATGGAGCGTTTTCCCCATACAACTCGTACTTGTAAGGAGGCCCCTACAACCTAGGAAGTACGATCCGTACAAATAGACGCACTCCATACAAATTGTAAAAAAGACCATACAACTCGTATATACAAGCGATTCCGATTCGGATTGCTCTGTACGCGACGTTCCCATGTATTCCCGGCAGCAGTTTACAACCCGGCAAGTACGATTCGTACAAACGGCACTCCGTACGGCTCTTTTTTTACAAGAGCCAAAAAGTGCCGGAAATACCTTGTACTCCCCGAAAACAGTACGAGACAGACCCCCTCATGTACGCGTCATACACCCCATGAATACAGGGGTATGGTGCGTATGTACGGTGCGTACGGATGACACGGAAAGTGGGGAACGGTGCGTACATATACGTGATGAAGGGGTACTGGTCGTGTACGCACCGTACCCCAAAATCATGTATATACGCACCGTACCCCAAAATCGCGTATGTACGCACCGTACCCCAAAATCGCATATGTACGCACCGTACCCAAAAATTGCGTACGTACGCACCGTACCCCAAAATCGCGTACGTACGCACTGTACCCCAAAATCACATACGTACGGTGCATACATGCGCGATGTTGGGGTACGCACCATACACACACCTCGCATGTGGGGGGACCCCTGTACGCCTCATACCCCTATACGACCCGTAACCGGGTATGAGTCGTACCCCCAGAACGAGTCATACCAGGGTACGAGGCTTATAGGGGTTCGCTTCATTGCCCGGTACGAGTCATTCCCTGTGTACAGGCCATTTTCCATACAAATCGTATGCTGACAACCCGGTACGAATCGTACTTGACGGGTTGGACAGCCTTTTTACAAAATGTATGGCCTTTTTTACAAGTCCGTGTCGTACAGCTTTTCCCGATCCGATTTGTAAGGATCGGGCCGATCTGAATGTATTTTTACCGTACGAATCGTACTACACGGGTTGGAAGGGACTTTTACAATTTGTATGAAAAAAATACAAATCCTAATAGTATGGAAAATAAAAATCCAGGATCAGAATCGGCCCCTTATTGTAAAATAGTTTTATTAATTTTGCAACATAACAAAACCATACGAAAACATAACAAGAAAGAAGAAAACAATACCATAAAATCAGCAGGCAGTGCACGTGGAGCCAATATAATTTACAAGTGGAATGATCAGTAGTACCTGAGCCCAAACCTCCAAGAGAGAAGCACATGAAATGAAATGAAATTGGGTTTGTAAAGCGCATGGCTGCCCTAGAGCGTCCCAGTGCTGTAAAAATAATAAAATAATAATGATAATAACAGAAAACTCAAGAAAGGAAAAGATCTAGGATGTATTGGGGAAGAGAAAGGTTTTAAGTGCTTTTCTAAATTTCTGGTAGGAGGCTTCCATCCGGAGCTCCCTGGGAAGTGCATTCCATTTTTTTGCCGCATTCAACGAGAACCGGCGGCCTCCGGAGCGTGCTTTCCTCACTCTTGGTGTAATGGCCAGATTTTCTCCATCGGACCGAAGGGCTCGGGCTGATTTGTAAGGACGAATCATATCTCTCAAGGCCGGTGGGCCTTTGCCTTGCAGTGTTTTATGGGCGATACAGAGTGATTTAAAGGTGATTCGCTCCTGAATTGGGAGCCAGTGGAGGGCTCTTAACAATGGTTTGGCTGAAGCCCGCCTAGATGCCCCCATAAGCAACCGGGCTGCGGCATTCTGTACTCGCTGGAGAGTATTAATGGAAGCCTGGGGTGCAGCCAAGAAGAGAGCGTTGCCATAATCCAATCTGGACAGGATTAGGCCCTGGATTAGTAGCTTTCTCGATTGAAAGGGCAGGAGGGGGAGTACCTTCCGCACTGCCCGGAGAAGGCCAAAACAACCTCCAGCAACTTTCTGCGCATGGGTCTTAAATGTTAATTGGGGTTCAAACCAGACCCCAAGGCTTTTAATTTTATCCTTGGGTGGAGGAAGTTCACCCATGCAAGGGGGCCAGAGCTCAGAGGGCAGGGATGTCACTTGGTTACCCAGGAGCATGATCTCGGTCTTAGCTCCGTTCAGTTTGAGCTTAGAGTCGGTCATTCAGGCGGAGATTGCAGTTAGACAACTCGAGAGATCGTCTGGGCAGCCCCCTTGATGTGCCAATGAGACGACAAGTTGTGTGTCGTCAGCGTAGCTGATGGATTTGATCCCAAAGGGGGCTATTACCTCCTCTAACGGGGCCATATACACATTAAACAGTGTGGGGCTCAGGGAGGATCCCTGAGGAACCCCACACTGAACAGAGTGGATTTGGACATGGATCCATTTTCCCATATCCTGAAAGATCGTTTGTCCAGGAAGGATTCCAGCCATCTGAGGGCAGATCCTGTGATGCCCAAGTTGGCGAGACGTTTGATCAGGGTTACATGGTCAACGGTGTCGAATGCAGCGCTTAGATCCAGGAGGATCAGGGCCACTGATCCCCCTGAATCCAAGATGCATCTAGCCTCCTCCGTCACCGCTATGAGGGCTGTGTCGGTGCCCTGACCTGGGCGAAAGCCCGTTTGGGAGTTGCTCAATAGACCATTCGTCTCCAGAAACTCTGAGAGCTGCCTTTTCGGCCACTTTGCCCAGTCCCGGGAGCAGGGAGATAGGGCGAAAGTTGGCCAAATCGGAGGTATCTAAACCCGGTTTCTTTAGGAGCGTTTTGATTTTGGCCTGTTTCCAGCTCGGGGGGACAATGCCTGTGGTAAATGAGGTGTTTAGCAGCTCTGTAGCCATAGGGGCTATGGTACTCATAATTTGTTTAAGGATGTGCATCGGGGCAGGGTCAGAAGGAGAACCACTTTTTATGTTCGATAGAGTAGTGCAGAAGTCTTCCCTGGTAATACCGCTAAACGCTTTGAATTGGAGGCTAGTCGAAGCGGGGGAGGGGGCTTCGATAGATGGTGTTACAGGCGATTGAGGGAGGCTGTCAAGAATTTTCTGTATCTTTCCATCAAAGAAGTCTGCTAACTGATCGCATCTTGCTTCAGGGTCATTATGTGCGGTAGTTGGGGCTGGGATTTTAAGAAGCTGATTAACGATTTTGAACGTTTCCCTAGAGGAGTTAGCTGACAGTCTGATTTTCTCCTCAAAGAAAGCTGCCTTCGATTTCTGTCGTGCAGCTTTATAAAGTCTCAGGGCTGCCTGGTAGGAGGCTTTGCTGTTAAGTGCCCAATATTTCCTCCACGTACGTTCGGATTTTTTGCAGGCTTTTCTGAGATCTCTTAATTCGGTCGTAAACCAGGGGGATTTAAAAGTACTGCTCTTTTTTGTAATTAATTTGAGAGGCAGAACCGTGTCCAGAGAATTAGTGAGCCAATTATGGAAGTTTATATCTGCTTGAAGGACATCGGATCCAGCATCGGGAATTGATTGTTCAAGGGCAGTTTTCAGGCTTTCCACCGAAAGCCTCGGCCAAGCTCTTTGAAGTATGCGGGGACGTGAGGCCTTGATCTTTTCGGGAAGGATTTCCCAGGAAAAAGGCACAGCGAAATGGTCCGACCATGGTAGGGGCAGAGGGGACTTCGGTTCAAGCTGGGAATTGTTTGAAAAGATAGGGTCCAACAGATGGCCCTTGTTATGGGTAGCTTCATTGTTTAAGAGATCAAGTTCAAGGGTTTTAAGATTTGAAGTTAGATCGGCGGCTAGTTTATCATTGAGATCGTCAAAATGCAAATTCAGGTCTCCTAGAACAAAAAAATTGGAAGCCCGGGCTGCTGCTACTAAGGTAGCTTCTAATAGAGAGTCTGAAAAATGTTTAAGACTTCCCGGGGGGCGATAGATGAGGAATCCTGAGAGGGAAAGGGTGGGTGAAATCTGGATATTAAAACAAACACTTTCTGAGTCTGAAATTCCGCCTTCTTCGAGTCTACAGGTCAGGGAATCTTTAAAAATTATAGCAAGACCCCCGCCCTTCCCTTGATCTCTATTCTGATGCTGAATGTTAAAGCCGCTTGGAAGTGCAGAGATAATGTCAAAATCAGTATTAGAAGATAGCCATGTCTCCGTAAGGAAAAGCACGTCTAGGTTACAATCTTCAATAAGCAAACTGATCTCTACCGCATGCTTTGGCAGAGATCTGCAGTTGAGTAACGCCATCTCCAGCACTCGGCCGGCCTTCTTATCGTTAGACTCCCTAAGAATAGGGTCAGGGCAGACTTGACAGCGACAGAAAGGGGCGTCAGTCCGGGCCTGCTGATGGCACCCCGGGTCCCCATGATGCCGAAGTGCCAAGAGATCCTCCCGCGAAAATCGCGAAGGTCCCGAAGGAACCACGGGTATAGTGGCTGGCCCTAGGCCCGGTCTGGCCCGGACGGGCCCAGACGGGCTTGCCTCTAGCGTGCCTCCGGCGCGCCATCGGCGCGCCCGCTGCGCCCGCCCGCTGCGCGGACGGGAAATGGTCTTCATTTTAAAGCGCCCGGGCCGTGATTCGCCCGAACGCTAGAGCGCTAACCGGGCTTTCCCTCAAAGATGGCGGCCAAAGTCGTCGCCCTCGAGGAAGCCCGTCTGAGTCCGAGTGTGGCCCTGAATCGGCCCTCGGTAAGCCTGAAGCGGGTACAGTAGCGCGCCCCATCTGTCCCAGGCCAAGTAAGTGCACCTGTGCAATTAACGCAGACAACAACAATTTTTAAAACAAGTATTTAAGAACAGGTATATGTGCAAAAGGAGCAATTAAAATCAGGATCAGTTGCCTAACTCCCGGCTTTCCGCCTCAGGAGTGCTCTGTTATCAAGTTAGAATTAGCAATGCCTCGTTCTATCTGTTGCTTTTAAGGCGCCCGCGCCGTGATTCGCCCGAACGCTAGAGCGCTAACCGGGCTTTCCCTCAAAGATGGCGGCCAAAGTCGTCGCCCTCGGGGAAGCCCGTCTGAGTCCGAGTGTGGCCCTGAATCGGCCCTTGGTAAGCCTGAAGCGGGTACAGTAGCGCGCCCCAACTGTCCCAGGCCAAGTAAGTGCACCTGTGCAATTAACGCAGACAACAACAATTTTTAAAACAAGTATTTAAGAACAGGTATATGTGCAAAATGAGCAATTAAAATCAGGATCAGTTGCCTAACTCCCGGCTTTCCGCCTCAGGAGTGCTCTGTTATCAAGTTAGAATTAGCAATGCCTCGTTCTATCTGTTGCTTTTAAGGCGCCCGGGCCGTGATTCGCCCGAACGCTAGAGCGCTAACCGGGCTTTCCCTCAAAGATGGCGGCCAAAGTCGTCGCCCTCGGGGAAGCCCGTCTGAGTCCGAGTGTGGCCCTGAATCGGCCCTCGGTAAGCCTGAAGCGGGTACAGTAGCACGCCCCAACTGTCCCAGGCCAAGTAAGTGCACCTGTGCAATTAACGCAGACAACAACAATTTTTAAAACAAGTATTTAAGAACAGGTATATGTGCAAAATGAGCAATTAAAATCAGCATCAGTTGCCTAACTCCCGGTTTTCCGCCTCAGGAGTGCTCTGTTATCAAGTTAGAATTAGCAATGCCTCGTTCTATCTGTTGCTTTTAAGGCGCCCGGGCCGTGATTCGCCCGAACGCTAGAGCGCTAACCGGGCTTTCCCTCAAAGATGGCGGCCAAAGTCGTCGCCCTCGGGGAAGCCCGTCTGAGTCCGATTGTGGCCCTGAATCGGCCCTCGGTAAGCCTGAAGCGGGTACAGTAGCGCGCCCCAACTGTCCCAGGCCAAGTAAGTGCACCTGTGCAATTAACGCAGACAACAACAATTTTTAAAACAAGTATTTAAGAACAGGTATATGTGCAAAATGAGCAATTAAAATCAGGATCAGTTGCCTAACTCCCGGCTTTCCGCCTCAGGAGTGCTCTGTTATCAAGTTAGAATTAGCAATGCCTCGTTCTATCTGTTGCTTTTAAGGCGCCCAGGCCGTGATTCGCCCGAACGCTAGAGCGCTAACCGGGCTTTCCCTCAAAGATGGCGGCCAAAGTCGTCGCCCTCGGGGAAGCCCGTCTGAGTCCGAGTGTGGCCCTGAATCGGCCCTCGGTAAGCCTGAAGCGGGTACAGTAGCGCGCCCCAACTGTCCCAGGCCAAGTAAGTGCACCTGTGCAATTAACGCAGACAACAACAATTTTTAAAACAAGTATTTAAGAACAGGTATATGTGCAAAATGAGCAATTAAAATCAGGATCAGTTGCCTAACTTCCGGCTTTCCGCCTCAGGAGTGCTCTGTTATCAAGTTAGAATTAGCAATGCCTCGTTCTATCTGTTGCTTTTAAGGCGCCCGGGCCGTGATTCGCCCAAACGCTAGAGCGCTAACCGGGCTTTCCCTCAAAGATGGCGGCCAAAGTCGGCGCCCTCGGGGAAGCCCGTCTGAGTCCGAGTGTGGCCCTGAATCGGCCCTCGGTAAGCCTGAAGCGGGTACAGTAGCGCGCCCCAACTGTCCCAGGCCAAGTTAGTGCACCTGTGCAATTAACGCAGACAACAACAATTTTTAAAACAAGTATTTAAGAACAGGTATATGTGCAAAATGAGCAATTAAAATCAGGATCAGTTGCCTAACTCCCGGCTTTCCGCCTCAGGAGTGCTCTGTTATAAGCCCATTATAGGTTCCCACCCTTCTGTAAGACCCATGCACTCCCCCTCCATGACAGTCATCCAAGCGTCGATCCATTTGGAAATCCACTACATCCTGCCCACATAGTCCATGTCAAACCCTGTGACACTAGGCACCACCCCACCTAAGTGATCGATCTGATCCCGTGCCTCGATCCACACACCCCTCGCAGGCGAAGAGCCTACTGTGTCAGAATCATCCACAGCAATTTACCCCTTGCAACTCACCCGAGGACAAGCCATCATTATGGCGTTCCATGCAGGCAAAATCCATACCTTCTGCACTCCTCTGGCCTCTTCCCAGCGAAGGGCCTCCCTTTCACAGTTTGCCCATTTCGCCAGCTAACCCTCATCAATATATGTCCAGACACCGAGTGAATTTCGGACTCATCGTTAACTGGTACTGAGGAAGAATCAAGGTCAGATTCAGAAACCTATCCATAAACCTCTAGGCTGCATGCACTCATGAAGACCCAGAAGACACAACGTCTAATAAGGCGACAAGGAGGGGCAAGTCCTTACCATATGCAAAAAGCCGGCATCCTCAATAGCACATCGCAGTCGTACCAATGTTGCCAGTGTGTATGCACAGAGGGGTAAGGTAAGCCTATTGGAAAAAAATTAAATTAGATAAGCTTGAAGCATGCATTCTGGGACACCCACAAGGTGCACTCCAGTACACTCCTCCAAGCCTGGTCAGTCAGTGGCGTTCCAAAAACCTAGTTTTAGCCCTCCGGGAGCTCCACCAGGTCAAGCTGGGTACACTGCAGGAGGGCCCTAAACAACATGGTGGCTGCTTTGGTCAGCCCCGTGATGAGGAAAAGAAGGTGAAAACAATCATGTTCTAGCTGTTCCGCCACTCCAGAGTTCCACCACTCACCCACCAGTGTGGCGTACAAGAAGAAATGCCCAAATAGGACTTCATAAGACTCCCAGAGGGTTAAGAAGGGACGATATTTACCACCCACTAAAATATCACCCATCACTGCAACCATGGCTGCCGTTCAGCGATGGAGACCAACCAGCCCCCTCGTTGCTTCCAGTGTTAAGCAAACAGGATCGGGAGCTTGTGCGTACACAGTGTTGTGGTATGTGTCCTCTTAAGGGCTCTGGCCCCAAAACAGCATGCTTTTCTGATGAGCAAGTTTAGATTCTGCAGTCTAGAGGCCGGGACACCCTCCATACTATACTAGTCAGTAGCTCCCTAGTCGAGGAAACCCTCACTCGAGTACCAACAGCATCCCACAATTAGAACCACCAACGAGCCACCCATTGCAACAATCCATCTAAATAATACAATTCCAGAGCGGAGGCTGCCAAACTGCCCTCCAGCACCAGCAGATGTAAATTCCAAAGTGCAGCAAGGTGTTGCGACGTGCCCCTTTATAATAATTAGTTGTACTTCATAGTCTGAAGTTTGATGCTGTCCTTGCTGCAGGTGTGCTGAGAACCTCCAAAGATTGTGAGCTTTTCAGCAAGATGAGCAGGGGTGTTGGAAATGACGGTTTTGTAAGAGATGTGACTGGCTTTAACCCGTTCACTGCTTCTGTCGACCAACAGCCGTCGCGAGCACTACCTGGCTGGTGCTGTGCACGTCCATTGGCCGTAGCGGCCCTGCCCACTCTTTAAAACCGGTAAAGGGGTTAAAGAAGGTACAGAAAGGCATGAGAAGCCAATGTAGATCCATCAGGATGGGGTGATGAAATCATATTTCCTCATTCCCTAGATGAGATGTGCTGCGCCATGTAGGATACTCATAAGGGGTGTCAGTGGGGAGTCTGGGAGCCTATGGAGCTGGGTATTACAGCTATCCAGATGCAATAGTACGAGGGCTTGAATAGCAGTTCTGAATTTGCGTTCAGGAAGAAATAGTTTCACTTTCTTTAGAAGGGAGAACTGGTACTATGCTGTCTTGTCCTTGTATTTTTTGGCAGTGCGTTCCTTGAATGTGTTTGGTATCCAGGGTGAATGCAAGTTACTTGGCATTTTGTGAAAGTTGAGTTTGAAACAGCCAAGATTCATGTCATTGAGCCAGGTTTTTAATGTTTCCTGTTTGTTTTGCTTTGCAAATGCCAGGAGCCCTGTCTTGGTTGGGTGGATCTTCAGGTAGGCATGGGACCGTGATGTCTGGATGATGTGGTGAGAGTATGTGGCCTTACGGCTAGAGCGGTCAACCTCAAAGATGGGGAACCAGGTTCGAGTCTCTGCAGGGGCGCTCAACATCCTGTGATTCTCGGCAAATCACTTAATCTTCCAGTGCCCAACAAAAATTAATGTGTCCTTGTGTAACATAACTGGTGCTCATGTAAAGTGCTCTGATACTTTCGGGTCAAGTTTGCGCTATATAAAACTCAGAAAAAAGAAAACAAATGTGTATGCAGTGTTTGAGGCATTGATTTTCTGAAACAGATAAGACTTTCAAGTACTGTTGTGAATCATCGACATACTGGAGAATCTCAATGCTGTTGCCTGTGAGTACAACACCAAGTGGCTCCATGTAGAGGATGAGGTTGAAGATGATAAGACATTTATGGAACCTTGGTGGACCATAGGTAATATATGTTACTGCTGCCCAATTTTGATTGTACCCAGTGTATCAACTTTCGCTCTTGATCACACTAAATGATTGTTTAGCCCAGACAGAGCCCCACCCCCAAATTCCACCCATAGTGTCCAGCTCAATTGGGTGAGTACCTGCACATTTTGTTTCTCATTTAAAACATTGCTAAACCCTATGTGTTGCTCTCATTAATTTATCTACTCTGCAACTACCACGAAATAACATGATTTTTTGCAGTTGTAGCAAAACACACCAGCGTTCAACTGTCCATGTAATTGTATTGGCCTGCAGATCGGCAACTCGCTCACTTAATGGAAACTCGTCAACTTAGATACATAAAAAACAAGCTTGGACAATGCCAATCATAGTATTTTATATGGTAAAATGTTTTTTTCCAAGCTTCATTAAGAAACAAAGAACAGGTGCCTCCTGGGCATGACACACTGTAAAAACGCCAAAAGCAGGACTATTTTGGAGGAAAAAGGCAGATTTCACAAGAGTGCACCAAGTGAGGGAAGCAGGAGTCACTGGATTGACTCACTTCCGTGCCTAGGAGGACACATGCTACCATCAGAGCAAAACGTTCCTCCCTTTAGCAGTCGCATCAGTAGACATCAAAGCATAATAATTATTAAAGCAAACCAGGGGCGTAATGCTGTGGCGCAAAGGGTTGGGGTGGCAACCCTCCAGGTGGACCCCAACCCTTCAACGGGGCCCATTAAGCCTAAGGACCACGAACATCTGTGAGCCATGGTAGATGTTGGACCCGTCCTTTTTTGGCAGATTCACCCAGAAACATTTTGCTTTTGCCTAGCCTGTTTCTGTAACCTGGTGTTGGTGATTTTAGGCCTCTGCGCACTTTTTCAATGTGGTACAGTGTAAAGTGCGTGAGCTCTCTGTGTATGTGTGGTGAGTAACCTGCCCTCCCATAGGAATGCATGGGGAATATGTGTTACCATGGCAGTTCCTGATGTGTGGGGGGTGCAGGGTCGAGTTTGGTATGTGCGAACTCGTGACATTGAATGCTGCGCAATGATGTATGCAGCATGATTGTGTCTAGTGTGGAAGTGCCACTTCTAGAAGTTGGCATGTTAGTGTAATTTGTGTCTGGCGTGTGATTGACTGGAGCTGGCTGGTGAGCCTGGCTCCAGGAGTCAGGATGGGTCTGCCCAGTGGTGAATGGAGAGATTAGCATGCTGATGTGTGGGAGGGGTACACCTGGGACCTGAATAGGGCTGGGCTTTCCCCACACAATGCTGGTTCCACCCCCTGTGGTGCGTCTGATGTCCCAAGCCTGGCCAGTGAAAGGAGTTCCCCATAACCAGTTGTAGCTGGTTCTCACATTGCCTACACCCTGCTAGACAAAGGCTTTTGCTGTATAAAAAGGGTGCTGTGACACTCTAAAGATGTTCTTGTTTCTGACTGGAATCAACCAGGGGCGTGTTGCTGCTGGGGCCCAGGGGAAGGCTTGCTTCCCTGGGTCCTGCCCAGCCCCTGGACTGCTGATGGACCTGGATGCCTGGAGGATCTCTGTTTGCATGGGGTTCCCTTTGCTTCACTTTTCCCCCAGGACCTTTTTTTCTTTGAATCCTGAGCTGCTGGGACCCTTCTTGCTGTAGGGGTCACTTCTGGGGCCTCTGATGGGTTCTGTGCCTCAGCGCCTCGTGGGCGCTTTATTTTTCCATGTATGGGCAGAGCGCTGTTGTTTTCCCTTTGAGGGAAGCGCTCCTGCCCCTTTTATGCTTATTTGCAATTTTTTATTATACGGGAGCCCACCCCGTTTATGTGCTCCGTAGCGAGTGCCCACCTCGCTTCTATATTTTGTTTTGGTACAGAGGGTGCCCACCCCTCTTTTCTGCCCTAAAATCGCCAGAGAAATCGCCGTCCTCAACCCCGGGCCGTGGACGGAAAACCGAAGGGGCCGCGCTCTGATTGAGCCGCTGTTGGGGGCTGGTCCCGTGGAGCCGCGCTCTGATTGGTGGGTCCCCGGGAAGAAGCTGCCGCGTCCCGAAGGGCTCGTCCAGTGAGCCGCGCTAGGATTGTGCAGCGCGTTGAATCTCCCAGGGAGAGGGAGAAGAAGCATGGAGGCTGGTCGGCAGGGCTCCCGTGAGCTGAGGGAGCCCTGCAGCATCTGAGGAGTTCCCGGTGGAGCGCGGTGCAGCGGATCTCTGCGAGGATCTCAGGAGTGAGAGAGCCCCGCCCGCTGCCACCACCGAGAGAAGTGCTGAGAGGAGCCCCGCCCGCACAGGACCGGTGAGTGGGGCTCGGGGGTTTTGGCCGAAGTACGGCCCAGGGACAGTGGTGCATTTAGGGCGGCCCCAGATGGCAGTGGGCCGCCCCAACGTTATTACTGAGCCTGTGTGGCTCTAGCTCGGCCATATTTATTTAAAGCGCCAGCGCTCCCTATACTGGGCCCAAATTAGTTAAGGGGCCATGTGTGTATTTCTATAGCCCCGTGGCTCTAACGTTGGACACATTTGTTTATAGAGGGCCAGTGAGAGCCCAAGCCGTATTTTTGTGGCCAGAGCCTGAGAGCTCCTACGTTTGGGGGCACCTGTGATTGTGCAAGGGGCCAGTGGGCTCCTGGGGTGCAGTTGATTGCCCAGAGCCTGTGTGGCTCCAGCATGTGGCGCAGATGTGACTTTGAGGACCTGTGTCCTGTCCCCAGTGTTTGAGGGACCTGTTCATTTTCAGAGCCAGAGGGCTCCAACAGTTGGCGCAGTTTGGTTTCTAGGGTCAGTGAGGGCCCTGTCGCAGTTTTTATGATTCCCAGCTGCCCAGCAATTAGCGGGCAGCTGCACCGTTTAGGCGCCAAGGGAGAAAGAGTCCCTGTGAGGGACGGAGATGGCACAGTGGTGCCAGGCCTTCTACAGCTGCGCAGCACTTAGTGCCAGCTGCAACGTTTAGGCCCTGTTACTGTTCCCAGCTGCCCAGCAAGTAGTGGGCAGCTGGGAACAGCCCGCCCACGCCGGTGGCGCACCCCTGACTGGCGCTGCATGGCAGCGCACCCTGACATTCTGGACACAGGGCATTTGAGCCCTTCTTGAGATGGAAAGTTGGCCATGGGGCTGGTATGTGGGTAGGGCGCAAGGCCTTAATGTGATTTTTGCGCAATGTGATTTTACTATGTTTATGATGGTAATTGCCTAATGTGATTTTTGCGCAATGTGATGTTACTATGATTATGAGGTTATTTTACCTATGTAGGTTTATGTTAGTGAGAGTTTACTTCACTGCGAGTTACGCCCCTAAATGTGATTTATTCTTAGGAGGCAGAGTCTAATGTGTTTAGACTAGTGAGGAGATTGCCTACTGTATTTTTACTGGTTAGGCCTAAAAATGTGATTATTGCGTAATGTGCTTTGCCTTTATGCTTGTGTTATCAATCAATCAATCAATCAATCAAGGCATTTGTATAGCGCGCTACTCACCCGCTTGGGGTAGGGGTGGACCGCTACTGCTCGAACAGCCAGGTCTTGAGTTGCTTCCTGAAGGCGAGGTGGTCTTGGGTCAGGCGGAGGTGGGTGGGGAGGGAGTTCCACGTCTTGGCGGCCAGGTAGGAGAAGGATCTTCCTCCCGTTGTGGCTCTTCGGATGCGGGGGACGGCAGCGAGGGCGTGGCTGGTCGATCGAAGCTGGCGGGTGGGAGTGTAGAAGTTCAGGCGGTCGTTGAGGTATCTTGGGCCTTGGTTGTGGAGAGCTTTGTGTGCGTGGGTGAGGAGTCGGAACGTGATTCTCTTGCTGACAGGGAGCCAGTGCAGGTTTCTCAGGTGTGCGGAGATCTGGCTGTGTCGGGGGATGTCCAGGATGAGTCGTGCTGAGGCGTTCTGAATGCGCTGGAGTCTTTTCTGGAGTTTTGCGATGGTTCCGGCGTAGAGGGAGTTGCCGTAGTCCAGTCGGCTGGTGAAGAGGGCCTGGGTGACCGTCTTCCTGGTTCGGTGGGGATCCACCGGAAGATCTTACGCAGCATGCGTAGGATGTTGAAGCATGACGAGGAGACGGCGTTGACTTGTCTGGTCATGGAGAGGGAGGAGTCCAGGATGAAGCCCAGGTTGCGTGCGTGGTCTGTGGGTTTGGGTGCACTGCCCAGGGCAGGGGGCCACCAGGAGTCGTCCCAGGCAGAGGGCGACGATCCCAGAATGAGTACTTCCATCTTATCTGAGTTCAGTTTCAGGCGGCTGTTCATCATCCACTCGGCTACGTCTTTCATCTTTTCGTGTAGGTTGGTTCTGGCGGTGGCGGGGTCGTTGGTGAGGGAGAGGATCAGCTGGGTGTCGTCGGCGTAGGAGATGATGTTGAGGTTGTGTTGGCATGTGATGGCCGCGAGGGGGCTCATGTAGATGTTGAACAGCGTGGGGCTGAGTGATGATCCTTGTGGTACGCCGCAGATGACTTTGGTGGCTTCTGATCTGAACGGGGGAAGGCGGACTCTCTGTGTCCTTCCGGCGAGGAAGGAAATGATCCATCCCAGTGCCTTCTCCTGGATTCCGATGTTGTGGAGGCACTGCACTAGGGTGCGGTGGCAGACCGTGTTGAACGCCGCGGAGAGGTCCAGGAGGATGAGGGCCGCTGTTTCCCCATTGTTGAGCAGGTTCGGATATCCTCGGTGGCTGCGATGAGGGCGGTCTCGGTGCTGTGGTTGGCCCGGAAGCCGGACTGCGAGTGGTCGAGGGATCCATTCGTCTCGAGGAAGGCGGCCAGCTGTCTGTTGGCGGTCTTCTCGATGACTTTGGCAGGAAACGAGAGGAGCGTGATGGGGCGGTAGTTTTTGAGGTCGGTGGGGTCTGCTGATGGTTTCTTCAGTAGGGCGCTGAGGTCGGCGTGCTTCCAGCTCTCTGGGAAGGTTGCGGTGTCGAAGGAGGCGTTGATGATGTCCCGTAGATGGGGTGCGATGACGGAGTCGGCCTTGTTGAAGACGTGGTGAGGGCAGGGGTCGGTTGGTGATCCGGAGTGGATGGAGTTCATCGTGCGAATGGTGTCTTCGATGTTGATCGGGGTCCAGGCGCGGAGGGTGGTGGTGGGGGGCACTTGTGCGGTCGTAGGGTGCATCTGCTGTGTGCTGAAGCTGTTGTGTATGTCTACGATCTTGCTGTGGAAGAACGAGGTGAGCGAGTTGCAGAGGTCTTGTGATGGGGTGATGTCGTTGTTTCCGGCGCTGGGGTTGGAGAGCTCTTTGACGTTGTTGAAGAGTTCCTTGCTGTTGTGGGCATTGTTGTCCAGTCGTTCCTTGAATGCGGTTTTCTTGGTGGCGTGGATCAGTTGGTGGTGTTTTCGAGTGGCGAGCTTGAGGGTGGTCATGTTGTCTGGTGTCGGGTCTCTGCGCCAGGCTTTCTCGAGAGCTCGGCAGGTCTTCTTGGAGCTCTTGAGTTCGTCGGTGAACCAGGATGCTTTCTTGCTGCCGGGTCTGCTGGGAGGGGTCTTCAGTGGAGCGAGGTCGTCCGCGCAGTTGCTGATCCACCTTGTGAGGTTGATGGCGGCTTGGTTGGGGTTCGCTGAGCAGGTGGGAGGGTTCTGGCTCAGGGATGCGACGAGCTGGTCGGCTGTGATCTTGTTCCAGCTTCTGCGGGGAACCTGTTGCTGGTGGTGGTGGAGCGTGGTCCTTCTGAAGCTGAAGTGGACGCAGCTGTGGTCCGTCCAGTGGAGTCCGGTGGTGTGGCTGAAGGAGATGTCCTTGCTGGAGGAGAAGACTGGGTCAAGCGTGTGGCCGGCGTAGTGGGTGGGGGTGGTCACCAGTTGCTTGAGTCCGAGGTTGGCGAGGTTGTCCAGCAGGGTGGTGGTGTTGCGGTCGTTGTTGTTCTCCAGGTGGAAGTTGAGGTCCCCGAGGAGGATGTAGTCAGCGGAGGGGAAGGCGTGCGGGCTGATGAAGTCGGCGATATCTTCGCTGAATTGTGTGCGTGGTCCCGGGGGTCTGTAGATGAGGGTGCCTCTGAGGGTGGTCTTGGGGTCGGTGTGGATCTGGAAGTGCAGGTGTTCGGCGGCTGTGAATGTGTCCTCGGAGTTGGTCGTGATGCGGATGGTGTTCTTGTGGACGATGGCGATGCCTCCTCCAGTCTGATTGACGCGGTCTCTCCGGGTGATCTTGTATCCATCCGGGATGGTGATGGCGATGTCTGGCGCTGAGGAGGCGTTCATCCAGGTGTCCGTCAGGAAGGCGACGTCTGGAGCCGTGGTGTTGAGGAGGTTCCAGAGTTCTACGGCGTGTCTGTGGACGGAGCGGGTGTTGAGCAAGATGCATTTCAGGTGGTTGCCGCTGGTGCTCGGCTTGGTGGGTGCGGGTGCAGTGCAGGTCCAGACGCAGGAGAACTTGCAGGATTGGCAGGTGAAGGGTCTGTGGGTGCGTCCTGGGGTGGCTCGGTGGCAGCCGGGGGTCCAGCCGGTGTTGAGAGCGTTGAGGATGGTGTGGTCGTAAATCCGGCGGGTGGGCTGGCATCCACGGGGGGCAGGGGGTCTGGCGCTGGGCGCGGTCCAGGCACGGACGGGCGCAGACGGGCTTACCTTTGGCACACCTTCGGCGCGCAATCGGCGCGCCCGCTGCGCGTACGCATGCACTCTGCCATATATGGAGAGTGGGGGGGGGGCGGGGCGAGGGAGGAGCAGCTGGGAGGCGGGAGCGGGGTGGCGAGTGGGGGGGAGTGTGCGGGGATGCCAGAGGGAGCGGGGGTGGGGCCGCAGGGGAGCAGCGGCAGGGAGCGGGGTGGGGCAGGGAACAATGAGGGACAGAGGGAAAAACTGAGGGCACATACGAGAATGAGAACGGCAGCAAAGTAAAAGTACAGTACAGATAACAACGAAAAACTGCAGCAGTAGATCAGCTACAGCAAGCAGGCACAGGGACAGTCAGGGACAGGGGCCAAACCAAGGCTGGGGCAGTCTTGACTCGGCAGCGACAGCGGGAGGAGAGCGGGCACACTCGGGGTGGCCACGCAGCAGGAGGAGCGACCGGGCCGATTACTTCTAAATGTGCTCATGCTTAGAAGTTTGCTTTGCCTAGTATGTTATACTAGAGAGGTTATGTGTCCATGCGTGATCTATGCCTATGGTTATTAGTATTGCGTAGTGTGTACCTACCTGTTACCAGTGATTACTGGTTGTGATCTATAATTGTGATTTGATGTGACAGTTATTCTAAGTGCTAGTTCTACTAAGTGCTGATTCTGACAGTGGCCCACGTGGTCCTGTCCTGGTGTAAATAATCCCTTGTGAATATTGCCCGTGCCAGTTGGCACAATGTATATTGTGTGATTACTATCTGATGTGTTTTGACAATACAAAAGTTATTTTTATATAACCTTGTGTGGAGTTCCTTTTGTGGTGTGTCTAGGATGTTGTTGCTGTTGTGTGCGTGCGCAAATGCTTTACACATTGCCTCCCAGATAAGCCTGTCTGCTCGTGCCAAGCTACCAAGGGGTTGAGCTGGGGTTATCTTGGCGTGTGACCCCCTTGCCCTGACTAGAATGGTGGTTTCTGCCTGGCTTTGGCGTAAGCCTTAGCCAACCAGAAGTCCCAGTTCTAACAGTAGACTTATAGGCTCCTCACCACATTCTTCTGAAGGTCCCCATCATTTTGTGTGACACCACTAAAGGAAACAAGCTAAGGTAGCAGACATTGCTCAGGCACCAACAATTGCAGGCTACCTATCATAAACTAAAAACCCAGAATACTGCATGAAGAGAACGAAGCATGCCTGCGAACACATGTGAAGATATACAAAAAACTGATCTGCCCACAAGCACAAAGATATAGACACTGCTGCATATTTGTGACTTCTTCCCACCTGGACAGAGATCATTACAAACTTTGCACAAGCATGACTAGACAACTAAGCACATGTTGGGTCCCACACTAAAACACAAAATTGAAAAAAAAAGAAAAGTGTATACAATAACAAGAAATACAGCATTTCTACAACAGCCTCAGTAAATGATGCATGCAATCCTTTCCGTCACATATGAACATATAAACATATGCAATGCAAAACGTTGAATTAGAGGGAGCTCAAAATGACAATTTAGCAATGTCTGTGGATTCATGACTAAGCTAAGATTTATAGGAGACAAAACATCCAGAATAACTATGTTGCACAAGGTCAACTTTTCCTTTTGACAAGGTGCGAGATTCACGACATAATATGACAAACACAATCACTTTTTCATACAAACGTCCATCCACCATCATGTAGCAAATAAATTGCTATCATATGGCCACCCACCAAAAGCCTCATACAGATGCATGTCCAACATTATATACCCACTTAATCACCACTATACGCTCTTTTCATTTCATGTATTTATTGTCATTTTGGTTCCAACGTCCATTGACAAAAAAATGAAAAGCAATAAAACCATCTTAAAATTAATTAATAGCAGATAAATTAAATAAATCACATCTTGCCCATTCCATCACACTCCGGCGTGCACCAATTTATTGTAATTCAATCCAGTGGACAATATCATATAAAGGACCCAATACCCGAACATCAGTAATGTGCGATTGCAAAATACAAAAGTCAGTAAACAATTATAAAATGAATAACTGTCTAGGAATCACTTTAGAGGCTTTACATCGAATGAACAAGGCAGAATAAAAGAATGTGGCTACTATAAAGTCAACTGTAGGGTTCGCATTGGTCTTAGAAATTCTTAATGCCACAAGATACTGCCTTATCCAATGTAGTTTACAAAGCAGCTTTACCCATTTGGATCTTGCTCTACTATATGCTTTAAAAAAAAATATGACCTTCTCTTCTATCCTGGGTCTTACAAGATAGACAAGTGTTGGAGCTTTCACCAACAGCTTGCACATTCCTGCAAAAAGAGGCTGTTGGTAGAGTTCCCAACCTGATCTAGCTAACCTTGGTTGGATATAATCTAAAAAAAGTCTCAAAAGTATAATCTCATTTAATTAAGAAAAAATCACCAGTGAACCGAACCAGGGAAGATGAAGAAAGACATTTTTCATGACTTGATTGGCATTGATAGGCAAAGAGCACATAGCCGAACCAAGGAATTTTAGAGGCACTCAAGTTCTCCAAAACATCTAACACACTCCCTCTATAGAGTGAGAGATTTTCTACCATACAAACTCAAACCCAGCACACAATATCCACAATTTCACGTGATCTACTATGTATTTTGGGGTCATGCCTAGTCGATTGGTCGCAGAGGGGAGTTCTGGGGGAGGGTCAAAGGAGAGCTGAGAAAGGTATGTTCCACTTTTTAATTTTAAGAGAGTCACAATGACCCCATATCTCTGAGTCATACAAAGCTGCACAAGCTGCCTATTTATACCTCTAGGCCCGGCGACAACGGATGATTTGCGGCCAGGCCCGGACTGGCCATTGCGGGCACCAGGCAATCCCCAGGTTGGCCGCAAGGGTGGGGGCCGGTTTTGGGCCCCTGGGGGCCATTTTTGTTACAGAGCCGCTTTTGCAGCATAGCTGCAAAATCGGCCCTGTAACAAAATCGGCCGAAAACCGGCCTTGGCAAAGAGCTCGGTCGCACCCCCAACCCCTGTGGGGGGAGGGGGCTGGCCGAGCACTTTGCCAGGGCCGGTTTTGGTTCCCAGTCCGGCACTGTTTGCGGCTCTCTTAGCAAAATTATTTACAGCAAATGCCCAATGGTTAAGTAAAGCAGTACTTTTATCAATTTGTTTGGACCAGGAGCTGGGGTCAGTGATCTGAATTCCAAGATGATCGAATTCCCTGACTCTCTCCAAGGGGCTCCCTCCTAGAGTAGTTTTTGGATGATACTTCTTATGTGGATTAATAAAACATTAATTATGTTTTGTATGTATTTAACTCCAAACTATGGGTGAAGCAAAACAACATAGACCTATCTAGCAGAATCTGTTGGCATTTTTTCAGTTTTTGACATCAGCAGAGTGTCATCTGTAAAAAGAAGAGCTGGCACTTTATTTTCAGCCAAGATGGGGGGATCATTGGTACAGTTTATTAAGAAATCTATACTACCATTAATAAAAATTAGGAACAAGGCAGGAGCCAAAACACACCCCTGTCGGGCTCCTTTTGTTCCTCTTTTTTACTGCAATTGTGATAGTAAGCTCACAATTGGAGCCCCACCTGATCTGGGTAAAACTATCAGAATGTAATAATTTGAGTAAGTCTCTAGAGGTCGTCTCAGTTGGTCTCTCCACGATGCTACACCACTCCTGGACTACAGAACTGGTAATCAACCTTATCTTAAGCACATCCCTCACCTGACCTTGATCCTGCTCTCCCTCTAGGACATGTACTCTTCGAACTTTCCCTCGACCGTGGACACCCTGCCATTTGACCGATGCCTGGTGGAGCTACCTGCTACCTGAAGAGGAGACGGGCTGTGGATCCCCCATCGGCCGTCACCTACCCAGCCGAACATTGGGCAGACATTCCTTCGTCTCTCTGTTGTATCCCCCTCCTACCCCTTCACCCTACCCACTACCCCTTTCCCCCTCTAAGCTCCCTTCTTCTTGCCTTTTATCCCTTTAATGTTTTTCTGTTGAGACCTAGCTATCTGACCAATGCCCGGTGGAGCTAACTGATAGCTGAAGAGGAGATGGGCTGTGGATTCCCCCTCAGCCGTGACCTACCCAGCCGGACCTTGGGCAGACTTTCCCTTTGTCTCTCCATTGTATCTATATCCTACCCCTTTCTCCCATACCCCCTTACCCTCCTCACTCCATTTTCCTTTTCTTTTAGGCTCCTTAAATGTTTTTACTGGTATCATTGGAAATATGTAACTGATGTAAGTTTGCAACTATGTAGAACCTTATGTAAAGTGCTCTGATACCTTCAGGTCTAGCCAGCGCTATATAAATAAATACATAAATAAATAAATAAATAAATAAGAGGTCCAAGGGGATTCCTAGCACTTGCAGAACTTCCCACAACTTGCCCCTTGGGACCACATCAAAAACTGCGCGGAGGTCAAGAAAGGCAACATAAAGACTACGCCCCACACCCAGTAGATCCACTGTCTTCCATTTTATCAGAAAAAATGAAAAACTTGGTCAACTGTACATATATCTTCCCTAAAGCTAGCTTGATATTAGCTATTGATGTCTTTTTCTAGCAGTCACGTTGTTAATTTGTCGAGAACCTGTCTACAAAAGATCTTTTGAGGCTATCAATTTGAGCTGACAGGACGGTAGTTATTAGGATCTGTTTGAGATCCCTAATTGTGAATTAGAACAATCACTGCTCCCTTCTAAGTTTCTGGGACTGGGGCACCAGTAACTTTAACATTAAAAAGAGCCTTAATATATGAGATTCATACGTCAGGCTCAGACTTAAAAAGGTCACCCGGAATTTTTTCTAGGCCAGGTGCTTTACTCACTTTTTGGGCTAGTGGGCATCTATTGTCTCCTTTAAGGTAAAAGTCTTTCTCGACACACATGAAGCAGCCACTCAAAACCGGGCATTGTCTAGGCTAGACTCTAAAACTATAAGGCACGTAGGGTCATTATAGAGGCCTCCAAAGTACTTAACCCATTCATTAGCCTGAATTTCTGGTTCCATTGGTCTATCGCTTCCCCAGTGAGATACAATGTGCCAGAAATGTTAAAAGTTTTTAGAAGAGGCAGCTTCTAGAAGATTGCCCCATATGCCTGCTTCCCATTTTACTCTAGCCCCTCTGATCAGTTTTGAATGCAGCCCTAGATAACTTTATTTCTCCTTTATCACCTGATCTAATAGCTGCTATAAGATCGAGTTTCCCACGGCGGCATTTTTGCCAGACCGTAATATATTGTGCGTCCTAACACTTTTACAAAAATGCCTTTAAATCTTTAAACAATAATACATGCATACACATTAAAAATAAGGGAATTTCGAAGTTAGTACTGGTGATTTCCAGTTTCTTGCTTACTACATCATATATGGAGCACATAACTGCTGTTTTGCCACAGATGCTAGCCCATTTGACATTTTTCCGATTATTATAAACAACAAGAGCTTCAGCTTGTGAACTAGAAGAGTCTCAAGCAAGTCAATCACTAAAGAGACATTTAAATATAAAGCTAAAGGATTGTTGTCACTCTCTTGTCTATCTAGTACCTTCATAGCCTTCAGCGCATGCCACAAAGAAACATCAATAAATATGTAATCAATGATACTTGGGTAGGAACCTCTCTTAAATGTAGGAGTCACCAGGCTCAGGGACCAGCACCTCCCTGGGGCTATGCAAATGAAGGGAGGGGGCTGAATGGCCCCCTCCTGGAGTCCTTGTTGGCCCTGGGGACCGCCACCCCCAGGGCCGGCTACTGAAATGTCCCGGGGTGCCCACCCCCGGGACATTGCTGTTTGCAATGACAAGGCAGGAGCACCGATCCCACCCTGTCATAGCAAACTCTGCTTTGCCTCATTGAAGCGAGAGCAGGAAACCTTCTCTCACTTTAACGAAGCACAGCAGGATTGCATTTGAGCAAGGGAAGCTGCATGTTAGCAGCTCACCTCTTTTTGCAAATCTCTTCTACTTTCTGCACCTCTCTTCCCTCTTTCTGCATGTCTGTTGCCTCTTTCTGCAACGCATTTGCTTCTTTCTGCACCCCTCTTGCCTCTTTCTGCACCCTTCTTCCCTCTTTCTGCACCTCTGTTGCCTTTTTCTGTACCCCTCCTACTTCTTTCTGCACCCTTCTTGCCTCTTTATGCACCTCTCTTGCAAATTTCTGCACCCCTCTTGCAAATTTCTGCACCCTTTTACCTGTTTCTGCAACTCTCTTGCCTCTTTCTGCAGTTCTATTCTGTACCTCTGTTGCTTCTTTTTGCACTCTTTTTGCCTCTTTCGGCACCCTGTTGCTTCATTCTACACTTTCCATGCTTCTTTCTGCACCTGTCTTGCTTCTTTCTGCACCCTTGTCTCTTTCTGCACTCGTCTTCCCTATTCCTGTACCTTTCCTGCCTGTTTCTGCATCTCACTTGCCTCTTTCTGCCCTACTCATGCTACTTTTGACACCTCTGTTGCTTCTTTCAGCAATTCTCTTGCCTCTTTCTGTACTTCTCTTGCCTCTTTCTGCACTTCTCTTGCCTGTTCCTGCACCCCTCATGCCTCTTTCTGCACCTGTATTCCTTCTTTTTGAAAATCTCTTGCCTCTTTCTAAACCTCTCTTCCCTCTTTTTGCACCACTCTTGCCTCTTTTGTACCTCTTTTGCTTCTTTCTGCACTTCTCTTGCGTCTTTCTGCACCCTTCGGGCCTCTTTCAGCACCACTGTTGCTTCTTTCTGCACTTCTATTTGTTCTTTCTGCACTCCTCTTGCCTCTTTTTGCATGCCTCTTGCCGCTTTGAGCACCTCTTCTGCTTCTTTCTACACTTTTCTCACCTCTTTCTGTACCTATCTTGCCTATTCCTGAACCTCTGATGCTTCTTTCTGCACCTCTCTTGCTTCTTTCTGCAGATGATCTGCCTCTTTCAGCACCTCTGTTGCTTTTTTCTGCAGATTTCTTGCCTCTTTCTGTACCTCACTTGCCTGTTTCAGTACCTCTCTTGCCTTTCTATACCCCTGTTCCTTTTTATGCACCTCTCTTGCCTCTTACTGTACCTCTGTTGCCTCTTTCTGCACTTCTCTTGCTCTTTCTGCACCCTTTGCGCCTCTTTCAGCACCTCTGTTACTTCTTTCTGCACTTCTCTTCTTTCTTTCTGCTCCTATCTTGCTTCTTTCTGCGCCTCACTTGCCTCTTTCAGCAAATTTGTTGCTTTTTTCGGCAGATCTCTTGCCTCTTTCTGCACCTCACTTACCTCTTTCAGCACCTCTGTTGCTTTTTTCTGCAGATCTCTTGCCTCTTTCTGCACCTTTCCTGCCTGTTTCTGCACCTCTCTTGCCCCTTTCTGTACCTCTGTTTCCTCTTCCTGCACTTTTTTTGCATCTTTCTGCACACCGTTTGCCTCTTTCTGCACCTCTGTTGCTACTTTCTGCACTTCTATTCCCTTTCTGAACCTCTTTTGCTTCTTTCTGCACCTCATTTGCCTCTTTCATCACCTCTGTTGCTTTTCTCTACAGATGTTTTGTCCCTTGCTGCACCTCACTCGCCTCTTTCAGCACCTCTGTTGCTTTTTTCTGCAGATCTCTTTTATCTTTCTGCACCCCTCTTTTATCTTTCTGCACCTCTCTTGCCTCTTTCTGCACCCCTGTTCCTGTACCTTTCCTGCCTATTTCTGCACCTCTCTTACCACTTTTTGTACTTCTATTGCCTCTTTCTACACTTCTCGTGCTCATTCTGCACCCTTTGAGCCTATTTCAGCACCTCTGTTGGTTCTTTCTGCACTGCTCTTGCTTCTATATGCACCTCACTTGCCTCTTTCTGTCCTTCTCTTGCTTCTTTCTACACCTCTCCTGCTTCTTTCAGTAATTCTCTTACCTCTTTCTGCAATTTTCTTCCTTCTTTCTGCACCCCTCCTGCCTCTTTCTGTACCTCTCTTGCCTCTTTGTGCACCTCTCCTACTTCTTTCTGCACCCCTCTTACCTCTTTTTGCACCGCTGTTGGTTCATTCTGCAGTTCTCATGCTGCTTTTTGCACCTCTGTTGCTTCTTTCTGCACTCCTCTTGCCTCTTTCTGCACCCCTCTTTTCTCTTTCTGTACCCTTCTTGCCTCTTTCTGCACCCCTGTTCCCTCTTTCTGCACCTTTTCTGCCTGGTTCTGCATCTCTGTTGCCTCTTTCTGTACCTCTGGTGCTTTTTTCTGCACTTCTCTTACTTTTTCTACATCGTTTGCACCTTTTTCAGCACCTCTGCCGCTTCTTTCTGTATCTTTCTTTCTTCTTTCTGCACCCTTCCTGCCTCTTTCTGTACCTCTCTTTCATCTTTGTGTGCTTCTCCTACCTTTTTCTGTACCTATCTTGCCTCTTTTTGCACCTCTGTTTGTTCTTTTTGTGCTGCTCTAGCTTCTTTCTGCACCTCACTTGCCTCCTTCTGCACTTCTCTTGCATCTTTCTACAGCTCTGTTGCTTCTTTCAGCAATTCTCTTGCCTCTTTCTGCACTTCGTACTCATAATCATGCACTGGTATTGTGCAACCAATCCTAAACAAAAAAAGGAAGAAGAAGGGGGGAAGCATCTAGCAATATGCGGAGGCCATTTCCCTTTATTTTCCTATCAAGATCCTTTTCCTACTATTTCTGACTGTTTCATTGTGTAACCCTGTATTAGGGATCACACATATATGTTAATCACACACATATTCTTCTCATCTGTCTACCAGTCCCCCACTTTAAAAATATGTTGCTCACTGTGCATGTTTTAACTACTCTGATATAATTCGAATAGTCATAAGAAGCCTCAGAGAAATCCCTGGAAATGTTAATAACAATTTTTTTTTTACTTTGCTACAACTTTATACTTTTCACACCACACATTCATCACTCTTACGGTGCTTGAATGATTCCTCAATATAATCCTACACTAAAATGAGGTATTTACCACAATTTATTCACATGTATAAAAAATGCATTACATAAAACAATACTTTTGTATATGATTAAAAATCGGGAACATCCAAGGACGTTATCGATAGTTCATGTATTTTGCATACACTTCCTAGGTACATAAAATTCACTTAGCTTAGGTTGAAAAAACTGTACTAGCATTTAAAAAGGAACAAACATCCTGATACATCCTATACTTTACATAATCACATGAACATTGCATTAGAGTACTACCCCACTGGAAAGATGATATTAATGGTACATTTGTAATTTACACTGATCCAATAGCCAAATAAATTTCAAGGAACCTATTGTACAAAGAAATTTTCTTGTATCTCATATGGTGCCTTGGCTTTTTTTGGATTCCTTTCAAGAAAAAAACAGGCGTCGACACGTTTCGGTGCTCAAATTCCAAAGGATTTGGAGCCACCTTCTTCAGGACAAAATAGTGATTGGGGTCACTTCATTCAAGTAGTTATAGCTTTATCTATACATATAAACAGAAGGAAAAATAGAAACAAACATCAGTTTTTTATGATCCCTTTCTAGATCTAATATTCTGCGAGTTTTTTTTATTTTTTATTTTCTTTAAGAAACTGTGACAGGCCATTGTTTAAAATGTTCACTTCCTTATACATTTTTCCTCTGGGCTTTCAAAATGGGCATTAATTAAAAGGCCGCCCTATACTTAACGACATTATTAACACGGGAAGTCCAAACAGTGATCTTACATGTACCTCCCCCTGATCTCCATACATCTCTTTATTTCTAGCCCAGGAATACTGATTTACATGCATTTTATTGTGGGACATATTGAGAAGTTATTACAGAAGTGATTCACCCTGCTCAAACATTCATTCACAGTTTATCAGTCACTCGTTGCGTTCCCTTGCTGCCCCTATGTACTGACCTTAGGTAATTCATTTGGTCATTTCTTTGTGTGTATATAGTATCACCTTGACATGCAGCTGGATACTCCAAGGTTCCTGGTGTGATAGAAGGGAATACTGTATTATTACCCTTTCTCATTAGGTAATGGCTTTACACTACTTTCTTTATTTGTTTTCAGCTTTTTACCTTATAGTTAATGAAGGTTACATGAATGTTTTCTCTCGTTTGAGTCCTTTCGTATTCCAAATGTTAGCTGAGTGTTCTAATACACGTCAATATTTCATCTCTGTCTCAATTGGATATTTCAATATTCCAAATGCTACAGGTTAGCTGGGTGTTCTGATATACACCAATATTTCTTCTGTGTCTAAATCACAGCAGGGAGGTAAAACACACTGGTTTCAGGAATTGTTGCGTTTACCTATTTGTGTCTCCCTTCCCCTCTTTTGTACCCTGTTTATCGTAGCTTACCTCTTTGGTTAAAACTATATCGCCCCACAATGCGAGTTGGATGCCTGGCAGTTTCTGGTTATAGCTGTCGTCATGTGTGCCTCTGGCTCGTTGCAGCCTATTTGGTCTCTGCTCTCGCCTGGCCTGTTAATCAGGGGAGACATGGTATCATACATTGCCCCCCTTCCCATATATTTGTTGATTATTTAACTTGTGAGGTCTATGTCCCCCTTGAGTTAAAAAACGAGATGGGTGCTTTGTCGTTTTTGGGTGAGCCCCGCCTTCCAAATTAATCTGGCTTATACTGGTGACTGCCCTGTGCCTAACTATTATACAGAGCGGTTTTCTCAAGACTTGGGCGCTCTCATTTTGGCTTCGGGGGCCTGCGTGGTGCTGGTAGTTTTCATCACCCTTTAGGGAAGGTCCCTTTACTATCCTTCCTGTTTGCAGTTCTTACATAACCATTACCCTTGCCCCCTCCTAGTTCCCTTCTAGACTGTTATTACTACGGGCAAACGTGGGACCCTCATACGGTGTCCCTTACCTTTGGATAGCGGTCTGCACTTTCCTCAAGTGGTCCTGCTCCAGTGCGGTCAGTAAGTTTGGCGTGTATGGCGTTGCTCTATTTATGTTCCACACCGTCTCAGTGTTCCTACCTCTAGACTCGCGAGATCGGAAAGTTTAGTAGCGTATTCTCGTGAGATTTGTGGGTGCATACTAGTATCCTGTATGTCTTGCTGCCATATTTGTGTGTGTCTAGTCTTTACTCACAATTTCACTTACCCTCAATGATTAGGTATATATGCTGCCTCGTGTGTTAGTAGCCAGCTGATGTTGGAATATTCACCACACAACATGGCGACCAAACTCCCCTAGTCTTCGCCAGAGTCCACTTTCTTTGACTATTATTTAAACATTCACATCTACGCTCGAGTACGGTCGCATCGCAGGCAGCAGCCTAAACACCTCCGTATGGCCGCACAACTTTCCTGGTCACCAGTAAGAGCACACCACAACAGTTCTCTTTTCGAGGCACCATTATCCTATTGAGTAAGCCAATCTTTGGCCACTTGTCGTCTAATTTTTCGATTTGTGCCTTCTTTGTATAGATTTTGGTGTTTTGAATATGATGTTGCATACTTACCATTAAAGTTTATAATATCAGGTGAGTGCCTGTTGCACCTCACAGCACAAGCAGGTTTTTTCCCTTACATATGTTCACATGTATTCACACTTATCCCCACAGGTTTCTACTATTACTGAGTTAAGATCCTCGTCTCTGAGTATTTATCTTGCACCGTGATAAATCTCTGTGTCATTCAGCGCGACTAGGAGGTGAGCCTTCACATGTATCGGCTTTAGCAAATCAGCCATCAAGCATTGTCTGAACCACTGTTCTTTGTTGTATTTATTCACAGAAGGGTGACTTTATGTGGTTTCTTTTTTTCAATAACTTCACATTACAATATCTGGTATGCTTCTTTTGCAAAAACAACAATTGATGGACAGAATGCAAAACAATGTCATACATTCTCCCTAGTACAGAGATCTGGGCCTAAATCCATCGTTTTTTTGCACTCCACACCACCCCAGGTCAGACATTGCTATATGCAAATCAGCCTTGACCCTGTGCCTCATGGGAACAGTCCAGCCCGAACTGCCAAGCCATGTCTTTCCTGGCCCGGAATCAAGCATCCAAGGACCGGTTTCTGGCTATCGGCCTTCATCAGCCTGGATAGCTTGACTCTAGTGGTGTGGAGAGCATGGGACTCACGTCTGAGCATACCCATCCCACTCGGGGTGACAAATGCAAAAACAACAATTGATGGACAGAATGCAAAACAATGTCATACATTCACCCCAGTACAGAGATCTGGGCCTAAATCCATCGTTTTTTTGCACTCCACACCACCCCAGGTCAGACATGGCTATATGCAAATCAGCCTTGACCCTGTGCCTCATGGGAACAGTCCAGCCCAACTGCCAAGCCATGTCTTTCCTGGCCCAAAAACAAGCATCCAAGGACCGGTTTCTGGCTATCAGCCTTCATCAGCCTGGATATCTTGACTCTAGTGGTGTGGAGAGCATGGGACTCACGTCTGAGCATACCCATCCCACTCGGGGTGACAAATGCAAAAACAACAATTGATGGACAGAATGCAAAACAATGTCATACATTCACCCCAGTACAGAGATCTGGGCCTAAATCTATCGTTTTTTTGCACTCCACACCACCCCAGGTCAGACATGGCTATATGCAAATCAGCCTTGACCCTGTGCCTCATGGGAACAGTCCAGCCCAACTGCCAAGCCATGTCTTTCCTGGCCCGGAATCAAGCATCCAAGGACCGGTTTCTGGCTATCAGCCTTCATCAGCCTGGATAGCTTGACTCTAGTGGTGTGGAGAGCATGGGACTCACGTCTGAGCATACCCATCCCACTCGGGGTGACAAATGCCATTCACTTCCATCCAGTCAATGATTTTTCTTTGCAATCTTTCTCCCCTTCTTTCACTTATTCGTAAATTCTGTACTTGGAGGATTTGGCTTGAACTTCCGTATATCTTTACAAGGTGCATCTTTAATGATACTAATCACTAACACTCAGATCATTTGCATGGAGTACCTTTATTCTTTACTATTTCTCCAGTCTACCCCCCTTCTTCTTCCGTTTTTTTGCCCGGGATTGGTTGCACAATACCAGTGCAAGATTATGAGTAAAATGGCAAATTGTTGGGCGAACAGATATCTCCATGTAAATGTGTACATATTTTTTAAATTGCCGAATTAGTTTGATTACAGAGATGCCCCTGAGGATGGGACCATCGAGTCCCGAAATGCATCAGGGGTGAAGTTAATAGGAAGACAAAAGCTTCTTTGTAAAGACTCAAATTTCACATCGCCATTTATGTTGATTGAAATTATTTTGGTCAATGTTTCAGATGAATTTATACTATTTCTATGTGAAAAGTGTTCAGTAAATGGATTGTTTTATATAATTTGTTTTATATTATCTGTATGATCAGCAAGTTGATTATGATACATAAAACCATTTGCAATACAATTTCATGACCTAATGAGGTTTTTCAATTGAGTATACAAGTGTAAACAATTTAGGAGTTTAATTCAGAACGGGTTTAGGACTCTTCAAGTTTGTTGTGGACAGTGCTCACCACAGTCAGGACTTGAAACCTGTTAGACTTTTGTGTATACAAACATAACATAATAGTATAAATATCCAAAATAGCCATTTCCTAGTGGTGGACCTGCAACATGGCTTAGGATAACCCCCATGGAGCAGCAGGAAAGAAAAAAATAATCATAGCATATGCTGGATGGCCTGACTGTTTGGAGAAGCGTGGCTCAGTGGTTAGAGGCGGCAGACCCGGAAGCTGAGATCAGCCGTGGACCAGGGTTCGATTCCCCGCCTCGGCGGGTCTCGGGCTCAAAAATTCCACGGACTCGACAATTCTCGCTCCGGTGCCTACTCGACTCACGGGGTCACACTCTGCGACTCTGGGCAATAGCTTGCTTAATCTCCACTACGGCCCCTCGCGGCGGGATGCCTGGCTTTCACCTTGTGGAAACCCTGCCGGGGTATCTCACAGGGGAATACCAGGACGGGTTCCCTAAGCAAGCGCCTTGAGACCCCTGGGTGATTAGTGCGCTATATAAATCGAAATACATTTACATTTACATTTACATACATTTACTGTTTCTGTGACCAATTTATTACATCCTTTTAAGGATGCCACCACAAAGGTCGCCTCCAAGCCTTGTTTAGCTATTGGCTGGGCAGTTATGTTCTTTTCATCATTGTGTGAGGAACACATGGCCTCTCTGCTATTGACCGTGTGAGAGCAGATTTATTTTGAAAGATCAATCTTTATTTTCGTGTGTTAGCATAAGTCGGCCACAAAAATAATTCACTGGGACTTTGGTCTAGCTGCGCCAACAGCTAAAGAAACATAGCTCTTAAAAGTTGCACTGCATGCATGCATGCTTTCTCTCTCTTTCTGTGTTTTTTCTTTTTTCATTAGGTAGACAAAAATGTGATTTATTCTATGGTGTGGTTATTTGCACTGTATAAATTAATGTGCTTCCAAGGAAGCCAGCTGGAGACACTTTCGTAATGTTGCAGATATTCAAGGGTGATGCTGCCTGCTGGTTCAACTATGCTCCTATTCATTATTTAATCGTTCATTATTTAGAAGTGTGATGCCATTTTCCCTTGTATATAGGTTAAAGGAGATACTTGTTTATTAATTTTTGGCAGGTTTTTCGAGTGAGCCTGTTTTAGGTAACACTATTTCTGCGATGTTGGTTAGTTTGTGTCATGTCATTTTTTAAGCTCAGCGTTATGTTATCACCTTGTGTTATGTACAGGGAATGATTTTTTACTCTTCTGAAACTATAGAAAGTGTCTTAGTTGGAATGTGTGCAAGACCTTTCCTCACTTACTTTCCAAGCAGTCCCTATATCAGTTTGTTATTTAATTCCATACTTAAAATGGTTTTGATTGCTAGAAGACCATTCTTTGCTTTCTTACTCTGAGCAGACTCTATGACAGATTATGAATTAACTCTTTAATTCTAATATTTCTGGAGGTTGACCAATGTTTTCCTCTTGCTTATTACGAATTATTGAGTTGCCTGACTAATCCTTTTGCCAATTTCTGCCACTGGTGCTGCCCAGTTCCTCCTGACCGGAAGCTTGTTTCCGGTCCAGGGAAGGCATGGCTTGGCAGTTCGGGCTGGACTGTTCCCATGAGGCACAGGGTCAGACTGATTTGCATATAGCCATGTCTGAACTGGGGTGGCAGAGTGGGCTAAAGAACGGTGATGGATCAAACCCAGATCTTTTGACTGGGTGTGAGTGTTTGATTGGTTCAGATGCTCCGTCCATCACCACCCCCTTTTGTACCGCTTTTGGCCGCCATAAGTGTGGCAGGGTATGCTCAGACGTGAGTCCCTTGCTCACTTTGCCACTGGATTCAAGCAAGCCGGGCTGAAGACGGCTGTAATGCCAGAAACCGGTCCTCGGAAGCTTGTTTCCGGTCCAGGGAAGGCATGGCTTGGCAGTTCTGGGTGGACTGTTCTCATGAGGCACAGGGTCAGACTGATTTGCATATAGTCATGTCTGAACTGGGGTGGCAGAGTGGGCTAAAGAACGGTGATGGATCAAACCCAGATCTTTTGACTGGGTGTGAGTGTTTGATTGGTTCAGATGCTCCGTCCATCACCTCCCTCTTTTGTACCGCTTTTGGCCGCCATAAGTGTGGCAGGGTATGCTCAGACGTGAGTCCCTTGCTCACTTTGCCACTGGATTCAAGCAAGCCGGGCTGAAGACGGCTGTAATGCCAGAAACCGGTCCTCGGAAGCTTGTTTCCGGTCCAGGGAAGGCATGGCTTGGCAGTTCAGGCTGGACTGTTCCCATGAGGCACAGGGTCAGACTGATTTGCATATAGCCATGTCTGAACTGGGGTGGCAGAGTGGGCTAAAGAACGGTGATGGATCAAACCCAGATCTTTTGACTGGGTGTGAGTGTTTGATTGGTTCAGATGCTCCGTCCATCACCACCCCCTTTTGTACCGCTTTTGGCCGCCATAAGTGTGGCAGGGTATGCTCAGACGTGATTCCCTTGCTCACTTTGCCACTGGATTCAAGCAAGCCGGGCTGAAGACGGCTGTAATGCCAGAAACCGGTCCTCGGAAGCTTGTTTCCGGTCCAGGGAAGGCATGGCTTGGCAGTTCTGGCTGGACTGTTCCCATGAGGCACAGGGTCAGACTGATTTGCATATAGCCATGTCTGAACTGGGGTGGCAGAGTGGGCTAAAGAACGGTGATGGATCAAACCCAGATCTTTTGACTGGGTGTGAGAGTTTGATTGGTTCAGATGCTCCGTCCATCAATACCCCCTTTTGTACCGCTCTTGGCCGCCATAAGTGTGTCAGGGTATGCTCAGACGTGAGTCGCTTGCTCACTTTGCCACTGGATTCAAGCAAGCCGGGCTGAAGACGGCTGTAATGCCAGAAACCGGTCCTCGGAAGCTTGTTTCCGGTCCAGGGAAGGCATGGCTTGGCAGTTCGGGCTGGACTGTTCCCATGAGGCACAGGGTCAGACTGATTTGCATATAGCCATGTCTGAACTGGGGTGGCAGAGTGGGCTAAAGAACGGTGATGGATCAAACCCAGATCTTTTGACTGAGTGTGAGTGTTTGATTGGTTCAGATGCTCCGTCCATCACCACCCCCTTTTGTACCGCTTTTGGCCACCATAAGTGTGGCGGGGTATGCTCAGACGTGAGTCCCTGGCTCACTTTGCCACTGGATTCAAGCAAGCCGGGCTGAAGACGGCTGTAATGCCAGAAACCGGTCCTCGGAAGCTTGTTTCCGGTCCAGGGAAGGCATGGCTTGGCAGTTCGGGCTGGACTGTTCCCATGAGGCACAGGGTCAGACTGATTTGCATATAGCCATGTCTGAACTGGGGTGGCAGAGTGGGCTAAAGAACGGTGATGGATCAAACCCATATCTTTTGACTGGGTGTGAGTGTTTGATTGTTTCAGATGCTCCGTCCATCACCACCCCCCTTTGTACTGCTTTTGGCCGCCATAAGTGTGGCAGGGTATGCTCAGACGTGAGTCCCTTGCTCACTTTGCCACTGGATTCAAGCAAGCCGGGCTGAAGACGGCTGTAATGCCAGAAACCGGTCCTCGGAAGCTTGTTTCCGGTCTAGGGAAGGCATGTCCTTGGCGGTTCGGGCTGGACTGTTCCCATGAGGCACAGGGTCAGACTGATTTGCATATAGCCATGTCTGAACTGGGGTGGCAGAGTGGGCTAAAGAACGGTGATGGATCAAACCCAGATCTTTTGACTGGGTGTGAGTGTTTGATTGTTTCAGATGCTCCGTCCATCACCACCCCCTTTTGTACTGCTTTTGGCCGCCATAAGTGTGGCAGGGTATGCTCAGACGTGAGTCCCTTGCTCACTTTGCCACTGGATTCAAGCAAGCCGGGCTGAAGACGGCTGTAATGCCAGAAACCGGTCCTCGGAAGCTTGTTTCCGGTCCAGGGAAGGCATGTCCTTGGCGGTTCGGGCTGGACTGTTCCCATGAGGCACAGGGTCAGACTGATTTGCATATAGCCATGTCTGAACTGGGGTGGCAGAGTGGGCTAAAGAACGGTGATGGATCAAACCAGATCTTTTGACTAAGTGTAAGTGTTTGATTCGTTCAGATGCTCCGTCCATCACCACCCCCTTTTGTACCGCAGTTCCTCCTGTAGCAGAGCTGCCATCCTACTAATGTACCAGCAGGTATCATTCAATCACAGTACCAACAGCAGCTAGAGTTAAAGAGATAAGTTGAAGGCAGGCTTAGAATGTTGAGTTCTGACTTACATACAGTGGAATAAGTGTAAAGTTACTCTCCATTTGTGGCATGGGTATTGATGAGTACCTAGGGCTGGCAGGAACCTACAAATGGCGATGGGATACGTAGCCCGAATACTGAAAGTGTTCTTCCAGAGAGTTTGCCGTGGTCCAGCAAACTGCTCATACATGCCACATGTGCTGCAGTCAAAGTGCAGAATCAACTGTAGCGATTTCCTGGCGCTGTAAGAAACATATTCACCGTTATTCTGTGAAAAGCGCAATATCAAGGAACATATGCACAAAACTACATGTCCCAGCATCCTTAGGTTCGACATTGGTGAGGAGCGAAGGCGGTGCAAACATAAGGGCCGCCCAGAGAACAGGAGAGTGCTTGTCAATTTTCCCTCGAGGTGTTGGAATGGCGAATGGTGCTCCCCGCCGGAGTTCAGCTTGAAGAAAGAAGAAAAGCAGCATTCCAGCGTGTATATTCATCGAACTTTGTTTCCTGGAGAACTTCCAAATTCATGTGTATTGCCAGGTATTCGTGGAAGAGAGGAAGCCTTGCGAGGATAACAATCCTATGTGCATAGTTAAATTAATCTGAAATAGGTCCAGAGTAGCCGCAGTACTTTAAACGCAGAAGACGCGTTTAAAGGGGCATGCGAGATATTAGTGAAAGTGTTTGTTTCCGAGGTGTGCCTGAAGCTAAGACGCCTTCGGTTCTAACGCTTTTTTTTGTGACAAGTACTAAACAGAATTGAAAGTCTAATTTCCCCGTGGCTGGCCTTTTTGTTTATCTTAATTAGACTATGCCTGACAAGACGAAGTTCGTGTAAAAAAGAAAAAAGCTTCAGCAGCGCCGGGATTTGTTTAATGTGGTATGCAGAAATACCATTAAAGAAGAAAAGAGTGCTGTTCGCCTAGTCTGCAGATTTAAGACTGTTCATGGTTGGAATCATTCTGTTCCTGAATATATATATATATAGAACAGAGAAATATTATCAAAGAGACAGCTTGTGAGTTAAGGGTGAGTAGGGAGAAGAGCATAGAAAATATATGAGTGTAGTTATTCTCTATGTGTTACTGATACACATTCTCTGTCCTCCTTCTGTAGTGTGCACAACCCTGAGGTTCTTCGCTGACGGCTGGCCAGGAGCACGAAGGATACACCGAAACCACAGCTACTTTATTATTTTCTCCCCTTCCCTTTTTTCCCTGGGGGCACGAATTCACGCAGAGGTATTTATCTAGCCTCTGTGGGGGATCGTGTTTCGGGGGACTAGGGGGCTTACATCACACATCGTCTCCGCTTGGCTTTTGGAACAAGGTTAGTGGCTATTTTATTATTCTTGAGCTACAGCCAATCCTGATAGATTGACAAGCCCAAGTATATATAGCCAGCCTGGACGATGGAGGTCGAGACAGTGTTGACCTCTGTGGTGGAAAGCTTAGCAGCTTTACAGCTGGAAATCACTGCCTCCAGATTAGAGAACCAGGCCTTGTATAAAGAAGTAGGCAGTCTTCGGAGGGAGGTAGCAGGCCTTTCCCGAGTAAGTACTGGAGGGGTTCCCTATATAAAGCCTGCAACGTTGCCTCCTCCGGTATCCACAACGTACACTACCCCGTTAGGTGCAGAAGGGGGTGGGTTCTATGTAACGCAACCAGCAACAACCTCTTCTACTGACCCTGCTCAGACGGTACATATAATTCAGAACATGGGAATACCATTGGCTCCTCCTGAACGGTTCTTTGGGGATGCACGTAAATTCGAAACCTTCCTGAATCAGTGTAGGTTACATTACTTATGTAAACCCGGGGTATTCCAGGATGATTCTGCCAAGACTGCCTTTATGATGTCCTATATGGGAGGGAACGCTGCTAGTTGGACGATACCTTTACTAGAAAGAAACGATCCAGTATTGCGTAGTTTTCCTGATTTCTGTTTGGAGCTACGAAAACTTTTCGATAGGAAATCCCACATGTTGACCTTAGACAGAGAGTTGATTACCCTGCGGCAAGGAACACAAGATCTTCTATCCTATATTACCACCTTTAATAGGTTAGTGGTAGAAACCGAATGGCCTCCTGCTAAAAGAATTTCCTTGTTCTATCAAGGATTAAGGGGGGAACTAAAGGACGTCCTGTCTCAAGTAGTCCAACTTCCCAATACCTGTGAAGAATTGATAGACCTAACTGTTCAGTTGGATCATCGTCTCTTAGAACGAAAAGGGGACAGAAATAGAGGGGAGGGGCGATATTTTTTTCCCCGAGTTAGAAGCCCTGCTGAGGAACATCCTAAGGTGACTGAAGGTGCTGAACCTATGCAGATAGGAGGTATTCGAGGTCCCCTTTCGCAGGAAGAAAGGGACAAAAGACGAAGACTGAAACAGTGTATGTATTGTGGAAAAGGGGGACACTTCATTAAGGATTGTAGAGCCCGAAATGCAATATCAGGAAAACCTTTTTCACCCCGTGTCCAAGCCAGTATCCAAAACCGTGAGCCGGCGGAAAACTGACGAACCCAAATCAGGAAGAAATCTCTGCCTTGGGTTCCCACTCTTCAACGATCTCACTAGCGCTTGCTAATACCTTGCATCCAGCTGTGGCCCATATGAATCTGAAGGTCACGCTCTGGATCACTTCTCATGATTCCATGCAAATCGATGCCTTGTTGGATTCCGGGGCAACCGGTAATTACATCGACCAAGAATATGCAATGAAGATTGGGATTGTTTGCATAAAGAAAGAAAAGCCAGAGTTGGTCAAGGCGGTTGATGGAACTGTTTTATCTTCAGGCCCTGTGTCATATCATACTCGTTCTCTTTTGATGCAGACTAGTGTAAATCATCAAGAATATATTCAGTTTGATGTTATTGATGCTCCTCACTTTCGACTCATCCTGGGCATGCCTTGGTTGACACTTCATGATCCTCAGGTCAGCTGGGCAGCTCGCACCATTACATTGTCCTCAGAATATTGTAAAGAGCATTGCATTCAAGACTCGTTTAGCACCAGCTCCACAGGTATCAATCCTTCTGTATGTCTGGCTTCATCCTGTTCACTGGAGCGGTATTGTTGTGCCACCATCCTTCCTGCGGAGTATAGCGAATATGCTCCTGTGTTCGACAAACAAAAAGCTACCCATTTGCCTCCGCATAGGGTATATAACTGCCGAATAGAACTGGAGCCTGGAGCTGACATTCCGTGCAGCAGAGTCTATGCTCTGACAGAAAAAGAGACGGAGTATTTGAAGAATTATATTGAGGAAAACCTTTCTACAGGTTTTATTCGACATTCGACATCTCCAGCTTCCTCGCCCATGTTCTTCATTCCGAAGAAGGATTGTGCAGAATTGAGACCCTGCATCGATTATAGAGCCATCAATCGTGTGACCATAAAGAACCGGTATCCTCTCCCCTTAATCCCAGTGCTCATGGATCAACTGAAGGGAGCCCGATATTTTACCAAGCTTGACCTTCGCGGAGCCTACCATCTGGTACGGGTTAAAAAAGGGGATGAGTGGAAGACGGCGTTTCGGACAAAGTTTGGGCTGTTTGAATATCGGGTGATGCCCTTTGGGCTGTGCAACGCCCCCGCCGCTTTTCAGTATTTTATGGACGAGGTGCTACGGGGATGTCTGGAAACCTTCTGTGTCGTATATATCGACGACATCCTGGTTTATTCATCGAATCTGGCAGAGCATGTAACACATGTCAAAATTGTGCTTGGAAGACTGCAGCAATATACGCTGTATGCAAAACTCGAGAAGTGTTTATTCCATGCGCAGGAGGTGTCATTTCTTGGCTATGTGATTAATGCCCAAGGCTTCCAGATGGATAGTAGTAAAGTCGAAGCCATAACGAAATGGTGTACCCCCCAGAATGTCAAAGCGGTACAGAGCTTCCTCGGTTTTTCCAATTACTACCGAAGATTCATTAAGGATTTCTCAAAGATCATACATCCCATCTCTTGCCTTTTGCGAAAGAACGTTCCTTTTGTCTGGAGTGAGGAAGCAGACAAGTCGTTCAGGTATCTCAAAGACTGTTTCACACAGGCACCTATTCTCCGTCATCCTGATTCTCAGATTCCCTTTGTACTGGAAACCGATGCATCCCAATATGCAGTTGGAGGGGTTCTGTCTCAACGTCATCCTGTGTCAGGTCAATTACATCCGGTTGCTTTTTTCTCAAAGAAACTCACTCCATGTGAGGTCAATTATTCTGTCTCCGACAAGGAACTCCTGGCCATAAAGAGAGCTTGTGAGGAATGGCGTCACTACCTCTTGGGAGCTGTGCATACCGTTGAAATATATACTGACCACAGGAACTTGTTGTTTTTGAAAACCGCCAAGGCCCTTACTCCTCGGCAATTACGATGGACCTTGTTTTTTTCCGATTTTGATTTTGTTATTAAGTACAAACCAGGACCCCAGAATGGGAAGGCGGATGCTCTATCCCGTATTGGTGAAACAGGAGATCAGAGAGAGATCGAAGACTTGGAATCTCCTTTGATACTTATTGAGGTGGAAGAGCCTTCGCTGTCAGTGGCCTTGTTGTCCTCTCCTGATTTTCTGGAAGACGTACGAGTTGCTGTGGCAGAGATGGATGTTCTTGAATGGATACAGGAGGATCCAGAACATCGATCAGAAAAAGACAATCTTGCATATCATCGCACTGCCATGTACGTTCCGACTGATACTCTTAGGCAACAAGTATTGGCTTGGACCCACGATTCCCCCTTGGGTGGACATCTCGGAATCTATAAAACTATTGCCAGTGTGGAGCGTTCTTTTTGGTGGCCTCAACTCCGTGAAGATGTTAGGCTGTATGTTAAGAACTGTGCTATTTGCGTGCAAGGGAAATCTCTTCACATAAAACCTGTCGGACTCCTCAGATCCTTATCTATTCCTCCTCAACCTTGGCATACATTGTCCATGGACTTTATAGTCGAAATGCCACCCTGTGATGGGAAAACAGTGATCCTTGTTGTGGTTGACCATTTGACGAAAATGGGGCATTTTATCCCTTTGGCTGGCTTACCGACTTCAGCAGAACTGGCGGCAGTATTCCTCCAACACATAGTGAGAGCTCATGGTATTCCTTGTGTGTTAATTACGGACCGGGGATCCCAGTTCACGTCTCGGTTTTGGAGAGCTCTGTGCAAGACCTTGGATATTGATGCCCGTCTGTCCTCCAGTTACCACCCTCAGACAGACGGAAAGACGGAACGCCTGAACCAGACGCTGGAACAGTACCTTCGGTGTTTTACTCAGCAGAATGGGTTGGAGTGGACTACGTTGATATGGATGGCTGCATTTGCCTACAATAATGCCCAACATTCCACATTGGGTTGCTCCCCTTTTTTCTGTTTACACGGCTACCACCCCAACTCATTACCCTTTGATATGCCTGTTCGTTCCCCTGTGCCTAGCATACATGAACACCACGCTCATCTAAGGGCAGTCCTGATTGCAGCCAAGCGTAGTTTGGCTGCCGCTCAATCAACTCAGAAACATTTAGCTGATAGGCACAGAACAGAAGAACCAACCTACAGGGTGGGGGATAAGGTCTGGCTCTCTACAAAAAATCTCCATATTAAAGGGGTATCCAAACTAAAACCTAAATACGTGGGTCCCTACAGTATAGTGGAGGTCATTAATTCTGTGGCTATGAAGCTTTCCCTTCCGGCGTCTTGGCAAATTCATCCTGTGTTTCATGTTTCCCTTCTCCAACCTTGTCTCCCTGGTATGAGATTACAGGAGAAACCTCTTCCAATTGAAGTTGATGGTGAAGAGGAATATGAGGTACAGTCCATCCTTGATTCCCGCATGTTGAGGGGTAGAGTCCAGTATCTGGTGGAATGGAAGGGATATGGGCCTGAAGAAAGGACATGGGAACCTGTGACTAACTTGCATTGTCCTGAGTTGGTGGACAACTTTCATGCTATGCATCCTGGTAAACCAGGTCGACCGCCGGGACGGCAGTCCTCGAGAGGGGGTTCTGTAGCGATTTCCTGGCGCTGTAAGAAACTTCTTCACCGTTATTCTGTGAAAAGCGCAATATCAAGGAACATATGCACAAAACTACATGTCCCAGCATCCTTAGGTTCGACATTGGTGAGGAGCGAAGGCGGTGCAAACATAAGGGCCGCCCAGAGAACAGGAGAGAGCTTGTCAATTTTCCCTCGAGGTGTTGGAATGGCGGATGGTGCTCCCCGCCGGAGTTCAGCTTGAAGAAAGAAGAAAAGCAGCATTCCAGCGTGTATATTCATCCAACTTTGTTTCCTGGAGAACTTCCAAATTCATGTGTATTGCCAGGTATTCGTGGAAGAGAGGAAGCCTTGCGAGGATAACAATCCTATGTGCATAGTTAAATTAATCTGAAATAGGTCCAGAGTAGCCGCAGTACTTTAAACGCAAAAGACGCGTTTAAAGGGGCATGCGAGATATTAGTGAAAGTGTTTGTTTCCGAGGTGCGCCTGAAGCTAAGACGCCTTCGGTTCTAACGCTTTTTTTTGTGACAAGTACTAAACAGAATTGAAAGTCTAATTTCCCCGTGGCTGGCCTTTTTGTTTATCTTAATTAGACTATACCTGACAAGACGAAGTTCGTGTAAAAAGAAAAAAGCTTCAGCAGCGCCGGGATTTGTTTAATGTGGTATGCAGAAATACCATTAAAGAAGAAAAGAGTGCTGTTCGCCTAGTCTGCAGATTTAAGACTGTTCATGGTTGGAATCATTCTGTTCCTGAATATATATATATATATAGAACAGAGAAATATTATCAAAGAGACAGCTTGTGAGTTAAGGGTGAGTAGGGAGAAGAGCATAGAAAATATATGAGTGTAGTTATTGTTGTAAAAGCTTTTATTCGACACTTGGTCATAAAGCCAACACAAACATATAATACAAACAAGCAAACATATACACAATAAAAAATTGTTATCCAATTAGCAAAAACATTCATAAATGCAAAAGTACAAATAAGTGCAAACCCCGATCCGTATTTATAATTTGTTTCTGGTTTTAGGGAAATACTTTAGTCATATAAAAATATAGAACCTACAATCAGCAATATTACATGACCCGGTATTAAAAACAATTTTTATACAAATATAAATAATTAAAAAGCCAGCAATAAAAACATTTAATATTCTTACAATATCATTCCAATTTTCTTCCTAAATAAACAAACACCGCGAAGGTACCTGCTCACACCAAATGTTATCAGTCTAGCAGTTGAGGATCTAAGTAACCGCTCTGCCTCTATATAAGAGCGTGTGCCCAGGTTTTTGCAAAGTGGTATGATCCATTTCTTACGTTGTGAACTGTATGACGGGCAAAAAAAGAGAATATGAGCCTCATCTTCTCTCTGATTTAAATCACACAGTTTACAAGTTGGATCATGTTTAGCTCCTCCCCACCGGCAAGTATTCGCATTAATCTGTAAAGCCCCGTATCTATAGAGGAGATAAACAGTTTTTGCCAGTGTAGTTATTCTCTATGTGTTACTGATACACATTCTCTGTCCTCCTTCTGTAGTGTGCACAACCCTGAGGTTCTTCGCTGACGGCTGGTCAGGAGCACGAAGGATACACCGAAACCACAGCTACTTTATTATTTTCTCCCCTTCCCTTTTTTCCCTGGGGGCACGAATTCACGCAGAGGTATTTACCTAGCCTCTGTGGGGGATCGTGTTTCGGGGGACTAGGGGGCTTACATCACACATCGTCTCCGCTTGGCTTTTGGAACAAGGTTAGTGGCTATTTTATTATTCTTGAGCTACAGCCAATCCTGATATCAACACTGGCACCATGGAGATCTCAGCACAACACCAGCCTATATAAAATGCTTAAAGATTAAGAAAGAAACATTGAAAGTCTAAGTGTCGGTGTCCAGGAACTGAATGAAACAGCTGCAATAAAAGGTACTGCACAGTAACGCAGTTAATGCCTAAGCTATTTGGAGTAAGAACGCTAACAGTGGGATGCAACCAGGTTACGAAAGCAGCACACAGCAGTAGTTCAGTACAAGTCAAAGTGAAATTCATTTGGTATATAACAGAGATTAGCCAGGTGTTTGTGAAGAAACATTTAAGTACAATGCTGACTAAATATCATAACTTTATCTGCTTTTGTGGACTAGTAGAATACGAGGTTTATCTTCTTACAGAAACAACTAATGACTCATCAAATAACGACATGCTGCAGAAAGGCCCCAGAAAGAGGGTCAGGGTTGTGATAGCAGAGTTGTCCCTGTACAATTTGGCCTGCCGCCAACCCTGCAAGGTAGGGGCCCAGAACAACTCCCTAGAACCCCATTAAGTAAAGAGGTCAGATGGAGAACCAGGGTGAGATCAAAGCTCCAAAAGCCATTAAGGCTAACCTCGAAGCCAGCACGTCACAAGGCGCTAGAAAAAACCTGCCTGATCAAGTTCCACAAGAAGTGCCTGAGAGACCACTACTGTCCACCAATGTATATACTGCTGCTGCATTCTTAAAACTGCCAACTGCATTTGATGCTGACAAAAACACAATATAGGCAATAGATGGATTGCATGGATAGATGCTTTTGAAGATTTAATAGATACAATAAATGAAAATGATGAAAAAAGATTATAAAGTATCTGAAGAAAATGGCCGGTGAAGGAGTTAAAGAAGTCATGAAAGAGATACCCCAAGAAGGTGAAGTATTGTATGATCAAATCAAAATAGTCTTGAATATCAAATTGAATCCAGGGCCTACTGTAGATTATGAAAGCTACATGGTCAGTCAAGAACGCCAGAGACCATGTGAAACCATTAATGAGTTTGTTGAGAGACTGAATGTTCTGGTGAAACACCATCAATGTAATTAATTTAATGATGCAGAAGCTACCTGCCTCAGAGTAATTGGTGGATCTTAGTCAGATTCCTTTTGACAAAGAATGCTGAAAGAAACTCTAAGCTTAGAGCAAGTCATCAAGGCTACTGGCTGCGAAGGACATGCTGATCGTCAAGCGACTGACATGTAGGCTGGAGGTGCTCAATGTGCGCCAGTCATGAGCATGAAAAAACAAGATACAAGGCCTAGGGGCTCAAGGCGATGTCTCCACAAAAAAAACGTGTTACAGATGTGGACTCTCATTTCCAGACCAAAGTAAATGTTCAACCATTGGACTGATATGCATCGGCTGTGGTAAAGTGAGCCATTTTGTCGCGACTTGCAAGGTGAAGAGAAAGTAAGTGTGTCACAGCATGAAGACAAAATGGCCGACCAAACGCTACCTCAGCGAAGTTTGATGTGCTACCACTAGACTAAAATTCCACTCTAACTGAGGCAAATCAACACCAAACAAATTTGATTGTCGTCTAAATCATTGACAAAGAGTTCCTAAGTATCAGTTTCCATTGAAAGTGATAATGACAATTGTGCAATGTTGATGTGTACGTCAAAAGGGCATGCACATGTGGGACTGGACGAATGTGAGGAAAAATCCAAGGTGAAGAAAAATTGGCATGAAAAAGCACGCAAACATTCATTGTCCCAATATCTCTCTATAGATAAATGGGTGTTCGATGCCATCCATAACTGATAGTGGTGTGTCGATAAATATCGGGCCTGAGTAGAAGTATCAAGAATTCTCTCCGCTACTACAACTTACAAAGTCAAAGACTAAAGCATGCACATTGGCTGCCTCAAATGCCCTTAAAGAGTCATGGTTCATTTGTAGCCACGATGAAACATAAGAAAACTGTGGTACTAGTGCTTATTCATGTATTTCAAGGAACAGCCGCAAGTGCCTGTATACTGAGTTTCAACACTGCTGCTATGAGACTGATATCAGTGACCTACAATATGAATGCATATCATGAAAATGTAAATTCAATTTCCTTCATTATTTGATCGATTAGGAAAACAAAACAATGAAAGTAAAGTTACACATAAATGAGGATGTTGATCGTGTTGCTCAAAGGCACAGATGAGTTGTGCTTCACTTGCAAGAAGCTGTTGAAAAGGAACGTAGGGGCATATTACCAACCAATAGAGATAATTTTTGTCTCTAACTTGTTTAGAGACAAAACTTATCGCCGCAAATCGGCGATTTTTATCGCAGATAAACCTTGCTATTAGCAAGGTTTATCGCAAATGCGCTAAAAAACGGCCGCAATGCATGAATATCGCTGAAAAGTCAGAGATATTCATGCATTATCGAGCAAATGCTCTTAGCCATGTTACCACCTCCCATTTGATAACATGGCTAAGAACTGCTCCTGGGTAGGTGTTAGCTTTTGGAGATATTCGCGCTTAGCGCGAATATCTCCAAAAGTTGGTAATAGGAGATAGCGATGTTAGCGACTGTTTCCAGTCGCTAACATCTTGGCACGCCCACTTTGCATGTCATTAGTGATAAATATCACTGACATGCAAAGCGGGGCCCAAGATGGTCACTATCTCCTATTAGCTGTTGCTAACTGGTGTTAGCGACAGCTTTGTAATAGGGAGATCATTTTATCTCCGCTTTCTTGGCTTTTAAAGCCAAAAAAGCGGAGATAAAGCCCCTTGATAATATGCCCCGTAATTCATTGCTTAAACATGATATAATTGAACGATTCACTGGTCTGACACCATGGGTTTCTCCCATTGTAATAGGGACTAAAAGAGACAGTGAAGGAGCTGTACACATATGTGTTGACATGTGACAGGCCAACAAGGCAATTAAGCGAGAGAGACATCCTGGTCCGCACATTGCTGACATGATAACTCAATTGAATGGAGCAAATTTTATCTCTCAGCTCGACCTAAATAAAGGATATCATCAAGCTTCAAGAAAAATTCAGGTGCATTACAACATTTTCTACGCTTATTGGTTTGTTTCGCTACCAGCGAATGAGTTTTGGCATATCGTCTGCTACAGAATTTTTCCAAGACGTCAGTTGACGTATCATGCAGCCTGTAGTAAATGTATTTAACTAAAGTGATAACATATTGGTTATCATTTGCTGAATGATGCAGGCTAAACTCTGAATGCTGACGAATGTGAATTCCACAAGAAAAGCTTGAAATTCTTTGGGCATGTCTTTTCTGATGGGGGTATGAAACCTGATCCAGCTACAGTACAAGCGTCTACTGAAAATCCCCCACAAGACACTTCAATGTTATTATCATTTCGTGTAATGAGCAAATACTGTTCTAGATACATACAAGACTTTGCTACGGTCAGTGCACCATTACAAGAACTAGCGAAAAAGAATGTGTTTTTCATTGATCACGAGAATGTGAGAAGAGCTTTCAAAAGATCCAGCAAGCTATGGACACGGAAATGGCCTATACTAATCCCAAATTTCATACAGAGGTTGTAGTTGACACTAACCCTGTCGTGTTAGGCACACTCCTAGCACAGCACAAATGCCCAAAGACATTTTGTGACACACACCAGTAAAAGCCTGTCAAAAAATGTAGCGTGCCTACTCAGAACCTAAAAAAGAAAATTTGGCAGTGGTTTGGTCTTGTGAATATTTGCATGTTTTTCTGTACGGAAATCCCTTCACCTTAGTGGCCGATCATCAAGCACTGTTGACGATATTCTGCAATCCCAAAGCCAAAATGCCTCCAAGAATTGATCGTTGGGGTATGACATTACAAGAATACAACTACACGATTCTTCATCATCCATGGAAAGATCAGATTCCTGCTGATTATTTTTCAAGCGTGCCATTACACTGCCCTGGTATTCCATTTAAGACAGTGGAGGCTTACATCAATTTTACAGTGAAATCGAGCACACTGGCTGCCATGTCTTTAGAATAAATTGGCACTGCCCCCAAGCCAAGATAGTGACATGTTAAAATTAAAAGACATTATTGGTCGTTAATCGTGGAACCAGCACTCTTGACCCCTCATTAAAGAAATTGAGTATTTGAAGTTCAAAAATGTAAGAGTTTAACTTTCAGTGACTCAAGAAGGCCTCGTTCTGTGAGGTACATGAATTGTTATTCCCGAGAGTCACCAACAACCAGTGATCGACATCACCCATGAGGGACATCGAGGAATAGTTGCCACAAAGAGAGCTCTCCGTATTCAAGTCTGGTTTACGTATCTCAACGAAAGGGTTACAAAATAGTTGAAGACTTGTTACATATGCAACCATCTTTCATCTCAAGTTATTCGGCACCCTTTCAACATGTCAGAATTGCCAAATCATGCCTGGTAGAAGATTCCTATTGATTTGTTTGGTCCTCTTGAGAATGGACATCATCTTCTAGTTAATATTGATAAATACTCCTGTTTTCCATTGGTTAAAGACCTGTCATCCACAACACATGAAAAGGTTATAAAAAAAATTAGATGGCATCTTTGCCACATAGAGTGTACCTGCAATCTTAAAATCTGCCAATGGCCCACCTTTTAACAGCCAATAATTCAAAGACATTCTAAATCACCTCAATGTAAAGCATCAAAAAACACTCCTCTTTGGCACCAGGCCAATGGTCTGGTAGAATGATTCATGAGTACTCTAAAAAAAGTTGCATTGGAGAAGCTTGACCTCAAAGTTGTTTGGAACACTACTCTTCAAGCTTACTGTTTGACCCACTCACTCAACGATTGGGAAAAGTCCTGCAACTCTCACATTTGGAAGAGTTATGATGACCAAGCTGCCCCTACGGACCATCTTCAGATACTAGAATGAGGAAGACATTCCCACTATGGACTTTGGTTGCAAACAGAAGATGAAAATATATGCCGACAGATGATGTCATGTAAAAGAAGCCATCTTTACAAGAGAAGATCGAGCGCTTGTCAGACAACACAGAAAAAGAAAAGTCTGATGCTCCTTTTGAGGCAGAGCCATTTACCATTGCGAACACCGAAGAACAAATGGTGATTGCCTAGCATCCTGGGAAAACTCTTATGAGAGATTCCTCTCTTTTTCGACATACGGCCCATCACTCACCAAATATCGATGTCAATGTAAATGCTGGGTCCCGATACACTGTTTATGACTGTGTGTCTGCTGATAATTCCACCTCACTTGTGCATATTACTGACACTTCGACTGTCACTGCCCAGTTTCCAGTGACCCGATCAGGACATGGGATTCAGGCGCCACGACGCTTAATGGAAGAACTCTAATTGCCTGTATATCTATGAATATCTGTGTATCTGTTCATATATTTATTTTGTGTATTTGTTTATTTACTTATTTATCTATTTTGAAAAAGTTGTAACTTTTAGTTTAACAAAGCGGAAAATGTAGTGGTTTTTTAATTGACGAATGCTGGAATTCTTTTGGCTCCCACTGTACACTGTAGGCATGTGACATGAGTGTTGGAGACATGAGTTGAAGGTATTCTTAGAATGTTTAGTTTTAAGTTACAAGCAGCTGAATGAAGACGTAGTAAATTGCTCTCAGTGTGTGGCATGGTTATTGGAGAGTACCTGGGTCTGGCAGGGCGCTACACCATGCAGAGCTCAAGTGGCTTCTTTTTTAAAGTTATTTTATAGCCCATTGGAGAGTGACATCAGTGCATCTTAGCACATAGGCATGCTGGGCAGTTGCCCAGGGCCTATAGGAGTATTGGGGCCCCATGCTAATCTATGCAACATCCTATTCCTGTGAGTGGTTGTGTAGACTAGGCCCAGTGCACTTCTTTGCTCGGGAGCCCATAATGCTGTTAAGACAGCCCTCGGTGACATGCACTGTTTCGGGTAGTGTGGTGCAGGCAATGTCATCAGATCTGAAGATCAGCCTTCTGTGCTATCATGTTTAAGTGAGTCAGTCTGCCTGTGGTAAGCAAAGAATATTAATTGTGTACAGGAATTAGGCAATTCCCAAACAGCATAAAAATCTATTCTCTGTTTGAAGTGGACACATGAAAATGCATTCCCCTCCAGGAGCTCCATATTTTCTTTCTTTTCTAGGTCCAAGTGCCACTACTGTAGCCCGCTGAAACCTACAACATCACATCTTACATCACGCCTGGTAGGCTGAAGAGGACCCACAAGGACTCTCAGATAAAAAGGAAGGTTAACAAATCTCACTTCTTTGTACACCAGTGTTTTTTTAACCTAGAGTACAAGGACTCCTAGGGGTCCACAATATTTAATCATGAGGTCTGTCACTGTTCAGAGTATTTTATTAGCTAGTTAATAAAATACATATACAAAAAGAAGTACATTAGCACATTTTAAGTTTTAAAATGCTATGAAAATGTGAAGCAATTTGAAATTGAAAACTAAAAATTAAGTTGGTATCCTTATCTAGCTTTGTGGAAGCAGCACAGGTTTAGCAAACAGAATCCAGTATGGACTAGTGGTGGCCTCAACTGAATCAGCACTGATATGCAGGGACAAAAAAGAAAGCATGCATTCAAGCATATTACTTCATCTTTTAGGAAGAAATTTATATTTTTAAAAAAGGTCCAACCTTCACATTAAATTGTCAGGTTCCCATATTTCTTGTTCGTGAATTAAATTAAATACTCCACAATTTGTGTATTTGTTTGTTGTATGCACGTTTCTGTCTTTTTGTGTATTGTTTTGAGGTTCAAATCATAGAAACTACTTAGGTAATGGTTCATGGATTAAAGCAGTGATTAAGGGCCAGATGTAGGTAGCTAAATACCGGTCGGTAACAGCCGGAAATCGGTGAATTTCCCATTACCGACCGGTATTTAGCCCTTCCCAATGTAGGATGCTGTAAATAAGGATATGGTAATTTTCCGATTCCTTAATTTAAGTAATCGGTAAAATACAGATTCCTTATTTTAAGGAATCGGTAAATTACTGAATCCTTAAAACCTATGTAGGTAGCACGTAAGTGAGTGCATTTTTGCTTTAAAGATTCGTTATTTACCACCAACTACAAGTTTATGCTCCTGCTATTACCGACTCGGTAATACCAAATCGGTAATAGTGAATGGCTTCCTATTCATTCCTATGGGCCTCCAGGTCCACAGGAATGAATGGGAAGGTATTCCTTATTACCTAATCGGTATTACCGTTTCGGTAATAAGGAATATTACAGAATCTGTAAATTTTAACGATTTTTTTACCTACATCATATTTACCGATTCCTAAATTTAAATTCGGTATTTAAGAATCGGTAAATTGAGATTACCTACATCGGGCCCTAAGAGATTGTCCACAAAAATCAAAAGGTTGAGAATCACTGGTGTAGAAAAACAAGCGAACAGACAGAACCAGAGCCGTACTGGGCACCCAGTGTTTTCCTGGTGGTCTGGATGGGTGGGGATCGGTTTTCGAGTGATGGGGCCTTTTTTCTTTACTGGGGGCCAGTTTTGCAGCAGTGCTGCAATATTGTACGCCTGTAACAAAAGCGGCAGCAGTGCTAAAGTGGCCGGTAGCAGTGCTAAAGCAGCCGGTAGCAGTGTTAAAGCTGCAGCAGTCCTTCTCACTAGCTCCCAGCACCCGCCCACCCCTCTCATCCTCCCCCAGGTACTGGTCCAGCTGAATTGCCAGGGCTGGTTTGTATTCCAAGTCTGGCCCTGGACAGTTTGTCACAAACATCCTTTGCAAAAAGGAAAAAACATGCCTGCAGGAATTCAGAGCAGAGTTAAAACAAAAGAGCGTTAAGCACTCATGAATCCATCTGCACAAACTATTCTTAAATCAATGAGTTTATCCATGTTCTGAACAAACGGGTATGCAAATCCGTAGTTATGAAGCCAATAAACATTCACAAATTATTCCGGACCTTGACCTTTCAAAACACCAGCAGAGACTGCCATCCAAAATGTACACTGTGCACAAAACCAAAAGAATGTCTTCACATTGGTCTTCAGCATTGTGAACTGATGCACTGGATATACAACAGTGAGTAGCTTGATTGGTTTTGGGAAAGTAAACAACCTATATCTAACTGTGAGCAGTCAAGCTCTGCTGCTCACTAGTGGTGCAAACTGCTATCGTTGTCAGGAGTTAGAACAGTAGGCCATTTTTAGGTTTCTCATGCACAGCGCTTGCGCTGTGCTTGAGACATCTATTGTTTTTAATATAAATCTTAAAAGGGGCCCCTCTCTGTCCTGGGATTTCATTGGTTCCTGTGCTAGCTACTTTCTTTTATTCCATTTCTATTGACGTGGCGTATTATTCTGCATCTAACAATGCTTGCTTCTCGTCTGCTTCTCTTCTCAGTTTGCCGCAGATGAAATACTGTTAACATCCGCTTTGGTGGAACTATTTTTTTTTCATCGATTTTTGCCTCTTTATGTCTTTAGATCTTGCAGCAGATTTATTTAGCTCAACCTGCAGTGCATGCCAGATGATTATTTATGGTGCATTTCATTGGTTCTCCAACACATTCTTTACTTAATCTCCTCCTTTCAGCACGCACTTCAAGCGTGTTTGAAAGCTGCATGCTTTTTAGGGCTCGTGAAGCGAAGAGCCCTTCTGAGGGTGGTTTAAAAATGGACCTGCAAATTCCTCACGCTCGTGCGTGTGAGTTTCCATTTGCGGCCTGCTATTCGCCTTTCACTGCTTGCTGTTCTGTAAAATGGACACCAATAGGCCAGAGGCGGGTGCATAGCTCCGCCCCTGGCCTATTGGTGTCTATTACGCGCATTTCCTGACTTATGCTTTAAATTATCGTGCCCAGGCACGGGCCACGATAATTGGAAGCATATGTGAGCGTGCGCACCACTTGTTTTTCATTGCGAGCTTCTAGCACTTAGCTGGGGAGGGAAACCGCGTCTAAATGCAGGCTGCAGCCTTGTAGTCTATTTCAGGCTGGTTGTTCTTGGTTCATCGTCTGCTGGTTCCTGCGCCAGGACTTCAGGGCCATGGACATCGAATAACTATGCAGAATATTTGTGCAAGGATAAACATGCCACTGTACTTATCTCAAACATTAATATTCATCACCCTGAAGGTTGTTTGCCTGTTGGAGAGACCAGCGACACCAGTGTATTTTTCTCCTGTGGCAAGGAAGGTTTTGGAGGGTCTTGTTAATTTGGTTTACATCTGCTGTATTTGTGGCAGCTTTAACATTGTTTTATCTGTTACTACTACTTCAGTGTCTGGTCATTTTGAAGGTTGGTACTTGCACTGTGTGCTGTGGTGTATGTATATAGCAGTAATCTTACACTTGCCGTTTAAAATGAATAGCTTAGTGGGCTCTATATGTGAAATGGAAGGGGCAAGTTATGGGCTGAACCGGTTTAAAAAACAAAATACATACATTTGTATTTTAAAACCAAACGTAAATGTAAACAGTGAGGGACAAAAACTAGCAAAAGCTTGTGCTTGCAATCCCGCCCCCTCCCCTCCCCCCAGTATCAGCCCTAGTCGTGGTTCCTGCTGTCCAGAAGGTGATGTCCATTGTAAGATGGGTTTTAAGTTGGCTCCCATAAAAAGTAAAATGACAAATATTATTTTTCCATTGAATGCGAACTCTCATCTAAGTGAGTCATACTTGACAGAACAGGGTTTCTTCTAAGTAATGGTTGCCAGGGGCGTAACACAGGCCCCCGCAGCCCACGCGGTGCAGGGGGGCCCCGTGCTCCAGGAGGCCCCATCACTGTGCAGAGCCAGCAAGCAAGGCTCTTCAAGTATTCAGGAATTAAATGGTGCGCACGGCCTCCCCATTAATTAAATGGTGCCGTGCGCACGCCCGGGCCCCGGCCGGGCCTCTGAGGCTCTTCTTAATTAAATGGTGCGCAGTTGACTCTGCGTCTGCGCGGTCTGCAGCCACGATGATTAACAATATAGGCCTGAGAGGCGTGGCCAAGATGGCGTCGGTGTAAGACGCTTTTCCGAGCCTCTCCAGCGCCGATCCGACATTGCTGCTTATAGCTCGCTGTCCCCGGCGCAGGTTGGCTCCAGACCGTTGTCGGAGGTCTGCGACACAGCGCGGAGTGGTCCGGTGTCGTCTGCGGAGCCCTGAGCCGCTCGTGGAGGCTACTGGAGCGGAGAAGCAGTGAGGCCTTTACATCCCCGGACTCGCGTACCCAGAGGGCCGACCGGAGGTTCGGGGTGACCGCGACGACGGAGAGGGGTTTGCCCGTTGCCCGACTGGGGTCCTCCCCATACACCGGCTCCCTGGGGCGAGCCGTACGCTCAGCGAAGGGCGGAGCAGCGTGACAGAGAACGCCGGTGGTGTGTGGCTGTCCCGACCGGAGGTGAGGAGAGGGCCTGAGCTGGAGGGAGCGCGGAAGCCACGTGGGACAGGCCCGGAGGAGTGGAGGAGGATCCGGGTGCATTCCGGTCACTGCTTGCCCTTGTGACTCGCTGTGGGGCCCGGACACCGTAAGAGGAGTTGCGCCCTGGCCTGGATGGGGGTGTGAGTGGCGCCCAGCAGCCCGAGCCGGGGGAGTGACCTTGGAGCCGGCTCGGCTACCTACGGAGCGGAAGAGCCCTGGGGGTTGCAGCCTGCGGGGGCCTAGGTGGGGTGTGGGCCCGGGGAGGCTGGACTCCGGCTGAAGTGCGTGATCGCCTGGGGGGTCTGGTGGAGCCCCGCGCCCCTCCCTGAAGCTTAGATCGTGCTGGCCCCGATCACTGGCTGCGGTCTGGAGCAGGGCTAGTGAAGAAGCTGGGAGTTTGCATCTGATGGTGAGGAGGTGGCCTGGACAGGGAACGTGTCGGCGCCATTTTATCTATCTCTCCTGCTCACTTCGTGTGCCTATTGCTGGCGCCTGGATAGCGGGTGTCTGAGTTGCCCGCTGCACCCTCCCCTCCGGAACTTGGCATCGGGGGCTGGGGGCTTCCTGGTCCCTTGACTTCTGTACTGTCCTGTCCCTTGGCATCTCGGAGATCGGGGTCTCTCTGGGGGCTGTCGACCTGGTGGTCAGAGGGGGGAACCGAGTTGGGCCGCCTTGTGGAGCCGCTATCTACGCCTGCGAGCCCGGGCTCCCATCCCCCTGGCTTTGAGAGTGACTGGTGGACGCCCTCCCAGAGGAGGCTTGCCCGGCATCATGTCTAACCAGGCCCGCAAGGGGCGGGTAGTGAAAGACGGAGCTTCTAAATCCTCACAGCAGCCGGCTTCCCCCGGTCCTAGTGGCTCGCCGAGGACGTCCGATGATGAGGCCCCGGCTACCAAGGCATTTATGACCGAACTTTTTGCTTCCATCAAGGAGGATATCTCCGAGCTGCGGGCGCAGTTGGCATCCGACCTTCGGGAGGTACGACGGGATGTTGATGGGATTGGCGAACGAGTGGCGACTTTGGAGGACCATGATTTGAGCACGGCCAACGATGTGCACCTACTCCAACAGGATGTCCTCCGTCTCACTGAGCAAAACTTGGATTTGCAGGCGCACACGGAGGACTTAGAAAACCGCTCCCGTCGGAATAACATCCGCATTAAGGCGGTGCCCTGGGACGGCGAGGCAGGAGACTTGCGAGGCTATGTACAGGAACTGTTTCTGCAGATCTTGGACGAAGAAGATGTGAAGGACGTCAGAATGGATAGAGCTCATCGCGTTGGTTTGCCCAGGAGAGGGGGGGGGGCCGCCCCCGGATATCCTTGTCTGTGTCCATGATTTTCAAGTGAAGGAGCGCATCCTTCGTAAAGCCAGGGCCATTGCATCGCTGCAGTTTAGGGGTCATCGTCCTCAGCTGTTCCAGGACTTGGCAGCATCTACACTCCAAAAAAGGAGAGATTTCCGCCCAGTGACTTCCTTTCTGCGGGAGCGTGACATCGCATACTCCTGGGGCCATCCCTTCAGGATCATCTTCAGATGGCAAAATCGGCTGGTGCAGATACGCTCCCTCCATGAAGCGAAGGATCTCCTGGGTTTGGATGAAGCGGCACCATCACAGAGATCGAGTGCATCCCCATCTCGGCGGCGCCGTCGATCTTCATCATGGCACAGAGTGGGGTCCTCTCCGGATCGGGTGCGCCCGGACCGCAATACCAGCCTGCAGGAAAGGGTGGACGCAGTAGCTTCAGTGGCTTCGTCGACGCTGCCGGTGTCGCAGGCCAGTTCCGGAGCAGCGTGACAGAGTTTTCGTTGTTGACGGATCGGCGCTGGAGGGGGCATCGGCCCCCCTGGTCTGGGTGAATGGAAGTACTTTTGGAGAAGACTCCCCGGATCGTGACCTTGGGAGGATCCGGATTGGTCTCCCTATTCCGTCCCCGGAGTGGACGGATCTCCATGACTTTTGGACTACTTGGAGTGATGCAACTCCCGATGAGTATCGTTTCTATTGTTATTGTTCTTGGTATTATTTTTCACTGTTATTTCCCTTTGTGTGGGGTAGGGGTGGGGCGGGGTGGGATGGTGGTGAAGTATGACTGCTGGGGGGTGTGTGAAGAGTTGTCGCCTCTCGAGGCGTTTTCCCTTGGCTTCTGTTGTTGGTGCCGCCTCTTGGGCCCGGCAGCTGTTTTTGGTCTAGACTTGGACTCCGTACTTGCTGTGGGCTATTCTGGCATGGATCCCTTGGTGTTGGAGGGGGGGATGAGTGCTGGGTTGCGGAGGGGGGTGTCGAGTTGGCCATTGCTGATGCCGCTTCTGTTTCGTTGCCTTCCTTATGCTGTGTTTAGTCGCCGGACGCAGGTTGGCTCAGGTTCATCAGTTGCCTTCCATTGGGACGTCCAGGGTGGTCCCTCGGCTGGGCCTCTAATTGGGGAAGGATCTGAGTGCGGGTGGGGGTCCAGGCACGTTGGCTGTAGAGAGCTTGGGGGTTCTTTTTTGGTATGCCTGTTAGTATAGGGACTTGGAACGTTAAGGGGCTCAACTCGCCTCAGAAGCGGCAGAAAGTATGGAAGTACGTGATGGATCATCAGTTGGATGTTGTGGGGCTTCAGGAGACGCATTTGGCGCGCAGAGACGAGCTGTGGCTCAAGCATAAGGCGTATCCCCTTATATACCGGTCTTCTGCTTCTACGAAACATAGAGGGGTGGCCCTCCTTTTTCGCGCTGCGTTACACTTCCAACCCATTGAGGTGCGCACTGATAGGGATGGCCGATGGCTGATGGTGAAAGGGCTTGTTCAAGGGCGCCTTTGTTCTTTTGTAGTGGTGTACCTTCCTAATGCAGGTCAGAATAAGTTTTTACAAGATTTAATGCAGAAGGTGGGAGACTTTGCTGACGGTCAATTGTTCCTCCTGGGGGATTTTAACTTGGTGTGGGACAAGTCGGTGGATAGCTCAGGGCTCCACAGGGCTGGGGCAGGGGTTTTTTCGGCAGCTACACAGCAGCGGGTGGGCGAGTTGGGGTTGGTTGATGGCTGGCGCTTTTATCATCCTACTGCCAGGGATTACACTTATTTCTCTCACGTACATCACTCCTACTCCCGCCTGGATCACATTTTTATCAGTCAGGCCCTTAAGGGAGATGTCCTGGACTCCACCATTCTTCCACTTTCGGTGTCAGACCACAGTTTGCTGGTGCTTAGCCTCCGTTGGTCATCGACTAGCGGTGGACAGAGAAAATGGTACTTCCCGGCTTCGGTGATCAGGGATGATGCCTCCAACAAAGCCTTGCGGGCGGCCATTAGGGAGTTCTTTGAGCTTAACCCTGCATCTGATACATCGGTCACTAACACTTGGGATGCCTTTAAGGCTTCTATTAGGGGCACGTGCTTGGGCCTCAACGCCCGTCTTAATAAGGAGCGGCGTAAAGACCGGGAGGCTCTGGAGGCAGAGGTGTCCCGCCTCGAACAGGCCCATAAGCTCAATCCCTCGAGAATTACCCTCCGACCCTTGACCGCGGCGCGAGGGAAACTGCGGGCTCATTACAATAACAGGGCTGAACTAACGATGCTGAGGCTGGGCCGACATTCTTACTCCGGTGGGAATAAGGTGGGTCGGCACTTGGCACGTCAGCTGCGAGATAAGAGGGAGCGCGAATATATTGGAGGGATCCGGGATGAGGCGGGTGTATTGCAACACAAGGATGAGGTGAAGGCGGCTATTTTTGGACGCTTTTATGCGGACTTGTATGCGGGAGACAGGCTCGCCGCGGAGGCTCAGAGGGAGTACCTGAGGCGATTGCCCCTCCCGCGGATCTCCGCCGAGTGGAATGGTTTGCTAGGAGCGCCGATTACCAGGGAGGAAGTACTCGAAGCCATTCAACGCTTGAAATTACACAAGGCGCCTGGACCGGATGGCTATACGGCGATCTTCTATAAATCTTATGCCTCAGAACTGTGTGACTTCCTTACTTCCCTTTTTAACGACATGGCCGTGTCCGGCTCCTCGGCCGGCTCCCTGGCGGAGGCGGTGGTTACGGTCCTGCCTAAACCCAGGAAGGATCCCGCCCATTGTGCGTCATTCCGCCCCATTGCTCTACTTAATGTAGACGCTAAATTATATTCCCCGATCCTGGCGCATAGATTGCAGGATCTGTTACCTGCGGTCATACACCCGGATCAATCCGGTTTCATCAAGGGGCGCCAGACCCACGATAATACTCGCAGGGTGGTACACTTACTTGAAAAGGCCGACAGGTTCCGTATCCCAGCGGTGCTGGTGGGATTGGACGCCGAAAAGGCTTTTGACAGGGTGGATTGGGGCTTCCTATTTAACACCTTGACCGCCTTCGGGTTTTCGGAAAAATTCATTACTATGGTGCGGGCCAATTTTAGCTGCCCGAGGTCTAGGGTGACAGTGAACGGGCATATGTCGGAGTTTTTTCCGCACTCCAGAGGCACCAGGCAGGGGTGTCCCCTTTCCCCGCTCCTGTTCGCATTAAGTATTGAGCCCTTAGCAATGGCGGTGCGAGAGCATGAGGGGATTCGGGGTATCCCGTTCACGGGAGAGCAACACAAAATCACGCTCTTCGCGGATGATATTTTATTGTCGGTAACGGAGCCGGAACGTTCACTGCCATGCCTTCGGGAAGCCCTGCTGGCCTATGAGGCGGTGGCAGGATTCAGGGTTAATTATGGCAAATCCCATATCTTGAATCTTACTCTCTCTCAGGAGGAGGTAGAACGAGTGCGGCCCTTGACTCCTTTGGCTTGGGCAGATGGATCTCTAGTCTATTTGGGGGTACACCTGACCCCGACGGTGGGAGGACTTTTTTCGGCCAATTTCCCACCTTTGTTTGCAAAGACCCGAGATGAGTTGGAGAAATGGAAGCCCAAATTTATATCTTGGCTGGGCAGGGTCCATGCTGTTAAGATGGTTCTCCTCCCTAAATATTTATACTTATTTCAGGCCCTCCCCATCCCTATTCCTAACGAATTTTTTCGGCGTCTCAGAACTCAGATACTGCGCTTTGTGTGGCAAGGGGGCCGGGCCCGCCTTTCATTTACGGTGCTGCGGCAGCTGAGATCCGAGGGAGGTGTGGGTCTTCCTGATCTGCAGTTTTACTATAAAGCGGCGCAATTGAGAGTGCTGGTGGAGTGGTCGCAGCAAACGTCGGAGAAGCATTGGCTGCATATGGACCGGAGCGTGGCTGGCAGGTCGGTCTGGGACCTGGCGTGGAAGCCCAAGAAGGACCGTCCGCTGAACGCCTATATCAGTACTCCTACCGGTACCACCCTGAAGGTCTGGGATTCCTTAGCTGCTGATGAGCGATGGACTACATTCCCATCGCCGTTTACGCCTATACACTTCAATCCAGCTTTTCCGCCGGCGCTTTGGGAGGGGGTCTTTGATGCCTGGAGGGAGGGAGGCTGCCGGGCGTTGACTCATCTGTTTCATGGGCGGGTACCCCTAACCTTTGCTAACTGTATGAGGGATTACGGGATAGCCCATGCTGAACGATTTCGTCATTTCCAACTGTATCACTGGGCCACCACACCCGTGATAATGGAGGCTGCGACGAGACCCCCATCGCCTTTCGAGGCTTTCATACTGCGGTCGACTGTCATGAAGGGAGCCATCTCCTTCTTATACCAGCTTTTGCTTAAATCGGCGGTGACGCCTAGGCACCGCTACATAGGCCAGTGGGAGGTCATGCTGGGGAGAGACGTCTCCGATGCGGAGTGGTCGGCCTTGTGGAGGGACATGACGACATTTAATCATTCGCTCCACTTGCGGGAGGCCCACCTCAAGACGCTGACGCAGTGGTATATGTGCCCAACTCGGCTTCACCGTATCTATCCGGCCACGTCTGACCTATGCTGGAGGGGTTGTGGGCTGCTTGGGGACTTCCGCCACATCTGGTGGGACTGCCCGGTGATTAGGCCGTTTTGGGAGGAGATTCTCTCGCATATCAGGTACATCCTTCACTACCCCATAGAGGACGATATTGCCTTCGTTCTGTTGGGGTTGCGTGACCCCGGTCTTGAGCACCAAACTCGGGCCGATAAAAAGATTTTATGGCTCTGTCTGGGCGCTGCCAAGCTTACGCTGGCCGCTGCCTGGAAGCGGAGTGAGGCACCGGCAATATCTCTGTGGCACGCCCGACTTTGGAAGCTTTTAAGCATGGAAAGGATGGCGGACATCTTCATGGGTAAATTCAAGGATTTCCAGTTCCAATGGGGCCCGTTAGTTGACTTCCTGTCCAAAGGTCTGCCCTCAGCTGTATGTCCTGCATCCTTGAGGTCGCTGCATCTCTTTCAGGTTTAGTTTGGAGGCCGAATGTGCGGGTCTGTGTGATGGGGTCACCACCATGGGGAGGTGGGGGGGGGGGGAAACTGTTTAATTTCTTCTTGTTCTGGTTACTCTGGGTGCTTACTGCTCATTGCTGGGTCCATAGCTGTTCGGCTGTGCGGTACGGAACATTGGTTTGGGGTCCCTTCCCCTTGGCATCCGCCCCGGCCGCTGCTGACGCTGGCTTCACCGAACTGTTGGTGCTATGGCTATCATCACGGGGCACGGACTTCTTGTGCCTTCCGTGGGGACAATGCTCCTGAATCTGTGTCCTTGCAAGGCGGCATGTGTAGCACCTAGATGACCTTTTCATCTGTGTTATTGGTTGTACTTAAACCTGCAAAATAAAAATTTTACAAAAAAACAATATAGGCCTGAATAGAGCCCCATCTCATGCTAAGCTGTGCGCGCAAGGAGTTACATTTGAAATGAACAGTTGAAATTAAAATCACCTCAATACCCCTCCCCCCCCTGCACAGGCCTCCGTGGCCTGCCTCGCTCAGCTATCTGCTGAAATGATGACCTCACCCAAACCACCCCCTCCCCCTCGCGCGCCTCGGCAAAACTTTCAGAGGGAAACAGTCCTACCCGAGAGGCGAGCCATGCCGGTGCGAGCCATGCCATGATCTTTCTTTACATAATCAAGTTTGGTGCATGCGTGCTCTTGATTCATGCCATATCTGTTCCAGTGACAATGAAATTTAAATGAAATGTGTCCTGAGGAACGACGCTAGACTTCTCGTCAATAAGGTAACGTGGTGTGCCAAATTATTTTTTTTTGATTTCAAGAAAATTTTTATTAATGAGAATAATGGTAATGATAATGAATAGGAAATACACTACAAGTGATACACTCAATGCAAGAGACATATGCAATAAAGGCTAAAAACAATAGGGAAACTAAGAGAATAAATATACACAAGGGACATTAGCCCATGAGATATATAAATTGCATTTAAGGAAAAGCCTCTATCAAGGTAATAAAACAAACGTATCACTTATCAAAATGAGGAGAAGGGGATAGGGGAGGGAACAGAAAAGAAAAAGAGAGAAGAAAAAAGAAAGAGTGAAAAGAGGATGAATGGGAAAAGAAGACAGGAAAGAAAAAAGAGAGGAGGTAAGAGAAAAAAAAGACGGATTCCCACATGACAACCCCCGCCCAAAGACCAAGAAAAAAAACCAATAATTATGCCAATACATCAAAAGGAAATTGAGGAACCAACCCTTTGGAAGACAACTCCATATAATCATCCAAAGCCTGCCACACTCCACTAGAAATAGAAGGAGAGAGGTGAGCTTGATCAACAGAAGTGTGTGCACTGCGTAAAAAGGAGACCCAGGCCCACCACGTATGATAAGAAACCGATGAAAAGGATTTCCACTCCATAAGAATAATTTTCACCGCAACAGACAGGAGAAGATCTAACAACTGCAACTCCAATGGATCTAACGGGAGAGGAGTAGGGGCCGCCAGTGGACCTAGTAAGATTAAGGGGAAGGAGAGTTGGAGCTCACAATCAAAGATAAGAGAGAGATGTTTCTGGATGAGGTTCCAGAAAGGTTGAAGCAAGGAGCAATGGAAAAACATATGAGGAAAGTCGCCCGCCACCAAACCACAGCTCCAACATAAGTTGTCATCTTTAAGGTTAAGCGAATGAAGACGTACAGGTGTCCAATGGAGAAGATTAATAGAGAAAAACTTAGACTGCATTAAAGAAGGCGCGATCTTATTACGGAGAGAAAATTTACCAATGGATTGCCAAGTATCAGGGGAAATATGCTCCGTAATAGCATGGTCAAAATGATGTAGCCATTTTTGTTGAGCAACGGTCTGTGCAGGAAGTGAAGCAGAAGACAAAAATTTATAAATTTTGGAGGCGACATGACCAGATTTAATCCATAACTGAAAGAGTGAGATTGTAGAAGAAGTAGGATGAAGGCGCACTTTAGCAATGGCTACCTTAATTTTAAGAAAAGTATAAAAATCCAGGTTTGTTAAAGAATGCTTTTGAGCCAAGGTAGAAAAGGGTAATGGTTCATCAGAAACACCATAGAGATGGTGGACAAGAGAAATCCCTTTACGTGCCCAATAGGACATGAGAGTAGGAGTGACGAGAAGCTTAATTTTGGAGTTTCGCCAGATCGATGACCACCTAGTGTTATGCAAAGGAATCGCCACCTTCTTATCTACTTTCCTGATCGCAGCAATTGTATCGAGAATGATAGTACGAGAAAACAGGATATGGAAAGTAGAAGTGGTGCAAAAAGAGGCGGGAGGCAAAGGGGAGGCTAGTTCCTGTTCTATGAGCAGCCAAGAGGGAACATGAAGAGCCGGCGTAGAGAACCATAAAGCACCTTGAGAGGCCAAAAAAGCAATTTGGTATCGTTCCCAGTCAGGAAAATTACACCCTCCCATATCACAAGGACGACGCAAAAATTTGTAGGCAAGGCGAGCACGTTTGTCATTCCACAAAAATTTAGAAGTCATAGTATCAATTTCGCGAAAGAAGGAATCTGACAATTTAAGGGGAAGCATGGAAGAAACAAAGTTAATAATCGGCGTAATCATCATTTTGAGAGTCTGAAGGCGACCCCACCATGAGATATGTTTCGGAGACCATGTATCCAGAAGACGACGCACTTTAAGGATAATCTGGGATTCATTATAGGCAGCGGTGGCAGACAGTGTAGAACAAAAATAAATTCCTAAGTACTTCAGGTGTGTAGATTGCCATTTAAAGCCCGCTGAGCCCATATGGGAAGGGAAACAATATGCATTCAAAGGGAACATTTCCGTCTTATCTTTATTGAGGGTGTACCCTGAAACCGAAGAGAATAAGGAAATGGTATCAGAAATAGCAGGGATTGCCAAAGCGATATCGTCTGAAAAGATGAGAACATCATCTGCGTACGCAGCAGTTTTAATACAGTGAGGCCCAAAAGAAAAACCTTTGATATCAGGGTGTAACTCAAGCAAACGAAGAAGGGGATCAATAGAAAGTAGGAATAAAAGTGGGGATAAAGGACATCCCTGTCTGGTTCCCTGATTAAGATCGAAAAACGAAGATGTAGCACCATTGACTCTAATGTTAGCTTTAGGATGAGAATATAAGGACATCACCATATTAATGAAAGATTCGCCTAGGTTATGCGCACACAAAACAGCACGAAGAAAAGGCCAAGAAACCTTATCAAAGGCCTTTTCCGCATCCAGGGCCACAGCCGCGGCGGGAAGATGAGATCGTTTAGCCGCCCCGAGAATATGACAGAATGTGCGGACATTATCTCGCGCAAGACGTCCTTTCACAAAACCAGTTTGGGAAGGGTGCACAAGATGAGGGATAAAGGATTCTAACCTTCTGGCAAGGATTTTAGCAAAAATCTTAGCTTCCATGTTAAGGAGAGAGATAGGTCGGAAGTTTTTAGGATCCGAATGATCCTTCCCTTCCTTCGGGAGCACCACTATGGTAGCCTCGGCAGCCGTACCAGAAACAGCTCCATTCTTAACCAAGGAGTCAAAAACAGATTGCAATTTGGGGACAAGCGTAGGAAGAAAAGTTTTATAAAATAAAATGGGATAACCATCAGGGCCTGGAGCCTTGCCAGAACGAGTAGCTTGAATCGCAGAAACGATTTCGTCGGAAGAAATAGGCCGGTTCAAAATAGAGCGATCATCATCAGAAACCGATTGAATCGGAACTGAATTTAAAAAATCTCGACATTGTTCAAAAGAGGAATGAGTAGAAGGAGTATATAACTTAGTATAAAAATCACGAAAAACTTCAAGAATCTCCCCTGTTTGGAATTTCTTAGAGCCCGTGTGATCAGTAATGGAAGAAATTTGCGAAGATTTGAAAGAAAAATCCTGAAATTTTAACGTAGCCGCCAAAAGTTTCCCAGCCCGATTTTTTAATAGCAGCTTCTTGGATTTTTGAGCTTGCACCCCAATATAAGCTCTTTTAGTAACAATAGTATTATATTTGTATTTTAGTAGTTTTATTTGTTGTAAACAAGTAGGATCCTTAGATTGCCTAAAGGAAGCTTCCAAAGATTTAATATCAGAAGACAAATCCGTAAGTTCCTTTTTAATATCTGCATTACGTTTGGACATACATTTAATAACTTGACCACGGAAAGTGCATTTAAAGGAGTCCCAAAGAACAATTGGGGAAGAGACAGAACCTTCGTTTTCACGGAAAAAGGTATCTATAGCTTCAGAAAACTCATGAACCTGAGAAGGATCATGCAATACTTCGGTATTCAATCTCCACGAACGAGCACGTGATTTAGGGGCAAAGGATGACAACGTAAAAGTCACCGCAGCATGATCAGATATCAAAATAGGATGTATAAGCGGAGAAGAGGAAGAAGAAACAAGGGAAGAATGAACCAGGAGATAGTCAATACGAGAGAAGGAAGAGTGAGGCGAGGAGAAGAAAGAAAAATCACTACCAGTGGGATTATGAAGACGCCAAATATCTTGAAGATGAATAATGGAGCACATGTTGATCATTTGTTTGTGAGATTTAGGAGGACGAAACTGAAAGGCAGAATTTCTGTCTAAAAGAGGATCCATTGGTAAGTTGAAATCTCCACCAACAATGAGATTACCAGAGTGCGGGGTGTCATTTAACTTTGTAGTGACCGATTTCCAGAAGGATGGATCATCAACGTTAGGAGCATAGATATTCATCACATACAAATCATGCTGTCCAACCGTCAACTTAGACAACAGCCAGCGACCCTCCGAATCATGATCGGAAGACAGTATCGATAAACCAGAATTCTTTGAAACCAGCGTAATGACTCCATTGTGTTTACCAAGGGCATCAGAACAACAAACATCCGAAACCCACTCCTTCCGTAAAAACAACGCCTCTTTGTTAGTAACCTTGGTCTCTTGAAAAAAAACCAAATCAGAAGACAAAGACTTACAGTAGTCTAAGATTTTCGACCTCTTCACCGGGTGATTTAAACCCTTAACATTAAGGGATAATACATTTAAACCAGGCATTGGGAAACAAAAAATAGAAAAAAAGAGAACCTGAATGACAGAAAGAGGACGAACATCATGAATACAAGGAGCCAGACAACAAACAAAAGAAATAGTACGGGAGCGTCCATGTGGGGAATCCAAGAAAAAGAGAAAGAAAGAAGAGAAGAAAAGAGAGAAAAGAGGAAGGAGAGGAGAAGCAGGAGGGAAGGCCTAAAAAAGGCCCACATCATACTAGGGAGAACGTGGAAAGGCAAGCAAGGTACCCAAACAAGCCCAAAAAACAGTTGAGAACAATAGCCCCAAAAACTACAATAATCGGTTAGCAGGAAAAAAAAAGAACAAATTGGTAACAATCAAAAGCAGTACCGCAAAGCATCTTAATAATGTAAATATACTTATTTTAACTACAATATCGTATAACCACAGTAAAAGAACAGTCAATGTCAAGAAACATTACTATATTCCTAAATACTAGTAGAAAACTGATAAGAAAAAAGAAAAACATGAGGAAAACTATGAACATTAGATTAATGCAAAACAAGCAATAGAAGCAATATATAAATCCGAAACAAATAACTAGATGGTCAGTAAATACACTACAACTATATAAAATAATAGTAGATATGTGCAAGAAGAGGATAGGGAGAGAGCAGAATAGTAGGAGAGAAAAAAAAGAAGGGTAGAGAATGTTTCATATGAAAAAAAAACACCATAACTGGGAAGAGATAGGCAGCAAGAAAATAGAAAAGTATGTCAAATAACAAGTGAAAGATACAAAATGAGTTGAGTAAAAGAGAAAGAATAAAGAACAACAAATTGGAGAAGTAGAGGAAAATAGAATAAGAAGAAAAGCTGGAAAGATATACTAAGAGGTACCAAGAGAAAGAGAGCTATAAATGGAACGAGCAATTGTGGATGTCAGAGAGAAGAATAGAACAAACAAAAGTGGAAACACAAGAAACAGAAAGAGATCATGAACAGCCATGGAAGGTAATGACGGCCAAGAAACCGACCGGAAGAGAAGAGGAAACCATTCCTACAGAAAAATACAGCCAGAGAGACAGAAGGAGATAGTTCAAGTGCCCGAGGCACCAGGAGCCTGTGAAGTCGCCTTTTGAATCTCCATCTCGATCTCCAGCTGGTTGTCCAAGAAGGTAGTTAGATCAGCCGGCTCCTCGAAAATTCTAGAACGTCCTTTATAAGTGATGCGGAATTTCGATGGGCCAGAGAACGAGAAGGGAATACCCATCTCAGAAAGACGTTTTCGAAGATTCAGGAATCCTTTCCTCCTGATAACCGTATCCCTGGCAAAGTCCTGAGAAATGGAGATCCTGTGACCATCCCAAAAAACTTGTTTAGCTTTCCGCATATGAGATAGAATCAGTTCAGTATGCTGATGCCGCAATGGTTTAAAAATGATTGCTCTCGGCTGGGTAGCTGTCTTAGACCGAAACGTAGGAACACGATGTGCTCTTTCAATTTCAAATTCTCTGTGGAAAGAAATTTGCAAGGTATCTGGAATCCAATGAGACAGGAACTCTATCATAGATGAGGATGACTTCTCTGAATCTTCCGGCAGACCAAAAATGCGTAGGTTAGATCTACGGTTACGGTCCTCCTGCTCAGTTAAGTCTCTGCGCAATGCCGCCATGGAGCGCTCTAAGTGGTTGAGGGATCTGGAGTGTTTTTGGACACCATCCTCTGTACAACTGATCCGTGATTCAGTAGCGGATACACGAAGAGAGAGGGCCTTAAAGTCATTTCTGATAGCAGCCACCTCCACTTGTAATAAATCCGTGTTCGTTTTCGTGGACTGCGCAATATCATGTACTTCATTGAGGCGCGCCAAAATGGTGTCAAGCGTTGAAGCGGCCTCTGACTGAGGAGGGTCAGGCGTAGGAGACAGTGACTTAAGCCTTTTCAACGACGTGCCAACATCTTTTGAGTCTTTAGTGGTCGAAGAACGCCCCATATTCGCAGCCATAAAGAAGCAGCCTCCAGAAATAAAAAATGCACAACCACTTTGAGGAAAAAAGAGAGGAAAAACTGCGCAAACTATACCATAAAAATATAGATATAGCAGACTGAACTGAATGAGCGCTAAAATATAAATAGCGGCGGACTTATATGCAAGACAAGTAGCCAAAATAAGTAACACAGCTACAAAAACGCAGGGGAGCACAATAATAAGCTCGTAGGAAGAAGAGTCATACACTTGAGAGAGCTGCCCTGAGAGAAACAGCGCGTGGACAGCTTAATCACCAGCCAGGCAGCCAAGATGCATTAGAGAAAAAAAAAAATATATAAATGTTACCAAGTGCAGGCATCATATTGTAGACGAAAGGAACATCCGCCACAAATTGCAATGTTGTAGCCCAGGCGGCGCCTCTGAGGAGAAGAGAAATCAGCGCGGAGAGCGGGAAGATGGCGTCCGCTCGTGAGGTAAACGAGCGCCTCCGAGGAAAATAGCAATATACATGCAGCCGGTGTCCAGACGCACAGGAAAACCCCTTCAGGCAGCGCGCCTCATGTTCCGGCGCTAAATGGTGATTTTTCCGCCGGTAGGGGCAGCTGAAGAAGGAGATAGAAGCTCACCGGGCCAGACTTGCCACGGAGCTCAAGCGCGACCCGCCATACTGCAGCGGCGCGCAAGCCACGCCCCGTGCCAAATTATTTTTATGTGCTAAGAGTAATAAGAATTGGTTTACACTTCCCTTACACAAAAAGTGCTAACATGGGCTGTGCGCATCGTAAACACAGAAGCTGCAGTGTTCTTACTGAGCTGCATCCATAAAAAAAAAAAGTTCTTAGTAGAAAGATGAAAAGCGTGATCCGCGTCCACTGCAGACCTCTTCCCCTCACTGTTGAAGATATGGTTTTAAGAGGCATGCTTTCCTGAATTAAGTTGGAACAAAATGCGTTCCGTTAATATTTAAAGACATTTGTATTCAGGAAATACTAAAGCGGGGAAGGGATTACATTGGCATAGAGGTGCTGTTTGTGCAGTTTGAAAAGTGTTGTGAAATACAGCTGCATATTAATTTAAAGTAAGTGTGTGTCTTGGATTATATAAAGTGCACTGACACCCTGTGACAGTGTGCTTTATAGAAAGCGGCAATGATAAATGTGTAACTTCCAGACCATTTCAGAAGAATGCTAAACTTAAACACTACGTGGCCTGCTGCACTAGATAGCCGGAGGCCTGATGAGCAGTGAAAGCCTAAAACTCGAGCTAACAGCCAGGCAGGCGTCTTGTGCACACAGAGTCTGAGCCATGGGGTTGATGCCAAATTTGAGGCGGGCTGCACACAGAGTTTGAGGCCTGGGAGCATTGTATGCAGACTGATGCTTGCTACACACAGACGTCCAGCCGCATGTTGGCCGAGTCTGAGAGATGAAGCCTGAGGCATGCTATTTAAGAAGGTCTGCTGCACAGAGCTATACCATGCACACAGGCGCAAGCCTCCTGCATACACACAGCACCACACGGCTGCAGAGTCTGTGGTGCCCACTGCCACACACAGAACAAACCTGCAGTAAGACAGTAAGACCTGCTGCCAAAATGGTAGTGCAATAACTGCTGGACAGTTTGAGGCCTTCTGCACACAGGGCCGAGACCTGATGCCTGCAGTGCTCTGAGTCAGGCAGAGATCAAGGGCACACCAAACTCAGCGGTCACTAGTCTGTCTGCACAGCTGTGTCACTCATTTAATTTAATTTTAGAGGAGGGTGTTGGTGCAAGTTCTGATATGAGGAGGGTGTTGGTGCAAGTTCTGATATTTATGTTTCCCTTGCTTTTTATCACTTGAATATGCTAGCGAGAAAGTGTCACTCATAGTTGCTGAGTGTCACTCATAATTACACTGAAATTATGAAAATGTCACACATAGCAATCTGAAACCTTGGCAGCTATGTGAACTTGGAGGTGGAGGCCAGCTGCCCCACTGGTTTGTGGGTGACGCCGGAATCATGGTGCTTGGCTGCCACGCAGTACTACTGATAGTTCCTGTTGCACGAACGCGTCACCCTTGTTGTGGGGAAAAATAATTACGACTGCTGGCAAACAATTATTTCTGAGGGGTAGCCGACAGAGTGAGAGTGCTGCAGCCAGTGACATCACCATCACAGCGTCACACTGGTTGCAGTAGGAGGTACATAAGACAGAGTCGTGGCACTGGCTGGTTCTCTTCACAGCTGTCCGGGGGTCTGCAGGACCAATGGGCCCTTTCCCTGTCAACCGCACAACACTTACTGACTCGAGCGTTCAAAAAACTGAGTAAAGTGGAGACAGCAGCAGCTGCAGTAAAAAACATCAAAATAAAGAGCAGGACGAGCTGGGTAAGTCTGCCCCCTCCCCGCCTCCACTAACAGAGCCACTGCATGTGTGCTAACCAGATTATTACCTCCGTAGTTCGTAGATATGATTATTTTTTTTATAAAAAATGCCTCTACATGCTTCCTCCCATTGCCTTTTCATGCCCCCTCGTGCGTTTTCAAGCACTCACTACTGTGGAACCTCTCTTATCAGGGATGTAATGGTGTCTTGTTTATTCCGCTGTTCAAGAGGTCATGCTGCTGTGGATGGGTGTTTTTGAGGAGGCACACGTAGGCCTGCGAGTGCCACTAATCTATCACTGTCTGTCTCAGCCCGCAGAAACCGGATAATTAACACTACCCAGAGAGGAGAGATCACACTGCCTGCGACTCTCTGTCCGCTCCAACCGAGTCAGGCTGGGACAGAAATTAGGTGCAGGCACCAAAATAAAAGTGCCTCACTAAGTGACCAGACCAATGCTTGCAAATTTTGCCAGGTTTCAGGCACATCATACAAGCGTTTTGCAAGGAATGGGACACTTAATGAACTTGAGCCATGTTGTGTTTGTTTTAATAACAGGCAAATCAACAGTGAAAAGAAGATAAAATAGCGCCACAGACAGACAAAAAAACAGCGCGCACACTGACCTAACAGGCCAGGCGTTCGGGCACTGTCTAGTTGCCCAATAAAAGGAGACTCCCGGTGCACAGCTTCAAAAAGACAATGCTGTCTTATGTATAAACGTTCAATTTCATCCAAAATGTAATCACTGCGAAAACTTGGACAAGTTCATCTGTGATTTATTCCATAAATCCAATTTTTTCATAAATCATGAATCTTTCCAGATGCCTGGAATCGACATCATTAAAAAATCATATTTTTGACATAACTCCCAGCATAACTCCCAATGCATTTCGGGCTGAAATAAAGCCCTTCCTCAGGGGATCGCTCTAGGAACATAAAGGAAAGCAAAAACAGTTTCAATATCATGTACTACCATCTAGAACCCATCACCATAGCCTCACGAGTGAAGAAATCATGCTGCATCAATAGTAAACAAAATGATCCTTGGTGCTCAAGAACATGTGCCTCATGGTCGAAATTCATACACTAGCGTGAAAAAAAGGTAAAAAACACAAAAAGTAATGAAACGAGAAGACCTTCTACAGGTCCGACTAAAAACTGAAAACACACGGATGGTAGTGGTGTCCAAGTATTCTGTTTTGAGTGGTCTCTTCAGGAAAATCATCGTTAACCATTGGTCATTATTGAGTTTAGAGCCTGATTTTCAGGGATCTTTTGCCAGCCCACCGTTATTCGCCTTCACTAGGGGACGTAACCTCAAAGAGATCTTGTCCAAACCCAAGGAACAGGATCAACAGACAACATACAAAGGTTTGCGACCATGCTACAATTGCAGTAATTGCAACAACTGCATACAGGGCAACGTTACCAATCACCCCATGCGGGGTCATCCGATCAAATTGCGAGTGAATGCTACATGCAATTCGACCAATGTGATCTATATGTTGAAATGTCCCTGTGGCAAAAGCTATGTGGGACACACTGAAAGGAAAGTCAAAGTACGACTGTTGGAACACAAAAGCAACATCAGGACAGGCAACATGAAGTCATCAGTTGCAGCTCACTTTGTTGAACAGAAACATACAGTGGCCCAGTTAAAATTTCTTATATTGGAGCAAGTTAAAGTCACACATAACAATAAAAACACTCTGCTGAAGAGAGAGAATTTTTGGATCCGCTTCATGGCGACGATGCAGCCACACGGTCTCAATGACCGAATGGAATTTTTGTGTTATATCTGAATGAACTACTATTTGCATTATGGTCCTCACGATGTTTTACATACTGTATATTCCAAACTACAGCTGCATAATATATTGATCATTTGATTTGTTTTAACATCTAATGTTTGATATAACAATCACATTAAGGCATGGCTGGCTTTATATTTAACACATCGATTCGAGTTCTTGATTTGGTGGTGGTTTGTTTTTCACCACTCTAAGATGGCGCCCATCTCTTATTCACACAGGGTTGTTGGAGTTTGGTCCTACTTTTATGTTTATTTTCATGCTCACTTCCTGTTTTGCGCTGCACGCATATTAACTTGCTGGCCGCCCCGCTTATCGAGGCTGCCTGCTGCGGAGACACTGAGCCGGTACACGCACTTCGTGGCATGTAAGTACCTCTTTTTGAGGACGTGTCAAGCGGTATGATTTTGGTCCATTGACACGATTCACCGGGTTCTTTGGCTTAACTGCATGATAGCTGGAACTTTGTTCACGCCGCGCGCTACTCATATTGTTTCTATTTTCTCCGTCATGGGAGATTACACACGGCGCTTATTTAATTCAGTCGTGCACACCAGACTACACTTCGTATTATTGCACCTTTTTTGATACTCATTACTTTTTGTGTTTTTTACCTTTTTTTCACGCTAGTGTATGAATTTCGACCATGAGGCACATGTTCTTGAGCACCAAGGATCATTTTGTTTACTATTGATGCAGCATGATTTCTTCACTCGTGAGGCTATGGTGATGGGTTCTAGATGGTAGTACATGATATTGAAACTGTTTTTGCTTTCCTTTATGTTCCTAGAGCGATCCCCTGAGGAAGGGCTTTATTTCAGCCCGAAATGCATTGGGAGTTATGCTGGGAGTTATGTCAAAAATATGATTTTTGAATGATGTCGATTCCAGGCATCTGGAAAGATTCATGATTTATGAAAAAATTGGATTTATGGAATAAATCACAGATGAACTTGTCCAAGTTTTCGCAGTGATTACATTTTGGATGAAATTGAACGTTTATACATAAGACAGCATTGTCTTTTTGAAGCTGTGCACCGGGAGTCTCCTTCCAGTGGGGGGAGCTGTGTATTAGTCTCTTACCTTCACGCTGATAAGGCCAGTCGGCGTTATCCTGGGAGCACGCCACAACCTCACAATTGGTTTACCAAAGATTTATTCAGCTGTGCAAGTCTGCTTCATTCTTAGTTGCCCAATAGGCCAGTCCGACCTTGGTTCAGACACACCTTTCAATTCCAGCCTGCTTATTTGGCCCTTGACCCTCCTTCCCAGCCTGGCCTAAGATCACATAGCTCAAGTGGTGAAGAGCTGACCTGGCAAATTAAGCAAAATAAAAGAGAAAAGCATTCTTTTACATTAATCTCATGAAATAGTCTATTGATTAATGCAATCACTAAATTTTGGCCTAGTTGGCGCAGTGGTGGATAGTTGGCGCAGTGGTGTATTCTACTGCTCCAATGTCCCATGAGCGACTGAAAGCACTAGCCATTGTTACTTCTTTATTGCTTGATTTTGCTTGTGAGAAAGTGTCACTCATAGGCGTTATATGTCACTCATAATTCCAATGAAATAATGAAAATGTCACACATAAGCAATCTGAAACCTTTGCAGCTATGCTAAACAGCTGGGAGCAACAGCATTCCGATGCACGAGACTGTACTATTATTGAGGAAAGCTGGGTTCATCGGCATTGGCTTTTGAAGCGCGTTGTAAAGGGAGGTGCGTGTCTGGTATGAGCATGGAGAAAAGCATTGATAAGAGCTGCGATCGTTCTCTACTGAGCTTGCTACATGCTTCCTCAGTGGTTAAAGATCGTAAGGGTTCTGTTGTGTTGCACCCTGAGCTTGCTACGTCCTTCCTCAGTGGTTATGGATATGCAAGTTTCCCTGTAGTATTATAATCCAACTTCGATTACTCCTTCAGTGGTTGAGGAATCATCCATGTTGTATCCTGGTCCATTTGTGTTTCCTCCTTCATGGGTTGAGGATCCATCCTTCCATTTAAGTTTATGTGTGGCTATCATATACTCTGTAGTCACATATTTGTGGGTTTGAAGGTTTTGTTATGAAGTTATTTGTATTACCTGTGAATGTGTGCAGTGGGAGGTATGATAATTGTATTTACCGTTGTATTTACCTGCCTTGATCATTTCTGAGTTTGGATATTCATGGGACTTATTGATTGTTTTACTTTCCATCTTACGTCCTTTTGTATTTTCATTTATTTTTCTAAGGGGTAGAGATGTGTTGTAACCTGAGGTTGGTATAATGCATCCTCTACATGGTTTATCAGTTCCCTGCTGCTCAGCCTGGGAATGTGTGAATGTCTGGAATGAGTGCCTGTGCCTGAAAGAGTGCCAGTTGGAGAGAGTGGGCTGAGCAGTGAGGATGCAGCTCCTGATGGGGCATTTATTTATATCCTGTAACCTAAGAGACATCTTCTGCAATAAATCTCCATTTTGTAACCTATGTGAACTAGCTACCTTAATTACAATACAATCAAGGGTGTAACACAGGCCCCGCAGCCCTCGCGGTGCCAGGGGCCCCGCGCTCCAGGGTCCCCCTCATTCAGCGGAGCCAGAAAGTAAGCCTCATCAAGTCTTCATGGATTTAATGGTGTGCAGGGCCTCCTCATAAATTAAATGGTGCGCACACGCCACAGCCTCTTCATTAATTAAATGGTGCAGTGTGCACGCCCTGCCAGCCTCTGTGTTCAGGGTGTGGTATTCGCCTGGTAGCAGCGCTGAGTCGCCTTTCTCCATCTTCGAGCTGCTCTAGCCGCTCTATCCTTGTTGTGTGGATGGCTCTTTCTCGGCTTCCTACCGCAGCACGCAAAGTGCACCACACGGTTGCCAGGCAACAGCGTGACGCGTTGTCGAAACCTGGTAGCCCTGTGACACTTGTCACGGTATGTTGAAGTATTGCTGCACGTGCTATTTTACCCCAGCCACACAGCTCGGTACTGAAAAGAAACATAGCAGAAACCTATGCACTGTAGGGAGAAGGGTGAAAGGGGGAGTGAGGGGGGGGCAGAAAGGAGGGGGTCGTGAGCGACAGTTATGACGAGGGGTGGAATTAATAACAGTTTATACATCAATTTAAAAACAGTTTCAGACAAATTGAAAGCAAGAAACACTCCGGTTCTTTTCATCAAAAGAGAAAGAAAAAGACCATCTCATAGACTAGATACACTAATTGGTTTGAGGACGAGAACCCTTTCGGTAAAGTTTGTGCTATATAAAACTGTATTAAATAAATAAATAAGAAAACCTCTACCATGGATTATTTAATATGGCATGGCTTCCCCCCCTGCATGGGAGGGGCTCTTGAGAGTGATCACCCTATTGGCGCAGTAGAGGTGGGCGAGCCAACACATTAACAGAGGGCCGAGCCAAGGGTCTTGCTTGCAAGGCTGGTGCTAGGCATGAGCAGCGTGGGCAGTTGCTCAGGGCCCTGTGCTCAGCACACCAGCATGGGGTCTCGCACCTGTGCTGCAGCTCTATGCCAGCATTTGTAAAGCACACAGCTACCTCCTGCGGAGGTGTCCCCGCACTGGGGGCCATCGGGAAGATTAAGCAAGCTATTGCCCAGAGTCACATGGTGCTGGGCTAACCTGCCGCCGGTGCCGGGGATTGAACCGTGAACCCTGTGGTCTGGAGTCAGGCACCCTGTCCGCTGCACCACACCTCTTCCACTAGGCCCTCCAGGGGAAAGCCCCCTTCTCCCCTGGGTCTTGCAGCCCCACACCATAGCTTTGAGCCCAGTACACATTTAGCAGTTTGGCCTGCAAATGGCGATCCTATCCCGACTGCCCACTCAAAGGCACAGCATGATGCCAATTGTCCTGCATTTTGGCACCCTGGCAGTTTCAATGGGCAATCAGCTTTCTTTCAGCTTTTTATGAACTGAAAGGGTCATCTTGTCCGTGGCAGGCAGGGAGGGAGGCATTGCCGCACAGGTGGGGTCCTGCCCCTTGCAGGTTCAGAAGCACCTTCAGCATTTGAGATGCAAACTGGCTTGAATGAGCGATTGAAACCAATCATTTTTGCAGTTTTATACAGCACGAACTTGGCCTGAAGATATTGGGGTGCTTTACAAGAGCATTGGCTACATTACACAAGGACACATTCATGAGACATTAAGTGATTTGCTCAGAATCCCTGTTGATGTTGAGCCGATGCGGAGACTCAAACCTGGTTCCCCAGTCAGAAGCTCTGGCCTAGTACCACATTCTGTCTCCTCCTCTACCCCAGTGGCTTAACACAGGCCCCGGCAGCCCCTGCGGAGCGGAAGGCCCTCAAGCTGTAGGGCGCCCACTCAGCGCAGATCTCTGGCCCGAGAGCTCCTGATTCGGGGGGCCCCTCAAATGTATCTTGCAGGGGGGCCCCCTAAAATTTCGTTACGCGCCCTATTGAACTGGGCAAAATCACAGGAAACTTAGAATTAAAAATGTTCTTCTCAGTCTGGTTCTGACCTTTGAACTTTCGGGAGCCAGAGAAGAAACATCTACACTCAACTATTAAGACAAAAACATACATTATCTGTGCCTTTCGTTAGAAGCTATTAATTTGAATACCAAATTTGAAATCTGGTTATTCACTGCTCTTATTTCACAGCAGAGTAAATCAAATGCTGTTTTTCACTGCTATGATATCACCAAGGGAAACCCTCGCCTGCTTGATCTTTTCCCCTGACTCGCCCAGGTCTCCAGAGAGCCATGCAAAGAGAGAGATTGGTAGTCTTGCCTGTCTACTTCCTCCCCCTGGAAAACTGAAGGAGGCAGGAAAATGTGTGAACAGTAATCTGGCACCACCATCTTCTCTGACTGTCACAGATCTGGACTGACATGCACTGAAAGGAAATTCCAGGATGTGCTTGACAAGCACCAGTGCTGTAGGTTTTTTTTATATTAAAAAAAAATAAAATAAATAAAAGCACGTGTTGTAAAGCCGTACAACCCATTCCAGCCCACAACTGTAAACCGATGGATACAAACTCATCCTTTCTCCCCCCCCCCCCCCAAGAGGCATAGCACCACACATTCCATGATGCCAGAGCCATTCCCTCTCCTCCAGTGAGAACACCGATTAGAAATGCTTGTTCCGCGCTTTGTTACAGAATCAACAGCAGTGATTGCGGTCATCTTTTTGTTATGCCACTTGCACTCAGAACGTACTTTTAAGCAGATTGTCATCATTCGCTATTTGCTGTAGAGCATAGATGGTGCTCTAAACTTCGACGAGCATGTGGGACTAACATTACAGATATAACTCACAATAAGATAAGCACATCTAGACGGACAGAAAAGTAATAGGGCAATCATTTGCTACATGACATCACCTTCCTCCGTCCCCTTACCCCTCTGTTGAATGTACATCAAATCATTCTGTGACCATCCCTCCTGTCCCGTACCCAAATAGTAAACACAAACATACCTCGTGTCCTTACATGCCCGACTCCCAACCCTACGTGTTTTTCCTATACCTCCACATTCAAAGCAGCACTCTACAGCACGGTTGTATGGTTTTTTTTTTATATATTGGGCTGGAATGGTGGTGGCACAGAGCAGATTATGGTAGAAGGCCTATCACAAGTGCTGAATTTGTGAGGACATGCACTGGTTTAGAATAGATTTTGACTGTAAACTGGAAGTCTGGAGTCATTGATTTATGGATTCTCTTTCTGCAAGGGATTTTTGAGTATGGCAGTAAAAGTGGCCATAGAAATATTTATGGTGGACTCAAACGTTTTGGCTACAGAGATACCTTAAAAATGGATTTCATGCTTTATTTTACGATTCATGTGCTCATAGTTGTGAAAAGAAAATTATTCCGCATTTGTGGCTTAAATTCCTCAAATTAAGCATATTGATCTGAAGGCAACTCGACAGAGCAAATCTAACTAAAATTGCCAATGGTAAATCACTGTAAATTCGCTTACAAAAAAGTAGGCATCCTGACTACAGTAAACCCAAAATGCAGCCGTCACATGGACGACAGATGCCTTAAGTGTATGCACATTTTCACCATCATTAAACGCCAACAATTATGCAAATTCCAGAGGTCATTTGAGTAATAAAAATCGTACACAATTATCCACAACCGTTCATAAAATCACTCTAATAAGAATTAAATCAATCCATAAATCTCAACCGGCCATGTACTAAATATGTAGCAGTAGCAAAAGTATACATTTCAAACATGCATCCCTTCTCAACCATTGAAAAGGGGGGTACAATTCACAAATAAAGAATGGACCATGTTTGAACACGTGTGAATTTGAAAAGCTACACAAATACTTTGATTGGCTAAGTTCGTAAACATACATTAGCATACAGATTTTCTCCACAAGCAAACTAAATTGATATTATCTACATCATATGATGGTACAACCATTTTCCAGAACGTCCAAAGGAAAAAATGTGTAACAGCATGAAAATGTGTACTTAATCAGAACCAGTCCTGCCAGTATAAAAACACAAATCCATGAAAAAACATAAACAAGCATTTGCAATGCAATAGGTCTCGCATTTACGAGAGTTTAAACTACTTGCAGTGTAAGTGACAATGCCTTTTATCTGTTTTGATAATTAACACATAAATAAAGGCATTGCCATTTACAATGCCAACAGCTCAAACTCTTGTAAATGTGACACCTATTTGATTTCAAAGAAGCAGCCGCCATTGTCCCGGGCTGCTTGGAAAGTAACAGTGCGCATGGCGCGCTGAATGTTGCAGGAAAGCATGTCATAACTGCAGTAGGAGAAACGCGTTAAAGAAAATAGTACTTACAGACTAAATAACAAAGGTTCAAGTATAACACTTATATATACAAAGCATACATCAGAAAAGAATAATTCTACTATTCAAAAAAGAAAGAATCAGGAAAAGGGAAAAGAGATATGCATTCACACACTACAAAAGCAAATTACAAAAGCCCATGTATAAATTCAATTAGGAGAAAATCTATTAGTAGATAAATAATTAGATCTGTAGACATACAGAAACATTGGCGCTCAACACGGTACACCAATGTTTCTGTATGTCTTCCGATCCTTCGTCCCTAACGCACCCCCTTTTATCTTCTCTTTTGCGCCATTACTTCTTTTTTTCACGTCACTTACCACTTTTCCTCCCTGTTTCTCTTTTCTTCCTTTCTTTTGCCCACCCCTGATCGCTCTTTCTTCCCACTCTATCCCTTTCTGCCCGTGTCTCCGGCCCTCGTGTGCCCTGAGGCAGGCTCTCAACTCATTGAGGCGCTAAAATGTAATGAACTATTAACTTCTAATACACTCCATTTAAAGGACAGAACAGTGCCCCGTGACCCGCGAGCAGGCGGTGTGTGCGCAGTCACTCTGGCACGGGCTCTGTGGCACACCTAGGGGGATCTCGCTTCTCAAAGTAGGAGAACATTTCCAACCTGAGTCGCTGCCTCTCAGCTATGCATAGGAGTCTAGTTCACCTCGGTTTGTACCTGTGATCTTCGTGATGCACAGTGCACACCTGTGTGCCCGGAAGCAGCTCCTGGCAGCTTTCTTCCAGTGTTGGGGCCTAGCTTTCATTTGACGCTGCAGGTGCACTGGCGACTTGACCAGAGGGCCCACTGAACCCTAATTATTGCCCCAGTTCACTAATTTCCTTCCTTGCGCACAGATCACCTCAGCTGTGTGCCCGCTGCACAGAAATCGAAGCTGTGAGTAAGTGCACACCGCCACCGCCATGTCCACAACCACCACATCCACCACCGTGAGTAAGCGCACACCATCACCACCATGTCCACAACCACCATGTCCACAACCACCATGTCCACAACCGCCATGTCCACAACTACCACGTCCACAACCACCACGTCCACCACCACCACCACGTCCATCACCACCACGTCCACCACCACCATGTCCACCACCACCACGTCCACCACCACCATGTCCACCACCATGTCCACCACCACCATGTCCATCACCACCATGTCCACCACCACCACGTCCACCACCACCACGTCCACCATCTCCACGTCCACCACCACCACATCATCCACCACCACCAAGTCCTCCCCCACCACCTCCACGTCCATCTCCACCATGTCCACCACTACCACATCCACCACTACCACGTCCACCACCACTGCTTCACCACCACTGCTTCCACCACCACCGCGTCCACCACCACCATGTCCACCACCAACACCACCACCATATCCACCACCACCACCACATCCACCACCACCACATCCACCACCACCACATCCACCACCACCACCACGTCCACCACCACCATGTCCACCACCATGTCCACCACCACCATGTCCATCACCACCATGTCCACCATCACCACGTCCACCACCACCACGTCCACCACCACCACGTCCACCACCACCACTACATCCACCACCACCACGTCGTCCACCACCACCACGTCCACCACCACTACATCCACCACCACTACGTCCACCACCACCATGTCCATTATCACATCCACCACAACAGCCACCTCCACCACCACCACGTCCACCACCACACCCACCTCTACCACCACAACTACCACCACCACCACATCCACCACCACCATGTCCACCACCACCATGTCCACCACCACCACGTCCACCACCACCAAGTCCACCACCACCACGTCCACCATCACGTCCACCACCAAGTCCACCACCAAGTCCACCACCAACTCCATCACCTCCACCTCCACCACCACCACCTCCACCACCACGACTTTCACCTCCACCTCCACCACGTCCGCGTCCATGTCCACCTCCACCACGTCCACCACGAGGCCACATCACTCTATCTATCTATCGCCCTCACTCTATCTATCTATCGCCCTCACTCTATCTATCTATCGCCCTCTATCTATCTATCTATCTATCTATCTATCTATCTATCTATCTATCTATCTATCTATCTATCTATCTATCTATCTATCTATCTATCTATCTATCTATCTATCTATCTATCTATCTATCTATCTATCTATCTATCTATCTATCTATCTATCTATCTATCTATCTATCGCATCACCACAGCATCACTCAGCACCACCACAGCATCACTCAGGGGCACCACAACATCACTATGCGCTACCACAGCATCACTGAAAGCCACAGCATCACTCGTCGCAACCACAACATCACTCAGCGCCACCACAGTCTCAATCTGTGCAACCATTCAACAACTGGTTCAAATATGTTCTCTCAACCTTTCATGCTTTATTACAAATGTCACAAAAATATGTTAATATTTCACTTCTGTACTTGGATTTTCGTCACAATAAAATACACTGAACATAATCTTCACAAAAGTTATTTACAAAAGTTTAAGCTATTGCCATTATAAATTACAATAGCTTTTATTTAAGTATTAATTATTTAACAAAAATAAAAGCCATTGTTATTTGTAATATTAATTCATCTAAGTCACGTAAATACAACACATATTACATTACAAATGCTATAGGTGTCACATTTGTGAAAGTTAAAATTATTGGCATTGTAAGTGACAAAGCTATTAATTTCGCTATTTTCAAAACCAACACATAAATAAAAAATGTGTCATTTACAATACCAGTAGCTCAAACTTTCCTAATGCGAGACCTATTGCATTGCAAATGCTTGTTTTGTTAGCAGACATCATTTTAGTAATCTGCTGGTGTCGGCGCACATTTCAAGCATGCTTGAAAGCTGTATTTTTTTTAATTCTTTCTTTTGTATACTTTCGTGAAGATGGTGGGTAAGAAAGCAGTCTCTGGGCCTATTTGGTCACTTGCCTATGGACAAGTTTATTTCCTGTTCAAATTCCACAGCTCAGTTCTACCAATGACATCAGTATTCTTAGTGGCGTAAGGGTTAGAGAGGCCCACTGTGAAACTGGGCAACTGGGTTTTAGTCTCAGCAACAGCTCAAACATCCTGTGATTCGGGGAAAATTACTTGTCTGATTGGTGTGGTTTTATTTTGCTTGTTTTTAATGTTTACTGTTTCCTTGCTGAATAAAGTTCTGAGGGGCATATTATCTAGATGTGCGTTATATAACGCACATCGCACATTTCCATATCGCTGGATTTTTTTGCCGTGTTAGCGCGTAATTATCAATGCGCAACACGTAGGCGAAATTAAATCCGGCGATAGTCGGCTATATGGAACATTAGCGCATGAAAACAAACGTTGTTTTCACGCGCTAATGTGTGCCTTGATAATATGGGAGGGTGGATTCAGCGTTATGATCCACACCCCCATGTTATCAATGCCTTAACACCTGGTCAGAGCAGGCGTTGGGAGACTTGCGATAAACGAGTTTATCGCAGGTCTTCTTCTCCCAACACTTGCCTTGGTAATAGGGTGTTCCCACCTCCAACCACATTTTACATGTGGTTGGACGTGGGAACACCCACTTTGCATATCATTAACGATGTTTCGCGCTGACATGCAAAGTGGGCTTGAGGCAGGCGTTAGCATGCCCTTGTTAATAGGGCGCTGGATGTATCGCCGCTTTCTCGGCACAATTCGCCGAAAAAGCGGTGATACTGCAGCTTGCTAATCTGCCCCTGTTTCTTTTCCATCTGCAGGCATTTCTCAGTAAATCTGCGTGGCTGTGCACCTTCCGGGTGGGCTGTTTTTCCCAAGATCCAACGCAATTTGTCTTCAGGTTTTACCCACATGCACCTCTTATAAACCAAACATGGAACATACCGCATCTCTGCTAGTCTCTCCCAGTCAGACACCGGCAAACACCAGACCTTTCCTGTTCCATACGAAAGAGGCTCAGTGACAATGTGGTGCAGTGTCATGGCAACGATCGTCACTGCTATAAAAATGTAAACAATAAAAAAAATGCTACTCAGAACTATTAATATATGTAACAGTCAGTATGAGCAATGGCTTCCCCCCAGCCTTGTGCTACAGGTAGTCTAAGGCTGGCCTGCGCTCCTTGGCAACCTGAGTTTTAATTTGTGGTTCAGAAGTGGTTAAAAGTATAAATGAAATAAATCAAAGAAGCCTGACTATGGAAATATTTAACTTATTTTGAGCCAGTTAAGCCATTCTCTTGATTAAGGTAAGGAATGTAATGTGAAGGATGTGCATGAATTAATTTCCTGCTCTTTACACTGCATGAAAGGCAAATACATTTCAGGTGCTTTAGGAAGTTTGCACTGCTGCCTGATGTGCACGTCAGATGATTATCTATAGTTCAATGATTTGAAAACCTACAGATGATAAAATCAATGCCCTTATGTGAAAACATACACCTATCAGTATCAACCTGGTACATACCTACTGCTGTTTAAGCATCTTTACTAAAATTCTTTTCTGTTTTTTAACAGCCTTGCCTGTCAATCCGCACAGCCATTCTTATATATGTATTTATTTATTTTATTTTATAAAGCGCATGGTTACACTAGCAAGTGTGTCCCCGCACTGGCAATGCTACAGTTGTTTCCAGGAGTTCGTGGCATGATTGAGAGAAGAGCATAACTCCGGTCTTAGTCCTTGGGGAAGAGGACTGTTTTCAGGTCTCTTCGAAAGTTTGACTCAGAGGGTTCCAGACGCAGTTTTTCTGGCAGCTGGTTCCACATCCTAGCGGTAATGACTCTGAAAGACTTTCCACCCATTCTGGCTGTTTTGACCTTCGGGACTTGTACTTTCCCCGTGCCGCACGATCTAAGCTGGCGGGTGGGTTCGTACCGTTTTATAAGCCCATGCAAATATCTTGGGCCTCTACCATGAAGGATGCGATGTCCTACACATAGGGCTTTAAAGGTCACCCGTTCCCTAATCGGGAGCCAGTGAAGGGTTTTCAGTGTTTTTTTTTATGATGCTCTTCTGGGTAGTTGTAGGATCAAACGGGCCGCTGCGCTTTGTATTAGTTGTAGTCTTGATAGGCTTTTTACGCTGGCCCCTAGATACAGTACATTTCCATAGTCCAGCCTAGATGTTATAAGGCTATGGACCAGGGTCTGGCGTACTGGTATGAGCATAAGGTCCAGCGTTTTCCTAAGGACCCGCAGTATCCTGAAACAGGTGCCTGCCACTAGTTTGGTTTGGTGGTCGAACGATAGGTTTTTGTCTAGCCGGTAAACATCACTTACAACGAAACTTTTACAACGCACTACCATTACAACGCGGTCATTACAACGCAAACTATTACAACGCATTGCGCTGGGGGGCGCTCTAGGATAGGGAATAGGTTAATTTACTATCCAATAACCTTCCCTAGTGTCCACGGGGACTGGAGTTGGAATAGTAAATTAAACTATTCACTATCCAGCACCCAAAAGCGCTATGCGTTGTAATGGTATGCGATGTAAAAACCGCGTTGTAAAGGCAGGCGTTGTAATAGCCTGCGTTATAACGTCATACATCCGTCTAGCCAGACCCCTAAGTTCTTTACTAAATTGCTTGGTGTGGGTAGTTCACCCAGTTCTTCCGGCCACCAGGCTGAGGTCCACACTGATGGGGATTTGCCTATGATTAAGACCTCCGTCTTATTTCCATTAAGGCGGAGGCAGTTGTCTGCCATCCACATTGCCACCTTCTGCATACAGGACGCGAAGTTGTTAGCACTTTGCTCCTCTGGTTGCGTTAGGGTCACAATCAGTTGCGTATCGTCTGCATACGATACTATCTCAACCCCGTATGTGTCTGTGATTCCTCCTACTGGGGCCACATACAGATTGAATAGGGTGGGGCTGAGACTGGAGCCTTGTGGCACTCCCTGATTTAGTTTTATTTCTTTGGACCTGAACTGGCCCTGCGCGACCTGAAAGGTTTGGTCTGTGAGAAATGATTGATGCCATTCCCAGGCTTTTCCTCTCACCCCTCCCTTTTTAAGACACTGTAGCAGTGTGTGATGAGCTACAGTGTCGAAAGCGGCACTGAGATCAAGGAGAATCAGTGCCGCCGTCTGGCCTTCATCTGCATACCTTCGTAGAGCTTCTGTTGAAGATAGCAGGGCCGACTCGGTCGAGTGAAGAGCTCGAAATCCCGACTGTGAGGGGTGGAGCAGTCCATTGGTTTTAGCAAATGCCGTTCACTGCTTTCTCAGCAATTTTTGCAAAGTAGGGGAGGAGGGAGATAGGTTGAAGATTATCCAGTTTTTCTAAGCTAATGTTAGGTTTGTTCCTCAGGGGAAGGACAATCGCTTTTTTCCATGAGATAGGGACTTGTCCTGTACTAAAGGAGAGAGCAAGAAGATGACTGATGTATGGCTCCAGGGTGGTGATGCTACCATGGAGTCTTTTAGGGGTTGCTGGATCGCTCGGGGATCCTGATTTAATGCTACTTGCTATGTGGCATTTAGATTCCTGAGAGGGTACTAGAAAAGCCGAGAGATGCTTATTCTCCTGTATCTTCAGGCTGCTGTCTACCTTCCCATCGCCTACTCTGGCAGTGTCTGGGAAGCCCGCGTAGATTTTGTCTACTTTGCTAGCAAAGAACTTGGCTATTAAATTACACATTTTAGCTGATCCGGTCATGGGGGCTGCTAGTAGGGTAAGATCAGAGAGTTCCCTATATACTAGGAACATTTCCTTCATGGAATTGTCAGCATCTTTGATTCTAGTACAGAAGTAAGATGTTCGAGTTTTCCGGATGAGTGCATGGTATGTCTTTAAATTATTCTTATAATCAGCTCTTTCTGTCTCAGAGTAGTGTTTCCGCCATTTCCTCTCTAAGCTTTTACATTTTGCTTTTTGTTCTCGAAGTTCAGTGTTGAACCAGGGGGCGGATTTGGATCTCCTCGCCGGAGCCTTATGAGTCCATGGCGCTGTGCAGTCTAGCGCCTTTAGAATTCGTTGATTCAATTCTTAACAAGCGGATTCTATTTCTTTGCCCTTGGGGGGGCCTCCTGATGTTATAATGCTATTCTTGTGGCAGCCATGACTGACCACATTCCGATTTACTCCACAAACAAACAAATTTCCGTTTTTATCCACATTTAATAATAGGATCAAGTGGTTCAGTAATCTCAGGCAGCTGGTTTTAAAACTAGGGATGAGTGAAATTTGGGACAGCCAATGCCAGGGTCGGATTGGGAACACAATTTGGCCCGGGCACTGACGAAAAAAGTGGCCCACATTTGTGGGGCGTGGCCCACATTCGCGGGTCATGACCCACATTCGCGGGTCATGACCCACATTCGCAGGTCATGACCCACATTCACAGGCTTGGCCCACATTCACGGCCATGCCCTTTCATGAAATACACAAGGAATGTATGTGGGAGGATAATGTTCTTGTGAAGAACACAGGGCCTAGATGACAATGTCCTACAAGCTGAGCACCTGAAAATCAAACAGGCCTCTTTCTATTACCAAATTATTCCCAGCCCCTCCAGCGCAGGAGCATCTGAAAACAGCGAGGCCCCTTTCTATTACAAAATTATTCCTCAGCCCTCCAGTGCAGGAGCAACTGAAAAAAGCCAGCGGGCCCCTTTCTCTTAAAAAATTATTCCCAGCCCTCCAGCATAGGATCCTCTGAAAACAGAGAGGCCCCTTTCTATTACAAAATTATTCCCCAGCCCTCCAACTCAGGAGCATCTGAAAACAGCATGGCCCCTTTCTATTACGAAATTATTCCCCAGCCCTCCAGCGCAGGAGCACCTGAAGACAGCGAGGCTCCTTTCTCTTAAAAAATTATTCCCCAGCCCTCCAGCGCAGGAGCACCTGAAAACAGCAAGGCCCCTTTCTCTTAAAAAATTATTCCCCAGCCCTCCAGCAGGACCATCTGAAAACAGCGAGACCCCTTGAGGCCCCATTCTCTTAAAAAATAATTCCCCATCCCTCCAGCACAGGAGCACCTGAAAACAGCAATGCCCCTTTCTCTTAAAAAATTATTCCCCAGCCCTGCAGCGCAGAAGCATCTGAAAACAGCAAGGCCCCTTTCTATTAAAATGTTATTCCCCAGCCCTGCAGGACAGAAGCATCTGAAAACAGCAAGGATCCAGCTATTTGTAAATTACTCAACCCTCCCCAGCCCTTCACTGCCTCAGGGCAATGGCTGGTAGGAGAGGGGCGAAAGCAAAAACATAGCTTCTGGGCCATCCATGGGGCTGGGGGGGGGGGGCTAAGGTGAAGATTATGCAGTATCCCACATCACCTGGCCCCCATAGTGAGACCCATTCTTCCTCTCCACTATGGCTTGAATGAAGGGCTGTGGGTGAGGTGTTAATGCAAGCACTGTTTCTGGGCTGCGTGGGTCCCAGGGGGGCCCAAGGTGAAAATGGCTCCATGACCTGAGCAACACCTGGCCCCCTGGGAGGCCGAATCTGGCCCACAATCACCCCTCCCCAGCCCACCATCAGCCTGATTGCTTGGCAGGGCAGGGGGTCAAGGGGAGGCCACAGCTGATCATCACTGAACTGGCCCAGTGGTCTCCCCCTACTCAGAGGGGAGCTTACAAATACAGCTGAAAGCTAACTAGATGCTCTCCCCCGTCGGTTTGGTCTCCCCGGGGCTTATGGGAAGGGGGAGATCATCCCGATGGGGAGATTAAAACGATGGATCACCTCTCCGTGTCAGTGCTCTCTGTGGACTGGTGAAGGGGGAAAAACCGGCCCACAGAGTGCACTGAGACACTGGCCCTTCGGCCCATGCCCGAGTGCCCGCAGTGCCAATCCGCCCCTGGCCAACGCCCACCACCAAAACAAATAATGAAGAAGATGTATTGGGACTGGGTACAGGTAAATGGGGGATCCTTACAGAACAATTTCTGGAGCACAAACCTGTTAGGAGTCTCGAACCGTTTCTTGATTTTATACAAAAGCCCAGTGATAGATCGCTTTATTTAAAATTGAGGTTCGGGATCCTCCCGGTAAATGAAACCATAGCAGGTTGGAAAAAGACAGGCTCCCCTACAACATCTTGCCCGGGTGCTCAGCTCCCACTGAGTCTTTGGCCCATTTTTTAGGTTTCGCTGGAGGGCGGAGCTCTTAGCTCCGCCTCCAGAGAAATCTCTTGATTTCAGTAAGGAAAATGGAATACGCCCCCCTGTCCCATTGGCTAGCTCCATAAATGGAGGCTAGCCATTGGAACAGAGATCTGTCCGTCAAGGCCGGACCAGATTCGGGGGCGTTCCCGAGATTTTTTCCCTGGGCGGAGTTTCGTTTTTTCCCGTTCCCTCCCCTTTCACTGAAAGTGATTTCAGATGCGCTGTCCATTCCCGCCCCCCTCCGTGTGCCTCCCCGCCCCCCCCCGCTGTCCTGTGCACGTTTCCCGCCTCCCTCCCGCCGTCCGTGTCCCCTCCCGCCGTCCGTGTCCTCTCCAGCCCCCCCTGTCCTCTCCCGCCCCCCTCCCGCCGTTCGTGTCCTCTCCCGCCCCCCTCCCCGCCCACAAATCCTCAAAATCCGGAAGCTTGTGTCCGCCATTTTCTCTCCTTGCAGTGAAGGTAAGCCCGTGTTTGTTTCCCTCCGTGCCTTCTTCCCCCTGTCCGTTTCCCGCCCCCCTCCCGCTCTCCGTGTATTTTGTTTCCCTCCGTGCCTTCTTCCCCCTGTCTGTTTCCCGCCCCCTCCCGCTCTCCGTGTATTTTCGCTGTCTGTGTCTCCCCCTGTCTGTTTCCCGCCCCCCTCCCGCTCTCCGTGTATTTTCGCTGTCTGTGTCTCCCCCTGTCTGTTTCCCGCCCCCCTCCCGCTCTCCGTGTATTTTCGCTGTCTGTGTCTCCCCCTGTCTGTTTCCCGCCCCCTCCCGCTCTCCGTGTATTTTCGCTGTCTGTGTCTCCCCCTGTCCGTTTCCCGCCCCCCTCCCGCTCTCCGTGTATTTTCGCTGTCCGTGTCTGTGCCTTCTTCCCCCTGTCTGTTTCCCGCCCCCTTTCCGCTCTCCGTGTATTTGAGCGCCGCACCATCAGTACTTATTGCTAGAAAACAGCTGCCTTTTGTGCTTTCACTACGTGTGGGTTCATGTTGGTGATTGTTCTGTTTATTAAAGTGTCTTGGGCCCCCGTATACTGCAGTCAGCGCCAAGAAGCCCCACAGAGCTACTGAGAACCGCTCTACTGTTATTGGAGCTGGAGACGCCATCGCCGCCTCACGCCGCACCATCAGTACTTATTGCTAGAAAACAGCTGCCTTTTGTGCTTTCACTACGTGTGGGTTCATGTTGGTGATTGTTCTGTTTATTAAAGTGTCTTGGGCCCCCGTATACTGCAGTCAGCGCCAAGAAGCCCCACAGAGCTACTGAGAACCGCTCTACTGTTATTGGAGCTGGAGACGCCATCGCCGCCCGTTTCACAGTGAAGGTTCAAGGCACTCCGTTGCAGCGTGCTACCCTCTAGACCCCAGCTGCGCCCTCCTCATACTTGTGACATATAACAGTCTGCGCCTCCCCTTCGGTCTCCACAATACCTGTCCAGACTATATGAAGGGGGTTTGTGTCCTAAAGACTGCAGTGTGCACGAAATGTTGTTTTAATCCGACTTTTACAGTCTTAAAAGTGACCCTCTGTTTCCATAAATACCACCTTCAATTTTCTGCGTTTTGATTCCAACTGCATGAAACTACAAGTCCCAAAATGCAAATGGAGATGGATTGTAAGAAAGACCATAACGGCTGAAACTGCTACACGTGACTTGGGGGGCATTAGGCAGCCTGTGTAATAAGCATTGGCATAGCAAGCAGCGATCGTTCTCTGTAGCACAGAAAAAGAACCTTGTATATCTCCTGTACTCTTGGCACACTGACTGTTGTAAAAACCCTCTGCATATGCGAGGACGCTGTTCTCTGGTGTGTGAGGTGGGACGGCCTTGGCCATCTGTTACAATCTGCACAATGTGAGCTTCAGTTAAAAACCCGCAGCCACCCGCCGAGAGTGATTGCTAACGGGCAAGTGCCTCAAAATTCCAAGCCACGGTCTGACAGCCATGTTTCATTTCTACTTTGACACCTTTTCCATGATGTCAGATCACATTTCAGCACACCCTTTGTCTTTTTCTGTTTACTGATATTAAAACAGTTTTTGCGTTCTTCTCACATCTGAAGCCCCAAAAGTACTTATTTCTAGAAAACAGCTGTCTTTTGTGCTTTCACTACGTGGGGGTTCATGTTGGTGATTGTTCTGTTTATGAAAGTGTCTTGGGCCCCAATATATTGCAGCCAGCGCCAAGAAGCCCCACAGAGCTACTGAGAACCGCTCTGCTGTTGTTGGAGCTGGTGACGCCATTGCCGCTCGTTTCACAGTGAAGGTTCAAGGCACTGAGGCGCAGCGCTCTCCCCTCCCGACCCCAGCTGCACCCTCCTCAGTTGTGACCTATAACAGTCTGCGCCTCCCCCTCGGCCTCCACAGTCCCTGTCCAGACTATATGAAGGGGTTTGTGTCCTAAAGACTGCAGTTTGCCCGAAACGTTATTTTAATCAGACTTTTACAGTCTTAAAAGTGACCCTCTGTTTCCATAAATACCACCTTCAATTTTCCGCGTTTTGGCTCCAACAGCATGAAACTACAAGTCCCAAAATGCAAATGGAGATGGATTTTAAGAAAGACCATAACGGCTGAAACTGCTACACGTGACTTGGGGGCATTAGGCACCCTATGTAACAAGCATTGGCATAGCCAATAGGTCTCGCTTTTGGGACCTTATAAATGTTTAGTTATGCAGCACAATATCCTTTGTGCAACCACATTAACTGTTACATGGCTAAACACTTATAAGGTCCCAAAGGTGAGACCTATTGGCCATGTCAAAGCGGAGCGCGCAGCAGACGGGTTTAGGTAGTGGTGCTGCTGCTCATTTGACATACTACCAAAACGCTAGTTGCATGTGTTTGTGTTCCTGTTATATCTGAGGTAGTGGTGGATGTTACAGCTAGAATAAGGCATCTCCATGGCAATAAAGCCCTCGAAGGGAGGAGGAGAGAGGGTGTTCTAAAGCGGCCTAATTTGTGGAAAGGGCTCTCTTGTTTCCATCCCCGCCTTTTGTGTGGGTTTCGTGCAGTGTAGCAGAAATATCCTCTCCACCCTTCTCCTCCAAGCCCCGATCAGATCTTCTCTGCCAGCCCTAATGAGTACAAGCCTGTACTCATTAGGAAGCTTGCAACAGGTTCAAATTTTACATCCGGTGCAACCACATTCACCAAAACACGTGAACGTGTATTTGCTCGATATCCCTTCTATTATGTATGCGGTGTTGAAATGCTGTCAGATTTTTTTTCTTTGAGGGTCGTTATTGGTTAATATTTGAAAGTATTTGTCTGTTCCCGTCCTCTATGTAGTGACGTGAAATGCTGTCTGACTTTTTTCTTTAGCCGATGGTTATTAGTTATGACTGAAATGGATTTGTCCGGCCCTTTAATCTGTATGGTATGCAAAGTCGGCATATGGAGGGTACCAAAATTGTCCCGAGCCAAGTCCCGGCGTAACCTAGACTTACAGGATGTGCTGGACAAGCTTGCAGACATGGGGATTGCTATCCGTGTGGCTTCTCCGAAGCTGGTGATGGAGGAGGTAAGTGGGGGGCTACTCTCAGATGTTTGTTCTCTCTTTTCTAGGTTCAACATGGCCCGTGGCGATTCCCTTCAGCGATGTGCACCGCTGTGCACGGAGTTGTTCAGGCAGGTATGTATGTTGATTTTAGTTTGTTAGAGGTAAGGCATATTTTTATTTTTACACTGCACTGTCCTTTTACTGCTGCACTCTCTCCTCAGCCTCTCCCTGCGCCATCGCTTCACTGCTGCACTCTCTGCTCAGCCCCCCCCCTCCCATCCAGGCTGCAGCCCTCACTCCTCCACTGCACCATCACTCACTGCTGCACTCTCTCCTCAGCCTCTTACGGTACCGTCCCTTCACTGCTGCACTCTCTCCTCAGCCTCTTACGGTACCGTCCCTTCACTGATGCACTCTCCTTAGCCACTCACTGCTGCACTCTCCTCAGCCTCTCACTGCATTATCCCTTCACTGCTACACTCTCTCCTCAGTCCCACTGCACTGTCCCTTCACTGCTGCACTCTCCTCAGCCTCTTACTGCACCATCCCTTCACTCTCTCCTCAGCTCCACTATACCGTCTCTTCACTGTTGCACTCTCCTCTGTCTCTCACTGTATCATCCTTTTACTGCTGCACTCTCTCCTCAGCCTCTCCCTGCACCATCCCTTCACTGATGCACTCTCTGCTCAGCCTCTCCCTGCACCGTCCCTTCACTGCTGCACTCTGCTCAGCCTCTCCCTGCACCGTCCCTTCACTGCTGCACTCTGCTCAGCCTCTCCCTGCACCGTCCCTTCACTGATGCACTCTCTGCTCAGCCTCTCCCTGCACCGTCCCTTCACTGATGCACTCTCTGCTCAGCCTCTCCCTGCACCGTCCCTTCACTGATGCACTCTCTGCTCAGCCTCTCCCTGCACCGTCCCTTCACTGATGCACTCTCTCCTCAGCCTCTCCCTGCACTGTCCCTTCACTGATGCACTCTCTGCTCAGCCTCTCCCTGCACCGTCCCTTCACTGATGCACTCTCTGCTCAGCCTCTCCCTGCACCGTCCCTTCACTGATGCACTCTCTCCTCAGCCTCTCCCTGCACTGTCCCTTCACTGATGCACTCTCTGCTCAGCCTCTCCCTGCACCGTCCCTTCACTGATGCACTCTCTGCTCAGCCTCTTCCTGTGCCATCGCTTCACTGCTGCACTCTCTCCTCAGCCTCTCCCTGCACCGTCCCTTTATTGCTGCACTCTGCTCAGCCTCTCCCTGCACCGTCCCTTCACTGATGCACTCTCCTCAGCCTCTCCCTGCACTGTCCCTTCACTGATGCACTCTCTCCTCAGCCTCTCCCTGCACCGTCCCTTTATTGCTGCACTCTCCTCAGCCTCTCACTGCACCGTCCCTTCACTGCTGCACTCTGCTCAGCCTCTCCCTGCACCGTCCCTTCACTGATGCACTCTCCTCAGCCTCTCACTGCACCGTCCCTTCACTGCTGCACTCTGCTCAGCCTCTCCCTGCACTGTCCCTTCACTGATGCACTCTCTGCTCAGCCTCTCCCTGCACCGTCCCTTCACTGCTGCACTCTGCTCAGCCTCTCCCTGCACTGTCCCTTCACTGATGCACTCTCTGCTCAGCCTCTCCCTGCACCGTCCCTTCACTGATGCACTCTCTGCTCAGCCTCTCCCTGCACCGTCCCTTCACTGATGCACTCTGCTCAGCCTCTCCCTGCACCGTCCCTTCACTGATGCACTCTCTGCTCAGCCTCTCCCTGCACCGTCCCTTCACTGATGCACTCTCTGCTCAGCCTCTCCCTGCACCGTCCCTTCACTGCTGCACTCTGCTCAGCCTCTCCCTGCACTGTCCCTTCACTGATGCACTCTCTGCTCAGCCTCTCCATGCACTGTCCCTTCACTGCTGCACTCTGCTCAGCCCCCCATTGCATCGTCCCTTCACTGCTGCACTCTCCTCAGCCTCTCCCTGCACCGTCCCTTCACTCATGCACTCTCTGCTCAGCCTCTCCCTGCACCGTCCCTTCACTGCTGCACTCTGCTCAGCCTCTCCCTGCACTGTCCATTCACTGATGCACTCTCTGCTCAGCCTCTCCATGCACTGTCCCTTCACTGCTGCACTCTCTGCTCAGCCCCCCATTGCATCGTCCCTTCACTGCTGCACTCTCCTCAGCCTCTCCCTGCACCATCCCTTCACTGACGCACTCTCTGCTCAGCCTCTCCCTGCACCGTCCCTTCACTGATGCACTCTCTGCTCAGCCTCTCCCTGCACCGTCCCTTCACTGCTGCACTCTGCTCAGCCTCTCCCTGCACCGTCCCTTCACTGATGCACTCTCTGCTCAGCCTCTCCCTGCACTGTCCCTTCACTGATGCACTCTCTGCTCAGCCTCTCCATGCACTGTCCCTTCACTGCTGCACTCTCTGCTCAGCCCCCCATTGCATCGTCCCTTCACTGCTGCACTCTCTGCTCAGCCCCCCATTGCATCGTCCCTTCACTGCTGCACTCTCCTCAGCCTCTCCCTGCACCATCCCTTCACTGACGCACTCTCTGCTCAGCCTCTCCCTGCACCGTCCCTTCACTGATGCACTCTCTGCTCAGCCTCTCCCTGCACCGTCCCTTCACTGCTGCACTCTGCTCAGCCTCTCCCTGCACCGTCCCTTCACTGATGCACTCTCTCCTCAGCCTCTCCCTGCACCATCCCTTCACTGACGCACTCTCTGCTCAGCCTCTCCCTGCACCGTCCCTTCACTGATGCACTCTCTGCTCAGCCTCTCCCTGCACCGTCCCTTCACTGCTGCACTCTGCTCAGCCTCTCCCTGCACCGTCCCTTCACTGATGCACTCTGCTCAGCCTCTCCCTGCACTGTCCCTTCACTGATGCACTCTCTGCTCAGCCTCTCCATGCACTGTCCCTTCACTGCTGCACTCTCTGCTCAGCCCCCCATTGCATCGTCCCTTCACTGCTGCACTCTCCTCAGCCTCTCCCTGCACCATCCCTTCACTGACGCACTCTCTGCTCAGCCTCTCCCTGCACCGGCCCTTCACTGATGCACTCTCCTCAGCCTCTCCCTGCACCATCGCTTCACTGCAGCCCTCTCTCCTCAGCCTCTCCCTGCGCCGTCGCTTCACTCTCTGCTCAGCCCCCCATTGCATCGTCCCTTCATTGCTGCACTCTCTGCTCAGCCCCCCCCCCATCCAGGCTGCAGCCCTCACTCCTCCACTGCACCATCACTCACTGCTGCACTCTCTCCTCAGCCTCTTACGGTACCGTCCCTTCACTGATGCACTCTCCTTAGCCACTCACTGCTGCACTCTCCTCAGCCTCTCACTGCATTATCCCTTCACTGCTACACTCTCTCCTCAGTCCCACTGCACTGTCCCTTCACTGCTGCACTCTCTGCTCAGCCCCCATTGCATCGTCCCTTCACTGCTGCACTCTCCTCAGCCTCTCTCTGCACCATCCCTTCACTGACGCACTCTCTGCTCAGCCCCCCATTGCATCGTCCCTTCATTGCTGCACTCTCTGCTCAGCCCCGCCCCCCATCCAGGCTGCAGCCCTCACTCCTCCTCTGCACCATCACTCACTGCTGCACTCTCTCCTCAGCCTCTTACGGTACCGTCCCTTCACTGATGCACTCTCCTCAGCCTCTCACTGCACCACCCCTTCACTCTCTCCTCAGCTCCACTATACCGTCCCTTCGAACTCTCTCTCTCACTACCTCTCTCTCTCTCACTACCTCACTCTCTTTCACTAACTCACTATCTCTCTCACTACCTCACACACTACTACACTATCTCTCATTCACTCTCTCTCTACCTCAATCTCTACCTCACTACTCAACTCTCTTTCTCACAGCATCACAATATCACTACCACAGTAACTATCTCTCTAACACACTACTTCACAACTTCACTCTCTCTATCTCACTACCTCACTCTCTACATCACTACCTCACACTATCTATTACTATCTCACTGCCTCACTATATCATGACACGCTCTCTCAAATTCACTACAACACTCTCACTACCTCACAACTTCACTCTCTCTCTAACTCACTGCTTCACTCTCTATCTCACTACCTCACACTCTCTCTATATACTACCTCACTCTATTTCTATCTCACTATCTCTCTCACTATATCACGACACTCTCTCTAAAGTTCACTACATCACTCTCTCACTACCCCACAACTTCACTCTCTAACTCACTACTTCACTCTCTCTATCTCACTACCGCACTCTCTCTCTCTCAAATACACTAACTCACTTTCACTCTCTCATACACTAACTCACTCTCTCTCTAGCCCACTACTTCACAACATCGCTCTGTTTCTATCTCAATACAGCACAACAACTCTCACCCTCACTACCTCATTCTTTCACTACCTTACTCTCTCTATCTCTCACTACCTCACTCTATATCTACTTCACTCTCCCACAAAACAAAAATAACTACATCACTCCTCAAATTATATCTATAAAACTATCTCACTCTCTCTCACTAACTCTCTCCATAACATCACTCTATTTCGATATCACTCTCACTACCTAACTATAACACAAGTCACTCACTCAAAAAATAACTACAACACTCTCTCGCTGACTCACTCTCTATCTCACTAGCTCACAAGTTCACTCTCTCTCTCCAACTCACTACATCACTCTCTATCTCACTAACTCTCTCTCTTTCTATCTCACTAGGTCACTTTCACTCTCTCTTACCCTACCTCAATCCTGCTCTATCTCACTACGTCACATCACTCATTGTTTCTATCTCCCTACCACCAAAAATCACTCTCCATCACTAACTCACTCTTTCACTACCACACTCTCTCTGTCTCACTACCCCACTCTATCTACCTCACTCTCTCTCGCTACCTCACTCTCTCTCTTTCTATCTCACTAAGTCACTTTCACTCTCTTTCACTACCTCACTCTCTCTCTATCTCACTACCTCACAAACTCACTCACTGTTTCTATCTCACTACCTCAGAACATCCCTCTACCTCACTTTCTCTGTCTCACTACCTCACTCTCTATCTACCTATCTCTCACTACATAACTCTCTACCTCACTATTCCACTCTATCTCACAACTTCACTCTCAAAACATCACTACCTCACTCTCTCACTACCTCACTCTCTAGCTCACAACCTCACAACGTCACTCTCTTTCTCTAACTCACTACCTCAATCACTCTCTATCTCACTACCTCACTCTTTCTATCTCACTAACTTACTTTCACTCTCTTTCACTACCTCTTTCTCTATCTCACTACATCAAAACATCACTCTATGCTTATATCTCACTACCTCACAACATCCCTCTCCCTCACTACCTCACTCTCTATCTACCTCACTCTCTCTCACTACCTCACTCTCTCTCTATTTCAATACCTCACTCGCTCTCTCTATCTCACTACCTCACTCTCTCTCTGCTAATGCAATAGGTATCACATATGCAAAATACAAAGCTAATGCCAATACAAATGACAATGCCATTTATTTAGGGATACAAAAAAGATAAAAAAATAATGAGCAATTCCAATAGCTCTACCTATAATATTGCCGAGACCATTGCATTGTAAATGCTTGTTTACATCCTTGCGCTCTTCCTCGCTTTCTTCTTTTCCACAAAGCACATTCCCTTCGTTCTCAGGAGGTAATTCACCAGGAGTCGATAGTTCCTTAAAATGGGCATCCAACTTTTCGATAGCCCTAGAAAGACTTACTCCATACTCAAGATCTGTGTCTACAGCTGACAGCAATCTTTCTGTTGCTGGTTCTTTCAATTCATTGATCCCATGTGGTTTCATCTTTAAACTCACAATAATTGCAAGTAAAAGCTGGTCTCCTTCAGGCAGATGTAAAGTCAGCTATAGATTCTCTCTGTTCTTGACTTCTTTGTAAGAACTTGTGTCTTATTCAGCAAAACCCCCCTTATCCAAACATTTGATGACCGCGGCCCACTCATTCCATTACTTCCATAGGTACTACCTTTCCTGAAACCCCATCTTGAAGTACTTGAAAATTGACTTCCAACAAAGGCAAGGTTTTAAACATTGATCTGCCTTCAGGACCTAAATTATGTTTCCGCCCGGTGATATCTCTGAATGAGCGGCCTCAGTTCCGAGTCGGACCGTGACAAGCAGCGCCAGGCAGGAGCTGTCATCAATGGACGAAGAGTTCCGGGGCGGCAGGGGTGCGGTGCCTGCAGACCCCCACAACTGGCAGGGGCGGCACAGCCCGCAGGTACACACGCGGAGCCCCCGGTCATGCTCGGCCAGGAAGCTGCAGCAACGCTGCAGATGTGCACTGCCGTAAAAAAGTTCAGCACTGACTTCCTGAGCAGGACATCACCACAAGCCCTCTACCCCGTTAAAAAGACACACGTGCACTCCAGTGGAGAGCGCTACTTACTGCTGCGAGTCCTCTTGTACCTGCACTTCGTGCGCTGCCGTCGCCACGGGAGGGAGTCCAGGCATGCACAGTCCTCCTCCTGGGTGCAAGGTGCTCGTCCCACTGGATGCCGATTTTGCAGAAAAGCTTCACCAGGGACCCGATTCCAAAAGGGGGAAAAAACAGGAAAAAAACTTGCGTGTGCGCCAGAGAGTGAGGAAGCAGCTCTGCCTGTCGGTGCTGCTGGCTGTGATCAGTGACTGAGCTGCTGCACTAGTCTCAGGAGACTCCTGGCAGCTCACACGGACAGGCACACTCCACACTGCATCTATTATCGAGCAGCTCGGGAAATGGAGTCCAGGCCAAGAGGCGCTCGCAGCTGGAATCAAGTGCCTAGCACTCCAGCCGCCCGCTTACACACACACTGGCTTCTTAGTCTAAGAAGAAACATCCATCCCTCCCATCCCCTCCCCCACCGTCAGACTCGAGGCTTCAAGCTCTAACTTGTGCATTTGAAACAGTGACCACAGCGCCATGAAACCGCCCAACTCTGGAAGGACAGATCTGAATATGGAACCAGAGGCAGTTCATGTTATGTGTATGTCTCTGGGTGGGTGTGTGTGTGGCTCTGGGTGTGTGTGTGTGTGGGGCTCTGGGTGTGTGTGTGTGTGGGGCTCTGGGTGTGTGTGTGTGTGGGGCACCGGGTGTGTGTGTGTGTGGGGCACCGGGTGTGTGTGTGTGAGGCACCGGGTGTGTGTGTGTGTGGCTCTGGGTGGGTGTGTGTGTGGCTCTGGGTGGGTGTGTGTGTGGCTCTGGGTGTGTGTGTGGCTCTGTGTGTGTGTGTGTGTGTGTGGCTCTGGGTGTGTGTGTGTGTGTGTGTGTGTAGCTCTAGGAGTGTGTGTGGCTCTGGGTGGGTGTGTGGCTCTGGGGTTGTGTGTGGCTCTGGGGGTGTGTGTGGCTCTGGGGGTGTGTGTGGCTCTGGGGGTGTGTGTGGCTCTGGGGGTGTGTGTGGCTCTGGGTGTGTGTGTGTGTGTCTGTGGCTCTGGGTGGGTGTGTGTGTGTGTGGCTCTGGGTGTGGGTGTGTGTGTGTGTGGCGCTCTGGGTGTGGGTGTGTGTGTGTGTGGCGCTCTGGGTGTGTGTGTGTGGTAGTAATTGCTGTCTGCTGAGTTCGTCCGTAGGGTACAATAGGTCTCACATTTGCGAAAGATTAAGCTAATGACAATGTAAATGCAAATGACATTTATTTATCTGTATTCAAAACCAAATCATAAATACAAATTTTAACATTTACAATGCCAATAGCTCTAACTTTTCCAAAGGCGAAACCATTGCATTGTAAATGCTTGTTCTTTGCATGTTCAGCATATAGGGTTGCTAGAGAGATACGGTTAAAACCAATCTGCAAAGAGCTGGGTCTTAGGTGCCACAAGATGGCCCTACGTGTTTTAACCACCGATGCATCATCCCTGGTAACAGTCTGTGGGGTAGCAAAGTACCTGGGTAGTGCCTGGCAGACAAGTTCAAGGTTGCGAAAGCGAATTTCCCGATAGAAGCCTGAGTGCTTGATTGATTAAGGCATTTTTAGCATTTTTTACTGAGATTATGCGTTCTGTTTTATTGTATATTTCTTTTTAAAATTGTATTTATTCATCCGCACTATGGTTTTATGTATAATGGATTGATGGATTTTATTATTTTATAATGTATAAGGATGTCCATACTTTTATGATAAATCTTTTATCGAATAAAGTACATACAACACAAATAATAAGGAAAATTAACAGATTTCTGTCTGTATTTATCTGTAAAAATCAGTAAAAACGGAACACAGGGAGCCTTATTTATGGTACATTTCATTGTTTCTCCAACAGATTCATTACTTAATTTCCACTTTTCAGCACACACTTAAAGTTCTATTCACTGTTTCCACTAGTGACCAGACACCTTGTGCAATCCAGGCCAACTTATGATCTCCCTCGCCTCGCCCCACATAATTGCAAATATTGCATAGAAATAATTAGCTTACACACCACGCAGTAAACCAGTACATCGCTTACCCATTAGTTCATGAGTACACACATCACTGCACATACATTTAGGGATGCCCATGGCCTTACACTTAGAAAACCCTGGTGCATGGGAGCAGATGCTGCCTGTGCACTCTTCACGAATAACATACACATTATTAATGTGTTACGGTGTTTCTATGTATGGCCTTGTTGCAGATCTGCTGATCCTGTGATTCCATGCTCTATGTTGTGCAAGACTCCCCTGATGGGCCAAGGTTGGACCTCAGTCCTCATTATGCAAAAGCTGGGTGAATTAGCTGCACTGTCTTCATGCACTTGGGACTTGAAAGAGATGACATTTTTAACTGTACGCATTAAAGTCACTGGATGGTGGACAGCAAAGTTTCTCCACCACAGTGTCACATTCACTTGAGGGTACCACCATGGACCTTTGCGCTGATCCTCCATAGCACACGCCTGAGCGCCCAGTGTGACTCTTTGCCAACAAATGCTCATTTTATATTTGTACGTGTATGTTTAAGCATTTCTACTGATTAACCTGAGGACGTCTTAATGCTAACTTCTACCACTCATTAGGGATTGTAGCCACATGTGCAGTATCCAATGCCTACTGCGCCTTCTAAGCTCTGCCACCTGCTGCCCACCAAATGTGTAATCACTAGTTACTTCTATTCACCAACATATAAGCTCTGTTATACAAGAACCTCTAAGCACTTCGCCTACTCTCAGACACCACTCACCCTATACACATACCCACCATTTACTCTGCATAGTCACCCTGACATTGTGCTGGCAGTCAGGTACTGCTCACCCACCACTCACACTGTGCTGACTCTGCACTCATACACCATTGACATTGCTCTCATTCGGCACTAACATTCCTCTCACCATCCACACACACCTCTCACCCTGAACTCAAACCGCTCATCCTGCACTTATGCTACTGACGTACTATTCCCTCTATACTTTCACGCCTCTTACCTTATACAGGGTAACATGTCTCACCCTGTACACTCACTCAATTCTCATTCTCCATTGAACACACATCAATCACCATGCATTGAGGCACTTTCACCCTACACTCAGACAGTTACCAACCTTCATTAATGCACCTCTCACCCTGCACAGAGAGAACTCACACCATTCTCCCTGCACTCATACACTGTACCCACACCTCTTAACCTATTATTAATCCGATAGGCTAAGCCTAATGCATTTACCAATGCAGGTTTATTCCTATTTTAGTTCCCTGCAATAGACAAAGGTCTACCAGTGCTCTGAATGAAAAAGGAATGTATGTATACAATCATGGAAGCAAAATAAGCACAGGTAGGCTGCAGTTGTAACGTTGAATACAAATCTAGAAGTTCCCCTACAAAAGTAGGATTAATTCCACACCACAGATTGCTGTCCGTCACTGCCCTGAATGGTTAGGGCAGATATAGATGCAGGAGAAGACATGCTTACGGAGACAATCGTCTACAGTGCATATTGGCACTCGCTGGCACAAATTAAATACTGCTCCTCCGCCAATGGGGAGTGCTCTTCCATTATATGATACAACCTACATGTCCACATGTGGTCATCAGTAGACAGCAGTAACCGAAGAATGATGAGAAAGAAGGCCTTCCCTGTACCCGGCCCCATGATGATGATGAGATATTTAAATACCTAACTCTCCAGCCACAACTTCTGGGGTAGACACTGCGCTTCTCTGATGCTCATACCTACAGCGCGCTCTAACAAGCCTCCTAAAGCAAAGTGGGGGCATCTACCACACATTTGTGGTGAATTGACCTGTGGCCGAGCTGTGCCAAGGGAGGAAGAGTTTTTTCAGCAGCCAGTATCATTGAGGTATGGTTAACCGTAAGTGGAGAGGAAACCCATAGCAATTTATAAGACTTTGCACATTGTTGAGAACCAGGTTCAAGCATAAACTTACTCTAATCAGACCATGATCAAGCTGCAATAAAGACGCATAGGTGATGTTGGACCCGGCCTCATGGCGTGGTCCTACCCCTCCCGCATGGCGGGCCCAGGACGACATCGGCCCTCCACCCAGCATCGGGCAGCCCTTTTGCCCGACACTGCACGCCCCAACATTGCTGGTCCGGCCACCATCCCGGACCCCCCACTACCGACCTGGCTCCATCGTGGGCCCCTCACGACCTAAGCAAGAGGCCGCGCCCGACTCCATCTTGGGCCCACCATGTCACGACCACGTGGCCTCGGCCCCGGCCCAGGCCCCAGCGAAGCCCGGACATCGAGGCACCAAGATCCACCCAGGTGGTCGAGTGGCCACTCGACAGATCCCGGAGAAAAGGGAGTTTCGATGGCCCTCCAGCCATCCCCGGACGCCTAGTATCGATCGCCCTCCGGCCTCCCTGGGCGCTAGCTCCACCCCCCTGCTGGGTGTCTGGACACCATCATCCCGGCCCCCCGGACCCCCAGGCGAGAGGGTCCAGACATCAAAGGACTCCAGTCCTATATCTGGGCCAGCCCCGGAGTAGGACGCCAGTTGTATCCTGGACTGGAAGCCCTGCTGACGCTGTCGCGGCCGACACCAGAAGAACTCCTTGCCCGTAACCTGAAGAGACCCTGAGAGCCTGCTGGCGCTGCCGCGGCCCACCTGTGCTGTACCATCTTAAGAGCCTGCTGGTGCTGCTGCGGCCCACCTGTGCTGTACCATCTTAAGAGCCTGCTGGCGCTGCCGCGGCTGGACCACCTGAGTGCCTGCTGGCGCTGCCGCGGCTGAAACCATCTTGAGAGCCTGCTGGCACTGCCGCGGCTGAACCATCTTGAGAGCCTGCTGGCGCTGCCGCGGCTGAACCATCTTGAGAGCCTGCTGGTGCTGCCGCGGCCTCCTCTCCGATAAGACCACCTGTCGAGTCCTGCTGGCGCTGCCGCGGCTCGACCTCTCGGAACCCCCGGCTCGAGGATTGAGAGCTGTGCGCAGGGTATCCCTTCTTGCATCCATACTGAGACTGTCCCGCTACCCTGTCCCTTTTACGAGACTCTATAGATCCCTCGATCTGCCTGTATATACCGCTGAGACCCAGCAACCTTTATTCTTGATAAAGCCTAACAACTTAACCTCTTGTGTGGTGTCCGTTTGTAGTGTTGTGGTTACCCTGCTGTACGATCCTAGGAGAGGACTCTCACCCAGGAGGCCTCTCGATAACGCTCGGCTACTTCTCGACGGAGGGGTGGACCTAGGGATGGTCAGTCAGATATCTTCTGCCTCCCCCGGGATCGCCTTTCTAACAGTGGTGGCAAGCGACGGGATCCGAGCCGACGCAGATCGTACAGAGGGTGATTCACTCACTACCGAGAAAAACACACTACGACCATGACTACGCAAGAGACAAGACCGACTACGGAATTCCAGAAAGAAAAAATGGAAGATTACAGTCACAAAGAATTAAAACAATTCTGCAAAGACCTGGGCATCGCTACCACTGGGCTAAGCACCACAAGCATGGGTGGACACCGATGATACACCACCCCGGAATGAAGACAACCCGGGCCCGAGCGGACGCCCGGAGACCGACACGACCCCAGCGGGGGAGAGACCCGTCAATCCAGGCACGAGCCCCCACAAAGACGCCCGAGAGCGGGAGAGGAACCGGCTCCACGAGTTGGAGCTCGCCCGACTCCGGTTGGATGGAGAACTACAGCTGGCGGAAAGGAAAATCGCACTCGAGCAACTACGGATAGAAGGAGACCTGGAGGAGAAGCGAAGACAAAGAGACCTCGAAGAAAAGAGACTCATGCTCGAGCATGAGCGCGGCCTAAAAGAACTAGAACTCAAGGCCAAAACGAATGATGCCAACGCCTCCGGGGGCAAGACCTTGCCCCCGCCCTTGGACACAAAGGTGCACATACCCAAGGATGTCGTCCAGGAATACTACAAGAACAACGACATCCAACAGTGGTTCAAAGCCTACGAGGTCACCATGACCGCACATCGAGTACCCCTCAAGGACTGGGGCGCCGGCCTGTGGGGGAAGTTCGTCAATGAGGGGAGAGACGCCCTGCTAGAGCTCCCAGATGCCGAGATGACCTCGTACGAGCACATGAAAACCGCTCTCCTCACTCGCTATGGACTCACCCCCGAGATGTACCGGCAGCGATTCCGAGACTGTAAAAAAATCCCCGGTACCACTTGGGTGGAATACGTGAACTTTTACAGCAGAGCCTTCGAGGGATGGATCAAAGGCAGCAAGGTCACCACCTACCAGCAGTTGGTCGACCTCATTATATGGGAACATCTGTCCAACAACTGCTTCATCGAACTCCGGCAGCACCTCCTCGACAGCAAACTGACTGAGCCCCGAAAACTCGCTGTCGAGGCGGCTAGATGGGTGAGCACCCGAGTCCCCCGGAGTCCGAGGGGAGACTACGGCCGGGGATCCCCGGGGAACCACCGACCACGAGGCGGCGGAGGAGGCCAGAGCAGGGGACGAGACACCCCCACGGGGTCCTCCCCTACCTCCACTTCACCAGCCCTGGGCCGAAGAGGGGTTCCCCTAGCCTGACCCGGGCCCCGCCCGAATGTGACGTGCCACAGATGCCAGCGACAGGGCCACTACGCGAACGACCCCCTCTGCCCGATGAACCAGCGACCCGGCACCACCGGTCCTCCCAACCGCCAAATCGCGGCTGCCGCCCTGGGGGAAGAAAGAGGCGAGGAAGACGACAACGACCCCGAACAGGCCGAGTGGGAGCCCGCGGCCATGATCTTGGCATGCCTGGGTGATCGAGACATGGTCCCCCGAGACCCGATCCCAGGCAACACCCAGAAATATCGCCAATGGGTCACCATCAACGGCCGCCGGGCCGAAGCCCTCCGAGACACTGGAGCCAGCGCAACAGCGGTCCGACGCCACTTGGTGACCCCAGAGCAAATTCTCCCCAATATCATGTGCCCGGTGCGGACGGCGGACAACTCCGAGAGTTTGTGCCAGCTGGCCCGCATCCCCTTCGAATGGGGAGGGGTGTCGGGTATGCTGAAGGTGACCGTCCGGGACGATGCCCCCGTGGACTGCCTCCTCGGGAACGACCTGGAAAGTTCCCCCTGGGCCAGCGTCGAGCGGAGAGAGCATCTGGGGATGCTAGGCCTTCCAGAGTGGGTCTGTGCGACCACCCGCTCCATGTCCGCCCGAGCCTTCGCCCCACCGGAGGATGCCCCGACCGAGGAACCCGAGTGGCCCACACCGCCACTGGCCGCCGTCCCCGAAGACGCCGACCCAGAACCTGGCCCCCAGGGGCCCAACCAGGAAGACCTCACCGAGCTCGGCCACCTTCCAGAACTAGCTCAGTGGCGCCAAGAAGGTGGCCCCACCCGCGAACAATTCCGGCAGGAACAGAAAACCTGTCCCTCCCTCGAGGGAATCCGACAACAAGCCGCCACTCAAGCCGCTGGAGGCCCCTCGGGGTCCCACTGGGTCTATTGGGACCACGACCTTCTCTACAGCGAGCAGAAAGTTGCCGAACTAGGGGCCAGCCAAGTACTGGTCGTTCCCCTCCGTTTCAGAGACTTCCTCTTGAACTTGGCACACGACGTGCCCCTCGCCGGGCACCTGGGGCAGGATAAAACTTACAGCCGCCTGGTGACCCATTTCTACTGGCCGAAGATGCGCAACGATGTGCACAACCACTGCCGATCCTGTCCAACGTGTCAAGCCAGCGGGAAGAGCGGGGGAAAAGTCAAGGCCACACTCCAGCCCTTTCCTGTGGTCACCACCCCCTTCGAGAGAGTGGGGATCGACATTGTGGGACCCTTGGACCCCGCACCTCTCAGGGGCACCGCTTCATCCTCGTTCTGGTGGACCATGCCACCCGCTATCCTGAGGCCATCCCGCTCCGAACCATCACGGCCCCAGTAGTAGGCCGAGCCCTGATGGGGATCTTCTCCAGAGTCGGCTTCCCCCGAGAAGTCGTGAGTGATCGGGGTACAAACTTTATCTCCAAGCATATGCGAACCCTGTGGCAACAGTGCGGGGTCACATATAAGTTCACCACCCCGTATCACCCCCAAGGAAATGGACTTGTAGAACGGTTTAACCGAACGCTGAAGGGGATGATCAAGGGCTTAGACGAGCCACTACGACGCAGATGGGACGTCCTGCTGCCCTGCCTCCTGTTTGCGTATCGAGAGGTACCCCAGAAGTCCCTGGGGTTCAGCCCCTTCGAACTATTGTATGGGCACCCGGTCCGAGGCCCCCTCAGCCTGGTCAAAGAAGGCTGGGAGACGGCTGTCCGAGGTGCCCCACCAGATATCTACCAGTACCTCCTGACACTCCGCAACCAGACTCGGAAGTTCCGGGAACTTGCCGAGGCCAACCTCGAGGCCAGTCAGGAGGAGATAAAACGCTGGTATGACCAGAACGCCTCCTCCATCGAATTCGAGCAGGGGCAGCAAGTCTGGGTCATGTCCCCGGTTGAACCTTGCGCCCTCCAGGACAAATGGACGGGGCCCTTCAAAGTGGTGGAGCGCAAGAGCCCCGTCACTTACCTGGTGGACCTGGAATCCCCCCGGAACCCCCTCCGGGTTCTGCACGCTAACCGGCTCAAGCCGCACTTCGCCCGCACTGAACTAAGTCTGCTGCTAGCGACCGATGACGGAGCTGAAGACGACTCCGAACCCGTACCAGATCTCTTGAGCATCACCGAGAAAGACGGCTCCATCGAAGGGGTCACGCTCTCCCCGACCCTGACCCCAGAACAGCACCAAGACTGCCGGGAGCTGCTGGGGCAATTTGCAGACCTATTTTCCCTCACCCCTGGAGTCACCCGGTGGTGTGTCCACGACGTGGACACCGGAGACAACCCGCCTGTAAGATACCGAGATTTCCGAGTGCCCGACCGCGTTCGGGCCTGCATTCAATCCGAAGTGGCCAAGATGCTAGCTCTGGGGGTAGTCGAACCCTCCGACAGTCCCTGGGCCAGTCCGGTTGTCCTGGTCCCTAAAGCCACCGTCCCTGGCACACCCCCGGAGCTCCGGTTCTGTGTTGACTACCGGGGGCTGAATGCAGTCACCTGACCGACGCCCATCCCATTCCCCGGGCGGATGAACTGATCGATCGCCTGGGGGCCGCCAAATATCTCAGCATCTTCGACCTCACGGCTGGGTATTGGCAGATCGGCCTCACTCCTGGAGCACAAGAGCGATCGGCCTTCTCGACCCCTGATGGCCACTACCACTTCAAAGTGATGCCCTTCGGCATGAAAAACGCCCCGGCCACCTTCCAGAGACTCGTGAACCGGGTACTGGCCGGACTAGAAGAATTCAGTGCCGCCTATCTAGACGACATTGCAGTGTACAGCCGCCACTGGGGTGAGCACCTGACCCACCTCCGGGAGGTCCTGTCGGCCCTCCGATGGGCCGGACTAACAATAAAGGCCAGCAAGTGCCAGATCGGCCAAGGGTCCGTGACGTACCTGGGGCACCAAGTGGGGAGCGGCCTGGTGGCTCCCCTCCAGCCAAAGATTGACGCCATCCGGGCCTGGGAGCCCCCGATCACCCAAACAGCCGTCCGAGCCTTCCTAGGGGGGAACAGGATACTATCGGCGCTTCATAAAAGACTATGGAAGCATTGTGGGGCCCCTCACAGAACTGACCTCCAAGAGGCTACCCCAGAAGGTACGCTGGACCCAAGAGTGCCAAGCAGCCTTCGAGGCTCTAAAGACTGCCATGTGCACCGCCCCTGTGCTCCAAGCCCCCGACTACAGCCGAGAGTTTGTGGTCCAAACCGACGCCTCGGAGCACGGCATTGGGGCGGTCCTCTCACAGGTGAACCCTGAGGGAATCGACCTTCCCGTTGCCTTCATCAGCCGGCGGCTGCTGGCCAGAGAACAGCGCTGGAGCAACATCGAGAGGGAAGCCTTTGCCGTCGTGTGGGCACTAAAGAAGCTCCGGCCCTACCTCTTCGGCACCCACTTCCGGGTCCAGACTGACCACCGGCCCCTGCGGTAGTTGATGCAGATGCGGGGAGAAAACCCGAAACTGTTGCAATGGTCCATCTCCCTGCAAGGGATGGACTTCACTGTGGAGCATCGCCCCGGCAACGACCACGCCAATGCTGACGGCCTGTCCCGATTCTTCCGCCTCGGCGAGGAGAATCCCCAAGAAGATGGGTGACTCTCCCCTGCCTTCAGCTGGGGGGGACGCGTGTTGGACCCGGCCTCACGGCGTGGTCCTACCCCTCCCGCATGGCGGGCCCAGGACGACATCGGCCCTCCACCCAGCATCGGGCAGCCCTTTTGCCCGACACTGCACGCCCCAACATTGCTGGTCCGGCCACCATCCCGGACCCCCCACTACCGACCTGGCTCCATCGTGGGCCCCTCACGACCTCAGCACGAGGCCGCGCCCGACTCCATCTTGGGCCCACCACGTCACGACCACGTGGCCTCGGCCCCGGCCCAGGCCCCAGCGAAGCCCGGACATCGAGGCACCAAGATCCACCCAGGTGGTCGAGTAGCCACTCGACAGATCCCGGAGAAAAGGGAGTTTCGATGGCCCTCCAGCCATCCCCGGACGCCTAGTATCGATCGCCCTCCGGCCTCCCTGGGCGCTGGCTCCACCCCCCTGCTGGGTGTCTGGACACCATCTTCCCGGCCACCCGGACCCCCAGGCGAGAGGGGACAGACATCAAAGGACTCCAGTCCTATATCTGGGCCAGCCCCGGAGTAGAACGCCAGTTGTATCATGGACTGGAAGCCCTGCTGACGCTGTCGCGGCCGACACCAGAAGAACTCCTTGCCCGTAACCTGAAGAGACCCTGAGAGCCTGCTGGCGCTGCCGTGGCCCACCTGTGCTGTACCATCTTAAGAGCCTGCTGGCGCTGCCGCGGCCCACCTGTGCTGTACCATTTTAAGAGCCTGCTGGTGCTGCCGCGGCTGGACCACCTGAGAGCCTGCTGGCGCTGCCGCGGCTGAAACCATCTTGAGAGCCTGCTGGCGCTGCCGCGGCTGAACCATCTTGAGAGCCTGCTGGCGCTGCCGCGGCTGAACCATCTTGAGAGCCTGCTGGTGCTGCCGCGGCCTCCTCTCCGATAAGACCACCTGTCGAGTACTGCTGGCGCTGCCGCGGCTCGACCTCTCGGAACCCCCGGCTCGAGGATTGAGAGCTGTGCGCAGGGTATCCCTTCTTGCATCCATACTGAGACTGTCCCGCTACCCTGTCCCTTTTACGAGACTCTATAGATCCCTCGATCTGCCTGTATATACCGCTGAGACCCAGCAACCTTTATTCTTGATAAAGCCTAAGAACTTAACCTCTTGTGTGGTGTCCGTTTGTAGTGTTGTGGTTACCCTGCTGTACGATCCTAGGAGAGGACCCTCACCCAGGAGGCCTCTCGATAACGCTCGGCTACTTCTCGACGGAGGGGTGGACCTAGGGGTGGTCAGTCAGACATCTTCTGCCTCCCCCGGGATCGCCTTTCTAACAGGTGATAGGAGAGTGGGATGCAACCAATGCTTCAAGGCACTCTTGCAACAGACAGGCTGCAACCTGCAGCAGAAGAGGACATTCCGGCCTCTGATGCATCTGTACCATTTGGTCAGGCACCAGCCTATTTTCCCCAAGCATCATGGGGTGTTAAAGTTGCTCCTGCCCCAGGCACAAATCATGTTCCGCAGGCAGAGGGTTGGGCCAGCCTTCAAGGTAAGATGGACGAATTCCTCTGAATCATGAAACTCTCTTTGCACAGTGCTCGCGACATGTACGTGTCTACTCACTTCATGTCACACAACAGGTCACTAAGGATTTCAGCACACAATTCAAATAAGCAGTTTGCGCAAAAGAAAAATCAGGTTCAGGATACTATCAAATACATGATGCTATTGGAGGATAATGTGAACTACGAAGTTCAGAAGCAGTTTGGTATGTCAGGCTGAGAATGTCACCTGCCAAAAACTACACGTCACATAAGGGATGTTAACATGTCTATAATTTGACACAGGAAGTAATTTATAAAGTGCAGGTTTTTCACGTCCTTGGAGCAGTTGCATGGGGCTGCCCTGCTACGATTTGATCATTGTATGATACATCTGGCATGTTTCCAGCACATGTGTCTCAGATCCCGTTTTTGGCAGGTCCACTACATGATTTTGCTACTGAGTTGGTCACCAGTGGTGTACCGGAATCTAGAGGACCTGAGACCCACCAAAAGCATTACTCCTTTTTGCATGGGTGATTACAGTACCCATGTCCAGGCCATGACACAAATAATGCTCAGTGGCAGCTGGTGAAGCTGTGGACATAGCTAGAGGGAGTAAGGACTTTGTTTTACCTGACTCACAGGTTGGGGATCACGCCTTCCTTGGACACTCCAACTAGGGTACCATGACTGGGAATCCTCACTTCCAGCAAAGCATGTCCCTGTTTGTGGAGATGGACTGTGCAGATGAGGAGTGCATGAAGAGTTAGAGGACAGGAATGCCTGAAGCTGGGGGTTCCCCCAGTGCATGGGTAGCCCAAAGACAGCTGCAGTCCCTGCCCCCCAGTATGTGACTCTCTGTCTCATTCTGCAACCCCCCCTGCTCCCACACCAAACACCCACACAGCTTAGGCTGTTGTAGCCACGGTTTGTGCATTTGTTTTTAATTCACAAAGCTCTAATGAGTTAGGGAGGAGTCATTCTAACAGGATATAAAATTCTGAGGAAAGATCGCCTGGTTGGAAAAGAAGGCCACCATTTTTTTCAAACAAGAGTTTGACTGCACCGCTACCACAGTAGAACTTGTTGAGGACATGAAATGCGTAGGTTTCCACTGTACTTTATCTCCCTGCCAATGCATATCGGGGATCTTGATCTATAGGCCCCCGGGGACGCCTGGCATCTTCCTTAAGTCCCTGAATAAAGTCACCACCCCGCTTGCCCTCAGATACAACCATATTCTCCACTTGGGGTACCTCAACCTCTCATATGGACAAACCTCTGGATCCATATGTAATATCTTTCTCCTAAATAATGACAGCATGCAGCCTTTCCCCTTTCATTTCCTCTACCACACATAACTTGGGCCACACTCTTGATCAGATTTGTTGTAATGTGAAATTGGAAACCGATTCATCATTTGGTCTGATCACTTACTCATTAATTTCAAGATACCTAGCACAGGGACTGATATCCTGCCTAAGGCAAAAACAACAGAACATTATTTCAGGGCTCTTCAAAAAATACCCTTACCGGTTTTGATGGCTGTCCTACAATCTTCTGCCCCTCCACTATTCGAAAACCCTGAAATAGATACCTGTGCACTAGAATTCTGGCTCAAGACAAATGTTGATGCAGTAGCCCCTCTGACCTCAGACACCTCCAGGAGGATTAGGCTCACTCCTTGGTTTAACGAATCACTGAGAGCTGGCAAAAGTGAATGCTAAGGTCTAGAAAGAAAGTGGCGTAAACATTATATCACAAGAAGATAAGCTGATCTATAAGGCTGCCCTAAAATCTCATTATCTGCAGGTGAAAGAGGCTAAGAAGAGCTATCTGCAGACTAAGATTGAGACCACTAACAATAAGGGCAAGGAGATCTTTAGCATTGTAAAGTCGTTCACTTCCCCCAAGGTGGCTACGAAGGAATCCCGGTACGCTGCAGAATAGACCAGCCTTGTTGCCCTATCCCTCCACAAAAAAATGGTCACGATTTTACAGTCTTTCTCTAGGAATACAGAGGAGGACCCCACCCGTCATCAGATGTAAAGAAATCCGGTCCCCAACAACCCCCGGCACTATTACAACTCCCAGCTATACAACTGGATGAATCGCTTATTTACCTCAAAGGGCCTAAAGTTGGGCTCACCGGTGGTTGCATTTTCAGAAACATTATTAGCATCTTCAGCCCCCACAATAAATCCTACAGTGAATAAGGTGCTAAACTCATAGTTCTCCACAGACATTGTGCCATCATTTGGAATCAGGCAAAAATTATGCGGCAAACTGTAGGCCGATCTCCCTTCTCCCTGCTTTTTCCAAGGTACTAAAGAAACAAGTCAACAGAGCAATCTTGGATAACGCAGAAAGTCACAATATACTGCATATGACTCAATCTGGCTTTAGGGTCAATTACAGCACTGAGACAGCTCTGTTGGAAGTGACGGAGCACTTAAAGGGAAAGTTTGATCCGGGGCAGAGCTATCCTCATACAACTTCACATGGCGGCGGTGTTCAGGATGGTCCGACATGAGAGACTCCTTGACAGACTAAGGAGCATAGGCATTGGTGGTGCTGCAGTAGCTTGGATAACTTCTTTCCTGAAGGATAGAAACCAGGAAATATGGATTGCCCCATTTTTCATCCCCCATGCCCAACATGAAAGTAGGAGTGCCTCAGGGCTCCATCCTTAGCCCGACTCTATATACATGTCCCCCCTTGCACCCCTGGAGACAAGGGTGTGGATTTTGATGGGGATGAAATCAGATCCAGTCTCACAAAGGTGTTTAATTGGCTCAAGGCAAACCAGCTTAAATGCAACCCTGACAAATGAGAGATTGTCTTTTTTGGCCTACCTTCTGTGAGCAATTGAAATCATTCATGGCCTGAGGAGCTGTCCCCCCATCTCAGCCTAAACCAAGGTGAAAAACCTTGGCATCTACACAGATAGTGCCCTCTCTATGAGTTCCCAAGTACAGGCATTGGTGGGTACCTGTTTTGGCATGCTTCGCATCTTAAAAAGATTCTTCCAACTCCTTCCACCTGATTACAGGAAGATAGTGGTGCAGGCTCTGGTGACTTCTAGATTAGACTACCCTAATATCCTGTACCTGGGTTTACCTGGCTACCTCCTCCAGCGCCTTTAAGTGATTCAAAACTCCACGGCCGGGGCGATCCTTGGACTAAGGCCCAGGTCGCACATGGCCCCTCATCTCAAGGCTCTACACTGGCTTCCAGTGAAAGAAAGGATAAAGTTTAAGGCCCTGGTGATATTCTTCAAAGCCCTCCATGGCAAGGGGACGGGCTATCTCAAAAGGCGTGCTACCTGCTATGTACCAGCCAGACCCTTCAGATTTTCCTTCTCTGAACTCGCCTGTAGCCCCAAAGTAATCTTGGCCCGTATTGGTTGGCAGAACTTTTGGGTTCTTGGGCGCTCAAGCATGGAACCAACTACCAACCACTCTGAGAGCCAAAACTGATTTGACAGCTTTTAAGAAACACCTGTTTTTTTAAGAGCTAGACGTGCCTCTGAGTCCTGTCATGCGTTATCCTCTAGCACGGGGCACTCTTGTTTAGTAGCTGCACACTTTGTAAGTTCCTTTCATTCATTCATGTGTGCTTTCCATACTGTGGTACTGGTATGAACAGCTCAGGATGTGGCCTTGGGGGCAATATCACAACAGCACCACAGCAAAGGAGATGTGCAGTGTCCATCCCTACTCCATCATCAGCTCTGGCAGGATAACCCTGACCTCCGCAGTATATGCCTCATTAGCTGAAGGACTGTCTGAGGTGAATCTGCAAGCCCTTGCAACATATGGGATTTCTCAGATGGCCAAGGGACCAATTCTTGGAGAACCCTATGAGATGTCCTTTAACAAGAGACCAAACTGAGCTTTGGGGAAACATGCACATGAGCCTAATTTGAGCCCACTAAAAATTCTAGCGCAGCACTGGTTCTGGTTGGGTGTTTGGGCTCCTTCTCTGTCACTGCAAGAGACCATAAGCTGCCCCAAGGAGCCCGAAAAAAATGAGTTTACCTTTGACCTCCAGTGCACACCCTGCACAGCCAAGGGAGGGACGGCACCTGGAATAAGAGAACTGGCTGCCCTCCCACATGAATCGGCCAGACTCAAATGACTCTGGAGAAGTTTTTTTTCGAAGTTAAGCGAGCATAGAAATAGGTTGTGCTCTTGCGTATTTCACCCAGAGACACTAAGGCCAAATTCTTGAGTACCAGTGTGAGAATAACTGCCCGAAGCATGGAGTGCTGCCAAGACAAGACACTTGTACTATGGCCAGTCTGACCCCAACCAATGACACTAATCACAAACAGCAGAGGCCTCACCAATCTTTTGAAGGTTCAAGAAATGGAAATCCCTTGTGCCTGCTTCAGAAAAAAACAGAAGAGCTCTGAAGTCAAATGTCATGCTGTGCACCTTGCCTAAGGTGCTTGTCCTTCACCTAGTCGCACATTCTGAAGGTTCTCATGAAGACAGCCAGACAACTGTGAAAGTTGTCACCCCTCTATACCCTCACCCCTGAGGACGTGTACACTTAACCCCTTCATTGTGGCATTAAATGGACGATGATTGGAGACTACGTGCTCATGAGTCCCCATTCCTTACCATCAAAAAAGCCAGCGAGTCTTTTGCAAAACGATCGCACACAACATTGCAGAATAGACACTGCAGAAGTGCAAACCTGCTAGCAGCTTTAGTTAGGATTGCGACCAGACACTTACACACCAAAGGTGTCCCTGCACACTTTGAGAGCTAGATGGGACACATTATATGTGCTGATTGTAGTTTAAAAGTGCAACACTCACAGACAAGCAATGGGTACAATGTCTCAGGGTCCCGAAGTGCGTCTTTATCGCACAACTCAAATATTTCCATCACCCTTACCTCAATCCCATGAGACTGGCACGCATGTACCCGGGACTATGAAATGAAATGATTACGCACTTGTATAGCGCACGACTACCCGGAGGCATCTTGGCGCTTGTGCGAATACCGCCGAGGAACCCTTCCGGGCCTTTCCCTGGGAGGAGCCCACTCCTGGGCACCCCCAAGGTGTAGTCAGGCATCCTCAGCATTGTTGAGGCTGTTGTAGAGATTAAGCAAGCTATTGCCCAGAGGTGCAGAGTGGGACTCATGATTAGAATAGGCACCGAGGCGAGAATTATCAGGTCCGAGGAAATTGAGCCCGAGACCCGCCGAGGCGGGAATTGAACCCAGGTCCCAGCCAGACTACTGCATCAGGGTCTGCCGCTCTAACCATTGAGCCACACTTCTCTACTCTCAGACTCCTGTCCCCATTGCAGGGACAGTACCGCTGACTTTATCCATATGGTATGGACATGCCACCAGCTTGTTCCATACTGGGACGAGATAACCAAAATTCTCAGGGCAGGGAACGCACAATGAAGTCCCTTGGGGGTCGTCTGCTTTCCCTTCCTTCTCATCTCACCCGATGTACTACACTGATGTTTCGGGAAATCACACTATTTTATTTGCACACAAACTGTTCTCTTGCTATGTTGAGTTCTGCTTTATCATTTGTTATCATTATTGATATTACACCGGTTAGAACCAAAGCATACTGAAGGAATATGTACTGTCTATGTGGTCCAGAGTTCGAACTGACACCCATTCAATGCATGTAAAGATATTCCTTTTTTTGTTGACTGAACTGTTTGTATACATGGCTGTACTTTTTGCTGTCAACTATGCTGTTGCCAGTGCTTAACTTGTAAAAAGGTTAGTGCCAGGGTTCCTGCAGGTGGCCACTTCAGCTTGTACCATACATTGTCCCTGCCATGCTGTTAATGATAGAAATAACAAAACTACTAACCACCACACTCCTACAAGTGTGACAATTCGGACTATTTCAGGCCACCATGGCTATAAGATTGGCTTGGGCAGCAGGTAATAGTCATTTTCAACGTGTGTTGAATGAATAATTACCTGTTATTGTGGTCATCTCTAAATTAACCAGACAGCACCACCTTGTGACAGAATGTCACAGGCGCCAGTGTTGACAAGTAAGTGATGGGGCCGAGCATGAACGCCACAGGCTCAAGTTAAGCACAGACTGTTGTGCATTAAACTAATAAAGAAATATCTTTTTTTACAAATAAAAACACTTAAAAGTAAGGTTAAAGAGAAACATTTTATTTCACCGCTATCAAACCCTTATTTCTGAGTTAAGGTATAAAATTGGTATCATAGTTATAACTCTCTTTGAACATTCGGCGTCATGCTAGTGTTAACTGTACTCTGCTGTGCACCACCCTTAAAGAGTAACCATCGACTGCTTGTTGTCCTGAAAGGGAAAACCCAAAATAGAGATTCTAGTCATTCAGTAAGTTTGTGGCGGTTTCTTGTTCCTGAACTAAGGCAATGTTTGTTACAAGGATTGCCTGTTTGCCTCGGCCCCGGAGCAGTGACTTGACAATTTTGCTGAAGAGAATTATTCTGCGTTCATGGAAACAAACACGGCTATACACAGTGGTGTAGCAAGGGCCTTGCTGACCCTAATGCAAGCAAGCAAAATGGGCCCCCTTGCCCCTAAAGAGGAATAGTAATAGCAGCCTTAAAGCACCCGCTATACTAATGATAGCTATGCTTTTGGCTGTACTTCTTGGTTGAATTCTCCTCACACCATATTCCCTTCTCTGAGACTATTTTACTCCGAATAGCCAAACATGAAGAACAACAGATGCCCCCCAGCAACTGAACATGCAGCCCGTAGCACCAAAAGGGCAAAAACACACACCGCCACCCCCAACCCCACAACCCCCTCCCTTCCGACAAAGAGAATGCAAATCAACTCCACGAAACCATGACCCAACAAAATCGCCTGAAGTCGCACAATCACAACACCCAACATACAGGTTGGCCTCAAAAGTGGAAACACACATCCACATCATATAACCATCAAAAAACATTTATTACAAATGAAACAAAAAAACAATCATGAAGAGGCACGGCGGGTCTTCTACTGGAATTCCGTAAGTCACAGCCTGGCCCCACTGCTCACCTGCAGCCACCGGTATGTCTCCAACTACGTGCCGGTACGCACTGCAGTCCCCCAGGTTACTCATCTGAAACAGTTGCCAGAGACATGAATGGCCATATTGTAGCAAAGCCATCATCGCATGCCCACCCCTGCGCACACAGGCTGCTGAACCCCAGCCCCTTCCGCCGCCCAGCAGAAACTGCCTGCCCCTGCGCGACCAGGCCTCACAGCTCACCTTCTGCCACCGACGTGTCTCCAAGAGGGCCCACCACATGCCTGGGGGAGCTCCAAGCCCGGGGCCCGCGACCATGGCACCCTCCACATCATGCAGCCACGCACCGCGGGCTACCAGGTCACACACCTGATTCTGGGTCTTAATTTGGCAATGTCAGAAAACACATCAGTGCACAGGACATCATCGCAGGCTGCACACCCGCTCAGCCCAATAGGTGCCACTAACTCTGTGAACCGCAAGGCAAAGCCACATGGCGGGAGGCCCGCACTGCCCGCTGGCTTAGGCCCACACTGCGGTCCAGCAGGGCTCACACCAATGCCACCATTCCGGACGGCGCATCATCGCAACCTGCACACCCGCTCAGCACTGAAGGTGCCCCTATCTCTGCACCGAATGACACCGTCCCGTGTGTCTGCCCCAGTGCATCCGGAGCCACCGGGTCTGTGCACCGCTAGCCATGGACCCTTTATGATTGAGTCCTGTGGTGCGTACGCCATCATGTCACCACCGGCACTGGGCAATGTAACGTGGCAGGGCCCTAGGCCCTCCTGCATGACAGATACCCACATGGAGACACCCATTTGAAGAGTGGAAATGGCATCCAGCAGGTGCACTAGGCCCTTTTTATTGGCAGGGTCACATGTCCTGTGACGCCAGTGCCGAATGGATGTGGTGTGGGTGTGAACCAGCCGTGAGGGAGTGGCTGTGGCATGCGGAAAACTAGACCTGTGAGCAGCAGATCCCTACAGGGAGGACCTGGGACATGTAGCGTTGTCATCCCCTCCTGTGAGCGTGAGCGGAGTGGGCTGGCCTGTCGTATGCCAGTCCAGCGTAAGGGTGCGAACAATGACCCCGGGACTGTGGGCATGCTTCCGTTATAGCCTGGACAAGGAAGTAACAAATGCGCGTTTCACCGTTCTAGTGTCTGTGCCACCCGGCACGCAATTGGCAATGTGTCACCCTGTGACCCAAGTCCCACAACATAAGCAATATAGACGTAAGGTGTAATCATTGACCTTACATGCATCCATACCTCCACACTTACAAGATCGTAGACAAGACACACCGTTGTGTAAATTAATTTTTAATGCACATTCAATGTACTGTTGTTGCTGGAGCAGTACAGGCCCATGCAAACCCCACCTTTCAGCGCTGGCCCGTGGAGGGCAAGCCAGAGTCCTTCAGGGAATGACATGTACATCGGCAGTGGAGGAGTTCAGTATGCAGTCTGATATCTGTATCATTGGTGAAAAAACAGAATATGGCAATCCACGTCGAGGCCCAAGGTGAGTGTCGCAGAGTGGATTGGGGGACAGTGAAAGGGGATGTTACTGAGGGCAGAACCAAGCAGAAACAGGCTTCTGCTTCCTTCTGACCAGGGGGGCAGATTCATCAGCATTTTCATCCTCAGCTGTTGCATGTGCCTCACATGTGGGTGGTGGTGTTCTGTCTCCAGCACTGTGTGGCAGTGACACCGTAGGGGCTGGAGGTGGAATGTTCGCCGCACTGTGTGGCACTGACACATCAGGTGCTGGAGATGTGGATGGAGTGGTAGCAGCAGCATGCATCAGTGCCAGGCCTTGTGGCAGCTATGCCATGAGGAGGGTCTTTATGGCACTGAGGGACCCAGCTAACTCTCGGTGGTGTGCAGCCATGTCAGCTGCTGTTTCTGCACGCTTATGCTCCCTGTCCTCCATGAGCTCCGCATGAGTCCCAACTCCCGGGCGAGCTCGCTGGAGGCACTCTGACTGGACAATCGTTCTTGCCTCTGAGTTATGACCCTGGCAATGTCAGCCATGGTTAGTTGGAGAGCATGGAGTGGACTGTTGGTGTCCGTTAGGGACTGTGAGTGGTCCCTGATGGGACTTAGACACCCACGTATGGCATCTAATTTGGCTGCCATGCTGTCAAACCCCACCTGCATCTGTTCGGCCAGCTTCTCCTGGCACCCCAACACACGGAATTGGAAGGCCGTTTGTTCGTCGTAGGGGTCCTGTGAGGCAGCCGTGGTGGTGGATGCTGCCTGCTGTGTGTACAGTGCAGGGGGTGGGTTCTCCTAATAGTAGCTGGGCTGCCCTGCTCCTGGAAGTGGGCTGCAGAGGCTGTCCACAAGCTGTTGGAGGGCATCAGATTCGAAGGTTTGGTTGTCCCCTACGTCATCAGAGAAGAGAGGTTGGGACTGCTCTGCAGGAGGAGTTGAATTTCCCTCTGCAATGTGAAGGGGAGATGCAGTTTAACATTGTGTTCACATGTATGTTGACACATTGTACATGTTTACATGCAGGCTGAATGACAGTGTACATTGTTACTGTTTGTGGGGAGCTGCCTATGTGATGTGGGACAGAGGACATTTTGACATCTTCACGGCTGTGTGTTTGTATTTGTGCATTGTCAACTCACATTTCCCTGCGATGCCATATGTGATTAGCCAGTTACTACACACAAGTGGGACCAGTTGCGCCCCTGTCTGTTGTGGACGTGTTGTGAATTGTGCCACATCGTTGTCAATGTTGATGTGCTCTGCATGTGATGTGTGTGCCGCTTTTTGGGGTAATCGCCCCTGCAGCTCTGATTTAGCTGTCCCATATCCCTTACATGCGGTGTGCCTTTGACTTCTGTGCTTCTACAGTGCTGGGATGTTGCATTCTGGGGTGCATTGTTATCTTGGTGGGAACTTGGGGTCTGGGACATGGTTTGTCTGAAGATGTGCTATGCTTACTTGTGCATGTGTGCCATTGTGCCCATCTCCCTCCTTCCCCCAGTCCCTGGCCGTTACTCACCCTGTTGCTGTTGTGTCCGGTCCTGTTGAGTAATGTCCAGTCCCCCAACTCCTGCCACCGTCTCCCCACTGATGACAGTGGACATCATTTCCTCCATCACTTCCAGCTCCTCCTGTGGCGCTGGACTCCCACCTCCAGTCTGCATTGCTGCCTTCCGGTTGTTTGCGAGCTTCTGCTTGGTTTTGTGCGTGGCAACATCCCAGCGCCTCTTGACCTCGCCCATTGCCTCTTCAGCACTCCGACTGCATTCACCTTGTCCACGATGGTCAGACATATTCCATATTTTGTTGCCAGTGACACAGTGGAGGTGACGTTCAGTAGTTGATGGTGTTATATCACCTCTGTTATCAGGATCCTGTTTTCCGGCGGACTGAACCTTTTCTTCCTACTCTTCATCTCCTTGCCCTTCCATGACCCCGAAGTTCTAGGCTGCTCCTCCGGGGTGCTTGTGGGGTTCTGGTTGTCCTCTGCACTTGCTCCGGCTGACTCCATTATGCTTCTCTGTTGTTTGGCTTTTGCATGTTTTTTTTAACCTTTTGTAGTGCATTTTCCCACATGTCGTGTGGGGATTGCAGGCCTGTGGCTGGTTTTCGCTGATTTTTGTACCGAGATTGGCATCATCGCCGCTTTTTTCGCATTGGTGTTTCGCATTTTTGCGGCATTGCGTTAATTTTAACAAGTTCATTTGACGCATTGTTGTGGGACTATCACATGGTGCAGCTGTGTTGAGAATACCACGTTAACACAGAGTTATTTTCCCGCGATAGACTGCGATGTGAAGAGTTGTGTTAAGCTACTTTTGCAGTAGTTATCACACGTTTTTGAGAATATCCCCCTCTGAATCTTGTTTGACATCGAGCAAGATAGGAAATTGTGATAAAAGGGCACAAAAGTTGTGAGGAAGTTAATAAAGAGTGTTAGTAAAGAAATAGCAACAATCTCAAAGTGAGGCTTGGGTCTACGTTGCGTCTGTTTGAGGGTTTAGTTCCCAAGAGACAACAACTCTTTCATCCCGAAGCTCTGGACATAGAAAGTAACATTTTACTGTCAGTGGTTTCCCTTAGCATGCATTCCAGTCTTTGCCCTTGTTGTGGTGCTTGGCTGGCCTGTGGTGGATAATATACCATTAGTCGAGAGTGTGGTCATTGCCATGTAATTGTCATGTAATTAAAATGTAATTCACTCAAGTGAAAGTTGCCAGCATTTCATGCACTTTATAGTATAAGGAGGGTCGGTTTGTGCATTCGTTTTGTTACATCTGTCTTATATAACACAGCTGCCACTGATTACATTGGCCCTTGGTGCTGAGGAAACAGAATTGAAATCAATTTAAAGACGTTTAACCCAGACTCACTAAACTATAGTGAGACATAAAGGCGAAGCAAAGTCGCCCAAACGTCATCAGTGATTACATTTTTCACCACAAAGTATTTTAGAGCTGAAAGTTGATGTAAGCTCAGCAGTGAGATAGCATGGTGTCACATTGGGTGAAACCCCTGATGATCCATGTAAAGTGGATATGACAGGATGGGGGGCGCACGTTCACCCTTAGGATTCTGGGTGAAGCCCAAGTCAAGCAACCTTGCTTTGAGTGGAAGCTAGCACCAAAGGAAACCAGATGCAACCAATGGGTAAGTGAGATATTGTGATATTTTCAAGTCTAATGCATAATTTCTGTGTAATTGCACTGCTTTTATGAGGCTAACCCTTTGACTGGCGCCTGTGCGAAGAAATTTGTTCTCAAGTGCATGACTCAGGTACAAATTGTACTCAAGACATTGCATGCTCCCTTTAGTAGCCCAATGCTATAGTGTGTCACTAAACACTAGTGGTCTCATTTATAAGAACGTATGCAGTGCTGCAGTAGAGCAGCGATGCATCAGAAAAATGAGTGCTACAGTACAACATTTGCAAACGCCATTGATGCGTCGTATTTACGGTACGGTGCACCATGGTTTAAGATTCTGTGGTGCATCAAAAAAATGACGCTTCCTAAGTAGGGCTGCTGCAGAGAAAAATTACGCATGTGCAGCAAAAGAGGCACTAAGCTGCTTTGCAGCACATGATGTAATGTAAATCACCATAGTGTCACATTGGAGTGGTTACTGCATCAACAATCGCTTAAAAAGTGACATATTTGAGGGGAAAACATTTTCCCACACCTCAAAACAGAAAGATAGGGCAGGGAGCAGCAGGGAAACAACCCCAACAACCCTAGCCAGGATGCCCAGACTGACCCTCAGGGGAAAAGGAAGAGGAAGAGTAATTTTAGTGAAGAGGAGAATCAAATAGAGCTGTCTGAATGGGGAAACATCGCATAGCAAGGAGGTCAGAAACAACGTGTGTATGTCAAAGTGGCCCGAGCAATACACATGCACTGCTGTGTCCAATAGTGCTACACTTGTGACACAGTTGAGAAGGGATGACAAAGAAGAGGGCATTGGTATACTACATCCTACATGTGATGTGGAACTGGATGAAGATGCAGCACGTGTCAGGAGAGAGCTGGAAAAAGAAATGTCTTAACATGCCACATATGTCAAAGCAGGAGGATGTGATACAAGGATTTGTGAAGTGACAGGATGACCTAGGTTGTCACTACCATGGGCAGGATACAGAGATGATTGGAGGGTGAGGTGCAAGGGTCTATTTGGCAATCCTGGGTAGGTACTGTCACAGATTATCATCGCTGCTAGCATGTGGGGTACAGCTTGACCGATCACCCTCAAATACAGGCAGCCATGTTGGTCAGTTTGATATGGTGGCTCACATTGTTGAGGTTGGTGTTACATGAGAGTCAATGTATGATCTGGGTGCCATCAGGGTGTGACAGTAAGTGTAGTCCCTTGGCCTAAATGAGGCTTGCTAGAGGAGTCATGTACACATACAAGTGAGCGGGCGAAGTCCAATGATGTGTGATACTATGCAGATAACCAACTCTGGCAATGATGACATGGAGTGAGTGTCAGTGCTAGCAATCTACTTAGTTTGACTGGACCAACCCCTTCAGAGTTGGTACACGGTGGCCACTGTTCTGAATTCTATGTCAGGACGGAGGCGAGGATTATGCAGTCCTTTCTTCTCTTTATTAAAATAGCCATTCAAAGAAAAAACCAATCAGAACATAACGAGAGAACCACAACTCCCATGAGCACATGGGGCACAGTGTCCACAGTAACCATCAGCCAATAACGACTCCGTCCGCCGTATAATTATCCATGACGTCCCTTCCTCTTCCTCTTTCTTCTCTGCTCATCAGATAAGTCACTTTATTTTCCCTTTCTGACGTGCTGTTTTTCGATACTGTTATAGTTTATTACCGGTGCCTGTGCAATAGCGCTGTTTCTAACGTGCGCTTTCCTTTCAGCTTGGCCTTCGGCAGTTGACGAGCGACGGGCTCTGCCTGCGCCGTCACCGCCGACTTAACGCGGACTGTGCGAAGCGCGCCCGCGCGCTTCCCCGGCTCTGTGGGGTGCCACCGCGGTGGGAGAGCTGCGCTCGCGGTTTTCTCTCGGCCTCCGGTGCGCGCGCTGAGGCGTATTGTTACCGGCCTCACCAACCCTCGCAATTGACACCGGTCTTCGGTGCTTCTTCTGACGCGCTGTGCGCGGCGCCACCTAGTGGCGGTCTGCAGTTTCCGCAAGTGGTTTCTGTATTATTGCCTGTTCGAGCACCGGCGAGGGGGCTACCTTGTTGGAATATAGTTTGGCTACTAGAGTAGTGGTAATTTTTACTAGGTTTTGGCGCCACAGGGGGATGTACACTTATCCTGATTACAGGTAATCAATTTATAATGTTTTACCACCAATTAGAAACCCTCACATGTGGAAAATAGGGATTTTTAATATCGAGAAGAACTATGAAAGTGTCAAGCAACTGCAGAATGATAGTTAAAATGAACGATCATCGTTATTTAACTTTGGATGGAACAATTTCCCAATTTAATAAATACCGGATGACTTTAATCTATCTAATTAATTTAGATAAACCGGATATATATATTCACCATGAATCACCGAAAAAATCTTTTATGTAGGTATTTGAAACTTATTTTTATGAAAATAAGTGTAACACATGTTCCCAGAACGTCAATATCTGAAAAAACCGCTAAAAGGGTCATTCTCACTACACTATATAGGCAGTCTAAAATGGCCGCCAAAGTGACATCGAATAACTCATGGGATGGGACTAGGTTTTGAGAGAATCGAACCGGAAGTGACGCATGACAACAAACGGGTAATACTTCCGACTTAAATATATGGCGCCAAACGATCAAACAAACGCTGCAACATATATGTAGCAGAAGGGGCGAATAACTTCCCGAGAAGAATACTACGATAAGGTAAGAAACAATAATAGCCTCGGGGATTGAATAGCGCGACTGGACGTAGAACGCTAACATTCAAAACACAGTCCACACGTAATTATGTGGGACTCTATTGGGATGACCGCGTATGACTGAGTTGTCGACTTTATTAGGATGTAGACCCGAACGGGAGTCAGAACCGAGTAAAGGTGATAGGCACGGGGTAACTTTCCGTGGGGAGCACCGCGAAGAGAAAAGAAACGGCAGTGTCTAATTTCAAATATACACACGAGGACAAAAGACGGGGAGCACTATTGAATATCAGACCATCCATTTCCTCTTTAAATATTCGGGATAAATAACTTTGAAATACAATATTCTTAAAATACGCTATGTGGCTTTTCAAATTCATTATAAGTAGTGTTAGAAAAAACGGATATCGTTTTACAGCATAAACTAAGTCTGAAATATTATTTACAGCTTGCAAATATTGAACCACTATTCTGGTCAATACATCGACGAAGCTTCCATAATACCCACGACATCCCCACTAGAACCCCTTTGAGGGTTGGAATTATCACCTCAAATAATGTAAGTAATTTTTACAAATACATCATGGCCTAAGTAAATGTTGTACATAATGTACCAATTAGGACTACTCAGAATTTACAACCCGCTTCCATATTCCTTCATACAGAACAAAAAGAAGCGTTGGAGAATAGGTACAAAGCGCATGGTTCCTAGATATGCATGAACCCACTAAAATAACTCACAGAAAGTATTCACAACTATAATTGGAAAAGAATTTGCATGCCATCCCCAAGATAACGCTAATCACACTTTCACCGGTCTCTCCATTTCTTCTAATGGGCTCATACTTCTTATGATGTTAAAGAAATAACAGACTGTAGGTATTCTTTATTTTATAAAAACAAGCATGCACTAAATGTTGTAACTTGAAGGTCACAGCACCAGCATGCACTCAATGTTGTAACTTGAATATCACACCACCAGCAATTCCTCATGAGTCACATAATGATGATTACAAAAAACGAGAACAAATGTTAAGATCAGAAGTAATGTACTACAACATTACCCTTTTTTCTAACAGCCTTGAAAAAGTCGGGGGTTACATTCCCCAAAACGACGAAACACGTGTCGGCTGTGACGTCTCCTGCAATAAACAACAATCAACCCTGAACAAAAGGATTAAGAATTTATTTTGTGTGCGAACTGTATTGTGGAAACACATGTATATATCAGTAACATGGAATACTAAACGTGTGCTAAGGAGTACCAAGCATCTTGTTGGAATATAGGATTAAGGTGTTTGTGTGCTCACACCCTCACGACATGCAGTCTGCAGAGCAGTCTCAAGCCCCCACTCAAGAGGCGGAAGAAATCTGCTGCTCCCAGCCCTTGCCACCGGCGGTTAGTCACGCGTTTTCCCAGGCATTAGATACGGTGCTGGCGCCCCTGCGGGAGAGAGTGGATGCCCTCACCCAAAGTATCCCCGGGGTGTTCGGTGACGCGGTGCCTGTTAATCGCGGACCCAAAGGTACGCAAGGGGGAGGGAAAAAGTCAGCTAAGCGTCACGCGGGGCACCTAGAGGAGTTCGACCGCTTAAGGGACTCCTTTCGTAAGAGTGCACGAACGCTGAAACATGTACCCTGCCGGGAGGGTTTCTACCCCGGAGAGGATGGCGACGAGGTCGTCCCGGACTCAGACCATGAGGATGGTTTCCCCGTGGAGGGAGAGGGTGTTACCGAGGACGATGACTATATCGGACGGCCCTGGCGTCCGGCGTCTCAGTCTTCGGGGTCTGTAGAAGGGGATGATAAACCTTCTGATATGTTTGACCCGACAAAAATCTATCATCCACGTTCGTCGGAATGGATCCCTGACCCCAAGGTTGCATTGTATGTGGCGGGAAAGGTTCGCCAACCCCTGGAGAAGGAGGTTCGGACCCACATGCGGAGTGAATGTCCTCGCCCAAAGCTGGAAGGCAGAGTGGCGGCCACCCCGGACATCGACGACAAACTCTATGCGTTCTTCGCAAAATTTATGAAGGACCCCAGGAAGGGCATAGATCGGTCTTGGCACAACTGCCAGGACAAGCTCCTGGACGCAGTGGGCCCCGTGACCCAGATTATCCAGTTAGCCGAAAGGGCCAAGGAATCGGGGACACCGATGTCCACGGAGGTCGTGGCAGGTTGGGCACAGCGGGCTCTATGCTTTCTGGGCAACGCGAATTGTGCGTTGGCAGCGGAGCGCAGGAGGTCTCTCCTCATTAAGATAGACCCTAAGCTGGGGGATCTGGCCACCGCGGAAGCAGGGCCTATTGCACAAGGCAAGCTGTTCGGTGAACCCTTCATAAAGGAGTTGAATAAGTTTGTGACTACCTTTTCGGCTCTGGACAGAGCACAGACATCCATCAAGAAGATTTTTCCAGGGCAGGTTTTTGCTGGGGCCGGAAGAGGGCGGGGTCGCTCCTCTGGCCGACAGTTCCAGCAAGGCTCTAATAACAAGAGCCAGCAGCGCCGTAACAACGGCTGGAATGACGGTCGCCAAGGGAACTTCTACCCTAGTCGAGGCGCCGGCAAAGGGCGCGGCAGAGGCTACCATGGAGGAGCCAATGCACCCGGAGGCCCATCCGGTGAGTGTTACCCTTTTTTCCCCATCCGCTCTAGGGGGGAGGTTACGGGATCATCTCCACAACTGGTGCAAAATCTCCTCAGACCCTTGGGTACTTCAGACGGTCAGGGGCTTCCGGATAGAATTCTATGGCACCCCCCGTCAGAGGGTTCGCCCTCGCCCCTTGTTTTTTTCAGCGGACGACACGATCTTAATCGACAACGAGGTGTCGGAACTCCTCAGGAAAGGAGCGATCCGCAGGACACACCTTCACCCGTCGGGATTCTTGAGCAACATTTTCCTAGTCCAGAAAAAGGACAAAGGCTTTCGCCCGGTTATCAACCTACGGGAATTCAACGAGTGGCTAGTCTACCGCCACTTCAAGATGGAGGGGATCCATCTGCTACGCGACATTCTCCTCCAAGGGGACTGGATGGTTCGCTTGGACTTAAAGGACGCATACCTTACGGTGCCGATCTTTCCGCCTCACAGGCGCTTTCTACAGTTCTTATGGAAGGGGGGGGTCCTCGAATTTCAAGCTCTCCCCTTCGGTCTCTCGTCGGCCCCATGGTGCTTTACAAAGCTCCTACGACCTGTAGTGGTGACTCTTCGCGAGAGAGGTGTCAGGATGATCATCTACCTCGACGACATCCTGATCATGGATCAATCGGCGGACCGTCTTCGGTCCAACTTGAACATGACTATTGCCTTGCTCCAGGACCTGGGGTTTGTGGTGAATGCTCAGAAGTCCGAACTTCTTCCGAGGCGACAAATGACCTTTCTGGGTTTCCTCATAGATTCGGAGACGGCTTGCCTCAGCCTTCCTCACCAGAAGGTGACCAAGATCCGCAAGGAACTCTCCCGGACCCTTCGGAGGGACAGAATCTCCCTCCGACATCTGGCACGGATCGTGGGTCTCCTATCATCCTCGATTCAGGCTATTTTTCCGGGCCCGTTGCATTACAGGGCCCTACAACGATTGAAGGCGCAACACCTACGGAAAGGCCTCACCTACTCCGAACTCATCTCCCTCACGGAGGAAACGAGGACGGAGTTGCGCTGGTGGATAGAACACATGAGTGCGTGGAATGGGAGAGCGATCTTCGGATCGAGCCCAGATCTGATCATCGAATCGGATGCCAGCAGAGCGGGCTGGGGAGCCCGCTGCGGCGAGATCACGATGGGGGGCCGCTGGTCGGAGGAGGAGCTTCAGCTTCATATCAACTGCCTCGAGCTTTTGGTGGGCTCCTTTGCGGTGAAGTCTCTTACCCAGAACCAAGTGTCATGCTGCATCCTTCTGCGCATGGACAATGTGTCAGCGGTGCAATACATAAATCGCCTGGGGGGGCCTCGATCCCGGGCCCTTGCAAACCTGGCGAAAGATTTTGGAACTTCCAGGATTTCAGCGACTGGCGTCTGCACCCGGCCGTTTTTCAGGCCTTAATGAGCAGTTGGGGTCCGTTCTCGGTGGACCTGTTTGCGTCCCGACTCAACGGTCAACTCCCGAGGTTCGTGAGCTGGAGGCTGGACCCGGAGGAGACGGCGGTGGATGCTTTTCTACAGAATTGGTCGATGGAACAAGCTTACGCGTTCCCTCCCTTTCTAATGATTCCTCGAGTAGCGGCGCAAGTTCGCCGACAGAAAGCATCGCTGGTCCTAGTGACCCCTTTCTGGCGGGCTCAGGCCTGGTTTCCCCCGCTGTTGGAGCTGTCGTGGGATTGTCCGCTTCGACTGCCCTTGTTCCCTACGTTACTTTCGGGACCCCTGGGAGAGGGTCACCCGCTGGTACTTCAGGGGACCTTACACCTCAAGGCGTGGAGGATTTCAGGGGACGTTGGCAAGACGGACGTCTTTCAGCGGACGCTGAGGAACTTATCAGCAGAGCCTGGACCCCGAGTACGGTCAAACGGTACCGATCGGCTTGGCAGCGGTGGCGTCGTTGGTGTCTGGGAAGACACGCCGATCCCGTGGGGGGCGACGTTACCCACATTCTAAATTTTCTAGCCGAGTTGGCTCAATCTGGGCTGGCCTATCGGTCAATCAACTCTTTCAGATCTGCCACTTCGGCGGGGAATGCCCACATCGATGGGCAACCGGCGGGTGAACATCCTTGGGTTTGTAAGCTCATGAAGGGAGCTAGACTTTCCAGACCCCCAGAACCCAGATACCAACACCTCTGGGATGTCAGCATTGTCCTGCGCTTCCTCTGTTCATGGCGGGACAACCAGTATCTGACCAGGAAAGAACTATCGTCTAAATTGGTGATACTTTTATGTCTGGTCTCGTGCAAGCGGGTCTCCGACGTGCGGGCACTGGATATCACGGCACGGATGTTCACTCCAGAAGGAGTCACTTTCACGGTGGCTAGAAGGACCAAGACAAGCATTAGATCGGTTTCCTATCCGACGTTCCCGGAGCAACCGAAACTGTGTGTGGTGCGATGCCTCAAGGCGTATGAGGACATGACGACGGAGTACCGTCCTCCGGGAGAACAGCAACTTCTCATTGCCCTGCAGAAACCGTTTAAGGCGGTATCGGCTCCATCCATCGCTAGGTGGGTCCGTTGGATCATGACCGAGGCGGGGGTGGATGTGACTAGGTTTGGAGCACACTCCACGAGAGGCGCAATGGCTTCTAAAGCCATCCAGGTGGGCGGTAGGCTAGAGGACATCATGGCAGCTGCAGATTGGACCTCGGAGTCCACGTTCAAAAAGTTCTACTTCAAGCCTATCTATGGCGCAGCGGAATTGGTGATGGATAAGCTTTGAAACTGCATAATCCTCGCCTCCGTCCTGACATAGAATGAAAAATTTCCTAGCTAACGTAACGGAAAGTTTCAATTCTATTAAGGACTAGGAGGCGAGGATTATCCCTCCCGAGACTCGATGGTCTCGACCCACACGAACAACCTCGTATTTCAGTAGGTATTTATTTACAATTTATTCCTCTGTTATGCTTATGCAAAGACTTGTGTTGGGACAGGATGCGTTTTATATTCTTTCTGGAATTCACTGTCGATACCATTGAATGCACTTGGGGACTGTTGTCATGCTATGTACTGCCTCTTGGATTTCCTTCGGGATAAAAGAGCTGGATAACATTTGTCTTGTTTGATTTAGGACAAGACCAGAAGGATTGAAGAGCGTTCCTAGGGATCTTTCCTCACAGAGAAGAAGAGGAAGAGGAAGGGACGTCATGGATAATTATACGGCGGACGGAGTTGTTATTGGCTGATGGTTACTGTGGACACTGTGCCCCATGTGCTCATGGGAGTTGTGGATCTCTCGTTATGTTCTGATTGGTTTTTTCTTTGAATGGCTATTTTAATAAAGAGAAGAAAGGACTGCATAATCCTCGCCTCCTAGTCCTTAATAGAATTGAAACTTTCCGTTACCGTTAGCTAGGAAATTTTTCATTATGGAGACAAATGTGTGTGTCATGAAATCACATGAGTATACATAAAGAGGAAAACCATGGGAAGTGCTTTCCCTGAAATATCTCTGCAGTGTAGGGAGGTTTCTAGCTGTGTAGAGTTGTGTGCATGCATGTGAAATATGAGCCCTTGGTCACATTAATACACACTGTTTATGCAAGACCACACAACAAGGCAGACTTCTGTGGTGCAATATGTGAAAGGCAGACTGCAGGATCAGGTCAAATACATGATCAAACCCACATTGTTTCCCTGGAGCTGTGGGCTGAGTAGTGGACAGAGCGAATGCATGCATCCTGGTGTATTGTTGCAATGTGCACAGTAGTGGTGTCAATATTTAAAACAACATTCAGAATAGCCTTCATGAAACAGTAAGCTAATAATCAAGGCAGATGTAGCCCTTACATTGACTTACCTGCACAGAAAGGGCAGGCCAGCAAGCTGTGCAACTGTGTTGCAATGTGTGGTATGACACAAAAATACATCTTTATCATACAGTGGTTGTGTGAACAAAGCAGAGATATGGCCATCTAAAAAAAGCAACTACATTGCAACTTGGCTACAATTCCTATGAGTCACACATGTCCAACACATCAATGTTGATCTCAATACAACAATACAATAAGTTCTTTACTTGGTTTAAGCATTTTAAACCATAAAGTACATGATAAAAATGCAAGATAAAAAACAACACAATATACATTATACGCTTTAAAATCAGGGCCACCGTTGCCATAGTAAGGATAGTACAGTAAAAGTTCATATCGAGCATAGTACAGCAAATTTAAAATACAGATATAAACTTAAAAACAAGTTAAAATTCTAAGGCAGACATTGATTTACATGCTAGCACTGTGACTTTCAGAAACAAGGTGACACAATTAATAATGACCTCATTATCCAGTCCGAGTAGTACATTATTGGCTTCTCTGAAATTACTAATGTGTAGCTTCTTGCTAACAGGAAACAGGATGGTTTTGGTGTATATAGAATAAAAACTAAACTACAGAACAACTAAAAGTGCAGCATAATTTGACCTGATTTCCCATCATAGGGACAAGGACGGGTGTCTAAGTTAGCTTGAAAGCCTAATGGGAAGTTCAATTAATATTTTTTAGTACCTTTCCTGAAATGGAAAAGTGAACTACGCTCCCAGTGATTCGTATGGCCAATCAAGTAACTTTGTGGTGAACCAATCTAACCCTGATTTCTACTTAGATAGCCCGATGCTCTCGGTTTTGCTGTCTCCCTCTTTATTCTCTTTGCTCGCACATGTTGGTACCAACATACCTGCAGCTGTTGTTCGGTGATAGAACATGGGCCCTCGGGGTTTTCAAATAGCTGGTTGAGACCAATCATGCGCATACAGGATTCGATGTACTTTAGCCATGGGATTTTCCTGTCATTGACGCATGCAAGGCAATATTTTATGATGTCTTTCGTGAGTGCTCCCTCTGTATTTTGCCAAATTCATACCAAAAAAGCAGCGGGCAGGCACTAATGTAATCTTCAACAAAGGGGAGACCCAACTCGTTATGGCAGATGAATCTAGAGCTAGAGATCGGGACCATCAGCATCTTTTTACAGAATCTAGTTTCCTCTAATTGCATTGGGTGGCAGCTCTTGGTTCCTAAAACCTAAGCCCCATAGGTCGCGGACATTAGACTCTCTGATCCATAGATCTGCAGCAAGGGAATTAAAACATTCTCATTCTTAGGGGGTGGCAGGCTGAGTAACAAACCTACAGCTCTAGACAATGTATTCCCATTGTTTACTATGTTGAACTCAAATTTATTGAGAATAAAGTCTGTATGTCAGCCAGATCGCTCATGTCTGCATCTAGCGTAGATGGCATTTATCATATATGTATCTCATTGCAGAGGGAGAAATAATACCCTTTGAACAGTGCCTGTCCTGGATGGTCAGGCACTGTTCTTAGCACCTCCTTAGCGATGACATTGTGTCCCCCATTATCGGTGACACCTTTCAGCAACTCTTGGGCTCCATTGGAACACCTTCTATGGTTGCGGTAGGGGATGACTGTGTTGCAGGGTCTTCAGAGGAACCACTTACCACTAGATATATACCCCGACTGCCAGCGGAAACCCAGCCCTGAACACCAAGGACACCCAAGTTGTCTTCAAACAACATGCGGTAGTAGTTCTGCGGCAGCTGATAGATTAGGTGCGGGCGGGGATGGAGATTGTCACAGGCACCCTAGTGGGATTCTGTAGGTGCCTCAGACCCAATAAGGGCACATCTGAGGCAATAAGGGGCACCTGCCTACCGGTCCATAGCTTGAAGCAGTGCCTGGCTGGCATCACTGGTGTCATGAGGCAGAGGCAAGGACAATAGCTCTGCCGATGTTACACCTGTGAGGTTGCCAACCAGCTAGGGGCTATCCGCACCCTCCTTGAATCTATGGAGCTGAAGCAGAACTCCTATATTGCAACAATAGGTGTCTTTCACCGTGACATTGTGGTGTGCTGACAAACCTGAAGGTCCTTTTATGCGCTGTGCTTCCTTCCTTGCTGGCATAGGCAAATGCTGCTGGGGACACGGGAGCCACATCTTCAGCCCCTGATGTGTGTGTGCCTCAGATGCCTTCTGCACCAACACCACCATATTCAGGGGACTCACCACACACATGAGAGGACAAAGATGTGGACTAAAACATTCTCCTCTGGACAAATCCCCACTAACAGTTGTCTGAGCTACTTGACCAGTTTCTCATTGGACCTGTGTTTATGACCATGCCACTGCCCTTGTCACCTGCTGCTGCCCCCTTTTTGCATGCCCGCTTGTTGATCGGAAGAATTTGTGGACTGTCAATGTGGTGTACATCCCCCATGGACTGTGTCTGGCTATCCTTTGGCTCTCAAACAATGTTGGGGTTATTGCTGCAATAACTGCTACTGTGAATTAGCCTATGAACACACTGCTAAATAAGTGCACTACCGTGAACCTGCGTGTTGTATGTCAGTTGCAGATAGGCCTAACTATTTGTTATGCAGACCCAAACAGCACTTCCTATCATCTCTAGGACATTGTGCTACAGTCCCTATCACATTCTTTTGTTGGACAATGTCAAGCAAAGTGGATTACCCCAGCCATGGCAATATGTTTCAAATCATTTTTAACTATTGAACATCATGGTGTGACAATAAATATCTGTACCTTGAGTGTCATACAGTGGAATAGGCCAGCTAATCACACAATTGCAGAACTGCACAAATTGGGTCCTGTGACGCAGGTGAGCCACTAACACACGCTCAAACTTCCACAGTTATCTAGCTCAGTTAAGATGACAATGTCATCATGCACATATGTCAGTCGCAATGCTTCAACTGAAGATCTCCTGTGAGTACTATCATAATGCATGCAACTGCATTTCAGTCACAAACCATTCCTACATATTGATGCAATTCAGTATTAGGAAGGGATGCCCTAAACACACTTCTTCCTAATAGCAAATGGCAAACCCATTTTGCGATTCGGTAACAGGTTACCGAATCGCAAAATGTGGTTTGATACATGTAACAAACCTTTTCTGCATTCCCAAGTGAATCGGCCCATTTGCGAACGCAAAATAGCTTGATACATGTAGCCCATTGTGTCCCTTTGGCCCTGAGAGCCTTCATATGTATTGAGCATGAGTGTAACCACACATTACATCAATTTTACCATCTACACACCTAACAATTGAGAGGAGCCAGAACACAGACCCTGAACCAAGCTACAAATCCCTAGGCTAAAAGGAAATGTTTTTCTGAACTCTAACTTAGCAAGTAGTTGCGAATATATCCATTCACAATGAATGCGCGACAACACATTCCATTACAACGTGGTCCTTACAACTACCTCGTTGTTACAACGTAAACCATTACATCGCAAGTCATTACAAGGACTTGCTGTAGGTGGCGCGCTGGATTTAGGAATAGTATAATTTACTATTCCTACTCCAGTTTGTGCAACAGTAGGGAAGGTGTTTGATTGTAAATCCAACACCTTCTGCCACCTACAGCAAGTCGTTGTAACATCTTGCAATGTAATGGTTCCCGTTGTAACAATGTTTTTTTTGTAACGACCGCGTTGTAATGGAATGCATTGTAGCGCATTTGTTGTAAACAATGTCTCCCATATTGCTCACATACACATGCAGAAAGTGCGACACCTAGCAAGTACTCAATGCCAAGGATGAAAGACGTTTCCGGGCAGGTGGGGGGCACTTTTATATATACAAACCAGCAAAAAACATTGATGTACTAGTACAATGCTGCAAGGGAGAGTGTGTAAGTGCCAGGCACAGGTGTGTCTCCCAACACAGCCATGAATAGGTACTATGGCGTGTTAGATCCATCCCTACACTACATGTAGCATAACGTACACACACAGTGCCCTCTGCTCCTTAAGTACGCCTCTAAGGGGTAAGTTATTAATACTACTTCTGTTCTCTAGATCCTCTTGCTTTATTTGAAGTTCAATATGTTGATCCTCAAGGAGGGCTTGTCGTTGCCAAAGTTGTTCCCAATCCTCCATGCTGTGGAAAAGTAAATTTTGCCATGTTCTGTGTCCCTACGCGTCATCCATCATATGTTATCTGTGCATGATTAATATGCATATGTATTCCCTATGTTCGATTAAAGACGCAATTACAGTTGTGTCCACCTCTAGTATGCCAGTTTCCAGTTCTCGTGAATACTACGAATATCAGGCCCATGTGAAGTTACGTTGCCACGTTTCTCAGTGTGCACGTTATTCCATTGTAAAGTCCCCGTTTCTAGGCCTCAGAAGGGCCTGGACACCAGATTCAGCTCCTGTCTCCTGTCTCCTGAAGCCTCGCTGAGGAGCGATACAGCCCCCACCTGTATCCTCGACCCTTCACTTACTTCCTGCCTCGCAGTGCCCGGCTCAGCCTGGCTCTGCCTCTGAGTCTGCCAAGAGTATGTTATGATTCCAGTTATCAGTTCAGTCCTCCTTCTCTGCATTCCTAAAGCTACTGAATCGCATCAATAGTTTCCGTCATTGTCTAGCCTTTACGTCTCCACGTTAGAGAAATACTGCATTTTAATGGTCATTTAATATTCTTCATCACGCACTACATATAGAATAATGCATTCTCCAGTCTTAGAGTCCGTTAGCCTCTCCCCTCCTGACTCTTAGTTCATATCAACATGTTCTCTAAACATCAGATACTAGATACTGCCTAGGTACATGTCGCCCTGACTCTCCAGACTTCAGTCTCAGCTCCTAGCACAGAGAGAAGCCCCCAGCTTCTCCTAGTAACACGTCATCGCCAGCTTGCGCGCACCATTAGGTCAGAGGTCCCGGCTCCTTAGGTAGCCCCCTCCATGTCTCCGCCCCATTCATGACATATTCTGTTACGTTTGCATCACATGTCTATGTATACGCCTCTGTTACACCTACTTTCACCCTTATCTTTCGCGACTGCTATTGACCACACCCACTGCTCCGCCTATCATATGTATTGTAATGCAACTGTTTTAGTATATATGATCATGTCTTGTTATTTAATGTTACGCCGACCCCGATTCTGCCCCAGGCAGCGCTGCCATCCTATTCCTGTGCAGGTTGTCCTGTTCCTGTCCTTTATGCTGAAATAAACCTGCAAACTCCTACTACCTCGAATCTTGACTCTTATTTTATTCAGCTATCTGTTATTCATTTATGCATTCAAAAAGAGAGGTATTATTTATTTATTTACCACATAATGGCGCCCGAATAGGAACTTGCCCTTTCCCCACGCGCCGGTGAAGCCACGCCGGCCCCCTGACCCTCTGCAGCCGTGACGGAACCATACCGTGCACGTGCAGATATTTCTGCTTCAAGTATCCCTCAGGCCCACGGAGGAGACGGAGGAGGCGGTCCAGCATCCAGACGAGGCGGTGGAGGAACGCGGCGAGTCCCGACCAGAGCCCAAGCCGAGAGTCCAAGGTCCGAGGTATCCGGAGGCCCACCCGTAACAGAAGTCCGAAGTTCGTCCGTCCGGCGTCGAAGCAGTCCAGTCCAGTCCGAGGCCTTCCGTTCTTGCTGCCCGGTGAGTACCATTGCTGGGGTAGTATCTAGACAGGGTCAATCTAATTGACTCTGGTCCGTGGGTTGGTGGTACACAGACCCACAAACGAAGTGTCCACTTCGGTGGATGCGGGTCCTGACGTGTCTCTGTATGAGACCGGTAAGTTTTGTACTGTTTCAGCAGTGCATCTAGTTTCTGTTCCAGTCAGTTCTGTTCTCGAGAAAATTCATGTATTCTGTTTTCCGTATTCCAGGTAGTATTCTGTTCGAACTGTTATTCTGAATGTTATTCATGTATTTTAATGTCGTGGTATGAGTGCGAAGTGATTCTCGTGTTCATTGTGTATTGTATTGTGTCCAGATTATAGTTCAGTCATGCCACTCTTTTCAAAACTGAGTCAGTTAAAAACCAGAAAAAGTCTGCTAGAAGCAGCAGTTCCTGTCCCTCCTAGGGACAGTCCAGGTCATTTTATGTATCAGAAGCATGGCATAAGTGCCATACTATATCTAGATTTATGGGTAGAGTATACCAAACAGTTAGAAGAAAAGTATAGATGGCCCGTATCGGGTACATGGGATGCCGAGTGCATCATGAGAGTAGAAGAAGCATTATGGAAAAAGAAAGCCAGACAGTCACAGAAAGATGCCATCGAGTTATGGCGCAAAGAATCTCATAGAAGAACCGAAAAAGAAATCAGAAAGTCAGAATTAAGTAGAGAATCCTTGGAACGAGCCCAGGAAAGGGAACTAATCGAGATTGGTGAACGAGTTAAAACTGAACAGTCAGACAGACAGAGGCATGCTCTTATTAAGGGTATGTATCCTCTTCTTGCCGAGGGCTTGCCAAAAGCGACCCCGGAGGCATCCAGTAATTTCCCGCCACCATTAGTTCCGACCAAGCTACGTCACAAACCGACCGCAGCTGATATTTTCATTTCGTCCTATTTGGACGACACAGTCCCAGAATATGCAAATCCTGCTCCGCCAGTCCCTGTAAATCAGGCACTTCCCGCTCCTCCAGACACCGGAGTACCTGTTACGGTACCCCCGGTCCAGCCCGCTATACAAGTCCAGCCTGCATTTCCATTTCCCACTCTGCCAGGACGAAGAGCATCAGTAGACGACTCTAGTTTAGGGGCCGCAGGGGGAGGTACTCCTCAAACCCCGCCGCCACACAAGCGTTTAACGTTAGCCGAATTACATGCACAAGCGTCACAGCGTACGCCCAGGTATCAGTCTGTTGCAGAAATAAGAAAAGCCCTTAATGAATGTGGCTATGATCCAGTCCCAGGCGAGGATAATATGGTTTTATATTCATTACGCGTAAGAAAGGTGACCGAGTATCTAGTCACCCTACCAGATATGAAAGAAGATCTAGACAGAATATATCGTTTCATCCGTACCGGGAATGATCCAGAAAGTATTAGTGATGTCATGTGCCAAAGAAAAGCTGAAGGCCAGCTCATGCTATTAAAGTTTCTGATTAATTGTCTAATACGAGAACAAGATTATCCGACCAAAGATCAAGCCGAAATGAGAACCCTGACAAAGTGGAGTGATAATATAGCCGAGGGTAAGCACAGAACCATCAATAGTATAGAGAGTATGTATAAGAAGATTCGTAAAGAAATAATAAGGATACACGAACAACGTAAAGCAGCACAAGTAAGCGAGAAAGAAAGTAACTCTGATACTGAAGAGGTAGAGGACGAGAATCCCGACAGAATAGCGTATGTAGGAAAATCTAGATTTCCAGATCGCCATTTGCGCCTAGAACACAAGTCAATTTTTCACCATCCAGCACCAGAACAAGGTTCTCTAGAACAAGCTACCGATCACATTCTGAAATCACGAATCGGTTATAGTGAGTTAAGTACTATGCATGAACAAGAACTAGTCCGATCAGCAGTCCAATGGACTACTGATTCTACCACTTTTCCAGACGAAATAGTGGCACAAATGTTCCTGAAATTGCCCCCAGCCGAGCAACGACTGGCGGGTATGTATATGATCCAGCACCTCATTACATTGTATGAGGGTCAACATTCTGATCCAGGTCCGTTACACGATGTCCTGAACGAGTTACTTCAGTATAAATGGAAAGGTTTAGGTACCGATTTGATTAGTGTCATTCTAGAACAGCGCCACAAATACAGAACGTTTTTGAACCCGCATTTTGTTCATGTCTCACCCCCAGAAAGTAAACCCTTTTACATAGACAGACAGAATCCGTTAAGAGAAGTACATCCAGTTAAGACAGACGGTGGTGAAATGCAACGAGTGTTTGTTTACACCCCGATCACAAAGATGGAACTCCTAGAGATGAAAAAATTAATTCCCTGTCATGATAAAGATCCAGCAGGGTTCCACCGAGAATTAAAAGACATGCTCCGTATGGGAGAATACACGTATCCAGATATCATTAAAATGTTAAAAGTCTTGTTGCCCGCAGGGGTATATGAGAAACTCAAGGAAAAAGAATGGGAGGTGGGAGAGAAAAAGATCGATTGGGCAGTTCTAGAAGCTGAAGACAAGGCACGAGTACCAGGTACCGGTCTTGGAGATAAATGTAAAGAATTACCAGAATTGTTAATACAAGTTTTACCCAGATTATTGACGACTAGAAAGGAAGACTGGGATGCAATCTCAGCCTGTAAACAGAAACAAGACGAAGATATTAGTGATTATTATTCCAGATTTGAGAAATGTTTTACCATAAACAGTGGCCTCAAGACAAGCAGTGAGTCATACCCTCATCTTTTTGTTACTAAATTAGTCGAGAATTCAAGTCCGCAAATTAAAAAACGAGTTTTGAAAGTCGAAAGTACCTGGCAAGCTAATACCCCGTCCCAAATGTTACAGATGCTTCAATATCACCAGAATAGAATCAGAGAAGAACAAGAACACGAAAGGAGACGTATGAAAGACACGAAAATGAAAGTACTAGTTGCACAATCTGTTCCTCAAGACAGTCAGAAAAGGGGTCCAAATCAAGCCAGTCATCCTGCAGCTCCCGTTAAAGGGACATGCAATTATTGTAAACAGCCAGGTCATTTTATAAACGAGTGTGCAGTTCTGAAACACAACATAGCTACCGGTAAGACTAAAGAAAGACCACGTCCGCCGAGACAAGAACAAGTTTCACAGACTCCTCAGCCACAGAATGCACCACAGACAGTTACAGCACCGCAGCCTATCGCTGCAACGCAGCATGTTACACAGCAGATGTACCAGTATGCACAGTCTGAGTATCCAGAGTATCAGCCATATTCATGAAACAGCCTAGAGAGGGAGGTAGGCTTGCCTCTCATCGAGATACCTGTAGATCAAGAAGGTCCCTATGTTCACAGTCAAGTATTAGGGAAAGACAGAAAGTTTTTGATTGATACAGGGGCAAGTAGGACCACCATCAGTCACGCCGAAGTTCCAGGGGCTCCGCTCTCAGGCTCTAGAAATGTTTCCCTTGGATTTTCAGGAAAACCTATCGTAAATGAGATATCAAAGCCAGTTACTCTAGAAGTAGGTCCATTGTCCCGCACTACTGATCTGTTACTTACTAAGTCATGTCCAGAAAATCTGTTAGGCATTAAAACACTGAAAGAATTAGGTGCAGTTATATGCTGTTCCCCAGAGGGAATACGATTGTTCCTACGTGACTTCAAGGGTCACTATGTATTACGAGATTTTGATCCCAGATTGTCTAATGTTCCGCAGCATCTATGGGCGCAAGGTCCAACTGATGTCGGCTTTATGCAAATCACACCCCATCGTGTGACTCTCAAGCCAGGTGTAGTGTTACCACGAATCAGACAGTACAGATTGCCACCTGAGGCTGTAGCAGCCTTATCCAAAATTATTGACGAGCTCATGGCTCAAGGAGTAGTTGTAGAAACTGACTCCAATGTATGCAATTCTCCGATCATTCCAGTCATGAAACGTACTGATCCGAATGCACCTCCAGTATATCGATTAGTGATTGATCTCCGAGAACTTAATAAATGTATTATTCCGCAGTATCCAGTCATCCCAGATATCTCTTCCCTGTTGACAGCCATTGATTCAGAAGCTTCATTCTTTACTGTCATAGACCTCAAGAACGCATTTTTCAGTGTTCCCATTCATCCAGACAGCCAGTTCCTTTTCGGATTTTGTTTAAATGGAAGGAGCTATATGTTCACACGAGCTCCTCAAGGTTTCACAGAAAGTCCTAGTATTTACAGTCAAGCACTCAAGAGACAACTAGACAACATTCACATGCCAACTGACACTGCCCTGCTCCAGTATGTCGATGATCTACTGATCACAGCCCGTTCTGAATGTGCTTGCGAGCGAGCATCCCTTACGGTCTTGTATTTCCTAGCCGAGATGGGACACAAGGTGTCCCCTTCGAAGCTTCAATTCTGTGTCCAGCAAGTGGTCTACTTAGGACACTTACTGTCCAAGAGGGGTAGGCAGTTGACACCAGACCGTATTCAGTTAATAGCGAGTCTTCCTCAGCCCAAGACCCAGAAGGAGGTACGTGCTTTTATCGGCCTTACTTCTTATTGCAGACAATGGATTCCTCAGTATGCATTTCTAGCTAAACCGCTGATACAGTTAACGACACAGGAGGCAGCCGTATCGACTGTCCTCCCTTGGACATCTGAACATACACTTAGTTTCAATGAGTTAAAGAAAGCCCTATGTCAAGCTCCAGTTCTAGCTACACCGAACTACAGTAAGTCTTTTACACTTTTCGTCACTGAACGCGAAGGTACAGCATTATCTGTCCTCACACAAGATCAAGCAGGACAATATAAGCCCTGTGCTTATTTTTCGAGCACATTAGATCCTGTAGCCCAGGCTCTGCCTGCGTGCCTCAAGTCAGTTGCAGCCACAGCACTAGCTATCAGACAAAGTGATTCCATAGTATTAGGACACTCCCTGACAGTACAGGTTCCACACTCCGTGGAAGTTCTTTTAAACCGAACACAAACTCAGCACTTGACAATTGCACGTTTAACAGGTTATGAATTGACACTATTCCAGCCACACATAGAAATCAGACGCTGCAATATTTTAAATCCTGCTACACTATTACCATCAGTTACTTCGAATTCTGCCACACACGACTGTGTGGAAATAGTTAACATCATGACAAAGCCAAGACAAGATTTGACAGATATTCCATTTCCAGATCCAGACCTGACACTTTATGTGGATGGTTCATGTATGAGAACAAGTACAGGAGAACTAGTCGCCGCGTATGCAGTGACTACTGACACTGAAGTTATTGAAACACACCACATTGACACCCTGTCTGCTCAAGCAGCGGAGCTAGTTGCTCTGACACAAGCCTGCATACACGCCAAGAACTTGAAAGTTAATATTTACACCGATTCACGTTACGCATTTGGAGTTGTACACGACTTCGGAGTGCTCTGGCAAGAGAGAGGTTTCATGACTTCTCATGGAACCAAGATTCAGCATGGTCTCCTTATTCAGGCTCTTTTAGATGCCATACATTTACCGACATCTATCGCTATCATGAAGTGCAAAGCACATACGAAAGTTACTGACACTATTTCCCAGGGTAATGATCTAGCAGATCGCACAGCCAAGCTTACAGCTCAGACACCAGACATTCCAGTAAATAAGACACCGACACACACTCCAGATCCGACTACATGTATGACAGTTAAAGACCCTACTCAAGATGTCATAGATATCCAGTTACATGCTACTCCCGATGAAATCAAGAAATGGTCCGAACAAGGAGGGGTACAGACAGATCAAGGATGGTTAACGAAGGGTAGAGCCACATGGTTTCTCCCCGACTCTATGGTTCAAGTCATTATCAATACTGCACATAGTCCAGCACATTTAGGAGAAAAAGCTATGTTAGACAGTATCCAGAATATTTGGTTCAACAAGCATTTACGAGCTGCAGCCAAGCAGAAAGTCCGTACCTGTATGATATGTTGCCAGTTTAATCCAGGTAAAAGTGTCCCGGTGGAACAAGGTGGATTCCAGCCCCCTGACCACCCTTTTGAAGTCCTCCAGATGGATTACATTCAGATGGAGCGATGTCGAGGTTTCAAGTATGTCCTTGTAGTTGTATGCGCTTTGTCCAGGTGGACAGAAGCATATCCAGTCCCAGATTACACAGCCGCGACCACTGCCAAGCAGTTGGTTCGTGAATTCTTCCCCCGTTATGGACTCCCTAGAGTCGTATATTCTGACAACGGCCAGCCATTCTCATCTGAACTCATGAAACATGTGTCCCTTTTGTTAGGGTACCAGTGGAAGTTCCATTGTGTACGCCATCCTGAAGCAGCCGGTCTCGTAGAGAGACATAACCAGACTTTGAAAATCCGTATCGCAAAAGTTTGTCAAGAGAAAGGTGTAGACTGGCTAGTAGCTCTGCCAGTTGCTCTGTTCTACATGCGCATGGTCGCACATTCCAGATCAGGTCTGTCCCCGTATGAGGTCGTATTCGGCCGCCCCCCTAACATGTGGGGTACACCTAGACCCCGAAGTATTACCGATGTTTCAAGTAATATGCTGACAGATTACCTAGCTTCCTTGATGTCTGCCCTCAACTCTTGTCGTTCACAGGTTGCCGCCGCATTTCCAGACAATACCGAGGTGGCACCGCATGAAATCGTTCCAGGATCCATGGTCCTAGTGCGTAATTTCGACCGCTCAAGTCCACTGGAGCCTCGCTGGAAGGAGCCCCGACAGGTCCTCCTCGCCACCCGTACAGCCGTGAAGTTGGAGGGACGCAAAGGCTGGGTGCATCTTTCGCATATAAAGAAGTTTTATGGATTGAAGCCAGTCTCAAAGAACATTTCCCAGGATTCAAAGGACTGCCAAAGTATTATTCTTAAGGACTGTCCCGCAAAAGACATTGCTACGAACCCTTCCCTGTTAGAGAAAACTCAGCAACAGGAATATAAACTCAAGTTAAGGTCTAGTAAAATAAGTCAGCCAGTTTGATTGTCTAAGTCCTCCCCTAGGTGAAACGGTTAGACTGTTTCTGACATGTATAAAATAGACCCCCATAGTGAGAGAGTTAGTCAAAACTCAATTCGATGTATCGTTTTTCTATGTTTCATATTATTTCTCAGTATTATGATTTCCTGCACCAGTTATGCATTTTACCTGTATTTTCCAGTTTCTCATGTAAATAAGTCTTCCAATGCTACAGTAGAGCACACGTTTAGTGATCTACCTCCTCATGAACTCTCTTACCGCCTCGCTATGCGTAATAACTCTTTCATCCGCATGTTACATTATTCACACCAGACCAGCAATGCCACTAATTGTTGGGTGTGTGGTCGACTCCCCCCTTTCCAGACACCGAAGGGAGTTCTGCCACTCTTTCCTTATCCATTTTCACATAATGGTTCGTGTGGAGCATGGTCCACGTTAACGTCATCCTCAACAGATATGTCTCTTCTTAACAGTACATGTTTTCCAGACAAGCAAGGTCTTCCCCACAGAACAGGGTTAGATCTAGAAAACGAAGTTTACAATTTAGGTAATTATTCTTCGAATTTTATGGTCCTAAATGTTCAGTCTGATTCCACTCCAGACTTACCTGCTATTTCAGTACTACCAGTCAAAGGCGAATTATGTGTCCGAAATAATGGTTCCGTACATGTAGGACATAGCGATTGTACTACTATTGTCAAATATAGTGACAGTGGGAAATCTATTTTCAAAGCTTCACGCCATTCTTATTTTATTTGTGGTCAAACTGCATATGTTCGTCTGCCCCTCGATTGGGAGGGAACCTGTTACATTGCCTTCCTACTGCCACCAGTTTTCCTAGCCCCATCTGATTATCATAGAAATACACATCTAGTACACATTAGACATAAAAGGGAGATCGAGTCCCCCATTGTCGATTATACTGAAACTGCTCTAGAACAGTATACAGATTTCAATAGAGGTTTCTTCTTCTTTATAGGACCTATCCAGAACAGTAAGCTAATCCGTAGGTTAACCAGAACCCTTGAAGCTGTAGTCAATGAGACTGCCTCTGCTCTAGGTAACTTAACCGAAGAGCAATCTGCTATGAGATTTGTCGTTTTACAGAATCGTCTCGTCCTTGACGTCATATTGGCCGATAGGGGCGGGGCCTGTAGAGTCATCGGATCTAGTTGCTGCATTTTCATTCCAAATAACGCGCCGTCTGTTTATTCAGCTATAACCAGACTCCATAAAATTGCCCATCTGTTACACCAAGATCCAGGCACCTGGACATGGTCCGGTTGGTTCTGGAATATAATTTCCGCTTGGGGATGGAAAGTCTTGTCCTTTCTAGGTATTGCAGTAGCGATCATATTCAGCTGCTGCCTCTGTATACAATGTGGCCCTGCGATTTGCGGCATTTGTGCTACCTCTTGTATTCCTAGTCCCAAGCCCCGTTCTAAAACACGTTCCCAGAAAATTCGAGACGAGCAAATGATACTGTATGAAATGATAGATGGTATCATGAATATTGATGTTTCCTGATGGAAACGTAGTGACAAGGAGGGAATGTGGAAAAGTAAATTTTGCCATGTTCTGTGTCCCTACGCGTCATCCATCATATGTTATCTGTGCATGATTAATATGCATATGTATTCCCTATGTTCGATTAAAGACGCAATTACAGTTGTGTCCACCTCTAGTATGCCAGTTTCCAGTTCTCGTGAATACTACGAATATCAGGCCCATGTGAAGTTACGTTGCCACGTTTCTCAGTGTGCACGTTATTCCATTGTAAAGTCCCCGTTTCTAGGCCTCAGAAGGGCCTGGACACCAGATTCAGCTCCTGTCTCCTGTCTCCTGAAGCCTCGCTGAGGAGCGATACAGCCCCCACCTGTATCCTCGACCCTTCACTTACTTCCTGCCTCGCAGTGCCCGGCTCAGCCTGGCTCTGCCTCTGAGTCTGCCAAGAGTATGTTATGATTCCAGTTATCAGTTCAGTCCTCCTTCTCTGCATTCCTAAAGCTACTGAATCGCATCAATAGTTTCCGTCATTGTCTAGCCTTTACGTCTCCACGTTAGAGAAATACTGCATTTTAATGGTCATTTAATATTCTTCATCACGCACTACATATAGAATAATGCATGCTCCAGTCTTAGAGTCCGTTAGCCTCTCCCCTCCTGACTCTTAGTTCATATCAACATGTTCTCTAAACATCAGATACTAGATACTGCCTAGGTACATGTCGCCCTGACTCTCCAGACTTCAGTCTCTGCTCCTAGCACAGAGTTCGAAGCCCCCAGCTTCTCCTAGTAACACGTCATCGCCAGCTTGCGCGCACCATTAGGTCAGAGGTCCCGGCTCCTTAGGTAGCCCCCTCCATGTCTCCGCCCCATTCATGACATATTCTGTTACGTTTGCATCACATGTCTATGTATATGCCTCTGTTACACCTACTTTCACCCTTATCTTTCGCGACTGCTATTGACCACACCCACTGCTCCGCCTATCATATGTATTGTAATGCAACTGTTTTAGTATATATGATCATGTCTTGTTATTTAATGTTACGCCGACCCCGATTCTGCCCCAGGCAGCGCTGCCATCCTATTCCTGTGCAGGTTGTCCTGTTCCTGTCCTTTATGCTGAAATAAACCTGCAAACTCCTACTACCTCGAATCTTGACTCTTATTTTATTGAGCTATCTGTTATTCATTTATGCATTCAAAAAGAGAGGTATTATTTATTTATTTACCACAATGCGAGCATCCACTGTTTTTTCAAGGTCATCCATTCTCTCCCCAATTTCTGGTACTTCTTTTCTAAGTTCCTTAGTGCATGTTTTAAATTTAGACTTAAGAGAGCCGATTTCTCATTTGATCTCTTGCAAGAAGTTAGTCATAAAGGATTGGGTAAGAGGATCATCCGAACCTTCTGGTGGGGATGCCAGTGACACAGAAGCTGCGGGACCAGATTTGCTCCACAGCGATGTGACAGGATTGTACTTCAAGTTCGCTGTGGCGTCTTTCCCTGTCTCGGAACGTGGCATGAACTTCAGTCAGTAGCGCTCCCAGTGAAAAGCTGGATCAGGAAGACAGGACAGAGACCCAGTATGCCCTAAAATGAGAACCCGCGGCTCTCACAGTTAGATAGGTACCTCCACCAGGGCAAGCAGAGAATGCACCAACACATTAGGAGTCACAGGGGGAGAGAAAAGTGAGGCCGCCCCCACTCACAATATTATAAACAACAACGGGCCTCACCTAAATTACACCCTATCCTACCAGAAATGACAATACAAGGGTTTTCAAAATCTTTCTCAATTCCCTTGAGTGTGATTACTTTCACTACTCTGATTGTCACAGAGCAAAACATATCTCATAGTGCCACTGCAAACGTTGTTCCTGGTAATGTGTCTGTGTGGAACACATGCAAAGCATTAGCCAGAAGATGCTCACTTTGCCCAAAGCTACATGACCATAGATGTGCCACTCCAAGTACATCTTAAAAGATGTGTACTTACTCTGGGCTGCTTACATACACATCACAGTTTCAAAATGTATTGACAGTGAGCAGTCCTGAACATGCTTTGGGCCGGTTATGTACATAATTACAGACTGACAGCTCAAAGATGGTAGCTGAGCGTTACCTACCACCTCCTACCACCCATTACAATTGATCAGTTCCTCATAGATCATACACAGACATCAAAATGGTACATACATATACTCATCACACTTACTGGTACCATTAGGGTCCTGGGCATCTCCCCATGAGAATGGAAGATGTCCACGTAGGAGACATGAAAGAGAACATAGGATTGTAAAAATTGCTTTAACACATGTAAACTTTATTATTGACTAAACTATAATATCATGTGTTTCAGAAGTACACAACCACACTAACACATATATGGCAATAGGCCCAGCTCATTGCACACATCTATTCAGTTTGCTGTCCAGAGCAGGCCATAATGACATGCCTGAAGCATGTATCAAGAATGTGATTGATTAATAGGGATGTGTCAATACTTTATGGCTCCTTGGAGGGGCACACTGAGTAGATATGCCTTGATTTCTTCTCATTCTGACCTCTTTCCATGTGTGCTGCATTCCGCAGCACATATAGTGTGAGTATAAAGGGGGATAGGATAGTGTTTGTGCATGTAGTTGGCGCTTCCTGCACAAACATAATCCTGCATGCAATAGAGGCATGATTGCACCATGGTGCAAGGCTGCCTACGTTGTCACTAGGCTGCCAAAAGGGAACAAACACAGCAAGAGATGATAGGAATGCACTGTATTGTATAAATACGGTGCATTCCTGCCCTTTCACATTGGCCTAGGGCAGCACAACAAGGTTGAATGCTGTGCTGCCCTACGCCAAAATCCCGCAATTGAGGGCCTAAGTTGCCTTACTTTACATCATCTCCTCATATATTATTCGACTGATATACATATTGCATGTCCCAATATAGTAGTAAAACACAACTGAAGTACAAACCATGCTTATGTTTAGCATTCCAGATGAAGTTACATCACAAAATACAGACAGAACATACATACATGCCGACAGGTCTACCAATCTCAAGTCTCAGGTAGTCAATGACATCAACCTCTCTCAAGACGACGTTCGCCCATCTGTGCTTCAACTGGTGGGTTGTGCATCCAACCTTGAAGGTCTGTTCATTGTGCAAGTGCACCTGCTCCCATTGGTCGTTATTGTACTTGGGCGGGTACCCCTGGCTCCACCCTGCAACCAGCTGAAAGGATCTGAGGAAGGTAGTGTGATATGAGCCAACCCTGGCCTCCCAGTTGTGACTTTGCAAAATTACGTCCCCTCCCAGACATGACCCCAAATGTAACCAAAGTGGAGTAGGTATGCTTCCACTTCCAGTACAGGTGTGATGTTGCTGCAGGGGGTACCAGTTGCACATGAGTGAAATCCATGGCTCCTAGCTCATATGGGAATCCAGCAATGGCATAGAAACCTTGATTGGTGTTCAGCTGCTGTTGTGTCTTGGAGAAGAGGAGGTACCAGGGTGTCAGGCGGATGATGGCATCCAAGACAGCGGGTAGGAAGACAGAAAAGATGGCTGTGATATTTCAGCTCCTCTAGCTGTAGTGATCTGCAATGAGAAAAATGCCAGCATGTGAAGGACAGCCATCAGTATGACTTGCAGAGGGATGTTATTAGGCCTGGCAGTTGGTGGCTGGAGCCTTGGCGCTATTTGGTTCAGCAGTTCTATTATGAACTCCCTCCTGAGTTGGTAGTATTTGATGACCTCAGGCCAATGAGGGTAGTCCGCTGGCGAAAAATATACTCCCTTCTCCTGCACTGTACACATGGTGGTGGTGGTGGCAGAGGTCTCCTCACAACTCCTAGATGCAAAATGAGCACCACCATGGTATAATGGAGCTTGCAAAAGTGTTTTGTGTGGCTTGCGTATGACTTGGCGATGCACAGGGATTTTGATGCATTTTGGCTCTGTGTGACACTTGATGATGATACACCACACATTGATAAAACCATAATCATCACTGCATCGGTTTTACAGTGGATTTTACGAGAGAAACGCCTACCTTGAATATTTGATTCTCTGAGTGATGCAGCCAGCTCTGGTGTTGGGAAATTCCGATGTACGCCTATCAAAACTGACACATATAGCCACATGCACCAATTTGTAACTATGGAGTACTGCCTGTGCCACTGTTGCATCGAAAATAGGGTGCAGGTCCTCAGGGGTCGCCACAGTGGCCTTTCTCCTCCGGTGGCCATCACAAATAGGTCTCACTTCTTGCTTGGTTCTGGAGACCTCCTCTGGCATACAGGGTTACCGTCTCTCCGCTGTACAAGGGATCTGACCTAATCGGCACAGCTGATTTCTTCACGGCAGCCCCTCCAGCAACAATATGGCTCACTACACAGTGGCCACTCCTGGTATACAGGAGTCGTTGACCTTTTTCTGCACATGGAAAACAACCTACTCTTTATGATTCTCTTATCAGTCTGTTCTCCTTACTGAAATGTGCCCAGGCTCCTTCCTTGTGACATTTCTCCGACTCAAAGAGCACCCTTTGAAGTATAAAGGGGAGCCTGGCTCTCTCCCTTTTTCATTGTGCCCCAGCCAGCTTACAGTAATGTAGCAAGGCACAAATCTTTCTGCTGGGATTCCTATACCTTCTCTGTTTCACCAAACAGCCTTCAGTCTCCCAAAATGGAATCTAGAGTCCTCCATGTACTCTACCATTTACAGGCACACATACATCCAGCACGTATACAGTATATACACACTGCACTACATCCTTCATGTATTGTGCCACTCATGGGCACACAAACACCCATCACATGCATATCACCTACACATACTTCACAGTACCACATTATCCCTGTATTGTACCATTCACAGGCACAAATACACCCAGCACATGTACACTAGACGTGAACTGCGCAACACTTAACTTCAAACCGGTCTAGGCAAAGGGTAAGTTAAGCAAACAGCTGCAGAATTTTAAATGAGTGAGGCTGTAGACCTCAATGCAATGACACAGTTAAAAAGGACTTGTTCACTCCTATTGATCACTACACTGTGTTCTGCCACCACCATGCTCATGCTGCTTAACTCCTGGTAACTGCAGTAGCCTTTCACCACTATGAGGCTAGCGTTTTGGGCGCCCGTCATGGTTCAACAAGGCCCCATTCCATGAGACAGGCCTATGTCATGGCGCACACTCATGATCTGTGTTTACCTATGACAACAAACATCAGCATTTGGGATCCAGACATCAGTACAGTTGGGGAACCCATTCAGGGGTGCATGTCCATTAACATGCAGAGGACTTTCTGACCCAACCGTGACCGATTAAGAGTACTCCATCGCCAGGTGTTTTCCATACAAATTGCTAACTCTGTACATTTTCTGACCATGTCCGTTGCCAGTTTCAGCCCATACGTGTTAGAGTTGGTGATTTAATTCCAATTCGGAGGTACATTTGTAAGTAGAAATATTCCACATTCTTAGGGCATGTTGTGGACATTATATGCAGGACCCTCCAGCTCTCACGTGGTGACAGTCACAGCTGACGGCTGCAAGGCCTCACCTACTTGAAGAAATTCTCATCAGACACCCACTGCAGCCTCTGCCACCCCAGTCCGGCTCTGCCCTAGCCCGCCAGTGTACCAGATTCCTGTTCCCTCAGGCTCCAGGACCCATGCAGTTTTCCCGCAGTTCCCATGCTCCCCATCTCGAGCCTCCCCAGTGCCCCTCCCAGGATCTACTTAATAAAGGCTGCAGTGCTGTTACACCACTGGCGCACTGAGGGAGCTCCAAAGGCAAGCCCCTTCGGACCGCCACAGATGCTCTCCCACCAATCTCCTCACCCTAGACCGCTATTGCACCAACTGCTGCATCACATCTTCCTGCTTTAAAGTGGGACTGTTGTGAAGCCTACACCGTCGCTTCACCTCCTCTCAAAGACTGGCCACCTCCGCAGGATTTTGCATTTTGCCATTCACACAGGCAGAGACCCCGTCAGATCAGCTTAGATGCATCCTGTCCAATGTCAGAAATGCCACTGAAATCTAAGACATCATCTCCCCCCAATGTAACCTTTATCACAGAGACATGGCCCACCCCAGCTTTGGCTCTGGACACAGCAATACCCATCAGCTACAAGATGAATCACCTTAACTGCACCAACAGACACTCAGGCTGCATCGCCATAATACACAAAGAATCGATTGACCATCGATGCACCATCACAGACGATGAGACCACACCAAACATGGAACACGTGAACTTCCAGCTCAAAGGCATCCTTATGTAAGACCTCAGGACCATGAACCGGACTCAGCGACACCAACACCGAGTTCATCACCCTGCTCGCCATCAACTCTGAACACTACAGCCTTCTAGGAGACCTCAACTTCCACCTAGACATCGCCATTGACACCAACTCCACCGACCTCCTGTAAAGTATAGACACCATCAACCTCAAGCAGCTAGTCACTTTCTCCACGCACACAACAGGATACACACTGGACACATCTAGCAACAGAATCAAATACACTTCCGAACACACCTAGTCGAACCACTCCATCGTACACTTCACCATCGCTGAATTCACCCTTCCCAACAGACACAACACTCCCATCCGCAGCTGATCCAAGGTCACACAGCAACAATGGGCTGACGCCCTCACCACCACACGGCCTAGAGACACCACCAACTTGGACCAGGCAATAGAGAACTTTCACAACTAGATCACCAATGCCATGAACTGAGTCGCCTCTACCAAACCTGCCAAAACACACAGATCCTCCAAACAAGCCAGCTGGTACACCCCAGAACACAGCATGTCAAAACGCAGATGCAAACAACTAGAAAGAAGATGGTGCACTAGCAGGTACCACACTGACAGAGCCAACTTCAAATCAACAACTACCACTGACAGAACAAAGTTGCAAATAAAAAACTTGACCCACCAGATCAACACAGGCTTCAACCGTGCAAAGGAACTTCTCACCATCCTCTGAGAGTTTGCCTGCCCGTCAGCCACGGAAAACACCATCCCATCTTTACAGAAACTCTATGATGCCCTCACTGACCACTTCCACATCAAGATAGAGACCATCGATAAAAACTTCTATCCTCAACCCTCTGACCTCCTCAGTCTCCGATCGACCACCAACACTGACCACCCGCTCTCTGTTTTGAAACAGCTCAGCACACAAAACACAGCCACCTTTATGAACTCCATCCAATCAAGGGCACTCAATGCCCCCTACCCTGACCGGATCTTTAACCTCAGAAGAGACGAGATCAGCCTCCAACTCACAACCATCCTCAACAGCTCATTAACCACTGCCACCTTTACCGATGCCTGGAAACACGCGGAGGTCAGAGTCCTCCTCAAAAAACCCTCTGCAGACCCCAACGAACTCTAGAACTATCATCCCATCTCACTTTTCCTGATTCCCACCAAAGTCCTGGAAAAGCCCATCAACCTCCAACTCACCAAACCCCTGGTAAGTAATACTGGACCCTTCCCAATCAGGCTTTCGAACCATCCACAGCACTGAGACAGCTTTGATCCCCACAACTGGATTACATCCGGACCCTTATCAAAAGAGGAGAAACAACCGTCCGGGTTCTTCTGGACCTCTCTGCAGTCTTTGACACGGTCTCCCACCAGACCCTCATCAACCACCTACACCAGATTGGTGTAACAGATGATGTACTCAGATTGATGGCATCTTTCTCACTGGATGCACACAGAGTCCAACTCCCTCCTTTCACGTTGCAAGTCATGCACAAGATCTGCAGCATGCTCCAAGGCCCATCCCACAGTCCAACCCTCTTCAACATCTACATGACACCACTCGCAGACGTCCTCAGATCCCACAACTTCATCTCCTATGCAAATGACACCCAGCTCGTCCTATCGCTCTCAGCTGACCTCATCTCGACAAATAAAAACTTCCAGAACTGTATGAAGAACATCTCAGACTGGATGAAGAACAAATGCCTCAAGCTCAGCACAGACAATATGAAAGTCCTCATCTTCAGCAAACACACTGAGCTCTGGAATGACTCCTGGTGGCCGTCAAAACTTGGACCCACGGCAAAAGACCACACCCGCAGTTTCAGCATCATCCTTGACAGCAAAGTCTCAATGAAATGTCAGGTCAACGCCTTCTCCTCAGCCTGCCTCCACATACTTCGCATGCTCTGCAAATCTTCAAGTGGCTCTCCATCAACCCCAGGAAGATGGTAACTTAGGCTCTCATCACCAGTAGACTGGACTATGGCTAAGTACCCTATGCAGCCATCACAACCAACATCATACAAAGACTACAGACGATCCAGAACGCAGCCACCAGACTCAACCTTCCCAATAGAACCCACATCACCCAGCCCCTGAAAGACCTCCACTGGATCCCAGTCTCGAAAGGGATGCCGGTTCAAGCTCCTGACCCACTCCTATGAAGCCCTCCACGACCAAGAAATTGCCTAGATGACCCACCATCTGCACTTCCACGAGCACCCAGGAACCTCCACTCTGCACACCTTGTCCTCGCACACATTCCACGCATTTGTTGCTGCCATGCCATAGGACGTTCCTTCTCTCATCTCACCCCCAAACCCTGGAACATCCTACCCCTCCACATCCGCACCTCGCCCTCGCTGGCCGACTCAAGTGAAGGGCTCAAGACCTGGCTTTTCAACTGAGCCCTTAAGCCATCACCTGGTTACCCTATTGGGTGACAAGCTACGGTTTACAAATACGACTTGATTGATAATGTTATAGGATAGCTAAATACATTGACATTGTGACAGGTTTTGCGCCATCCTCTACACCAGATTAACCTAAAACTTTTGTGCAGATTACCTTTGTTTATTGGTTGTAATGATGGCAGGCTCAGCAGACTGGAAGAAACAGAAATCCAAAACCCCCTCCAACAAAAGCTGTAAATAAGAATGATAATGCACCCTAGCCAGTAAATATACAAAGTGAAAGTGTGCTTTGGTTGGTCTAATAAGATTTTACATTGTTTTCTCACAACACTTTCCATTGACCACTTTAGGAAAATAAGCAACTATTTATTTGAAAATGGTCATCTTAGAACTTTGGCTTCATGGCAACAGCTGTGGCATTTTTCACTTAGAGATCCATACAGATACACTCATGTAAACCACTGGGCAACCCAGCGCAAGCAAGAAGACTGCCACTAGGGACCTTACTGCACTGGAATGTCTCTTAAATGAAAACCATACACAAAAGGATAGCTCAGTCCTAAAAACCCACTAGACTGCCATACATACCCATGAAGCGTGGGGGAAGGAGTATGGAGATGGAGCTGGGTTAATAGATTTCAGTACCAGAGCTCCGAAGACTTCAATATGCACCAAGCACCAAGAGAACAGTATATTGTGCAGTGGTACCTAACCCCAGTCCGTTTACATACCTTGTTTGGATTCTGCAGACACATCTGGAGGAGATGTGGCAAAAGAAGAACTATCAGGCATTTGTGGTGATGCAGCTCAGATTACATCTGGAGTCAGGCATTGCTTTATTTTTGTGCTGCAGACAGACTGCATTTAAAATGACGAATATTTTGGTGCAAGTGAAAAACACATGGCACATGAAACATGAAATGAGGCCTAGTCAGTCTAAAATGCTTGTGCTGAATTAACATGTGTTTTTGCAGTGTAGAGAAAACTTGTGATTCCAGTGGCCTTTTTAGCTTTAATCATGGAATGTGTTCTCTCTTCCCAGCTCCTTCTCCATGTAATCTACACTCTCTGTTCCTGTCTTAAGAGACTTTGGCTTTGTTGCATATTTAGACAGTTCGAAGACATCTTCTTATAATGTGTATTAATTAACCATGCACCAACATTACATGCGGGGCAAAACGCATTTTGCATGAAAAGCTATCTAAACATTAGAGCATGTTGCTATGAGTATGTATTAACTGTGTGCGCTTTGAAAATTTGCACTGGTGCATGATTATGCTATGTTGTACATTGCACATTTTTGCATGTTGTGCACAAATGATAGAAAAGCAGCTTTAACCTAATAGCTTTTGCTAGGTAATAACTAATACAGGGTACTACTATGGGGGAGGTAAACATAATGGGTTTTATTTTCATAAATTAATACTCTTTTTGTGTTTATTTTGTTTATGGCCCACCATAAAATGTCTGTCTGGGAATCCAGCCTGGCTGGGAATTGTGCTGAATAAGAGATGCATGCGCAGAACCAGCTTGCCTCAAGTAAAGAGATAAAGAGCCAAGGCCACATTGAACTGTACATTCTTGTTATCGTGCTAATGTATTAGTGTTCATGGAAGGTAACATTCCTGAGTGTGATGTGAAAGGAAAAAGGAAATGGACTGATACATTTTCTGCCTTAATGTTACACATTTGTATAATTATTGATTGTGAAACATAAGACTGTATTAAACATTAACGCTTCCTTTGTTAAAACTGGTATGGGTTGGATTTGCCAATGAGAACAGATTGGTGAGACCCTCATGTCATCTATGCTACCCAATCACGGTGCAAGTTCTACTGAAAACTGAAACATTATTAGTATAGTCAGCCAAGAAATAGAGTATAAATAATGACCTCTTGGGGGCGTGTTGGCTTCTTTTCGCCACAACTGGATTACATCCGGACCCTAATCAGTCTGAGAGGGAGGAGAGGAGAAGAAGCAGATGAGATCAGACATCATATGTGTTAGGTACGCGAACATCGCGGGTGCAGTCTGGGAGGAGATTGCGACCAAGGAGAGATAGAGGGAATTGGGGGCATAGGCTAGCCTTGCACGTCATATTTTTGGCAAGGCAGATCACATTCCCCTGTGGACTTGTGAAGGAGGAGCATTTTGAAGGAGCAGCTTTTCTGTCAGACAATGGAGAGGGAGAGAGACAGAGGATCAGGCCAGGGCAGAGAGTGCATCTGATGGGAACAGGTTTAGATTTAGATGCTAAAACTCTAAGTTTATGCTTTGACTACTTAACTAGATCTGAAAAGATGTATTTGCCTTATGCATTTATTTCCCTTTGTGGGAGATTTTTGCCAATTATTAATTATTGATTAGCCTTGCATAACTCATTATTGAATTATATTTTTCCTGAACTCTTTAAAGAATTTTGATTGACATTTTATGCTTCATTCACTTCCTTTATGGAATGCTTTGTATGCAACCTATAATATGTTCTGTATTAAATCTATTTTTTCTGCTTTCCAAATTATGTAACCTGATTGATATTTGACTAATAAATAAAGGGTCAGACAAACTTAACTTTTTACTAAAAAATAAAACCCATTAAAATACTCACAACTCTCATTATTTGCTTAAATAGTAATTGCATTTTTGATTTTTCATGTTTATGTAAAGTCTCCTGAGGTAATACACGGTGTCAAGGGTCCAACACCTTTTCAGCGGTAAAATAGAGGTAAATGAGGTTTTGCATTGAGAAATTACCGTGAAATTACCGCTGTATCAGTGGTGATCTTGTGGTTCTGTTCAAATATTTTGTGAAGAAATCGTAAAGCATATCAAAATTATAACTGCCATTTATCCCTGAAATTACTGCTGGGAGATACTGTAGACAATGCAGAGTAGCCACTGATCAACAGCAGATGCAACCTACTCACCCTTATGCTTTAGCTGTATGACTCAATAGCACCTAATTTTGAAGCTCCATAACCCCACTTGCATAAAGATGTGTGGTCCAAACTATGGTTGATATACACAATGGAGTAACTGACCACTGGCGTGAAAAGATAAAATGAAGAAATGCGAAAAGATCGAGGCACACTTTGAATTTGCATAAAACATTTATGGGGACCACATGGGAGGTTCTGGGCATATTCTCAGAGGAAATTCGGAAGCTGCACTGGCTTCCAGTGGTGCCACAAATCAAATTCAAGGCTCTTTGTGTGGCTTATAAAGCCATGATACAGAAGGGTCCGTTCTTTCTTCAGAAGCTTTTTGTGTGGTATCAGGGGTGCTCTGTAGGGTTACTTGCTGCCCTTAGCGCCGAGACACCATTTTGGCATTTGTGCGCTTTATAAATAGCATTATCATTATCATTATCATATGTTGGAGCTACATAAATTGGGCTAATGCAGCCTGTGCACTACGTTGGAATCAGAAGATCCCAAAAGTGGAACAAATGGACATGGTATGTCACATTGAATAATAATGTTTATATCAAATACTTTGGATGATGCAAGCCTATTCTGTACAAAAATGTACTTTAATAAAGTTTGGAAAAAATTAAAAATAAAAGAAATCAGCCATCAGAAAATACCGTTACTGAGTAATTAACAAGTTGAACATGGCTATGTTTACAATCAGGCACTCTCAATTCCCACCACACAACCAGTGAAGAATGTAAAACAACAGTTAAACTACAAGTATTACAACTGATACTCCCAAAGTTCCACTGTAAACATCCCTCATAAATTCTAGAATGTACCTTACAAAGATGATTCCATTAATCACAGTAGGGACTGCTCATTGACTAATGACTCATTCATATTCTGGCGGATTAAATATTCTCTATTGGATTCGCGGAGCACTTTACGTCCGCTGGGCCTAAAAACTAAAATAATGCACCCACCAGATTTAAAAATGACAACCTAGCAGGGTGTCACTTATAAAGATATTGGCAGGAGCTGCTGTCACTGTGGTTCCTGTCAATGCATTTGACTTTTTGCTAAAGAGCTGCGTCGGATGGACAGTAAACTGTATCATTTTTTCTATTAAAAAAGAAAATCAAAATTCTGGATATTCTTTTTCAAAAGAAAAAAATGATCCTCCCTTTGCCATGGGAGGCTTCTCGCACGGCGAGTATGGTTTTACTGTTCCTCTGAACAGTCAAAATGACTACATGTCTACCCATCTAAATTGGGTGGGCAGACGTAGCCATTTTTCTGATGGCCCTTACTCCCCATGGCCATCAGAGGAGATTAATCATGGAGGAGACAGACCCCCAGATTCATCAAAGTCCTGTTTTGCGAGTCCTTAATAGCGATTTTTAAGGAATCGCTATTAAGGACTCGCAAAACGGGATGCATGTAGAATTTGCAATATTTTTTGCGATTTCTACTGCTTCCTTATTTGCGATTCGCTAATTGCTAATCGCAAATAAGGAATGGCTTTCCCATTCATTCCTATGGGCCTAAAGGCCCATAGGAATGAATGGGGAGTCATTCCTTATTTGCGATTAGCAATTAGCGAATCGCAAATAAGGAAGCGATTTCAAGGGTGCCAGGGTGTCCAAAGGACACCCTGTAGCACCCCTGAAATGGTAATGTACACTGGTGTTGCGCACACACATGTCCAAAGGAAATGTGTGTGTGTAACATACAACTTAGAAAAATGCACTAAAGTGCATTTTTCGAAGTTTTCGCTATTTACCACGTAGTTAGACTTTGCGGTAAATAGCGGCCCAAGATTGTGAATTCGCAATTTTAAAATGGTTCATGAATTGCATTTAAGGAATCTCAAATTGAGATTCCTTAAATGCAATTATTCGCAATTTACCGATTTCTAGAATTGCGATTTTTGCATTTGGGATGATGAGTCCCAAATGCAAAAATAGCGCTCGCAAAAGGGCCAGATTCTCAGAATCTGGCCCTTTGCGAGCCGATTTTGCCTTGATGAATCTGGCTGAAAGTAGTCTCCGCTGTGACTACCCTAATGTCCACCCACATGTAAATGCAGCGGGCGGACTACTGTAATGGTGGGGAAGGAACTCTGCCACCTTTGCAACAAAGTACCCTCTCTGCCAATATAGCAATAAGGCCCCAAATCATGAACACATTAAACAGCAGATTACAAAATAAATTCGAGATAAAAATCTTTATTATCTATATTGGAGAGGTAATGAATCCTGGATGTGCCTGTCCTGGAGTAAGAAGGATATGTATGTTGCCACTTGTCCTTGGTAAATGGGGATCCCCTCACCCAATGATTCTGTAAATATGTGTAAGAAGGAGTAGCACTTACTGTGGAAGAGGAGGAGCGAAGCGAATCGAGAAGCGAGAGCGTCGGAGAACAGCGGAGAACAGCGGAGCCGGCGAGTGATATTCTGCTAGCACTCTCGCCCCGGTCCGGCTCCCCGCTCCACCAACCTACGACTAAGCCGCGATTAACCCCCACCGTAGCATCGCACCACGGGCTTCGGGATCAACAAAAAAATGAGCAAACTTCCCTTAAGCCCCATAGCTTCCCGCAGCCCGTCTCCCGCCTCGACACTGCGGTGACCCCGGGGGGGCAAGGACGTGAGGGCTGGGGCGAGGGCTGGGCTGAGATGAGGGCTGAGGCAGGAGGCACGAGGCATGAGGAATCCGTCTGCCAGCCCCGCGGCGCTTGACCGTTTCCGCAGCACAACGCTGCAATTGCTGCATCTCAACTCTGCTTTTTAACTCTGCTCCAGCTCACCTTGGCAACTGGCGACTGGCGTTCTCCTAGAGTCCTGAAAGCTGCACCAGAGGCCTTGTGTCCCCAGCCATCCACCATCCACCATCCATAAGCCACACGAGAGGTGAGAGCTTGGTTGGGCACATGCGAGCGCGGCTGGCGTTAGAGGCGGTTGCTAAGTAAGAGCCGGGGGGCAGTGAGCCAGGCAGGCCCGACTAGGTCTATCCCTGCCGGAGGCCCGTCCCCGCGCGCCCCGCTCGCCAGTCATTTTGCTTTGTTACCTACTATTGCTGCCTATCGCTGCCTATTGCGGTCCACCTTACCGGAAAGGCTTTCTACAAAAAGCTCCTCAAGAGCCTCTTCTGACGTGACTAAAGTGTCAAAAAAGCACCTTTTTAAACGCAGCGCACTAGAGACTTTCAAGATTCTGAAAAATTGTGGTTATCTATTACACCTCAACTATCACCCCATTTTTCAATCCTTTCGCAACTATTTTTAAAAATTTGAAGTGACACTGGTTTTCCTGACACTTCCTTTACCTGTTATTTCACCACAATGCGCACTAGGAGTAGCTCTCAACCATTAAATACTAACCGTCCTCACAAGTCCGCCAAGCGCCAGAAGTCTAAACTGCTATATCCACAAAAGACGGGAAGGGGCCCCCAATCTCTCCCCCGCCAACTGCATTCGGAGCAAGCGGAAGAGGTGGCCGCGAGACCTTCAAAGACCTCACCAGGACGCTTAAAGGGCGATAAAATGTTACTTAACCATTCGCAACCAGCTTGTTTGCAGTACTCACCGAAAACTAAGAACAACAGCACTGCTGATATCAGAGAGCACTTTTTCCGGATCAGCAAATTAAACCAAACTGCCCCATATTCTCATCATGGTATCCATGGAGTGCCTCCCCAACAATCACCAGCGTCGCCAGTTCACCTCGACTCGATGTCCCTTTACCCTGAAATAATTATTCAACGCAAGACCTCAGCTACTGCCAGTGCACCGGAAAAATCATCATCAAGGCACCCTACTCATGATGTGTCGCCTCTATTGCCACCACCAGAGCTTTAACCATTTAGGTTAAACACAAATAAACCGCTTGGAATCCAATGCCCCTTGGTAGCGCCAATACCATTCGCTCCGCTGCCTACTGAGAGCTCAACCCCCACCTTAGCACCTAAGAACGAGCCTCCGACCCGTAAGTGGGAGAATGGAAACTGCAATTATAATGTCGAGAATCCGTCAGGTGGCAAAGATGACTCTATAATCTGGGTCTCAACGCACCACCCCCCAACTAAAGCAGTAAGGCCCTCGCCATTGAAATCCGGCCCAGTACGCGACAACGTGGCAAATTTGTTGAAGAGTCCACTGAATGACTCCTCTCAAATCCACAATCTCGATCTTCCGTCACAGACGTCCACTCCGTTCCTCAGTGGGGTACAAGACTTCGCCTGCGCCAGAAACAGTGATCTGCTCGCGGCGGCAATCAAAGTAAGCCCACCAAAAGGGCTACCAGCAACCGGCAGCAGTTATAACGCTGGCACTAAAGATTACAGTCTTATCTTAAGTCAAAACAAAAACTTTCTAAATGAACAAATCAATACGTCCACCAATCCATCTTCGGCTCACAATCTTGCCATTGCAAACAACTCACTCACAAAAGACCTTGGGCTCGGAGCCATCCAACCCCAACCCAACCCCGGAATGCTAAAAATTGAGGCACTTTTGTCAGTCACCAATAGAACCTTGAGCTCTATGACCTGTGCGGCCCACATGCACGCTGACAAACTTGATACCCAGATATCCATTCTACAATTGGTGGCCGACTCCATAATTGGAATCGATTTAAAACTGGATCAACTAAATTTGCTTATACGTAGAGCCCAAACAAGCATGAACCAAAATAATGCGCCCGAAACGATTCCGAGCATGGAACCAACTGTAAACGTAACTGTACACCCAAATCAAGGCCAAAAAACCTGTATCTGCGAGCCTTTATTGAATAAACTTGAAACTCTACCAGAAATAATGTCTACGTTAATAGAAGACCTGAGGGTGAAGACCCAATCTAGACCACAGAGTCTTAGTATCCCCCCCACTCACTTTCGAATCTTGGAAACCCAAAGGCGATCAGAACCATGCTCTAACAGCCCACCTCGTCTTATTAACAACTATACCAGTTTAAAACTGGAACACTCTCCGTTTAAATTGACACCAAACACTCCTTCTGAACAGCTCCCTTTTGAGCCCCCGGTCTCTGCTGGCAACCCATGTTCACAAACACCGAATGCCACAAAAACAACCACGCACCCCAATACTGAAGCACATCCACTTACCCTATCAAATCACTATACGCCTGCTACTAAGGCCGATAACGACCAAAAAGCAAGCACCTACCTATCCAGAAAAAACAACCACGCACCCCAATACTGAAGCACACCCACTTACCCTATCAAATCACTATACGCCTGCTACTAAGGCCGATAACGACCAAAAAGCAAGCACCTACCTATCCAGAAAAAATAAGAAGAAATTGAAGAAACTAAACAAAGCAAAAAAAAAGGGTAACGCACTAACACAATGGCTTGGAACAAAAGTGGGCAAGTCCCCAATTGAGCTGATCAATGAGGCAGAACAATTGGCAACCTTCCAAAAAGAAAAAAAAGAAAATTTGGAAATTCCACCGAATTGCGCACAGCCACTAGTAGATCACAAGTCTCTCGGTAATTGCCCAAAGCAAAATGATGGTCTTATAAAACCCTTTGACAATAGTAATAGCTATCAAAGACCAAAGTCCAAAAGAAGGAATAGCGGCGGGCGCCTCCCCATCGCCTTGCCTGGGAGAGGAACAAAACCAGCCCGAAATTAACGCAAATGCAGCTAGTTCTGACAGTAAAATGCCCAGCCCCCAAGAACCCTCAATGAGCGGCGAGCCACTGAGATTGCCCCGCCCTCTAATGATCAAATCAAGCGCACAAGCTAACACAGAGCCCCCGGGCATTGTCTCTGACGCTCCTAGTATCAACCTGGTTTCTCTGCCTCAAGACCCTTGCCTTGGACAACAACAGCATAGAAAAATATTGCTCTATCCGGAGTATGAATCCCAGGGATAATGGGATATCTTAAATAGAGGTAATATTCTCAGACTTTGCCTGCACTTGCCGTGTCTAGAAAGCGTGAACTCAACGGATATTGAGACATTGTCCTTCATAGACCCTGTCTTAGGACAAAGAAATGAGTCCACACTGGTAACCTTCTTTAATCCAGAATGTGGGGCCACGCTAATGAAGAACAAAAAACAACTGAACGAATGGGGCATCCAGGTTAGCCCTTATATTAACATCAACTACCCGTCCTTTTTTAAAAAATCTCTCTGACATAGCTATGTTTGCCAATACCAGACTGGAACAAAAACATGCAAAGTATACACCCAAGTCATCCTCGATGCTGCGGGGCTCCCGGCAAGAGCCGAAAATAGTCTCATGGACTGAGAACCCACTGCAAGTAATCGCCCCCACAGTTGGCGGGCCACGGAAATGCATATTAAAATCTCATAAATCGGAAGACTGATCTTGGCTCTCTCGGGTGCTAGGGTAGTGCACCGATACCTGTGTATGGCCACAAACCTAACCATGAGACGTTCAATCAATTAAACATATGCTCTTGGAATATTCGGGGCCTCACACAGGAGAAGACAGAGCGATTAACTTCAGGTCTGTTGAAGACCCATGAAATCTTTGCCCTACAAGAAACCTGTGCTCTGGAAAATACCATCTGGGAAGACTTTACTGTAATAGAATCCATTGCCACTCCTTTCAAGGTGGGCGGCCACGCATCCGGGGGAGTGCTGATTGCTGTGAAGAACTCCCTGACTACGAAGATTGACATGCTCCATAGCGGGGACGGCGACCATGTCTTTATCAGCATGGAGATTGAGAGCCAGGCAAAGGGGAATTCAAAGCAAAAAATGATCCTTGGCTGCGTCTATTTACATCCAACAAAAACGAGGCGCGAGTCCACCTTGAGCACGTTACTACCAATAATGAACAACCTCGAAGTTCTCTATCCAACTGACCTGTGGCTGATAATGGGTGACTTCAATGCAAACTTAATGGAAATTGACTCTACCCAATCCTCCCAAATAACATCTTTTAATGCAATGTGGGCAATTCCGGAGATAAAATCCCAGTATCAGCGAAAGGACATGAATGGAATAAAACTGGCAACAAAACTGAACCATCTCGGCCTGCGCATCCTCAATGGAAGGATGGCTACAGATCAACCGGCCGCCTATTCACACATATCCTCCTCTTGAATGGCCTCCCTAGACTACATATGGATATCGCTAATGGCCTTCCATCTGGTGTCCCAATTTTTGGTAACACCGTCCTCAGACAGCGATCACGCCATCTTAACATGCAGCATTGCCCTCGGGCCACTACATCGTCCTAACATAAATCCAATAGGGGCTGCTTCAGGCCTGCAGAGTGTGAGGAAACTCCGATGGTCAGTAAGTAACCAAGATGCAATCGAAATGGAGGTGGACAAGCTTATGACCAGAGGTTCCCCTGCTGCTTGCATCCAGGTGACAGCTCCTGCTTGGGAAGCTATATTGCCCAACTTTAGAGACCTTTTAGCCTCAAAACCACCAAACAACCGTTCTAGGGACACTCCGACTCTGACAACTTTGTCAGTGCAACAACAACATACAAGAACTGCCAAGAGTAAACTAAACAAGTTACAAAGAAAAACTGTTCATAATGAAAATGACCACAAACTCTTGAAGGAGGACATCACAGCTGCGCGGAAAGCTTATAGGAAGGAACGCTTTACCCTAAAGAAATTGGGAGAAGACCAGCATTGGGTAACAGCCTTTGAGATTATAAAATTTAAAGATCAGAGGAAATTCTGGAATTGGGTTAATAAGGCCAGTAAAACCACCAAACCACCTACCGCAACCAACATCTCCCCTGCGGACTGGGAAACCTACGTTAAAATGCTCTACACAGCTCCACATGGCCAGATCACCAACAGCCCGGCCTTTCTCGATCAACCAGTTAACCAGGAAGAAATCACCACCCTTGTCAATACACTAACGGTTGACATAACCGGAATAATAAAAAAAATGCGCTCGGGTGGCGCCCCAGGACCTAACGGAATTCCGACGCAAGTATTTAAAGCCTCGGCTGGAAAATGGGCCCGGATACTGACACCCCTCTTCGAGGTCGGAATACTGGGTGGCCCCATCCCGGCGTCTTGGCAAGGATCGCTTCTTGTCCCCTTTCATAAGAAAGGACCGCGCTCTAACCCTGACAACTATCGGATGATAGCTCTCTAAGGCATATGCTAGCACTCTTTTAACTGCACTTACTTCGTGGGCGGAAACCAACAACCTAGTTCCCTTCACTCAAACCGGTTTCCAGAGAGGCTGCCACATTGAAGAAAACCTGATATGCATTGCTCATTTGATGGAATCCACCTTAGACGCAAAAGGTAAAACCCTACATCTTGGTTTTATCGATTTTCGAAAAGCCTTTGACAGCGTAAGCCGGCCAAAATTATGGGAAAAACTTGCAAGATGGGGTATTCCACAGTCGTTACTGAAAGCATTAATTGCTCTATATACTGACACCTGGGTCAAAGTGCGAGTTACAGCGAGTTGGTCGACCTCCAATAAAATCTACACCACCAGAGGTTTAAAGCAAGGGTGTACTCTTGCACCAATGCTTTTCAAACTGTACCTCACGGATCTTCCCGAATGGTTGTCACGCATTTGTGCTTTCCCTCCAAGAATAGAGTCAAGAAAGATCCAAACTCTTCAATATGCAGATGCCACCATTCTGCTAGACCAAACTCAGGTTGGTCTCCAGAGACTGTTCGACTCCCTCGCTCAGTACTGCAATATGAACCTGCTTGAGATAAACGTGACGAAAAGTAAAGCAATGATAATATCATCTGGAAAAACCAAAAAGACCATGTGGTACATTGAAGGGAAAAGACTGGAAACTGTCACTGCCTATAAGTACCTGGGGTTGTGGATTGACCACAAAGGGAGACCCTCGGTGCATACAACCGAAATGCAGGCCGTGGCCCGTAGTCTGGAAGGGGCCTTTATAAGAACGAAAAGTGCTCTGCACTCTCAAAGTATAGTACCATTAATAAAACTGATTACCGCAAAACTACTCCCCACTATCTCCTTTGGTGCAATAATATTCAAGGACAAAATGAATATTTGGTTGGACAGAGCACAATCGTCTTGTTACCGTAGGGTTTTTCGGCTGCCAAATTCAACTGCCCACGCCCAAATTCGGAAAGAATTTTCATTATCTTCCCAGAGGTGGATAATGAGTGCACGCTACATTAACTATTGTTTAAAAACAAAGCATGCTAGCCCTCACTCCTAAAAGAGCTGTCTGTGGTTAGCCTTCAGCAACCACAAAACACCGTGGAACAAATATCTGACATCATGTCTAGAATCCCTCAAAGCAAAGGACATATGGTCATCCCTGTTGCCCATTGCGGCGAAAACAAAACTTCTAATCAAGCAAGCAAAAATGTTATCAAGCGACCACGACGAGCAACGGGTCGCTCAGCTCCCTCATGGCCCCTGGGTTTCTAAATTATACAACCAGAAAATTCTTCCGTCATATCTGGCAGCTCCTATGAAAGTTCACATAAAACTTCAATTAATGCGATTCCGTTTTGGTTTAATTCCGCTGATGGCATACAAGTTTGGCCAGGGGTACAGGAAAGAGGCATCGTCTCAATGCCGCTTTTGCAAGCAGGATGAGGAAAACCTTATCCATATACTGTGCATTTGCCAAAAACTCCGAGTCCAAATAAACTTCTGGTTGCGTCCTATTTGGCTTCTTCTTAACATCAGGACCTGCCAGGAAGCACTAGACGCTTGCATGAGGGGAGACTCGCCGCAGTTGGCGGCACGTTTTGTTAAGTTTATTCTAGAAATTAATACCCCTAATATGTTTTCTGACCCAGCTTGAGTTATTTAATCTCCCGATGACATTATTGCACGCCTCTTTTATTAATTTACAATTTCTCTGTTTTTAACTGTTCTGTGCATCTTTTCACCCTTAATATGTAACGGTCAACCTAGTGTGTGTACATTGCAATGATTTTAATTAATTGCACAATAAAAAAACTTTACTGTGTAAGAACCAGGACAGGTAAATATACTAGAAATTTTCCTTGCAATCCGAATTAGTGATGAATAGTATTGCAGGCAATCAAATAGTAGTGTCTTTATTTTGCAAGTTAAATCAAAGCTCTAAGGTGATTCTTATTAATTCAGAATTGCTGAATCTGAAACAACGAAAGAACAACCAACATGTGTTTTGCCCCCGTAGCGGCGTGCAGGCCTGGGGCTTTTTTAAGGTTGATCATACATCCAGCAATTGAATGTGGAGTGCAAAATCGCATAATAAGTATAACATGATTGAGTCATCCATAGGAAAAAGTAATTATGACAAAATCCAAACATAGAAACAGAGAAGAATAAAATTACATAGAGCAATAGAATGCAGAGTGTGAAATCACAATATAAATATAACATGATTAAGTCATCCAATACAAAAAATTATTATGACAAAATTCAAACAACACCCTCCCCCCCGGGCCTTGAGACCCTCACATGTGAGTAGCTGTGCTCTACAACCCCCTGGTTGATTGACTGATCGATTGGAATTTCAAATCCTGGGTATCTATTTACCTATATAGTCATAGTAAGTCGTTACAAGTCGGGCAATTAAAAAAAAAAGACAAATAGGCGTGCTAAAGAATGTATGATTAGGAATGTATGGATGACAGGCATTTCAAACAAAGAGGTGTCTGGTAATAGGGTTCTTACCGGCGGGAATTCGTTATAGTTTTGGGACACCCTTCCTGTTTAATAGTTTACTGTAGTTTCTTCATAACATATTGAGAACATTTATACTTGTGCGCTCAGTACTCCAGGTTACAGCTATTCATTTTTTAATGTTACATTACTCTCCTTTTGTCATCCATGATGAGGTCTTCAGGGAGATGGATTATCTCACTGTATAACTAATATTACACCTCCAATTTGCTCAATTTGGTCCTGTGTTTTTTTGCCATATGGAGTAGACTGGAAATTGATCGCACTCCAAATCCAAAAGTCTCTGACCGCCGCTCATCGCAGCTTTTAGGCAACGATGGGAGCATTTCATCCCACCCATGTTGATTGCGAGTGACTCCCCAACCTAATGACCGCATGTAAGAACCCTACTACCTGACACCCCTTCCTTTGAAATGCCCATCATCCATACATTCCTAATTGTGAATTTTCACATTCTTTAGCACTCCTAGATGTCTTCTTTATAAATGCCAGACAGAGCGATAATGTAACTACTTACTACAACCATGGTAAATGAATATCCATGATTTGAAATTCCAGCTGCTGTGTACGATTCTATGATATAATATCTGATGAGATTACAAATTTAATTGCAGGACCTTATCCTATGCAATCACATTTTAAACCAGACTACCAACCGATGGTAAGAGCCCATCATCTTAATACTCTTTCTTAGTTACCGATTACTTCTCGATTACATTTGGTAACTCTTTATCCTGGCATATCCGGTTTACCTTTCTTTAGGTCTCGCGCAGGCGTTGCAGGTGCAGCACTGCTCGCGCAGCGAGAAACCTCATGTAGGGGGTTGGAAAACGGACCTAGGAATCGCACATGCTCGTGCTTGTGCTTTTCCTTTTGGCCCACGGTATTGGCCTTTGCGTGCTTCTTTTTATAAAAGACAATGGCCAAAGGCGAGCGCATTGCTCCGCCCATGGCCTATTGGTGTCTATTACGTGCACTTCTGCCATGTGGTTTAAATTATCGCGCCCAGACACAGGCGATATAATTAAAACCACATGTCTCGCTGTGGCGCGCCCGCACCACTCGCAGGCTTGTTCTTTTTTGGGTCCATTTCACAGAGAAGCAACTAAATGAAAGAACCGCTGACGTCTTGTGTGCTTCTTGTTCTTCGGATGATACACCGTTCATCTTATTTAGTCTGTACGCACTATTTACTTTAATGGGTTTTGCCATACTGCAGGCAGGATGTGCTTTCCTTACATTTTGTGCGCCATGCGCACTTTCACTTTCCCAACTTTGCATCGTTTAATAGCGACCGCTGCTTGCATTCTCCAGCCCACCCCCACCCCGCCCGCTTTCAGAAACAACACTGGTGCCCGTTTTCATAAACAACATGAGTACCCGCTTTTATAAATAACATGGGCGCCCGCTTTCATGAACACGAGCGCCCGCAGTGAATTTCCTGAGTAGTTAAGCATGTTCTACATGTACTGGAGGGATACCGTACTGCAAAGCAATTATTCTATTTACCGACCATCAGACCGTTCTGGACATGAGCATCCAAAGTTTTCTAGCAACAGCAAAGTTTTTTTTTTATTTACTGTTCGAGTGTCAAATTTTAAATCCAGAACAAAAACAGATGTCCCAAGCCAGTCGTCTGTATCACCCTTGCTGTGACACAAGTGCTTATCTAGCCCTTACAGAAAGGCCATGTAGAAAAAGTTTTAGGGTTTTATTATCTTTTTAAGAAAATAGTAGGATGTTTACTTTGCACACGGTAACACTAAAAATAACTTATGTTGTCAACTTACAATGTAAACTTTCTTTTCCACCGCTGGGATATCGCTCTTCTGGAAAGAGAGAGTGCCATCTCAAAGCATCTAAATTCAGTCTCCCAAAACCTGCTTGTTGGTGTGCATTGGAAAGGTGAATGCTGATGTTGCACCTACACTGCCTCACCAGAAGCAAGCAGTGCAATTTCTGTGTCCCAGAAATCCACTGGCCTTTTCAGCCCACCTCCGATTGGGTGAACAGAAACCTGAGGGAAGCCGTGGAATAGATTATTTCGTTGAGGTTTTGCATAGCACAGATCAAGTCAATGGCCCACAGAATGGGGTGAAACACCACTGTAGCAACAATTTGGCACATGTCAAAGCTAAATATTCTCATACAAATATATTGGAATGGTACAGTTTCATAGGTTGAGAATCGGACATGTCCAAATAGTGGAATTGAGGTAAGTGGTATTTTAGTGTCACAATCGGAGTTCCCTGATTTAAAGGCCTGATACTTCAGTAAGTCTGTTCTTTATTGTAGTGTAGCTCCTATTTTCCCAATAGGCTCTGCGCATTGGAATAGTACCTACAGCAGTAAAGGCCTAGGCCAGACGTTAACTAGGTCTACTACTGTCGATACTAGACTTAATTTTTGGGTTTGCCAGCTAAGCTCAGAGTTCGCTAGAAACTTTCTCGAATGTTCAAGGAAGGAATTAACTCCCCTGATTAGACAAGAAGGGATTTAGTTTCTGACAACCATAGAACATGACAACTTTGCTCTCCCCTAATCAAGAGTCAATCTCGAGAGTCGTGTGAGCACAAGGCAATTATTTTACTCAGTCAATACGTGCATTCTTAGTCTCATCAGAATGTAGAGAAAAGGAAGAGACGGGCGTGTTCAATAAAAAGGTGTTATTTATTGATCAGTCTCTTTTCTCATACATGAGAAATGGATCGATATTATTGCAATACTTATCGTTAAGTAAAGTGCATACATTAAAAGCAATAGTATAAAATAATACTGTAAAAACATTGATATGGTTTCTGAGCCATATGATGTTTAAAATGATTAAAATATATTTACATACACATATACATTTTGACTAAACGTGCTCAACTGGTGTTTCTAAATACGCCTACCCCGTGTACCTGACCTAAGTCTAATGCGTGGGCGGGAATAGAAAGTTACAGTTTAAGTTAAGTTTGTTTTTGCCAAGTGAATAACTAAAGAATTCTCTGTGAGGGGTTATTCAGTTCTGTACCTGGAATTTAGGATGGATGAGGAATAGTATCTCTTTCTCTGCTCTCGATATTCCAGGCTGCCTGCGAGGGCTGCCCGAAAGCGCCGGTGCTGGGTCTCTCGGCTTGAGATAGCAGTGCGTCTCTCAGCGCGTCAGGAAGGCGGGGCTGCTGCCAGCGGGGTCTGCTTCTGCTCTCGGCTTCGGCAAGTATGGCTGCTCCGTCTTGTCACCACGCGTGTGTTTGCATAGGGCAAGGTCGGCAATATTTATACCTTAAAGGTGCCGAGATTGACGTAAGGATGGACATAGATACGTCAATAAAGATGTCATACGACTTGCTCGTTAGCACATTCTTTACTAAAGTTCTCTGTGAAATCAAAACAATGGCCGCACGGATTATCCAGGTTGTCATAGGTTTGATTTGTTATGAGAACGTCGTATGCCTTATCAGGGGCTGGAGGAATGTCGCTTGTCTAATTAGATCTCAAGCGTTATGACCTAATCAGATAACACGTTCCTGTGCCGTAGTGTGACTGCGTCAGATAACGGTATCTGCATCATGGGGGTTTTCTTGCCTCATGGGCTGACTGTTAGTTAACTTGATAGTTAGTTTAACCAGAATAGGGTCAGGAATAGGGGGACTGATTCAGAACCTATAGAAATACACGACACCCACTCCACGCTAACTATGGTCATATCTACTAATCTATGCATAGTATAACTTAGTACAACATACTATAGAGTATAGTGTATACCTTACCACCCCAAAATACATAAATGCATTTCGAAATTTTCAAATATACTGAAAAATTGCAGTCATATATATTGTATGCACTTAAGCTATGAATTAAATGCAAAAGTAAACACACATTTTTATGCATTATTGCTTATTGGTATATGAGAAATACACATGAAATGGCTCTTAATATGGCTATACAGAAAGGAAGTTCGAGACCATTTCATCACATAATAAAATATTTGTGAACATCCCAGCGAGCAGCTAAAGTCTATAAAGTATCTAAAAATAGAAATTTTAGTTCTCTAGGAATAGTTTCTTACTTTAAGCAGAAGATCAGTGTCCCGGGGAAAAAATATGTAGAAAAATATTTTAAGGGGCTTGCTGAAAAATATTGCTGTCCGTGAGCTGGAGTGAAATTGTTCATGTGACTTTATTTTTAAAGTTGAAGGCCGAATTCAGGGAACGCCGTGTGCGAGTTTACTCAAAAGTCTCTATTTCTGTTCTGGAGAGAACATCATATCATTCAGGCTTTCGAAAAAACTGTCAACAGCTTCATGGGAAAGTTCCACTAAGTCGGAAATAGGGGTAACCATGCATTCGTGCGCATGATTGTCTCCATTGACATTCTGATTCGCATTGCTGACAGAAGGTCGTACCTGTTCGATGCTGCTTTCATCTTGAACTTCACTACTCTTCAATCGCAGTGGTGAAGATTCCAGGAATGCCGTCATCAGGATTGGCAGCCTTTGAGGGCAGCACAAAGCGTGAACCTTGGTAGGAACCAACAGTGTATCTGCATCCACTGGCGCATCCGATTGTAGCGTCAGACAGGTGTCTAACACGCATTCTTCTCCGCATAGCAGACACCTTAGTACAGGTAAAACACACCTTTGCCACATTGGTCGAAATGATAGAAACCAAGTCATGTTCAGGTCTCTAAGCCGGGAGAGTCCCAGGATTTTTGATATCCGGTCCCGGTATCCAATGGCTAGGATCGTATCTTCCATTGTCGCGAGAGTTTGATCTGTGACATGGGTTGCCATAACGAAAAATAAGGACTAGGAATAGGATTCCGGCAATTAGTCCTAGGATCAGGGGAAGTCCGCCAAAAATCGAATGGACGAAATCTGGAAAAATACCCAGTATGGCTTTGAATGGTGTTAATGCCATCGAAAATACTGTCTTAAATACCTTTGAGACCCCAGTGGTATCAGAAATATTTAAGATTTCGCTTAGGATTTCCGCGAAATGTACGGGGGAATTAGTTGATAATAATGTATGTATCTCTGCAGTCGTCCTTGCGACTTGTAGATCATAAGTTTCTTTTGATGACGTGAGCCTTGTAGGCGTCTGAAGAAGCACTGTTTTCATTCTGCTTAAAGCATCTATTCGAATAGAAGTAATTTTCAAACTGGGCCATGCCCTTGCCTCCCTGTCTGGAAAGGAGCTGGGGAATAAAGAACGTCCACAGCACTTGACCTTCGCCGTTGTAGTTACTAGATAAGGAGTCCCGGGCATAAGACTGCAACATCTGCGGTCTACAATAAGAATGTAACTCCCATTATAGAGTCTTTGTAAGAATGGTTCTATTTCAGTTGCAGGTGCGCCTTGCTGGTGACATGAAAGGTTGTATGAATTCCCTTCACAGGCTCCATGCAAACTAATTCCGTTACACAGAAGCGTGCCGCTTAGTGACATAGCACAATTGTTGCCACTAAGAAACACTTTCTGTCCTTTATTACTGACACATGCATGTGAATAGGGCAGGTTCCAAGTTGTTTTAAGGTACCCCTTTCCCAATTTCTCGTACATGCCAGCCTGTATATATTTTTGGCAGTATTGAAACCTGAAGGTTGAGATTGGAATATTTATGATTCCGTGGATTATCCATTCACTGACAGGTCGTTCTGACATTGTCATTGGTAATCTTTCTAGTTTTTCAATGCTCAAGATTGTATAATCAGCACCCTTTTGCGCCATACCGATTTGTCTATCAGTAAGGTTAAAGATTTGGAATAGTGACGTTGTGTTGATTAAACGCCAAGGCACATAGCCTGAACGCAGATTTTGTAACGTCCAGCCAAGCTGTACAATGGAACGCAATTGTGACTGACCATGTTGTAATAACAGTAAGTCTTGCGATAATATATCGATTGCTGAAGACACAATGCTGTCCAATGAAAAAATTCTGGAGGACAGAGTCATTAACCCATTGTCCACTACAGAAAGTGATTTTTCCAAATTGATACGGTCAATTTCCCGTATTCTTTCTGCTGTCTCAATTTGAGTAACCTTCCAGGCCTCATTGTATGCTGCATATACAGAGGCTGCTATGAAACGCTTTTGACGCTGTTTGCGTGGTCCCAGTATGAAATCACGCAAGTCAGCACCATCAGTAAGTAAAGTTAGGTGTTGCTTAATTTCAGGCAGTGTGGAAGTCTGTAGCCATTGAAGGCATAATTTGCCCACACTGTAGGTTGTTATTATCCCTGGGTGATGTCTTTGGGGATATCTAGGGTCTGGCCTGGTCATTTTGAAACCCTGTGTTTTATTCAGGAATCTATCTTGACAGTAATTTGTATCTGTGGGCCAGATCAACCATTGTTTCCAATCAGGATGTGTTCTGTTTTGGTTTAATATATGGTTTACGTCTATCTCTTCATCTGTATCAGAGCTATTGCTAAACATTGTTGGCTTCGGAATAGACGGTTTAATTAAATCTTTGATTTTGGCTAAGCCAAGACAGGTGGTTTGTTGAACAGTGTCATTTAAAAATATCATTTGTTCTGGGATCATGCAGGCTCTAAACAAAGCTTCTAAACCCTGTACTTGCCATTCTTTTGTACCCCAAACACTTTTCAAATCATCATTTTTGTCCCAATAATCAAATCCAAATGTATTCATTTTTTCAAAGAATGAATCTGAATATATCAATTTTGTGTTGGTTATCATGGTTTTCATCCCTGTCTTGTTTGACAATTTAAAATAAAATGTTTCAGCATTACTTATGTTAAAACCTGAAAAATATGAATATTTGTCATATACGGTTCTAGAGCTTCCTTTTGGAGGTGTAGCACAATGTTCCCATTGATTATAACTTAAAACATTTCTAGGTTGTGCAGATTTATGTAAAAAATGGTTACCATAATGGTTATAGCAATACATACTATCATAATTTGTAGAACCTTGCAAATAATCATGTTTTGTAAATTTAGCAGACATTACTAAGTCAGACATCATGTTGTTAATACTTTCGAAGTCCCAAACATCAGCAAATGAGTTTGGTTTTGCAAAGTCACTCAAGGAGATCTTGATTTGGTGTGGATATTTCAGGATCTCGACCGGACCATAAATTTCATAGTCAGTGTTGTCCCAGGCTACCCCACCAGGTATCGGATTGGCTGTGAAGTTGGCTGAAGAAAGTTCTCTTTTCTCGACGTGTGAAGATGTGTGTGGTTTGAGGACCAAGTTGATGTTCTGACTTGCTGTGTCCATTTTAGCATATTTTCCCTCAATGAAGCGTCCCAAAGTAAATACCATGATTAGCCAAAGTATGAGGATAAATGCACCAAAACCCACCCAAAATTCAATCCATGGAGAAATCAGATATGTTTCTTTCAGTTGTTTCAAAAGTTCCTTCGCTTTGTCTTTAAAGGATTTTGATGATGGCTGTGTCTTTGATTCACTGAAGCCGTCAGAGGAATCATCGAAGTTGATGAAGTAACCGGATGCAGTTCTGTCAATTGTTCCAATTGGTTCAGGATTTCTGTTTTTTGCATTTTCACTTGGTAATTCAGTATAGATCGGTGTGTCTCTGCTAAATGTCTTTATTTGGGTTTTCAGAGGTCTGAGTTCTATTGCATTGTTGCATAGTCCTTCTTGTTCTTCTGCAGGCGTTTCGAATGTGATGAGCCTTTTTGTTAGGACCTCTGTACTGGTAGCAAACCTTGGTGTTCTGCTACTTATTGGGAGTCCACTTGGCCTACTGTTTGTTATCGGCCACATGTTGTGGTTTTACCAGGTCGATGGATACAACTCGGTTCTCCTTTTTTCCAGCAAGTGGCGGTAGTACAACTGATCTTGTCCCGTTGACAGACAAGACAGGAACTGCTTTTCTGTAAGAAGGCCCAAATTCCTTCTTTACCGCGATCTTCTCCCTGACTAGATCCCCGACTTTTGGAATCCAGACAGGTCTTGCCGGGACAGGTGGTGATTCTTCAGTGGTTGTTGGCTGTTGTTTCAACTGTATGTTGCTCAGGTCTTTTCTTGTTTTGTTTAAGTCCTGCAAAATAGCCAAACGGTCTTTGACATCAAAGGTTTTTTCTATTACCACTGAAGTCTGACTATGAAGGTCAGAGATCAACATCCTAGTTCTGAATAATAATTCGTACGGACTGAATCCCTTCAGAGAATTTCTTGGCAAGTTATTTAGACTACGTTGGACACTTATTAGATGTTTGACCCACCCAGCTCCCGAACCTAATACCTTTGCCGTTATAGATTGCTTTATGTCACGGTTTTTTCTTTCAACAATTCCGTTCCCCTCAGGGTGAAATGGACAAGAGTACCGCAATTGCACGCCCATGCTGACCATGGCCTCCTTATAAGCCCGAGAGCTAAAAGCAGGACCATTGTCCGAATGCAGCATGCCAATTGCGTATGTGCCGATAAAGACTCGCAAATCTTTTATAACAGTTCTGGCGTCAGCCGTTCGCTGGGGCCACATCCATATGAATCTCATGCATGAATCCACTGCGACCAAGATATATTTATAGTTACCATCCCTTTGTAAGGGACCGCAGTGGTCTAGATAAACACAGGCTAATGGTTTATCCGAGATTAGAAGGGGCGTCTGTGCTGGACGTCTCACCGTTGATACTTTCATTTTTTGACATATTTCACATGCTAGAACATAGTTCCTCGTTTGTCTTCTCATTTGTGGCCACCAGTATCTCTGTTTTAATAATGATACTGTGGCTGAGACGCCAGCATGAATAGAAGCAAGCCCTTCGTGTGCCGCTATTATTAGTCCTAACCTATGTTCCATGTTTGGAATTGCCCTATCCCCCACTCCAGGGATTCGAGCAAAAGGAACATTGTTTGCATCAGTTATGTATGAGTATTTTACTGGAAAGCCTTTAGGGAGTGGTTCTATCGAATCCTTTTCTGAAGCGCTGACAGCTTGTAAAATTTCGCTGTCTATTTTTGTTTTTGACCGGGTGACGGCAGCTACGGAAGCCGTTTGCACAGCTGCCTTCGCGGCCTCATCAGCCAATGAATTCCCTGCAACGTGAACGCCATCACGTTGATGACTCAGTGTATGTATCACGTGAGTCTTTGGTAGTTCTTTTTGTAAAAGAGCTACTTGTTCCCAGAGCATTTTATGCTTGATTGTGCCACCTTTCGCATCCCTGAAGCCGTTCTGAAGCCAGATCTGCAAGTATTCATTATAAGATTGAACGCAATAATACGAATCGCACACTATGAGTGTGGGGAATTCTCGATCGGTATTTTCAAGCGCCATCTTGAATGCTAGTAGCTCAGCTCGCTGAGCTGTACAATCTCCTAGGGATTGTGTTTTAGTGAGGGTTGGTTTAAATTTCCCTTCGTGCCAACGACCTTTAACAATCGCGCACGCAGCACTGTAAGCTTGTTTACCCCCTACTGCGGGTTGTGCTGATCCGTCTGTATATATTATACAGCCGTAGTGATCTAGAGGCAGAATTTCGGTTGGCGGAGGACATTCAAATTCATATTGGAGAAATTCTTGTGTTTTTAAGTAAGGATCAAATTCGTACACCACGTCTGTTGCAGCAAGAGAGTTAGCCCATTGTATCCATCTCGGATGGAGTGCTTTAGCATTTGGAATGCTTGCCTTTGTTACCGCCTCTAAGGCTGGTATTGGTGTCACGATTACTATTCGTTTACCTTGTGCCAGGGCTCGTTCTTTTGCTATAGCTGTCTGTGTTGCTGTAAGAATTTTTTCCGTTGGGCTAAATTTCATTTCAGCCTTAGTGTACAAGTGTGATTTAAATGCAATTGGTACCTTTTCTCCCTCATTAGAGGTCAGGTATGTGAATCCGCATCTCCCTGGGATGACTCGGATCACAAGGTTGCGTGTGTTATCACGTGTTTCTAATTTTGTTTTAATTAGCATGTCTGTTTGTAAGGATCTCAAAATTTCTGTGTGTGTTTGAGTCCAATTGGATCTTTTAAAGTCTGGTTTAATTAGATCATAAAGGGGTTTGACCCTTTCTGCGTAATTTGCAATGTATGTTCTTCCGAAATTTAGGAAGCCTAGAATTGACTGTAGGTTTTTTAGTGTTTTAGGAGCTTGGATTACGGCACATTTCTCTAGGAAATTGTCTGCCAGGCTTTTACCTTCACTTGATAACTCATATCCTAAGAATAGGACCGTCAGATGGGCAATTCTGGATTTTTTAAAGTTGAATTTGTAACCCTCTGCAGCGAACCCAAGTATTATGGTGTTCACTCTTTTCAAGTGAGTATCCAAGTCATCATCTGTTAAGTAAATGTCATCGACATAAGATAATGCTTCATCATCATATAGTTGTAGTAATTCTGTTACTCTCGCTGAGAATACCCCCGGGCTGTTCTTGTACCCCTGGGCTAACCGACAGAATTGTTTTTGAGTGCCATTTACTGAGAATGCAGTTAAATATCTGCTCTCTGGTGCTATGTTTTGACAAAAGAATCCATTGGAGATGTCCAGGGTTGTTTTGTATTTTTTGCGCACTATGTTATTCATTAGTGCAGCACTGTGTGAGTTTTGCACTGCAAAGGTTTTGCAACATGTGTTAAGGTGTCGGTAATCCAAAACTAGACGATATGAATTGTCTGGTTTGGAGACCGGAAACAAAGGATTGTTCATTTGTGAGGTGCAAGTTTCAATCACCCCCTGGTATTCTAGCTGATCTAGTATTTCATTTACTTGTTTTTTAGCTTCTTGCTTAATTGGGTACTGCCTTTGTGCAGTAGGTTGTGATTTTAACTGGATTTTGTGAGGAGGAGAATCCTCATCCCATCCTACATGATTTTTATATAAAGCAGGTGCTAAGGCCACTGCCCACTTTCTAGCAAGTGTGTATTTTTTATGAATCGGTATTTGATTCGAGAAGGCAGGCATAATTACTTCTTCGCCATGAGGGCACTCCCTGACAAACTCTGGTGGCCAGTCTTTTTCAGCTAGAAGGATGTCATAGCCTTTGGAGAGGTTATCCCAAAATAGTCCCCTTATTTTCCTAGTCTTATCTCCCTCTATACGTAATGTTATCTCATATATCTTGAGGGGCTTGCTAACTCTGGTGTCTGCAGTTTCCACTTGAAGGTATTCATTCGTGTCCACTGTCTCCAGATGATTCATAAGGACTTTGCGAGCTATGCTCACCTCTGCTGCGCTGTCTAGCATTGTCTGAGCCCACTCTCCGTTTTTCAGTTGTGTCCTCAGTATTCTCGGCATTGTTAACTACCTTGATACTGGCTACCTTCTTTTTTGGAAATTGTAATTTCTTTTTTTGTTGAGCAGGTTCCTTGTCTTTGGACTTGGCGTGCTCTTCTGATCGTCCTCTTCTTTCCGATTTCTGCGAGGAATTCTGAAAAGATTGAGAGGGACGTGTATCAATGTCTTGATATCTATCAGGTTTTTTAATATTATCCCTATTTCTAAGGTTATATCTATTCCCAGAGGGGTCACTCTGCGGTGACCTCTGTCTTCGGTTTGGAGATTTTTCTCTTCGCCTAGGAGACCTTCCTCGGGACTGGAATTTCTTTTCTTTAGGATTGGATTGTTTGTTTCCATCCCAGTTCTTTTTTGGTGAATTATTATTATTAAAAAATATTTTTTCTGGACTTGTAGTCAGTTGCGGTTTTACTGGTATTCCACCTAGACTATCTCTGCCTAGTTCTTCATAGGATTTTTCTATGATTCTGGCAATTTCAGCTGGTTGGTCTGCTATATCTGTCTCTTTTAACCTCTGGCGGATCGCCACGTTTGCTGCTTCACCTTTTATGTTGGCTAGTAATATAGCCGAGACCTGCTTGAAGTCTTTCAGTAATTTCATACCAAGAGTTAAAGCTGGTTCTGGACCGTATTCATCTTGAATTTGTTTTAGCACATCTGGTATCACCGAAATGGATGGAACACCGTGCGTTTTTGTGTAGATGGAAGCAAAGACTGTACCCCAAGTGTCACAGTCCTCAATGTGTGGTGCGATTCCCATTGGGAGACATATAGTCAGAATCCTGTGTTTTTCTAATGGGGTGGTGTCAGGAAACACCGCCTCTATTTGGGTAATTTTCTGTGCCAACCAGAATGGTATCTGTTCCCGTTTAGCTGGAACTTTACCTAGGCAGGATTGGATGTTCTGTGGTGTAATTTTATTTGTGTTCCCCTGGTGAGGGGTCAGCTGTGGAAGTTTAATCGCTGGCTGAATTGTTGAAGTCCGCATTACATACTGAACTAATTGTCTATGAATTTTTAGTAGTTGTTTTAGCTGTATTAACAGCTCTGCTGCAGGCATTCTTTCGATGTCTGGATGTGGTGTGTATCCGGCTAAGACCGGCCACGTTGCTCCTGGTCTTCCTAAAGGACCGAGCCTTGTAATGTGATTGTTATGTATTAGGGCGCCATCAAATAAGAGCAAATGCTCTTGGAATTTGAGTGGTACTTCCACCTCCTCGAAAGGAGTGTATGTTTCAGGAGGTTCCTCTACTTTGTAATAGTGGAAGTACTTTGTTACAGCATTTGCTGCCGGAAAATGTATCCATGAATAGTATACCTCTGTCTGCCGATATTCGTGTGCCTCAATTACGAATATGACTGTGCCACCTCTAGGTGTCAGTCCATTTTCTATAAGTTTTAAGGTTATAGATCTTCTTTTAATGACCGGAATGAGTGTTATATTCGGGTCTGCTGCTTGCATGGTAGCATCAGCATCTGCGAGTTCAGTTGCTAATCTAACTGCCTCTCTTTCATCATCACTCTCTGCCATTTTACAGACAGGATGGTATTATGTTTGTTTGCAGATCAGGTTTCTTTATGGAACAAAGATTAGATGCACAATATTTTGGAACTGTTTATCCTTCAACGTTGACTTGACCAAGAACCATACAAAGGAGTTCCCTCCTGCGAGGTTTTGGAGGATATAACCTTTCACCCACTCCAGACGTCTTTGGAGTATTTGGGAAAAGGGGTCTGAGTGAGAAAGCACGACTGAGTTACTCTAAATGTCTTACGTTAGTTTTATCGCCCTTTCCAAATGCGTTGGGCGCCATGTAGTGTAGCTCCTATTTTCCCAATAGGCTCTGCGCATTGGAATAGTACCTACAGCAGTAAAGGCCTAGGCCAGACGTTAACTAGGTCTACTACTGTCGATACTAGACTTAATTTTTGGGTTTGCCAGCTAAGCTCAGAGTTCGCTAGAAACTTTCTCGAATGTTCAAGGAAGGAATTAACTCCCCTGATTAGACAAGAAGGGATTTAGTTTCTGACAACCATAGAACATGACAACTTTGCTCTCCCCTAATCAAGAGTCAATCTCGAGAGTCGTGTGAGCACAAGGCAATTATTTTACTCAGTCAGTACGTGCATTCTTAGTCTCATCAGAATGTAGAGAAAAGGAAGAGACGGGCGTGTTCAATAAAAAGGTGTTATTTATTGATCAGTCTCTTTTCTCATACATGAGAAATGGATCGATATTATTGCAATACTTATCGTTAAGTAAAGTGCATACATTAAAAGCAATAGTATAAAATAATACTGTAAAAACATTGATATGGTTTCTGAGCCAAATGATGTTTAAAATGATTAAAATATATTTACATACACATATACATTTTGACTAAACGTGCTCAACTGGTGTTTCTAAATACGCCTACCCCGTGTACCTGACCTAAGTCTAATGCGTGGGCGGGAATAGAAAGTTACAGTTTAAGTTAAGTTTGTTTTTGCCAAGTGAATAACTAAAGAATTCTCTGTGAGGGGTTATTCAGTTCTGTACCTGGAATTTAGGATGGATGAGGAATAGTATCTCTTTCTCTGCTCTCGATATTCCAGGCTGCCTGCGAGGGCTGCCCGAAAGCGCCGGTGCTGGGTCTCTCGGCTTGAGATAGCAGCGCGTCTCTCAGCGCGTCAGGAAGGCGGGGCTGCTGCCAGCGGGGTCTGCTTCTGCTCTCGGCTTCGGCAAGTATGGCTGCTCCGTCTTGTCACCACGCGTGTGTTTGCATAGGGCAAGGTCGGCAATATTTATACCTTAAAGGTGCCGAGATTGACGTAAGGATGGACATAGATACGTCAATAAAGATGTCATACGACTTGCTCGTTAGCACATTCTTTACTAAAGTTCTCTGTGAAATCAAAACAATGGCCGCACGGATTATCCAGGTTGTCATAGGTTTGATTTGTTATGAGAACGTCGTATGCCTTATCAGGGGCTGGAGGAATGTCGCTTGTCTAATTAGATCTCAAGCGTTATGACCTAATCAGATAACACGTTCCTGTGCCGTAGTGTGACTGCGTCAGATAACGGTATCTGCATCATGGGGGTTTTCTTGCCTCATGGGCTGACTGTTAGTTAACTTGATAGTTAGTTTAACCAGAATAGGGTCAGGAATAGGGGGACTGATTCAGAACCTATAGAAATACACGACATTATACCCAATAGCACTGAGAGTCTGAACTGTGTTTCCGACTCACTTTTCATACTGTAAGTTCCACACACAGACTACAAGTCCCAGAATGCAGTGTGCTACTGACAGAAAAGCCAGAAACTGTATGTCACTTGCCCTAGACCAAGGCCACTGGAATTATGCAATTGTGAGGACGCAGCTTTTTTGCCATATTTTTGGTTCTGTCTTATTTTCCAAATAATCCATTACCTGATGCCTAATCTACACATTCTAATACTTTTTTTTGTTTCTAGCTCATACTATTGAAAAGTTACCTAAAATACAACAACACATGCTACCACGCAGTTAAAGGCACTTTGCAAGGGTTGAATGCTCACATTTCTGTTGCATATTTCTAGGTTTAGATGTTGAACTGTTATTGCAATAGTACTCGCATTACTGAATGTTTGAGCTATTGGTGTAGCATTATTATTAGCAATGCCAATAGTTCAAACTTTAATAATGCGAGACCTATTGCATTGCAAATGCTTGTTGTCTTTCCTTCTACCACCCTTTTCCCAGTGATAATTCTCGTCTGACTCGCTAGTATCTCTCGCACCTAAATAACCTGCTATGCAAATTGGGGCCAGTATCACCCAACATTTATTTTTTGTTCTTTTCTCTTTCTAATTCCAATAAAGGGATTATGTTATATCTATTATTCTTTCATGCATATCATTGGTCTAGGCTAAGACTTTTTACTCATGCACAAGGACTGTGTTGATTTTACACGGATTCACACTTCATTGAACAGTCACTCGCTATGATATTTTTCTCATTATGGAATTGTTTCTGTCTTTTTACACATTGCATCTCCATGCCCACTGTGACTCATGGACTGACGCATGTACATTTACTTTATTCAGATGCTGTTTTCCCTATGACAATTTATAACTTCCTACTCAATTAGGGCCAGATGTATCAAAGGGTTTTGCCCATTCTGTGTCTATGGGGAATTGGTTTCTTTGGTTTCTTTCTCTGCAATTCGTCACTTGCTGACCTATGATATGGATGTTATGACTACTCTTTTATGACTTGACATATAAAATCAAGAGTTTGCTCTTCATGTACCTCTGTGTTGTGTTGACCATTATTGACATTTGTGTCTTCCTATATCATATTTGATGCCTTGCTCTTTTTAATTATTCAATATGCAATATTTAACTACATACATATGTCTAATACTTGCACTTGTACACCAAACACTCTAATATTTTTGGCGATTCTTGTGTTCTTGTAGTTTTGTGTTTTTTTCTTTGTTTTTTATTTTTCTGTCTGAATTTGTCTCCCTCTTTAGTGATGGACCAGATTTGAGTGCTCGAGTCTTCAACTGTTAGCGGGCAGTTAGCACCTGGAAGGCCAAATATTGCATTTGACTTAATTCTAGAAAGATCAAGGCCCTGCTCTTCGGCGCCCTTACCACATTCTGGACCCTGACTGGTGGCCCTATGAACTGGGTGCTCGAACCTCCACCAGCCAGTAAAACTGGTAATTGGGGATTGGTTGAGAGGATGTGGTTTTACGGCTAGACTGCCGACTTTGGAGGTGGGACGACTTTGGAGCTGGGAAAACAAGGTTTGAGCCTCAGGGTCAACTCCACATCCTGTAATTCGGGGCAGATCACTTAATCTCCCCGTGCCTACCAAGAAATAAAATAAAATGGAATGTATCTTTGTGTAACGTAAGTGGTGCTCATGTAATGCTCTCCAATACTTTAGTTCGTGAAATATAAATCTGAAATAAATAAATAATGAATAACAAACTTTCCTGCGTGGACCAAGTCAAAGTAGTATCCACTAAAGTCTTTTATACACTCAAACTTATAAAAAAAGATTCTTCATTTCATTCAACCTCAACCTCAGCAAACACTTGTCTTGTCCCTTGACATATCCAGACTCGAGTACTGTAGTGTTCTGCATTTAAATGCACATAAGCACGTTCTTAACAGGCTACAAACACTTCAAAATGCAGCTGCACGGCTCTTCCTCACTATCCCAAAGCATCAGTCTGTGTATAAACACCTTTAAAGGCTCCATTGGCTGCCGATTAAATACAGAGTCATGTTCAAGTCTCTTTAATTAATTTTCAAAGACTTGCATGACCAAGGTCCTGCATTTCTGAAAAATAGCCACAGCTGGTACATGCCTAATAGGGCACTAAGACCCACTTCTGCTCAATTCGTGTCAATCCCCAGATTCAATAGCATGGCCGGGGGTGGCCACAGCTTAATATTCAGTGCTTCACTGCCTGGAATAGCTTACCACTCTGCATTACATCTTCCACCAACCTTCTTACCTTCAGAAAAGCCCTCACAATATGGCTATTTAAAGCAAATTAAACTTAACTGCCTCGTTTTCCTTTCTTTCTCCCTTCCTGCACTCTATCTAGTGCCAAGACTCCCCTAGGCATTCATTGAGCTCAATAAATACATTTAACATAGCATTTAACAAAACATTTAACGTAACATAATGATTTTTTGTATAGGATGAATTAATCATGTTATATTTATATTGTGATTTCATGCTCCACATTCAATTGCTGTATGTATGTGTAGTCAATTTTAATTTATCACTGTCACCTTAGCACTGCACTTTAGGACACACCACCTCACAATGGACATCACGGCTAGATCACTGACATCCATTTCCACAGCGGCACTATATGGTCAGCTGTGGTATGGAATGATCAGCAAAACATCCCACATGACGTGATATCCACCATAAAGGGTGGTCTGATGGGAGTTTTCCAGCCTATGTTCTCAACAACACACGTTCACACATGCACCCACTGTTGCACATTCGCCAGCACAGCAGAACCCCCCTTTTTTCAGACCTAGTCTGCTCTTTTGTGTATTTTGTATGTATGATCAGCCTTGAAAAATCCGTAGGCCTGCACGCAGCTAAGGGGGTAAAACACGTGTTGGCAGTTCTTTCGGTTCTTCGGGATTCAATGATTCTGATTCAATAAGAATCACCTTGGAGCTTTGATTTATTTTGCAAAAGAAAGAAACCAGTATTACATTGCCTGCGATGCTAACTATCACTAATTCGGATTGCAAGGAATATTTAGAATATACTCACCTGTCCTGGTTCAGACAATAAAAATCTTTATTAAGCAGAAAAACCTGAAGGACCCATGATTCCTCCAACACCCAAACACTAGGACTTTACATTCTACTCCAACCCACACAATTCGTACAGAAGGATAGACTGCATACTAATCTCAGGGTTTCACACACACCTGATAGAACATCCTGAGATGGCGCCAGGATAAGTTTCAGACCACTCATGTATTAGTCTAAAGCTGAGCGGCTGTTACAACGAAGCCGTGGTGGCGTTTTAACAGCGACATCCTAGCAGCCCCAGCGAACAAAATAAAGATTGAGGAGGACATAACGGACTATCAGACACAATGACTCTCCGGGGACTAGCACTACCACACTATGGGACGCCTAAAGGTGACCGTTAGAGGCACAATAATTGAAATGAAATTCAAAAAACACAAACCTGCAACTGACACAGCACGAGCAAGAAATTAAAAGCCTAGAAACGGCCCATGCCAGGGCCACACAAGACTCCAAACTCCTAGCAGACCTAACAAAAAAAAAGTATGAATACAACAAAATCCTGAGTGAGAGAGCAGGTCTGTGGTTTAACAAATACAAGACCCTTAACCTATGCAAAGCTAATAAAGCGGGAAAACTACTACCCTCCTACCTAAAACACAAACACAACCAATTTACCGTCTCGTCCATCACAGACTCAATCAACAAAACCCACACAAGACACAAAAACATCCTCAAGACCTTTCAAGAGTTCTATCAGGAACTCTACAAAAACGACCAGACCATGGATCTAGAGGCATGCACAGAATGCCTCAACAGACTCGGTCTTCCACAGTTAACCGGTGAATACGCACTGAGATTAGGGCAAGAAATTAGCGCCTCTGAGATTAAAATGACCATGAAACAGGTCTTTAATCACTGCGCAGATAGAGGGACGGTGTCACAATCGATGTCGGAAGCCAACATAATAGTCATTCCAAAGGAGGGTAAGGACCACTTGTCACCCAAGAGCTACAGACCCATATCCCTTTTTAACATGGACTGCAAAACATACACAAAAATCCTTGCGACCAGACTCAATTCTGTCCTACCCAACCTAATAAGCAAAACTCCCAGGTGGGTTTCCTATGTACTCGGATGTCAAACGACAATACCAGACTTCTCTGCCACATACTGGAGCATACGGCCAAAAAACAGAGCCAGCAGTAGTTATTAACCTTGATGCTGAGAAGGCCTTTGATAGAGTTTCCTGGTCCTTCCTGGAGCGATGAATGCAATCCTTTAACTTAGGGGAAGAGTATATACCGATGGTGATGGTCCTGTATGGGGACCCGAAAGGCCGTATTGTCAATAACGGGTCACTCTCTGAACCATTTACACGACAACGAGGTACAGGACAGGGCTGCCCACTGTCCCCCTCGCTATTTTTGCTGGCGCTGGAACCCCTGATTCATGACATCAAGATAAACATGAAAATGAAAGGGGTCGATATAAACGGCATTGAAATAAAACTTGCCTCATACGCGGATGACATACTAATCGTAATGGAACAACCGAAGACCTCAATTCAGGGCCTTAATGGACACCATAGGAGAATACTCAGGGCACTCAAGATACAAGCTCAACAGAGATGAATCAGAATGCAAACCGCTAAACATCCTCTGCACTAGAGATACTCTAGGAGGGTCAGGTCTAGTCTGGCAAACAGGATATATCAAATATCTAGGCATACACTTTGGGAATGACCTGATGAGCAAACTAGGCCACAACGAGAAATTATTGCTAGAAAAGATAAGAAACTCCTGGAGGCCTGGTCCCCAAAATTCATAACGTGGTGGGGGAGAATTGAGACGATCAAAATGATGATCACCCCAATGAATAACTACCTGATCAGCATGCTCCCACTCCTACTCACAGATGACTTTCACCTTAAGGTAGACATCCTGATCTCTAAGTTCGTATGGCGAGGGAAGAAAGCACGAATAAGTATAAATAAACTGAGACTAGAGAAAAACCCAGGAGGGGTAACCCTAGCATACTTCAGAATATTCCAAAAAGCTTTTCTGGAAAAACAGGAGTCTTACTGGATATCACCACAGACGGATATACACTGGCCTGGCTACAAGTAGAGAGGGCCATCCCGAACAATCTAAACCCCCTGGCGCTGTTAACAGCAAACAGGCATAATCACGCCGCTAGGTCCATTTTTAAAAACATAAAACCACTTACTAAAGATAGACAAGAAAATGGAGTGCAGCATCAAGGGCTCCAAGTTGGAGTCACTGTGGGCCAATAGTAAGATCCTATACAAGGGGAAATGCCTAGCCTTCGCCACATGGATAGAGAAAGATATTTACCACCCATACCAACTAGAAGATGGGGCAAATCCCACCACGTTTGACAGAACTGAAATTTAGACATAATCTATCAGACATTGATTTCTACAACTTTCTGAAAATCAAAACGGCCCTGTCCAAATGCAACTATCTCCTGCACAACCGTCAATCTCCCTGTATATGGCAAACATCAACAGACTAGGATACCAGGTATCACATCTCAACAAACTCCTACGGCCAAAAGTCACCAAACTTAATGATAAGACAAATAACTACTGGGAAAAACAAACCAAAAACACACTTAATGAACAAGAACTGGCAACACTATGGAGCTCTGCTTCACGCAATAAAATATCCCTGGTGGTCTCACAAACAAAATTCTGGCTACTGCACAAGGCATTCTTGAGCCCTGCATGATTATTCTCACTAGGCCTCAGGGAAAATGCACTATGCTGGAATTGTAGCAAAGAAAAAGGGAGACCTGGCACACCTTATTTACCAATGCTCAATTCTCAAAACTTTCTGGGAGAAAATCTTTGACTTTATAAATAGGGTACTGGGTTGCACGCTAACAACTGAATTTTCGTCCCCTGCCACCGCATTCATGACCACAGAACTAAGATCAGAGCACGACAAAGACCTATTAGACCTGCTGTTGACCACGGCGGTGAAAATGGTCCTTGCCAACTGGAAGGACACAAGTAAGACCTCATGCAAAGGCTAGTTCAACTGTATTACGCACCTTAGAGGTGCGGACAACATTGCACTGCAGAGCTCACCCTGGAGACCAGCAACCAGAGGGATGTGGAAATCACTCGACACATACCTTAACTTTTACGAACCCCCATGAAACCAACTCGTCCCGGCGACACCCCCTCTGACCCCCCCTTTATGTGCGGTAAAAGTGTACATAACTAAGCGTGACTACTATGGCCCTACTGGTCTGTAGGTGGGCTGTCTTGTCTCCCAACCTAGCTACAAGCAAGACAGTGGTGTGGCGGCTTTCTCAAGCCTTTATAAGGCTCACAACACATAACCTTTTTTTGTGTCCTCCCTTCACCCCTTTCTCTCCTCTTTTTCTTTTTCTTTCTATCGCCCTGTTTCTTATTCTCACTAAATCACGCCAGGTGGGGTTAGCTAAGCATATATTTCGAAGTACATGTAAACAATGTTGTACAAACTACGAATGTCTAACCTTGTAACAGAAATGCTAATGTCTTTGCTTATAAAATTAATAATAATAAAATACATTGAAATCAAAAATCATGGCCTGGGTCAACAACATGATGGGGGCTTGTAGAAGTATTAAAAGTTATTCGGTGAAAAAGAAAATAGCCTAGGCCATCTGATTCATCCAGTGATATGGTTTTTAACTCCCAATTTTTTAATAATTATAATAGGTGTGCTTAAAAATAAAAATCTATAAATACAGTTTATTGAAAGTGCCCTGAAACGTGCAGTGACTGGAAAACAATTGTGTGTAGCAGTCTAGAATCTCCAATGTTCTTAACTACATGGAGCTTATATAATGAAAACACATGGAAAACTTTCAAAATGGAGACTCAGTTGCCCCTCACGAGACAAAATTTGCGGAAACAGAATCATTAGTGACAGTAGAGTGTTATTAGTTTGAGGTGCAGTCGTTCTCTTTGTATCTATGGCAAAATACATTAGCTGAGTCCGATTTTATCTCATATCCCCTTGAATGTACGATTCTAACTTTCTGGGTCCAATTCGTCATGTCAGGTTCTGGATGAGACAAGAGGCTAACCTATGCAGACTGTTGCATAGTTGTAGATGCGAAAGAATTTCGCTACACGTTAGTTCATGAACTGTCGCTTCTGCGCTTTAAAATTTTCGCAATTTTAAAAAAAACTTTTTACACAGTACACTTTTTGTGGAGAACGTGTATCCTTACTAACATTACTTCATTTGTGTGTTTTTTTTAAAACATTTTCATGGTCGAGCGTGAAAAGACATTCGGAACCCACACTGCTTAATACAATTTCCAAACTTGTATTCTACTTTCAGGTTCTCATCTGAACCAGGTGCATGGAGACATCCCTCAGACCACGTCCTCATTAACCTAGTCACCGACAACGATAATGCCTTTGATAGAAACCAAGACCTCAATAAAGAAGGTTGTGTTACTCTTTTCTTCTACGAAATCATTGTCTCCAAAGAAGACGAAAGCCTTACATTTTATTAATTTCAATATCTCCAAGTAGAATGTGCGACTACCCCTTACTCCTCTCTTCTTTACTCTATCATATTCACTCACCAGAACATTCACTGACTCTACAATGCCCTGGCAGTGGCCCACCACATGGAACCACTCGTAATGTTCCTGTCATATATCTAGAAAGCATTTGACATTCTGGAATGGGCTTACCTACTCACATGCTGCATGTGATTTGCCTGTGCCTGAAATACATGTGTCTCCCAGTGGCGGCTGGCATTTATGGAGGGGAAAGTGGGCAAATGTGAGCAAATAAAAAAACAATTAAAATTAAAACTTACCTGAAAGTAGATGATACAACGTTCTCCTCGCTCTGGACCTTTTCTCTGAAAACTGCAGAGCGGGCCCCAGCAAACTACCTTGACCAATCATGGCAATGCTCATATGTTGTTAACCATCATGAGATCAGATCCCTGATTAGAGGGAGCGGCCAGTCTTGGGGCTCCTTATTGCACTGGGGGCCTGCACTTGCTCTCCACCCAGCTGTCTTGAGAGGTTTAAAGTGCGCACCTCTGGTTGACTGGCCATAGCAAGGCAGCCAGCCAAATAGACGTGCACTTTAAACAGTGCACAGGCAGCCCTCTGCCCATCGCCCCTCCCTGCGGCTACCATTTGATTTTTCAACTCTGGGGCTTTTGGGGACATTTAAGTGGGGCACCGCTCCTCCGCTCCAATGTGGAGCCCCCCCTGTTGTCTCCTCTACAAATAGCCCATGGATAGAGCCCGGGTAAATGGTGGTCTGTCTGATAGATTGCCCAGTGGGAGAGGCAGTAGCCATTGAAGCCCTCTGTCACCTCTGTTGTTTTTTGCTGTGGCAATTGAGTCACAAACTGAATGATTGCAAGTAGATATTATCATTCGAAGCTTTGAGTGGTGCCCAAGATAGGGCATGATTTGATTGTTGAAGCGGAACACAAGCAATACAGAACATTGATACATTCGGAGACTCCTGCTTTCTCTGTATCATCTGGTTGAAACCTGTATTATTTGTGGTTTTGGAATAGCCAAGCGTCAGATTGGGCTTCGAGGTTCATTTTCAGCAGTGTAGGCTTTTAGTACATAGATGCAGTCATCAAACGATATGAATCAGAGTGTTGAGTGATTAGCAGGAACCTCACAGTTGGACTCACTTAAAAAATCATGGTGAGTCGTCATTTTCTCTCTATCTCAATTATGTTATGTTATGTTAAATCTGCTTCTATAGCGCATGGCTACCCCAGCAAAGGGGCGTCCCAGCGCTTGTGAACATTTAAGAGGGCAGGACAGCACAGCAGCGGGGTATAGTTAAATAGAGGAAAACAGGCAGGTTTTAATCTGTTTACGAAATAGCATATGGTCAGAAGTAGACCGTGCTCCTAGGGGGATAGAATTCCAAAGCTTCGGGCCAGATACCTGAAGGAAAGGCCACCAGCTCTACTCCTCCAGATCTTAATTGTACGGGCAAGGAATAGATCCGCCGAACGGAGGGCACGCGTGGGGGCGTAGAGGGAGCAGAATTCCTGCAGAATCTGGGGGCCAACATCATACAGAATTTTGTGGGTTAAACATAGAGTTTTGAACTGGATGCGTTGTTTGATCGGCAACCAGTGCAAGCGACGAAGAATAGGTGAGGTATGGCAGGTCTTAGGTAATGCACACAGGATACGGGCGGCAGCATTCTGGGCTCTTTGTAACCTATTTATCACTGTCAGATTAGACCCAAGCATAAGGGCATTGCAATAGTCTAGATGGGATAAGACTAAAGCCTGGACTATAATCTGACGAGTGTGCGGCTCAAAGAAACCGAGAATAGGCTTAAGAGAGCGTAGGCGACCATAACAGGTACCAGCCAGTCTCTTGGCATGGATTTCCAGCGAGAGTGAATTGTCCAGCATCACGCCCAGATTTTTAACAGTCTCCTTAGGGGTGGGGGGAAGTCCTAGTGTGGGGGGCCACCAGTGTTTGTCCCAATTCTGTGTTACCTTGCCTATGAGAAGTATCTCAGTTTTAGATGAATTTAACTGTAGATAGTTCTGTGACAGCCAGTTTGAGATAGACAGAATATCTTCCTGGAATTTAGTTTGGTCAGCCTCGATGTTTTTGGAGAAGGTGAAAATAAGTTGTGTATCGTCCGCATATGATATTAATTTAATTTTACGTTCCCGAGCCAAAATGGCCAGGGGGCGGATATATACATTAAACAATGTGGGGCTAAGCGCAGAGCCCTGCGGGACCCCACATTCCAGAGGGTGCCTGCTGGATGAGTATGGCGGGGCGTGCACCTGGAAGAACGGTCGGATAGAAATGACGCGAACCCATCCAGGGCACTCTCCCTGACTCCGATCTCCCACAGTCTCTCAAGCAAGATCCTGTGGGAGACCGTGTCAAAGGCCGCGCTCAAATCCAGCAGAACCAGGGCAGATGTTTCACCCTGGTCCTGCACCTCCCTCAGATGTTCCGTGACAGCCAATAGAGCAGACTCCGTGCTATGTTTAGCACGGAATCCGTTTTGAGACTCATCTAAAATTCCATTGGAATCCAAGTAGGTGGTCAAGATAGAATTCACATGGGCCTCCATCACCTTAGTGAGTAAGGGAGTAGGGAGATGGGTCTGAAGCTATCCGATCTTGCGGGGTCCAAAGAGGGTTTTTTTAGGAGGGGAACAACTTTAGCATGTTTGCAGGATGTGGGGATGACGGCTGACTGGAGCGAGTTGTTGATTAACACCTGCCCCTCCCGCAAGATGGTATCCTGGAGTGCTCTAAATAGTTCAGGTTTAACTGGATCTTCTGGGGAGCCGGACTTCACTTTTTTAGTCAGGAATTCCATCTCTATCTGCTCAATAGGTGGAAGTGATTGCAGTGAGTAAGTAGGATCATTTGGGCTTGTGATAGGACTGGTATTCATAGTAAGGCCATCCGAATTCAGGGAGTTGTAGATCCCTATGACTTTGTCAATGAAGAAACAGGCTAGCTCTTCACATTGTGGGTCAGACACTATCAAGTTGCTTTTACCTTCCCGGGCCTTGGTCAGGTCTTTCACTAAAGAGAAAATGGTTTTGGGGCGATTGGTACTAGAATTGATAAGATCAGTATAATACTTGGCTTTAGAGGTTTTTATAAGCTTATGATAGGCTTTTGTGTCTGTTCTAAAATTGATTTTAGCCAGGTGATCATATGATCGCCTCCAGAGGCGCTCCAGTGACTTACATTGCTTTTTTTTTTATTGCTAACTCCTCGGAGTACCACGGATGGGACTGCACACACTTAGGTCTTGACCGGTTCATCGGGATGAAGTGATCAAGTGAGTTTTTTATCCACTCCCTGTAGGCTGTGTCGGCCTCCTCCATGTTGCTAGGCCAAATTGGACGAGAGGTTTTAAGTCTGTCTTCAAACATGACATTGTCCAATTTATTCCAAGGGCGCTTCCACAGCAAGAGGGGAGGGCTTTACCCTACAGCTAGCTGGAATCGTGATCGAAATATGGACCGGGAATGATCGGTCCAACTGAGGGGGCTAGGAGTGGCAATAGTGACTTCCTGGATATTTGAGAACACCGGATCTAATAAATGGCCTGCCTGGTGCGATGACCCATTGACTAGTTGGTTAAGCTGGCAGGCCTCCAAGTCTCCCAGAAACTTCAGTATAGTGGAAGAATCGCGAGAGAAATGAGCAGAGCAGCCCTTTTTAAAATGATATACCACACCACACTTCTTTCTTTTCTCTAAAATTATCCCAGAAGCTCTATGGATACATTTTGGGGAACTCCTTCCATAAAGTAGGAAGTAAATTGCTGACATGAAGCTGGACACTCAACATTACCTCTTCTTTTACTGAATGATTTGCTTCTCAGTCCTGCCACCAACCCTGCATATTAATTTGTATTGTATTGTATTGTATTGTATTTGTTATTTGTATCGCGCAACTGTCACCCTACGGGTATCCTGGAGCCCAAACAGGAAGTAATCAGATGGAACAACAATACACTGGCTGTCATAACATGTAAAACAGCCGCTGAGAACTGAGAGCTCTGACAGGCTTTAGCCTGCTTAATATTCTGTATGGGGACGTACCCTCATTTCTCTACCCCAGTGCAGAGTTCTAAGGAAAGTAAGTCGGAGATTATTTTTCTTGTTTTCACATGTGCTGTTGGGGCCCTGTAAAGAAGTCATATCCATGAGCGGATTGTTGGGCCAGGCCCTACTTTGTGGAGTCCTGTCAACAGCTAAGGCCATCCTAGGGTGTTAAAGGCTTTTTCCATGTCCAGAGAGTCGACCCAGGGGCATAGGCCCTTGGTATGTGCAAGTCCATTAATAGAAACAGTCTGCGCCAATTTAGAGAAATGTTGCATCACAGGATAAAGCAATTTAATTCGGGTGAACTATTGACTGCGCTATTGGCACAAACCTATTCGCTAATATTTTCCAAAGTATTTTATAGTCACTATTCAAAAGAGACGGGGTCAATATGATCTTACTAACAATGGATCTCTTCCTGGTTTAGATAGAACTGTGAGAACAGATTCTCTCATAGAAGGCGAGAGCTGTCCCCCTTTCATGCTGCCTCATACACTTGTAGTAATCTGGTGACCAAATGTGGGGTGAACATGGCATGAAATTCCACAGGGAAGCTGTCCTTGCTGGGAGCCTTACCCATGGCCATCTGTGAGATTGCCAATTGGATGGCTTTGATATCAAGCAGTGCATCCAGTTCTAAGTGCTGTAGACAGAGGATTGTTGGTAAATGGAGGATGTCCAAGTATGTCTCGATGTGGAGTACATCTTTTGTCTCAGAGGCAGTGTACAATGTGCTGTTGTACTCCCAGAATGTGTGATTAATTTCTCTGTGTGTGTTCGCGCTTTGTCTCTGCAAATTGTGGATGGCTGCCATTGGGGGTCTAAGTACTTCAGAGAGAAGTGGCCAGACAAGGAGGCATCCTGCTGTGTCCCCATCCTCACATAATCTCTGTAATAAAACGTAGAGAGTCAAATTAGCATCTCAGTATAATCTATTTTTACTTGGACTAGATGGGTGGCAGAAGATAGGTCAGACATGAAGCGCTTCTCCAGCGCTCCAATCTTGGACTCTAAAGACGTTACCTCTCTCCGGAACATCAACCTACTGCCATAGGTTGACTTGACAGCCAGCCCATGTAGCACTATATTAAACGCTTCCCATTCGAGGGCATATCAGTGTCTTCACAGAGATAGTTGTCCACAATGTCCCTCAGGACCACACTATATGTTAGGTCCAGAAGAACCATCACTGGGAGGAGCCATATGAGGGTATAGAGGAGCGAGCGCCTCCCCCAGTCTAGCATGAGGAGTAAATGTTTATGGTCCAACAAGGTGAATCCCAGGTATTCGTTCACCTTGCCGTAGGGGCCAGGTTTGCAGTACCGTATATGCCATCTGTTCTGGTGTGAATACAATAAAGTCCTAAATAATGTGAGTATTCCCTTTCAGTTGGATGAGCGAGGTGCCATATATTAGACAGTTTCATGGTGGAGGCCCAGCAATGGAGGTGTCTCATTGTCAAAAAGAATTAGGTCACTGAGACATAAAGGACAGACCTGCCCATGTCAATGATAGATACACTATTGAAGTCTCTGCACCAGAAACTATGCACAAGTGTGTTAATCAGCAAAGTAGATGTACTTTTATTGCAAAAGGCTGCCTGATTGGTATCGGGGCATACAGCGACACTATTAATAATGGTGACACATCCAAAATCATGACTGCCCTCGCTTAGCTGGAATATGTGGTTCCAGCTACTGTGCCTCACCCCCTTTACATAACTTCATCAATTCTGCTTATATGAGGTGTGTTTCCTATGTGCGTGCCAAGTGTATATGATGTCTTTTCATGTAAAAGTGTATGTTGTACCATTTAAAACGACTAGGCATACCCCTGACATTCAAAGTGAGGACATTATAGTGTCAACTTCTCGTGTTTATGACACCCCCTCATCTATAAAACAGAGCCCTGTATTGTTTAACCACACAAAGCGTATATCCTCGCTCCCAACGTATGTCGCAAAAGACAGTATGTGGATCATTGAAAGAAACAATAAACATGTTAGGAGTTAAATCCTGGAATGGTAACACCCCAACTCCCAATCCCTGGACGGACCATCAGCAGGCGGCCAACACTTTGTACTACCTTGCATTAATCTGTGTCTCCCTGCCCTAGGTTGGAGGCACTGGGGTTGCTGTTGATGGGGGCAAAAGATGTACCCGGTTTGATGTGGAGTCAGGAGCACTGTCAGTTTTCGTAGAGGCCCATCTCCCAATTAAATGATTGAGGTAGGTATGAGTATGCAATATCTACTATGACCTCTATTTACAGACATAATTGCGACCATTCACCCTGTTGCCTGCGGGTGTAGCAAAATGGTAAGCAGCCGGTCAGTATATAGTCTGAAGTCATTGGGTTGATATCTGGGCCTCCTCTAGAATCTGGCCCTCCATAACCAAGTCTGCCACTTCGTTGGATGTGAGCAGATTTGATTGGTGCGGCGAAGGATGCGGGTGACTGGATACGTTGTTCAATCTCTGCCACCACTTGATCTCTTTCCATGGCTGCCTGCACCTTGGTCGGGCTCACCTATTGTCTTCTGGTCTTGCAATGTTTAGTCCTGGCCCATGTCCAACTGCCTCCGCCATCTCCCTCGATGTTGGGCCACCGTTCTCCAGAAGCAATCTCATCCCTGTTCTCCAACCAGGTCCAGCGCTACTCCAGTGTGGAAAAGAACAGGATGGTGCCTCCCTAGATGACCTTGAGATTGGCAAGATAGATAAGGGCATAGCAGAAGCCCAGGGGGTGCAAATGTTGCTTCACTAATAGTAGGAAGCTCTCTGTCTCTGGACCTCGGCATTATAATCTGGATAGATGATGACATTTCTGTTCTCTATTTGCCAGGATGCTTTAGCGAGGGCCATCTGGAGGATATGATCCTGATCACAGTAATTAAAGAGTTGGGCTATTACAATTCTTGGTAGAAGGTGGTAGGCCAAATATCCTATTCAGGCAAACCATCTATGCGAATGTTATTACGCCTGCCGAGACAGACCCTCTACATCATCAACTCATTGCTTCAGTTCATAGATTTCATTTTGGAGAGCCCATATATGCCTCTACATCTCTATGACTGAGGGGCACAAGGTTGGCAATTGGGACTCATACACCCTTTCTTTTAATTGCCTATGATCCTTCCACAGTAAGCCCATGTCTATCACCAGAGCATCTAGCTTGGCCTCCAGGGATGATTTGATGTCCATTATATCTGGGGGAATCACAGCAAATTTTCTGGTGTGCTCTTTTGTTTGTATAATTGCAGAGGGAGCTGTCTCAGTCCCATCTCTGTCTCCCCTGTCGCCTATGGCCAGAGGCGCTTTATTCACTTTTGTCTTGACCATACTGAGTTCATTTGTGCAGATACAGTTAGTTAGGAGGGTTGAGGGAAAGGGTGGCATACAACTGTTCGTAGCTCTCAGGGGCACAGGGAGTACCTGTAGTTTTCGAGGGTCGCCCATCTTTGAATTTGAGTCCTCTGTGGTAGCTGTTTCAGCTAAGTAGGAGGAAAGAATCAGAGGGCGCAGTGACAGGGTCCCCCAAAGGTGCCTATTTCATTCACTAACTGTGCAGATTCTCCCCATTGCAACTCGCTGGGCCCTCCGTCTGTGGAGGGGTGTCTTGTGTTTATCAGGGTGAGCAACCCCGTTTACAGCGACCACAAGTTGGTGGGAAGCAGGGTCAGTTGGGTGCTACCGCTTCACCAGATATCATAAGGTGTTTCTTTGCCTTGCCAGCTTGTCTGCGCAGCTGGGCTTGCACACCTTTGACTCATGGCAAAAAGCAGCATGGCGAGCGGAATATGTGACGTTACAACGCATGCCAAAGGAAATGGGATAGTTGTGGCGGTGCTGGGTCCCTAAAGAAGGGAGGTGCACAAAGGCGCTGAAGGACTCACCCACTCGGGGCCTGGCATTATTCCTAGGTCTCCAGAGTCTGCGAGTCTCCCACTGGGAGTAGCACCACGTAGCTCGAGGCAGCGAGGAGGGAGCCCAGCAAGGCAATTCTGTGCGCGTCTGGGCCAGGGATATATTTGCAGTCTGTGGCATGCATGGACATCAGGGTCTGCGGAATATGTGCTATGGCAGAGTCTAGGGAGATGGGCTGTCCCTGACAGGCTGCAGGCCTCTGCCCATCCTCGGCTTCATGGCCACGATGAATCGGCCAAGAACACCATCAGGAACCCCTCACAGCAGTCCACCATCCCTGTGCAGCAAGCAGGACACCGTAGTATACTGTTGTGCCGGGAAGGGGCTCAGGATTGTGCCAGGATACCAAACAAAGGGCAGTACGGCGGGCCTCTGTACTATGTGACTGTCTGACCTGCTATCTTAGCCACGCCCACCACTCATTAATATAACCAGGGTAATTTCTACAATTATTATTATTATCACTCTATTTCTTTTCCATGTATTACACACAATAGTTTTTTTTCTCGTCAGATCAAAAAGAAAATCAAATGTTAATAGTGATTTTTTGTGCAAATAGTGTCCATAATGCGGGGAGTACCCATATAACCCTCTAGAGTATGGATGGTCTTATCATGCACAACAGGAAACTCTAGCTCGACAGATCCACCTCTGGTACTTTTTCAACAAAACATCTTAAATTATTATTGGACACCAAAATATTCCTTTTTAGTAAATTATTCACAAAGCTTGGATGTTGATATCTCCTTTCAAAACACCCATATCTGCTAGAAAGATGTGTGAATGAGAATATAACATTAGTCCGCATACCAGCCAGTAATGTTCATAATGTGTAAATCAAACATTAAAAAATCATATGTTTGTAACCACACTGGCCTTGTTTTAAACAGTGTTTGAACATTAGGACAACCTGTCCTACGGGTCCCCATGCCGTGCACAATGTTGACATCAATGATGTCATTTCAAATGCCGCAGTGATTTTATTAAGGATGTCATAGGACATGTCATGAGTGATGTGATAAGTGAGGTCATAAGCAGTGAAGGATGACGGGGCAAATTCTACTTATTATAGGGCCGAGTTATAGTTGCTTGAGACAGCTATGTCTACTGATTTTCAGCGACTTTGCTAGTTTAAAACAGTAGATCATAACTGTCATTTTCACCTAATAATAACTGTCTTAAACATTTGTTTTTGTAAGTAATTTTTTTAAAATATAAAGTAAAATATTATTACCATACCAAACTATAAAGTCACTTTCACATTTTTTTTAAATTTCTAGGATTTTTCAATGTAAAGTAATATTGTATTACCATACATGACATCCACACCACGCGACCAGGTCCTACATCCAACCCCCCCCATAGGCAGTGGGGGTTGGGCACAGGACCTGGTGCCCAAATCCTCGGGGGTGCTCATGGCTGACCCAGGATCGGACTGGGACATATGATAGATCCGGGCACCAACATCAGCGAATCAGATAGCTAAAAATCTGGTCCAAATTCTGGAAAATGGGACCATTTAAATTTGTAAAAGACATACAGCCTTATTCATCAATGGGCCGTTTTGCGAGCCCCTAATAGCAATTCATAGCGAATCGCTATTAAGGACTTGCAAAACGGGATTCATGTAGGAATTGCTAAATAAATAGCGATTCCTACACATTCCTTATTTGCGAGTAGCAAATTGCTAATCGCAAATAAGGAATAACTCCCCATTCATTCCTATGGGCCAAAAGGCCCATAGGAATGAATGGGGAGTATTCCTTATTTGCGATTAGCAATTAGCTAATCGCAAATAAGATAGCGATTTAAAGGGTGCCAGGGGTGTCCAAAGGACACCCTGTAGCACCCCTTAAATGCAAATTGAAACAGGTGTTGCGCACACAGATGTCCAAAGGACATCTGTGTGTGCAACATGCAACTTAGAAAAATGCTTTTAAAAGCATTTTTCTAAGTTTTTGCTATTTACTGAGAGGTCTGACATCTCGGTAAATAGCGGACCAAAATTGCATTTTCGCAATTTTAAAATGCTTCATGAATTGCATTTAAGGAATCTCAAATAGAGATTCCTTAAATTCAATTCTTCGCAAATGTGCGAATTCTTAAATAGCGAATTTTGCATTTGGGATGATGAATCCCAAATGCAAAAATTGCACTCGCAAAAGGCAAGATTCTGAGAATCTTGCCCTTTGCGAGTGCAATTTAGCTTGATGAATCAGGCGGTATGGGCCTCATCTGCCAGAAAATGACGCAGTGCCGCAAGCCATTTAGCTGCGTCGTGCTGCGTCATTTTCAAAGCACAGGGATGCATTGTATTAACAACAATACAACACATCCCTGTGCTTTCCACTGCGCTGGGTACAACTGGCTGCCATGTGCCAGTGCAGGCCCCCTTGCGTCATTTTGAAGGGTGCCTGCGTTGTGGGGATGATTGTTTTTGTGCAGGAAGGGACACCTTCTTGCACAAAAACAATAATTAATGCCATTTTCCTCTTTCTATGCATGATACAGAAAGCAGCACACATAGAAAGAGGAAAAAACAGGAGAAATGAAAGTATATCTCCTCATTGTGCCATTCCTACACCTCCCCTGGGCAGGCGTAGGATTCTGACGCATTCACAGTTTTTCAAAATGTTGTAAATCTGGGAATGCGTTAAGCTCCATGGATGTTGCGTGGGACAACCACAGCAACACCCATGGAATGCCCCTTTCAGCAGAGTAATGCATGAAAGGGGCCTATACTTACAAGGCCATGAAAAGGGGTGACTTTTGGTACCCTTCTAAATATGAACAAGCCCATTGTGCCGCTGGTGCTTCAGAATAAGTGACCATACTGTATAGATGTTTTGTAAGGTATGGGAGACTGCATGCATTTGTGCTTGCGGCAGTCGATGCCTGTGGTAATATGAGGGAAATCAACTTCGAAAACTGCCCATCAGATCACAAAACAAGCCCACGAACAGCCCAAACACGGCCCACACAGATACACTGACTTGTCAGTCCAGGCTTGCTGACACTGCCTGCCTGCCCTGTTGGCCAGTCCGACCCTGCTAGCCTTCGCCTGTTCTTTTATTGAATATGTTCAGCACATGCAGTGGACTTTAATTTCCTTGCAGCTTGTCTGGCCTGAGGGTAATCACCGCTTTGGTTTCCACAGACTGAAATAGACTTGGGTGGTGCTTGCAAGGTCTGCGTGGCTGCGAGGGGCCCGCTTCACCGCAGATTCTTCAATGACATGGTTCGCTTCTGCTCAGCGGGGGCGCAAGTCCCTTTCGTTTCTATTTCTGTCCCTTTAAACACACATTTCAATATAAGCCCGCCAGTGGCGCGGACTTAAAAGGCATTCCTTTAGAAAAACATGCTACTGTGTTTTATTGGAACATCTGGTCGCGGCCTGAGTGCGTTCCACCCTCTAGAACCATTTATTTGTGTTGCTGCACAAGGAAAGCTTTGATTTTTTTAGTACACTCAAGTTTTTGAGGTAGATCGCCGGGCCCTTTTCTAGCTGCCATTCAAGCTCACGACCAAACTGCGATAAAAATGCATTTTCAGTTATGGTTAGCATATCTGGCATTTGCCTTTACAGACTGCGCTCAACAAATGAACCTTGCAGAAAATGTCTGTAAAACGATCTGGCTATATGTTTCTCCCCAAGCAGTCCTCAAACTAATGCATAAGCTATATGAGCAACATTTCAGGTACATGATTAACACAGTAGATTGGCCTTATCAGCTTTTTTGGTGTCTGATTTTTTTAGAACTAAGGGGCAGAAAGTAACAAACGGTGGTCGAACATAAAAGAACCACAAAGATGGCCGTCATGTGGTTGCGCGCAAGGCACCTGTGAGTTAGCCCAGGACCCATGAATGTAGTCAAGGATACAAGCACCCATATGAGCATTCGGGTGCTCGGGTGCAACCTAACATAAACATCCACTTGCCGTAGGTTAAAAGTTCTGTCTCAGGTCACTGGTGGAACAAAAGGAACAGTTCTTGGCTCGGAAGGGAGAAGGGAAGACAGTTGACGTCCAACCTTATCCTTCTGAATTGAAATAATTGACTCACCTATCCACCACTTAAATCGCTTTCATATTTCACTACACTAATTCAACACTGATCCTTTATGGGTTCCCGAAGTAGCTTGCTACTCGCCGAAAAAGCGCTTTGACGCCTTGGCAGGGGTAGGAAGCTCTATATAAATGCAATTACAATATATACATTCATGCGCGAGGTCTCAGCCTGGTGTAAGGGGCCAGATTGTTTCTCTGGGGATGGGTTCTGTAAGTCACGTCGATTGGTGGGATCTAGTTAGTCTCAATGACGGAATTGACGCCCTTGTTTCCTCAACGTGCGACATCATTCCAGGCAGAGGTTGGGCACTGCCAGATATTTGGATCCCCACTCAACTCCATAGTTCACGACATCCTCAAACTCTGGCTCCGGTTCTTGTCATTGTGCCTACCCACCACTTAAACTGAGGTATGCTGCAGGGCAGGCGCCACCAACCACGGCAGGCAGTGACCATGATTCCTTCACCTCGAGAACGGCGAGGGGCCTACTGGCAAATTGTGACTGGAAATGTTTAAATATTTGGATCTTTGGATTTTCGAAAAATTCGAATCTCACTCGGAGGTGTGATTTCTAGGTGACATTTAATTCAGCTCAAGCTTTCATAGGCACATTCCACGATGTGGCAGGAAGTTTGTTCCTATGTTGCGATGGGCCTTGGATGCCGCGTCCTATTGGGACAGAGGAAGGATCCAATTGGTGGCTGGTGTAAGTGATCTTACAATATGTTTTAACACATACAATGTTTACTACAACTTATGCTGAAGGACATGCCATTCTTTCTACCGCATTGATGGTACACATGAATCTTTCTTCTAGTTTTACCCCAGAACAGGAGCGGCTCGTGCAGGTAAGAGCAGTGAGGCCGGGTTGGGTGGGAATTTGACAGACGAACATGAGGGTAAATTCAATACATTTTTAATGTCCCCTCCTCATCGTCTGTTGATATCGCCCCCCCCAACCCGGCCGGCCGCCCCTCCGCTCTTACCTGCAAGGGACACTCCTGCCCCAGAAATGTGGTCAGTGATTCACTTGTGGTATAACCACTCTGCCACAGAAAGCTCGCTGTTAATCCTCCCTGCAAGGGCAGTCGTTGTCTGTCTTAATTTCAGAATGCAGACCAGGGGTGGCAATTATTTTCTGGAGCTTGAGTATTACCTCCTCTGCTGTGGTGCTAAAGAGGGAACCATTATCAGAGTACTTTACGTCTTCATATACTACCACAAAAGGATGTCTCCAGTTGGTGTCAGAGCATATGTCCGCACTCACTTTGTCCCGTGGCTTGTTGCTCCAAGGTTTAGATTGCATACCTCTATCTATAATGGGTCGAGCAGCACTGATACGCATGTCGATCCTACCTCTTTTTAATTTTCTATTTAATGCAGCACCCTGTGTTATCCAGGTTTCCTTATTTAAAAAAATAGATTCCCTAATATCTTCATTTCTTTGGGCAAAAAAGTCTACCAGACTTGCACTTGGCACTTTATATCTTCCATTTGCACAAGGAGGATTATCCCTCCCTAACATAAGAGAATACTATTTTGCGTCTTTTGCACATCATAGTTTTAGATTTTTCTTTTTAGACACGAATGAGACAGACAACTTTTTTATGAAGAAGATGCTATCAGAGGCAAAGATTATTGATCCAATTAGAGTTACTAAAGACCCAAAAAAGATCCGTTACAAGTCCCTCCAATGGATTTTTAGACAGAAAACCCAGTTCCTGAAATCCAATTCCATTCCTAGGATAAGTAACACAACTGATTTAAACAACCTCAACCTAGGTGAAGAGGGATGCATGGATAGGAAAACAATAAAGCTATGGAAAGAAAACGGTTTTGAAAAAATAGATGACTTCCTGGCTGGTAACAGGTGGAAGACATGGAACCAAGTTGCTAGCCAGGTAAGCCATTCCCATTCCGTTTTGAAATGGTCCTTTTTTATGTTGATTCCAATACTCAGAGAGCTGGATATAGGAAATCTCTATTTTAAAGAAAATATCTCCACAGCACTGAATAACAAATCTCAAAAAAAGATGAGTATTTGGGTTAAAATATTAAAGGAGGACAGGAAACAGGAATCCTCGAGTAAGATTTTTGAGAGGTGGAAAAAAAGGGAGGATATGAAATCAATGAACAAATTTGGGATAAAATAAATAAATTTAATAAAACAATCTTTCGCTGCGCTAATTTTAAGCGCATGCAATTTAATAATAAATGGCTGATTTACAGAACTCCCTCCTATCTCAACAATATCTTTCCACTAGTTCCTGATAAATGCTTCCGATGCGAGGAAAAAGGGACCTGGCAGCATATCGTTTGGGAATGCTCTAAAATCCAACAGCTATGGAGGGAAATTGAAAAATATCTTTCCTCTGAGCTTAAAACTCCTATAATTTTCCAAGATCTAGTCCCGGTTCTTGGTTGCTCAGCGACCAACACTAAATATGATGAATTTCTTTTCATAGCTTCTCTAATTGCTAAATCACTCATATTGCAGTGCTGGAAAACCAATCAAGTACCGACCTTTTAGGCATGGAAGGCTAAATTAATACGAACACAGGGTAGGGAAAGAAAATATGCGCTCAGATCAGGGGCGCTCAAAAAGTATGAAAAGTTCTGGAGTGTTTTTGAATTGTAAAAAATACCTTTATAAACTCTTGTCTGCCTATATGCACTTTTCTTAAGCACCTTTGCACTTTATAATTATTCTTTGCACTTTATAATTAAATTATGGACACTTGATTATTGATTATCCATGTATGACCATATGCCATGTATTACATCAAATCTTTTAAGAATTGTATTGTGTAATGTTGATCTTGTTTCTATGAACTCTCAATAAAAAAATACATAAATAAATAAAAAGGTTTAGATTGCATGGGAGGTGGTCTATCTTCGAATCCTGTGGTCAGGCACATCAGGACATGTTGTTCTACTTCTAGTCTGGCGTCCATGTCGAAGAACCACAGCCCTTTCTAAGTAGGTCCATCGTCATATTTTCCTTAATATAAATTGTTGTGAGCTAGTGCATTATTTTAAGCATCAGGTTGCTCAGTGATGCAATATCTTTGAAGAGCCAGTTCTCTTTAGTTTTAACAATATCTACTTTATTTATGGTTGTTGTAAAGAGTTGCAAACCACCTAGGCAGTTTCAGAGCAATCAGGGAGGGAATTCAAGACAAGGAGAAGGAATAACATAAGTGAAGGAGGAAAAGCAGTCAAATGGACTTCTAACATCTATGAAGAAGCAGAAGAGCTATGGGAAAGCCTTGGTTATAGGAGTCAGATCATATAACTGCTCTTGCATGATGAGGAGTTAACCGGTCTTAGGGATCTGGCCAGCAAGTGAGCAAGAAGAGAGTAATAGGGCAGACGATAAACAATCACAGAACTTGGAAACATTTAAGATATTTATACCTTAATGAAGATGTTTTCATTGATTTCCTGAAGCGTAGCAGTCACATTTGAGTTTCAGATTCTCCAGTAGAGTATTTAACAGGGAGAGGCTTGAAGATCGTGAGATCTACCACCAACTTTCTTATACTGGGTGTGTCTAGTGATGAGTATGCCACAATTGGCCATTATAGACTTGTGGGTAGGTGTAAAGGAAAAAATAGATGGGCAAGACAGCTGGAGCAGAGCCCATATAGCGCTTTGTGGGAGAGCTCTAGTGTTTGGAATAGGAATATATACTTTATTGGCACAGAGTAAAGGGACTTTGAAGTCGGTGGTATGAAGTCTTGTCCTTTCTGGACTGAGTGAAGTTGAGCATGTTTCTGGACTATTTGCAGTTAAAATAGGAGTATCTCGGGGCGTTCTGGATTAAGGCAATTTTATCAGTTCAACAGGACATGATCACTGCAACAACTAATATGATTTTCTGAAAGAGGAGAGAGTCAGGATTTGACTAATAAAAGCCATAGAGCAGAAAGTCGAATTAACTACACTTTTTAATTTGGTGTATGAAAGAGACATCGCAGCCGAACCCCGACACGGTGTTCTACAGGGAGTGGAGGATGCCAAGCGATCCAGGCCAAATGTAATCTTTATAAATTATGGCCAATAAGTCTGTTTTGATGGCAAGGGTTCAGTGTATGCTGCTTTGAAGCATTACTCTAAATTGTTTTTGAAATATTGCACACTGATTGCTTGGAGCATATATTTTTGGCCATCTCTCTCTTTACTCCCTTCAGGCTGTAATGTCTGACACAGCAGTCTCTATGATCATTTACCTTGAAGGATAAGCTCTGGCTGTTCCTTTTTCATGTAGCAGCGCAGATATCTGGAGAGGTGTTCCTTAGGATTAGTCCATGGTTTGTATTATACTGCCATCCACCATTGCAGGAGTTGCAATCTTCATTTCTCTATTCACGGTTGTTAATATGGGCTGTGTAGTGTTGTGAGACTATGTGCGCTAGGATCCTCCTAGTTCTGACTGGACTCAACAGAGGAAATACATAACTTGCTGGGAGGTGTTAAGGTGTGGTTATTAACGGTTGTGATGTAATGAGAAGGAAGTGTGTGATCGTATGCTGAGGAATAAAGAAGTCTGTTACAGAGCTCTGTGTGTGTCGTATTCATTTACATGCTCCCAGGCTGGGGAGGACGCTACAGGCTGGAAGCCTGTAAGAGGGATATGGGTTGCGTGTGGTCTGTGATTACTAAGAATGGGTATAAACTCAGATCAAAGTACTGGCATCCCCACTTAGTCGGGATGGCAGACTTTTCATTCGTAGAATATTATTTTTGGGCTCTCTCAAATTCTGATTGGTGTTGGCTTTGGAGTAAGCGATTCCTTGGTCATCTAACTGAAGAAGCAATATCCCTAGCTCACGGTAATTTGCAAAAACCGCCAATTCTGTGGTATGGTTGAAACTGAAGAAGGCTATCGTGCTTATTTCCAGTAAGGCTGCATTAGTTTTATTAAATACTTGTACTTGAGCAGCACGCCTATTCACTTCTGCAGCTGTTACCAAACAGTTCTCATGAGGGTGGACCTCTTGCAGCAGATGGCAATCCCCAGAGAATTCCCACAATGTGTGTTGGAGAGATGGTCTTTAAGAAATAAAAGCATTTCTTTGTGTAATGTGAGGCCATTCTATTTCAGTCTCTGTCATATCACTGTCAGCCTCGGGTAATGTTTGTCCTTTGTTCTTTCTGCTTGCACTGAATCAGGATCTCATCACTCATGTTGAGCACAATGAAGAGTTGTGCTACAACCTCTTGGATCTTGTTCAGAAATAACTCTGTCACTGAAGACAACTCGAAGCTTAGTCACCGGTGAATCCATAATGTAGTGATGATCCTCAAGTCAGGGTGTAGCAGCATCCGGTGATAACCCATTTTGAGATACAGTTAGGGGAGCCACTCGGATGCATTAGTGTTCATCAGTGTTTTATCAATCTTTTTGTGAGGGTTTTCTCCCGATTGATGGCCGTAAGCAAATGCTCACTTCTATAGGATATTTGGCATTGCATGTGAACTCAGCATTCGAATCCGATGCATGGATCATAGGATTGTTTAGATGATCTAGCCTCTTCCAACCCCTCTAGCTTTCTTTCTCCTTGCTGCCCGGGGTAAATTGGTCCTCACCAGTGCCTTATCAGTGATGCTAACTACAGAGTCAATGTATTTTTAGATGTGTTTGCCCTGGAGCCAGGCAAGACCTTGTAATGGTTCTATGCCAACCATCTGCAGGTATGTGGGCTTGAACCAGGCATGGCAGCGGCGAAGGCTCCAGTTGCCAGCTTTAGGCCGAGGCCATTACATTCACCATACCCCAGTTCATATGAGTACAGTTGTGGCTATTCCTTGTAAAATTACCTGCAATTCGGGTAGCATTGTTGTGCATCCTCTTTTCTCAGGCAGACAGAATCATGACAATGGGGGAGCAGCCAGGGCTAATATACCTAGGCCACGTGCTTCACAGAGCCCCTCCCTGTAGCACATAATAGCTCAGCATGAAAAGTTATATGGACAGTTAAAATAAGAATGTAACCAGACCTGCCTGTGGCCTTGATATTTTATTTTTCACGAGATGTATTTTGGTAGCTCCAACATATCAGGTTTGTAGCTTTATGTGTTATATTATTACATTTTAATGGTCACCGTTCTCTTCTGATTTAAAAATAAAACAACGTTCCTAAAGCATCGGTGCACAGCATGAAGCAGCAGTGTGCAAGCACAGTATTTACAGACCTTATTAGTTCACTATCCACAATTACCACTTAAGTCCAGCATTCTGATGTATTGTAATATTAATTATAATCTGGTTCTTAATGCAGTGCTTTTGGAGACACCTACATGTAGATCTCATCTCTAGAATGTCAAAAAGTACCACTGTTCAGATTTGAGGAGCGCTATGTGCTAGAATCAACCAATCAATCAATCAATCAATCAACCAGGGTTCTTGTAGAGCGCAACTAATCACTTAAGGCATGGGGGTGTTCTGCATTTCACTCGAAGAGCAGGTCTTGAGGTCCTTCCTGAATTGAGGCAGTGGCGGTGATAGTCTGAGGTGCAGTGGTAGGGAGTTCCAGGTCTTCGCAGCGAAAAAGATCTTCCTCTAGCCGAGGGCTTGCGGATTCATGGGATAGTAGTCAGGGTCAGATGGGCAAAGCGAAGATGTCTGTTCAGTGTGTAGAACGAGAGGCAGTGGTTGAGGTATTTAGATCCAATGTTGTGGAAGGCTTTGTAGGCATCTGTGAGGAGCTTGAAGGTGATTCTTCTGTTGCTCGGAGGCCAGTGGAGGTCTCTTAGGTGACCAGTGATGTGTTTTCAGCCAGGGATGTCCAGGATAAGTCTGGAAGAGGTGTTCTGAATGCATTGCAATTTCTTTTGGAGTTTTTGGGTTGTGCCGGTGTAAAGTGTGTTGCCGTAGTCGAGGCATCAGGAATGAAATAGCAGGATTGCTGGACGGCATGGTGAAGATGCATGGTGTGTTACTATGTGAGTCCATTCCTCAACCTCCCTTTTAAAAACTGATGTTTCATGGGCGGCAGCACGATGGCAACAACTGAACTAAACTAAAGCTACATGTACCAGAAACCTCTGAGGTGGCAAATGTAGACCGACCAGGAATAAGTGTGTCTCTGTAACCTAGATTCAAGTTCTTACCGTAGCGGTGCAGTTTTTGGAGCAGTGTGCTCCCAGTACTTGAAATTAAGGGGAGTTGTAGTAGCAATTTAAGAGCGCTCGAAGATCTGGGTTGATCTCACTACTGGAATGACAGGCGATGTTGTATGATAAGATTAAGAAGCATTGACAGCTTTTTTGGGGAGAACATTGTGAGCGCTGTAATATCAGGTTGTATTGCAGTTAACATTTGAGTGCAATGCGCAGGTTCGGATGCGGGTGTCCCAGTATCAGTACAGGGTTGCTGCAGGTCAACATTGTGTTGCATATTGGGAGCTGGTGTTTCAGAACGGACAGAACAAGAGTTCTTGTAGGTCAAGACTGAGGGGCATTGATAGATCTGGGTGTACCTATGCCGGAATAAAGTTAGTGCTCCATTTGACAATTTAAATTTAGGGATACTGAATAGCTGTAGAGGAATCTGAGTATTGGAAGAGGAGAAAGTGCTGCTTGGCAGGATTTTAGTGTATTGGTAGAGAGGAAATAGCACTTACAACGCATGCTTTAGATTGCATGCCATTACAACGCGGTCATTATAATGACCACATTGTTACAATGCGAACCATTACATAGCAAGTTGTTACAATAACTTGCTGTTGGGGACAGAAGGTGTTGGATTTACAATCCAACACCTTGCCTGCTGTTGCACAAACTGGAGTAGGAATAGTACATTTTACTATTCATAATTCCAGCGCGCCCTCTACAGCAAGTCATTGTAACAACTTGTGATGTAATGGTTTGCGTTGTAACAACACGGTCGTTGTAATGATCGCGTTGTAATGGCATGCAATCTAAAGTACGCGTTGTAATGACATATATTCTGGTAGAGGTATTGTGTCTGTTCCCTACAGGATGATATGGCTTTATGACTGGGGACCTTTGGAAAAGCTGTATTACCTCTGAGTAATCAACTAGTAGGTGTGATGTAGGAAAAGACTGAGGTGCAGGAGTCGAGTCATAGTGTCTGTGTCACTATTGGTATGGGATAGGTTGCCGCAGGCCTAATTGTGGTGTTTTGAAAGAACTCTATGCACTGTTCAGTAATAGAATAGCAACCAGGACAGCAGGTCAGGTATGAAGATGTTAGTACAGAGGTGTGTTCTATTACTAGAATGAAACTGGAAATGTCTATGTGGGTGCAAATTTTGGAATAACAGTATGTATGTCATGCGGGACTAAGTACAGTAGAATCACTGGGATTTGAGAGTCTCTGACCTGGATTGGAATCTCAAACTGCTTTTTACAATTAGTAATTTCAAGGAGTTGCGTATGGTTCAAAATACTAAGCTAATAAAGTTTTTGTAGGTAAAGGAGGAGATAGTTTGGTAGAGTTGTGTGATCCCAGTGCTAGGGCTGCCGTATGTAGATTCAAATCGGAGAAAATCTGCCACTTTCACAGAATCCTCATCCAGCTCCAAAGAGCTCAGTCAGAAGGGAACTGCTGCAGCAATTTTCTATCTGTCCAAGTTCCACTGCCAAACAACTGGCTTATATTGGTATTACTGGCAATTTGGGAAGGGCAATAATGTTTGGCAACTATTAGTCAATCAGAATGGTACTCATTTCTGGCCCAAATCAGATTTGTTGAAAAGGTGGCTATGAGAAAGACGATTATTATTTGCGGAGGACACATGCCCATCTCAAGGAATAATAACATGCCTTGCCAGGATGAATCCTCAAAGTCACTCAATTAACCTGAGCTGAATCCCCAGCCAGTAGTTATGGTACAGAGCGACAGGCTTAATTTAGGGCAACTTGTAAATTATTTACGCAGTACCAAAACAGTAATACAGTCAACATACCAAGCAGTAAAAATCCCAAACAGAATTAGAAAGGTAGAGTAAAATATAATAAACAAGATGACATTCAAATGGCAGAAATCTAACAAGGGGAACTGGAGATGTGAATTGTTAAACTTATAAGTAGAAATATCCCAAACAGCACAAAGTGCCAATCATTGTCTTTGGAAGTGGTGGAGTGGGATGTAGGTGCGATTTAAGGCTCACTGGGATGGAGCCCTGGTTGGATACAACATAACAGGTGGATTGATATTGGTAACAGTGGGGAAAGCAAACAGTTGGAAAACATTTATTAGTCCCTCTTCAGAAAGGGGCTTTGTCACTTTTCTGAAGAAAAGCAAAGACATTTCATATAAGAGTCAATGCAGAAAGAAACTTGTCACTTTTTGAAGAGAAAGATTTGTCCTGAGCTAGCTGTTGCTGAAATTCTAGCCGCCGTTGTGACTTCGAAGGCCGGGTACTTGAAGCAGGTTGGTCCCACTGGAGCTCTGGTCTTTTGGAGATTTTTCACTCAAAATTCTCTAAGTCCCAAAGTAAAAAGGGGCATAGTTGTTTGTTCAAAAGTCTGGAATGACAAAGTGAAATTTAATCCAATGCTGTTGAACTGTCAGACAAATACTTTTCCCATGGGTCCCCCTGAAGCTCTGGATGAAAAGTTTTTGGGGTGTCCAAACAACATCAGGAGTAGACTTAAGGCAACCAAGACCTCAGTGGAGGGCACTTATGAGACCAAACGAGTGTCAAGATGAGGCCAACAGATATGTCCAGTCCAAACCAGTTGTCACTGGTCACCTAAGTACTTCAGGGAAAATGCCTCTAGCAGCTTGTTGTGTCCCTGTAGCCACACAGGAGGTCCACCAACTGACCATTGGAGTCTACTTCATGGTCCTTGTACAAAAGGGATAAGGTTCAGTCCTTCAGAGCTTCTCTCAGGTCACAGACAGTAGGCCCAGTCCTCTTGTAATCTTTCACAGGTCCAGAAAGTGTTCTGAGGATGGTATGTTGGGGTGCCACATTTATGCCTGGTGGCAAGCTGATGTGTTGGAGTGCCTCATGGGCACTCCCTGACCATTTCAACCATTAGGGCAAAAGATCACGGGCCACCCTAACTACCTTTTCAGCAGTTTCTGTTTATCCTATGACATATAGGGGCATATGTATCAAATGATTTTGTATTTGCGAACGCTGTGAATTGCAAAAAAAGCAGCGTTTGCGAATACAAAATCGCAAAACACGATGTATGAGCCATTTTCGCATCGCATTATTAAGGAATCTCTAATTTTGCGATTTCTTAATTTTGCGTAAGCATTTAAGGAATCGCAAATTGCGATTCCTTAAATGCTATGTAACAAGTACCCAAGTTGTGCGATTTTTCCTTAAGAAATCGCAAATTACCACCAACTCCAAGTTGGTGGTAATTTGCGATTTCTTTGAAAAATGCACGTTTGGCATTTTTCAAAGTGCCACGTGGCGCACATACATGCCCTTAGGGCATGTATGTGCGCCATATGCACACACATGCTCATTTCAGGGGTGCTTTAGGGTGTCCTTATGACACCCTTGCACCCTTGAAATTATTCTCAATTTGCGATTCTCTAATTGCGAATCGCAAATTGAGAATGACTTCCCATTCATTCCTATGGGCCTCCTGGAGGTGTTCCTTAACTGCGATTTCGCAATTTGCTAATCGCAAATAAGGAATAACAAGAAATCGCAAAATACATCCCGTTTTGCAATGACCAAATAGTGATTCTCAAAAAATCGCTATTTAAGAATCGCAATAACGGATTTTGATACATATGCCCCATAATCCCACAGTGCCCCATACTCTCAAAACCCAAGATTGAGAACCCCTTTTCCACATGTACAGAGCGTGTGTGCCCACCTAGAGGTGGGACTAGGGTAATGAGCAGTCCTCTCCTTTATGGTCACTCAAAATCTGTTTTGTGGGTAGTTTTCCTCCAACTAACTAGTTTGGTGCAAGCATAACTTTGGGTACAAAAGCTGGCCTGTTCAGGTGTCACCTATCATTTGTTTATCACAGGGCAGTTCCATCTGAAGTTAAAAACCTTCACAGTCTCAGGCCATGTCATGGGAGCAATTTTTACACCTCTTGCATACCTCATTCAGGCCAAGTACAGGATGGGCTGTGGCTGGAGAACAAATGCAAACTAGCATCCAAAAGCTACAGCAGAGTACAGGTAAGTTTCCAAAAGTTTAATTTCCCATATATTTAATATAAATCTGTCTTCACCATTAGAATTTCATTGAATATAAAAATAAGTGTTTTAATGGAGTTTGTAGCTCGTACAGATCAAAATGTATATATTGAAGTGTATAATTAATACTTTGACTCTCCACCCGTGATCCAGTTCCAGCCTGACCAGTGACAGTTTTAGGTCTAGTCACTCGGGGAACATGTAATATCTAATGTCACACATGTTCCACTCATATTTATGCACCCTACCTTGTGAGCAGCAAGGTGCCCTTGATGTTGATTTTCTCACTTTTTAAAATCAGGTTATCCTACTTGTCAAAAAGTTCAAACTGCTATCAGACTGTACATGGTAGGCACAAAGTTATATTTTCACTGACACTCTAGTGGATGGCACTGTAGTTGCGGCAGTGCACTGGTGGTATTTAACTTCCATGCCCTGATACAGTTTGTAGACCTTTGTTAGCAGGGCTAACAGTGCACAGAGGTCCAAGTTCAGCAAAAACACAGTCCAGAAAAAGGCAAAAAATCTGTGGTGGCCACGTAGCAAAGGCGAATTTCCTACAGTAGCAAATTAGATTTCAGAAATAATAGCAATCTGTTTGGACCTTAATGTTAAGATCACTTGCATTGGCTAGAACCAGTCAGAATTATTTGGGCAGTTAGCACCTCTCTGGAATGCATTTTTTGGTACAGGGAGATGTGAAATACCTGGACTCAGGTCGTTTTCTATGTCTGAGAACCAAAATCTGCTTATTACTTTAGTTTGCCTGCTGTGCAGATTTTGGTGTGTTTTAACCCAATTCCCTGTGAAGGGCAGTTAAAAAGTGTATTGTGTATTGTTCATTGTGTGGCTAATTGTATCACCTATCTGTAGTTAGGAGGGCCCAATTAAAAGTTTTGCTCCGGGCCCATAAAAGCTTCTGACAGCATTGATTGCAGAGATTAAATGTGTTTCCTTTTCAGTTCCTTCCTCTGTCCAATCCTCGAAATAATGCTTGTCTCCATAATTAACTTGGTGTATTTCCACTCTTTAAGTATTGGGTTGGTTCGAACCTGGTGCTCTGAAAGGGGTTGTTCTTTCTGCAGTTAAAACACATCTTTCGTCAGGCAATCCTCTTGGTGAGATGGTTTGTTTCAGCAGTATCTGCAGATGCAGAAGTTTTACTGGGGTAGCGATCACTGTGATGGTCACTTTTTACCCTCCGGACAATTACTTCATAGTACCTTTCAGGTGTGTCTTCCTTGATGGTGGCCATGATAAATGCAATTTCAATATCTGCATCCCAGGCCTGATACAACTTGGTGCCTCTGCCCAGCGCTAGTGAGAAAGTGCACTTTGATATCCTGAGTCTTTCGGGCATTGAGGTTTCAACTGTGATGAAGAGCATTCCCCATTCAAGGTATTCACAACTAGAGGCATGCCTACCAGCTTTTGCAGGCTTGATAAAGCACAACACAAAGGGGCACATGCATCGAGCAAATTTTGCGATCTCAAACAGTGCGATTCGCAAAAATCAGCCATTTGTGATCGCAAAATGTCTTTTTGCTATGCATGAACGTTTTTGGATTCGCAATTGAGGTAATCGCAAAATCGTGCGATTACCTAAATTGCGAATGCAAATAGGGAATGGCAATTTGCAAGAAGCCTTTTCTAAATGCGAACTGTGCAGTCAGGAAACACTAACAGCTAGATTCATGAACGAAAAATCGGCTCACAAAGGGCCAGATTCTCAGAATTTCTGCATTTGGGATTCATCATCCCAAATGCAAAAATCGCTATTTGCGAAATCGCATATTTGCGAGGAATTGCATTTAAGGAATCTCTATTTGAGATTCCTTAAATGCAATTCATGAAACTTTTAAAATATGCGAATTCGCAATTTCCTGCCGCTATTTACCACGAAGTCTGACTTCGTGGTAAATAGCGAAAACTTAGAAAAATGCACTTTAGTGCATTTTTCTAAGTGGTATGTCACACACACACATGTCCTTTGGACATGTGTGTGCGCAACATCAGGCAACATTTCCATTTCAGGGGTGCTACAGGGTGTCCTTTGGACACCCCTGGCACCCTTGAAATCGCATCCTTATTTGCGATTAGCAAATTGCTAATCGCAAAGAAGGAATAACTCCCCATTCATTCCTATGGGCCTGTAGGCCCATAGGAATGAATGGGAAGTTATTCCTTCTTTGCGATTAGCAATTTGCTAATCGCAAATAAGGATGATGTAGGAATCGCAATATTTTGTGCCATTCCTACATGAATCTCGTTTTGCAAGTCCTTAATAGCGATTCCTTAATAATCGCTATTAAGGACTCGCAAAACGGGACTATGATGAATCTAGCTGTAATTAACATCAATTTGAAGTTGATGTTAACCATGTGCATACTTTCAAAAATGCACAAAACTGCATTTTTAAAAGTGCCATGAAAAGAGAGAAAAAGAAAGACATAACACTAGGGATGACAACACGCTCATAAACGACCTAGAGACAAAGGGCTGACATTAAAGTGCAAAGTGAGTCACCATTGTCAATTTATCATGCTGAGATTTATCTGTACCAGAATGCAATGTACTACTCAAGGGTTTTGGTTTCTGTCCCACCCAATTGGGTGATCCAATATATCTTCTAATTTACTTGCATAGGGCATGTGTGCGAATTACATGTGCACATTTATTTTCAGGGGCATCTGAGGGAAGCATTAGGCCCGCGGGCAACCTTGCCTCAGCATTACCTAATTTGCAATGACCAATTAGGTAATCGCAATTTAGGCAATACATGACAATTCCCACCTATGGGCCTTGAGACCTATAGGAAAGAATGGAGTCGCAATAGCAAATAGCAATTCTCTAATTGCAATTGCGATTCTTAAGGAATCGCAATTAGAGAATCGCTATTTGCACCCTTAATTGATGCATTGTATTTTGCGATTACCAAATAGCTATTTCTTAAAAATCACTATTTGGTAATCGCAAAAATGAAGTAGGATGCATGTGCCCCAAAAAGAAGATGTACGGAATGCTGAACATTGTCAAAAATTCACCCACAGCCACAGATCTGGGTTTAGTCTATCGTTATTTTATTCACATCGCCATTCCAGTTTGGACCCAGCCATATGAAAGTCAGCCTTGACCCTCCTCCCCATGGAAACAGTCCAGCTGAAACTGCCAGGCCGGATCCTCCCTGGACCGGTTTGGGGGAATCCCCCTTCTTCAGCCAGGCTAGCTTGAAACTAGTGGCTAGTGAGCACAGGACACATGTCTGGGCTTACCCTTCCCACTTAGAGTGAAATTGCAACACAAAAAGATGTTGGACAGAATCCTGAACATTGTCAAACACTCACCCCCAGTCCCAGATCTGAGTTTAATCCATCATTATTTTGTTCAGCACGCCATTCCAGTTTGGACCCAGCCATATGCAACTTAGCCCTGACCCTTCTCCCCATGGGAACAGTCCAGCCCACACTGCCAGGCCGGGTCCTCCCTGGACCAGAAAACAAGCATCCTGAAACCTGTTTCAGGGTATCACCCATCATCAGTCAGGCAAACTTGAAAACGGTAGTGTATCGATCATAAGACTCACGTCTGGGCATACCCTTCCCATTCAGGCTGAAATTGCAACTCAAAAAGATGATGGACGGAATGCTGAACATTGTCAAACATTCACCCCCGCAGTCACAGATCTGTGTTTAATCCATTGTTATTCTGCTCACCATGCCTTTCCAGTTTGGACCCAGCCATATGCAAATAAGTATTGATCCTGTTTCCCATGGGAACAGGTGAGCCAAAAAATGATGGTTTTAACACAGATCTGTGACTGGGTGTGAATGTTTGACGATGTTCAGCATTCCGTCCATCATCTTTTTGTGGTGGTATAGTCGCTCTAAGTGGGAAGGGTATGCTCAGACATATGTCTGTGCTCTCCGTGCCACTGGATTCAAGCTAGCCTGGCTGATGAGGGGTGATAATCCAAAACCGGTCACAGGTTGCTTGTTTTCAGTCCACTGAGGACCTGGGCTGGTGGTTTGGGCTGGACTGTTCCTATGGGGAGCAGGGTCAAGACTGATTTTCATATGGCTGGGTCCAAACTGGGGCGGCATGGTGAGCAGAAAAACAATGGATTTAATCCAGATCTGTGACTGGCGGTGAATGTTTGACAATGTTTAGCATTCGGTTCATCATCTTTTTGTGTCGCATAAAACAGATCCATCAATTTCATGGGAGAATGATGTCCTACCTGCAGGAAGGAAAGGTTTGCTAGTCAGGTTGATCAATGGTGCAATGGAAGCATTTTGTACATTCATGGCTGTTTGAAAATTATCTCCAACTCTGGCACACGGCCAGGTCAGGAACATTTTCACCAGTTCTTCCTCTGTGTACTGAAACTGCATGGGCTGCTTCACATCCCAATCCATTTACTTTGTGCTATTTGCATTATCTGCAGTCTTGTTAGCCAGTAGCTCAATCTGAGGAATTTATGTGTGAGGAGAATGCAAGAAGGGATAATAGTACATCACCCTCATCCAGGCATTCAATGCCATTGCCATGCTTTGGAACATTGCTTGACACTTTTCTGTGTCTTCTGCACTGTGTATAGTATTGTGTGTCTAATCCAGCACCAGTTGTTAGATTCGACCTCGGGGAGGTGGCAGGGGATTTTTAACTTTATGGATTGAGAAAGTGGTATTGTACTGTGGTCAGATGCACAGAAGACAAGTCTCCGATTGCCACTACACGACTGCCAGGCCATATGAAGGAGACCCCTTTTTCTATGCCTGTGGACCGGCAAGAGTTCATGTATGCATTCAACCTCTGACTATTTGACTTCACAATAAAGACTTTTTGCAACACAACACTACACTCTGAAATTTGTTAGGTTTGCCTGTGATCTAAGATGAAAAGGCATTAGGTTCGAAAGAATGGAGGGAGCCTGACCAAAGCTTCCACCTCCCAGGAGGCTTTGTGAATCTTTGGAACTTCCATAGTCTTAGAATGGGTGACGTGCAATTTCTTTTTTTTGGTGATGTGCCAGGACATTTTTTCCCCTCAAGTAGGCTGGGCCCTGTTCATTCAAGGCCTTGTGGGCAATGCAAAGTGCTTTAAAAGCCACCCTGCTCTTGATTGGCAGCCATTGTAGCTCTGTGAACACCTTAGCCACTGATTCGTTTTTCTTTAAATGTTTCAGCAGCCATGTGGTTGAGTTTTGCAGTCTTTGATCTTTGTTAACAGTCCTTAATGCATGCCAAGGTAAATGGTGTTGCAATAGTATAAACGTTATAGTATTATGAAAACCACCACGTAGTCTGCAGGTCTAAGGGAATGAAAGGTATGACTTTTTAAAGACTTACAACTGATAGAACAGGGTGAAATTAGATGGTTGGTCTGTTCCTTGAAGGTGAGTTGCGAATCGAAAAGCACTTCAAGGTTTCCTACTTTGGAAACAAGAGAGGGACGTGGGTTAAGGTTAGCAGGTCACCATGATGAGTTCTGAAAAAGACGAGTCAGACCCAAAAGGAGTACCTCTATCTTATCAGAGTACAGCTTCAGACACTGATTATTCATCCAGCTGACGATGGTTGACATGCAGTTTCTGAATCTCCCGGCAACTTCCTCCACATTGGTGTGGATGGAGATTACAAATTGCGTATCATCAGCATATGAGATTGTGTTGAAACCTAAATCTAATCAGGTCAGCCAATGGGGAAACATAGATGTTAAACAGTGTGGGACTTAATAAAGATCCCTGTGGGACCCCACACAGCAGAGCGAAAGTATTGGAAATAAAATCTCTGCAAGAGACAGATTGCCTTCTGTCACTCCGAAATGAGACCAGGAGATTCAGCGCAGTGTCCCTGACACCTATAGAACTTTGTGACTAACAGTGTCAAAAGCTGCAGATAGGTCCAAAAGGACCACTGCAACCTTGCCACCTGAATCCATTATCCCCTGAATTTCCTCTGTTAATGCTACTAGGGCCGATTCAGTACTATGGGACTTCCTGAGGCCAAATTGTGAGCCATCCAGAATCCCATTCTTCCCCAAGAATTTGGAGAGTGCCGTAGTGAGAAGTTTTTCTAGTATGTTTGCTGGAAATGGCAGATTGGCAATAGGGCGGTAGTTCCTCAGCATACTGGGATCTAAGGTATCCTTCTTCAATTGAGGAAGGACCGAAAAATTTCCAATTTGTAGGAAAAACACCTGAGGTCAGAATATTATTCAATAGAATAGTAAGTGTAGAGGCTAGGCTGTGGACCTTATGATGGACATTTTTTACTGGACTGGGGTCTGGAGGAGCACCTGAATTGGTGAGTTTGATCATCTGAGCCATCGCATCGGTTGTCATGGGGGGGAAGTTACTTAAGAGTGGAATATTTTTAGCGGGAAGTATGGTGCTCAGACTTGGAGTTGTTTTCTGAATGTCTGTCTGAACTAGAGTCAATGTGCCAAGTCACACACAGGAAAGGTGGGAATTAGTCAGATTCAGGGACTCTCATACTTGGCACCGTTTTATGGCAAAGAGAGGTAGGATTTTGTAACTGAGGTTGCCTGACTCCAGTTTAAGTTCTTCTTCTGCAAATGTTTTCCTCTACAACGCCCTATTTACAGTAACATCCAAACATCTACATTGACTATGCCAACTAATGCTCATAGTATATTCTAAACACCTGACACATTCTACATTTCATTTACCAAACAACATTCTACCTGTACATTCGCTGGCCAAGGATACCACAGATTTTTCAAGTTTCAAGCATGCTATTTGCATAACTAGGGCATGATAGGAAATAACATCACAACATAAAGCTGATCAAGAAGTCACAGGAAATTATCTCACAGAACATATGACCGAGATCAGATTTTAGTTTTGCTATTTTCTGTCCAACTTGTAGTCAGTGACCACAGTTGATCTTAAGGCTTACCCTTGTCTTATGTCCACTTCTATTTGGCCCTTGTCTCAGTGCCAGTGTGGAAATTCCCAGCCTTCTCGATACTTTATGGTCTCCAGTTCACCCATCCTCACTCAGGTATCATAAGCGGGTATGTCATTAGTATTAATTAGAAGGTGGACAAAGAAGTAATGGAAGAAAGAAGAAGGCATGCAAAGAGGAGGTACGATAAGAACGATAGAATAGGAGGCATGAGATGAGATAAAACAGAGAGTAGGCGGGACGGTAGCAAGAACAAGAATAAATGTCAGGAAGAAAGAATGAGGTGCATGGAAAAGGGGGAGAGAAGGAAAGCCTGGGTGGGGGGTCACACAGGAAAGGAAATAAGACAAGAAACTGAGAAGAGCAAGAAAAGTGAGATAGGGAGAGAGAAGAGGGAGGGGGACATGATGTATACAAGGAAATAAGATCGAAGAGACCAATTGTAAGAAGTAGGGAGCCGAAGAAAAGAGGGAGTGTAGATGATATGGTTAGAGAAATGAAGAGATGAATGAAGAGGAAGAATGGGAGAGAAGAAGAAAGGAGGTGGAGATGGAAAATGAAAGGCACTGGAATGGAGAATGAGATACAATGGTTTGAGGTTAAAAGAGAAGAAAATATGGTGCACATACAGGGACACTGCTGTCTCTGAGGGTGCATTTGCAAGGGGGTATCGACCCATGCTACTAAGAGAGAAAACTTAAACTCTGCACCAGTGCCTATTATGAACATTGGCGTAGAGGCAGAGAGACTATCAGGAGGTGAACTGACTACGCCAGAAAGAAGTGCATGTCCAAAAAGCAACTCCTAAAAGGGGGTAAAGGGAAACTCATGGACTGCTCAAGACTTTCTCCTGCAGGCTGGTGCTGTCACTCATGGTACTCGCCTGCAGTGATCACTACCCCAATTATGGATCACTGCCCCCGAGGGCAGTGCATTATCTTGTAATAGGGCGCACTGTCCCTGCATCTGCATGGTACACCTAGTTGAAGGTATGCCACAATGCAAGCAGGGAGAGTGCACCTTTTGTATAATAGGCTCCCCTGTGTGCCGCCCTGAAGAGCTCACCCGCTGCTGAGGCAGGCATATCACCTTGAACCCCTGCTTTAGTTGCCCCTTAGACAAAACCTCTCCCGGATGCCTATTCCGCGACAACCTTAAGGTCATTTAACCCCTGGCTGTGCCAAATCATGTTTTTTGCGTTTTTGCAGATTGAAGGCGGGAATTGCTATGGGTTGCCTTAGCCTTATAAAAATAAGCAGGAATGCAGGCAAACATTGGTAATGGGCAGAGCTCTCAAAAATAGGTAGCCAAGCTCCTACCTAATCAGTAGGGTTGCCCATGGGCTGTTATACTCAGTATAGTATCTTTGAAGGACTGGTAAAACTTTAAATCCTTGTTCTGCCCTTCTTGCCTCCTGGTCCGGAGAATAAGGCCAGCCACAATCTGGCATGAACCCCTGTCCCAGGGTGACACCAGGCTACATGCAATCGGCCTTCCGCCATTGTGCACACCATACTGCGCCCACAGTTACTCCTTCGAAGACCTATGCTCCGGAAGTTATCCTTCCTGAAAGGATACATGCCACAGCCCATGGCCTGGCTGCAACTCATTTACCAGGCTACGTGCAACTTGTACAGTATATTCACTTGTGACTGAAAATAAGCCTTCTGCTCTTGTCGTTCACCTGTTTTATTATCAAAAGAGACATTTCAGAATAGCACCTGACTAGCTGCTTTACATTATTTTAGTCACGGCGGCTCGCACCCGTCTCAGCAACCTGTTAACTACGTGTGTACATTAACACTGTGCCCTGCATAACTTATGGATAGTTCTAACACTGATTTACAAATACATTGTCTGTGACGTTTGTGAAGGGCAAATATAGAGCACACGCTTTTTTTGCATGTATGGTGCCTAAATGCAAAGTGTGACACCCTGCCTCATGATTCTACAGAAAACAACTCAGATAAGTGCAGAGCATTTCTTTTCTTACTACTGTTGAGATTATGTTTAATGTTGGTATATTAGAAGCCTTCATTCCAGTATGGATTATAGCACAGTTAGGGCCAGATGTAGGTAAATCTGATTTACCGACTCTAGAATACCGAATTTTACCGATTCGGTATTCTAGAATCAGTAAATCAGATGTAGGTAAAAATTCAGTAATATTTACCGAATCTGTATGATTCAGTAATTACCGAATCGGTAATTGCCATTGATTCCTATGGGCCTACAGGCCCAATTGCCATTGATTCCTATGGGCCTACAGGCCCATAGGAATCAATGTCAATTACCGAATCGGTAAATACCGATTCTGTAAAATTACCGATTTTGCAAGGGGAACAGAGTGTCACTTTGACACCCTGTTGCACCCCTATTATTGTGGCTTGTGTGCCATGTGACACACATACATGCCCTTAGGGCATGTATGTGTGCCACATGGTACAGGTGTACATGCACAGATGTGCATGTACACAGGAATTCGTTACTTACCATGCAATAATTTTACATTGTAAATAACGAATCGGTGATGGCCTGTGGCACTGTTTGAAGTGCCACCTACATCTGGATTTACCGATTCGGTAAATTTACTGATTCTGTATTTTACAGAATCGGTAAATTTACCGAATCGGTAATAATACCGATTCTGTAAATATAAGGCCTCCTACATGTCAAACACCAAATACCGGTCGGTTTGGCGACCTACATCTGGCCCTTAGTGTCTTGTACAAATGCTGCATATCAGGTATCGCATTGTAGCGTACATAAACTAGGTCCTCACTTTGGGCCTGTATCCATCAGCACCGCCCCAAAGCTGCTAAAATTAAAGAAACTGTTGAAGATGCTCTTCTTCAAACAAGCAGTGGCAAAGCCAATAGGTCTCGCCTATACAAGAGCTATTGGCTTTGCCAATGCTTTTTAGCCAAGTTCTACGCCAGTGTGGATGCTGCTCAGCATGGCTAAAAGTTAGTGGTGCTGGGGAGAGTGTCATAGGGTGGAGTGGCATAGAGTGAAGTAGTGTAGAGTAGAATGGAGTGGAGTACAGTCGAGTAGAATGGAGTGGAATAGAATGGAGTGGAGTGGTGAAAAGCGGAGTGGCACAGAGTTGAGTTGCATAGAGTACAGTAAAATGGCATAGAGTGGAGTAAAGCAGAGTGGCGTACAGTGAAGTACAGGGTCATAGAGCGGATGAGGATACAGTGGCATAAAGTGGTGTAGACAGTTTTAGAGTGGAGTAGCATAGAGTTGAGTAGAGTGTCATAGAGTTGAGTAGAGTATTGTGGAGTTGAGTAGAGTGTTGTGGAGTGGCATAGATTGGAGTGGGATATAGTGGAGTAGAGTGGAGTAAAGTGGCATGGAGTGGAGTGGTGTGAAATAAAATAAAATGTTATAGAGTGAAGTGCCATAGAGTGGGATGTTGTGGTGGGTGGAGTAGAGTGTCATGGAGTAGTATGCTGTAGAGTGGAGTGGCATAGTGTGGGGTAGAGTGCAGTGGAGAGGCATGGAGTGGTGTAGAGTGGATTAGCATAGACTGAAGTAAAGCAGTGTAGAGTAGAGGGTCGTAGAGTGCTATAGAGTGGAGTACAGTGGAGAAGAGTGTTGTAGAGTGGAGTGGCATAGCGTGGAGCAGAGTGGCGCATGGTGGAGTAGCATAGAGTGCAGTGGCATAGAGTGAAGTGGAGTGGAGTTGAGTGGCATAGAGTAAAGCAGAGCGTCGTACAGAGGAGCGTCATAGAGTGGCATAGAGTAGAGTAGAGTGCCGCAGAGTGGGGTGGAGTAGAATGTTGTAAAGTGGAGTGGGGTAGAGTGGATTATGCATGGTGTGGTAGCACTCTGCCGTTACAGACAACACATTCTTATTTGCATTTACCATTATATTTGCACAGGAATACATTTTAGTGATAAAACTATACAGCGCACAAACGAAAATGTGTGGAAATCGGCATTACCTAGAGTACTGATTAGTTTTAATTGTATTAAAATATTTGGTTCCAGCACTTTTAAAATTGTAAAAATATTTGCTTCATTTGTGCTGTCTTATTTTTGAGGTATTCTAAAATATTTGTACAGTTTATTTGTTGGCATTTAAATGTTGCTGTGTGCTAGAATACAGTAACATCTTAAAGCCTTTCCCACTACCAGTACCCAGCAAGACTGTCACATATATCCTCTCACTTTCTGCAGTCAGAGAAAGAGAAGTAAACAACAATCTTCCTGAAGACAGAGACTGACATTTGACCTCTGTCTTTGAATGCACAGCAAAAAGTGGCAAGAGAAAAACAAATTTTAAAGGCCAATGTATTGCTCATTAAATTCTGAACTCCGCCATGCCTACTTCCAGCACCCATCGCATGGGTGTGAAATTCAGGAAGAGAATTGTTTAAGTTATGCTATTAGTAAAGAGCACAGATCAAAATAAACAAGCTTGTACACAGAACATTATTCCTCATAGGCAAGCAGGATTGATGAACTGGTAGTAGCAGGAAAGATAAGTAGAATCAGTGAAGCAGACAGATAGGAAGAAGGAAACCTCTTCCAAGAAATACATCACATTTTCTGTTTCCTGAACTAGCTTTCAAACACTGAAAACACATGTAGTCTAGTAGACTGCCCCACAAAAAAAGAAAAAAGTCCCCAGAAAGCAAGCACTCTTGGTAGAATGTAAGGAGCCAATCAGAGAGGTGGTAAACAAACTATGCTTCATGGGAGGAACAAACACCACCTGGACAGCCTAATACAAATAAAGTCAGCTAATAGAAAATAAGCAAATGTGGATAACAAAAGGCAAAACCAATGGTAAGCAATAGGTGAAAGGCATTCCTAGGTCAGCTGTTTCAAGTCACCAATATGTCTTTCACAACCATCCAGCTGTGTTGCCTTTTAGGCGTCGACCTAAAAAGACTGGATTGCAATACATTAACAGTCCACCAATCAAATAGCTCTCCTGTCACTTGTTGACTTTATGCTTGTCGTTGGCTATACAGCATTCCATTGATTTATGGCTAGGTACCCATTATAGAAATTTAACATACAAGTACATATAAGTTGGTGCACAGTGCAAAAATGAGTGCAAAGACATCTGTGCCCGTTTTTGCATTTCTAACTTACTCGTTCAGTGCACACTGTGGACTCTGTTGTGCTGCGTGACTGTTGCGTAGTTGCGCATTGCCGTGCCGTACCGTGACCCGGGAGCCCCCACGTGACCGAAGATCCGCAAGAGCCGCGAGTGCAGCGGAATAGCGGAATAGAAGCAAGAAGCTTGGACACGGCCCGGCATAGTGCGGCATAGCGCCATTGTGGCCGCTCGGCCCCCCGACTCCCCCCCCCTACTGCAATAGCGCTGGTGTGGGAAGAAGCGGTGTCCAGTGAGTTGGAATCCTCCCGTCGCCCGCCGCAGCGCAGCCCCACAGCGCGAGCCTGCAGTGAGTGGAAAAGAAAGGGAGGGGCTGGCTTAAATCGGAGGACAGCGCTGAAAAAGGCGCAAGAGGCCCCAGGTACCTGAAGAGCTAAGGAGAGGAAAAGGCCTCACAAGGGCAAGCAGCAAACGGGCTCGGGCACGGTACAGGCTATTTACAAGCACAACAGAGGTAAGTGGGGTAAAGGGTGTCTCTTTGCTCCCTCCCCCTTTTTTATGCTATCTTTTCACTGATGCAAATAGTTCGCCTCAGTTCTAAGTGCAGTGTCTAGGGCTGAGGGGCTTGAATCAGCCGGAACTAAGCGTTGTCGTATCTTTAAGGCCCACCTGATGGCGCCAAGGAAGAACAAAAGTGTTTTGGGACAAGCAAAGGCAAAGACAAAGTCTTCTAAAAAAACCCCAATGGACCTAAACTCGTCAGGAGGAAGCTCGGTGGACCCTGGGTCAAAACCAAAATCTAAACGTATCCAAAAGGAAAAAGAGAAAATACCCAATAAGCAATCGCAAGTGGGACATATGGGTGGTAAAGCTTCAAACCCTCTGAAAGACTTTGTGGGAAAACATTTCAAAAGGGTCTTCTCTCCATTTAAGCCCCTCGTACCGGACCTGGAATCAGCCGAGGGGGAATCTTGGAAGGGAGGCTCCTCTGTCATTTTTGATTTCCAAATGGTGGACCCTGATAATCTAATTAATCAATCACTACAGTTTTTAACAACTCACATTGGTACTACAATGTCACCCCGGTTATCCTCGTCCCCAAAGCTGTCTTTGCTCCACGACTCTAAGGAAGTAAATAGTGAATTCCAAGGACATGAGGAGGAAGATGACTTGGATCTGAACGACTTGGTTCTGAATGGAAACTCGAAAGGTCATGACGAGCACGAAGAGCATACTTTAGGGTCCAAGGGCACTAAAGACTTTAATCAATTTTTACAGTTGAATCCGGAGTCCTCTACAAATCCGGCCTCCTCAATGCTGGATCTGATATTAATATTGCAAAAAACTCTCCAGGGAATCCTTGAAGTGACAATGTTAAATCATGATACACTAAAAACACAGAATTCGCACCTCTTAAAAATCCAGGGTGAACTACAAGGAATCAAGAGTCAAATGCCCTTAATGCTTAGACCAGTCCCTGACCCTGAACATACAACTCCAATTGGGAGGGAAGTTGGGAACAAAGAACCCCCAGCTGTAACCCCAATTGTGATGGAGGTTGGGAACATAGAACCCCCAGATGTAAATCATGAAGTGTACATCTCAAAATGGCCTATGCTGATAAAAAGAAGGGGTGTATATAAGAGTCATACTTTATCACGACAGGGGAGACCTATTAGTGGAGATATGCAAAGAAAGAGTAAAGGCAGAGTAGTGAGAAAAAGGATCAAGCTGGAGGAATCATTAGATGTAACGGAACAAGTGCCAAAACGTAAACCTCAAAAAAATAAGAGAGAGAGAGTGAGCAATGCAAGAATGGGAAGCACAGAGAAGCCAGCAATGAATCGAGTAATAAATGATAATGGCAGTAGGAAACAAAATAACAAGGGGATACAACTTAACGAGAAAGCCTATGAGGTTAAAACTAAATTACAACAACCACTTAGAGGGTCAAAGGCAAATGGAATGGAGTCTAAAGGAAATCAATGGCTGTATTTTGAGCAAGTAAAAATGGGAAGTGGAGGGAAAAAAAATGAAGAAGAGTTCGTACTTAAATAAAGCACTTCTCCTTAATTCTTTCGCCCATTGCCCCACCCTGAAAGGAATCTGCACAAATGATCTTAAACAGGTGGGCTTCCAAACAACCTTTGATGGAAAAGAGCTTACTAAGGTACAAGTTTACTCTGAGTTGGTAAAAATAGCCATTGAACGAGCGGGTAGTGAGATATTAAAAGCAGGGATTCGGCTAGTACCTATTGAAGAAGTAGGGGCTGAAGAAAGTGCTCAGCAAGGAAAAGATTTCTTAAAGTACCATGCAGGTCTTGGTAAAAGGCAAGTAAGATTTGTAGAAAGAGGTTTAGGGAAAGGCCCGGGAAACCTTAATATTATAATAAATAATTCTGCTCCGGAGGACTCTTGGAAGAACTGGAGCCTTAATACTAGCCTCCCAGGACCTTCCCAGCGGTACCTAGAGGAATCTGATAGGTTTGGGCTCCTTAGTGACGTAGAATAGGTAAAGGGCAGCCACATGGCTTAAAAATGGTCTCCTGGAATATAAATGGTCTGGGAAACCAAATAAAACTTGAAAAGCTAAAAGATCTGGCAAAAAATAATGTGATCATCTGCATCCAGGAGACCTGGCTATGTGGCGAGCCCCCTGCAGTGGATGGGTTCTGTCAAGCCTATCGACCGGCAGTAAAATCTAGATCAGGACGCCCGGCAGGGGGTTTATTGACTTTACTATCTACAAATTTAGTGAAAAATTTCTCCCGGCTCACTGTAACATGTAAATGGCTGCTCTGCTGTAGAATAACTTTGATGGCAGTCGGTAATAAGAAAGAAAATGTGCTGATTCTAAATGTATATATGCAATGGGGGGCCAAGGAGGAATACAGATTTGAAATTAAACTTTTTAAAAATGATTTAGATTCATTGTGTGAAAAGTACGATTCAGATTTGATTTTGTTGGTAAGAGATTTTAATCATAAACTTAACCCTAAGCGGCAGGATCTCATGTATCAGGATATTTTAGAATCTTATGATATAATACAAGCAAAGTTTCCCGAAAGTCTGTGTTCGACGAATGATGTAAGTTTGGGGAACTACCTAGCGAATAAAAGTTTTTTCTGTCTGAACGGTAGGTTCCCACAAGATCGCCCGGCAAAGAAAACCTTTAAACAAGGTATACAAAATTGTCCCATAGATTATGTTTTTATCCCAGCATTGAACTTTAACATAATAATGGATTTTACGGTTAACCACATAGTAATAATAATAATAATATTAATAATCTTTATTGCATGATTAATTAAAATCTTTGCAATTAGGCAATAAAAACAAGAAGGAGAAAAGTACATGAATAAACCTTTAGGAAAAACAATTTTTAAAAAGAACATTTAGAAAAGTTAAAAAGGTAAAAGAAGAACCATGCGGGTGGTACAGTACTATGCATTAGAAAAGAAGGTCTTTCACGTTCAATTGTGACTTTGGTTATCAAAGGAGAATAGTTTTGAAGAGCAGAAGCCATTCGCAGTAAGTCAAATTTAATTACTAACCGCTGGGTTTAGGGCCGTGTTGACTAATTTCATAAAGCGCACTAGCCTACAAGCTAGTTTGATGTCTTCACCCTTAAAGCTCATCAACAGAGCTTGTCTGCGAGTTCGCACACGTCTCTGATTCCAAAGCTTTGTTAGTAAGCTCTTTCGGATACTCTCTAGAGCTTTGCAGCTACACAGCAGGTGCAGAACATTGTCTTTAGCCTTTTCACAAAGCCTACACTTGGGGTTGCAGTCCAGGCGCATCCAGGGGGGAAGATGTGGTTGAGATGGTATTACCCCCATCCTCAACCTCAAAAAGTCTTCCTTTGCTTTCCTTGAAAAGCCGGTGCTAAGGTATGGCTGTGGTGAGGCGCTGATGTAGCCTTGAATCACAAACCACCCATGAGACCTCTTGGTTAGCGCTGTTTTGTCCTCTTCCAAGGAAATTATTTTCACTGATTTATTAACAAGACTCTTAAAGCAGTTGTGTGTACAACTCGAGTCCCAAACCACATAGAAAATAGTGACCACAATATTCTAGAACTGGAGCTGGTACATTCCCATCAGACAGTTGCGGAAAAAGTAATTATACCACAGATGGACTATCCCAGGCGCATCACAACACGGTTAACCGAAGAATATATGGAGAAATTAACCAGGCTCCAACATAACATCGTTTTAGGATGTGCAGCTGGGCTGGATCTGGACTGGTACATTGAAAAGATAAACCAAGTGGTACAAAGTATCAAGGTCGAACTTAGAACAGACGTCAAGATTACCAAGAGTACACAAACCACACAGGTTAGGAAGGGAAGTTGATACAATGCAGCCTGTTTAAATAAGAAAAGAGAAGGCGAGAAAAGCGAAGTTTGCGTAAAAAGTTTGATAAATCTAGAGCTGAATATCTTGTAAAATTAAAGAAAGAATATACCATGCTTCTTTATAGTACAAGAAGAGCCCATAAGGACAACTGCTGGGGGAAACTGCTGGAGGCAATAGAATCCAAGAATATACGATTATTCTGGAATCTAGTCCGTTCAGTAACAGAAGCCTCAGCTGCTTCAATGACCTGCGTGGTAGATGAGGGTGCCTGGGAGGATTATTTGAAAGAACTATACCCTCCGGGGAGAGAAACCGAGTACAAGGGGACTGGAGAGGTCTAGTTGATGACCTAAAACCAGACTTCTCAGAAGAAAATGTACTTAACACGATAAAAACCCTAAATTTAACAAGAGCCTCAGGCCCAGATAACCTGCCTGCCCTGATAATTAAGTCACAGACAACTTGGTGCGCTAAATTTTTCTCCCAAATGTTCTTAGTAATCCTAGAATCAGGGATAGTCCCAAGTAATTGGAAGGGTGCGATAATTCGACCAATCCATAAAAAAGGGGACATCAACGCACCTAGGAACTATAGACTTATCAACCTACTTGATATTGGAGAAAAAATATTTGCTAAAATAATAAAGTCTTGGGCAGAAGAGAGAGCAATTATTCCAGTGGAACAAGGCGGGTTCAAAGAAGGCCATTCTACTATAGACCACTGCTTTGCCCTTTGGGCTTTGGCCCGGAAATCAATAGAACAAAATGGGAAGTTACACTGTTGTTTCGTTGATTTTCGGGCCGCGTTTGACTCTGTAGACCGTAGTAAACTCTGGGAAGATCTGTCGGGATAAGGAATTCCGGATGGCTTATTGATGATCTTGAGAGATCTTCACAGAGGGAATTTGGCCCAGGTTATCAGAGATTCGCATGGGTCACTAACTCACAAGATATTGGTAGGGAATGGCCTTAGACAGGGTTGCGTTTTGGCACCCCTGTTATTTTCAATCTTTCTGGCAGATCTCCCTGCGACACTTGAAGTAGAAAGAAGTGCAAGCCCTAGAATGAGCGGGCATAAAGTGCCTTGTCTTCTATATGCTGAAGACCTAGTGATCCTGGACCAAACAGAAATAGGACTTCAAGGGAAACTAAATGTTTTAAAAGTTATTGTGATAGGAAAATTTTCAATGTAAATATGGAAAAAACTAAGGTTTTATGTTTTGGAAAGAGTAAGAAGAACTTTAATTGGTTTTTGGGTAATGATAAACTAGAGGCAGTCAAGGAATATAGATATCTAGGCCTCTGGTTTGATAGTGCGCTAAAATGGCGCACTCATTTGGAGGCTCAAAGAGCCAAAGCTTTTTCATCCACGTGTGGGTTGAAAAGGTTTAATAAAGAATATGGTGACATGACTCATAAACCAATGTTAAAGGCATTTGGAGCAATGATCCCCCCCCAAGTATTGTATGGGGCTGAGGTGTTATACTTGAGCGGTAAACATGAGTGGGACCAGGAAGAGGGAAAAATCTTAAAAACGCTATTGTCCTTACCGAATAGTACCATGGTTCAAGCAATAAGAATGGAGCTAGGGCTAACCTCATGGACTGTACAATCCCAAATGGCCCTGGTAAGATTCTGGAAGCGCCAAGACCCAGGAGTGACACTAAAGGTTTCACAATGGTGTAGAGATGAGATCCAAAAAAGTAATCTGGTCTGGGCAAAGGTTGTGAGTAAAACTCTCCAGAAAGTAACAGGGCGCCTTAATGTGAAATACTCTCAGTACGCCTTGATAGCCGATTTTACTAAGAAAATTCTTAGGGAACAAGGCCAGTCACTTTCTAGGGTGCAGGACCTAGTTTATATGTCAGAGAAAAAATCAGTCCAGTGGTTAAAAAAGTCATGGGTTAACGATGGCTGGTTCCCGTATTTAGACATACTGCCCAACCAAGCTCTGAGATATGAAATTCTTAGAATCCGGGTTGGGGTTAACCCTTGGAAGTTAGATGAAAAATTCAAGTCTGCACTGATTGGCCCAGAAGGTAACTGTAACTGTGGGCGTGGCCTTAAACATGATATGCTGCATATTTTACTTGATTGCTTATTTGTACACGATTTAAGGAAATTGTTTTTACGTCCTATATTCCTATCACATAAGATAACCTCACGTGCCCAGGCGATCTGCCTACTTACCGATATGCCCACGTTAGAAATTGCAATTGGACTGGGTAAATTTTTGAAGGGTTTAAAAGAATTTGGAAGGGTGATTCCGAAGGAGGGGCACTGATTTTTTAAGTCGTCTTAAAGTTTTTATAAAATGTAAATTTTCAATGTTATTCTTTTAGCGAATATGAGATTTCTGTAAAAATAGGGTGCATTGTATGTTGTGTTTCTGAGGGCGCCACCTCATTTAACTCTTCAATAACAAGCATTGAATTTTATCTATTTAAGATGTTGTAGAAATTTGTCTGTTCGTACTTTTGTATTTTTATTTTTTGATCCTTATTGTGTGTATTCTGTACTGTTTAAAAGACCACGGTCTAAATAAACAAGTTTCTCTCTCTCTCACACAATTTTTGCAGGATCATATACCACCAGCTAAAACTGAGGGCAAAATGCACACAATAACAGATGCAAAAATCGTTTACCTGGAACGGTACCTATAGAATACAGAACTGTGACTATCAATGCAAGCAAGAAAACATTTATCTACATGATGTATCGAACTAAAGGGATTGGTTTGCAAAGCTCTTTCCAATAATCAGTGAGATTTACTCCTTGAAAAAATTGTAATGCTTGCATGCTGCGTATTATTCACTAAAGTAGAATCATTGCCTCACTGCTTTTATGAGGGCCCCTAACTTACAACCAAATGGACCAGGTGGACATTGTGCCGAACAGAAACATAGGGTACCAATCGAGGCAGTAGATTTAATGATGTGTGCAAGAAGGGGTGGCATATATTGGACCTATAATAATATATATGTAAAAAATAGGAAAAGTGAAAGGGTTCCTTGATATATTCTTCGGCCATAGGAACACATCATCGATTGGAAGATTACACTGACTCTTTTGGGGTCAGTTATACTACTTTCATTTATTCAAACCCTCTTTGGTATTTGTTCCTCTACTTCTGGCAGACCTAGCCTCTGTTCCCTAGTCTACTCTAATCTCAAATGTCCCTTGTCCCTTCCTACTTCTGTTTCCTTCCCCACCAAAATTGATGACCAATCCCTGGGTCCTGCTGCCTATTCCGTTCATGAATCCAGTAACTTTGTTGTTTCTTGTCATGACATTTGACAATGTTTTTATAGAAGACAGTAAACACCCAGGGTTGTATTGTATTATACTATAGCATTTATGTAGAGTTTGGCACATCTGACACGACTAGAATGCTGTCCAACTTGCGTCATGCTTCTAGTCAGCCTTTTGGAATGCATGAGGTTCAAAGACATGATTCAAACATAGAGCAGTGATCATTGTTGCACATAAACATGAGTTGTTGTGGAGAGTGCGGAAATAGATGCATTTGCACGGATGTACGTTGTTACAACGCATGCTTTTAGCACGCATGCTGTAACAACGCGGTTTTTATAACGCATTCTTATACAACGCATAACAAAAAGGGGTGTTGGATAGTGAATATTTTAATTTACTATTCCAACACCAGTCCCTGTTGACACTAGGGAAGGTGTTGGATAGTAAATTAAAAGTATTCCCTATCCTTTAGAATGCGATTTAAAAACCGCGTTGTAATAGCACTGCGTGCTAAAAGTTACGTCGTAAACGACGTTCCCCCATTCGCACACATCTACTTCTCTGGTTACTTATTTATTTTTTCTCTTTAATATTATCATATAATTGGTTATCTGCATTAAAAGATCATGTGGATGCGTAGAGACAAGTTTTAGGGATTTCAGAATTCAAGGTGATTTTCAATCGGTCTGATTCGTACATGAATCGAGCTTGAGTGCTTTGCTCTCTGGGTGACAGGGATTATAGGGTTTTCTGCAGTGCGGATGGGGTTTAGTATGAAGCAAGCTTGACAACTGATGCAATTGGCAGCAGCTCTTCTCCTGGTACCAGGCAGTGGTGTTGCATGGGGGGGAGGGGGGTGCACAGGGGCGGTTGCCCCGGGCACAAACGTCTTAGAGGCATTTTGAGGCGTGCAACATTTTAATTGGGGCTTAAAGTTTTAAAAGAAAAGTGGAAGGATACTACACTTGCCCTGGGTGCTGGCAAAGCACGCTACACTGCTGGTACCAGGTGGCCCAAACAGGGGTTATAATGAACTCGGCTGTCCTGAACTTTAGCTGGGTGATTTCATTTCCGGGAGATACGCTGACCTCACGTCGACTCTGGGCTGATCAAATCAAATGGAACATGGGCTTTTCTCTGTAGGGTGAAGTTTGATGAAGTAAAGTACAGGGACTGCAGATATAATCTGCGGCTTTTTTAAGTTTCAGAGGGGAGAGGGGAAACCATATAAAAGTGGAATTCATTTTCAAAGAATTTGTTAATCTAATTTTTGTAGATGAAGGTGTCTGGAAACTATGTTGGATAGAACACATAGTGGCAATACTTCCTGTGATCCAAGCGTGACCATAGCTCAATTCCAATATTATGAATGGGACTCTAGACCTTTGTCAAAGCTAAGTAGCAGGAAAGTGTATAACCAGGGTCGTTGGTGACAGTATTTCAGGGCTTGTCAACCTATGCCAAGCACACTAAGGGGCCTAATCCGATGTCGGACGGACCTGAGTCCGTCCGACATCGTTCAGAAGCCTTAACCGACTGACCTGTTGTGGTCGGTTACGGCCCTGCTAGTATGATGCGACCGAACCCTGTTTGGTCGCATTCATATGGTTCACAATGCAAGCATGCATTCGACCGGAAAACATGCTTGCTTTGTGAAATCGGAATGGCTCGGTTGGAAAGGAATCCGCCCGACACATACCGATTCGGTCGGAAGGGCTCAGAACATAGTTCGGAGCCTTTCCGACCCAAATCGGAATCGGCCCCTAAGTGTAGAACTCTGATTTAATGGCTGGGGGTGGGTACAGGTAGGGATTCACATTCTTCTTTGCATTTGAGGTGTTAATCGAAACCACTGTCTCTTCGCTTCATCAGTCATAGTAAGAGTCGCACAGCATGGAGGACGACCCCACCTCCCTCACATGAGACCAGCAGTCGGGGGAGTGTGAATAACAGAAATGGAAAGATGAGGTGGTGGAGGATCCCGGGGTGCGAAAAATGTTTCAGATCTCATGCCTCCTCACATTCAAAGAGCATGGGCGAGGACTTGAACGAGAAGCAGGGGATACAGATTACAGAGAATTCACAGAACATGGAAGAACAACAAAACCCCGGAAACACACGCCGCCTACAATGTAGCCAGCACTGCACACCACCATCTTATCAAATCCAATAGGAATAAATCCTTCAAAGACAGAATCCTCAACAACTCTCACAACACCAAAGAATTCTACTCCATCTTCAAGGAATCTGCCAAACCCTGCAGTGAAACAACAGAGGTCCCACCCTCCCAAGACCACTGCAACAGACTCAGCACCTTCTACCACCACAAGATCAAGAGAATTTACGACAACTAAGACCCCTGCACCACTCCAGCTCCCCTTCCATGCAACGCCACCCATGACAGAAGACACCCTGAAGACCATGAAACGCATCCACTCCATAGCACCCTCAGACCCCTGCCCACATAAAATATTTCACAGAGCCACCTACGTTGGATGATCAACTTTTCCTTCAAGACCGCTACTTTCCCTGACGAGTGAAAACACGCCGAAATCGACCTCCTCCTGAAAAAACCCTCCGCAGACCGGATGGACCTCAAAAACATCAGGCCCATCTCCCTGCTTCCATTTGAAGAAAGATCATAGAAAATGCCTTCAACACCCAGCTAGCAAATTTTATGGAAGCTAACAACATCATGGACATCTCCCAATCAGGATTCTGCAACAACCACAGCACCAAGACTGCCCTACTTACCACCACCCACAACATCCACTCCCTCCTCGACCAGGATGAAATGGTAGCCCTCATCCTCCTGGACTCTCGGCTGCCTTCGACACTGTCTCCCACTGCACCCTAGCCACCAGACTCCACAACGTCAGCATCTGCGGCAAGGCGGTCGACTGGATATGTTCATTCCTCACTGGCAGAACTTAGCAGGTCAGACTCCCTCCCTACCTCTCAGAACCAATAGAGACCAGCTGTGGTGTGCCCCAGGTCTCCTCCCTCAGCCCCACCCTCTTCAACGTCTATATGGCCCCCTTCGCAACTATCATCAGGAACCACTGAGCTCAACATTGTCTCCTACGCCGACAACACTCATCTCATCTGCTCCCTCACCAATGAACCCAATATCAACAAACACAACTTCCAAGAAGGGATGAAAGCTGTCACCACCTCGATGAAGAACAGCTGCCTGAAACTCAACTCAGAGAAAACAGAAGTCCTCATCCTTGGCCCCAGTCCCGCCACATGGGATGACTCCTGGTCGCCCCTGCCCTTGGAAATTCTCCCACCCCGAAGGACCACTTACAAAACCTTAGGATCATACTAGACTCATCCATCACAATGAACCGCCAGATCAATGGCGTATCCTCAACCTGCTTCAACACCCTCTGCATGCTTCAAAAGATGTTCAGATGGATCCCATCTGAACCCAGAAAAACTGTAACCCTCTCATCAGCAGCAGACTGGACTATGACAATGCCCTCTATGCCAGAATCAAGAAACTCCTTTGCAAACTCCAGACCGTCCAGAACACAGCAGCCAGACTGATCCTCAGCATCCCCTGTTGCAGTCACATCACCTAACACCTCAGAGACCTCCACTGGCTCCTAGTCGAAAGAGGAATAACCTTCAAACTCCACGAATTCAAGGCCCTTCACAACACCAGCCCTATATACCTGAACAACCGCCTCTCCTTCCACGCACACAAAAAACACCTCCGATGAGGTGACCTCACTATAGCCTCCATCCCACACACCTACAGATGCAGGCGCCTACGGTCTCCACTGAAATTGTGGTAGTTCCTGCCCGGGGATATAGATCACCAGATAGACCTGTGCATGGTCCCAAAGTGATTTGGGAATATGTTTGACACTGCGGACCAAGGCGTTCACATCGTTGGTACTCAACCAGAAGTCCAGACTGTTCCAAGAATTATGTATATATAAGTGATATGTCCCCTCCCTGCCGTCGGGGTTCCGCACTCTCCGTAAATCTAGTTGGCCATATTTCCGCATCCCCTCTCGAAGTAAAGCAGCCGCTCGTCCACCTGTCGCGCATGCCGCTAATGAAAGATCTTCCCGAGGAGGAGAGTAGTATTAAAGTCTCCCCCCCATAAGACTGTGGCTGATTACAGCGTATGTACGTGATTCCAGACAGTCGTGAAGAATTCTGGATCATCTATATTCGGACCGTACACATTGACTATCGTTAATAATGTATTGTGTAGTGTCCCTTGCAGTATTATGCACTGTCCTTGCTCATCCATTATCTTCTGTGTAACTATGAATGGTACCTGGCATTTGATAAGAATCATCACCCCAACAGTATCAGGAGTATGAGGCTGCGACTTTTACCCCCTCCCATCCCATTACCACACGTGCCTTGGAATGGCGTGTAAGATGTGCCTCTTGGAGTAGTGCGTTCTAAATTTTATGGTGGTCTAGATATGCTAGCACTTTTCTAGTTTTCCTTAGGTTATTAGACCCCTAACATTCCATGTTACTCAAGAGATGGTCCCTTGTGTTGATCTTGTCTTGCTGCGCTACCTACTCCCCGATGTGTCAGTATGTGCCAATACATCATGTTTGGATGAGGTCCCAATCAGGTAATATTTATGATCGCTTGTATTACACATGGCATAATAACAACATCAAATAACCCTCCAAACCCTCCCACCTTGGCAACCCAAACTTGCTTGTTAAATGGAGAATGAGAGCATATTTAACATACCATTTGGGCCTATTTCTATCCCAATTTAGAGACTCTAAAGACTAATGGGGCGTCCCTTATAGGGGGCTGCCAGTGACCCATATCCCCGACTGGCCAGGGGTAGCCGGGGTGGTAGGATATATACAACTTGCAATCAAAATACTTGTATTACTTAGATTGGTCAAATCTGTCAGTCTTTCATCATCTCTGCTTGCATGAGATTGTTTCAGAGTGAGTTGTGCCACCCTTTGTTGCAGTCAATATAAACAGCACCATCCCCGAGGTGGGGAGTCTGGTTTTCATCCATGGCGCTACATCTCAGGGAGCGGGGATATCCTACAATCCGATCCAGAACTGTGAGTTTTCAACTCAGAGCCAATGCCATGATCTGCGCTCTTCTGGGTGCGCTCTGTGTGTTATAGTTTTTTTAGGTATGCCATTGTGTCCTTTGGAGTCGTGAAGATTTTTGATCTGCCATTATGCTGTAACCACATTCTGTCTGGATATAGCATAGCATATTGCAGTTTCATTTCTTGCAATTTTTGCTTCACTTGGTGAAATTCACGGTGCACTGTTTGGACCATTGCAGTGAAGTCTGGGTAAAGTGCTATCTGGTTCCCTTGATATGTTGTGTTCCCACTTTCACGTGCTATGCGTAAAGCTGTGTCACGGTTCCTAGCAAGGATGGGGCGTGGTCGTGCATCTGGTACAGGGCAGGGTGCCAGTGATCTGTGGCTACTCCACAATTAGCACAGGGGAAAAATGCTCAGCAGCCAGCATTTCCTTGAGCATAGATGCCACGTAGTGTTCTAGCTTGCTCCTATTCGTGGACTCTGGCACGCCCGTGATGCATAAGTTACTCCTCCTTGAATGGGCTTCCAGGTATTCGTTTTTTGCTTGCATGATTGATAAAAGAAATTCCATCCCTGAGCATTTATTGACCAATGTTGCTAGCCCATCCATGGAGATTCATTGCTCCGCTTTTTGGAGACGGGCACTATACAGTTTACTTCCCATATGTCCATTCTCAGGTTCAATGCGACAATTTTGCCTTTGATAGACTGTAGACTTTGTTGCATTGCCTGCAGTTTTTTCCAGTCTGGAGCCATTCCCTTCCGTCATGTCCTGGGTTGGTTCTTTCTGCATGTGGGATTGAGTCTGTGGTGCATCACGTTTCAAAGGTGAGAGTCTATTGCTGCTTAACTGCTTATCTGCTCTGCCCATATTGTCTCTGCCCTGTTGTGCTCCTCATCAGGACTAGTTGGGCAGAGCCTTCGCACACTGCTCGCCTTTATTGTGGTGCCCGGTGTGGTCAGTACTTGAGCCAGGTCCAGATCATCACCCCTGTATTGCCACCCACGTCGTTCGAAAGCCTCACAACCCACACCTATTCACTTGGTCCCCCCATGGGGGCCACTAGTTGCTGTGGCCGCGTTAGGCTTTGGCCTCACTCTGGGCAGATGTGAACTGAAGACGCTGTGGGCCGCATGCTTGTGTCCAGGCCTCTCCCACGGCTCTGGCTCGCCTCAAGTGTCTACTGCGTCAACGTATACTTTCAGAGGCCGGGCACCTCCCTTATCCACCTGCAGCAGCCGGGGCGTTCTGACTCACCTCTTGCCATGTGAAGTGGTGTCTCCCGGTGTTGCCACTCTGCTTGGGTCCGCAGCGACCTCCGCAGCTCGATGTACAGCCTCACCAAGCACTCCCCATGCACTTTATTTTGCTTAGCACTGTCACCCCTATCCATGGCCCTTGGTTAGTATATTTTTCCTCCACACCTCAGCAATTGGACTAGGGCTCTGTGAACGTGCCGAGGATCGCGCCATAGGCCTATTGCTTGTTTTCAGGCCTCTCGTGCAGCTCAGTTTCTCCTTTAGGAGCGATTTTTTCTGTGTACAGTCACAGGTCTCAAGCCCTCCCGTGAGCCTGCTGTTGCCACTTGAGTGATCTGACTCACCCTGCTCCATGATGCTATGTCTCCCAGCGGAGCCACTCCACTTAAGTTCGCGACTGCCACCACAGCTCTCGCCGAACCCACCACTCGCGCTTTTGTTTTGCACTGCACTATCTCCGCCTTTGGAGCCCCATGGCTAGCAGGTATTGCCACAGTACCCCTTCAAGCGGTCCGGGGCTCCGCTGTCAGGTCATGGGACGTGGTTGTTTTCAGGCCGTAGTCGCCATGTTGGTTGGAACCAGAGCACTTCCACGGTGTTTCTGCACTTCTTGTGCACCTCACCTTATTCTCATGCTTTTATTTTATGACTAATGCATTTCTGTGAAAAACCAAAGGGAATGATGGACGGAGTGTTGAACATTGCAAGCACTCACCCCCAGTCAACTGATCTGGGTTTAATCCATCATCATTCTTTAGCTCACTCCGCCACCCCAGTTCAGACATGGCCATATACAAATCATGTATCACAAAAAAGATGCCAGTGCTGCTACTTTCAATTCATAGATTATTTTTCTTACTCACACACGAATAAAACAATATGTGAGAGGTATTTGATTTTTAGAATCAATCTTTTAGATTTGCATTTTATTTCAACTTTTCATTTTTCATTTAATTTTTTAACATTTAAATATTTAAACAGAACATTCCAAAATACCTCACAAAAACAAACATTTGCTGATTAATGTTAATCCTCCCTTCTTATCTAATTCATACACACTATCACTAAAGATCTTTTTCATACACACTAGACACACATTCATCTTCCTAACAATCTAATAACAAACAGCTATATTTTTTACAATTTATATACAGTTTTTTTAAAAGAAACCATAGAATCACATTTGGAAGCATAAATCACTGTGATCAAGATATTGTTGGGTTTTCTAATGGTTTCGATGTGACGACGTTACATGACAAGGTCTACGCTTTTCGAACTCAATTTAATATAGAATTCTCATCAGGACCATAGACTCTCTAAATGTCAATCAATCAATCAATCATGCCATTTGTATAGCGCACTACTCACCCGGGAGGGTCTCAAGGCGCTTGGGGGGAGGGGTATGCTACTGCTCGAACAGCCAGGTCTTGAGTTGTTTCCTGAAGACGAGATGGTCCTGGGTCAGCCGAAGGTGGATGGGGAGGGAGTTCCAAGTCTTGGCAGCCAGGTAAGAGAAGGATCTTCCTCCGGCGGTGGCTCTTCAGATGCGTGGTACGGCTGCGAGGGCGAGGCTGGTGGACCGTAGCTGGCGGGTGGGCGTGTAGAAGGTCAGGCGGTCGTTGAGGTACTTGGGGCCCAGGTCGTGGAGAGACTTGTGTGCGTGGGTGAGGAGCCGGAACGTGATCCTCTTGTCGACGGGGAGCCAGTGCAGGTTCCTCAGGTGGCCGGAGATGTGGCTGCGTCGGGGGACATCCAGGATGAGTCGGGCGGAGGCGTTCTGGATGCGCTGGAGTCTTTTCTGTAGCTTGGCTGTGGTTCCGGCGTAGAGGGCGTTTCCGTAGTCCAGTCGGCTGGTGACGAGTGCCTGGGTGACAGTCTTCCTGGTCTCGGTCGGGATCCAGCGGAAGATCTTGCGAAGCATACGCAGGGTGTTGAAGCACGATGAGGAGACGGTGTTGACTTGTCTGGCCATCGAGAGGGAGGGGTCCAGGATGAAGCCCAGGTTGCGAGCGTGATCGGTTGGCTTGGGTGCGGTGCCCAGGGCTGGGGGCCACCAGGAGTCGTCCCAGGCGGAGGGCGAAGATCCCAGGATGAGGACTTCCGTCTTGTCCGAGTTCAGTTTCAGGCGGCTGTCCTTCATCCACTCGGCGACGTCTTTCATCCCTTCGTGTAGGCAGGTTCTGGCGGTGTCGGGGTCTCTGGTGAGGGAGAGGATCAGCTGGGTGTCGTCGGCGTAAATGTCAGACAGATTATGATTCCTTGATTCACCAATGGCCGCGGAGCAGGACCACTTAATTTGTGGTTTTTTGGCGCTTCTCTCGATATAGTTTTTATTCTGTCTTCATATGATTTAAGTCGGAAGGACGGGGGAATTTATTTCCCCACGGTGCTCACGATGCGCCTTTAGTCCGTATCGTTTTCCAACTTGATCCCGGATACAATTCCGTCTGACTCTGTGCCTCATGGGAACAGTTCAGCCCGAACGCATTACTGTGTTATCAATTGCAGTTGGGATGCAGGATTTTTATCGGATTACTTGCCCCGGCCAGTGGAGCCACACTAAAGTGTGGCCTTCTTGTTTAGGGCTCACTAGCACTCCCACTTCAGGAAACTTGCTCAGGCCAACCTGGAAGCTAGTCAGGAGGATATGAAAAGATGATATAACCAGAACGCCACTCTGGATGAGTTTTAGCCTGGCCCGAGAGTGTGAGTCATGGCCCTGTAGAGCTTCATGCTCTATGAAACAAGTGTTCCGGGTCATTTGAGGTGAAGGAGTGCAAGAGTGATGTTACTGATCCGGTGAACTTACAAACTCTTGGGAACCCCTTGCTGGTCCTGCTAGTGAATTGCCTCAAGCCACATTTTGAGAGGACTGAGTTGACCATGCTGTTGGTCATGAAGGATGGGGTGTGAACGGAGACTGACCCTCTCCCAGACCTCCTGTCCTCCTTGGTGCAGGATGGGTTGGTAGAGGGGTTGAGCACCCTTCCTATACCAACCAAGGCTCAACAGGAAAATTGTTGCAGGTTGCTGGGGCAGATTGGTCCCTTGTTCTCGATTACCCCAGGGGTCACCCATTGGTGCAGTCATGAAATAGATGCAGGGGATTGTCTACATGTTATACATAAGGCTTACAGGTTGTCGTATAAGGTAAGGATTAGCATCTGGGAAGAGGTACCTTGGGCTGATTGAGCCCTCCTATGGTTGCTCCCCATGGTGTGGCATCTGTACTTGGATTCTGCCTGAACTTTCATGGGCTCAACGCCGTCACATGGATTGACTCGCACCCCATCCCCCAAGCGGATGAACTGATAAACTCATTTTTCCGCTAGGGTCTGCCAAGTTCCTTTGATCTTCCGTCCTTGTTGTGGCAGACTGCCTTAAAGGAAGGGGTGTGAGAGAGGTCATCTTTCTCAATGCCGGAAGGGCATTTCCAGTTTCAGGTTATGCACTTTGGATTGAAGAACACACTTGCCACCTTCCAAAGGTTGGTCAGCCAGGTCTTCGCTTGGCTGGAGAACTTCAGTGACATCTACCTTGAAAACACTTTGGTTTTCAGCTCCAGTTGGGAGGATCAATTGGACCAGCTCTGGGAGGGGCTGATGGCAATGCAGTGAGTCGGACGCACTATCAAGGCATGTAAGTGACAGATAGGGCAGAGGTCTGTGGTTTTTCTTGGGACACAAATTAGGGGGCTGCAAGATGGCACCGCTACAACCAAAGATTGAGACCATGCTGGTGTGGGCTCCTCCCAAGACCCAGACAAAGGTGATCGTCTTTTTAGGACTCACTGGCTACTACTGAAGGTTTGTCAAGCTGCATGGCATCATTGTCACACCCTTGACTGAACTGACTTTGAATAAGTAGCCGCATTGGGTGATCTGGACGAAAGAATGACAGACGGAGTTCGACATCGAAATGCGCCTGACTTCTCTCAGGAGTTTGCAGTGCAAACTGAGGCCTCTGAGCATGGTGGGGGCTGTGCTTTCACAGCTAAACGAGGGGGCCTAGATCAACCAAGAGCCTTCCTTAATAGGAGGCTACTACCCAGAGAACAGAGGTGGAGTGTCATTGAAAGAGAAGCTTTTGCTGTGGTATGGGAGGTAAAGAAGTTGAGGCCCTATTTGTTTGGAACTAACTTTCAGGTTCAGACAGACCACAGGCCCCACTGATGGTTAATTCAGATGAGGGGAGAGAATCTTAAACTGTTAAGGTGGTCCATCTCCATACAAGGGATGGATTTCACGGTGGAGCACAGGCCTAGAACTGAGCACACCAATGCAGATAGTCTTTTCAGGTTCATCCGCCTTAATGATGAGGAGTCCTCTGAAGTGGGATAGTTTGCCCCTACTTTCTACTGGGGGGGCTGAGTGTTAGACCTGGCATTCTTTGGCGTGATCTCCCCTAATCTTTTTGGCTGCCAACCTCATGTTTGGACCTTGTTTTGCTGCTTTCAGACTTTGAGCGTGTTTGAAACTGCCATTCAGTGCCAAAGCGCTATGCTCTTCATATACATACTGGTGATTGGCGTATGAATAATTGGCTGATTTGAGTTAGCTGTAAGTCCCTTTTCTAGGGGTAAGGCATATACCAAGGGCATGTACCTCGAATCCTCCTGTGTGGGCCTGCCTCACTGGATGTGCCATCTACATAGGTAGCTCATCTATTGTGCAACAGGTTTGCCCTGGGGGGCCTTGAGTGTGCAGGTTATTGTTACTCGGCTTGGCATTTAAAAAGTTATGTGCCAAGGCTCTGCATGTCACTTGCTATATTGGAGTTCTCCATGGTGACAGGGTGCGATGTTGGGAAGAGGTAGGGCATATGGGTGGGTGCGTTACATGCCAGGGTTGTGAATGGCAACAGGTGGTGTGTTCAGTATGACGGGGCCTGTTTCTTGCATTGGAATAATGTAGGTAAAGGCTATTGAGAAGCATTTCTTACGTGCAGAATAGTAGCAGTGTAGTGTTGTTATGAACAAGTTTTTAATGGTGAATCCTCTCGAGTAATGTGAGTCAGTCTGACATTATGTGTGTGGAAATATCACTTTGGGAGAGTGGACATTTCGATGGACATGGTTCGGTGTGACTGTCGGCTTGTCGGCCTGTCGGCCTGTCTCCAGTTCCCATCTGGGTGCTGGGGGGGTAGCTACATCTGTGCATTCCCAATAAATGGCCATAAGTCAGGGGCTCAGTGGAAACTGTGGACCTCTGACGCTGAAGGACCTTTATGGGATGGTTACGTGGGGGTGGAATTGGCATCTGCATTCCAAGGGGCAGGGTCTTGGCACCACCAAAGATAGTGATCAGACCTCCTGGGGTAATATTGCAGACAGGACAACATTTAGAAGATGGTTGTGCATTTCAAAGATGGCCTTTTGAACTGATTGTATCTTGTAAGGGCATAGGGGGTATAGATGCTGAGGCTTTCGCCCCGAAAGTAGAAATGCTTTTGGATTTGGAACAATACTATGCTGGTTCGACACTGGTACAAAATGTATATGTGGAATCATTAGGACAGGAGGGACTGCCACTAGGTTATCTGCAGATTTTTGGTGGCCTGGAGCTTGTCGTGCTCCAGAAAGGGGACTATCACTTGGTGGATTTTGCCGGGACATTGCTGGCCTGCAGCTACGTGGCAACTGTTGTAGCCTGGCTTTGGAAGTGCTCTCCAGGTATTGGTTGGCTGGCCTCCTGTCAATGAGATACCAGGGACACAATCTTTTGTCTATGGGGGAGAGCAACCCCACACTCGTGGAGGTGCCGCCGGGCACCTGGAGGCCTGATCTGAATGGATAAAAACGAATTAACTGTTTCTTTCCATTTTAGGTGGTTCCATCAATCTAATCAACGTGCTGCCAGGAAGGATAACATGTATCGTTGACTGGTATAGTGAGTGACTGAGAGGCTGGGTCACGGAGCCTAGTCAAAGACCTGTGATTTCTTGACATTGAAAATGAATAGGGCATATGTGGTTTTGCCGTTCTGCTGCTAATGGTAAAGTTGGAAAATTGCACATAACTGTAAAGTATATATTCAAAGTGCAGATTGTTTTAATTTCAATGTATATATCGTATTGATTTCGATGTGTGTGTAATACAAAGACCAATATTTTATACATACAGTTTGGTTGACTTGGTGTACCGGATTTGCCTGGACTCTCCTGGTTTTTCGATAGCTGTCCCGGCAGATTTCAAGAAATAAATCTCATGTCCCTGTTTTTAGATAGGGCCGGGTGAAAACGGTGAAAGGTATCTTTTTATGTTTTTCAAAGCAGGGATAGTTAGCAAACATTATAAGAAAGCCCTTTGATAACAGGCATGCTATACTGGCTTTATAAATTACATTTTATGTATGTTTTACTGCCTCTTCAGTAATTCTGTGCTAAGGAGCACTGTCATTCTGTGCACTGGGTTGAAGTAAAATTGTAGTCCTTCTATTTTTGGGAAATGTCCTGGTTTTGGCTTAAAAATTCTAGTCTCCCTAATACAGTGTGAAGTCTTTTTGTAGCATACGCAGTGTGTTGCGAGGGTAAAGTTGTGCCAATACTTTAAACATTGACTCTGAGGATAAGCCTGACTGCTCTGTGCCAAAGTACCCCAGGGTGAGCAGAGGTTATCAGACACATATGTCAAACTGGTCCTATCTGGAGCTGTGGATTCTGACTGGTTTTAATGTGCCCCTGCCAGCCGACAGCCGCAGGGTCTACTAACTTCCCTTAAAGCAAACTCTGTCACTGTTTCTGACTCTAAATCATTAACGATCTCCTTTGCATTCCTCACTATCTAAGTATTTTCTTTTTTTGTGGTCACTTTCATCTTCCACTTTTCTTTGAATTCCATCAAATCCCTCCAATCACTAGTACACTCAACTAACTCCTTAATTTGAGCTCATAAAGTCACCAGACTAATTTCTTTTATTTTTGCTGCACTCAAATTCATTTTGTAATTCCTCTGTACATTTCTTGTTCTGCTTATTTCGACCTCACATTCCTCAGCTAGTTCCTCAAATTTGTTATGTGTTTTATTTACACACTTTGCTGGTTAGCCAAATGAGGAGTTTCATGGGGAGTGGTGAGACATCACCACAGAATTGTGCTTTCATTGGTTGGTTGGATCAGGACCCACATTTTTGTTGATCAACCAATCACAGCACAACAGGTCCTGATCCTTATACTAAGAAGTATCTTTGATGTAGGGTTTAGTTCAAAAGGATGCCTTGAGAATGCACTGGCCTCCTCTAAATTCTGTCCTGTCTGCCATCCCACTCCGGGAGGTTTGATCGCTGTCATTAGTGGGTCAAGGACCCTATCCTTTGGAATGCAATGCCAATTCCACCCCCTCGTATCTGTCCCGGGAAGGCCTTGAGAGTCGGAGGTCAGCAGTTTCCCTTGAGCCCCTAGTTTATGGCTGTCCCCCAGGGAATGCACAGATGTGACCCCCCAGCCTCCAGTGTGGACTGAAGTCAAACTAAAAGGCACACAAACAGTTTAGAGCAGAGAAATGCTCACTTTCTAGAAGTGGTATTTCTAAGCTATTAATGAAAAATCCACTTTTACCACAAGGGAGGTTTTGTCATTGTGAATCCAATGATAATACATAGTATAAAGCTGCTCGACTGTAAGTCACTAATGCAGCTTTAAACAATTTCAATCATTCCCCCTTGTTAACCTATGAGAGAAGCGCAGCCTTACCAAGCATATTTAAACGCCAAGGGAAATAACAGTGAGCTGAGTGCTGAGGTCCTGCATTGGCAGACCCGAGACAGGTTCGAAAGGCGACTTATGTGGGTGACACAATCTGCTCTGCATGCCCACTACTAACATTTGAAGTACAGGCCCTGGGTATATATTATACCAGTGTACAAGGGACTTACAGGTAATTCAACCTAGGTAAATTTGGTATACATCAATTACTAACATGTTTAGGAAGATCACACGTGCTGTAGCACTAAATAGCAGTGGTAAAGCGCTCAGAGTCCGAAGACCAACAAAAAGATACAGCAAAAGGGGGAGACAATATGCAAAAAGTTGGGGGAAGATCACCCTAAGGATTGACAGGTCTAAAACCTTTCTTTTCACTGAATGCACACAAATAAACCTTGTGTGCTCAACCTAAACAGGTGAAAATCAACAAGTTACATGTCAAGAATCTTGCAAACAGTAGAAAAAAAATAAGTACCTCCGCGGCACATGTCAAACACAGATCACACTGACACAGACTACGGTCCAGCGGCAATCCACCCCTGGCTTAGTGTGCTTACTCCCAGACACCAAGGAGCAAAACACCTGAAAGGAAAACATATTAATTCAGGAAAATCCACATCTGTGTGAAGGCAGCGTCTCACAAATCTCTCTACCCTGGCAGACAACAATAACATCTCAAGATCTTGGATCATGACTGATCCAATTACCTAATAAATAAATAATGAAATCAAAATCTTTTTAAACACAAACTACAACTAAGATAAGTACATCAAAATCATCACAGAATTCAAACTTTGATTGAACCACGAATCAACAGTGCATAACCGAAACATCTCGCATACAGCATAACAGTCCATCACTCAACAGAAACCACACTCTCATCTACAAGTCCTTGTGAGACTTGCACTGTCAACCCAAAACACTCTCAGTCTCAAAATTCATTCTACCCTACTTGTGCAATCTTTTTTACTCAGGAAAAGTAACTGCAGTGCTAGGAAATCAAACATTTCAAAGACATGGACCCCTGGAATATGTCAAGAAGGCCAGTCTAAGGGGAGGGCAAAAATGAGTCTTTAAAGTCATTCATTTTCTTCAAACCATCCAACCAAAATGTTGTGTGTTTGGGGTAAAACTAAACTTTAGCACCCCAAATGACACCTCAACAGCATGCCCATGGATGGGTAACTGGAGCCGGTATTAAAGCTCAATTTCATGAAGCTATGTGTCCCAAGATAAGGTACAAGCCAACATATCGAAAATACAGCCAATTGGGAAAAGACAGATTCACAAATAAAGTTCTGGGGCAGGATAAAATATTGAAAGGACGTATTATTAGTAATTTGAATGGTACAATACAGGATAATTGGAATGTGGTTGCATAGCACCATTGCTCTGAAGCCGATTGGGACAGAAAAATTGCTAAATAAAAGGGAAATGCTAAGACCCAAATGTGCAGCAAAATCAGTAGGAAATCAGAGAACATCTGTAAGAGAACGCAAAAAAACGAGACTCACCAACAAATTTAAGGGATTGTGTTAGAACTGGGGGCCTCTAGTTGGCAGAGGTAGGTACCACTGTCCAAATAGGGACCCTTGCTTCTAGTCAGGGTAAGGAGGAAACACTCTTTAGATAACCTCTGCTCACCCCCTTGGTAGCTTGGCACGAGCAGTCATGGCTTATCAAAGGCAATGTGTAAAGTATTTGCACCAACACTCACAGTAACACAGTGAAAACACCACACACTGACTCCACAACAGTTTAGAAAAATAAACGTGTTTACTCTAAACTACACAAGACCAAAAACGACAAAAATCCACCATACACAGTTCAAGAATATGGTTGCGAAAGAGTTTTTAAAGTTGCGATAAAAAGAATCCACAGTTGTGTGAAAAGTTCACAGTTGCGTCACGTTTAGCCAACAGTACCTTTAAATATGATACAGTTCCAAAGCAGAAGCTGGTGCAGTGGAAAACAAGCGATGCATTGCTCCTGAGACCATGGGGAGGCGTTGGCGACAGCCCCGCTGCAGCAGCGGGCGTGTTGCGACGAATCTGGTCTGTATGGGGAGGAATGCCATGACTTGTGTGGATTCCGGTGCGTAGGTTCCGTAGGAAGTTTGTTCTCGCAAAGGCCCGATGTGATGATCTGTAGGGGCTGCGACGATCTCCGGGGCGACGATGCGTGATCCAGCGGTAATCTTCCTCTCGCAGCTCCTCGATGCGATGGCTCTGCGACGATGTTCACAGCGACGTGATGCGGTCCGCAAGCAAGCGGTGCAGCAATCTCACCCAGCGGTGACAGGCTCTGCGGCGATGCTCGCATCGATGGTAATCCCGCAAACGAAGGATGAGACATCTCCGGCAGCGGCAACAGGCGCTGTGACGATCTCGGCCTTCGTAGCGGCGGGAATTTCCTCGCACTGTCGGGGATGCGCTCCGCAAGCGAATGATGCAATAATTCTTCTGTAGCAAAGTCTCTCAAATCTTGGTTTTTAGCTTCCCAGCACAGGTACAAATTCCAGAGGCACCACAACTGGCCCAAGCACTCTAGGAAGGACAGAGCTCTCTCAGCAGAGCTCAGGGAAGCTGGGGGTGAAGTCCTTTTGTTCCTGGGACTTCAAAACAGGGAGCCAGCTCACAACAGGCCCTTGGAGATTCCTTCAAGTAAGGGGACAAAGCAACAACAAAGTCCTTCCCCTCTCCTAGGCAGCAAAGCAACGGCAGGTCAGTCCAGCATCACACAGCAGGGCAGTCGTTCTTCTTCAGTCTTCCAGCTTTCTCCTTGGCAGAGGTTCCTTCTTGTTTCCAGGATGATCTAATTTTCTGTAGTCAGGGGTCCTGTACTTATACCCCTAAAAGTCTTTGTTCCCTTTGTGCAGGAGGGCTCTGAGCCCGGTCTGAACCAGTTCTGGGTGTTCCTTGAGCATTCTGTTTTCCTGGCCTCTCCTTTACTTTCAGAGAGAGGGGCATGGTTGTCAGCCGCCCAGCAGGAGGTGGAGCCAGCATTGTGGAAGGCAGGCACAGCCCTATTCAGGCCCAGGTGCTTCCCCCTCCCACTACTCTAGATGTAGATGGAACTATTCAGCCCAGGGATGGCCCACTCAGACTCTGGAAGCCACCCAGCCCCTGTCACTCACAAACCAGACAGTCAATTCACAAACAGGCCAAGGCACACAGGAAGGTCAGACAAGAGAACAGCAACTTTCTAAAAGTGCTGTTCTCAAACACAGGATTTAAAAACAACCTTTCCTAAAAGATGTGTTATTAAATTCTGAGTTCAGGGATTCCAGACTTTTATGTCCTATCTTGCTCCTATGGGAAGATATGCTGATAGCCACTGTAGCCAGCATCCCCCGTGATAGCCTATGGGGAAAGATAGCCTTACAATAGTGAAAAAACGAAAATGGCTGTAATTCACTACCAGAGCATGTCACCTGTACAAGTACATGCTCTACCTTTCACATACACTGCACCCTGCTCAAGGGGGTACCTTGGGCCTTCCATAGGGGTGACCAATGTGTACAGAAAGGGAAGGGTTAGGCCTGGCCAGTGGGGACACTGACCATGAGGACATGGCAATTCACAGACTGCACATAGGCACTGCGGTGGCAGGCCTGAGACACCATTTTAGGGCTACTCATGTGGGTGGCACAATCAGTGCTGCAGTCCCACTAGTAGCATTTGTTATCACCAGCCCTGGCACACTCAGTGCACTTTACTAGGGACTTCTTGGTGACACAAATATGTCAATCATGGTTAACCAATCATAATAATAATTTACACAGGGAGCACTTGCACTTTGACACTGAACAGCAGTGGCAAAGTGCCCAAAGCATCTAAACCAGCAAAAACGAAATCCAGCACAGCATCAAAAATACAGGGGGTAGAGGCAAAAAGATAGGGGGAAACCACGCCAAAGATGCCAGGTCTAACAGATTGCATAGACAATTTTCTCACAGGAATACATTAAAAGGGCAGATTTATCATGGTCTATGCAAAATAATGGTATTTCAGCAAATCACATTCCAGGAGTATAGAGCGTCATACAGTGATAAGGCTGTAGATATTAACCCACTACTGAATATTAATTCAGCCCCTCTCTGACCTAATGTCATCTGCACGTCAGAACAAACTTTTTCCATAAACTAAAAAAAAGAGCAACATTTTTACAAAACCAACCATGAACTATTATGAATGAATGCAATACTGCGGTCAGGTGGAAAAACCTTAAGAACGAATCAAATCAATGCTGAGCCCATGCCAGAGTTCTTCCTTTGAAAACAGTGTAAATGGGAGATAAACAAACATGACCTTGCTTGACTGTGTGCAGCACAAATAATAACCAGCATATGTCACATGCATTTTGAACGAGATGGCATTGATTTCTAGCTGAGGCCTCCTTAGCTTAAGCCAGAAAAACATACCTTAATAGGTCATATCAAAATGGTTTCAAAGGCAATTTCATCATGTCTAGGTACATATGTGAGTGAGTCCCAGTGTAAAATCACATTCTGTATGTTGATAATTATGCACAAATAATATGAATGCGAAAAACTCCAGAAATAGTTGCCAAATATACCTATTTAGGGCTCAGTTTTACTAGAACACTGAGCTGGAATGCTCACTGGGAAAAGGTGATTGGTACAAGCAGTAAAAGGGCTAATTCATGTTCACACAGTTAGGAGGATCTTCTTCAACATCTGTTCCCCAGGCTTGTTTGGGAAAACTTGCCCCTTTGATTTTGTATGTACGGAATTACTTGTTCTGCTTGGTTTGAGCAAATGCGAATGTCTGGCAGAAATATGCGTAAAACAGCTGTTTGAGGTTGTGCAATGTCCAGGGTTTAACGCTTGAACGTGGGCTTACCTCTTCCGAAGCTAGGAAAGAGAAAATATTTATTTGGCTTAGCGAAAGGATCGCAGAGAGAAATAGGAGATCTCAGCAGCCTGAGGGAAGATGTTCAGGAACGGAAGACTGCCAAAAAGGCTGCTTTGAGTCACATTGTCGTGGCGTGTCGTCATTTGAGAATAGTTGGGAAAAGGCCAGGATATATTTATCCCTGAGCTTTAGGAAGCAGCGGTTTTGAGGCAAGGTCACCTAAAGTGAGCATGTCTTACGATCTACTTTATGTAAAGGGAAAAATTATGCTCTACTGTAAAGTGAGAAGTTTTTGAGACCAGCATGGTCAAATGATTTAGACGAATTCGCTGAGCTCAATATCCGTATGGAACTTCTCACTACTAAGGCATTGGGAATTGGTGTGATTCTGTCTCATAAGTTTATAGCTCAACACATTACAGAAAACAATTCTCGTTGAGTTTGCAGTTTGGGTACATATTTTATGTTAGAGCAATTTGGTCTTGTCCGCTTTTTGCGAAATTATGGAAAGGTGTATACATCTAGTTTGATTTAAGAAATGGGGGATTAGATAGAAAGGATGTTACAAAGTTACTTTTTAGGTCGCGCAGCGAAAAGCGCGCGAAAGCGCGCTCTCGCTGAGAGAACTATAGCTGTCGGCTCAGCCGACAACGAGTGGAGACAAGAGCTGGCCACGCGCACCATTAAGAAGCATGGCAGGGTCGGGTTCCGACGCGCTCCTTGGGATTGGGTCGCGCGCGTCGGAATCCGACTCTGCCATGCGCCTTGGGATTGGGTCGCGCGCGTGAGCTTCTACCGTAGACAGCTCACGTCGCGTGGCTCTTAGGTTTCGGTTTCGTTTTGACTAGCAAGCGGATACTCTAGGATAGTGAATGACAGCCTCCCTCGTTCATCATCACGTAAGGGCCAGCCGAAGCAGTGCCTCAAGCTCAGAGCCACGGAAAGCGAAAGCAGGCCTGGCAGCCACCCTGCGAGAAAGCCCTGACAGAGAAGCGTAGGTTACCCTTGAGTTGGCAGCTTGTGTCTGTGGCGCCGCGGTGCTGCTGCTGTCAGCTCTCCGGCCTCTGGATGGAGCCCGCCCGGCCTCAGCTGCTAACGCGCCAGCAAACCCTCCTAGCAGACACACACCGCCTCGCGAGCGGCCTGGGAGCCAGGAAGGGGGCAGGCGGAACTCGAAGCACTGGGGCGCGAGCGAGCGGGCTGCTGCAGCCGGACACCGGAAAACACGGGTCGGCGCCTCGTTGGTAAGTGATATACAGACTTATATTACTTGTACTGTATGCTGTGCTTTCAGAGGACAGGTTTGCGTTTGAAAGCGGCGTTGCTACTGACAGACGCCTGGTCGCACGAGTAACGATCACAGTGTTTTGTTTCCATGAGCAAGGTACGGGGTGGGGGTGTTTTGCTCTCACAAATTAACAACTGCACCACGCACAGCCCTGCTCACTCCTTCACGTTTTATAGGGGTTTTGTAACGCACTGAAACCAGCTTGTTTTGTCTTTTTAAAGCTCGGTGCTAGAGTTCATTTTATTGACTTTGAGACGTTTCTTGCAGTCCGCATTTTTTACGTTTAAAGAAGGCAGGAAGATTTTGATCTGTGAACACCGCTTGTCTCACAAGTGGATGCTTGAGGAAATTCGACAACTTTAAAGAGCAAGACGGGCGGAGGTATATTTAAAAAAAGGTGTTTATTTCTTAACTGGAAAAGTTTGACTAAGAGGCGGCAACAGAATTAGATAACTGTTTCTGTTGTGCACGAAGATAGCTCTAGTGTGTAAGTCTGCCCACCGTCTTATCTGAGTTTTCATTTACTCATGCTTATCAGTTCGCTGACCACAGCTAAGATGTAGAAAGGCTGGGTACATATTGATGTTAAGAACTGTTAACTGGTAGCACAATCGGTGCCAAAGGTTGTGGTATTTCGGGGGTCTAGGAGCTAGGCAGTATATGTGTTTTATCTTTGCTCCTCCAAGCTGGCCCTACCCTTATAATCACTGGTTCCGAGACACGCACATCATAGCTGGCATCAGCAGTGACCACACTACATGCCTTTTTGACTTACTCAAACCACTGTAGCACAATGCACTGACAAATCTTTCCCAAGGCCTGACATTTCTGAGTTGAGATTAGATACTGTAAAGTGGTGTGTGCTGAGTGTCGGGAATGTAATCCATGTCAAGAGATTCTTCATTGACCAGTTCTTCACAATCCGTATCCTCTCTGAGAAAGAAAATCACGGAGAGCGCCTTTCAGCTGTCTGGAGAATGATGAGTTCTATGTCACTGGGTGTCTTTCTCTTGTCCTTCATCATGGAACCATGACCATTTATCACAGTTATTCTTTAGGACCAAAAATAGCACATCATCTTTATGTGGTCAACATTGAGTCCCATTGCCCAAAGTATGTCACCCTGGCTCCATGCTTCGCACTATATTATTATTATGCGTTCTTATATAGCGCTCTATTACCCGTAGGCATCTCAGCGCTTGCCTTGGGAACCCGTCCTGGCTTCCCCAAGGTGAAAGCCAGGCATCCCGCCGCAGGGGGGCCGTAGTGGAGATTAAGCAGGCTAATGCCCAGAGCTGCAGAGTGTGAACCCGTGATTCGAGTAGGCACCGGAGCGAGAATTATCAAGTCCGTGGATATTTGGGCTCAAGACCCTGCCGCGTCGGGAATTGAACCCTGGTCCCGGGTCTGACCTCTGCTTCAGGGTCTGCCTCCTCTAACCAGTGAGCCACACCTCTCCACTATACACTCCTTACACACTCCATTATTTTCTTTTTCATACGATTCTAATGGTTCTTCACTTCTTCTAATGAAGAGGGTGGAGAGGTTGTCCCATGAGTGATCCTGGTGTGAATCTTCAACCCAACAAAAAGTTCTTGTGGGGATTTGCCCATAGAGCTACATGGCATATTACAATACTGTCTAACTGACTGGCAATGTGAAGATTGTGTTTATTTTTGTGCTTTCATGGCCTTTAATTAGGCCGAATAAAGTTCTTTTGATTATGATGACTGGCAGAGTATTTGTAAAATCAGTTGTCAGTTTTGAAATCTGTCTGCCTTTTTAGGTCTTGCCTACAGACATTTGTTAGGTGTTTGTTGCAGGAGACCTATTGTGTACAATAACAATACTTACCGTGTACTTTAGATGAGCCTGTTGCATATCATTGGTTGACTTTCTTGCCAGTATAATTTGCTTATTTGTTATTCATGCCTTTTATTTACGTTTAAAAAACCAACACATACATAAAAGGCGTTGTCATTTACAATGCCAGTGGCTCAAACTCTAACAACTGCGAGACCTATTGCATTGCAAATGCTTGTTAATTTGGCGATCAAAGAGATTACCTGGTCTTGTTCCTTTGTAAATTACACTCAGTTTCAGTTTCTACAGTCTGGCATGGTTCATACGGCACTATTGCTCTATTGTAGTTTCTTCTGCGCTGTAGTTTATTTATGTTGCTGAATGCCCTTACTGAGGAGAGAAAGGTGTGTCTATGACGAAATAAAATATAAAATAGAGAATAGGATTCTTTGGTGGCATTGTTCTGACTACAGCTAGAAAGTTCCTTGTGCAAGTAACCACATACTGCTCCGCTCCTGATTTCATACTTTCTGCCAGACTTAAAATGTTTTCAGACTTGTGTCTTGAGTCGGCACAGAGATGATGCTCAGATATTTTAATATGTTGCTCCTCAGCAACAGACTTCTGAAGGTGGGGCTTCACACAAGCTGCACCTTCTATTAACATGAGCAAATACTTCATCAATGTCCGGGCCATGAATTAGCGGTTGTTTGTAGCCAATTATGGTTATGGGCTTTTAGACTGTCTCCTGATCCACGCTGGCTAAAAACCATACAGTCGATCATGATGTGGACCCCTGTATGAGGGATGTATGTAGTAAGCGAGGGTGAGTAACCAAGAGACCAAGGGCCAAAAGTAAAAATCTATTTTCCGGTCGCAAATGGCCCGATTTACAGAAGCGGGCTGTGTGCGATGGAAAAATTGCTTTTACAAATGTACAAAATGCAAAATGGGATTTGGTAACTTGTTACCGAATCACATATTGAATTTACAATTCTGTATTTGAACGGGCGTGTTTATGGCATCCCTTCCAAATACTGAACCTGTTTGGTTCGTATTACTGTTTGGTGACCGAATTTCGATTGCAAAACAGTAATACTTTACCACCAGTTTAGAACTGGCGGTAACCCATTCGCAAAGGGGAAGAGGTCCCCAAAGAGACCCCTTTCCCCTTGAGAATGTAGTTAATAATATTTCTTAAGAGCAAACAGTGGTCCCAGGGACCACAGCCTAGTCTTGAAGTTTCACTTTTTTCTTTCCAGATGCATCCTGTTTTCCTTTAAGAAAAACTGGATGCATTTTAAAAAAAAGATTATTAAAGAGCAATCACAGACATGGTGGTCTTCTGATCTCAGTTGGCCACCATCCTTGTGATGGCTGTGATTCCTAATGGATTGCAAACTGCAACCTACTTCATTAATGTTCATGATGTGGGTTGATTTGCAACCTACAAGTAATACCTGATTGAAACTCAATGAGTTTCATACATCAGTAATATTGATTTGCCAATTGTGATTTGGAGAGGATCCCAATTAGGAAACTGGTATTCCTAATGTTTGTACATCTAATCCTTATTTAGAGATTAGAAAGACGGGATACCCTGCCAAAACATGACAGAGTTTCCCATCACCAAACTAAAATTAGGAACCTCAGATGTCTAAAGATGGGGATCTTCTTATGTATGTCTGTGTTTTTCTGTGTCTGTGTGTTTGTGTGCCAGTCCTGAATGTCTCTGCGTTGCTCGTTCCTTTGCCCCCTTCCCTGCACATTGCATTGAAGCTCAGGATGCTGAGTTTATGGTATGTTCTTAAAATGGAACAAAGAATGAAAACTCTGTTTTTGTCAAACCAGCTTCCACAAGATTGTGAAGGGTAAACTGTAGCCACATGGAGCAACACTTGCACAAAAGAAGAAGCCAAATGCATGGACACTTGTTCTCACCTCGAACAAAATTACCTTTTCTGTGCCCCTCCCCTATGCTCTGTTCACTATCAGAAGATGATTGGCAACCCTAGCAACAACCTACAAAATGCAGAGACTCCTCTCGAAAGAATTCAAATACTCTGCAAATATTTTGGCATATTTACCTTCCCCATGAATTCTGGGACACTGCTACTATTATAGAATGCTTCATTGTCAAGGTATATAAAAGAAGGTGTGCTAAAATGTGGTTGGCTCCTCCAAATTTCCAAGTGTAGCACAAGCTTGGAATGTTGGATTGTCGTCACACAAACTGTCACAGCTTTGGTACCCATGTAAGCCTTTTTGAGTAAGAATATAATTTCAGCTTTTCACTTTACGGAATCTCTGTGTACTACCACAAAAGAATTCATTAGACCAGGAACGTGACTAGATTGCTGCTTTCCTTTGAAAGCGGTGGCTAGGCTCTTATTCTGAGGAAGAAAGCATGCTGCAGCTGTGATATCAAGAGAAGGGTCTAGACTGTCAAGTATGCTTAGAACCAGCTGCTTTTGAACAACATTTGTGCTCTTGAGATTTCTGATGAGGACCTCCTGCCACTGAAAAGGAACCTGCCAGAGATTCGAGTGCAGCCGGGTCTGGTGGCTTAGTGGACTAATGCATCCACTGCAGGGGCCTGTGTTCGACCTCATGGTCACAGGTTCAAATCAGCCTTTCATCCATTTGAGGTCAATAAAATGAGTACCATTGAGTTGGGTAACAATATACATCTGTTATTTCAGCGCCAAGATACCTCGTTGCTGGGGTGAACATGTGCTTTACAAATACACAAGTTATGTTATGCTATCCAGTCTGTCCATGAGACAGTGCATTGACGTGAAGATTAGTTTCCTGTTATTCTCTCAAAGTCTCTGCTGCAAGAGAAGCATGTCCCAATTCTTAGGTGTCAATGTCACAAAGAGAGGCAGGAGTAAGAACCACTGCCTTTCAGTGGGATCCCTGAAGCTGGGTCCACAGTTTCTCAATGACATTGTGGGATTGTCCTCCCATTTTTCCACTGCCTATCACCAGACTGCTAATGTAGCATCAGCTGACACCCCCAATCTGAAGACTGCGGTTCTCGCACTGGCTCTGGTGGCATGTCTTCACCATTTGAAATTGCATCTGATGATTTAGTAGGGAGTGTGATTAAACAACCTCCAGAAAGATAACGAATGTGCAGAAAGATTTTTATTCTAGGTTTTTAGTATCAAGTTTAAAAACCATAATACCAAAAAGCATCAATGATTCTCTAAATCAGAACTTCACATATTCACATTTTTATACACATAATTCCAAGTAACATTTTCTAAATGCACATCCAAAAAAGTGCCAAATTTTCCAAATTGACTACAACACATCCAATGATGTTAAGCACATTATTTCCACCAGTTATTATTTTCAACACAGTATTTCCAGCCGTCAACGCTTTCTAAATTAAGAGAACATCTCAAATCAGCACAAATGTTTTCAACATTAGATTTAACATATCCAATTGGATTCAGCACATAATTTTCAGCCAGCTTGTGTTTCACGGTCCAGACCGCCACTTGTTCTGGGGTGAAAGAATGAAAACAACAGCTCTATTCACACGTTACAATATTTATTATTATTGTGCCCGCTATCAAGCTTAGATAATGCGGCTATTGATGTATCATTAACTCATGACCGATAGTTAATCATATTTAGATATTCCATTCAAAGTTCCCAAGTTGACAGATTTAAATCAAGGAAAAATATCACAGGGATAGTAAAAAGTGAAAAAGGTAGTAAAAAGAAATATATATAGATGCCTCGTAGTAAACATACACATTATTGTGAATTGCCACATGGTTAACAATATGTCCTCGACCGGGATCCCAATGGTCAGAAACTCATGAAAACTTACCCTGTTATTTTGTAGCTCAGAAGTTTAAACCAGATCGGTTATAGATAATTAACTTTATAGCGAATAGAAGGCTTCTCTGACAAGATCTTTTGAAACCGTAGTCATATTTTAAAAATTGAAAAAATAGAACCAAACATGTTGTACTGCTCTCTCCTGTATACATACTCGCACCAGGGTTTGAATTTCAGTCTGGGGGATTCAGCAAATTCAAACATGTTATAGTTGTCTTATTTCTGCTCTTGAAATGTTATCATAATGGCGTAAAGCAGGTTGTATATTATTGTTCCACCTCCGGCCATATCACTGCTGATCACAATAGAAGCATGATGCTCATTTCGGTGCTCAGGACTCTGTGAATAATGTGTGACTCCAGGTAAACCTGTGCTGGCAGTGTGTTGAGTTCGGATTCCATCTCAGGTTTCATAATTCGCTCAGGCATATTTAAAAAACACGGTTGTGCTTGGTGATTGGAGAAGTAACTGATGACTAGGCCTTTTTAGGGGAAATGTTTGTCCGGTGTCTGGACTGAGCAGTTCGTTTGGGGAAGTCAGGGTGGAAATACTCACAGTATGTAAGTATGTACGTAGGCTGGACAACTGGCAAGAAGGCAAATTCTGGACAGTGGCAGTAAAAATTCAAGACAAAGGGTCAACATTCAGGTCAAAGATTCAGAACAAAAGGTCATTTTTAGGGACACTTTTTTTTAAGAGTGATTATAAAATAGACATCTGACAGAAAGTCAAAATTGGTTCATGTTATTTCGTTTTTATTGAATGTATGACGTTACAACGCATACTTTTACAACGCATACCATTACAACGCATTTTTTACAATGCAAATACCATTACAACGAATTATTTTACAACACATACCATTATAACGCAAGTGTATTAAATACTAAAAAAAGTGCAATTACAACGCATGACAATACTCCGCATACCATTACAACGCATATATATTTTAAAAAATAGAAAAAATAATACCTTTGTAACCTACAACCTGGCACGGGATGCAGGGAAAATAGGGGGTTTGGGTGGGGAAGTGTATTAAAACGAAGAAACGAACTAAACGTATTTTTTAACTAAAAGTAACCCTTTTTGAATTAAATAAATACGCGAGTACTAAAATGAATACTCGAGTATTAAAATTAGTACTCAGGTATAAAAAATAATCTTTTTTTTAATTTTTAAATTATATTACACAAAAATATAATCCATGGAAACTAAATTTCCAACAAATTAGGATTAAAAATCAAAAGGAAGTGAAAATACTCTATTCAGAATAAACAAACGTGAATAAAAGGAGCCACTATTTTAGAAACTCGCAAATGCCACAGTCCTACAACACTTTCAATAACACTAAATGAAACGCACAGCAAACAAAATGGAGGAGAAATGACGAACCAAAACACAATAAACACACTTTTTAAAGCAATAAATTAAAATATACACCGTCACATCAAATGAAACTTAAAAAAAATGCAAATAAAACGATTATATTAAGAAAAATTGTGATGACAGAGAAGTAAAACTATAAATACAGGTGAACAACCATTTTGAACTCAGTGGTCCGATGACTACGAGCGAGAGCAGACGCATTTTACGCCACTGCTAATGTGACTGACAAAGAACTTCACTCAAGACACTTACAATCAAAATAAAAATAAGTAACATATTATATATTTAAAATAATACTTTATAAAATCTACCTAGCAAAAATATTAATATACAGGTTATATTTTTACAGTTTCAAATTCACTTCAAAAAGAAATATTTTGAAGAAAAACGATTAAACAACTATCCATTTAAACAAGTAAGCAGAATATATTTTAAATTCTTTGCAATTGTAATAAAGCGCTAATATGCAGAAATAAAATCACAGAAAAATTGACTTTTATCAAGATTGAATAATTAAAAAACTTGCAAGCAAACATTCTTAATGTAAAATATTGTGGTTTTAAAACCTGTCAAACAGTAATTTCGTATAAACTAGTGTGTAGAAATTTACAAGAAATATATTAAAAAAATATATCTTTTCTAAATTACAGATAAAAACCTAAAGCATCAAAAAAGAGCAAACGAACAGCTTCCTTAAAAAAGACAAAGTACTGAAACACATCGAAGAACCTAATTTTCCGGTAAGTACAATTAAACACAATGTACGATTTAAAATAAACTGATATCACCAGAAAGAATAACTACATTATTTGCTATGCAAAATTCCTTTTTTTAAATTTAAAAAGTATTTGTGTTGTAGTTTAGTGAAAAAACTGTGTTATTAAAAATCAGTCAAGCAAACTAAAAAATTTCACATGTTTCTTTACATTCAAAATACATAGGATATCTATAATGTAGAAATAAACATAAGTTTTTTTTTTTAATTTAAAACAGAAATCAACTTTAATCTTCAAGAACAACAACCAAGGAAGAACATCTCATTTTCGACAAAACTAAAAGAGATATAATCGTCAATATAATCACCACAGAAAGGGTAAGTGAGCACATAGAATCAACTACATTTAAATTTGTGAATTAAATCTTTCTATTTACTTTTAACAATGTTGGGCTGTACTCCAAAATATTTGTTTTTAAAAAACGTTCATGGATATTAACGATTTAATAAATGACATTTCAATCCCAAAAAAATAGGGTATATTAAATCAATAATTAAACACAAGATATTTTTTTTCTTTCTACAGAAAACTGAAAAAGAATACCAAGCCAAACCAACACAAGAACAGGACCTACAGACCGATCATACCAAAATCAATCCGGAATCAACAACCATCTAAAAATCAACTTAAAGAACACAAACAAGGTAAATTTCTTCAAAACTAGTTTTCTATCCTAAAAGTACGCCAGAAAGTGCATAAAAATTAACTTAAAACCATGTAAACAAATGTAAATGCAATGTAATGTATAAAAACATTTTACAACATTTTCTCCTTATCTTTTTATCGTTTCAGAAGATGTCTCAAGATAAAGCAGCTAAATACATTGAAAGCTGGAAAGGAAACAGTCTACTACAGTATTCAGGTTATATTTATTGCAAGGAAACAATACGTGAACCAAGGAGACATTGGAGGTGCGTGGAATATTACTCATCCCATTGCAAAGGCAGAGCGGTTACTCTTGGTGACACCGTTGAAAAAACAATGGAGCATAACCACTCTGCCTCTGCAATGGAGATTGAAGTAAGAGAAACCATTAACAAAATGACAAATATTGCAAGCACCTCCAATGACTCCTCTGGTTCTATTTTGAGGGAGGTAGTTCAACATGATCCAGACCACATTGCTAGTAGTACCTAATTTGAGACGAATTATTCATCGTAAAAAACAGGCAAGTAACCCTCAAAGAGTTACACCCCAGACATTCACTGACATTGTAATTCCTCCTGAACTCTCTCTTTCTATTTCTAATGAAACCTTTATCCTGCATGATAACCAAAACCCTCAAAAACGAATAATTATTTTTAGCACACCCCGTAACCTTGCTAAGTTAGAAAATAGTGATATTTGGATGATGGATGGGACGTTTAAAAGTACGCCCCATCCTTTCACCCAAATATACACTATACATGCAAACAATATTCATACAGTAGTACCCCTAGTATACAGTTTGCTGCCTGATAAACAATCCACAACCTACACTGAACTTTTAACTGTGGTAAAATCTAAAACATCCAATAAAAGTCCTCGCAAAATAATTATTGATTTTGAATTTGCCATGATAAATGTTATTTCCAAAACGTACACGGATACCCAAATTCAGGGATGTTTTTTCCATTTTTCCCAGGCATTTTGGCGTATAATACAAAAATCATCCCTAGTTGTAGATTACATATCAGACAGCAAACTGCAATTTGAACTTAAAAAACTAACTGCACTTTGCTTTGTCCCTCCTACAAGTGTAGACGAGTACTACACTGCAATTACCAAATCTGATTTTTTTTACTACAAACGAAGAAAAATTGGCACCCCTGCTAAATTATTTCGAAGGCACATGGATTGGACAACTAAGCAGGTCGGGTCGCAGGAGGAAGCCACGTTTCCATGTGGAGTGGTGGAACTGCTACACGACCTGCTTAGAAGGAGAGGCAAAAACAAACAATGCCATAGAGGGAAGGCACAACTCCTTCAACCACACTGTTGGCAAACCTCATCTGAATTTCTATCATTTCTTGGAAACTTTGAGGAAGGAGCAAAGTTTTCAAGAAATGAGAATGTCACAATCATTAACAGGTAGTCTGAACCCAGTTTTACAACAGTTTTCGTTGTCTGTGGCTTCAGATAATGTTGCTCACATACTCCACTACTAATACTCTCTTCACTTTTACTTTCCTGTTTTGCCCTAAATTACAATACAACACATTTAATTTGGCATTATAATGGGCTTTTTTCAAAAATTAAAATTTCAAAAATTAAAAGTCGTGTCACCTTACCTTTGAAGTCTTCTTTTTTTCTTGTCTTTAATGCATTCCAATGTAATCCAAAGCCATGCTTGTTTTGTATTCCATTTTTTCAAAACAATTCCGAAACAACAAGTAAAAAAATACTCTTGTTGCTTTTTTTACAATCAAAATGCATTTCCAAAAAAAAGTAATTCCTTTTCTGAAGATCAATTTACCACCAAGATTTCCAGCCAAAAACATTTTCTTCTCCAATTCGAAACATTCTCCAACTCCAAAGAAATAGAAAATATATCCATCTTCTTGCTGTTCTTCAAATCCAAACTCCAAAAAAACCCAAATAAAGATCCATCCTCTTGCTTTTCTCCAAATCAGTACTCCTTCAAAATCCATCTCCAAAAATGTGAATCCATCTAAATTCAAACCCCAAAAACAAACAATAGATGTGTTCCATTATTTCTTAAATCCACCACGATTAACGATCCATTGTCTCCACTGGAAATCCAATATTCGTAAATCGATCTTCTTCCAACAGTATCCCGAACAAACAAATTCAGAAAAATACTTTCCCAAACAATTGTTTAACTACTTTTATAAATTATTAAACCATACATTGCAAAAAAGTTAAACACACACGTGACCCGACATAGGCATACTCTTTCAAAGTGATCAAGAACATGCGGAATGTAACCTAAACATCTTATTTACATATTCTACACCTCCCTATTCTTTCCTTGCAATAAATATATTCCGTTATTTTTTTAAATGTAAATAAAAACTTTATAAAGTTTCCTACCTGCGCGCAGATCTCCATGCTTCCGCTCTCTCCAGCGACGCTCCTCAATATGGCTACCTACACATTTGACGTTTACGCGTATACGTCATCAGAAGCTGCAAAAAAAGAAAAAGGACTATTTTTTTGTTATATTTTATTTATTAATAAACATTATTAAATTTTATTTATAATAAAGTTACTTCTTTTTGTAAAATATTAAAATATGTGAAAAAATGTATTTAAATATACGCTGTAATATTTTTTCTTTATTTACATTTTTTATGTAATAAACTGTGTCATAATAAATTATTGTAAATATCTTTTATATCAAAACATGTTTTATTTTAATTTTTAAAAATGTTTACAAAAATATTTTATTATTCTTACCTTATACATACTCTCTTTTCAATGATAAACGAACCCAGTCACTCTACAGACAGCTTCAAATTTCAGGTACACGATATTCACATAGAGAGCTGTTGAAATAAATGTAGGACAAAACCTTACATTGCAATCAATGATAAAGCGTGAGAATTTTTTCTTAAAACATTTTTACATATATTCACATTCATTTAAAAATCTTTTTTAATATCATTAATTTATATAAAATATTCTAAAAATATTTTTAATTTTAAATTACACTATTAATTAATTATTAAAATTAAAATTAACTTCCAATTTAATTAACTATTTTTATTGCAACTAGGTTGTAATCTAATATTATATATTATATATTACACAATTAAATATTTTTTTAATCAAGGTATGTATAATAGTAGAGTAAAAGCTGCAAAGTGTAGGAGAATAATTTTCTATTCTAACTCCTGTGAGGTTAAAAATTAAGATAACTGCTGGATAGTGTTTAGATTAAAATTACTAATCTAACTCCTCTGGGGTGTAATACTTGGGTAAGTGTTGGATAGTGTAGGTTTTCAAATTACTATTCTAACTCTAGGGGGTGTAATACTAGGGTAAGTGCTGGATAGTGTTTAGATTAACATTACTAATCTAACTCCTCTGGGGTGTAATACTTGGGTAAGTATTGGATAGTGTAGGTTTTCAAATTAACTATTCTAACTCTAGGGTGTGTAATACTAGGGTAAGTGCTGGATAGTGTAGGGATTAAAATTACTATTCTAACTCCAAGGGGGTTTAATACTAGGGTAAGTGCTGGATAGTGTAGGGATTACAATTACTATTCTAACTCCTCGGGGGTGTAATACTAGGGTAAGTGCAGGATAGTGTAGGGGTTAAAATTACTATTCTAACTCCAGGGGGGTGTAATACTAGGGTAAGTGTTGGATAGTGTAGGGGTTAAAATTACTGTTCTAACTTCAGGGGGTGTAATACTAGGGTAAGTGCTGGATAGTGTAGGGATTAAAATTACTATTCTAACTCCAGGGGGGTGTAATACTAGGGTAAGTGCAGGATAGTGTAGGGGTTAAAATTACTATTCTAACTCCAGGGGGGTGTAATACTAGGGTAAGTGCAGGATAGTGTAGGGGTTAAAATTACTATTCTAACTCCAGGGGGGTGTAATACTAGTGTAAGTGTTGAATAGTGTAGGGGTTAAAATTACTATTCTAACTCCAGGGGGGTGTAATACTAGGGTAAGTGCGGGATAGTGTAGGGGTTAAAATTACTATTCTAACTCCAGGGGGGTGTAATACTAGGGTAAGTGCTGGATAGTGTAGGGGTTAAAATTACTTTTCTAACTCCAGGGGGGTGTAATACTAGGGTAAGTGCAGGATAGTGTAGGGGTTAAAATTACTATTCTAACTCCATGGGGGTGTAATACTAGGGTAAGTGCTGGATAGTGTAGGGGTTAAAAATACTATTCTAACTCCAGGGGGGTGTAATACTAGGGTAAGTGCTGTATAGTGTAGGGATTAAAATTACTATTCTAACTCCAGGGGGTGTAATACTAGGGTAAGTGCAGGATAGTGTAGGGGTTAAAATTACTATTCTAACTCCAGGGGGGTGTAATACTATGGTAAGTGCAGGATAGTGTAGGGGTTAAAATTACTATTCTAACTCCAGGGGGGGTGTAATACTAGGGTAAGTGCTGGATAGTGTAGGGGTTAAAATCACTATTCTAATTCCAGGGGGGTGTAATACTAGGGTAAGTGCTGGATAGTGTAGGGGTTAAAATTACTATTCTAACTCCAGAGCTAAGTAATAAGACATTTAATACTAGAGTATTAATTTTTTTATTACTATTGTTTTTTTATTAAAAAAATATTTTTAAATACATTTAAATAAAGACTCTATTATAAAAAAATACTCAAGTATTAAAACCAAAGGTAAATAAATTAAATAATAAAAAAGAATGAAAAAAATTAATAAATAAATAAACTTACCATAAAATGCGTTTTAATAGCATGCGTTGTAATGACATCTGCGTTGTAATCAAAAAAGAGGGTACACTGTTCCCCTAGGGTTAAACAAGTAATAAGGTCTCTCTCACAGCTAGCTGCAAGTCAGCTAGAGAGTGTGGGGGTGCCGGGTAGTCAGCAAGTTCCTTGACGGAACTAAGGAAGCCTCACACAACTGATGAGCTGGATGACATGTCTCATTCAGCCTACTGGGGATGTTGTTTATATCATCGGCTTCCTGCTCCTGCGTCGGGCCGGCGCTGCAATGCCCGACGGGTAACACAAGTGTCACACTTTTGCGGAGGTCTTTTGTTCCTTGCCGTGATAAGTAGAAACTTGTGAGGCTTAAAACGTGAGGTAGTGAGCAAAACGGTGAAAAATTGTTAAAAAAAGTTGGATAATCCACAGGGATGTCTTTATTCAGGTGGTTAGCCACTTTATTAAAAGGTATAGGGAGGGGTACTGAGGACCGACGTAGCTATTGGTGTGGCCTCGTATCGACCCTCCATTTGGTCAACATGTTTCATGCCCAGCGGGGCAATTCGTCAGGACCGAAAAAATGTGCTCATATATACCTAATGTGCCCCAGAAGGTGAGCTACAGGCTATTATAGATACAACCTGATAGGTCTAGGTCTAAGGAAGGCGAGGATCACTGCATCACCGTCAGACCTAAGGGAACAGTAGACATCACAGTTGCTAATAAGCCGATAGTGATTATACCGTTTGCAGGCAACACTGTGAAATCACCCCAAAAGTCAAACACATACCCAGTTATCCAAATTAAACTAGGTGTCTATGAGGGCTAATGGAGTGCAACGGGGTGAGTGGAGAGAGACCAATATTACGTGTAACAGGACATAGCCCCGGGGAGATCAGGGCATGTGCGAGTGCTAATTGTAGCAAGGGTGGTCAGTTGTTTAACTAAACAATGGAGCCACTAGAACTAAAATAATACCAACACACAAATAAATAAATCAAAAGCCACTCAGCCACATGGGGGGGGCGCGGCGCAGCAGGCACCCAGTGGGATGGTTTCAGTATCAATGATTAGACCTACCCTAAGGAGCCAATTGGCAGTCTTCGCGGCTAGTTCCTGTGGGGACTGCGCTAGGGATATGTAGCCCTAGGGAAGGAAAAAGGATTGGAGTATTTATACAGCGAGTCATTGCTGGGGGCCATGATCAAAAGTCATGACCAGAAGTTATCCTCATCGTACAAACATCCAAACGATTAGCAGAGGCCCTACAAGAGAAAATCTCAGCCATAGAAGCCACAATGAGAAGTACGGTCAATAAGAACACAAAGGCCAACTTTACCAATAAACTAGCGGAGATCAACCAAGAAATGGGAGACCATCATGAATATCTCCTCAATCAAAAAACTGCTAAATTACAGAAAGACATTACTAAGTTCGAGAAGGAGAAAGTCTATCCTTATTTGAAGGATGGCTTCAAGAATAAGAAGACATCCTACTCCTCTGATGAGAACACGGATAACAGCCGGCGAGGATCCGCCAGCAGTGACTCCAGTGGAGGATACAACTCCAGGAACAACCGGGCTCCACAACATTCCAACTGGCAACCAGGTTACCATCAAGGACCGGCCTTTCATGGCCCTCCACATATGGCACCCCCATGGCAATACCCCTTCTATCAACAGGGCCCGCCACAATTCTTTCCCTCTAATCCTCCACCTTTTCAAGGCAGAGGCTGGGGCAGAGGAAGAGGGCGAAAACGAGGCGGACAGAAAGGAGTACAGTGGCAGGACCAACCAACACCACAGACATCAGTGGAAACCAGGAGCTCCACCAGGGGGAGAAGAGTCTGACGGTAAACCTATCAAAGAAAGTGCTGACCCCGCTGGAGCTTCAAGTCCTGGAAAAAGGACTGGGTTTTGTCCCCACTCCCACCCCTGACGCTTTTCAAGAAATGATCGAGCTCAAACAACTGTTCAGAAAGATACGCTTGAAAGCTTTCTTCCAAGACAAACCAGAACCGGATACTTCTGATTCAGGTCTACGGAAACCTTCCACTTTTACCCCCACAGATGGGATGGTTCCCCCAGAGATCCTGACCTTCGAGAGAGCAGTCCTCCACACTCTCAATAACAAACCTCAATGCAAACAATTCAACAATCTAACCAACCTGGAGAAACAGGCCTGCCAGGCCCTGGGGAACGATAACACGATTGTCGTCAAACAAGCAGACAAGGGGGGCGCAACAGTCATTCAGGACTATGATGCATATGACCTGGAATGCAGACGCCAACTTTCCAACAGCACCCACTATAGACCCCTCACAATAGATCCTACCAAACGCCTGTCCACCACGATCATGAGCCTTGTGCTAGAGGGTGAAACCAACGAATGGTTGTCAAAAAAAGAGGCAGATTTCCTCATCACCACCGAACCAGTCACACCCTATTTCTATACCCTCCCTAAAATACACAAGGGGGTCATACCGGTACCAGGAAGACCTATCGTGTCAGGTATAGGCTCCCTTTTGGAACCCCTGTCACAATTTTGCGACGTGTTCCTACAGCCATTAGTGAAGAAAATCCCTTCCTTCCTCCAAGATACCAGAGATGTTCTACGTCTTATTGAAGATATGGACGGGAGGGAGAATGTTGACCTGATAGTGACCCTGGACGTAGAGGCACTCTACACTAATATCCCCCAGCAAGCCACCTTGGAAGCAGTGGAGAATGCCTTGAGAGCTGAGGAGTGGACTTCCTGCACGCCCATCTCTTTCATCATGGCCCTTGCGAGTATAGCCCTGACGGAAAATTTCTTCAGGTATGAATCGCAATTATACCACCAAATACGCGGGACATCCATGGGTTCTACCTTCGCGCCGAGCCTGGCGTGCCTTTACATGGCTTCCTTTGAGGAACAGGTCATCTATCCTGCGGCAACCAACCCCTTTCTTGAACAGCTGACCCTCTGGTGTCGCTATATCGACGACATCTTGATCCTATGGAAAGGGGATAAGACTAGCTGCGAGGCTTTCTGCTCTTGGATTAACCTGCAGAATCCGTACCTTAAATTCACGGGTACCATTTCCGCCACTTCCCTTCCCTTCCTGGATCTTACCATCAGGCTGGAGCCTTCAGAGATTACCACCACTCTCTATAGGAAAGAAACCGACAGGAACAGCCTCCTCCCCTACCGAAGCCACCATACTCGAGCCTTGAGGGACAATCTCCCGTTCGGTCAATTTCTCCGGATTCGAAGAAATTGTACATCACTGACTGATTTTGTACGTGAATCATCGATCCTCCAACACAAACTCCAGGACAAGGGCTACCCAACCAGACTGTTGAACGCATCTTTTAAAAGGGCACGTAACAACAACAGAGAAGCTTTGCTGGAGTCAACTCCGAAGCCCATCAGTGATGTCATTACCTGTGTAACAACGTACACCAGGAACTCTACTTTCATCAAGAAAGCAATTAACTCACATTGGGGCACCCTTAACTCTGCTGGCCTGGATATCCCTCGCCCACGGTTTGCTTTTAAAAGAACTGCTAACCTCAAGGACACCCTGACCCACACTCGACCCAAGAAGGCAGGCACCCACCATGAGAACCCCTTGTGGAACCTGCCACCCGTGGTCGGACACTATAGGTGTGGCAGCTGCATCATCTGTCCACAAACCATACAAGGCAAAGATATCAAGCTGACCACAACGTTCACCTGGCACATGAACAGACACACTAATTGTAACAGCAGCCGCTGTATATACATGCTCGTTTGTCCCTGTGGGCTTAAGTACATAGGCATGACTATGCGAATTGTGAAAACAAGGATCATTGAGCACAACAGCAATATCCGCTGTATGAAAACACACACCAGGCTCTACGATCACTACAAAGAAGCAGGACACAGGGCAGACAACCTTCAATGGACAGTGTTGGAGTGTCATCCATCCATTAACGAACAAGCACTATATAGACTAGAACAAAGATGGGTGCACCGTCTCCAATTGGATACCTGTGGCCTGAACGATTCCATCCCGTGGAACCAACTAACAAGATGATTCCTCCCCCACCCGCCTGCCTAATGCCTCCGAGACTGGTCATCCTCCATTGAAAACACGGGTGTACCATGACTCTGCACGAGCACAACATATGTAGAGGCATTCATTTTCTGAGTGGTCTATAGATCTCTGCCTCCCCTAACATTAGTATGGCCAGCTAACTGTTCACTACATCCACCGGTCTACTAATCACATGGGCACAGCAGGAGCATCCCGTCACTCCCTAGTGTTATTCGCCTAGCCACCCATGCCTCCCAGTACTAGTCTGGGGTTACTTTACCATCCCCGACCTCCATATGCCATACACTGTGCTATTGTCCACCGCAGCGAGTCACTTGCCCTTCCATCATAGGCGGCCCACACTCGGGCGGCCCCCCCCAAAAAATAAAACCCCCCCATTTATTACTGAGCAGGATGCCTACGTAGGTACAATGAGAGCACTCACTCTGACTGCGCTTTGTCCCATCAGGCTCGCGTTTCAGTGTTGTACGCAGTACCAGTTGAGCCACGGTATACCAGCCTGCTCTTGCCTCCCCCTTTCCCTGCCCCCCCTTCCTCCCCACCGTACACGCCCAATCAAGCGCTTCCAAACATGCACCAAAGAGGTCAAGGGACTACATCTCCCATGAGCACCGTGATGCGGGCTCCGATTGGCGCTTTGGGCACACTGTCACCGCGGGCCCGCCCGCCCCCTCTCGGCCGGCACCCGCCCCCACCCCGCCCCCAAACAACCTGTTCTTAATGGCGGACGCATGGCACACTCCTGACCGGCTGTTCCGCGGACATCACACGCCGACGGTGTGGGGGTAGGTGATACCGGCGATTATCTCACGCCGCTAAGGTAAGCGTTGCACCTCTGATTTATTGCTGGCCGCCGTTCCACTATGACGGCACTTTGGCCAAGGCTTACGGAGGGCGCCCCGCCTCGCCAGATTGTCCGGGTCATGACTTTAGCTGATTTTCAGCCGCCCCCCTTATGCACCCTCCCTGTCTATCTAGCGACTATTGGTAGACTCCCCAAGGATAATATCTACTCTGGTGCCTGCGAGCGGTTGATCCGTACCGCCGCTTTCCCACAGATCCTTGGCACTTGATGGCCTGGCGAGGCGGGGCGACCGCTGCCCCGCTGATAACTTCTGGTCATGACTTTTGATCATGGCCCCCAGCAATGACTCGCTGTATAAATACTCCAATCCTTTTTCCTTCCCTAGGGCTACATATCCCTAGCGCAGTCCCCACAGGAACTAGCCGCGAAGACTGCCAATTGGCTCCTTAGGGTAGGTCTAATCATTGATACTGAAACCATCCCACTGGGTGCCTGCTGCGCCGCGCCCCCCCCCATGTGGCTGAGTGGCTTTTGATTTATTTATTTGTGTGTTGGTATTATTTTAGTTCTAGTGGCTCCATTGTTTAGTTAAACAACTGACCACCCTTGCTACAATTAGCACTCGCACATGCCCTGATCTCCCCGGGGCTATGTCCTGTTACACGTAATATTGGTCTCTCTCCACTCACCCCGTTGCACTCCATTAGCCCTCATAGACACCTAGTTTAATTTGGATAACTGGGTATGTGTTTGACTTTTGGGGTGATTTCACAGTGTTGCCTGCAAACGGTATAATCACTATCGGCTTATTAGCAACTGTGATGTCTACTGTTCCCTTAGGTCTGACGGTGATGCAGTGATCCTCGCCTTCCTTAGACCTAGACCTATCAGGTTGTATCTATAATAGCCTGTAGCTCACCTTCTGGGGCACATTAGGTTTATATGAGCACATTTTTTCGGTCCTGACGAATTGCCCCGCTGGGCATGAAACATGTTGACCAAATGGAGGGTCGATACGAGGCCACACCAATAGCTACGTCGGTCCTCAGTACCCCTCCCTATACCTTTTAATAAAGTGGCTAACCACCTGAATAAAGACTTCCCTGTGGATTATCCAACTTTTTTTAACAATTTTTCACCGTTTTGCTCACTACCTCACGTTTTAAGCCTCACAAGTTTCTACTTATCACGGCAAGGAACAAAAGACCTCCGCAAAAGTGTGACACTTGTGTTACCCGTCGGGCATTGCAGCGCCGGCCCGACGCAGGAGCAGGAAGCCGATGATATAAACAACATCCCCAGTAGGCTGAATGAGACATGTCATCCAGCTCATCAGTTGTGTGAGGCTTCCTTAGTTCCGTCAAGGAACTTGCTGACTACCCGGCACCCCCACACTCTCTAGCTGACTTGCAGCTAGCTGTGAGAGAGACCTTATTACTTGTTTAACCCTAGGGGAACAGTGTACCCTCTTTTTTGTTTGTGCCCTGGACAAGTACACTGGACCCCTCTAAATATTGTCCATCTCCGTCCCCCCTTGTTGTCTACATCTGCGTTGTAATGGCATTCGTTGTAATGCCATGCGTTGTAAAAGATCCTGGGTTGTAAAAATTGCATTGTAAAAGCAGTTCGTTGTAATAGTTGCGTTGTAATGGTTGTTCACCGTTTTTATTACACATTCGAGTGCTGAACAAACATTCGCAAATAGCTGAACAGATTTAAAGATAAATGGCCATATGTATGAAGGTACCCATTTGCGAATCTCAAATAGCGATTTTTAAGATATCGCTATTTGAGATTCGCAAATTGGTATGTATGTAGAAATTCGCATTTTTTTGCGATTTCTTAAAATTCCTTAATTGCAATTAGCAACTTGCGAATCACAATTAAGGAATACTTTCCCATTCATTTCTATGGGCCCGGAGGCCCATAGGAATAAATGGGAAGTTATTCTCAATTTGTGATTCGCAATTTGAGAATTGCAAATTGAGAATAATTTCAAGGGTGCAGGGGTGTCCAAAGGACACCCTGTTGCACTCCTGAAATTAGCATGGGTGCACATTTGGTGCACATACATGCCCTTAGGGCATGTATATGCTTCACAGTGCACTTTTAAAAATGCAAAAAAGTGCATTTTTCAAGGAATTCGCAAAATTACCACCAACTTGAAGTTGGTGGTAATTTGCGATTCCTTAAGGCCAATTTGCATTTTTTTAATGCTTCTTACATTGCATTTAAGGAATCGCAAAATTTGCGATTCCTTAAATGCAATCGCAAAATAGGAATCGCAAATTTTGCGATTCCTTATTTTGCACGCAGATTTGCTTAATACATACCATTTGGCCAAATTGCATTCGCAAACGCCGAAATTCTGCGAATTTCGCCGTTTGCGAATGCAATTTCTCTTTATACATATGGCCCAAAAAAACTAGTAAATATAAACACTCTTTCGCAGAATTTGACTACTGTCATAAAAGGCATTTTTCACAATTCAACCCCTTTCCAAGCATGATAGTGCCAGAAGCATCTATCTGTTACTGAACATGGACTTGGAGTTCACAGGCAGTAGCACTACCAGAGAAAGTGTGAAAAAGAGGTAAATGATGGTGAGAAAGGAGAGAGGGCTATCTGCTGAGAGGGAGAGACAGAAGGCAGTGAGAGTGAACCATGAGAGAAGTGGAAAGCAAGCGAGTGTCTGCCGGCTGAGAGAAAGAACAGATGGTAAATAGAGAAATGACGACAACAAAAGTAGATGGAACAATTTGCTGGTTCATTTTGTGTAGAAATATTGGGGTTCAATGCAACAGCCACTTGGCATAAAATTGCATCCGTCTAAAATGTGCACCTTTCTTTTAAGTAAAGTTATATTTATTCATCTTATTCCAAGTGGCAATTTGGACTTCTCTTCTTTGGAGTGTCACTTATCCCAAGACTTTTCATAAACTGTTTTAGGCTTATTTTGTCAGAACATTGTGACCCATCCACTAATAGATCTCCACGTTTTAAATTCTACCATGTCTTCTGCTGATTCCAGACTTGCATGAATTCTACTAAAATCAAATTCCCTTAAAAACATCTAACCTTAATGAAGGACCATTGTAGCGTGTTTTTTGTTAAACCTAATACTAGGTTCAGTATCACTCTAGACTTTCCAAACTTCCACATTCATGAAACTAAAACCGTCACTCTCCCACTTTGAAACTACATTCTTCTCTATTAGGGGACAGCCCCAGAATAGATATCAGCCAAATGAGTAATGCCGTTAATTATGGGAATACCAAAGTGCTTGAATAACTGTTCCTTTGCGTTTTATATACCATTGTAAGGTCTTATATCTGACCTTTTGTTTGAGGGAAAGGACTGGCTCACGGACCCACATAATCTGGAGCTGTCCAATAATAAAATCCTTTTGGTTTGAGATTGAGCAACATTGCTCCCGTACTTTAGAATTGACCCAGTCTATTGATGTTCAGACTGCAGTTTTGGGCTAGTCACCTGATATTAATATAGGCCTCTTGCAAAGAAAAATAGTATATATTATTGTTTTAATTTCTAGATCAATAGTCCTTCAAAACTGGCGTTCGGAAGTAATCCCGACATACCAGCAATGGTAGTCTAATTTATGTAGAACTAAGGAACTGGAAAAAAGATATGCTTTAAGGTCGGGTCCTACGCAAAATTTCTGAGACGCTGGGAGGTATTTGGATAAAAGTATTTTAGTCAAGGTCAAACAAGAAATATGGGGAGTGTGAAATATAAAATCAGTGATTGTCTGTATTTTTATGGCCTATTTATACCGAGTTTTGTAAATTGCACTATCTTTCTGGTCATGTTTAATCAAATGAAATATTTTAATAATCATGACCTTCGGTTTTATGGTGATTTTATGACTGTTGAACTCTTCCAATGAAAAATCTAATAAACTAAGAAGGATATGGCGCACAGAAACAGCACAAAACAGATACAGAAATATGGTGAGTGCGACAAAGAGAATGTTGAAAAGAGGAAAAAAGGGTAGAGAGGGCATAGAAAAGGCAAGGTAGAGGGAACCAAGAGAAAACATGTGGCTGGTGAGAGCCAGAGACTAATGACTAGGTAGGAGAAAGGATGCAACAGATAGAGAATAGAAAAACCAAGAGATGAAGTGGTTGAATAGGAAGAGAACAGCGAGATTATGTGAGGATTCACATTGTAATTTGCATGTCAGACCTTTCAATCCCAATCCTAATGTACCATATCTTTGAAAATTTGTTGCTAATCTACTCTTTCCCTTTCACGCAATGAAGCACAACAACTTCACTGAAGGGTATATTCACAAGAACGTGCGCTAAACAGCACCAGAAAATGCTAACGCAATTTTACACATCACAGCCTATCGCAGGAAAATAACCCTGTGTCAATGTGGAATTCACAACAAGGAGGTACCATGCGATAGTCTGCCGGAACCGAGGACAATGTCCGCGATACTATAACCTCGACAGGGATAAAAACACAAACCACAACACAAAAAAAGTGTGATGATCCCATTTGCGATGAGGAAAACAGGGGTAAGCACCGCCAGGCCTGCGACACACATGGCAGGCGGAAATAAGCACAACAAAAGCCTGAAAAAAAATAACAAACCAAACAGAAAACAACAGCCAAGCACAATGGAGGCAACCCGAGTCAGTATTCAACCCCACAAGCCCCATTGGCAACAAAACATTGTACATGGCAGGCCATCTTGGACAAGGTGAATGCAGCCTGAGAGCGGAGGAGGATAATGGAAGAAAACCAGAACATCTGAAATGATGCGAAATGCACAAACAAGCAGAAACACGGCGACAACAAGAAGGCAGCAATGCACACCGGAGGTTAGAGTCAAGTGCCACACCAGGAGCTGGATGACATGGAGGAAATGGTATCCACCACATCAGTCTGGAGATGGTGGCAAGACTCGGGGACCGGAAACTGCCCAAAACAACAGAGACAACAGCAACAGGGAGAGGAATCAGCAGAGACTTGGGGGACGGGGGGAGATGGGCACAATGGCACACATGCACAATTAAGCACAGCACAACTGCAGACAAACCATGCCCAAGAGTAACAACAACAACCAAGAGCACAAGTCACACAACCCGCAATATCACACCACTGAACAATCACAGAAGTGAAAACCACACTGCTTGAAAGGGAGAAGGGTGAGCCAAATCAGAGCTGAAGGGACATCTCACACACAATGCATCACACATACATAGGAAGCAGAGCACTCCAACATCAAACACAATGTGGTACAAACATCAACATATGCACAACCAGACACAGGACACAAGTGCACCCGCCTGTTGCCGGTAAACTGCCATACGCATCTGGCTAAGCACCAAACAGGGACATGACAATGCACAAGTACATACTCACAGTCCTGATGGGCTAGCAATGCACATATGAGAAGAAAACAGAATGGTTTTAGGTTGTCAATCTGGAAATGGGCGCACTGCCTGTTATAACAGCATTAGTACAAAGTATAAGTGGTTCAACTGGGCTAGTGGAAAACCATATAACCACTCCAAGGAAAAGCCAGTATAAACTAGCTAGACCCAACAAACTTGACATAGACGTACCCTATGCACACACAATGTGACGTTATACACGTAGGTGATAGTATAAACAGATTCTATAACATAAATTCAGGCAGAGAAATAATGATTATTTAAACAGTTCAAAAGAGAAACATGTAGAGTTAATAGATTCTTTTTAATTTCGCGATGCTTAGCAACAGCCAGCCGACACGTGTTTCATCGCTTGAGCGAATCTTCAGGGCTGGAAACAACAAAAATGATACTATTGTAGACATATGTCATTATAGATCGTGCTCACAAACTAGTCTGTGTATTATCTTCAAAAAGTGGCGACAAGAACACCACATAAAACCCTGAGCTGGTAAAAGAAAGACATCTTGAATAAGGTGCTCTTGTGATGGTGGATCAATATTGTCATTGTGCTGATTTTCAGAAAGTTCTTGAATGTATTTATCACAACGTAAGTGTGGGTAGGCTCATTGTAAAAGATCACCCAGAACTGGCATGCACGATTGGCATCCGAGATAGAGATATACGTGCGCAGTGAGTAGTGAATTTAGACTGTGTATCTATTCAATCGGGCATAGTGCTGAACAAAACATTTTGGGGATCAAAATTGCTAGTGACCAACACAGTGATGTGTATTTACCAAAAGTCTTATATCCACACATACCTCTAGATGGCTGCGTTTATGCCAAAGGTCTGTATCAAGGTAAGATAAAGAAAACAATAGGAGAGGGGAATAAAGAGAAAGAAAAATAAAGATAAAAATATCTGTATAAGAAGAGCGGTTGGAAAATGTCTATGAAACCTGCTAATAAAGAAGATTGACACACAAATACTTGATAATCCAATTGCATTATGCATTACCATTTTAGACACTTTTTGAAATATGACGTTTAGTGGCAATTTACCGATGAATATATTTTAACTTTTTCTTATAAACAAGTTGTTATGTATATGAATGTTGCTAATATAATATATTGTAAGAGCGGTTGGGGAGACATCGTCACGCACGTTTGCAGAGACGACTCAACTTACGCATGTGTCAATTTCACCCAATGTGCACGTCACAAATAACTATTCTGACTGAATGTTGGGGACTTTTTCGCCACGACCAACTTTTCCTTTTACTATCTTTCGCCTTTTCTTTATTGTGACTATGTTAAATAACATCCAGTATAGTAGTATAATAAATGCATTGAGGCTGGCATTTTAACACAAAAACTTGTTCTTTCCTAAACAAGTAAAATAACATTGGCAAGTAATATGTGAACAGGTTTTCCTTGGTCCATAATTGATTGCAGGCTCCACTAATGTAGAAAATTCTGAAACGCCCGGATGAGCACAGACATACTCACTTCCGGGTGAGCTAAATAAGAACGCTAACACACACTCTAGTTTATCACTCAGAGTCACATGACTCAGTTGAAATGATTAAGAAGGCGGTTGCTTCCGGGTTGCGTGTCCAACACCAGGAACACGGCGACCCGTGAGCGGCACCATCACGCTACTCGGAAAGGATACAGGTAAGCTAACTTTAAGGCGAAAGGGAGCTATCCCATATCCCCTTTTTTCATGAAGAACGCTTGAGCATAACTAGAGCCCCCTTTTTTATTGTCTCCATAGAAATCGGTCTAGGTATACAAATCAGGACTTTGAACACATTTGGAGTTATCCGCTCCCATCATCTATATAGAATCGCTCCCGGGTCGTACACACAAGCAACCCACAGCATTAAGGTAAAGACTTTGATATCCAAATACAAGCTGCTTTTTGTAGGAGTTTCAATAACTTAGTTTATTGGACGTTGTGTTAGACTTCACTTAAAACAAAGCCTTGAGTGTGGCACTACCACAAAAGATATTTACTGATTTAACCGTCTCAACATGAGTTCCAAAAGTGTCTCAATGCACCAATCGATTTAAATGTATATAGAAATAATCCCTGACAACTAGGTCAATGTACACTTGGAAAAAGACTGTAATTTTAAACAGAGCCTCATACTCGTCACAGTCTAATTCAAAATCTCTAATACCTTGTAACACTAGCTTGAATTTGTTATATAGACATATCTTACTTTGCTTTTTAAATATAGACACCATTCTATAAACAGCCTGTTTGAACACTTCTCAACAGGTTGTGATCTTAATTCTCTTTATCCAATTGTATTTACAGCCTACCCTTGTATTTCGTAATTTGAGTTACAATACGGTCTTGGGCCCCACCGGGTCGGAAGTATCACCGGCAGAGCGGTGAGCTTGAGCATACGTTTTTTACATTGTGCTTGGATCTTTATTAACAGGTTTCATAGACATTTTCCAACCGCTCTTCTTATACAGATATGTGAGAAGTTGGCCTGATATATGATGTTTCCAATTCTGGAACCACCTTGTATCAGTCCAAACAACCCTTATGGTGTCTGGTTGTAAGTCAACCTTATTAGACAAGCTATCCTAGGGGTAGCATGGACTAAGCAGCCTTAAAGGCTTAATTTAAGAGGTCGTGTTAAGCGAGCTGTTTTACCACATACAATCCTGTAATATCAAATGAAAGGACACCACACAAGTATATATTATAAAAATATATGTATTTATTACTAAAAACAATCCCCAGTATTCTTTATGAATAAAGGGGCACAAGCGTTAAATCAAAAGCACAGTATAACATACAAAGTTGCACAATTTTGGATGAGGCCTAGGGGCCACTCAAACCATATACTAAAAAAATGGTATAAGAGATACCAATCGATCAGTGGTTAGGCCTAGGGCCTAGGGAATCGCTGAGAGCAGTTGAGACTAGCAATGCTGAAGTCGGGAAAAGCCAGCGGGATTCGGGTGCAGTGCAGAAAATGCACGCATGCATCAATGTTAACCAATGGTGCGTAAAAGTTACAAAGTTAGAGTTTAAGGACACTTCCGCTGAACCTAGAGGAACAAAACTTAAGACACAGACCCTAGAGGTGTGTACCAGTGTGGGAACCCCGGCGTTGCAATGTTACCTCACCCACAGGAAGTGTATGCACAGGGTCGAAGTTGAGTCGGGTTTCGTCACGCAGGCTCTTGGTGCTTGGAGCTGAAAGGGCTGCAGGCGAGGTGAAGGAGAAGTGTCCGTGGAGTCCAAGGGTGGACTCGAGTCGAAAAGTACCTGAAAGCAGAGGGGACAGAGTCTGGGTCACTCAGCAGTGACCAGGGTGGAACCAGGACGGAACCAGGCAATGTCGGGCGCAATCAGGTGGTTGTCGAGGAGATTCTCTCCGCTGTCACGTGGGCTCTGGGGCATCTATGAAATCCAGGAGCAGGTCACGATCTGTCCCACGCAGGCTTTCGCCGTCGGCGCTGTCGGCTTCAAGATTGGAGCAAACAACACTTGGCAAAAGCAATCCACGCGGAACCGGGAGATTGCTTCTCACTCAAACCAGGAGGGTCAGAGTGGGGGCTCCTTTTCAGGGGAGCTGGTGCAAATTTGGAGCAACCAGAATCACAAGACGTATTTCAAGTTTCGTCAGCACAGGGGCCACAAACCAGCTGGTAAGTGACCTGACCAATGCATTGAGCCAAAAGAAGCAGAAGGGCCCCACGCAGCACTCGTCGAGTGTAGGGGGCTGAACTTCGGTGCAAGAGTGGCTCAGGGTTGGGGCTTCTCAAACCCCGTTGTACAGCTTCGAGGGTCACTCATGGGCTGCACGGTCAGCGTCTCGTGGTCTTTCCAAGATGGCGTGCCCCACGCTTCCGGTCGCCTCCACGGGTCTCAGCTCTGCAGGGACTGTGGATCGGGCTGTTAGAAGGCAGGCAAGCTTAATCTCGTTGATCTCTGTTGCTCGAGTTCCGGCGGGAACTGCAACAAAGCAGACATCAAGGGCTGGATGGTGCCTGTTTGCACAGGGTGGTCACTCCTTGACCACAAGGGAGATTCTTCAGTCTTCTACGTTGAGTAGGATGTCGAAGGGTCCAGAGTTTTGTTTCTTATGTTTCATCAGGATAATCTGAAGTGCATTGGCACTGCTCCCAATCTTATTCGAATCCGGGGGTCTGGATTACCTGCTAGGTCCCCTCCTATGGGTGGGACCCAGGAAGTGGGTGGATACACCCCCTTCCTTTGATCCTGGCCGCGCTGGGACGGGGGCTGGAGTGCCCCAGGACCGGTTTGGCCGGATTATGCAAGGGGCAGCCTTGTGCTCCCCAGGCAGTGTCTGGTTTCTTTCAAACCTCCCTGCTACAATCCACTATCTCCTGTCTGGGGGGTTGTAACACCGCCCTGCGACAGGAAACCCTTTGTCCAGGCCCCTTGGGCTGAGTTTCGGTCAGCTTCAGGGGGTCAGACTCGTGTCTGTGGCAGAAGCATCCATTTTGTGGATCTGAGGCCCTTTTAGAAATTAACCGCATTTAAGTAAAGTAACATGTCTTACCCCTCTAGAGGGGTGGAATGCTATCCCCGTCGCCAGAACTGGCGAGGGGATAGTATTCCAAATCGCATGACACCTTACACGACATGTTTTGATAAAGCCAAACCAGAGTTGCTATATAACCGTGAGGATTATAATGCACTTAAGAGTATATGGTATGGCATTATCCTGAAACAGCTTAGGGATTTGTTCCCGACGGCTGCAGACAGGCTCAGCTCATGCTAGAGCTCCATCTCACATTAAACCACGCACTCTGCCTCCAGGATTGATAAGGCCTTCCATAGGAGTGGCTCACAGGTTTATATGTGTCCAGATATAGGTTTAGATATAGGTATACTATATCTAAGCAAGGGGTGATTACACCACCTTGCCCCAGCTGAGTGATCAGCCAGTTGTGTCAATTTAAGAACCAGCCAGGGGTGGCAAAAGATATGCTGCAGCCCCTGGTAGGCCTTGGTGGCACCTATGCCCTGAGCACCTATAGTGCATGGTACAGGGGCTAACAAGGTGTCCATTTCCAATTATGGTATGTACCTAGGGTACATGGAATCCATTTTACAGAGAGAGCAGATAGCCTGGGGCCCTGATTAGCAGGGAACCAGGCCTACTAAGTAAAAAACCAGCTAAACGCAAGGCAAAAAATTTGGGGTAACCATAGTCAGGTAGCCACCTTCCTACAAGATATTTTTATCTTTATTTTTCTTTCTCTTTATTCCCCTCTCCTATTGTTTTCTTTATCTTACCTTGATACAGACCTTTGGCATAAACGCAGCCATCTAGAGGTATGTGTGGATATAAGATTTTTGGTAAATACACATCACTGTGTTGGTCACTAGCACTTTTGATCACCAAAATGTTTTGTTCAGCACTATGCCCGATTGAATAGATACACAGTCTAAATTCACTACTCACTGCGCACGTATATCTCTATCTCAGATGCCAATCGTGCATGCCAGTTCTGGGTGATCTTTTACAATGAGCCTACCCACACTTATGTTGTGATAAATACATTCAAGAAATTTCTGAAAATCAGCACAATGACAATATTGATCCACCATCATAAGAGCACCTTATTCAAGATGTCTTTCTTTTACCAGCTCAGGGTTTTATGTGGTGTTCTTGTAACATTGGCAACATTTCCATGCTTGAACTTGTCGCCACTTTTTGAAGATAATACACAGACTAGTTTGTGAGCATGATCTATAATGACATATGTCTACAATAGTATAGTTTTTGTTGTTTCCAGCCCTGAAGATTCGCTCAAGCGATGAAACACGTGTCGGCTAGCAATGCACATATGGCATGGAGCCAAAGAGTCCTTGACACACACATTGGCATACAAATCAAGACACAACACAGTTGGAGACAAGTGAAAGTACAGAAACGTTATCAACAAGTGCGTGTCAGTACGGCCAATAGAAGTGCCACAATATGCAGACCAATGCAGCAGCATGTCTGAATGAGGAACGTAGGAAAGCGCCCATGTCCACCTCGGGGGAGTCCATCACCAACACAAGTCAGTGCCAAACCGCGTTGATTGTCCTGGATCATGAGTCCAGGCCAATGCAGCCATATCCACTGTCGTCTTGGAACATGTGACCAGATCCCCAACATGCAACTAGGCGTCGGGCCACGTACAATGGGTCACATCCAGTTGTAGCTGCAGGTACCTTGTTAGTCATTCATGAACGCGAGTGCAGCTGTGTAGGCCAACATATCCAATGAGCAATCGTCGTCCACCACATCTGACATGTTGTCGACATAATCCATCAGCTGACCCGGACAGATGTGCTGACTCCAACCACTGGACCTAATGTGCACCAAAGCCCAATCGGGTAGTGGCTCAATTTGCTCACTGCACACAAGGACTCGTGCAATCTCCAGGTTCAGTTTCCAGCCTGCATGCCAAACATCCATGCATGTCATAAACAGGCATCACAGTGACACTCCAGGTCGTGGGCCAACAGGGGGTGCACACACACATGTCGTAATCCAGGTCAGCTACTGTTATGTTGGAGAGGCAGACATCCGTGGACCACTCGAATATGCACGAGCGACAATGCAACACAGACTAAACGCAGGGGACGTCCGCAAGGCGGAAGCTCAGCCTGTAACTGATCCACAAGACTGCCAACAGCAGTGCCCCCAGTACATGCAGTAGATGTGCACGGTAAAGGTCCACGTGACTGGAGTAGAGCATGTGCCCGGGATGGTCTGCCATTGCGTCAGTGGCTCTGCTTGAAGCAGCACTGGCTTGCCCTGCATCAGTCCTGTGGATGAAATGGCACAGCTCGGTGCAATGAAAAGTGTCTGTGTGCAACGGGTGCAGGCCTGGGGTGGAATTACGTGTGAAGGCCATTTTACGCATGCCAACTACGACCAAGGACTTCTGCACGTGGGATGTGTACATGTTGGTCTCACATCGGGCAGTGCGTAGAGTGGGAGTCGCAAGTAAATGCTTTTGTATCTGTCAGGGGGTGCTGGCCACATGCAAGTTCCTGCTTGGAGCTGCAGATATGCTACCGCCTGATAGTACAGACAAAGGACATTTCATCCCTACAGTGACTTCACCATCTGCATACATACAGGAGATGTACAGAGGCTGGTCGTGGGTGTGGTGGGATGTCTGCGACCCTGGGAATCATGGATGATATGTCCAGCACATGGCACATGAGCGGACTCACTGTGTGTTACATTGCCACACAGCTGCTCCTCCCTCCCACTAGCCCCCACACTGGTGTAGGCTGTGCGGTTGCATCACGTGCACTCCTACGGCACACCATTGTAATGCCTGTCCGCGCATGTCCAGCGGCATGCCAACAACCCCATGACGCTGGCCTTTGGAGGTGTGCGGTCACGTGAGTGTAGGCCAATGGTCCGGGCAGGACGGACACAGGTGTACAGCCCATGGCTGGCTGTGATTGCGCTGCGAATGAGGCCAGGCAACTGACTCATGCATCCGCAGGACTGATACACATAACACTTGGCATGCATGTGCCAAGACCCCGAGCGGTCTTGCACTCTTACATGTCCCCATACGTGCGGACACGCCCTCCTGGTGCATGCTACATTGCAACACGACTACTGTGGCCCTGGTGGCATCTACACCCCAACACAGAGACACACTTACTGCACTTCCAGCCCAAGGCCAGGTCCGAGCCACGCCCTGTTCCACCTGCCGAATCAGCACACCCCTGTGCTGACCTGACGTACCCCAGACCAGCACACGCCGCTTGTGCATACAGTGGGGTGCGTGAGAAGCTACATGTCCAGGGTCACTGCCAACGCTGAGGTGACATGGTAACATCCGCTTAAGACAGCACACTGTGATGTTGCAGGGCCCGTGCCCATCATATTGACACAATGACCACACGGACACAATTGCTCAGATGGTGTGAATGGCTACGGGCACATGCGCACGGCCAAATTTTTTAGCAGGCACAGCTACCGAGTTACACCTGTGTTGGATGTGTGTGGGGTGTGTGCACACCAGCCGACAAGGGCTGCCTGGTGCAGGCAGAAATCGACAACAGTGTACATCGCAAAGGACGCAACAATTCATCCATAAAGGCCCCATGACTTGTGCTGCACAGAGTTAGTGACCCCGGATGCACTGCATTCTACACGGGCCTACTGCCATGGGACACGGACTTGCGGTGAACAGGGTTGATGGCACCAGGTCATTTGTTGATAGTGTTCGATCACCTCAGTGACTCTGTTCTGGCTTTCGTCCGGACTGAGCTGCATCTTCCTCTTACTCCTCTCCGTTCCTTTACTGGTATGGACTCTGCCATTCATGATTCGCGACTATGTGCTGGATGATGGGACCTACTGGTCCGCAGAGTAGGCCTGGGCCCTCATCCACGTGTCGCCGGCTTGCGTTGAACAGGGTTAGTGGCACCACCTGTCGTTGGCTTGCGTTGAACAGGGTTAGTGGCACCACGTGTCGCTGGCTTGCGTTGAACAGGGTTAGTGGTACCACGTGTTGCCGGCTTGCATTGAACAGGGTTAGTGGCACCACGTGTCACTGGCTTGCATTAAACAGAGTCAGTGGCACCACGTGTCGCCGGCCTGCGATATGGAATTATGCCTCACTGATCGAAGGGAGTCTGTTGCTGTGGCCGCTGCCACAAACTTGGGGTCACTGCCATTCAGGACTCAGGACACAGTTCCACATGTGGGACCTACTGGGCCGGTGGAGTATGTCAATGAGAAAGGAGTAATGTGGGTCAGTGTTGGGGGAGCCATCGATGGTCTGCAGAGGCTGTAGAGGTCGCGTGACTGGTGCTCGGAGCTTGTACCGGCACGTGGTGGGCCCTCTTTGACACACGCCTGTGTAGGCAGGTGCAGGCATGATGGGTCTGGGGACCAGTGGCCCGGGGTTAAGCAGGCACACAGGGACGCAGGCCCCACCGCGCTTGCCGCAGGACTCGTGTCGGGCTGAGAGGTGCCGCCCTGGCAGACGCATTGTCCATTCCGAATGAGAACCACGACCAGCGTGCCAGGCTTTTGGTTCACACCCCTACACAGGCCTGGCGTATGCAGGTCCAACCCACTACGCATGCGCATGCAGGGGCGGAGGTAACTTGCAACATTTCCGTGTTCTGCCCCACAGCCTGTGGGTACATGGTAGCGTCCACTGGCCGCTACACTCCAGTTGATCTCCACATGCCCATTTCCGTGGTTTGCACTCTGTGGTCTGTCTGGCACCTACACCTGGCATTGGGTAGGGCCACATTCCTTAGTCACTTGGCGCTCTTGCAGATGCCTGCTCCATGCCTCTCCTCACATCCTTCTATTGCGTGTCTGTGGTGCCATGCTGTGTCTGGGTTGTGGGCATGGCAAGGCCGGATTCCCAATGGAGTTGTGTTGTCGTGTCTGGTCGGTTGGCATATTGTGTGTCATGTTGAATGTAGTTGTGCTGCGTGCCCATTGGCAGTGTTGTGAGTTGCATGACTATGAGCTGGAGGTGTGTAGTGTGTTTATTTTGGACTTACCAACAGGCACTGAATTTCCATGTGTGCCATCCTGGGAGTGCTGGGTGATGATGGACTGTCAGGAGATGTGAGTTTCATGCAGTCTGCCTGGGGAGTTGGCCACAACATTGTTGTGGACTCCGGGACGGTCCACTATTGCCTGGACATTCATGGTATGGGTGTGCTTCCTGTTGTGGCAGTTGTGTGCAGTCTGGGCAGGGGGCACAAGGGGTACATGTGTGCAGTTGATTGTCCCTGAAACATGAGGGAATCTAGCTATGGCGTAGGGGCCTTGCTTGGTCTCCAGCTGCTCCTGTGCAGTGTAGGTGACGTGGGGGTTCTGGGGTACCTGGCTCATGTTAGCATCCAGGACAGGTGTGATGACCTTGGGTGGGGATGGCTGTGTGACTCCTCCAACTCTGGCAGTTGTGGGTTGGATGGTACCAGAGGCCAGCATGTGTTGCACAGCTGGCAGCTTTCTCTGCGGAGGGATGTTGGTTGTCCGCTGGGTTGGTACCGTTAGCAGGTGGGGGATGTGGGTCAGGATGCGGTGGGTGGTTGTCCTTTTGGGCCTCTAGTGGGAAATGACCTCCTGTGGCGTTGGGTCTGGGGGGCAGATGCATTTCAGGTAGGTCCGCTGTCTTTGTGGACGCTGCCTCTGTGGTGTTCCTGGGGAGGGGGGGGGGGACGGGTCCTGGTTTGGTGGCGGGTCTGGGGTGATTGAGGTGGGTGTTGTGGCCCTCATGGGTATCCGCGTCGCATGATCATTGTCTCCATGGCAACTGTGGGTATTCCAGTGTGGCTCATGGCTGGGCTACCTTTTATGCTGCAGTTAGTCATCCTGCTTAATACCAGCAAAAGGCAGGTGTTAATTCCCTGCTGCTACCACGACTTATAGCCTATTTTTAGTTCGCATGGCAGTTCTGGCAGTTTGTTGTGAAAGTGGTGTTGTGGGTTTTTTCGTGTGCTTTTGCACGAGAATGCCTACTCTGCATCTCATTAGGATTAGTTGGTGGTGTCCACTGTGGAGATACATTTTGGGGCAGTTTTCGCGGTAATACTTGCAATGTCTGCAGTTTGCACCAGCTTGTGAATGGGGTGTTAAATCTCTCTCCACTTTTGATGTGTTACGGTAGAGATAAATCGGAGATAAGTCCTTGTGAATATCCCCCTAAGTGTGCTGTGTTGAGATGAGGTGCACTAGATTGCCATCTCTGACAATGTTACAAAGTCCCATCCCTTAGCTGTGGTGGACTTTGCGTGGGGAGGGGCTACTGGTCCAAAGATGGCAGCTGTGTCCCCTGCCATCCCAGTGTAGTGTCTGCTGGTAAATGGCCTTGAAACCTCTGCCTGGACAGAGGTGGAGAGAATGACTCCAGCCGAAATACTGAGTCTCCCTGCGTGGATGTGTGCCTCCACTAGAGCACCAAAGGCCTTGAGTGAAAGTCAAGGAACCCTGGAGCCTGGGTGAATGGCTTAGGATCCTAGTAACAACAGAAAAGACAGGAAGGCTGATATGTCAACTTCCCATTGTCCCAATGTATAGAAGGAGTCGATCCCTGAGGGAGGGGCCCTAATGTCTGAAGAAAAGGCTACTTCCTTAGGAAACTGGTCAGAGTTAGCAGTGCTTCAAGGAGCAGGAGTTCCCACCAGAGATGACTTGAACCAGGGACAAAAGACATGGCCCACTCTTGAAGACCCGAGGCACCTGGTCATCAGGCAAGAACAAGGAGATGCCTGTGGTTCCCAGAAAGTGTACTGGGAAGAGGGAATCCTGTACATTGAGCCAAGGGCCCCAAACCAGGGTAACCAGTAGATTGGTGGTCCCTCAGCAGTACAGAGAATTCCTTCTTAATCTGTTCCATGACACCCATTTAGCTGGACATATGGGGTAGACCAAGACCCTGGAAGGGTAGGCCAACCAGTTTTTTAGGCAAACCATTTTTATTGGCCTCAGATTTCTGAGAAAGGGAAGCAGTTCTGTTGCTCCTGTGTCATCTGTCAAGCCAGTGGCAAGACAGGGGTAAAGCCAAAGTGCCCCTTGATACCACAATTGTGGTGGAGACTCACTATGAGAGGGTAGAAAATGACATTGTTAGTCCCCTAGATCCATACACAGCATCTCGACACAAATTCATCCTGGTGGTAGTGCACCATGCCAATAAGTATCCCAAGGCATACCCCTTAGGACAGTTACTGCTCCTGCAGTAGCTAAGGGTCTCCCTGGAATCTTCACCAGGGTTAAGTTCTCTAAGGAGGTTACTTCAGATATGGGTAGCAATTTTATGTCAGCTTATGTGAAAGCTTTGTGGGAAGAGTGTGGTATAACCTACAAGTTCACCATCCCCAAGGAAATGGTCTTGTGGAGAGGTTCAACAAGACCATGAATGGTATGATCATAGGTTTACCTGAGAAACTCAAAAGTAGATACGATGTTCCCCTGTCATGCCTCTTTTTGCCTACTGGGAGGTTCTTCAGAAAGGTGTGTGTAAGAAATGGGGGTTACCCAAATCTCAAAGGGGGTAGCATGGCACCAAGCGGGCAGGCCAAACTTCGAGGACATGTGAAGCACTCACGCAGTACCCACAGACGACACACCAATCACACCACAAAAGAGTCACAACACCACCTTTGGTTGGGAAAAATAATAAATTTAGTGATATCTCCAACCTGCAAGGTAAAAAGGAACCAAATAGTGGTTATCACAACAAGGCGCCAACTGGCGCCAGAGCCAAGTACATCAGGGGGATTTATTTACAAGGGACAAAAGGGTTGAGTCCATAAGTCCATAGCTGAAATAAAGAAGGGTGTGATTAAGTTATCAGTAGACCTGGGGCCAATCTGGCGGGGCCAGCTCAGGCTCTCTTCCTTAGGGGGTGGTTGTAATTTCAAAATCCCACATTAGCGCACATACATCTCATGTGTTATAACGCCAATCCCCACCCCTGTAAGGGAATAACAACAGGTTATCACAGTATACACTATTCAGGAACACCTGGAATAGATCAGTACAGCAGCTCATAAATCTGGGGCATAAACAGGGGCCTGAAATAACTCATCAGGCCAGCATAGGGGGCACACCTGCAATAAAAGGGCACAAAAGCATACAAACCCCCATCATGTGTAAAACAACAGTATACCTGGACCTCAATAACCTTAGTGTAGGCATAACATTAGCATTTTCTCATTAGCAGGGTAATTAGCCTTCAATTCAAACTAGGCACGGAAGCGCACCACACCTTGACAGGTAACATGGAAACGCTGCGTTACCATAGGGCAACCAGCATCCTAATCAGAAATAAACATGGCAAATAACCATTGCAGGACTCAGGGATAAACAAGCCATTAACAAACAAGCTGAGTTACCCAGCCCTTCACTCCGCAGTGCCCAACACCTAGCCAGGGGTTAACTTGTCCCTTTACCAGTCCAGGGGGGGGCCTCAGTAATGTCCCGGCCCAGTTTAGAGGCTTAAAAGGGGACCAATAGGGCCAACGAGGCTCAGAAACAGTTTCCAGGGGCGAGCACTAGTCCTGGGGTGAGCACCGACCCTGTGCCCCGACTTCCACACAGGTTAATCAAAGCCCCACTCACCGGGATTCCTGCGAGTGCTGGGGGCTCCTCCTCCGTAGCTCCAGATGTTCTGGGCCAGGGCTCTCCCGACTTCTGGAGGCCCTACAATGACGTCAGCCAGCTGCCCGGGCCCTTCTTCCTCACTGGGGCCAGGGGTTTCAGGACGGCTGATGGAGGGTTTAACTCCAACTCCTGGACCCTCACTAGGGACAGGGGAGGAGCTGGCACCGTCCCTGTGCCTCGTCGCTCCCTCTCCCTCTTCAACTGGGCCGACATGCGAGGCTCCCCTCAGCTCACTGGGGCCCCGCGGCGTCACTTCAGGCTCCCGGTCTGGCGGCGGCGCTTCTCTTGTGGCGGCGGGGCTGGCACCGACAGTGTGCCCCGGCCCCGCCTTCTCCAATGGCCCTTCACTTCGGGGCCCAGACCGTCGGGGTTGGCTCCCGCTCCGGTCGCTTCTCTACGGGGCTCCCTCCTGACCACGGGGGCCCCGCAACGGTACTTCACCCGGGTCCCCCTCCTGCCTCACGGGGACCCGGGGCTTCGATTCGGCTTCTCCCGGCCTTCCCGGCCGACAGCCAATCCCTGCGCGGCCTTCCAGGGTCACGGCCGCGCAGGCCAATACGTGCGCAGCGTTGGCGGGGGGCGGGCCGATGACGCGGCGGGCCCCCGTAACGTGATGCGGGAGTCGGCGGCCTCAGGGCCTAGCGCGGCCCTCACCTCACATCGGCGGCCCTCTCCTGGCACCGGGGGCCGCCGCGACGATGCCCACAGCAGTGGGGGGTCCCTCAAGCGCCGGGCCGCGGCGGTGAAATCGGCGTCATCAAGGCGCAATCCTCCAGCAGCGTCACAGTCTCCTCGGCGGCAGTAAGGGGTAGGCTCCCTTTTTAATTAACTATATATAGCGCGGACAGCGCGCCAAACCGAGGGAAGGCTCCTCAAGCTCGATTCCCCTCACAGTGCCCTCAGGCCACACGGCGCGATTCTCTTCAGCAGATGGCGCTATTCACAGCGCTCCGCTCCTCCCTCTGCCCACAACCTCAGCTCCTTTCTCAGGCCACGCAGAGGGGGCAGGAAATTAACTCTTCACCAGCGCTTCCAAATTATAGCGCTTCCTCCAAATTACAGCGCTTGGCAGGCAGGCTTTTCAGCACTTCGGGGGCCACACCAGTCACAGGGCACAGTACTTTACCATGCCCCAGTCCCTCGGGGGCACAATCCTCCCCGGGCAGCTCCTCACGACCCAGCACTTCCACAGGGGCCACAGCTGCACCCTGGGGGGGGCAGACAGTCCCATAACAGCTCCTCAGGGGCACACTCCTCGCCTCCTGGGCGCTTCTTCACGCAGTGTTGGCGTGGTACCCGGTCCAAACAGCGTCAGTGACCTGGGTAGGGGCCCTCCTTTGTTAGGGGCCCATGGGGACAGCAGAGGGGGGGGGTTTATAGGGGTGCAGGGCCCAGCTCACAGGACCATGTGGCGGTAGCACCTCATAGCAGGTCCCCTCTCTTCCTTGTCCCAGCGCTGACTGACTCTCTGGTGGCACATCCTTCTTATTTATACCCTCCTCCCAGGCAGTGCCAGAGCCTTCTAGAATGTTGGCAAAACTAGCCTAAACTGGCTCAAGGGGAGGGGGTGAGCACCCTGGGTGCCAGGCTTTCCCTCCAAATGCTAGGGGTAGCTGGGTAATAATAGCTAGACTGCTGACCTATGGCAGTACAGTGGCAAAACCCATGGCCATGGCATCCATTTTAAAAACAGTACATTTTAGTCAGGTGCATTTTTAAAATGGGGAAATTTACAAGTGCTCACACCATTACTTGACATTACATTTTTAACAAGGTGTCTCACACCACTCATGGCCTATACAGGTTTAATCCCATGGGGGAGACATTTCAGACAAGGGGGTCAAAAGCGAAAAATTTGGGGGGAAAAGGCCAAGTCCAACACAGCTCCCCCCCAGCCAAAAGCCAGGGTAGATCGATCAATACCTTGATGGGCTTCCCTGCTTGGGGCGGAAAAAGGTGGACGCAGGCCTGCAACTACAGCAGCACCTGCAGTCTCTTTTCCACTCTGGAACCCAATGGTTCTCTCTCGCAACCCTCCCTTCTCCAACCAAACCACCCCACTGGTGTTCCCTAGTGGGATGTGGCCAGGACTGGCCTCTAGGCCATCCAGAGATCTCTGGCCCTTGTTCCTTCCTAGAGTGGGAGGCTCTAGCCTCAGGCTTGTAATGCTCTTGGACCACTCTCTTCCTTCCAAATTGCCACTGGTCCACCCACCTGGGGTCTACACCCTCAAGCTGACCAGCTCTCAGGGGCGAGGCTTTCCTCCCCCTACTTCTCCTCCTAGGGTTCCTCCACCTCCTTCTCCTGGGGACACCCTCACACAACCACTCTCTCCCCAACCTGGAGTCGAAACCCTCAGGTTGCACCGGTGACAGGGGCGAATCCTCCCTCTCCCTGCACCCCCTCCCAGAGTTCCGCACCCTCCTAACTGGAGTAGTACCCCTGAGAGTCAACTTTGGGGGGACTCTGAACACAGATGTCCCACCCGCCAGGTCCGGAAAACCCTCTACCTGGCCACCCAACCCGGGATCTGCGCCCTTTGGCTGAGCCGGTGACAGAGGAGAGACCTTGCTCCCTCTGCACCCCCTCCCAGAGTTCCGCACCCTCCTAACTGGAGTAGTACACCTGGGAGTCAAACTGGTAGGGACCTGAATTACAGGTACCCCACCACCCAGGACAGGCAACCCCTGAACCTGGAACCCCAGTCCAGGATCTAAACCCTGAAACTGGTCAGACCCCCGAACCACTGGAGCTCTGGTTACTGATGCTCCGGGTTCTCCTGACACTAGGGGATCCCCTTCATGAGAAGGCACACCGGGACAGCCTAGGCTCCCAACCTGGAGCTCCCTAAAAGATCTCTCCAGGCCCTGTGACTGCAGTTGGGGCACCTCGGGACACCTCCCCGTCTCACTCCCTCCTATTGATGGGATGTGAGGCCCTACAACCCGCCCACTATCCTGGGACCTAGCTGGGCTTCTCACCTCTCCCGCCACGCTGGGTCGGAAGATCCCTGCACCTCTCCTTTCTGGTTCACTCCCCAATGTCTTCCCAGACGCTCTGGCATTTACCCAGAGGTCTGCCTCCCGTGCAAGTTCCCTGGGGTCTGAGAACCCACACTGCAACAGATGGTGACGCAGACTGGGGAAACAACTCCTCAGCATGTGCTCCCGAATAACGGCATGGCACAGCCCTTCCCAATCCTCTACTGCTCTCCTCACCACCCAATCCTCCAATGCAGTCCAACACTCCTCCTCAAACTCTCCCCAGGACTGGTGGGACAGTTTTCCCCTGCCCCTGAACACTAACCCGTCCCCCTCTTCCTGGGAACCAGGCACGGTCTCCTGGGCATCTGGAATGGGACTCCTTGCACTGGACCTACACTCGCTGCCACCACTGGATCCCACCCTCCTCGGTGAATCCAGACTCCTAAAACCACTCTCAGGGGACAACCTACCCACCTGAGCTGATCTCTCTCTGGCGAAAGCCCTCTCCGCTTCCGCCATCCTCTCCTGGGCTAGGACCATTTCTGTCTCTAGCCTCTGCTCCTGAATCCTCATCTGCGCTAATTCTGTGGCCTGCTCAAACCTGGGCTTCTCCAGCGCTAGCTGATGCTCCCTTTCTTCCCTCCTATCTACCCACTCTTCTGGGGACAGGGAAAGGGATGGGGCAGTGCCCCCGGGACTGGACCCAGTGCGAGACTCCCTATCTACGGTGTCCTCATCAGCTATTGGCGTCTCCGCCCTGTTCAACTCTTCCTCCTCTTCTCTGGGGTAACTACTTCCCAGGGTTCTGGATGGGGAGCCCTCTCTCTGGCCTCTAACCCACTGACCCTTCAAAAACTCGGGAGGGTAGTCAGACAAGTCCCCACCAATCTCTAAGGGCTCTCCCCTCTTGAGGGCCTCATAGAGAAACAACTTTCTCCTAATGTTTCCTACTGGGGGTATCCCTCTCTCCTTGAGGAAATCTATGACTTCCTGCTCGGTGTACTCCATCAGTTCCATTTCGTCCAAGACCAACCCCATCGTGGTGAGGTACACCCGGGACACACCCTCCCAGTGGAACAAGGGGACACAATTCCACAAAAACACTTTCAGGAGGAAGTAATAATCTGAAAATCAATATTCAGCCAACAATAATCCCCACAACAAGGCTCTGAATTCTCTCAAAGCTCTACTTGTGGTATAACCTGTGGCCGCCGTGGTACTACGCAAACACAAGTCCTATCCCACCGCTCGCCACCAATGTAAGAAATGGGGGTTACCCAAATCTCAAAGGGGGTAGCATGGCACCAAGCGGGCAGGCCAAACTTCGAGGACATGTGAAGCACTCACGCAGTATCCACAGACGACACACCAATCACACCACAAAAGAGTCACGACACCACCTTTGGTTGGGAAAAAGAATACATTTAGTGATATCTCCAACCTGCAAGGTAAAAAGGAACCAAATAGTGGTTATCACAACAAGGCGCCAACTGGTGCCAGAGCCAAGTACATCAGGGGGATTTATTTACAAGGGACAAAAGGGTTGAGTCCATAAGTCCATAGCTGAAATAAAGAAGGGTGTGATTAAGTTATCAGTAGACCTGGGGCCAATCTGGCTGGGCCAACTCAGGCTCTCTTCCTTAGGGGGTGGCTGTAATCTCAAAATCCCACATTAGCGCACATACATCTCATGTGTTATAACGCCAATCCCCACCCCTGTAAGGGAATAACAACAGGTTATCACAGTATACACAATTCAGGAACACCTGGAATAGATCAGTACAGCAGCTCATAAACCTGGGGCATAAACAGGGGCCTGAAATAACTCATCAGGCCAGCATAGGGGGCACACCTGCAATAAAAGGGCACAAAAGCATACAAACCCCCATCATGTGTAAAACAACAGTATACCTGGACCTCAATAACCTTAGTGTAGGCATAACATTAGCATTTTCTCATTAGCAGGGTAATTAGCCTTCAATTCAAACTAGGCACGGAAGCGCACCACACCTTGACAGGTAACATGGAAACGCTGCGTTACCATAGGGCAACCAGCATCCTAATCAGAAATAAACATGGCAAATAACCATTGCAGGACTCAGGGATAAACAAGCCATTAACAAACAAGCTGAGTTACCCAGCCCTTCACTCCGCAGTGCCCAACACCTAGCCAGGGGTTAACTTGTCCCTTTACCAGTCCAGGGGGGGCCTCAGTAATCTCCCGGCCCAGTTTAGAGGCTTAAAAGGGGACCAATAGGGCCAACGAGGCTCAGAAACAGTTTCCAGGGGCGAGCACTAGTCCTGGGGTGAGCACCGACCCTGTGCCCCGACTTCCACACAGGTTAATCAAAGCCCCACTCACCGGGATTCCTGCGAGTGCTGGGGGCTCCTCCTCCGTAGCTCCAGATGTCCTGGGCCAGGGCTCTCCCGACTTCTGGAGGCCCTACAATGACGTCAGCCAGCTGCCCGGGCCCTTCTTCCTCACTGGGGCCAGGGGTTTCAGGACGGCTGATGGAGGGTTTAACTCCAACTCCTGGACCCTCACTAGGGACAGGGGAGGAGCTGGCACCGTCCCTGTGCCTCGTCGCTCCCTCTCCCTCTTCAACTGGGCCGACATGCGAGGCTCCCCTCAGCTCACTGGGGGCCCGCGGCGTCACTTCAGGCTCCCGGTCTGGCGGCGGCGCTTCTCTTGTGGCGGCGGGGCTGGCACCGACAGTGTGCCCCGGCCCCGCCTTCTCCAATGGCCCTTCACTTCGGGGCCCAGACCGTCGGGGTTGGCTCCCGCTCCGGTCGCTTCTCTACGGGGCTCCCTCCTGACCACGGGGGCCCCACAACGGTACTTCACCCGGGTCCCCCTCCTGCCTCACGGGGACCCGGGGCTTCGATTCGGCTTCTCCCAGCCTTCCCGGCCGACAGCCAATCCCTGCGCGGCCTTCCAGGGTCACGGCCGCGCAGGCCAATACGTGCGCAGCGTTGGCGGGGGGCGGGCCGATGACGCGGCCGGGCCCCCGTCACGTGATGCGGGAGTCGGCGGCCTCAGGGCCTAGCGCGGCCCTCACCTCACATCGGCGGCCCTCTCCTGGCACCGGGGGCCGCCGCGACGATGCCCACAGCAGTGGGGGGTCCCTCAAGCGCCGGGCCGCGGCGGTGAAATCGGCGTCATCAAGGCGCAATCCTCCAGCAGCGTCACAGTCTCCTCGGCGGCAGTAAGGGGTAGGCTCCCTTTTTAATTAACTATATATAGCGCGGACAGCGCGCCAAACCGAGGGAAGGCTCCTCAAGCTCGATTCCCCTCACAGTGCCCTCAGGCCACACGGCGCGATTCTCTTCAGCAGATGGCGCTATTCACAGCGCTCCGTTCCTCCCTCTGCCCACAACCTCAGCTCCTTTCTCAGGCCACGCAGAGGGGGCAGGAAATTAACTCTTCACCAGCGCTTCCAAATTATAGCGCTTCCTCCAAATTACAGCGCTTGGCAGGCAGGCTTTTCAGCACTTCGGGGGCCACACCAGTCACAGGGCACAGTACTTTACCATGCCCCAGTCCCTCGGGGGCACAATCCTCCCCGGGCAGCTCCTCACGACCCAGCACTTCCACAGGGGCCACAGCTTCACCCTGGGGGGGGGCAGACAGTCCCACAACAGCTCCTCAGGGGCACACTCCTCGCCTCCTGGGCGCTTCTTCACGCAGTGCTGGTGTGGTACCCGGTCCAAACAGCGTCAGTGACCTGGGTAGGGGCCCTCCTTTGTTAGGGGCCCATGGGGACAGCAGAGGGGGGGGTTTATAGGGGTGCAGGGCCCAGCTCACAGGACCATGTGGCGGTAGCACCTCACAACAGGTCCCCTCTCTTCCTTGTCCCAGCGCTGACTGACTCTCTGGTGGCACATCCCTCTTATTTATACCCTCCTCCCAGGCAGTGCCAGAGCCTTCTAGAATGTTGGCAAAACTAGCCTAAACTGGCTCAAGGGGAGGGGGTGAGCACCCTGGGTGCCAGGCTTTCCCTCCAAATGCTAGGGGTAGCTGGGTAATAATAGCTAGACTGCTGACCTATGGCAGTACAGTGGCAAAACCCATGGCCATGGCATCCATTTTAAAAACAGTACATTTTAGTCAGGTGCATTTTTTAAATGGGGAAATTTACAAGTGCTCACACCATTACTTGACATTACATTTTTAACAAGGTGTGTCACACCACTCATGGCCTATACAGGTTTAATCCCATGGGGGATACATTTCAGACAAGGGGTTCAAAAGCGAAAAATTTGGGGGGAAAAGGCCAAGTCCAACAGTGTGGCTTCAGCCCTTTTGACCTACTGTTTGGACATCCTGTGAGAGGTCCACTAAGTTGCGTGAGAGTGGGATATGAAAGGCCCCTCAAGAAACCGAAGCAAGATATTGTGGATTGTGTAGTAGGCCTCCACTCAAGGATGGCAAAGTACATGAAAAAGGCAAACAAAAATGTGGAAGCCAGCCACTAGCTTGTTAAGCACTTGTATGATTAGAAGTCCTCAATGGTAGCATAACAACCAGGACAGTTGGTGTGGGTTTTAGAGCCTATAGCACCTAAGGCCCTCTAGGACATGTGGACAGGGCCCTATTCCATTCTGGAAAAAATAGGTGGAGTCACATGTCTGGTAGACCTAGAACCCTCAAACTACCCCACATGGCTATTCATGTTAACAGGCTGTGACTCCACCCGGACAGAGCAGACATTTCCATGCTCATGTGGATAGATGGGAGGTTGACGTGGAATGTGAGCCTCTACCTGGCTCACTAACAATCAGTGCTAAAGATGGCTCAGTGGGGGGAGTAGTTCCCTCTTCAATCCCAACAGACCAACAGCAGTAAGTTTATTATAACTCATTAAGACTGTTTGCTGGTCTGTTCTCATTGACCCCAAATCTGACAACTTGGTGTACCCATGATGTGGGCACAGGTGACAGCTTGCCTGTCAAGACTGCTTGCCTGTAAGATTTATATGTTGCCAGATCACGTCAAAACTAGCATCGAAGGTGAGGTTGCAAAGATGATAGAGTTGGTGGTGATAGAGCCCTCCAGTAATCTGGGGACTAGCCCAGTGGTACTGATACCCAAACCAAATCCCAAAGGAGAGAAACCTGAGATAAGATTTAGTGTGGACTATAGAGGCCTAAATGCAGTCACCAAGACTGATGCTCATCCTATGCATTAAGCTCATGAGCTCATTGACAAACTAAGGGTTGCCAAGTACCCAAGCACAGGTGACCTGACTTTAGGCTACTGGCAGATAGCCCTCACACAAGGAGCCCAGGCGAGATCTGCCTTTTCAACACCTAAAGCCACTTTTAATTTAAAGTGATGCCCTTTGGTTTGAAACATGCACAAGGTACCTTCCAAAGATTAGTGAATAGAGTTCTTTCAGGGTTGGAAAGCGTCAGTGCAGCATATCTAGATGTGATATTGCTGTATTCCAGGTCCACCTCAAGGAACTGCTTCAGGCCTTGCAACAGACAGGACTGGCTATCAAGTCAGGCAAGTGCCAGGAAGGGCAATGTTCAGTTGTATACTTGGGCCACCAAGTAGGTGGAGGTCATTTACAATTTCGCCAACCCAAAATTCAGACAATGATAGCCTGGGAGTCTCCTAAGATCCTAAACGAAGTAAGATTCTTTCTTCGCCTATCTGGGTGCTGTAGAAGATTTGTCAAAGGTTATGATTCCATTGTAGCACTACTGCCAGAATGTACTTCTGAGGAACAATCCAAAAAGGTTATCTGTATTGAGAAATGATAAAAGGTCTTTAACACCTTCAATAAATCTTTGCACTCAGCACCTGTCCTAAAGGAACCTGATTTCAGAAAAGAGCTTATTGTCTAGGCAGATGCTTCTGAACATGGGTTCATTACAGTGTTGTCACAAGTGAATGATGTAGACCAAAACCAACCAGTTGCCTTTATCTGTATGCTACTCCTCCCCAGTAAGCAACGTTGGAGTGCCATTGAGTGGGAACCTTTACTGGGGTTTGGTCCCTGAAGAAGGTAAGACCCTACCTGTTTGTAACTACTTCAGAGTTTAAACTGACCGAAGACCTCTTAGATGGTTGATGAAGATGGGAAGTGGAAACCTTAAACTGCTGAGGTGGTCCATTTCCCTACAGGGTATGGTCTTTGCAGTGGAGCACAGACCTGGGACTGACCATGCCAACGCTGATGGCCTTTCGAGGTTGTTCAACTTAGATGATGAGAGCTGCCAGGGTGTAGATAAGTTGCTTATCATCTTTTGTCTTTTTACAAGATCACCCCTAAAGTTTTGGACTGATGCTGCTTGTTTTTTTACTCTGAGTGGGCAGTGAGGCCTGCTAACCAGACCTCAGTGTTAGTGCTCAGACCCTTAAAAGTGTGATGTGTGATTAGCTTACACCCAACTGGCATTGCCACTACAGACTGGTAGAGTTGTTTTCAACTGCTAACATGACTGTCATGTGTAAAAGTCCAAACCTCTCTTTTGAAAATAGGTCACCCCTAGAGCAGGCGTTTAGGGAAATAAGGTAGGGTGCTGCTAAATAAAATGTAAGATCTATATTTTAGTATGCTTTCGGTGTAGTAGACCCTTTGGAGAATAAGGGTTACACGATGGCAACTCAGCTGTGCTAACTACTAAATGGGACTACAGAAGTTGATACTTCAAGGTATCAAAATAATTGTTACATTAAATCCAATGCTGAAGTCTAATTTAATGTAACTTTTAAATATGATGCAACTTTAGAGAGTTACCACTCTGTTGCCCAAGTTTTCCAGTGGCCATTGGCAGATGCTGGCCACAAGACAGCCTCCATATGTCCTGGGGAGAGGTGTGAACGACTCAGAGGAAAGGAAACAATCGAGGCCAGCTATTGGAAGAGGTGTCACCTCTCCTTGGCAGGAAGCCACACAGGGTGTAAGCCCAAAAGGGGAGCTGTATAGGGGGGAGTTGCTTTTGATGGGTAAAGGGTGGATACATACAAGAGGGCCACTATTTTCTTCTGGTAGACAGGTTGACATTGCGGACAGAGAGGGGAAAACAGTTGCCAAACCGGATTAACCACGGACCTGTAGTCCTCAGGTAGCCACACCTCTAGGTTGGACTACCAAGCTCCACACACTAAAAGTGGGGTCCTGTTGTCTTGGGAGTGGACAGAATGTTGCACTCCAGGATAGCTAGATGCCACGCAGCGCAAGAAGTTGTAATCAGGTGCCCTTCACCTGCTGCCTACCAAGTAGGCCACTCAAATGGGCCGGAATACCTGAACACAACTCTTCAAAGGTTTTACAAAGTTCCACTAGTAGTTACCAATGCTTGTTGACATTGTAACTTAAAAGCTGTGAATTATGATTTACTTAAAAATCTATGGGCCAGATGTACGACCGTGGAAATAGCGCCTTGCAAATTGCGAGTTTTTTGCCACTTGCAATTTGCGAGGCGCCATTTCCAATGTACAACAGTGTTTTTCACACTGTTAGCGATTCCCAATGGGGTCGCAAATAGATAGGCTCATGAATACTAATGAGCCTCTCACAATTTGCGACCTTATTGGAAATGGCAGGCCCTCCCAGGTATGGTGGCCTGCTGGGCTCAGCAGAACACCATGTCTGGGACTGCTTTTTAATCAAAGAGTTTTTTTTTAAATGCAGCCTGTTTTCTTTAAAGGAAAACTGCATTTAAAAAAAGAAAAAATGAAACATTTTCATTTCATTTTTTAAGGGCAGGTAGTGGTCCCTGGGACCACAGTCTGCCTTTAAAAAATATTTTCCCCTGCATTGGCAAAGGTTAAGGGGTTCCCTGGGGACCCCTTCCCTTTTGCAACCCCATTACCACCCTCTTGAAGAGCGTGGTAATTTGCTAGTGTTTTGTGCCCGGAATTGTGGACGCAAAACATTCTTACATAGGGTTGCGCTCGCTACTTGGCAGGGAACCCTCGTTCCTAATAGCAAGTCGCAAAACCCTTTTTTGCGAGTTGCAAAAAATTGCAGCTCGCAAAATAGGGTTTGTACATTCCCAATGCTGTTTTTGCATGAGTAGACGGGTTTGCAAATCCGTTTGCGCATGCAAAAATGGTCGTACATCTGGCCCTATATCTTCGAAACACTTTGGTCAATTCTGTTCGTTTTGGTGTCTAAAAATTAATAGAAATAAGATTCATTTTTAGAAAGTGGTGTTGGGCATCTTTCATGTTGTGTGACTTTCTTATTTTATTCTTTTGGTACTTGAAAATGCTTTACACTTGTGTCTTTGTTTAAGCCTGACTGTGCTAAGCCACAGCTACCCAGAGTTGAGGTTTGACAAACGAGACTGAAAGGACCCAAGACGGTATTATAAGTGTATTATACTAGGAGGTCACACAAATACAGCACATAAGTATAATACGCCACTTTCTTCACAAGTGAAGACATAAGTTGAGGAAAGGCTTAGTAGCAAATGTCTCCGAAGAGGAAAGAAAAATAAGTGCTTGAAATAACAGGAAAAGTTTAAAGAAATCAAAACCCTGTAAAATGTACTGGAATTCAGATCCACCAAAGCACCTCTCTCCAATAACAAACTAGGAACCACTTTGTTTGTTCACCTTGTCTATGCCTGATAGTAATTCCAGAAATGCAGGTAACCAAAAAAAATATGAATGAACAAATCTGATGCCCAGCCGCAGCATATGCGAAAGAGGAAATCATTCACTTCCCCTTAATCTTTTCTCCTCATAAAGAAATGTGCGGAAACGTTGAAACCAGTCTTTTAAAAATAACATTGATGTTATAAAAGAGGCCCTGTTCCTATTTCCAAATGATTCCCAGATTGAGGGTACAGCGGAACCAGCAAATGTATAGAGTTCGAAGTAAAATAGGATTACTTGGCGAAGAATCGTGTGCATGAAACATACTTCCTCCCTTCCAATCTGAAAAAAATGTCAGAAGTACCTTTGTTTTTCCCCTTCTACTAAGATTCTATTGGTTGTAATCATTCAAAAAATGATGCAGGACCCTGGAAATAAAAGCATTTATTTGGGGCAATTTACAAGGTATTTTCGTCCGTAAATGTGCTCTGACATGACCCTTTTCTATTTTGGTAAAGGTTGGAAATTTACTCCAGGAATAGGCTGGTTTATCTCGCTCTCAAGAATGAGAAGAGGAAATAGATCACCTCCAAACTTGGGGGAGATGCAGAGGAAGGTGAGGAAATAGAAAAATGTGCTCATCTGGCATCATATCCCCAGTCTCTAAATTTACCTTATGTATATTTATGCGTTGGGGACACAGCTCGGAAACACGTCACTTTCCAGGAGTAGGACTGATAACCTGTGCCTGTTGAAGTTTTTTTCAGTGTACGAATATGGATATCTGTGATTTCCGAAAATTTTGTAGGAATACTTTTACAACTGAAGATTTAGGGCCAGATGCATCAAAACCCCGTTTTGCTATTTACTAATTGCGAATCAATGCCATTCGCACATAGGAAATCGCAAAATGGCATGCATGAAAGTGTGTTAACACTTTCTGCGATTCCTAGGGGATTCCAAATTACCTACCTCATGAATATTAATGGGTTAGGTTGCAATTTGAGACAACCTAAGAATCGCAAAAATCACAAGGATAGTGGCCTGCTGGAGTCAGCAGACCATCATGTCTGTTATTGCTTTTAAATAAAGCAATCTTTTTTTTTGTAAAGCATCCTGTTTTCCTTAAAGGATAATGGGATGCTTTACAACAATAAAAATGAAAAGGGTTCCTTTCATTTTTTAAGAGCAGGCAGTGGTCCGTGGGACCACTGCCTGCTCTTAAAAAATGATTTTTACAAACATTCATGCAGGGGTCCCATTTGGGACCCCTTCCCATTTGCGAATGGGTTACCATCTACTTGAAGAAGTTTGTAAAATGCAAATGTTTTGTGACAGCATTTCGGTCACAAAACATTCCTACATACCGATGCGATTCGGTATTAGGAAGGGACACCCTAGACACGCCCCTTCCTAATACCGAATCGCAAACCCATGTTGCAATTTTGGTAACAGATTACCGAATCACAAAATAGGGTTTGCTACATCGGAAAAGCATTTTTTGCGTTTGCAAACAGGCCGATTCTGTTAATTGGCCCGTTTGCGAACTCAAAATGGCTTGAGTCTGCAACCCCATGTGCCAGGAGAGAGCCGCAGTGAAGATATCCATGTAAAAAGATTTTTGTGCCCTACTTGTAGAAGATTGTATAGCATTGTTACAGCATTCATCCATTCATGTTCCTTTTCTATTTCTACGCCTCTTGTTCATCCATAGTCACCGAAGCCCCGCCTGGGCTCAGCCCCAGTCTGGATATGATACATATCATTTTCTAGAGCCCTGTTGTTGATTAAGTACCATGAATATAGATGGCCCTGTGTGACCACTATCCAAGAAGAACTTTGCGCCCTTATAAGGAGTTATGGCATTTGGTACTTCTGAAACACGGGTCGGCGCATTCACCTTGTCTCCTTGTTTATTGTATATTTAACGTGTGTTTTCTTAAAAAACAATTTTTTCTTTGTTTTTTGTATATGTTCATTGTAGATGTTGTTTTTTTGTGTATTTCATTGTATTGTTTTATTGCACGTGAATTGTACGTTTGTTTTCCTTATATACATATAGTCGTTGTCTGTTCAGCACTTACTCAGGCTTCTCCTCTCTTTTTAGTACACACCATTATGTGATTATTTATTGTATGTAGAAGTGTGTCCTTTATTATTCAATTGATTGTTAATACTAATGTATACATTTGTTTTATATATAAAAAATAGAGAATTTAAAAAAATATATTTTTGATAATAAATATTTGAAAAATGACAAACTCTGTGGGTAATATATATATTTGGATTTATTACCTGTCCACATGAATACTGAGTGGGGGATTCCTCTCATGTTCTATGCTGTGTTTCTCCCTGGATTTGTTTTTCCCCCAGAACCTGTTTTGTTCTCAGGGTCCCTCGTCTGTTATTTTTTTTTTTTGCGACATTTAGCCATCAAGAGCATAAAATCTATTCTTAATGGCCCATAATTGTAATGGATGTAATGCTAAAACCCATAATGCCAACATTGCCTGCTATCACATTTAGGAGGGCACCCTCTATGAGGGATGCCTTAGTTAGATCCAGTCCTGAGATCACCTTTAAAAATACATGGTTGGCTAAAACTGGTTTCTTCAAATGCAACTCATGTCGCACATGTACGTTTGTGATCAATGCATCACATTATGTGACAGCATTCAGTGATGAAATGATTCCAATCAAGGAACATCTAACATGTCGCACTGAGTTTGCTATTTATAAGTTATGGTGTACTTGTGGCCTGGAGTATATAGGGAGAACTAAGCTCCCTGTACATAAACAGATTTGACAACATATCAGGGCTATTGTCAATTCTGACCTGAACTATCCTGCCGCTAGACATTTCAAATTGGTACAGCAGAATAAACTCAAGGATTTGGAGTATTCTGTGTTAGGGGCGGTTCCTAACCCCGGTCGGGGTGAGAACCGAAAGAAAAGCCTGCGCCAATTAGAAACACACTTTATTCTGGCTTTAGATACTGATGCCGAACGGCCTTAACACAAGTGAGGATATGCACAATATATATATATATATATTTTTATAGTATAACATCTGCATTTGCACTTTAGTATTATCCAGGCTTGGATATTGAGTAATGTCTATGCTGCTATAAGAAACGTTCAACTGCACTAACACTCTTTTTGTTCCTGGTTTTTGCCCTTAGCACATCACTTTATAAATACAGACGTTTTCAGAGAGAAAAAGCATGGCTACAATCATGTAAACAAAATCAATTTGATGTGTATTCTTAATATGTGCAAACACTGCTTTTTACATCTATTTGGGTATATTTATATTAAGGCACTGAATGGATGCATAGGTATTGGCTATTTAGTCAGATTGCTCCTTTAGAATGTAGTAATTTGCACTAGCACTTTATATTCATGTGTGAAAGCAGAATTATCAATTGGATATGTCATTGTGCGCTTGCACTTTATCTATTTTTGACATAGTTCAGGCAAGAAGAATCAGGGTACCTCTTATTTTTATTACAAATTATGTATTATATGCAAATTGAATGAGATTTGTTAACAGCACCAGTATTGTATTCACAATCCTGTGAGCGTTGTCAAATGACATAATTCTGATTGATGGTCAGATACTCAGTCAACAAATCAATAACCCATATAGACACTCATGTAGCTACTCACCAACCCATGAAGTTGTTTACACACCAACTGAGAGAATAATACAGACATTAACACAGTTTAGGCACTAACCAATGCATTCAGTAAGACACGTTCAATCACTCACTTATACAGTCAGTCAGGCACCTACTAAATAATCCGTTCAGGCACTTGTAAATGCACTCATTCTTCAATACACCTTGGCATAGATATAAATGAAAAAAATGTAAACTTTACAGAAATACACATTCACTGGATGATGTCATCAGTGATGTCATTTAAGATGTCATCAGTGATGTCATGAGTGATGTCATGAGTGATGTCACTGACCATGTCATGAGTTATGTAATATGTGACGTCATCAGCAGTGCATTGCGGGCGCGCGAGTTGCAGTTAGCTCAACTAACTATAACGGGCGAATTTCTCTGGTTTTATATGAGTCAAATGTCCAACTAACTATAACGTCCCTGAAACCTATGGTTTTTTAGTGAATTTCAAAGGTTTTTTAAAATTCGAATTCCTAACTATAACGTCTGTAAAACCTATGGTTTTTTCAGTGAATTTCGAAGGTTTTTTAAATGTTAATTTCAAATTTTAATATGTATAAAACCTATATTTTTTCTATTTTTTTAATAATATTTTGGAACTCTATTATCCTTTTTTTGTAACTTTAAAAATTATGTAATGTTTTATATCTTCAAAAAATAAATATGTATATCTTTTTTTTTGTTGTTGAGAAAACTGCAGTCCCATACCGGTAGTGTACCAAGATCCATCAGCACGCGAATCCTATCCTCCATATTGCTAAACTCGTAAATTTCGTATCCGACGGGTTCATGGCACCGCGTCCCGCATAACATCATATATGTATGAGGTCGTGCCAGCTACTACTTTGGTATGCGACGGGTACCCAGTACCAAGCAGCAAGTTACGTCATGTACGTATGGGGTCGTGCGTGTTGCATATACGAGTGCACGCTGCCAGGCCCTGTGTCACGTCATAGACGTATGGTGCCGCACTGGGTACGCCATTCACAATTTTTTTTTTATGTCTAAATATTATATCTAAATACATTTAAAGTGTATATGAGAGCAAGCGATAATCTAAAATATTTTAAACATTTATATATTTCTAACTGTAATAAACGTATATTATGATAAATATATTTTCTCAAAATCGCGTCGGGTTCGGCATCCTTGCGCGCTCGGTGCGCGATTGCCATGTGACCTTAAAAAAAAGCATTTGATTGGGTCATAACATTTATCATTGTAACAGCTGGGGGACCCCATCCATTTTAGTCATTCTCTCTACAGCGTTTGATGGGAGACACCTCTTCTTCTTAGAGAGCTTTTTTGAAAAGTTTTTTGCTGTGTACACATATCTTATACTACACACAACATGCAATGATCATCTTGATCAATATTCCCGGTCTGTACATTAGCCTTCCACGTGTGATGGGCATGCATCTGAAACGTTACATCAAAAAACAAATGTGTGTTACACGATGCACCTGGTGTGTGTGTGTGCGCATTATTGTGCTGCATTTCGGCCTGGGTATTGGTGACTCGAAGGGGTATTATCAGCCACGGGCAGAGAGCACATCCTAAATCACATGTGACAAACAGTAAAGAGTTATCTGTAGATTTGTGTTGCAATATGCTCTGTTGTCAGGCTTTACCAGTATAGTAGTGTGTCATATGTGAGACTTTCAGATTCACATTTGACATGCATTGCTTGACTGTAATGAGCGTTATCACCTGTGTGCACTTTGCGATAGCAACACTTTCAATAATACCGCACACCATTGACACGCGTGTCTGCGCATATCCACAAGCTTGACAACGACGTGATGTTGGCCATTCAATGTTTTCGGACAGCATCTCATTAGCGATAGTTGCCGCCCTTCCGGTACATGCTACATTAATGTAAATTGCGCATTCTGCAACATCAAAACTGCAACAGGGAAACACACATAAGTATACTTCCTGGCCAGGCAGGAACTGACCAACGCCCAGGTCCCCAGAATAATTATTCACACCCCTACGCTGGCCTGGCATACGCAAGCCCAGCCCACTTTGTGTACGTATGAATAGGATAACGATGACGCCACATGTCCCAATTCTTCCACACTGCCTCAGGTGATATGGCCGCATCCATCTCGCATATCACAATGCGCAATAAAAAAAAGTGATCCATGCGGTGTACACCATCCTGGCAATCAACACTGGATATGAATTGTGAACACTGCTGGCCCTCATGTTTGGAAAGGGATCCATGAGGTGTACACCACCCTGGCAATCAATACTGGATATGATTTGTGAACCCTGCTGGCCGTCGTGTTTGGACACACAACAATGACAGCAGGTGAGAAGTGGAGCCTGGTTGCACAGGGGCTGCAATTGAGGATGGTGCTGCGGGAGGGGTGGGGTGCATCAGCCTGGATGCGCAGGTGCGAACAAGCGATGTTGCCGTGCGTAATGATGTGATCTCTGGCTTCATTCAGTCACATATCTGTCTCAGGCCTACAGTACTGCTGCTCCGTACTGTAGGCCTGAGCCAGCAGGCAGCGCTGCCCTACAGACATGTAGCGTTGGCTTTTGGAACACTGTAATGAGCTGATTACTAAGTGTACATGCACACAGGCTTGCACAACTGCATTACACGCGCACAATATGCTTCTAGCATGCGCTCTGTTCCTTTGTATGTGAACGTTGGCATAACATATTATTATTTAACCTTGAGTATTCTCATGCACTCCAACTCCTCTTTGAACCACGATTACCACTAACAGTTGGCAGATCGTACTTCAAGAAGAAAGGATGCACTCAACGGGTGTTCTCTATTAAGCTTGAAACAAACCTTAATTTACCTCAAGACGTTTCCAGCATTATATTATTTCTCCCTTTTCAGACACTGAGTTGGTTGCACCAAAATGTGCTCACCCCGTGACGATGCCCTGGGCATTCTGATGCCTTCCATAGTGGTATCAAGACACCGTCCCCGACCTGGGGACCTGCTGTGCCACCCTGAGAGAGGCACCCCGGAGTCGGAGTTTGCACCGCACGTCGTTGGACATACCGGTGGTGGCAGGTGTGCAGTGAAGCCTCTGTGTGCAGGAGCTGCAATTGATCACAGTGCGGGGGAAGGGTCTGGGGTGCAGCAGCCTCGGTGCACAGGTGCAGGCAAGCGATGTTGCTGTAGATAATAATGTAATCTCCAGCCTCATTCATATCTGTTTCATTTTAAGGACTTGCTGGACCTCACTCTTTCTCGCGGACCCCAGTATCCCAGACACACAGGTGACGGGAGGTGTACAGTGAGGGCTGGGTGCAATAGGCCGATGCTCTGTCTCCTCCTCCCTCCTTTCTTTTGACTCACGCTCACCTTTTACTTTCCACCCACTCCCTCTCTGTCCCATTCTCACTATCTTCCATTCTCTTGGACATGGCACACATACTTATGTTTCTTTTTTGTCTTGTAGATTTTGTACGCTGCTTCCGGAGGAGTCCCACCCACTTATTTCATGTTATACTGTTGTTTGTTCTAATAAAGTTGCGTTTCCATTTATTTGTTTTGTTTTAATAAAGGTTATTTTTTTTACCAATAAATAAGTGAGTGTATGGGTCTTCTTTTTCTGACAACACCTGTCTGTAGTTTATTGTGAAAATCGGCGGTTTATAGGAGGTTATGAGGGAAAACATTTGTAATTTTGCGGTGCATCTACCAAAAGATAAACCAACAGACTATTACATAAATGAATCCTGGGTAATTCTACAACTGCAAGGGTTCTATGAGTGTATCACTTTATAACACCATGAGTACTGCCTGTGTGATTACAGAACCAATAAGGCACTGCCTTGGGCCACCGAGGCTTCAGGGACTGGCGAGGCCTACTCTGCATATTTAAGATGAGGGTGGCGATCCCCGGACTTGAGTTGGCCTCAAAGCCCCCCGAACAATTAGTAAACAATACCCAGAGACGTGGTGATCCCCAAGGCTGCGAAACGCCTCAGTGCCCTCCCGTGCCAAATTTACATGTGAGATTAAGGTCCCCAGTGCTGCAGAGACCTCGCAATATAATAATATGATTGGCCCCGGAACATTACCTACCAGGGGGCTCTTTTAAATGAAAAGTGAGACCCTGCTTCATTTTTTTTTCTCCATTTTTCCAGTCCGGATCCGCTTTATTGAAGCGATACGAGATTTTCCTCCTCTCGCTTCAATGAGGCAAAGAAGGATTTGCTATCACAGGGTGGAAGCCATGCACCCCCCCCTATAATAGCAAACATAAATGTCCCGCAGATGCACACCCCAGGACATTGTATGAGCTGCGCCTGTGAGGTGGCGCTCCCTAGGGCCATGATGCATTGGTTACTGCATAACTAAAGAATTAGTATAAACGCATACTAACACTACTTGCACACATTTAGTACAGCAACCAGAGTGTAGTAAGAGGCAGGGGAAGCCCAAAATCAAAAAATATAAATCCTACCAGAGGTTGGATGACATAGTTCAATGAGCCGACGACCCTGGGATGACTAGAAACAGCTTCACGAAGAAAACTGGTCTTCAGCAGAACGCAAGCAAGCTCGAAATATTGGTGAGTGCTGCCTTCTTTTTACCTTCTTCCGCTCATCGCCAAATTTATGCAGTGAAGAGGCAGACAGCAGTGGATCCAATAAGTAGATTTATTGCAGGAAATCAAGACAGCTTAAACAGCCACCAACAGGAGCAGACAGCAAGGCAACCGTCTTCTCCAGCACCGTGTACAAACTCGCCCATGATTCCCCTCATGACAGCCCTACATTCTAACATTACATACTTATATTCTACTAGCATTACATACTAACATTCTACTGTGACTTACATTGGAATACTACACAGAGCACATGGCTCTACAGAAATGAGCTCATGGTTACATCCACGAGTCTTGAGATTGGTAGGGGTGAGTAGTATGCTTCCCACACCCTGTATTGTATAAAAGCAAACTAACACTACTTCCACAGGTATGCTACCCCCCCAGAGCACATCACTTTGCATCAATGAGCTCACGGTTTAGGCTCACGGTTTAATCCCTGAGTCTTCAGACCAGTAGGGGTGAGTAGTTCGCTTCCCACTCCCTGTATAGTATAAACGCATACTAACACTACTTACACAGTTATACTACAGCGGCCAGTATGCTACAGCGCCCAGAGCCCATCACTTTACAGCAATCAGCTTGGTTTGATCCCTGAGTCTTCACACCGGTAGGCGTGAGTACTTCGCTTCCCACTTCCGGTATAGTATAAATGCATGGTAGGGGTCAGTAGTTCGCTTCCCACTCCCTGTATGGTATAAATGCCTACTAACACTAACCAGAGCACATCACTTTACAGCAATGAGCTCACGGTTTAGGCTCTCAGTTTCATACCCGAGTGTAGCAGCATCTCATCTCAACACCATGTCACTCTGAGCAACACCGCACTTTCAGACCAGTAGGCGTGACTACTTCGCTCCGCAGTCCCCCACAGAGTTTACAGTGCACCTATCCTCCTGTTTCCTACTCTTTTCGCCCTTTTTTACCCTTACTTGTTTCAACGGAATCACAAAATTTTTATATTTCTCCAAAACTAATGAACGGATTTACACCAAATAAACAAACATGTGCTTTCTAGACCAAGACCCTTCTCCCTGCCAAATTTGGGGTCTAGAAAGCACGCTTTTGTTTATTTGGTGTAAATCCGTTCAGTAGTTTTGGAGAAATATCAAAATTTACAGATATCGATATTTGGGAATTCTGCCATCTGATTGGCTGAGGCGTTACGAGCACGAGATTGCTGGTTATTGGCTGCGAACGGTTGCAACTAGGAAGTGCTGGCAGCCATTTTATGATTCCGTTGAAGCGAGTAAGGGGAAAAAGGGCAAAAAAAGTAGGTAAGAGGAGGGTAGGAGCGCTGTGAGCTCTGTGGGGTGGTTAGGGTGTGCTATACAGGGAGTGTGAAGCGAAGTATTCACCCCTATCGGTGTGAAAGTGCTGTTTTGCCCAGAGTGAGATGGTGCTGAGGTGGGGTGCCGGTACACTCGGGGATGAAACCGTGAGCCTAACCTGTGGGCTGATTGCTGTAAACTGATGTGCTCTGGGCGCTGTAGCATAATGGCCGCTGTAGCATAGCTTTGCAAGTGGTGTTAGTATGCGTTTAGACTATAGCGGGAGTGGGAAGCAAACTACTCACTTCTACCGGTCTGAAGACTCGGGGATCAAACCGTGAGTGTAAAATCCAATATAATCAAGTACAGGAGTTAATTAAATTGAAAAATAAGTTGAGTTTATTGAGAGGATAGAAAATCCCATCCATCAGGTCTGAACAGTCAGGTGCAACTGACTTCATTCACTTCACAGTATTCTATCTCTATGGAGATCCTCCATGGAGCTACTCATAAGATAACAATTGAACCTAAGAACATAGCTTAAATAAATCTGCATATATATATATATATATATATATATATATATATATATATATATATATTCACTGAAAAAACCATAGGTTATAGACCATATATAGTTAGGAATTAGCATTTAAAAAACCTTATTTTACTCACACAAAACCATTGAAATTCCATATATAGTTAGTTGTATTAACTATATATCGCGCACCCGCAATCCACTGCTGATGATGTCACATATTACATCATTCATGACATGGTCAGTGACATCACTGATGACATCACTGATGACATCTCAAATGACATCACTGATGACATCACTGATGACATCTCAAATGACATCACTGATGACATCACTGATGACATCTCAAATGACATCACTGATGACATCACTGATGACATCTCATTTGACATTACTGATCACATCACTGATGACATCATTCATGTGATAATACGATGAACCTCTTCAGACTCTAATATAACCTTAGATACACTCAGTGTAAACAGACACTCATAGACTGTCACTCATCTATGGAGTTACTCAGACACTTAGTCAGTCATGCAAAGAATCAATCACACCTCCATTTCCTCAACTATTCAGTTATACACACCTTACTTATTCAAACATATACTAAAACATATTTACTGACTTATACAATCCTGGATACAAGTTCACAATGATCCATACAGCCACTCACACATTCACTGGCTCTTATGCACAGTTATTTATATATGTCAACTCTCACATGTACTGTATTTTACATATGTACTTACTTTAACATGTAGCACTGAGATATCCATTCACTCACCAATACACTCATGCACACAGTCAACCGCCCACACAGCTGTTTCCACATGCACTTTTGAACCCATACATCTAGTCAATCAACTGCTCACACATCTATGCAAAGAGTCATATACCTCCCGGCCACCCACACACACACTCAGTCTCCATTACAAATGCTTGGGCAACCAATCAATAATCCATACAGTTAATCATATAGCTACTGATCAACACATGCAGCAGTTTACAGAACAACAGACATAATGATGCACAAATTAAGACAGTTTAGTCACTAACCCATGCACTCAGTGAGACACATTTAATCAGTCACTCATACAGTCAGTCATGCCCCTACTAAATCCTTCATCAAGACACTTATACATCCACTCATTCTTCAATATGTAAGACATATTTTAACTTTACAGAATTATACAGTCACTGAATGTAGTCATCAGTGATGTCATCAGTGATGTCATTTGAGATGTCATCAGTGATGTCATCAGTGATGTCATTTGAGATGTCATCAGTGATGTCATCAGTGATGTCACTGACCATGTCATGAATGATGTAATATGTGACATCATCAGCAGTGGATTGCTGGTGCGCGATATATAGTTAGTACAACTAACTATATATGGAATTTCAATGGTTTTGTGTGAGTAAAATAAGGTTTTTTAAATGCTAATTCCTAACTATATATGGTCTATAACCTATGGTTTTTTCAGTGAATTTTCAAGGTTTTGTAAATGCTAATTCCTAACTATATATGGTCTATAACCTATGGTTTTTTCAGTGAATTTCATTGGTTTTTTAAAAGCTAATATCTGTAGCTGTAAAATGTATTCTTCTTTAAATCCAAAAATATATTTTATATGTTTATTAATAATTTTGAGCTCAACTTGATGCCGCGACCCAGTCCGCGAACCGGTAAACGTTCCGTTAGCGCAACTGCCGCGTTAGAAATCAACATCGTGACGCGTCGCGGAAGCGCGACGTATCACGTTGCCGCGTAATGCGTCTTATGACGCGCTGCATTAGCGCACCCGGAAGTGCTCCGGTACGCAAACTGAGACGCGAAGCGCAGCTCCCCGGAAGCGATCCGCGGCGCGTCGCGAAAGCGCGACGTATCGCGTTGCCGCGTAATGCGTCTTATGACGCGCCGCGTTAGCGCACCCGGAAGCGCTCCGGAGCGCGAACCGAGGCGCGAAGGGCAGCGACCCGGAAGCGATCCGGGGCGCGTTCCGCAGCGCGTAACTGAAGCGTAAGAGGTCATGTGACTTGTTGATAAAACTTTTCATTGGTTCATTTCACTTTTGGTTTCATAATGATGTAAGGCTAGGTCAGGTGACCTAAAAATAACACTTTTCATTGGTTTAGAACTATTGTTTATCCCAAATGATGAAAACCCCTCCTTCTTTCCTCACTCTGACTTTCATCTTTGTGAGAGGAAGACCATTTTTGAGAGTTGAGCAATGGCTTCAATAGTTGCTTCAGCTGGTGCACCCCCACCACCACCTCCACCTCCTCATGGGAAGAGAGGACCACCTCCCCAGTTTATCAGCCAGACAGAGGAGGAAGAGGATGAACTAGAGGAAGAGGAGACGAAGGACCACAGTTCTTACAGGAGGTGCCCCGGGTTTCCCGTCGGAAAGCCAGCTTTATTTGGCAGTTTTTTTCACTCCCTCGAGGGCAAAAAAAAGTAAATGCTAGGTATGTCACCTGCCTGATTTGTAAAGACCGGTTATCTAGAGGCACTGATAAAAAATATAGCTACGGAAACCATACAATGCATCATCACATGATCAGGTGGCATCCATTGAACTACAGCCAGGCGGAGATACGTGACATGCAAGATAACCCAACAACAACTCCTGTGGCCAGGTCAACATCACTAATATCGTTGACAGCAGCAGAGGCACGGGAAACCGTGCCAAACATTCAGGAGAACTTTGCTCATATCAAACATACCTGTATGTATTGCGGTGCATTGCTGTCATGTGGTAACATGAGCATTAATTTAATCAACCTAGCTATTAACAATCACAATTGCCCTAACCGCCCCAGACAGTAATTTTTTTTTTGCTCCTGTTGAGCCCTTTTCAATGCCTGTTTTTTGTTGTTTCCCCTCCATCAAAAACAAAAAAAAAACATAAAAATTTTCAAAAAATACAAAAAAAAGAAAAAATGTTCAGAAAAATAAAAAAATATATAAAACAACAAAAACATAAAAAAAAAGTTCTTTTCAGAACTACCTCCCCTTTCAAAAAAAAATTGCTAGAATGTTTAGCACTCTGGCACGCTCTATTTCTTTTAGTTCGCTTCCCCGTTCGCTTCCCGGTACGCGAACCGGGAGCGAACCAAAAAAAAAAAAAAAGAAGAGTAAGTATAAGGGAAGTAAACAGAGAGTAATGTTAAAAGAAAGACAGCTATAGGGAGTAATCCAGAGATACTGTTTAATAGATCTATTTACCGAAGAAAAGATGGAAGAGGGTATAATTGTGAAAAACAAAATAGATAAGGAAGTGAAAGAAAAAAAAGAGAGTAGAACAATAACAAAGAAGAGTTTCTTGGAGAATGTGAGTGAATGTTCAAAATAAGATTAAAACATGTGGAATAACAGAGACAAAAAACAGAAAACAGAAAAGAAAAAATAACAGAAAAGATTAATTGAAACAGCAAAGAAATGTAAATAACATAGAACCATATCATCAACATAGGCAATAAAAGTTTTGCAGCTTTTATCGGCAGAAATGTGTCGCTAAAGCCGCTTTTGCGGCGGAAAACTGCCGCTAAAACCACTTTTGCAACAGTTTTCTTCCAATAAAAACAGCAATAATTTTATTGGCTGTGTTGATAATATGCCCCTTAGTGTGCTTGAACTACAGAGAGAAAGCATAATGAACAAGTAGTGAAAGAGTGATCAGTCAAAGACACTAAGAGTAATAGAGACGGAGTGAGTGAACAAGAGTGAGGAACTATGAGAAGAGAGGGACTGAGAAAAGGAGTGGAAGGAGTAGAGTAAGTAGGTAATAGAGAAAGGAATGAGGGAAGTAGCAAAGGCAGGAAACTGAGGGTTAAAGAAATGAAGCTGTCGAACTACTAGTAGGTGAATGTGATAGAAATGTAACGAAAAGAGTACAAAACATTTACCTTATAATTGTCGTTAACTTACTCACTTTTTGTTTTTATACTTTCAATCTGTGAAAGAGAGAACAAACATTTGAAAAATATTAAAACATGTATTTAAAAATTAGAAAAGACAAGGGAAAAGATTGAAGGAGAAACAGAGTTTCTTTTCCTCATTTCACAATCACATCACCTGTGTTGCCTTTGGTTAGGTATCTCATAGTGCAGATGGAGTCTAGCATATCAAAGAGTACATAGAAGTTGAGCAAAATATACAACAATTTTGACATTTACAGAAGACTTAGCTTCTTATCTTGTTGGAGATGAAGTCAGGCCTGTCTTGCAACATGGTGCATCTTTTGCATCACTGCTGCATCGGTTTCATGTGGCACGGGTTTTTTACAGCATGACACATCTGCCTAGATGCATCAATTTGTAATTTTGTCGCCTCATAGCAAATCTTTTGCACCGCCGCTGCATCACAAAAGTGACGCACAGTGGCGCAAAAGAGGCATACACCTATCATAAATCTGTCCCTAACATTTGAAATGATTGATTCAGGATGACGATAAGGTGTGGCCTATCCAGAGGTTTGTTTAAGGTGAGGCCTACTCAGGGTTTTAGATGAAATTTACGCTTGTTGAAGAGTACAGAGGAGATAATACATGTGAAGACCTACCAATGAAGTAAGTCATGTCCACTTCACTCTTGAACAAAGGCCAGACCTCTTCTGTGTCCATGGACAGACCTAAACTTCATCTGCACAATGTCATTCGTAAACTTAGGAAACACAGGTGATGTAATTGAAAAATGTGGAGTTTCTTTTCCTCATTTCACAATCACATCACCTGTGTTGCCTTTGCTTAGGTATCTCATAGTGCACATGTAGTGCAGCATATTAAACAGTACCCAGAAGTGCAGCACTGCATGGAACAACTTTGACACTTACAAAAGCTTCAGCTTCTGCATGCCCCCTACACAGTGCTAATTATATACATTTTAAACTGATGGTATCTTGCTGGAGATGAACTGAAACCTATCTTGCAACATGGTGCATCTTTTACACAAAAGTGACCCACAATGGAGCAAAAGAGGCGCACGGCCACCATAAATCTGACCCTAACATTTTAAATGATTGTTTTAAGATGCCAATAAGGTGTAACCTATCCACAGATTTGTTTCAGCTAAGTCCTACTCAGGGTTGCAGAAGGAATTTAGATTTGTTGAAGAATACAGAGGAGATAATACATGTGGAGGCCTACCAACGAAGTGAGTCATGTCCACTGCACTGTTGAACAAATGTCAGACCTCCTCTGTCTCCAGGAACAGGCCTAAACCTCATCTACACAATGTGATGTGTAATGTTAGGAAACACAGGTAATATAATTGAAAAACGTGCAATTTTTTTTGCTCATTCCACAATCATATCACCTGTGTTTCCTTTGCTTAGGTATCTCATTGTGGAAATGTAGTCTATCATATGAAAGACTACGTAGAATATGAGCACTGTATGCAACAACTTTGACACTTACAGAAGCCTCTCCTTCTCCATGCCTCCTACACAGTTCTAAATGTACATCATAAATGCAAACAGTACAGAATTAATTATACATGTTAAATGGTTTATTTTTGCTGTTCTCAGAATGTATCAAATTTCACTAAAAACAGTGACTTGAAGGTATTCATCATATAACAGCGGGGAAAAAGAAACACAATCAAAATGATTGTGTTTAAAAAACCCATACAACATAACAAATCAGAATTCAGAACTCCTTAAAGTTAACTTACTTTCCATGACGTCGAAGGATGTCCTATGAACAGCTTACACTCTGTTGTGCTATTATTACTTTCAGACCGCCACTTTCTGAAAGAAAACCTCCATCGTTTTGAAAAACATGTTACATACAATAAATGACTTCTTGCTCTCTATCACACGTTTCCACAAGGCCAAATCATGTCTGAGCCATTTATAACTCTTAGAATTCTTGTAAGCCAATCCCGTCATGTTGTATTTCCGCAACTTTCACAATTAAAATATTGAAGATCATTTTCACAATCCTGGACTAGTAATATCTTCCCCTTCTTGCTCAGTCATGTTCTACATTTCCTATGACACTGATACTGCTTACTATGAAGCAGACTTACACTACCTCTATGACTACTACAATTATTTAATTCTCTACATCACTTTTAATCACAAGCAATGTAAAACAGTAGACAGCATTGCAGACTTACATTCCCTCTACTCCATGTTTTGATTGGCTGCTTCAATTAGCTTATAAAAAGAAACAGTTTTTCTGAACTCATTCAAAGTGCACTTATTTCTCCATGACGTCCAGTGTTATGGTAAGAAGTTATGTCTCTGTACTACACTTATCCTCAAGGCCAAATCGTGTAGGAGCCATTAGAACTTCTTGAAATTCCTCAGAGCACATCCCGAGATTCTTTCCCTAAAATTTTGGTTTTAAAAACACCAGGTAAGAGTTTTTAAGGTCATACGGCAATTTTTTTTTAAAAATTAAAACAGAATCGTTGCAGAATGACCAGCCATTTCTAGACTTTAAATAAGCTGTGTAATGTCCTGATGTTATTGAAGGACCGTCATGATATATAATTGCTGCAGTTACAAAAGTCCTTCCTGATATTGACAACTGTGAAGCCACAAAATTTTTAATTAAAGTTGTCAATTTTGTTCCATCAGGCCTACATCGTTGGAACATTAAAATGACATACTGGCCATATGTTCGTATAAAAATTGTGGACATCATTTCAGATTTACATTGGCTACACTCCATGTTGTGATCAGCTGCTTTTACTAGTTTATTAAAAGAGACTGATTTACTGTCTGGCAAAGTTAAATATATAAATCTTTCTGAGTCTACACTAGTAGTACTTGATACCCTACAGTTCTCGCAGTCATGCTGCCATTGATAAGAAAGCCCAAACAGGTGATCTACATCTACACCTTCAGCATGCAATACATCAAGCATATACATTAAAAACTCCTGACAATCTTGCTGAATAGTTTGAGAGAATTGTGTTTGGCCTGAACATCTGTCTAACAGATTTCGAATTTCAGACACACTTTCTATTTTTGTTCTATCAGTGCTACATTTCTCTAACACAGAATTTAACAAACTGCAAAATCTTTGATCAGAATTGACCACAATCTCTTTTTTTACATTTTCTAGAGAAAACAAAACATTAACCACTACATTAGCATAGCAGTTGACACCAGAACTGTTTTCAAATTGAAAACCAACAACATCTTCAACAGAATCCTTTTTGTTTCTGCTTATAATTTCAGGTTCATCGACTTTTCGTCTTTTTGCTACAACCTCCCCAGTATTGGTCACATTTCTTCGTTTCCGGCCTACCACACGTTTCTCAAACAAAGGATATTGAGGCAAATGTGGCGCATACTCTCTTCTTAACCTATTGTATTCCTTAACACAATCTAGATCCGCACAAATGTTTGTGACATCACACTCAATCAAGTACAATCCCGATAAAGTTCTAACTCGTGACAATGCCACATATGCCATACCCTCCTTGAACACAGAACTGCCAATATTCGCCAATGCACTGTCTACACTTAAACCTTGCGATTTATGGATTGTCACCGCATATGCCAAGCAAACAGGAAACTGCTTACGGCGAACATATAAGTCTTTTACAAGCAAAAATCTAGCAGAACAACGACCAATTAGCTGTACTTCCTCAATGCCATCAAATTTAATTTTTAAAAATTCAATTCCATCTCTATTTCTGTATTTTACAAAATCAACAACATTACCCATTGATCCATTTACCAGACCTCTTTCAACATGTAAATTCCTTCTTAAAATTATACGGCAGTTCAAGCACACATTCAGAGTCTTTTCAAAACCTGCAGTTTTAGATATAGTCTTCTCTAATGAATCCAATTTTGTTTTCAAATTCTCAGACAAAATAATTGTTGATCCCATATGCTCTACTCTGTCAATAGCTTCCAGTTTCACAATCTGTTGCTTTTCTAAATGCAACATTTTGTTGTTGAATTTGGCATATTCTGCAAGAGTTGGCATCAAACATATTCCAGATTTCTTCTCAGTAATTTTCTGAAAAATATTCTCAGGCACAACATCTTGTTCTGGATATAAATTTGACAGTAATCGTGCATGTAAAGCTTCTTTCCCATGCTCGGTCACTTTTCCAATTCTAACATCTTGTAGAATAGTCTTGTAAACTTCATCCTTCGCCTGACGCATATTTTCATACAGTTCAGCATAATTGAAGTTTAACCATATATTGACGTTGCCAATGCTCCCTAGGCACTTCCTGGTATCTTCATGCGTGAGCATTTTGAACACAGGTTGCCCTTTCACTGGTGTAAGCTGCAGAAGATCTCCGAAAACAATGATGTGTTTGCCACCAAATAACACATCATACTCTGTTTTGAGAACTTCTTGCATTCTCAAATGCACAAAGGCAAGCATGACATTGGAAACCATGCTTACTTCGTCAATGATAAGAAGTTTCATTTTCCTCAAGATTCTTGAAACTTCACAACAAGCATCTCCAGATAGCTTGTGATATTGTAATTTGTTGTCATGCTCCACTGGCAGCATCAGTAAACGATGTAAAGTAATCCCTTTAATGTTATGTGCTGCCAGTCCAGTTGGAGCAGTGACAACACAAGACAGCGATGACTCTGTCCTTTCCTGCAAATAACATGAAATTGCTTTAATAAGGAAACTTTTTCCAGTTCCCGCTTCTCCACTCACGTACAGTCGGACAGGCTTCAACGACGTACATGAGCACTCTTTCTTGTCATGACTTAATCCATGATCAATTTGCATGGTAACTTCGTCATATATTTTCCTCTGCTCAACGTTGAGTTGTCTTTCCAACTCTTCTAAGTTAACCGCATTCTCCTGAGCATGTGCCATGGCTCTTTCCACTTCATTCATAGCAGTGGCAGCTTCATTTTCGATAACAGGTCCTCCTAGTGGATCCTGACTCAATGAAGCAGAACTCTGACTGTCCTGAGAACTGTCTCTGGCAATCTCGGCTGCAATCGTTGCTTCCTGCTCAATTTCCACATTCAACATTTCTACATATTTGGGAAAAGCAGGACATTCTATGGTCTCCTTGGCAGCATTGAAAGAGTCTTCGTAACAGAGGAAATCTCCAAGCAGTTCCTCTTCTGCACGCCAAGGCTTGAAAAGTTGCAAAAGTGCTAAATAGAAAAACTCCTTTTTTTCAGGAGATTCGCCACTCAATTTTCGATGGTTTACCAAGTGGCATTTTCTTTGCTTGACCAGACATCCCTCACTTCCTATTACAGCATACACTCCTTTCTCAGTATCTTCTTTGATGTTCCTCTTGAATATGTAATTTTGAAGAACCTCATACAGACAAACATTCTCGAGGTGACTGCTTCGATTTGGATAATATGTATCCAACATGTTGGTCTTCAAAATGTCGGTACTGTTTGGCTCCTTTTCCGCCAAATACTCAATTTCCCGCACAGGTTTGAGAACTCGATTACGCGTTGCAGCAAGACCAAGACTCGCCCAAACGATACTCCTGGACTTGGCATAGAGACTTGCTGAAGACAACCGGTCAGAACATTCGTAAGCTCCGATTTCTCGATGCGACAACATCTTCAGACTGAAACTGTACAACTTCTTGCTGAGGCTCTTTTCATGGGAAATGTCCTCCCACATATCCTTCAATTCTGTCTTCTCTTTTTTGGTGATGTAAGATGTCACATACCGAGCCACAGCCATACAGTTATCAGCCACAAACTGTATATCCATGTTAGCATTCCACATGGACAAAATCACCGGGTTGTAGTCGTTGATGTACTTAGACTCTTCGTTCCTCTTCAAATTGTATGTGTTTTTAGGTGATTTCTTCAACACATTATGTCGCAGCGAAGACATCAAACTGTTTACTCTTCCTTTAGAAATCACCGGTCGTGGAAAGCCGAAACGACATTTGGTGTAGAACTTGTCCTTGTTCCGGAATTTACGACGACAGTACTTTCCACATCGATGGCTTTGGAAACGTAGAACTTTTTCTCTTAGGCTTTTCTTCTCCTTTGCGTTTGGAACAGCACACGTAGAATACTGTTGTATGAAACTCATCACTGAGTCTTCTGGATCCGGTCCAAATTTAGGTGCATCCTTGATCCACACCAACATATGTATATGAGGAGCACCTCTTGCTTGGTACTCCTTTCTCCAGAAGAAATCCAACACCTCTCCAAGAGGTGGATTCTTCTTATTCATGATGAAAGACATCATAGCTTCAAATCTATGATTGAAGTACCTACATACATTGACTGGATCCAAAGAGCACAGTTCTCCGGGTGTCTTGAATTTGATGTTTTCGATGTTTCCATTTGCCTCTCGTAGAAATTCAAGTAAGTCTTCCCAGCCATACTCGGCACAGCTCAGAGTGAGGAACCATGTGGGAGTTCCTAAGTTCCTCAGCATACATTTTAAATCACCATGACGACGGTACCAGTACTCATTAGTACCACGCTGACACGCCATTAGATTAATCAGGTGAGAATCCAAAATACTGTCTTGGACATTGACTTTATCCATAAAGTCACTTGCCGAGATGTTTTGCATGTGTATACCACTTTTCAAGATGTGGTTCACTGCATATGACAGTCCAGACAGATCGCTTTCAAACAGGAGATGAAACAAATAGGGAATGCATTGTCGAAACCTAGCATCTCCTGCATACAATCGCAAAGTCCGGTATTCAGAAGCAGGAATTTGATGAGGTCGCTCATCATATCTTCCTCCCTGACCTGTTGGAAAAAGCTGTGGGAAACACCGAGCTTCCAAACTTTCCTCCCAAACACTAATGGGACTCCCTTTGGCTTGTTTCATTTGAAACAACTCAATAGCATTCCCCATGACTTCCTTGGAATGCAAAGGATGAACACTATAATGTTCATATATTTCTTCACTAGTAGAGGGTTCTACTTTCTCAATTTGACCAGCACACAAATCGCTATCCTCTTCCTCACTTACTTCCTCTTCTGCAACATATACATTCTTATAGTATTTATTATTTTTTTTCAAATACAATGTTGCCTTTTTAACTTTCCTAACATCCACTAAATCTTGCCATATTTTCTTATTCTTTGTCGGAACCCCATTAACTAAGATAACCAGAGGTTCCTCTTCCACTTTTTCTACTCCAATTGTGTTAATGTTTTTCTTCAAATCTAGAGGCAAATAAACAACTCTTCCCTTTAATCCTCTCTGTAAATCTGATGGAGGCAATTTCCCTGTCTTTGGCTCCATTCTTACAATAGCCTGAAAGGGATGGATACTTTGAATCAAAATAGATTCATAAGTATTTAAATCCTTCAATTCAGAAGGAATCTCAACCAATTCCAGATTATTATGAACTGCTCTAGCAGGCATCTGGTTTTGATTTAATTTGTTACAACAATAAGTACACACACGTTGATCCAATCCCAAATCAAAACAATTTTCTACCATCAAGTATGTTGTGAAATCCTTCCATTCACTATTATTTTCCCTTTCACTTTTTGCATATAAATCCACTAACTTAGTCTGATTCTTATAATAAGTGCGTCGACAACACACACAAGTGAAATTTGGCCTCTCACTTGATTTCACCTCAAACGTCGCAATTTCCCTCTGGAAATTATCTGTACTGGAAACCTGTACACTATCTTCCACATTACCCGCTTCTTCTTGGTCAATTTCAACATTCTCCTCTTTACTTCCAAAGTAACAAAACTCAATTTCTTCACATATATTCTTCACATCTATTTCAGAACCATGCAAAAGAGCAGTGCATAATTGTTTAAGCATAATTGCTGGACTCTTAGCATAATACAACATTCTAACTAATTTCCTCACTTTATTATGATGCACTGCTAGCATCCTGAAATGATGAAAAACACTCTGGCATACTCTCCTGGAAAGACAAGCCAGTGAATGACCATGCAAACCTGTCACTTCTCTCACTCTGCAAGGATCTAATTCTTGCAACAACTTCATTTTCTGCTTCAAACTTTTCTTATTAAATGACCGTACAAAATCACAAAGCAAATTGATGGAATCCTGTCGCACACTGCAAATACTACTACACTTCCAGGTATACACAGGATCCTTAGGACGTCTTCCTAAAACCTCATTACCTAACACCTCTTCTGCCTCTGTTGTCACAAGTTTTTCTTTTTCAACTGGACAACCATCTTTCACTTCATAAGCTCGACCACTGGTGTCAACTGCATGCACCAAATCATTATCCTGGAAATAACTCTCCTCATTAAAAAATGCCTCACAGCTTGAACTATGCATCCATTCTCCAGAAAAAACTTCACAAAAATTACTACGATTAACTATTCTCTTCCATCTACTATTTCTTTTGAAATCATAAATTGCCTTGTTTAGCTTCCTAATTCTATTGATTATCAAAATAAATAACTTACGTTTAATTTCAAATGCCTGATCAATAACTTTCTCAACTATTTTTTTTCTCTTATAAAAAACCACTTTCTGTTGACCTTTCTTAATATTTTTTAACAAATTGCCAATTATCCTGTTGCGGAACATTCGTTTACGAATGTCCCTAAACTGTTGTTTCCTTCTACTATCATGCACAGAGTTATCTCTTGCTCTAGCAGTAACATTTTTCATTGGCCTTTCCTTTCCGTTTGAATTGCTTCTCTTTTTCTGGACTGAAACATTTTCTGTAGTAATATTTTTTTTACTACATATATTTCTTATGAATGTTTTTGTACTCTTACCCGGTGCTTTCTTGGTTACTTGACAAATCTTTTTGTTAGAGGACTGCTGCTTTTTTTCATTGACCTGCTGTCTTTGACGTTTTGCAGCCTTTCTCAGTCTTTCTTTGGTTGGCATGCTGAAATCTTGAAATGATCTGCAGTTGAATCTGTGGTAAAATATAATAAAAAATGTTATTAACGACGGCCATTCGCTCACTCAGTTCGGGCAAAGCTTTGGGCCCGAATGGCTTGCCAATTGAATTGTACAAGCTGCGTCCTGACAAGGTGGCGCCTTATCTTCGCACCATGTTTTTGGAATCCCGGGAGCGGGGTATTCTCCCATATGATCAGAGTCTGGCTACGATAGTTGTTATTCCCAAAGACGGTAAACCTCGGGACCTTTGTTCGTCTTACAGGCCTATTTCCCTGTTGAATGTTGAACCCAAGGTCCTGGCTAAGCTCCTGGCAACCCGCCTCTTGACGGTCATTAGTGGCCTGGTTCATCCGGATCAGTCTGGATTTATCCCGCATCGCAACACGGCTCTTAACCTACGTCGTCTCCACGGAGCTGTTGCGAGGGCGGAGCTTCTGATGGAGCCGGCCATTTTGGCTTCGCTAGACGCCTCGATGGCCTTTGACACGGTGGAGTGGCCCTATCTTTGGGCAACTCTTGAGAAATTCGGATTTGGCCCTGAGTTTATTGGTTGGGTGCAGTTGTTATACACCGAACCCTTGGCACAGGTGGTGGTAAACGGTCGGGTCTCTGTCCCCTTCTGTCTTGGTAGGGGGACCCGTCAGGGGTGCCCCCTCTCTCCGTTGCTTTTAGCGCTTGCTCTGGAACCGTTGGCTGCGTGGCTTCGCTGGGAACCTTCACTCAAAGGGATCCGTTGGTAACCAGATTTTGAAGACCGTGTCTCGCTTTACGCGGATGACATTCTTCTATATCTTACTTCCCCGCGTAAATCTCTAAATGTCTTATTTGACGTTCTTACATCGTTTGGCGCTAATTCGGGTATGGTTATTAATTGGGCTAAGTCCTGTGTATATGTTCTCTCGGGTATTTTGCCCCCATTACCGGACAGGTTTCCTATCCAGGTTGTCCACTCTGGCTTCAAGTATTTGGGGATCTTTATTAGGCTGGACTCCTCACTCCGGTTCGAGCGTAACCTCCTCCCCCCGCTTCTCAGGCTGCGACTGGATGTGGCCCGCTGGCGTAAGCTACCCCTGTCTCCTCTGGGCCGGGCTGCCCTTTTTAAAATGATGTCTTTGCCGCGATGCCTATACGCGCTTCAAATTTTTTATGACGACATTCCCGCTACCTATTTCCGGGAGATCAAGAGTCTTCAAAGGCAACTGATCTGGGACGGACGTCCACGTATCGCCCTTGCGAAACTTACCATCCCTTGGTATGATGGGGGCATGGCGCTCCCCGATATCAAGAGATATTATTGGGCTGCCCAGCTGTCTGCCATTAACCACGCAATGTATTCCCCGGGTCGAGATCCGGCCTTTGAGATGGATAGACTCCAGCTGCCGGGAGGAAATTTTAATAGAGCGCTTTATTCCAGATCGGCCGGGCGCCTTCTTGCGGGCCCGTCCAGGATCGCAGTCAATGTGTGGCGCGCCGCAAATGTGAGTTTGGGATGGGAGAACCGACTGACAATGGCGACTCCGCTTTATGCTTCCGAACATTTGGGATCTCTCTGGTCTACTAAGGGCTTTGACCGCTGGGATATGATTGGGATATGTAAAGTGGGTGATGTCTGTGTGAAGGGTAGTGTGAAGTCTTTCCAGGCCCTTAAGGCAGAATATGACTTGAGTGATAGGGAGTTTTTTCGGTACTTGCAGGTCCGGCATGCCTTGGCCTCAGTTCTGACTCCTGATGAGACCCTGCCCGAGTCCTCCCCCCTTGAGGATCGTATACTGGATGGACACTTGCCCGATAGCACTATTTCCCATATTTACAAGAAACTGATTAATAATCGCGCTGACTTGTTGGTCCGACTTAGAGAGGTTTGGGTCAGTGACGGATTGGACTTGGATGACGAGGATTGGCAGTCGGCACTCTCTTCTCCGAAAGAGGTCGCCATCCCCGCCCGTCTCCGTTTGGTCCAACTTAAGATCCTCCACCGGGTGTATGTGACTGGTCCGCGTCTGGTTGTGATGGGTTTTTCCCCGGATGGCTTATGCAAGCGTGGTTGCGGGATGAGTGCTACATTTCTACATATTCTTTGGGAATGCCCGGTGGTAGCAGCCTATTGGATTGATGTGCTTGCGGTGATGACTGTCGTTACTGGTATTACCCTGCAGCCTGAGGCCCGACGATGCCTGTTGAATGTGTGGGAACCCACCGACTATTCTGTAGTCCAGACCAGATGGGCGACGTTGGGATACATGGTCGCGAAGCGGGACATTGCGCAACTCTGGGGCGCATCTAGACCTCCCGCAGTTTCGGCATGGGAGGATAATATGGACTGGTCCATGTTCCGAGAAAAGACTGTCTATGTGGCTAGGGGCAGACCCAGGGCGTGGACGAAGATTTGGGGTCAGTGGAATGCATATTGTGGAGATATTTGTACCCCTCCCTTGGTTGATACTCCCGATGTTGCCCTGTCTCCCTAGGCTGACATTCCCGAATACTTGTTCATATTGTTTTAGGATTTTCCTGCCCTCCCCGCTGGCCTCCCCCCCCCCCGGCCATGCCGAGTTTCATTGATCTGTTTTTGTCCTCCTGATTAGTGGCTTTCCCCTCCGCCTTCTGGGCTGACTTGACTAATGTGCATTCGCCTTGTTTAGTATTTGTTGTTTTTATGATTATTATAAAATTGTTCTGTCCTGTCCTATGCTTCGAGCGATAATTGGTATATGTTCTGTGCCTAGCCACGGGAATGATTGTTTGTTACCTATGTTGTGCGCTGCAATTAGCGGCCAGCCCGTGTGGTTGTAGGCCCATCCCTGTAACTCTTATTTTATTGCTCAATAAAAGTCTTTAACCAAAAAAAAAAAAAAAAATGTTATTAACCACTATTACCAAACAGTAAATCAATAACAGTCATCAAAAACTTAACACACTACTTGACATTTTTACATAGAAGATTTTTTAGTGCTTGGCAAATATATAATACACAAATAGCAGAAAAGAAATGGAATTTATATTCATTTTACCTCTACTATTTTATATGTGATTCTGATCTAATTTTATGAGCATATTTTAATATTTTATTGAAGACACTAGACATAACCTGTTTTTAAAGGTGTTTTTAATTATAAATCAAACGGTTTACATTTTTACTTTTCATTTATTATAAATTTTCAAAATAAATGTTTATAGTTCCATAGGCTCAAGCACGTCAGCTTCCCAACCTATGTCATACAATTCTGACAAATCTGCATCCTCATCACGTTCTTCTTCATCCTCAGGATTTAAATCATCCAAGGGATCAACATCCACTGATGTTTCAATTACGAGTTCAATGATGAGGTCGAAATCAACTGATTGCTGATTGTCGCTCATGTTGATGTTGTCTTTATCTTTAAAAAAAGATAACAACAATGAGATGTTGCAGAGTAAGAGACAAATCTCAGAGATTATAATAGTAAAATTGTTTAACAAGAGTAACATTTTGCAGCTATTATTTAGCCATGCCCCAGGGATGCACCAGTTAACGTGCACCGCTGCTCTGCCACCCATGGTGTGCCGCATTTACAATTAGATAGGACAAAGCTGCGTCAAAACCCTGCGCCTGCTTGAAGCAGGCATAGGTCTTGACGCAGCATTGTGGAGATGGGGCACCCCTGAGCCTTGCTGGAGCTGCATCGCACTTGCGATACAACTCCAGCAATGCGCCACCTTTACGGCACAGATGCGTCACGCATCTGTGCCGTTTTTGCCCCATGGTGCGCCGCATTGTAAATGCAGCACACCATGGGTGGCGGAACAGCGGCGCAGGATGACTGGCACATCCCTGGTGATGCGCCAGTCATCATAAATCTATCCCTAAGCTTCTTATCTTGTTGGAGATGAACCGCCATATGTATCATCAAACTATTTTGCATTTCCTAAATAGTGAATTTTAAGGAATCGCTATTTAGGAAATGCAAAACGGTATGTATGTAGAAAATCGGTATTAAATAGCGATTGTTTACCATTCCTAATTTGCGATGAGCAAATTGCTAATTGCAAATTACCCTTTCATTTCCATGGGCCAGGAGGCCCATAGGAATGAAGGTGCAATTTGCGATTAGCAATTAGCTAATCGCAAATTAGGAATTTTTCCAAGGGTGCAGGGGTGTCTCAAGAACACCCTGCTGCACCCCCTGAAAAAGAAATTTGGGGGCATATGGCGCACATACATGCCCTAAGGGCATGTATGGGCGTCATATGGCACCTTTTGTTTTTTGGAAAAAAAGCTTTTTGAAAAGAATTCGCAAAATACCACCAACTAGAAGTTGGTGGTAATTTGCAAATCCTTAATGGCATTTTTTGCATATTTTTTGTTTGATACATTGCATTTAAGAAATCGCAAAATTTGCAAATCCTTCAGTGCAATCGCAAAATAAGGAATAGCAAATTTTGCTATTCCTTATTTTGCATCAAACTTGTTTGATACATACCATTTGTCTAATTAGCATTCGCAAAGGCCGAAATTCGCAGAATTTCGGCCTTTGCGAATGCTAATTAGCTTGATACATATGGCCCCAAGTGAGGCCTGTCTTGCAACATGGTGCATCTTTTGCATCACTGCTGCATCGGTTTCATGTGGCACAGTTTTTTTACACCATGACACATCTGCCTAAATGCATCAATTTGTAATTTTGTCGCCTCATAGCAAATCTTTTGCACCGCCGCTGCATCACAAAAGTGACGCACAGTGGCGCAAAAGAGGCATACACCTATCATAAATCTGTCCCTAGCATTTTAAATGATTAATTCAGGATGACGATAAGGTGTGGCCTATCCAGAGGTTTGTTTAAGGTGAGGCCTACTCAGGATTGCAGATCAAAGTTACGCTTGATGAAGAATACAGAGGAGATAATACATGTAAAGGCCTACCAATGAAGTAAGTGATGTCCACTTCATTGCGCCAGTCATCATAAATGTATCCCTAAGCTTCTTATCTTGTTAGAGATGAACCGCCATATGTATCATCAAACTATTTTGCATTTCCTAAATAGCGAATTTTAAGGAATAAATAGCGATTCTTTACCATTCCTAATTTGCGATGAGCAAATTGCTAATTGCAAATTACCCATTCATTTCCATGGGCCAGGAGGCCCATAGGAATGAAGGTGCAATTTGCGATTAGCAATTAGCTCATCGCAAATTAGGAATTTTTCCAAGGGTGCAGGGGTGTCTCAAGAACACCCTGCTGCACCCCTGAAAAAGAAATTTGGGGGCATATGGCGCACATAAATTTTAAAAACATTCCTTTACCTCAAAAACGATTTTCAAGTCATAATTTGAAAACACTGCCCACAGGGAAATGACTTAAAATGTCCTTAAGACACATGAAAGTGTTTTTTTAAAGCCTTTGCAACTTTTTTGGGTCACTTTTAACATGGCTATGTAACTCAAACAGTCAAAATCTAAATTTACCATGCACAGGTGGGAGCATATTTACAAGGAATTTGCTCCACGGGGAAAGGTCTTTTAATTTAATATGGGAAAAATAACATCAGAGACACTGAAATGCCTTATAAAGAAGCATACACCATTATGTCCTTGTCATAAATTTTAAAACCATTCCTTTTCCCCAAAAACGATTTTCAAATCATAATTTGAAAACACTCCACATGGGGAAATGACTTAAAATGTCCTTAAGACACATGAAAGCGGTTTTTGATTGCCTTTGCAGCATGTTTGGGTCACTTTTAACATGGCTATGTAACGCAAACATTCAAAATCTAAATTTGCCATGCACAGGTGGGAGCATATTTACAAGCAATTTGCTCCACAGGGAAAGGTCTTACATTAAAATGGGAAAAATAACATCAGAGACACTCAATTGCCTTATAAAGAAGCATACACCATTATGTCCTTGTCATAAATTTTAAAACCATTCCTTTTCCTCAAAAACGATTTTCAAGTCATAATTTGAAAACACTCCACAGCTCCTATGCACATGAAAACCCTGTCAGTACTAATACTTCACATTTTCTCCAATTACAATTTCTCAAAGAAACAAAATCTATTTGTAAAACACTTGAGACAAAGCAACATTTGAAAAACACAACTTTCTTCATAATTTTCTCCTTAAAGCAAACTATTCTCTATCTAAATTAAAGAAATCTTTTCTCACCTTAGCAAATACTTTGAGTTTCAAAACAGTCTCAGAAACACACCAATTTGTCTTCAGCAGAGCAAAAGGTATGCACTCCAGAGTCTGCAGCTATCAAAAGCACAGAAATGCTGTAATTCTTCACACATATCTCTCATGTCACCCAATCAAAACTCTTCCCTCACTTTTTTTCAAATCAAAACCCTTCCCCCCTCTGCCCTCTCTGCTTTTTTTGCATAGCAACCACCTCTTTGAAGACCTCTGGTGTTTGCAAGTTCACACAACAATGTTGCAATTGAACTCTGAACTCTCAGTGCACCTGCATATCCAGTGCATTCTTTCATTTAATGGTTTTTTCTTGACCACTCAAAATACATCTTTCAAAGAACTCATCCATGCACCCTAACTTTCTGTTTTCAGCAATCAAAATCCACCAATCACTGTTACTGCTTCATTAACACAGAAACTCCACAGTTTTTTTCATTTTAAACTCTTATTTTTTAAACTGCCATTTCATTGCCACACTTCATCTGACTGCAGGAGAACCTTCTCTCACCATGTTTTCTGTCTGGATTGTTGGACATAGTTACATCTATTGGGCTCAGAGGTATGCTGAGAACAGAAATTTACCTAACCTCAATTTACAAAATGTGGAAATTAAGTGGTTTGGCCACAGAGGATTAAAATGTCACCAATTGATACCATTGGTGAAAACCTTTATGCATTTGCCAAAACCTGACCTGTTAATTGTGCACTGTGGAGGTAATGATTTGGGCACTTTGACTGGGGTAGGTCTGGAAATGCTTTTAAAGGACACCTTTGAGCAATTAATGGCACTTTTTCCTCAGACTGCCTTGGTATATTCAAATATATGCCAAAGACAGAAATGGAGGTGGTCAAACCAATTTTGTCCACAAATTGAGAAGTCGAGGAAGCATGTAAACAAATCTGTTTCAGCTTACATGAGAGACCATGGAATGGGCTCCGTGTACAACAATAACTTGCGTTACTACATGCAAGATATCTACAGAGGAGATGGAGTTCACTTCTCAGATGAGGGCAACAGAATTTTCATTCTGAATTTAAGACTGTGCATTGGTACCTACTTATAAGTACCTAAATGTACCATAAACCCAAAAGCTCTTCTCAGAGCTACCCTACATCTGATCACTCACAATTATTATTTTTCTCTAACTTTTTTCACAAATTTTCAACAAAGTACGCTCCCCGGGGCGCTACCCAGTACGCGAACCGGAAGCTAACCTCGCGAATTTTTTTTTAAAAATGTTTTTTTTCGCACATATAAGCCTCCTCAGCCACCCTCAGAAAACATGGGGGGTCAAGATAAGTCTACCGTGCCCCCTTCTACCCATTCTGAACATTATTTGCCCTCCATCTTGTATCTTAAGTCGACCAAAACACAAAATGGTGGACTCCCGTAACGCTTAAGGTTCGCGTACCGGGGCGCTCACCAGTTCGCGTACCGGGGCGCTCCCCGGGAAGCACTCCATCAAAAAAGGTGGGAAAGTAATTTACAGAAAAACGACTGGAGACACTCTCACAAAATATAGATTAGCTCATACTACATACCAATCCCTATCATTTTCACAAATTTGATTAAATTCCATTTAGCCATTTAGCCTGTAGACCTCTCTAAATACCGTGAGGTAAATTACTTCTCAAAACACATCTGAAGTGTTGGAATTGACATCCAATGAAAATGTTACTTTCATTATCAACTTTTATTACCTGACATTTGATTGGTTATATACCTGAATATATATAAAGGAAGAGAAGGAAACACAGCCATTTTGACTACTACTTCTTGTTGTACATTTCAATTGGATTTTCACTAATCACTTCAACTTCTTTGTAAAGGTAAGTTGTTATTTTTAAAACTGAAGTAAATTGTGCACCAAAAGTTAATATGGTAAACTTTTTCTGATAGTTATATACTATCCCTCTGTAGTAGTTATAGATTTAGATAGACTTCTCTGTTATAGTTATGGATGGAGTTAGGTTTCTCTTGTATAATTATAAAATTACTTACGCTAAATCACACACACTTTTTTATATTCCTACTTCCACTCTGATACTATACACTGCCCAAAGATAAATTCACTGATAAAAACTGCCTATCTAAAATTAATCCCAACAGTGCCCTATCTCTACTAATATATATTTTTTTTTATCCAAATTTCAGGCAACATGGAAGGCGAACAGAAAGTTTCATTTCAAATTGTCCTGCAAGAGAGCAGCCAAGAATGAATTGATCCAAATGATATAGAATTTATGGATGAAACTTGGGACCAAGAACTACTGCAATGTGTGCAAGCAGTAGATGACCTCCTTCAAAATGAGGACATTTTACACCCTCAGAGATTACAAACTATGTTCATGGAAAATGACGACATTTCAGACAGTGAAATGTTAGAAATGTTATTAAATTTTGAAACACAATCACAATAATAAATAATTGCTTAAAAAATAAAGAAATTAAAAAATAATCAACAAAACCAACAATCAATTAACATACAGTATTCGAAAAGTCTATCATTCTTTTTTCCTTATAGTACGCTCCCCAGTACGCTTCCCGGTTCGCGAACCGGGCGCTCCCCACGCGGGGCCCTTTTAAAGCCTCCACATCAAACCTAGGGGGTCAGGGAGGATCTACTATGCCCCCTTATGGTCATTTCCCCCTTTGTTTTGGCCTCCTCTTGTCTCTCGATCCTACCGAGAGACAAGATGGGGCCGCTCCGGACTGTTTAGAATGTTGACAGACACCGGAGAGCCAATCAGCTTCGCGTCGCGAAGTTCCGTTACGCGTAAAGTACGCGAACCGGAGCGCTGCCCAGAGCGCGCTTACAGATATATATCTTTTTTTAAACGTTAATTTCTCAAAATCCACTGGAGCACATATATTGAGACCTAGCAAAGGCACATCGGGCTAACAGTCCCTACAATTTTGCCAAGTTTCGTGCAAATCCATTCAGCCGTTCGGGCTAAAAGTGAGGCCAACCGCCCTATGGAAATTAACATTGGAAAAACACGTTTTGGGACCCCCCTTTTTTCTCGGCCCCCCCTTGATGAACCCCCCCCAAATTTTCAGTGGCTGCTCAGAAACAAAATGTTCCATTTTCCTGAATATTTCAGCCAATTCCGTTCACAAACGCCAAAGTTATTAGACTTAGAATTTTCAAAAATCCCATAGAGAAAAAATCCTAACTATATATACCTACTGGCGACCGCCAGTAGGTAATATATATATATATATATATACAATAAAGTAATCAGCACATTGTTACACACCTTCCTCCTATATAACAGAAAAGCATTAAAAGAAACACACCACATTGTTAAGATGGTCATTTCATTACATAGTCATTAAATTTTGCAGGGGTTCTGATGATCCTTCCAGGTTTGACTTTCAAAGAAAAAACAAAAGCAGTATTAGAATGAGATATGACAGGTTCTTTATCAATCAAAGAATGTCTTATGACCACTATTCTATTGAGGTACCATTATTTTTTTTACACAATAAGTCATTAACCCAGAACGGTGTGATGAACGTATTAGGTAGTTTACTTTTTGAGTAAAAAGCAAACATCGTACAACCTGTTGTGGTATGAGGAGTAATTCTTTAAATTTCGACAATTTTGTCAACTCCTTCTTTCCAATCAACATTATTCTGTTTAGATAAAGAAATTGATTCCTTAAGTACTTGAACAAAGCGTTCAACCATTCCATTACTTTCTGGGTGGTATAAGGAACAGCGCTAATGTTTAACAGAACATTTATCTAAGAAATCTTCCATTTCCCTAGATATGAATTGTACACCGTTATGAGTGAGTAAATAACCAGGAAGCCCCTCTCTTGTGAACACTTCTTTTAAGAACTTTTTAACATTCTTGGTATCAATATCTCTGGTTATCCTGATTTCTGGCCACCTTGAGAATAGATCTATCCGAACAAAAATATATAATTCACCTTCTTTGCATTTTACAGGACCTAAAATTTTGAGTGCCAGTTCCTCCCCAGGCCCTTTTGGTCTTTCTCTTATGACCATGGGTTGTACTCTTGGTTTTCAGAAAGCATTTTTCACTCAAAGTGCAAAGAATGCACTCCCTCACTTGTCGCTCTATCTCCATATCCATACCAGCCCACCAATAACTATGTCTAATACTTTCCGTGGTTTTTGAAATACCTTGATGACTCTGGGGCGTCAACTCAAAAAGTAATTTTCGATAACACTTTGGTGGAATTAACCTTGTACTTCTAAAGATCAACCCATTTGATTTGGAGATCTCATGCCTAACATTCCAATATTTTTCAGAGACACCTTGTTTCTTTTTTTGCCATCCATTCTTGACAAGAGAAGCCAACTCTATGAATTCATGATCATTTTCCCAATCTTCACACCATTTTTCCTCTTTTATGCCATCGTTCTCAATGACACAAATCCACTCTAACTCTTCTATTTCCTTTTGATCAGTACCCACATCATGGGGTGTAACTAACCTGGATAACGCATCAGCGGTACAATTGCGTACACCAGGTAAGTACTCCACATTGAAATCGTACCCTTGAAGATCAACCACCCATCTTGAGATTCTGCTGGAAATTGCATCAATACCTTTTCTATTGAAGACTTCAACTAGAGGTTTATGGTCTGTACGAACAGTACATTTTGTACCCCACAAAATATTCTTTAGTTGTTTTGTGACCCAATGTACAGCTAACGTCTCCTTCTCAATTACCAAATAACGTACCTCTGCTCCTCTGAGACTCCTTGAAAGAAAAAGTATGACCTTGATTTCACCCTTACACTCTTGTTGTAAAACTGCTCCCAACCCTTTCATACTCGCAGAAAGGTTTTTCCTTCATGATCAAAACTCCTTAGCTTGGGAGTATCTTTAAGTAAATTCTTAATTTTGACAAATTCTCTCTCACACTCTTCACTCGAAACAAAATCAACAACTTTACAAAGAAGAGTTCACATGTTAACATATCTTTCTGCAACCCCTTTAACAAACTTGCTGTAATATTCAGCCAATCCTAAAAATTTCATAAGATCCTCTTTACTGTTGGGTCAGGCTTAACTTTCAATAGATTCAATTAAATCACATTTGGGCTCAACCCCTTTTCCCGAGATGGAGTGTCCAAGATAATCAATCGAAGATCTTCTAAACTTGCGCTTATCAAACCTAACAGTGAGGTTGTGTAGGTTAAATTTTCCTAATACTTCTTTAAGCCTCTGATCATGTTCTTTGTCATCCTTACCAAAGATTAATACATCATCTTGGTAAATCTTCATACCTTTTTGATCTTTTAAAACCTTCTCCAAAGCTCTCTGAAAAACAGAGGCTGCGGAGACGAAACCAAAAGGTAAACATTTAAATTTAAATGTTCCAAAAGGCGTAATGAAAGAGGTATAATCTCTTGATTCTTCATGAAGCTTAATTTGATGAAATGCCGATTTTAAATCGACTGTGGAAAACACATTAGCCCCTTCAAGTAACATTAACATCTCTAACGTATCTACAATAACCTGTTTGTTTAATTCCCTGAGGTCAATGCAGAGGCGGAGGGACCCATCAGATTTTCGCGCAGCCACAACCGGAGTCAACCACTGAGTTCCCTCAACCTCCTCAATGATCCTATCTAACTTTAGCTTTTTCAATTGTTGTTTCATTTCTTCTCTTACTGAAAGAGGGACCCCCTCACTCTACTTGCATATGGTACTGCACCAGAAATCAACTTGATCTTATGGGTATAGGCCCTTAAACATCCTAAATCATCACTAAATACTTTAGGAAATTATTTTTTTAAATCTAAGGTAAACTTATCACTGCAACCCTGAGAATCAACCTAATTTATAACAAAGTTCTCCTTCAATAGAACTGGTGGATCACTATTTGGATCCAGCATTACTCCCAAATCTCCTTGATGTAGCCAGCTCAAGATACTGTCTCCTTTATGAGAAACATATACTTTTCCAGAAACATATCTTCCTTTGTACTCAATCAACCCGATGAAGTACCCCATGAGTTTTATCGGTTCTCCACCATAAGCGCAAGGATTGATATCGGCCTTCCAAAGTTTGACTTTGTCTTTCAAATTGCCTAAGAAACATTCTTTAGATATAATAGTAATCTTAGCCCCTGAATCAAACAGACACTGGTACCACAATCTTCTACACATATCTCATCAAACGGTCCTTTCTTCTTATCACTCGATATTTGGGAGACAATTTGCCCACAGTCAAAATCAGAGTCTGACGCACTTTCATTTTCTTCACTTTTGCATACCATGTTAACTTTAGTTTTTAAGCTCTTCGCCCTGCAAGATGATGTATAGTGTCCAATTTTTTTTACAGATGTTACATTTTACTTCTAAGTGGGAAAAAAAGAGGTACCAACAACACTTTGTTTCCACTCCTATCACTGCAGGAAAATAACAAACCAGTATTATTTTTAGGTCTGTTGGGCGTTTCTTGCCCTTTTAATTACTTTTTTCTTTTTTAGCAAAGATTCTTATGTGTAAAAAGAATACAAGACATTTAAAACATTTACACAAAAATACAAAACATTTGTCACATATATATACACAAATTATATACAAACTGTACAAGATATTTCTTATAGTCCAATTAATGAACTCAGATGCTTATCTAAATTTGACAAAGTATCTAAATTCGACAAAGTAACGCTTGATGTAGAAAACAAAGTATTTGAATAATATAAACCATAGTACAATTCATAGGTCTATAAATCAATTGATGTCATATTTTCTGTGCCTACGCGTTTCGAACCAGTTGACTTCAATTCATAGGTTCTCTTCAGGGCTCTGTCTTTTAGTGAGTATCTGCAAGTATGTACAGAGATGGAAAAGTATTTAATTTTTAGTTCTGAAAACGATTTCTCTTATCCAATACTACAAAACCATCGCTATTTCTACCTGTTTATCCAGCAGCCGCCGGTCTACAGGTTTAGCGTTCTCTTCTTTCCTTTTTAGTCGCTGTTCTTTTTAGTCCTGTACCTTAGTGGGGAATAGATTTGTCACTATTCTGTTTCAACACTTCTTTAAGTCCAGCCATGCTTAGTCTTACTTTCCTAGACATACCTTTTTAGTCCCCGTGGGTCTATTCCACCTGGGTTTAGGTATTTCTCTTATGGGTGTTCTTCCTTTTTATAGAGGACCTGTGGCTTATAAAGGTGCTTTCAGTCAGACCCCTATTATTGATGACTTTTCATGCTGTCAATCGGATTTAGTCAGACAGGCATACCTGTTATGGTGTGTCACTCTCGTGGTAGCAGCGCGTGCAGTCTCTATTTGTCAGCACAGTGTGCCTCTCTTCAATGTGTTCACAAGTTCTAGGAAATTAAAGTATTTCTATAAGGTTGATTCAATTTAAGCTAGTTATCACACTTTTAGAGCGGCTTTCGCGCAAGGGAAGGCATACCTTTAGTATTTATACGGAGGTCCGTTGTTATTCACCCTTGCACTCGTTCGGACTCGCAAATACACTCGTGTCGTTCACCTGTGTGGTTAGACGCCAAAGTCAGTGTCAAATTTGATCATTTTAAATTAACATTTAGCTGGGTTGTTCTATCTGGCCCTTACCTCGATGCGGCGCGATCCGGCGACTGCAATAGCAATCCGTGAATACCGCCGCCATCTTTGTTTGGGTTATTATAGTCAATCAGAGGGATTATGTATCGGCCATGTTGGAAAAGGTCATTTTTAATTCTTTCGTGATTTTAACCATTCGAATTTTACAAATTTGCTTTAAGATCATTGTGGGCCAGCGATTTATATTTGTGGTGTAAAGAGGTCCAGTGAACAATATGTTGTCATTTTTAATATTAATCATACTAAAACCACCGTATTTCACACGGGGATTCATTTATCATTTATTTTACATAAAATCGCTTTGTGTGCATCCTGGCGTCGTTTATAATATTGATCAGTCAATTGTACTAGGAAGCCCGGCTTATTGGGGTTGGAGTAGAAAGATTCATTTCTATGTTGACAGCAGTGGCCATCTTTAAATGGACCTAGCAGTCTTGTGTGCCCCTTGTGTATGTATCCCTATGCTTATAGTTTGGAGATTTCGGATAATGAGTTAAGACCTGAGAGGGCACTATTAAATTTCAGTATAAGATATGCTTCTTTTTGTAGTAGTACTCTCTCAGGATCCACTGACGAATTTCTGCCCTGAACATTAAACAGGACAGACCATTGGAAATCATTTTCCCCATGGCAATTCTCTACAAAATTCTCTACCATTGGGGCAGTTAGAACTTTATTTTTTATTCGGGATCTGTGTTGGGTCATACGTGTATTTACTTGCTGGGTGGTCTTTCCGATATAAATCTTTGGACAGGGGCATACAATTACATATATAACGTTTTTAGTTTTACAATTTGTAAAACCAGAATGTTTCCATTTCGCATTGCCATGGGAAAATTCTTCGCCTTCCATTGTGTTGGCGCATGCCACACAGGTGCCACATTTCTGGTGTCCTGTTATGGGTTTTAAACCCCATTTTGTAATTAAATCGCTTTTTGGTTTTGATATCAATATGTGGGCTCGCACAACCATCTGGCCTATACTTCTGTTTTTCTTATATGCAAATAAGGGCCGGGGGAATGAACATTCCAGGTTTTCCAATAAGTGCCAATTTTTTAACACTGCTTGTCTAATTTTACTACTGTCTGGACCAAAAGTGGTCACACAGACCAGTCTGTCTAGCTCTGGCTTCTCTTTTTTCTCCAAAAGACATTCTCTTGGTGTAAAGCGAGCCCTTTTGGTTGAATGTTTTAATAGTTTCCGAGGGTACCCTCTTTCTTTTAATTCGTCGCAGAAGTTGTCTGCATGTTGTACGAAATCTGAAACATCAGTACAATTTCTTCGTATACGAAGTAATTGTCCATAAGGCAAATTCGCCTTTAGATTTCTTGGATGGGCACTTTGGTGGTGTAATATTGTGTTCTTATCTGTCTTTTTTCTGTATAGAGACGATTTGAGTCGTCCTTCTGCGCATGTGATTTCGACATCAAGAAAAGTCATTTTGGTGGTACTAGAATCTATTGAAAACTTGATGTCCTGATGTTTGGTATTTAGCCAGATATGGAACTGCATCAATTCCGCGTGGCTCCCCTGCCACAGGAGCCACACGTCGTCGATGTAGCGGTACCATTGTTTTATATGTTCAAAGTGAGGGTTGTTATGGTCAATGAACTTCCTCTCATATTCTGCCATGAACAATACGGCTATTTCTGGCGCGTATGGACAGCCCATAGCAGTTCCCTTGGTTTGCATAAAGAACTGCTCGTTAAATCTGAAATAATTCTTTTTTAGGGCAACCTCCGCTAATTGCAGGATGAATGAAGTAGGTACCCGGTGGGGTCTGGGACGGGCTTCCAAATACAATTCCATTACTTCCAGGGCTTCGTCCTGGGGGATCTGGGTATATAAGGACGTTACGTCCATTGTCACTAGTATGTCTGTAGCTGGATCGAACTCTGTTCCCTCAACCTTGAGTAGAAAATCGGTTGTATCTTTTAAGTAAGACTTAACCTGGGAAATAAAGGGTTTTAAAAAGAAATCAACGTATTTGGCCAGGGGCTCTAGACATGAGTCACACCCTGACACGATTGGGCGTCCTGGGGGTTCATTTAAGTTTTTGTGGATTTTCGGGAGAAAATATAAAATGGGTGTCCTAGGAAATTTTTTGATTAAATAGTCGCCTTCTTTCGAACCCACAAAGCCGGTTTCCATCCCTAGTTTGATTATTTCTGAAATCAAACCTTGTATACTTTTGACAGGATCTTCGTCCAGTGACCTATACCACATTTTATTATCCACTTGAGACTTTGCTTCTATTATGTATTTGTCTCTAGGCCACACCACCACAGCTCCGCCCTTATCGGCCTGTTTAATTATTATCGAAGTGTCGTCTTTCAGATTTCTCAAGGCTTCTCTTTGGCCTTTGCTTATCTTTTGTTGCAAACCAAGGGAACTGCTATGGGCTGTCCATACGCGCCAGAAATGGCTGTATTGTTCATGACAGAATATGAGAGGAAGTTCATTGACCATAACAACCCTCACTTTGAACATATAAAACAATGGTACCGCTACATCGATGACGTGTGGCTCCTGTAGCAGGGGAGCCACGCGGAATTGATGCAGTTCCATATCTGGCTAAATACCAAACATCAGGACATCAAGTTTTCAATAGATTCTAGTACCACCAAAATGACTTTTCTTGATGTCGAAATCACATGCGCAGAAGGACGACTCAAATCGTCTCTGTACAGAAAAAAGACAGATAAGAACACAATATTACACCACCAAAGTGCCCATCCAAGAAATCTAAAGGCGAATTTGCCTTATGGACAATTACTTCGTATACGAAGAAATTGTACTGATGTTTCAGATTTCGTACAACATGCAGACAACTTCTGCGACGAATTAAAAGAAAGAGGGTACCCTCGGAAACTATTAAAACATTCAACCAAAAGGGCTCGCTTTACACCAAGAGAATGTCTTTTGGAGAAAAAAGAGAAGCCAGAGCTAGACAGACTGGTCTGCGTCACCACTTTTGGTCCGGACAGTAGTAAAATTAGACAAGCAGTGTTAAAAAATTGGCACTTATTGGAAAACCTGGAATGTTCATTCCCCCGGCCCTTATTTGCATATAAGAAAAACAGAAGTATAGGCCAGATGGTTGTGCGAGCCGACATATTGATACCAAAACCAAAAAGCGATTTAATTACAAAATGGGGTTTAAAACCCATAACAGGACACCGGAAATGTGGCACCTGTGTGGCATGCGCCAACACAATGGAAGGCGAAGAATTTTCCCATGGCAATGCGAAATGGAAACATTCTGGTTTTACAAATTGTAAAACTAAAAACGTTATATAGATTCAGATTCAGATTCAATGATCTTTATTCGGTTAAAAACAAGTAACCAAGAAAGAGACAAACATCAAAACAAATTACAATAACTACAGCTTTTGGAGTAAGTTCAATAACGAGGACCAAAAAGACAGATATTTAAAACGGAAAGAAAACTAGGCATTAATCAGATTTCTGTTATCAAATGTTTCCGTAATTTAAAAACACTCTTTAAAAATTTTAAGACCACAGATACAGATAAAACCGTGTCCATTCTCTGGAGCTCTAAAAAAGCTGGGCGGCATCTGGTAAAATTCATTTCTTTTAAAAAAGGGATTATGATTTCTCTACGTAAGGCAGTATAAAATCTACAAAAGAACAGGATATGGATATCCGATTGTTGTGAAGTGACATCGCATGGGCAGAGGGGTAAAGTACGTGTCCATAGGTTCATTTTTGGAAGTGACACCAATCTAAAAAATATACAAAATCTGAATTGTGTTAAAAGAAAACGATCATAGTTTGACATAGGCAGGGATAGATATGGCTGTACAGACTTAAGCTCACATAAGGTCAGGAGATGTGACTGTACTGAATGTTTTAGGGATTCAGCTCTCCTCCTCTTAGCTTCAAGATGAGCCAAGCAGAGGAGCTTCAGTGAGCGCCTTGAGATGCTATCCAGTGTTGATGGATCCGAATAATAAGAATAGCACCCAATCTCAGTCAAAAAGCTCTTAACGTAAGCAAGCCATTGTGATCCCTCCACGTGGTCCAGATTGAGGGTGTCCTGTAATAAGGCCCGGTTCATAACACATTCATTTGTAGTCCAAACCCTGTGCCACAACAAAATGGGTTGGATTTTGATAATATCAGTTATGTGCAATAGGGCAAGTTCAGCGTGACAATTAAAAGTGGCCACACACTGTGGGACAGCAAGGACTTCCCTCAAGAATTTGTTTTCCACAACCTGGATTGGATCAACGTTTGAGTAGCCCCACAACCCCGAGCCGTACATAGCCACCGATACACAGGTTGCTTTATAAATGGTTATCATTTCTTTTATCGGCTTCCTGCCCAGTTTTCTTACAAAATTCTTTAAAGCCATGATAGTTTTCATAAATAAAAGAGTTCTTGCCTTGATGGCACTTATCCAGGAACCTGACTCGTGAAATAAAATACCTAAATATGAAAAAGTTGGGGTATTGTCTAGAGGAACATTGTTTAAGATCATGCGTTTCATCGGTTTACATGATTTGGGACCACAGTTCATTGTAAAAGTTTTGCTACAATTAACTAGCAGGTCTAGGTTAAGCATAAAGTTCTCGAAGCTTACTACTAGTTTTTGCAGAGCCCGGGGAGTGCGTGCCATAAGCACGGCATCATCCGCATACATTAGTGCAGGGATTGCCCTCCTCCCCACTCTGGGCATATCCCCGCACTCGTGCAGCAGGTGGTGCTCGAGCCCATTAATATAGAGCAAAAAAAGAAAAGGTGCTAAAACGCATCCTTGGCGCACTCCACGGCCCACACTAAATTGTCTGGAGCATTCGCCCCCCCTGCCGTAGCGGACAGATGCTGTGGCTCCACTATACAATTCCCTCAGGAAAGAAATGATGATCGTATCCACACCCAGAGTTTTCATAACTGCCCACAGTTTAGTGTGCGACACACAGTCGAACGCTGATGAGAGATCCACAAAAGTAAAATACAAGCGTTCCGACTTGATCCTTATATATTTGTCCTGTAATAACATCAAATTTAAGCCTTGTTCGATTGTGCCAATCCCTTTTTGAAAACCAAATTGGAGGTCACTCATAATTTGATTTTCCTCCGCCCAGGTTTGCAGTCTTGCCAGCACTATTCGACCCAAAATTTTAATTGAAGAATCGAGAAGGGAGATGGGCCTGTAACAGGCACAGCTGTTCCTATCGCCCTTCTTATAGATGGGAACGATGACTGAAGTAAACCAAGACTCCTTTAGGCCCCTTGATAGGGCCGCATTAAAAAGTTGTACCAACAAAGGGCCCCAGATTTCAGGGTTTTCTTTAAAAATATCCGCGGGGATCCCGTCAGGGCCTGCTGCCTTTCCTCCTTTAGTAGCTCTTAGGGCGAGCATTACCTCGTCAAGTGAAACAACCAGGTTTATACCTGGTTCCAAGGCCCAGCTAGTCAGTAAATCGCTACTATGAATAACATCCTGTGCTTTATAAAGGTTGGAGAAATGATCCACCCAATTGTCTTCAGTAATAGCAATCTCCAATCGCGCCTTATGGGTTTCGTAAGGAAGAGGGGTGTTGATTACTTTCCAAAAAGCAGCGGGGTTTTTTGACTTTGAAGCCTCACAGAGTGAGTCAATGGCCTCCTTATTTAATGCAGATTTCCTTGCTGTAAGGGCCTGATTATATGCCATCCTACATGATCTAATTTCGCCAACATCCCTGGGGCTTCTATGCACTGCATATTTTAGATTTTTCAGAGCCCTGGTGCATGCATTATCAAACCAGCTCCTAGGGCCCTTACCTCTACGCTTCGACTCCACCCTTAAACTACTTTTTATGTTTTCGGCTATTATGCCAAAGTGGTCGATTATTTGTTCGCCACTTGAGTTATGCCCCAGACAGATCGAAAAGCTAGTAGAGCATGCCTCCCACAGTTCCTTGAAAAAAGACGAAGGGATTACTTTACTCCAGCTAAGTGAATAGCCATTTTGTCTCCCTAGAACCACATCAACCGCTGCCTCAACAAGTGGCGCGGCCGTAGATGGGTCCGGGAAGAGGTCTACAATCTTAAGGCATTGGGGAAGGTGATCACTTATGGGCAATGGAATATTAGTAACCGTCGCGACTCTATGGCCAAGGTTACTGGAGGCGATGATGAAATCAATAATAGTCGAACCTCTACCAACAAATGTCGGGACAAAGGGTGTGGGTTTTAATGCTAATTCATTGGCAAACCCTAAGTCAAACATAAACAATATTTCATTCAACAAATCCCCCATTAGAGTGTGATCGAAGTGGGTCAGATTCACATCTCTCTCGGTCATTAGGCCGCATAGGCCCTGACTCCCTTTGGTACAAAGCGAACAGTTAAAATCTCCCCCCCATAAAATTACTAGTTCTTTGTCATTTTTGTTAACCTCTGTTTGAACTTCCTCCTTAAGTTGCTTAATCGCAACCACGATTTCATCCCTCGGGACATTATTGTAAAAATTAATAATAATCACCTTAGCTCTTTTAAAGTCTCTAAGCATTATTAATTGGAAGTATTTGGAGTTTAAGTGACATTGGGCCTGTTTTATTTTAAGGTGGTTTGAAACATAAGTAGTCAAACCACCTTTTGCCCTACCGAAATGGCCTCCAACCGCGGGAGTAAAAAAGGTTCTATAGCCATTTATATGGATTGGGTCCTGGGTCCATGTTTCTTGTAGGGCCACTATATCCTTGCCTCCTATTACAGACTCCCAGGCTGGGTTAATGATTTTTTGCTTCAGCCCAGCTACATTCCAAAAGAGCATTTCGCAAAAAGTACTCTTCGCCTGCCCTAGACCAGAACCTATCTTTCCCCTGCTCCCAGTATTATTATTATTATTAGCACCTACGAGGGAATTCACCTGATCCAGACTAACACTGTCACAAGGTGTCAACCCATCGGAGGCGCAGATCTTATTTAATATGGGGGATTCTTGTAAAGGTTCACTAGGGGCATCTATACCATTAGAAATGATATTAGAAAAAGAAACTCCCTCCTTAGTACACTCTTTGGGAGCTGAGGACAGGGGCTTATTCCCATCCAGAGATTCTATAGGGAACTGAGCTTGTTGTCAATCTACCCCATCCAGGCCAGAAAAAATCTGGTATCGATTTTGGATTGGTAAATTATACATATTTGGTAATAATTCTCTGGTGTTACCTAATCTAGGTTGGTAGGGGTAGGGTTCCAGATGCAGTGGGTAACGGTCACTGAGGGCGGGGTGTTGGTAGGGTAGGTACCCATTTCTGGGATAATAGACCTCTGGTCTCTGGGTGTAAGGAGAGGAACATTGACCATTTACATAGCCATAATTACCCACCAGTGGCAGTCCACCCTCTGGCTCAGCCATGTCCCATAATCTAGCATTTCCAAACCTACGGCGTTGTTGTTGGGGCTTCCTAATAAGTTGCCTATCCCTGCCCCAGTTGTTAGCGCTTTTCGGGGGTACATAGGGATAAAAATAGGAAAGGAGATGTGTAGAAATTGAATCACCACTACTGGCATCAAACCAGTCCCCAATATGCCTCACAGCCCTATGATCCTTAAAATTGATGATTATTACATCACCAGTCTTATCCTTTGGCCTCACTCCTACCCAGTTAGCACGCCTTAGGCTTAGAATTTCACCGTTTATTGAGGCAGGTAACGGTCTATTATCACGGAGCCAGAACACCACCTTGTTCCGTAACGCTCCATGATCTTCCCATTTACCTGCAGGTAATTCTGGTACCCCTGCCAATACAATAACATAAGGGGCGGAGCCAGGGGTTAGGTCTATATTATGATTAGTTTTGGTTTTAGTTTTTGGGGGGACAATGGGATTATTGTTAGCTATCTTGGCCTTGACAATTTCCCTGTCCTTACTAAGATCTTTAATTTGACCTCCCCCTACCTTAGGCGATTGCTCCTTAGATACTAGAGCCACCGGTTGTGGTGTGGCTATCAGTGGGGTCGGGGTAATTAATCTATTCGTCGGGCTGGCCAAACGTACTCCCCCGTTCACTAATTTTTGCTTAGGCTTTGATATTGTTTGTACTGGTGTCGTTATTATTTGCGGTGAGGGGGGACCTATTACTGAAGGTTTCACAGGTAAATTTGCTTTTAATGGCGGCTTTTCCTTAGTGTTGCCTATCCCCTTTAGCAGATCTGATAGGAGGAGGGAATTCTGTGCAACCTTCTTTTCAATAAGGTCTAGATGTGTACACATCGTAGAAGTCCTATCAAGAAGGGGTTGGATCGCTCCCCTGATTAGATCTACAATTTTGGCCATCATAGCTTCCTCACAGCCGGGGGTTTCGCCAGTTTCTAATAAGGAAACAGTCTCGGCCTCTTCCAATGTTTTGTGTACTTGATTTCCCGGTGAGTTCCCCTCCCTATTTACATTGCTTGACCTGATGAGGGGGGATGTAGGGGACATGGTAGGTGACTCAATAGGGAGCTTCGGGGAACCTGACAGCCTAGTACTATCGTTCCCAGTAAGTAAGTCCAGTACAAAAACACTGGTAGGTGTACTGGACAATGGCTGGTTATTGGTCATGTCAGGTTCAATGGCCGCACTTTTGCCATTGGCAACAACCCCTGTGTCTGAAAAGTCAATCAAGAGGCAAGAAGCACCAAGGCCTTTCGGCACAATAGTGTCTCCCGTCTCACCAGGAGCACCTAATCTATTTCCTAAGAAGACTGATGAAGATACAGACTCAACCCCCCCTCCTTCTGGATGTTTGGAACTCGTTCTCCCTTGCTTCCCCCTGCGCCTGACTCGGGCTTTTTTAAATCTACGGGGTGATTCCTTTGCTGCAGGCTCATGCAATCCAGCGGAGCCTATGCCTGATCCTAAGAATACTGGGCCAATGGAATCCTCTTCATCCTGGCCCGCATGTATTAGGGCAACAGCAGTAATTATCTTGCGTACAGGGACAGGGGGTTCGTCTAACGCAGGAGTCTCTATGGGAATAGCTGGTTGCTCTAAAGTAGTTGTAGAAGATAGGTCCAACCCCAGAGACGCCCTTCTATTGTTGTTAATTTGGGCACCCTTTTTAATTAAAAAATTGTCCATGGTAACCAGTTTGGAGGGCATTATGGGGTATATTTAAGAACTTTAGATGGACAAGCGTGAATGATGGTTCCAGAACAGTTTCAGTTTGGTGGTAAATGCTTGCACTGAAGGAATATGAATACAACTTGTCAAGGGACATGGGCCCGGCTCGGCTCCCTCGGTCCCCGGAGGGCCACAGAGGGCCCGCCCTTTGCCCGGGCTTCGCCCCGGGCTGCGTCCCGCGCGCGTCCCGCGGTCCAATCCCTACAAATAATGAAGGGTTTCCAAGGGGGCGTGGCACTGGGAGGGGGCGCGGCTCCCCCGAGAAGAGGACACAGCTGTAGGTGTTTGAAACTGTTCCTCGCAGTCCCGGGGCCGCGCCTCTCACCTCCTCTGCGGCCTCACGCTCCTCACGCTGGAAAAGGTATTTGTCCAAGTCCCAGGGCAGAGCTACTCCTGTAGCGCTAACAAACAAACAGGCTGTGTCAAAAGGAAACTCCTCTCACGAGCGGCTCCCGCGAAGCGGGGGCCGCGAGGAGTAAAGAGCAGGCAGATGGGGGCGGGCACTGGGAGGGGGCGCGGCTCCCCCGGGAAGAGGACACAGCTGTAGGTGTTTGAAGCTGTTCCTCGCAGTCCCGGGGCCGCGCCTCTCACCTCCTCTGCGGCCTCACGCTCCTCACGCTGGAAAAGGTATTTGTCCAAGTCCCAGGGCAGAGCTACTCCTTTAGCGCTAACAAACAAACAGGCTGTGTCAAAAGGAAACTCCTCTCACGAGCGGCTCCCGCGAAGCGGGGGCCGCGAGGAGTAAAGAGCAGGCAGATGGGGGCGGGCACTGGGAGGGGGCGCGGCTCCCCCGGGAAGAGGACACAGCTGTAGGTGCTTGAAGCTGTTCCTCGCAGTCCCGGGGCCGCGCCTCTCACCTCCTCTGCGGCCTCACGCTCCTCACGCTGGAAAAGGTATTTGTCCAAGTCCCAGGGCAGAGCTACTCCTGTAGCGCTAACAAACAAACAGGCTGTGTCAAAAGGAAACTCCTCTCACGAGCGGCTCCCGCGAAGCGGGGGCCGCGAGGAGTAAAGAGCAGGCAGATGGGGGCGGGCACTGGGAGGGGGCGCGGCTCCCCCGGGAAGAGGACACAGCTGTAGGTGCTTGAAGCTGTTCCTCGCAGTCCCGGGGCCGCGCCTCTCACCTCCTCTGCGGCCTCACGCTCCTCACGCTGGAAAAGGTATTTGTCCAAGTCCCAGGGCAGAGCTACTCCTGTAGCGCTAACAAACAAACAGGCTGTGTCAAAAGGAAACTCCTCTCACGAGCGAACGTTATATATGTAATTGTATGCCCCTGTCCAAAGATTTATATCGGAAAGACCACCCAGCAAGTAAATACACGTATGACCCAACACAGATCCCGAATAAAAAATAAAGTTCTAACTGCCCCAATGGTAGAGCATTTTGTAGAGAATTGCCATGGGGAAAATGATTTCCAATGGTCTGTCCTGTTTAATGTTCAGGGCAGAAATTCGTCAGTGGATCCTGAGAGAGTACTACTACAAAAAGAAGCATACCTTATACTGAAATTTAATAGTGCCCTCTCAGGTCTTAACTCATTATCCGAAATCTCCAGACTATAAGCATAGGGATACATACACAAGGGGCACATGAGACTGCTAGGTCCATTTAAAGATGGCCACTGCTGTCAACATAGAAATGAATCTTTCTACTCCAACCCCAATAAGCCGGGCTTCCTAGTACAATTGACTGATCAATATTATAAACGACGCCAGGATGCACACAAAGCGATTTTATGTAAAATAAATGAAAAATGAATCCCCCGTGTGAAATACGATGGTTTTAGTATGATTAATATTAAAAATGACAACATATTGTTCACTGGACTTCTTTACACCACAAATATAAATCGCTGGCCCACAATGATCTTAAAGCAAATTTGTAAAATTCGAATGGTTAAAATCACGAAAGAATTAAAAATGACCTTTTCCAACATGGCCGATGCATAATCCCTCTGATTGACTATAATAACCCAAACAAAGATGGCGGCGGTATCCACGGATTGCTATTGCAGTCGTCGGATCGCGCCGCATCGAGTTAAGGGCCAGATAGAACAACCCAGCTAAATGTTAATTTAAAATGATCAAATTTGACACTGACTTTGGCGTCTAACCACACAGGTGAACGACACGAGTGTATTTGCGAGTCCGAACGAGTGCAAGGGTGAATAACAACGGACCTCCGTATAAATACTAAAGGTATGCCTTCCCTTGCGCGAAAGCCGCTCTAAAAGTGTGATAACTAGCTTAAATTGAATTAATCTTATAGAAATACTTTAATTTCCTAGAACTTGTGAACACATTGAAGAGAGGCACACTGTGCTGACAAATAGAGACTGCACGCGCTGCTACCACGAGAGTGACACACCATAACAGGTATGCCTGTCTGACTAAATCCGATTGACAGCATGAAAAGTCATCAATAATAGTGGTCTGACTGAAAGCACCTTTATAACCCACAGGTCCTCTATAAAAAGGAAGAACACCCATAAGAGAAATACCTCAACCCAGGTGGAATAGACCCACGGGGACTAAAAAGGTATGTCTAGGAAAGTAAGACTAAGCATGGCTGGACTTAAAGAAGTGTTGAAACAGAATAGTGACAAATCTATTCCCCACTAAGGTACAGGACTAAAAAGAACAGAGACTAAAAAGGAAAGAAGAGAACGCTAAACCTGTAGACCGGCGGCTGCTGGATAAACAGGTAGAAATAGCGATGGTTTTGTAGTATTGGATAAGAGAAATCGTTTTCAGAACTAAAAATTAAATACTTTTCCATCTCTGTACATACTTGCAGATACTCACTAAAAGACAGAGCCCTGAAGAGAACCTATGAATTGAAGTCAACTGGTTCGAAACGCGTAGGCACAGAAAATATGACATCAATTGATTTATAGACCTATGAATTGTACTATGGTTTATATTATTCAAATACTTTGTTTTCTACATCAAGCGTTACTTTGTCAAATTTAGATACTTTGTCAAATTTAAATAAGAATCTGAGTTCATTAATTGGACTATAAGAAATATCTTGTACAGTTTTATATAATTTGTGTATATATATGTGACAAATGTTTTGTATTTTTGTGTAAATGTTTTAAATGTCTTGTATTCTTTTTACACATAAGAATCTTTGCTAAAAAAGAAAAAAAGTAATTAAAAGGGCAAAAAACGCCCAACAGACCTAAAAATAATACTGGTTTGTTATTTTCCTGCAGTGATAGGAGTGGAAACAAAGTGTGGTTGGTACCTCTTTTTTTCCCAGATATATACGGCCCAACCAGCCACAAGTCCCAGGGCCTGACTCAATTTTTTGTATCAACATTTTACTTTTAAAGCAGGACATGTTTCCACATCTATAACATTTAAAGTGTGACTCTGATATTTTGACTGATCCTTTTCCTACATTGACTTTAACATCTTTTTTTCACTTTTCTCTTTCACATTCTTTCGTCCTTTTGAATGTAGCTTCACCTCTTGTACACTCTCATTTTTATTTTCTTGTGTAGAGATTACTTCGACACATTTAAGTGAGTACTCAATTTGTTTAGCGATGTTAATAACCTCATCAAGTGAGGGTTCATCTTTTTGCCAAATGTCGTCTCTTACTTTCTGTACATTGCAACCCAACATAAATTGGTCTTGTATTCTTTCTTCTAAGAGAGAACCAAATTTACAAGAAGAACCCAGCTTTCTGAGTGCAGTAATATACTTTACTACTGACTCACCTACATTTTGACTGCTCCTCTCAAAATGGTAACGTTCAAGTATAGTGCTAACTTTCGGCAGATAGTGTATATCTAATTTCAAAATACAGATTTCGTATTCATTCAATGTTGAGTCATCTATATCAGGTAAGTGGTCAAAAACCTCCTGACCTTCCGACCCTAGACAATGTAATGAGAGCGCAGTTCTTCTTTCAGCACTCAATGTTGTCATACACACCTTAGTGTACCTTCTTCCATTTTTGCTACCTGATAGGTGGATCACCAGGATTAGATAGGAAGAACGGTGGGGTAGCTGCATTCTGCATGATGAATGTACAAAAACAAAGACAAAATCCTGCAAATATGAATAACAAGATAAAGTAAAACTTCACGGCATCTACACAAAATGCATAAAATATCTTGTTCAATAGTCAAATATGAGTTATCAATACTAAGTAATACTTAGCATAAAGCTCAAATTATTTATATATATATATATATATATATATATATATATATATATATATTACCTACTGGCGGTCGCCAGTAGGTATATATAGTTAGGATTTTTTCTCTATGGGTTTTTTGAAAATTCTATGTCTAATAACTTTGGCGTTTCTGGACGGAATTGGCTGAAATTTTCAGGAAAATGGCACATTTTGTTTCTGAGCAGCCCTTGAAAATTTGGGGGGGGTTCGTCCAGTGGGGGCCGAGAAAAAAGGGGGGTCCCAAAACGTGTTTTTAACATTGAGTTTTCCATAGGGCGGTTGGCCTCACTTTTAGCCCGAACGGCTGAATGGATTTGCACGAAACTTGGCAAAATTGTAGGGACTGGTAGCCCGATGTGCCTTTGCTAGATCTCAATATATGTGCTCCAGTGGATTTTGAGAAATTAACGTTCAAAAAAAGGTATATATCTGTAACAGCGCACCGCTTCGCGTACTTTTCGCGTTACGGAGCTTTGCGAAGCGAAGCTGATTGGCTCTCCGGTGTCTGTAAACATTCCAAACAGTCCGTAGCGGCCGCCATCTTGTCTCTCGGTAGGATCGAACAGCTGAATGGATTTGCACGAAACTTGGCAAAATTGTAGGGACTGGTAGCCCGATGTGCCTTTGCTAGGTCTCAATATATGTGCTTCAGTGCATTTTGAGAAATTAACGTTCAGAAACAAGATATATATCTGTAACAGCGCTCCGCTTCGCGGAGATAAAATTATATGTGTATTACCTAGCTGTTGCTAACACCAGTTAGCGACGGCTAGTAGAAGATAGCGACCATCTTGGGCCCCACTTTGCATGTGAGTGATATTTATCACTAATGACATGCAAAGTGGGCATGCCAAGATGTTAGCGACTGGAAACAGTCGCTAACATCGCTATCTCCTATTATCAACTTTTGGAAATATTCGAGATAAGGGCGAATATCTCTAAAAGCTACCACCTGCCCTGAGCAGTTCTTAGCCATGTTATCCAATGGGAGGTGGATAACATGGCTAAGAGCATTAGCTCGGTAATGCATGAATATCGCTGAGTTTTCAGCGATATTAATGCATTGCGGTCGTTTTTTATCGTATTTCCGATAAACCTTGATAATAGCAAGGTTTATCTGCGATAATTTCTGACGGTAAAAAAATCGTTGCTAAGCATCGTTAGGGATAAATATCGCTTAACTTTGGTAATATGCCCCAACGTCTGTTAACGTTCGATTCGAAGGAAATCAGGAAGTGTTGAAAAACATTGTCTGCGCCATCTTGTCTTTTTTCAAATGCCACACTTTTGTCGTGCACGGCAGCCATTTTAGATGCCTTGACCAGACCCACTCTGTGCACGCTGTCGATCCTTAGCATGGCTCCCCACCCTCGCAAACATCTCCCCCAGGCAGTGGTCACCCCCGCTCTCTGTCTTATGCATGGGTAATAAACCTCCCCCATCTGCGCTGCTGTTCCCTGAGAATCACACCCTGTGCCCGCCCGACACCTCCCTTTCGCCCTATTCACTACCGCACCCTCTGACACTCCTTTTCCTCTGTGTCCGATTGTCCAGGCTGGTCCTAGGGTATCAGCTAGCCCTGCAGATGTAGTTTATGGCCACAGCTGTAAAGAATCACCCCTCTTCAAAGGAGTTATAGTAGATCAAGGCCCACACTCGATGAGATTCGTCACAGCAGAAGCGTTGCTATTATCTGAAAACCATCCTGTATTGTGATTGGGGAGGGGACCGAGCCTGAAGCGGAAGATTCCAGGGATGACTGTTTGTACATCAAAGTTTTTACAATTATGTGTCACATTAAAAATATATAGCACTCCGACAAAGTAGTAAGATTATAAAACTTTAATAATTTATAAATATATACAAGAAAACAAAAATAGTAATAACATATAAACATTTTTAGGGAAAAACAACGAAGTAGCGGTCGGCTGTGCGAATAGTCCCAACGCAGCACAACGTCCAGATTTCCGGCGTGGGGCGTCGCGGGGGGTGGGTCATCAGTAGCAAACTGTTGTGCGAATAGTTCCAATGCAGCAGAACGCGTTGAAATCTAGATGACACGAAAGTGATGTCTAGTAAGTTGCCACCCAGCAAATAACGGCATGGGGCGTCGCGGGGGGTGGGTCATCAGTAGCAAACTGTTGCGCGAATAGTTCCAAGGCAGCAGAACGATGGCACCAAGGTGATGTCCAGTAAGTTGCCGCACTGGTTTTGGTATCCTACAATGCTGCTCCGAATAACGGCGTGGAGCGCCCCGGGGGAGGCGGCGTGAACGGGCCTCTCCAGGTGGAGTGTCATCTGTTGTAGTGGGGCGCCCCTTTACCGTTTCAGTTGCCATTCCGTCCGTTTTTGGTCCACTGTGTCAAAAGCCGCAATTCAGCTGAGTTGCGCCCACTCTTGCGGTGCAGCGATAGGCGGCTGTCACAGGACTCTCAAAATGGCGGCAGGCTGTTTCCTTTTTGGGCCTGGTCCACTGAAATGGCCCTGGGACACCTTGGAAATCGGACGCTTGTCTGCTAGGTCTTGGACCTCATTCTCGAAAGCGTCCCCTCCGCCTTGAGAATTCATCAAAAGTTTTGGGGGCTCCGACTCCTGCAGGCTTCTGGTGGGGAGCGGCTGCCATGATTGCTCGCGGAATGACCACGACTGAGCTACGAGATGGTGGTGCTTTCATGCTGACGCCAGCTTCAGTCTGAAACATCCAGAAACAAGGTGGGGCTTTCATCGTTTGGGGAAAAAAAAAAGTTTTCATCCTATGAAAAGTGTTGTTTTTAGGTCACATGATCAAGCCTTCCATCATTAGGAAACCAAAAGTAAAATGAACCAATGAAAAGTTTTATAAACAAGTCACATGACCTGTTATGCGGCATATGGTGTAAAATTAGGAGAAAATACGTTGGCACGTGAGGCGGCGTCAGTAGCGGACCGATGTGCGAATAGGCCGAAGGCAACACAACGCGCCAAGATCTGGATGGCACCGAGGTGGTGTCCAGCAAGTTGCAGCACTGGTGTGGCCATCCTACAATGCTGAAAGTCGGCGTGGGGCGCCCCGTTGGCCTGTGAGTTTGCGTCAGTAGCGGACCGATGTGCGAATAGGCCGAAGGCAGCACAACGCGCCAAGATCCGGATGGCACCGAGGTGGTGTCTAGTAAGTTGTCGCACTGGTGTGGCCATCCAACAATGCTGAAAGTCGGCGTGGGGCGCCCCGTTGGCCTGTGAGTTTGCGTCAGTAGCGGACCGATGTGCGAATAGGCCGAAGGCAGCACAACGCGCCAAGATCCGGATGGCACCGAGGTGGTGTCTAGTAAGTTGCCGCACTGGTGTGGCCATCCTACAATGCTGAAAGTCGGCGTGGGGCGCCCCGTTGGCCTGTGAGTTTGCGTCAGTAGCGGACCGATGTGCGAATAGGTCGAAGGCAGCACAACGCGCCAAGATCCGGATGGCACCGAGGTGGTGTCTAGTAAGTTGTCGCACTTCTGTGGCCATCCTACAATGTTGAAAGTCGGCGTGGGGCGCCCCGTTGGCCTGTGAGATGGCGTCAGTAGCGGACCGATGTGCGAATGGGGCCAAAGGCAGCGCAACAATATTTTCTGATTTGAAGACACCACAAGGCGCTGAGATGCCAAGATCCGGATGGCACCGAGGTGGTGTCTAGCAAGTTGTGGCACTGGTGTGGCCATCGTACAATGGTAAAAGTCGGCGTGGGGCGCCCTGTTGGCCTGTGAGATGGTGTCAGTAGCGGACTGATGTGTGAATGGGGCCAAAGGCAGCGCAACAATATTTTCTACTATATTTTCGGAGTAGAAGACACCACAAGGCGCTGAGATGCCAAGATCCGGATGGCACCGAGGTGATGTGTAAGTTGCGGACGGATGTGCGAATGGGGCCAAAGGCAGCTCAACAATATTTTCTGAAGAGAATACACCACAAGGCGCTGAGATGCCAAGATCCGGATGGCACCGAGGTGATGTCTAAGTTGCGGACCGATGTGCGAATGGGGCCAAAGGTAGCGTAACAAGATTTTCTGTATGGAAGATACCACTAGGCGTTGAGATGCCAAGATTCGGATGGCACCGAGGTGATGTCTAGGAAGTTGTGCCACTGGTGTGGCCATCGTACAATGGTAAAAGTCGGCGTGGGGCGCCCTATTGGCCTGTGAGATGGTGTCAGTAGCGGACTGATGTGCGAATGGGGCCAAAGGCAGCGCAACAATATTTTCTGACTGACACCACAAGGCGCTGAGATGCCAAGATCCGGATGGCATCGAGGTGATGTCTAAGTTGCGGACTGATGTGCGAATGGGGCCAAAGGCAGCGTAACAATATTTTCTGTATGGAAGATACCACTAGGCGTTGAGATGCCAAGATTCGGATGGCACCGAGGTGATGTCTAGCAAGTTGGTGTGGTCATCCTACAATGCTGAAACTCGGCGTGGGTCACCCCATTAGCCTGTGAGATGGCGTCAGTAGCGGACCGATGTGCGAATAGGCCGAAGGCAGCACAACGCGCCAAGATCCGGATGTCACCGTGGTGGTTTCATAGTTGAGAGGCACTTCATCTGCAGTGGGGCGCCGAGATCCGGATGGCACCGAGGTGATGTCTAGCAAGTTGCTGTACTTGTGTGGTCATCCTACAATGCTGAAACTCGGCGTGGGTCGCCCCATTAGCCTGTGAGATAGCTGTTCTTTGGATTTGGGCCTGGTCCACTAAAATGGCCCTGGGACACCTAAGAACTCGAACGCTCGATTTTTTTTTCCTTTCCTGTACATGCAAAAAAAGGTAAATGCCCGGTATGTTACACGCTTCATCTGCCACGAAGAACTCTCCAGAGGAACCGAAAAAATATATAGTTGTGGTAACTATACCATGCATCGTCATATGGAGAGGTGGCACCAATTAATTATAGTGCTGCATAAAAGAGAGATTTGGAGGAGAACCCCTGACCTGCTAGTACATTCATCAAAGAAGTGGCACTGAGAGCTTCAGAGGCAAGGGAAACGGTCCCAAATATTTAGAAGAACTTTGGAAAGATTAAAATGACATGTTTAGATTGTGGTAAATTAATTTCATGTGGGCAGAGGAGTGTTACTCTAATAAATACAGCATATGAACATCATCATAGTCGATGGTTGGTAGAGACATTTTGACTATATCCTGGACCTGCCCGTCCTCGCCCAAAATGGCGCCGGAATAAATGGGACTCGTAACTCCTTGTTGTGTACTGGTTGCAGAACCTTGAAATCACGAGATACGTATGCAGTTTTGAAGCACATGGCGGGCGGGGACGAGAATTGATTGAATATTTCGACATCCCTATTGATATTAAGTTCTGATGTGTTATTGATTACTGTACTATTGAAAATTCGAATTAACGTCACCCATGGTACTTGCCCGCAAATGTATATCTAGATAATTTTATTGTAACTGGCCCTGTCGTATTTTAATTATAAAATGTACGTCCACCGATTCCGTAACTGTTAGATACCTTAGTTTTTGCAACCTAATGGCCCGCCCGTTACGTTCCTCTACAGTGTAAATGTCTATTCATCATATACGATTACAGTTTGCTCCGTGGCAGGCCCACGTGGTTATAGGCTCGTATTTGTATAATGAAATTTTCACAATAAAGGTTTTTAAAAGAAAACATGGTAGTAGTGTATACATTGGTAAAGTTTTTAATAATAGTCACTGTTTTAGAATCATTAAAAGGCAAGTGAAATAAAGCAGACCAATTACATGAAGGGTAAAAGGTATAATACGAAGGAACGCAGTAAAGATAAATGGTCAAGGGCTGTTGTGTTTTCTATTCCTGCAACATAAAAAGATCGATAAGAATCTCATATTCAGGCGTATCGGCGACTAAGACAGCAGGTCGACCCTCTTTTGCTCAACGGCTCCGTCATGGGACGAAGAAACGCTCTTTTTCTCGAAAAAAGAATATATTTTACTTGCAGGACAGTTGTAAAATTTCCGGGAAAGTACATTAGCCTGGAACATTATAACATATATTTAAGAGAAAATAATGTTCGGAAGTAATTAAAAGCGTAATTTTTAGGTGATATGACCAAGGCTTTCATCATTAGAATAAGAAAAGTAAAATGAACCAATGAAAAGTTTTATTAACAAGTCACATGACTTGTTATGCTTACGTTACGCGCTGCGCGCCCCGGATGACTTCCGGATGCGCTAACGCGGCGAGTCATATGACGCATTACGCGACAACGCAGGTCCAGAATATAGTCAAAATGTCATTTACAACAAGGGGTGGTGATGGACAGAGTCTCTGAATTAAGCAGAGTACTCTCACCCAGTCAAGAGATCAGGGCTAGATCCAACACCGTTTTTTAGCTCATTGCACCATCCCAGTTTCAGAACCTGGCTGTATGCAAATTAGTCTGTCCCTGGCCCAGTGCATCATGGGAACAGGGCAGACCAGACTACAAAAGCCAATTCTTACACTGGGAAGGAAACAAGCTTCCGGGGACCGGTTTCTGCCATTTCAGGCGTCTTCGGCCCGGCTTGCTTGAATCCTGATGGTGCAATGAGCAAGGGACTCACATCTGAGTATACCCTTCCACGCTTAGGGTGGACAAAATTATTTACAACAAGGGGTGGTGATGGACAGAGTCTCTGAATTAAGCAGAGTACTCTCACCCAGTCAAGAGATCAGGGCTAGATCCAACACCGTTTTTTAGCTCATTGCACCATCCCAGTTTCAGAACCTGGCTGTATGCAAATTAGTCTGTCCCTGGCCCAGTGCATCATGGGAACAGGGCAGACCAGACTACAAAAGCCAATTCTTACACTGGGAAGGAAACAAGCTTCCGGGGACCGGTTTCTGCCATTTCAGGCGTCTTCGGCCCGGCTTGCTTGAATCCTGATGGTGCAATGAGCAAGGGACTCACATCTGAGTATACCCTTCCACGCTTAGGGTGGACAAAATTATTTACAACAAGGGGTGGTGATGGACAGAGTCTCTGAATTAAGCAGAGTACTCTCACCCAGTCAAGAGATCAGGGCTAGATCCAACACCGTTTTTTAGCTCATTGCACCATCCCAGTTTCAGAACCTGGCTGTATGCAAATTAGTCTGTCCCTGGCCCAGTGCATCATGGGAACAGGGCAGACCAGACTACAAAAGCCAATTCTTACACTGGGAAGGAAACAAGCTTCCGGGGACCGGTTTCTGCCATTTCAGGCGTCTTCGGCCCGGCTTGCTTGAATCCTGATGGTGCAATGAGCAAGGGACTCACATCTGAGTATACCCTTCCACGCTTAGGGTGGACAAAATTATTTACAACAAGGGGTGGTGATGGACAGAGTCTCTGAATTAAGCAGAGTACTCTCACCCAGTCAAGAGATCAGGGCTAGATCCAACACCGTTTTTTAGCTCATTGCACCATCCCAGTTTCAGAACCTGGCTAAAAAACGGTGTTGGATCTAGCCCTGATCTCTTGACTGGGTGAGAGTTTTCTGCTTAATTCAGAGACTCTGTCCATCACCACCCCTTGTTGTAAATTATTTTGTCCACCCTAAGCGTGGAAGGGTATGCTCAGACATGAGTCCCTTGCTCACTGCACCATCAGGATTCAAGCAAGCCGGGCCGAAGAGGCTGAAATGCCAGAAACCGGTCCCCGGTAGCTTGTTTCCTTTCCAGTGTAAGAATTGGCTTTGTAGTTTGGTTTGCCCTGTTCCCATCATGCACTGGGACAGGAACAGACTAATTTGCATACAGCCAGGTTCTGAAACTGGGATGATGCAGTGAGCTAAAAAACGGTGTTGGATCTAGCCCTGATCTCTTGACTGGGTGAGAGTTTTCTGCTTAATTCAGAGACTCTGTCCATCACCACCCCTTGTTGTAAATTATTTTGTCCACCCTAAGCGTGGAAGGGTATGCTCAGACATGAGTCCCTTGCTCACTGCACCATCAGGATTCAAGCAAGCCGGGCCGAAGAGGCTGAAATGCCAGAAACCGGTCCCCGGTAGCTTGTTTCCTTTCCAGTGTAAGAATTGGCTTTGTAGTTTGGTTTGCCCTGTTCCCATCATGCACTGGGACAGGAACAGACTAATTTGCATACAGCCAGGTTCTGAAACTGGGATGATGCAGTGAGCTAAAAAACGGTGTTGGATCTAGCCCTGATCTCTTGACTGGGTGAGAGTTTTCTGCTTAATTCAGAGACTCTGTCCATCACCACCCCTTGTTGTAAATTATTTTGTCCACCCTAAGCGTGGAAGGGTATGCTCAGACATGAGTCCCTTGCTCACTGCACCATCAGGATTCAAGCAAGCCGGGCCGAAGAGGCTGAAATGCCAGGAACCGGTCCCCGGTAGCTTGTTTCCTTTCCAGTGTAAGAATTGGCTTTGTAGTTTGGTTTGCCCTGTTCCCATCATGCACTGGGACAGGAACAGACTAATTTGCATACAGCCAGGTTCTGAAACTGGGATGATGCAGTGAGCTAAAAAACGGTGTTGGATCTAGCCCTGATCTCTTGACTGGGTGAGAGTTTTCTGCTTAATTCAGAGACTCTGTCCATCACCACCCCTTGTTGTAAATTATTTTGTCCACCCTAAGCGTGGAAGGGTATGCTCAGACATGAGTCCCTTGCTCACTGCACCATCAGGATTCAAGCAAGCCGGGCCGAAGAGGCTGAAATGCCAGAAACCGGTCCCCGGTAGCTTGTTTCCTTTCCAGTGTAAGAATTGGCTTTGTAGTTTGGTTTGCCCTGTTCCCATCATGCACTGGGACAGGAACAGACTAATTTGCATACAGCCAGGTTCTGAAACTGGGATGATGCAGTGAGCTAAAAAACGGTGTTGGATCTAGCCCTGATCTCTTGACTGGGTGAGAGTTTTCTGCTTAATTCAGAGACTCTGTCCATCACCACCCCTTGTTGTAAATTATTTTGTCCACCCTAAGCGTGGAAGGGTATGCTCAGACATGAGTCCCTTGCTCACTGCACCATCAGGATTCAAGCAAGCCGGGCCGAAGAGGCTGAAATGCCAGAAACCGGTCCCCGGTAGCTTGTTTCCTTTCCAGTGTAAGAATTGGCTTTGTAGTTTGGTTTGCCCTGTTCCCATCATGCACTGGGACAGGAACAGACTAATTTGCATACAGCCAGGTTCTGAAACTGGGATGATGCAGTGAGCTAAAAAACGGTGTTGGATCTAGCCCTGATCTCTTGACTGGGTGAGAGTTTTCTGCTTAATTCAGAGACTCTGTCCATCACCACCCCTTGTTGTAAATTATTTTGTCCACCCTAAGCGTGGAAGGGTATGCTCAGACATGAGTCCCTTGCTCACTGCACCATCAGGATTCAAGCAAGCCGGGCCGAAGAGGCTGAAATGCCAGAAACCGGTCCCCGGTAGCTTGTTTCCTTTCCAGTGTAAGAATTGGCTTTGTAGTTTGGTTTGCCCTGTTCCCATCATGCACTGGGACAGGAACAGACTAATTTGCATACAGCCAGGTTCTGAAACTGGGATGATGCAGTGAGCTAAAAAACGGTGTTGGATCTAGCCCTGATCTCTTGACTGGGTGAGAGTTTTCTGCTTAATTCAGAGACTCTGTCCATCACCACCCCTTGTTGTAAATTATTTTGTCCACCCTAAGCGTGGAAGGGTATGCTCAGACATGAGTCCCTTGCTCACTGCACCATCAGGATTCAAGCAAGCCGGGCCGAAGAGGCTGAAATGCCAGAAACCGGTCCCCGGTAGCTTGTTTCCTTTCCAGTGTAAGAATTGGCTTTGTAGTTTGGTTTGCCCTGTTCCCATCATGCACTGGGACAGGAACAGACTAATTTGCATACAGCCAGGTTCTGAAACTGGGATGATGCAGTGAGCTAAAAAACGGTGTTGGATCTAGCCCTGATCTCTTGACTGGGTGAGAGTTTTCTGCTTAATTCAGAGACTCTGTCCATCACCACCCCTTGTTGTAAATTATTTTGTCCACCCTAAGCGTGGAAGGGTATGCTCAGACATGAGTCCCTTGCTCACTGCACCATCAGGATTCAAGCAAGCCGGGCCGAAGAGGCTGAAATGCCAGAAACCGGTCCCCGGTAGCTTGTTTCCTTTCCAGTGTAAGAATTGGCTTTGTAGTTTGGTTTGCCCTGTTCCCATCATGCACTGGGACAGGAACAGACTAATTTGCATACAGCCAGGTTCTGAAACTGGGATGATGCAGTGAGCTAAAAAACGGTGTTGGATCTAGCCCTGATCTCTTGACTGGGTGAGAGTTTTCTGCTTAATTCAGAGACTCTGTCCATCACCACCCCTTGTTGTAAATTATTTTGTCCACCCTAAGCGTGGAAGGGTATGCTCAGACATGAGTCCCTTGCTCACTGCACCATCAGGATTCAAGCAAGCCGGGCCGAAGAGGCTGAAATGCCAGAAACCGGTCCCCGGTAGCTTGTTTCCTTTCCAGTGTAAGAATTGGCTTTGTAGTTTGGTTTGCCCTGTTCCCATCATGCACTGGGACAGGAACAGACTAATTTGCATACAGCCAGGTTCTGAAACTGGGATGATGCAGTGAGCTAAAAAACGGTGTTGGATCTAGCCCTGATCTCTTGACTGGGTGAGAGTTTTCTGCTTAATTCAGAGACTCTGTCCATCACCACCCCTTGTTGTAAATTATTTTGTCCACCCTAAGCGTGGAAGGGTATGCTCAGACATGAGTCCCTTGCTCACTGCACCATCAGGATTCAAGCAAGCCGGGCCGAAGAGGCTGAAATGCCAGAAACCGGTCCCCGGTAGCTTGTTTCCTTTCCAGTGTAAGAATTGGCTTTGTAGTTTGGTTTGCCCTGTTCCCATCATGCACTGGGACAGGAACAGACTAATTTGCATACAGCCAGGTTCTGAAACTGGGATGATGCAGTGAGCTAAAAAACGGTGTTGGATCTAGCCCTGATCTCTTGACTGGGTGAGAGTTTTCTGCTTAATTCAGAGACTCTGTCCATCACCACCCCTTGTTGTAAATTATTTTGTCCACCCTAAGCGTGGAAGGGTATGCTCAGACATGAGTCCCTTGCTCACTGCACCATCAGGATTCAAGCAAGCCGGGCCGAAGAGGCTGAAATGCCAGAAACCGGTCCCCGGTAGCTTGTTTCCTTTCCAGTGTAAGAATTGGCTTTGTAGTTTGGTTTGCCCTGTTCCCATCATGCACTGGGACAGGAACAGACTAATTTGCATACAGCCAGGTTCTGAAACTGGGATGATGCAGTGAGCTAAAAAACGGTGTTGGATCTAGCCCTGATCTCTTGACTGGGTGAGAGTTTTCTGCTTAATTCAGAGACTCTGTCCATCACCACCCCTTGTTGTAAATTATTTTGTCCACCCTAAGCGTGGAAGGGTATGCTCAGACATGAGTCCCTTGCTCACTGCACCATCAGGATTCAAGCAAGCCGGGCCGAAGAGGCTGAAATGCCAGAAACCGGTCCCCGGTAGCTTGTTTCCTTTCCAGTGTAAGAATTGGCTTTGTAGTTTGGTTTGCCCTGTTCCCATCATGCACTGGGACAGGAACAGACTAATTTGCATACAGCCAGGTTCTGAAACTGGGATGATGCAGTGAGCTAAAAAACGGTGTTGGATCTAGCCCTGATCTCTTGACTGGGTGAGAGTTTTCTGCTTAATTCAGAGACTCTGTCCATCACCACCCCTTGTTGTAAATTATTTTGTCCACCCTAAGCGTGGAAGGGTATGCTCAGACATGAGTCCCTTGCTCACTGCACCATCAGGATTCAAGCAAGCCGGGCCGAAGAGGCTGAAATGCCAGAAACCGGTCCCCGGTAGCTTGTTTCCTTTCCAGTGTAAGAATTGGCTTTGTAGTTTGGTTTGCCCTGTTCCCATCATGCACTGGGACAGGAACAGACTAATTTGCATACAGCCAGGTTCTGAAACTGGGATGATGCAGTGAGCTAAAAAACGGTGTTGGATCTAGCCCTGATCTCTTGACTGGGTGAGAGTTTTCTGCTTAATTCAGAGACTCTGTCCATCACCACCCCTTGTTGTAAATTATTTTGTCCACCCTAAGCGTGGAAGGGTATGCTCAGACATGAGTCCCTTGCTCACTGCACCATCAGGATTCAAGCAAGCCGGGCCGAAGAGGCTGAAATGCCAGAAACCGGTCCCCGGTAGCTTGTTTCCTTTCCAGTGTAAGAATTGGCTTTGTAGTTTGGTTTGCCCTGTTCCCATCATGCACTGGGACAGGAACAGACTAATTTGCATACAGCCAGGTTCTGAAACTGGGATGATGCAGTGAGCTAAAAAACAGTGTTGGATCTAGCCCTGATCTCTTGACTGGGTGAGAGTTTTCTGCTTAATTCAGAGACTCTGTCCATCACCACCCCTTGTTGTAAATTATTTTGTCCACCCTAAGCGTGGAAGGGTATGCTCAGACATGAGTCCCTTGCTCACTGCACCATCAGGATTCAAGCAAGCCGGGCCGAAGAGGCTGAAATGCCAGAAACCGGTCCCCGGTAGCTTGTTTCCTTTCCAGTGTAAGAATTGGCTTTGTAGTTTGGTTTGCCCTGTTCCCATCATGCACTGGGACAGGAACAGACTAATTTGCATACAGCCAGGTTCTGAAACTGGGATGATGCAGTGAGCTAAAAAACGGTGTTGGATCTAGCCCTGATCTCTTGACTGGGTGAGAGTTTTCTGCTTAATTCAGAGACTCTGTCCATCACCACCCCTTGTTGTAAATTATTTTGTCCACCCTAAGCGTGGAAGGGTATGCTCAGACATGAGTCCTTTGCTCACTGCACCATCAGGATTCAAGCAAGCCGGGCCGAAGAGGCTGAAATGCCAGAAACCGGTCCCCGGTAGCTTGTTTCCTTTCCAGTGTAAGAATTGGCTTTGTAGTTTGGTTTGCCCTGTTCCCATCATGCACTGGGACAGGAACAGACTAATTTGCATACAGCCAGGTTCTGAAACTGGGATGATGCAGTGAGCTAAAAAACGGTGTTGGATCTAGCCCTGATCTCTTGACTGGGTGAGAGTTTTCTGCTTAATTCAGAGACCCTGTCCATCACCACCCCTTGTTGTAAATTATTTTGTCCACCCTAAGCGTGGAAGGGTATGCTCAGACATGAGTCCCTTGCTCACTGCACCATCAGGATTCAAGCAAGCCGGGCCGAAGAGGCTGAAATGCCAGAAACCGGTCCCCGGTAGCTTGTTTCCTTTCCAGTGTAAGAATTGGCTTTGTAGTTTGGTTTGCCCTGTTCCCATCATGCACTGGGACAGGAACAGACTAATTTGCATACAGCCAGGTTCTGAAACTGGGATGATGCAGTGAGCTAAAAAACGGTGTTGGATCTAGCCCTGATCTCTTGACTGGGTGAGAGTTTTCTGCTTAATTCAGAGACTCTGTCCATCACCACCCCTTGTTGTAAATTATTTTGTCCACCCTAAGCGTGGAAGGGTATGCTCAGACATGAGTCCCTTGCTCACTGCACCATCAGGATTCAAGCAAGCCGGGCCGAAGAGGCTGAAATGCCAGAAACCGGTCCCCGGTAGCTTGTTTCCTTTCCAGTGTAAGAATTGGCTTTGTAGTTTGGTTTGCCCTGTTCCCATCATGCACTGGGACAGGAACAGACTAATTTGCATACAGCCAGGTTCTGAAACTGGGATGATGCAGTGAGCTAAAAAACGGTGTTGGATCTAGCCCTGATCTCTTGACTGGGTGAGAGTTTTCTGCTTAATTCAGAGACTCTGTCCATCACCACCCCTTGTTGTAAATTATTTTGTCCACCCTAAGCGTGGAAGGGTATGCTCAGACATGAGTCCCTTGCTCACTGCACCATCAGGATTCAAGCAAGCCGGGCCGAAGAGGCTGAAATGCCAGAAACCGGTCCCCGGTAGCTTGTTTCCTTTCCAGTGTAAGAATTGGCTTTGTAGTTTGGTTTGCCCTGTTCCCATCATGCACTGGGACAGGAACAGACTAATTTGCATACAGCCAGGTTCTGAAACTGGGATGATGCAGTGAGCTAAAAAACGGTGTTGGATCTAGCCCTGATCTCTTGACTGGGTGAGAGTTTTCTGCTTAATTCAGAGACTCTGTCCATCACCACCCCTTGTTGTAAATTATTTTGTCCACCCTAAGCGTGGAAGGGTATGCTCAGACATGAGTCCCTTGCTCACTGCACCATCAGGATTCAAGCAAGCCGGGCCGAAGAGGCTGAAATGCCAGAAACCGGTCCCCGGTAGCTTGTTTCCTTTCCAGTGTAAGAATTGGCTTTGTAGTTTGGTTTGCCCTGTTCCCATCATGCACTGGGACAGGAACAGACTAATTTGCATACAGCCAGGTTCTGAAACTGGGATGATGCAGTGAGCTAAAAAACGGTGTTGGATCTAGCCCTGATCTCTTGACTGGGTGAGAGTTTTCTGCTTAATTCAGAGACTCTGTCCATCACCACCCCTTGTTGTAAATTATTTTGTCCACCCTAAGCGTGGAAGGGTATGCTCAGACATGAGTCCCTTGCTCACTGCACCATCAGGATTCAAGCAAGCCGGGCCGAAGAGGCTGAAATGCCAGAAACCGGTCCCCGGTAGCTTGTTTCCTTTCCAGTGTAAGAATTGGCTTTGTAGTTTGGTTTGCCCTGTTCCCATCATGCACTGGGACAGGAACAGACTAATTTGCATACAGCCAGGTTCTGAAACTGGGATGATGCAGTGAGCTAAAAAACGGTGTTGGATCTAGCCCTGATCTCTTGACTGGGTGAGAGTTTTCTGCTTAATTCAGAGACTCTGTCCATCACCACCCCTTGTTGTAAATTATTTTGTCCACCCTAAGCGTGGAAGGGTATGCTCAGACATGAGTCCCTTGCTCACTGCACCATCAGGATTCAAGCAAGCCGGGCCGAAGAGGCTGAAATGCCAGAAACCGGTCCCCGGTAGCTTGTTTCCTTTCCAGTGTAAGAATTGGCTTTGTAGTTTGGTTTGCCCTGTTCCCATCATGCACTGGGACAGGAACAGACTAATTTGCATACAGCCAGGTTCTGAAACTGGGATGATGCAGTGAGCTAAAAAACGGTGTTGGATCTAGCCCTGATCTCTTGACTGGGTGAGAGTTTTCTGCTTAATTCAGAGACTCTGTCCATCACCACCCCTTGTTGTAAATTATTTTGTCCACCCTAAGCGTGGAAGGGTATGCTCAGACATGAGTCCCTTGCTCACTGCACCATCAGGATTCAAGCAAGCCGGGCCGAAGAGGCTGAAATGCCAGAAACCGGTCCCCGGTAGCTTGTTTCCTTTCCAGTGTAAGAATTGGCTTTGTAGTTTGGTTTGCCCTGTTCCCATCATGCACTGGGACAGGAACAGACTAATTTGCATACAGCCAGGTTCTGAAACTGGGATGATGCAGTGAGCTAAAAAACGGTGTTGGATCTAGCCCTGATCTCTTGACTGGGTGAGAGTTTTCTGCTTAATTCAGAGACTCTGTCCATCACCACCCCTTGTTGTAAATTATTTTGTCCACCCTAAGCGTGGAAGGGTATGCTCAGACATGAGTCCCTTGCTCACTGCACCATCAGGATTCAAGCAAGCCGGGCCGAAGAGGCTGAAATGCCAGAAACCGGTCCCCGGTAGCTTGTTTCCTTTCCAGTGTAAGAATTGGCTTTGTAGTTTGGTTTGCCCTGTTCCCATCATGCACTGGGACAGGAACAGACTAATTTGCATACAGCCAGGTTCTGAAACTGGGATGATGCAGTGAGCTAAAAAACGGTGTTGGATCTAGCCCTGATCTCTTGACTGGGTGAGAGTTTTCTGCTTAATTCAGAGACTCTGTCCATCACCACCCCTTGTTGTAAATTATTTTGTCCACCCTAAGCGTGGAAGGGTATGCTCAGACATGAGTCCCTTGCTCACTGCACCATCAGGATTCAAGCAAGCCGGGCCGAAGAGGCTGAAATGCCAGAAACCGGTCCCCGGTAGCTTGTTTCCTTTCCAGTGTAAGAATTGGCTTTGTAGTTTGGTTTGCCCTGTTCCCATCATGCACTGGGACAGGAACAGACTAATTTGCATACAGCCAGGTTCTGAAACTGGGATGATGCAGTGAGCTAAAAAACGGTGTTGGATCTAGCCCTGATCTCTTGACTGGGTGAGAGTTTTCTGCTTAATTCAGAGACTCTGTCCATCACCACCCCTTGTTGTAAATTATTTTGTCCACCCTAAGCGTGGAAGGGTATGCTCAGACATGAGTCCCTTGCTCACTGCACCATCAGGATTCAAGCAAGCCGGGCCGAAGAGGCTGAAATGCCAGAAACCGGTCCCCGGTAGCTTGTTTCCTTTCCAGTGTAAGAATTGGCTTTGTAGTTTGGTTTGCCCTGTTCCCATCATGCACTGGGACAGGAACAGACTAATTTGCATACAGCCAGGTTCTGAAACTGGGATGATGCAGTGAGCTAAAAAACGGTGTTGGATCTAGCCCTGATCTCTTGACTGGGTGAGAGTTTTCTGCTTAATTCAGAGACTCTGTCCATCACCACCCCTTGTTGTAAATTATTTTGTCCACCCTAAGCGTGGAAGGGTATGCTCAGACATGAGTCCCTTGCTCACTGCACCATCAGGATTCAAGCAAGCCGGGCCGAAGAGGCTGAAATGCCAGAAACCGGTCCCCGGTAGCTTGTTTCCTTTCCAGTGTAAGAATTGGCTTTGTAGTTTGGTTTGCCCTGTTCCCATCATGCACTGGGACAGGAACAGACTAATTTGCATACAGCCAGGTTCTGAAACTGGGATGATGCAGTGAGCTAAAAAACGGTGTTGGATCTAGCCCTGATCTCTTGACTGGGTGAGAGTTTTCTGCTTAATTCAGAGACTCTGTCCATCACCACCCCTTGTTGTAAATTATTTTGTCCACCCTAAGCGTGGAAGGGTATGCTCAGACATGAGTCCCTTGCTCACTGCACCATCAGGATTCAAGCAAGCCGGGCCGAAGAGGCTGAAATGCCAGAAACCGGTCCCCGGTAGCTTGTTTCCTTTCCAGTGTAAGAATTGGCTTTGTAGTTTGGTTTGCCCTGTTCCCATCATGCACTGGGACAGGAACAGACTAATTTGCATACAGCCAGGTTCTGAAACTGGGATGATGCAGTGAGCTAAAAAACGGTGTTGGATCTAGCCCTGATCTCTTGACTGGGTGAGAGTTTTCTGCTTAATTCAGAGACTCTGTCCATCACCACCCCTTGTTGTAAATTATTTTGTCCACCCTAAGCGTGGAAGGGTATGCTCAGACATGAGTCCCTTGCTCACTGCACCATCAGGATTCAAGCAAGCCGGGCCGAAGAGGCTTAAATGCCAGAAACCGGTCCCCGGTAGCTTGTTTCCTTTCCAGTGTAAGAATTGGCTTTGTAGTTTGGTTTGCCCTGTTCCCATCATGCACTGGGACAGGAACAGACTAATTTGCATACAGCCAGGTTCTGAAACTGGGATGATGCAGTGAGCTAAAAAACGGTGTTGGATCTAGCCCTGATCTCTTGACTGGGTGAGAGTTTTCTGCTTAATTCAGAGACTCTGTCCATCACCACCCCTTGTTGTAAATTATTTTGTCCACCCTAAGCGTGGAAGGGTATGCTCAGACATGAGTCCCTTGCTCACTGCACCATCAGGATTCAAGCAAGCCGGGCCGAAGAGGCTGAAATGCCAGAAACCGGTCCCCGGTAGCTTGTTTCCTTTCCAGTGTAAGAATTGGCTTTGTAGTTTGGTTTGCCCTGTTCCCATCATGCACTGGGACAGGAACAGACTAATTTGCATACAGCCAGGTTCTGAAACTGGGATGATGCAGTGAGCTAAAAAACGGTGTTGGATCTAGCCCTGATCTCTTGACTGGGTGAGAGTTTTCTGCTTAATTCAGAGACTCTGTCCATCACCACCCCTTGTTGTAAATTATAGTCAAAATGTCTCCACCAACCAGCGGTCGAAACACAACCCCTTTCAGCAGGCTAAATAGTTCTGTTAAATGACAACAGAAAGGACAGGCAACAAGAACCATCAGTCAAAGAGGGGAGGGCTAGTTCTTCTCTACCGGGTTACATTGGGGCGCTACCGGAACTGATCGAATTGGTAGTCTACAGTGTTTCTGGATGTTTCAGACCGAAGCTGGGGTTAGCATGAGAGCAGCACCATTTCGTAGCTCCGTTGTGGCCATTCCGCAACCAATCATGGCAGCCGCTCTTTATCGTTATTTTGGGCGGGGTGGGTGGCGGAGCCGAGCTGTTTTGCAGCCATCATTGTGTGGAGTTCAGTTCATCTCACTAGTTTTGTATTTGTCATGAGGGGTTGTTCCTAATGTTTCTATTTTAGCGAGGTCAAAAAGAGATCCCATTAGTGGCCTACTGATTTTGCTCGATTCCTTTTCTTTTTTTTTACACGATTTTTCGTTATCTGCAAAGACTAAACAGAGTATTGCGACTCTGTGTTTGTTTGTAAATAGAGAATGAACCAAAGAGAACTAATTCTAAAACAGTAAATACTTGGATAACAATCAATCAAATGGAGAGAGAAGCAGGCACGACGGATTACAACGGGGGCAAAGGCCTGCGTTAACTACCTTTCACTATCTGCAAAGAGAGAGTACTCGTAATAGAAATGAGGGGGGGGGGCACCATTCAAAGCAGATCAGTGTGCATAAACACGAAAATGTTTTCACTTACCACGTACTTGACATTCGACAGCTTATGATATTTGCTATTAAAAAACCATTGAAATTCACTGAAAAAACCATAGGTTATAGACCATATATAGTTAGGAATTAGCATTTACAAAACCTTGAAAATTCACTGAAAAAACCATAGGTTATAGACCATATATAGTTAGGAATTAGCATTTAAAAAACCTTATTTTACTCACACAAAACCATTGAAATTCCATATATAGTTAGTTGCACTAACTATATATTGCGCACCCGCAATCCACTGCTGATGATGTCACATATTACATCATTCATGACATGGTCAGTGACATCACTGATGACATCACTGATGACATCTCAAATGACATCACTGATGACATCACTGATGACATCTCATTTGACATCAATGACCACATCACTGATGATATCATTCATGTGACAATACAATGCATCTCCTCACATTTTAATATAACCTCTGTTTCACCCAGTGTTAAAAACAGAGTATAATTTTTGAAACCATTGACACACCAATACTAGTTACTACATACGTACTCACTGATTCCTACGTCTACACACACATTCACTCATTCACCCATACAATCATTCATACATAGAATCACTCATGTTTAGAACACTATCATATGCACTCATACACCTATACAGACACTCACACTCTGCCACTCATCCATGGAGTTACTCACACACCTAGTCAGTCCTGTAAAGAATCAATCACACTTCCATTTTCTACTCTATACAGTTAAACATAGAGCACCTTACGTTTTCAACCATATACTAACACATACTTACTCTCTTATACAATCATTGATACAAGTACACATTGATCTGTACAGAGTCACACACCTCCCAGCCAGCCACACACACACTCAGTCTCCCATGCAAATACTTGGGCAATCAATCAATAACCCATATAGTTACTCATATAGCTACTGATCAACACATGCAGCAGTTTACAGAACAACAGACATAATGATGCACAAATTAAGACAGTTTAGTCACTAACCCATGCACTCAGTGAGACACATTTAATCACTCACTCATACATTCAGTCATGCACCTACTAAATCCTTCGTCCAGACACTTATACATCCACTCATTCTTCAATATGTAAGACATATTTTAACTTTACAGAAACATAGTCACTGGATGTTGTCATCAGTGATGTCATCAGTGATGTCATTTGAGATGTCATCAGTGATGTCATCAGTGATGTCACTGACCATGTCATGAATGATGTAATATGTGACATCATCAGCAGTGGATTGCGGGTGGGCAATATATAGTTAGTGCAACTAACTATATATGGAATTTCAATGGTTTTGTGTGAGTAAAATAAGGTTTTTTAAATGCTAATTCCTAACTATATATGGTCTATAACCTATGGTTTTTTCAGTGAATATATATATATATACCTACAAAAGCTAAGTACTCCTAAAACTGACTTTATGAGCAATAAGCATACACTATAATTGAAACCATTAAAATAAAAGTCTAGAATAATACATTATGAGCATTGTAAAAATACACTGTCCAGATGTCTATATACTACGTTGATTTTTTTGTTTTTTTTTAAATGTAGAATGTAGCAATTATATTGTGCAGATCGTTATAAACCTAGTGCAGATAGCCATAAGCATAGTGCAGATCGTCATGAGTCACTCACCAGAGGCTTCCTCCAAATAACTTCCTGAAGGAGAAATGTGAATCGTTAACACCGCAATAAATAATATATATACTTCACTTTTCCTTTTAAATTAAACCGGCAACAATATTATACAATAAATGTGAGCTTAAATTAGAGTTGTTAAAACGGCACTAAACATTTCTCCAAAGATCCGAGGGTAAAACCAAGATGGGTGGCATGTAGCGGGAAACATCAAGTATATAGTGACGTTCCAAGGCATACGGTCTCCTAGAGGATCAAGTTTTCATGACGCTCAGAGGTTCCGTTCTGTTGCCGCATTCATTTGTGAAGAGAATCTATGATGACTTTAACGCGACGTCTTACCAACAACAGATGAGAAACTTGCGGTAGACTCGCGGTGAGTTTACTTTTAAAACAAGTGAGCGTGAAAACTTTCTGTAGGTTGTTGGTAACGGTGCAGTTTACTTTTTTATTTTTTTTAAAACATGAACCAAGCGGCTCTCTGCAATTTTCCAAACTTGAAACGAGTAGTCAGAAGTGAAACTGACAAATCACAGGAGTCTTTATTTCAATTATATTCCAACAGAAAAGTCTCTGTAGCCTTCTTAATCTTAATTTTTAAGACTTGTGAGGTTACAATGTGAAGCCAAATACTTTACTGACTTTAGAGCCTGGCAGGCTTCTAATTAGACTAGAAAACAACTAGAGTCAATGCCGGTGATTTAAAAATAACACAACTTGTTAGACCATGCAGAAATCGGTTACCTGCTCCCAACAAAATGTTCAGGGTAACGTATAGCCCACATCGAAATCTCCCAGCCCCAGGATATAAGAAAGTTAAAGGGCGAGATATGTGGCGAAAGCTAAGGATTTCTCTAAAGTCTTGAAATGTTAATTTGATAAAAAGAAACTAGTAACACTCACAGATTTAGATGACTCACAGGACTCAGATTCTAAGCAGACTTGATAATAAAAACTGCAGCAAGGCTTGATGTTGATGTTGAGATTTTCTTCTATATAAACTTCCTCTCCTGAAAAGATCCTCAGATAAACTTGTTTAGGATGTGGCACATCCCATCCTCGTCGCCAGTGTAAAATCCAATATAATCAAGTACAGGAGTTAATTAAATTGAAAAGCAAGTTGAGTTTATTGAGAGGATAGAAAATCCCATCCATCAGGACTGAACCCCCCTTAACGCAAATTTTGTTGCCCCTACTGCTATAGTAGAGGAGAATTACAAAACCTACTACAACTACATAACTGACGTTTTGGATCAGTTATTCCGGGTAAAGAAGCTAAAAAAACAGAAATAAAATTATAGCACCCTGGTATAATAATGACCTTAAACAACTTCGCCTGACTTTCAAGTAGGTGGAGAGAAAATGGAGAAGGAAGTACCTAGAGCTAGATAAGCAAGAACTGAGACTAGAACAGTCCAAATACAAGGAGCATATTTTAAAGTCCAAGGCTAACTTCTATGCCAACTCCATTTCACAAGCACCCAATGGTACAAAAGCATTATTTAAGATCGTTAAGGATCTTTCTGCCCCTACCTGTCTGAGTAATAAAGTGGTGGCATCGCAGACACTGTGCAATGAGATTAATTCTTATTTCACAGATAAAGTTGCGAAAATTGTTGGAGCTTTCCATATCAATGATTATGGGGACGAGGATAATTCTAGACAGAAGGTGGTGGAGGACCTGTGGCAGATATCTACCCTGGATAATTTTCAGATTTTTACTGACATTTCTTTCAATAACCTGGTGCATAGTGTGTCCTCGGGAACTCCACTTGATCCTTTCCCTCACAAAGTCTGGAAGAATTTTGGCCAAGCCACTCTTCCCTGGCTGCGCCAGATATGCAACCAGTCTTTAGAAGAAGGCATAGTCCCGGAGGGATGGAAGCAGGCTGTGGTGACACCCTTGATCAAGAAGCCCTCATTGGACCCGACCTCCCTAGCAAGTTTTAGACCAATCTCTCTTTTGCCATTTCCGATTAAAATCATGGAAAAGGCTGTAGGCAAGACTTTATCTTGTTTCTTGGAGGATAATAAACTGTTGGACAAGGACCAATTTGGGTTCCGGCCGGGTCATGGGACTGAGACTGCTTTGGCCACCATGACGGATAATCTTCGCATGCGGGCCGACAATGGGAATGTTACTGTTCTAGTACTTCTTGATATGTCGGCCGCATTCGACACGGTGAGCCAGGCAATCTTAGTGGAAAGATTGGAGAAGATTGGGGTGAAGGGACTGGCTCTGCAGTGGTTGCGGTCCTATCTGGAAGGAAGACAGCAGGTGGTAACCTTGGCGCCATTCTCCTCTCGTAAATCCGCGGTAGCCTATGGGGTACCACAGGGCTCTGCGATTGGCCCCATTCTTTTCAATATCTACATGCAGCCTCTGTTTCCCATCATTAAATCATTCGGGGTCGACCTGGTCAACTATGCGAACGATACACAACTGGCATTCTCCCTGGAAGGAAAACACGCAGTATCCATTGAGACGTTTCAGGAGTGTATGCGTCAGACTGCAGGTTGGCTACGGAGAAACTCACTGCAGTTTAATGGGGGGAAAACGGAGGTGCTGTACTGCTCTTCTGCTAAGATACCTAAACATATACCATCGGAGTTTAGGCTTACCCCTGAGGAGGAACCTCTGGCCCCCGTTAGCACAGTGCGTAATTTGGGGATTCTTATTGATGATAACCTCCAAATGGAATCGCAGGCAAACAAGACAGCCAGTGTGTGCCTCTCCTTATTGCGAATGCTGTGCCAGATACTCCCAATTCTTCCCAAGGACTCGCGCACTCTCGTAGTGAGAAGCACACTGTTGAGCAGACTGAATTACTGCAACTCCCTGTACTTGGGAGCACCACAATATATCTTACAGGGGCTGCAGAGGGTCCAGTCGGCAGCAGCAAAATTGGTGCTAAACAGGCAACGTAGATCTTCATCTACTCTTGCCCTGAGAGATCTCCACTGGCTGCCTATTAAGGAAAGGGTCCACTTTAAATCAATCGGTATGGTGCACAGAGCGGTACATGATCTGGGCCCTATCCCTCTACAGGAAACTTTCACCTGGTACCTCCCCAAGAGGCAGCTTCGCTCTTCTAGTGCAAGCTTGCTGGCAACTCCTAGATTCAAGCATTTTAGGATGGGAGGAAGGGCCTTCAGTGTGGTTGCTGCCCACCTTTGGAATGAGTTACCGCAGAATATTAGACAAATCAACCCTCTAATCGAGTTCAGAAAGAGCTTGAAAACCTGGCTATTCCCTAAGGCGTGACCCCTCTTCTTCAACTTTCTTGTTCTTTGGCTCACCTAGATGATGGCTATTTTCTTCAGTCTCAGCGCTAGGATACCTGTAAAGGTGGCAGTATGCACTATATAACAACCACTTACATTTACATTTTATTACATTTACAACAGTCAGGTGCAACTGACTTCAAGCACTTCACAGTATTCTATCTCCATGGAAAACCTTCGTGGAGCTACTCATAAGATAACAAGTGAACCTAAGAACATAGCTTAAAGAAATCTGCATATCTATACAATAAATAATAAAGTAATCAGCACATTGTTACAGTGAGCCTAAGCCGTGAGCTGATTGCTGTAAAGTGATGTGCTGTGGGCACTGTAGGATACTGGCCGCTGTAGCATACCTGTGTAAGTAGTGTTAGTATGCGTTTATACTATACAGGGAGTGGGAAACAAACTCTTCAACCCTACTGGCCTGAAGACTCGATTGCAGTGTTTTAGCAAGCAGGAATAAATAAAGAATCGTGAAGAATATAATGCAGAATGTTGCAATGCCACAGAAGACAAATGGTGAAATTAGGTGTGTCTTAGAAAGTAGCTGTGTGCAATTAAGCGATGGAGTCTGCAAGTTATATAAAAAGTGTCTTTATTTAAGTGCCATACATTGACCCACTGGTGCAAGAGCTATGGTATCCAGCTGAGGAAAACTCCAACCGCTTCTGCTGTATTCAAACATGAGCTCCTGCATCACTGAATTCAACATTACATGTTACAGTTCCATGTGACATAAACAATAGCTATTAGATATGAATGACTAAATTCTATAATAAAAATAAAGGTAGGATACGATTACCACACTGTGCCAACCAGTTCCTAAACAATGTCGTGTTTTTTTATCTTGATCACCAGCTCGTGAGCAGAGGCTGAGGATGAGCTAATTTGTGTGAAAGGGCTTCGTGGATAACCGGCAGGCAGAGAGACGTATGCACAAAGAATAGATATGGTTTCAAAATGAATATCGGGTTTAGGCTAATTTAGCAAGTAAATAGGGTATTCGCATAGGCCAGTCAGTCAGAACAACTTTATTTCGCCAACACAATGTAGACATAAAAAGTATACTACAGTTAAAAAACAGACATTTCACAGCATTTCACAGCATTACAATGAAGTATGAAACATATAAAAGTTATTACATTAAAATCTAAATTCATAGTTATTTACACAATACAATAAAATTGATTCATTATTCGGAATATAATTTTAGCAGATTGAACGTCTCTTTTTTAAGGCAGATAACAGAAAGGACGCCAAAGAGACACAGATGAAATGGTCAAGTAATAGTTGCAGGTTATAAAGGGCTACAAAACACTGTTTGAAGTCCATTTCACGCATAATGGGAATAATAAATCGTTTCCTTTCATCTGAATTTTTTTTACAGAAAAACAAAAAATGTAAATCATTCTGTACAGATCGCTGAACACAGGGACAAAATGGGAGGTCAGAGACAACATAAACATTATGGGGGGAGCCCAACATAATCAGAATATAGTTTAATCGAAATCTCACCAGAATGTACCTGTGCTGTAAATTAGGCCATAGATCACCCATCCTTGGTTAGGCTGGAGGCGTAAGGGGCAATAAAAAAAACAGAGTTCAAATGCCTGAGCATACTTAGAAAGTTATTATATGAAAGTACTTCAATTGAAATGTATTAAAAAATTATAGGAAAAAGTAAAAAAAGTTGGAAAAAATCAATCCAAGGATTATGTGAATTTCTTACAAGTCTTGGAGATTGCAGTACAGAAGTTCTTCAGCGGCTTGAGATGCGTAATGTTCCAAGAGGCGATTGTTGCCATCGAGTGAGAAAAGCGAAGCGATACAATTCATATCCTCAAAGAGACAGTAATGTTCCTCGAATGTTGGCATGGCAATTTGAATTGGCAGGCAATCTGGGATGTTGTCAAAGGTCGCACATTGCAGGAGATCTTACGTGGCTGTGCAGAAATCTCATTCTGCCAGAATACCTGTTTGCGTTGCATCCACCATTGCTCCAATGCCTGAACAATTAAGTTCATGGTTTTCAAGATACTTCTTTACTTGCTGGATATCGGCAGCAATTGTTGGGATGTTGGCAAGGCGTAGATCAATTCGCCAGTCGAATGGGCAAGTTTTGCAATAAAAAAGATGGTTGCACGCAGATTGTATAATCGTAAGTAAATGTTATGTTGTAGCTGGCTCGGATAATAGATAGAGGCAGGCAGCCGAAAAGTGGTTCAATTTTTTCACAGAATTGATGTAGCTTCACCTAGAGGCGTATTCTGTCGGACATGCTTGTTACCACAGGGAGCGCAGCCATTTTTTACAAGCAAAAATAGTACTAGGATGGCTGCAAACAGAGCGAGAATTATGGGCACTGTTCCTGTTATTCCAGAGATGATAGAATGAATGAAGTCTGGTATTATACCAAAAACAGTTTGAAAGCCTGTGACAAGGCCGGCGGACAGAGTGTTAAAAAAGTGTGCCAGACCTTGAGTGTCAGATGTGTTGAAAATTGTGTAACAATTCACAAAGTGTAATGGGAGGTTCATATTTAAAAGGGACTGTATTTAATTTGAAGTTCATGCTATCTGCAGTCGATACATTTCTTTTGCAGAAGTGAGGGACACTTCTGTTTGAAACAAAAGCGCTTTGAGTTTGCTCAGTTTAATGAAATCTGTTTTCAAAGTAGGTATTGAAGGCCAAGTTGAACTTTGGGAGTTACTTTGTGTGGGTGGGAATGGACATTGCCACAGGAAGTAACTCAGTTTGAAACAGTAAGGACATACCGTATGCCAGCCCACATTCCATAGCAGTCCATGTTATTAAGAAGCAGATAACTGCTGTTAGAAAGCTGTGTGAATGTTGGTCTGATTGTGGGAGTTGGCGTGTTTTTAAGAAAGTACGTAAGATTGGGGGCTCGTGCAGTTGGACATTCTTGCATAGTAATGAATTACTGCTATTGTGGTCGCACTTTTCACCTGTGAGAAAAACTTCTGTATTCTCTTTAAGACAGCGATATGTAAATGGGAGAAACCACTGCTCGTGAATAAACGCGCTACCTAATATAATCACATACAACATGACAAACAACATGTACACCTAGCATACACAACAACACTACGTACTGTGGGAACCGTGGCTAGCCATGTACACAAACCAAACATGGCATGGCACCTCTGCCACACGATGCAGAATGCGGGGAGAGATGGGAGCAAAGTATGTGGGAAGGTGGCAAGTGATTCTCGATTATAAAATTATACAATGGAAAGTGTTGAGAGGATGTGCTAGACAGACTTGAGTATGCAGAGCACAGACATGTACATGTCAACATACACTGATGGTCTATTGAGTGAAGTGGACAGTGGACACAACCATGATAGTACAGTCAGTAGGGAAGATTATGAAAACAGCACTTGCGTGTCCCCTCCCCCCCCCAAAATCTTTAGCGGAGTGGGTTGGCTCGGTGTACGCAAGGCTAGCGTAGGGGTATGAATAAAAGGCATGTTTCTCTGTGTGTGGTTCTCTTTCGAAATGGCGAACGTGTCTGCCAGGTCTGCGCAGCTTACACCGCCACAAGGCTGATGCTGTGAGCGAAGGTTAGTACGTTTTAAAAGGGTCAGGATAGTATCTCTTATTTTATAAATGCATTAAGAATTCACCACAATCGTACATTTTCATATTTCATCATCATATCGGGTTAATTTTAACAGTATAAATCAAAGCGAGAAAGAAACCATAATTATTCCTGTTTTTAGAATTCAAAACATCTGTGTAACTACATGTATCGGAGGACATTTGGTTTTCAAAATAAAGCATTCATCAATAACTTTAGTAAAATCAAAGCATAAATCGTGTTGAGTATCCATAAATAACTTTTGTAAATCAAAGTATTGATGTTGTAGCAAAATATATCACATCAAATAGTGCTCTCGGTAAGAAATAGAGAAAGTGGGTGTTTGGGTAAGATGGGAGTGAATGGGTTGGTGGGGGACTGGGTAAAGGTGGTGTGACATTAACACAATTACACTTATATACAATTAGACCTTTACAGCCTAGAATGGTCCGTAGTTCCCTAAATTCATAACACATAGGTCCCGGTTATTCATTTTCTTTTGGTCCTATGGCGTGAGGATGTGAGGTAGTCTACGTTTCGACCCCGTAAGTATAAAGGGTTAGTGTTTCCTCATTCAGGGGTCTTCATCAGGACAGAGCGATTATGGAGCACCTAACAAGATAAATTCTGTTCAGTGTACATGTTGTGGTGAATAGTCCAATATTAAAAGGTATCAGGACAAGCGATACCTACTTGAGGATCGGCTATCAATGACCGTCTGGGGTGGGCAGCCAACTTCTCCTATAGTATCTGAAAAAATGTAATCCGAATGTTACATTCTAGGACATGTATTGGTTGTCCTATGGGGCATATTAATTAGTGTGAGGGAGACTTACTAGGGCAGGCGTGGATAGGTACAGGGTATAAATCTCCTGGCTTCCAAATCTTTTCATCTGTCTCAGGGCTTGGTTTGAAAACAGTGCATCCGGTCTCCCGTTAGTGGTTGCTGGATAGTCAACCAAAGATAGTCTGGGGAACGTGTTGAAGGAGGAATTATGTTATAGTACTTAGCCTTGTGTTACACATAGGTTATAAGTGAGCTTTGTTTAATCTGAGCGATATCAGGGAACCCATGCTGCACTTTAAATAGTGTGAATAAATACATACATCTAGCCCTGATTTTAAAGTACGGTGATAGGCAGGATGTAGTTACTAGGTAACTAGACTCTGTCTACATGTATAAATTTCAAATTCAAATACTTTATTCGGTATTCTTTGTTAGAAACCATAAAAGTTACACTTTAAAATATAACACATACACTTTAAAACCATAATACAGTAAATGAGATCAGTTATTGTATGGTAGCAGCACTGATGGCACCCGAGGCAGATAAAGCTAAAAACAACATCAGTGGGCCCAAGCAAAATGCTATGATATTAAAAGTCCAAACATTTTCTATATTTCATTGCACATTTAAGAAACCCGGCCACATATGGAATACAGTCAGAATTAAGCAATTGCAAGTGTAAAAGAGCGGGACGTACTTGAATAAAATTAAGTCTTTTTAAAAGAGGTAATAAATAGACAGTCCTAGGCATTACAGAATATTTACAAAAAAATAGAAAGTGGAGCAAGTCCTGTGGAGACAAATTGTCGCAGCCACAGGGTGCTAACACCATCCCATTATTACTGCCCCTTGGAACTGCCAATAAAAAATGAAAAAGGTTAAATCTAAACCTTGTTAATAAAAAGCGCTCATAGGCTGGCAACGGACAAGATAAGTACTGCTCTATATCTATGGAGGTTTTAAGCATTAAATGTTTCCTCACACTAGGTTTCAGCAGTTCCTTCTCCTCTCTATCCATTTTTTTGATTGTATGAAGGACTGCTTTATAAACATGACATCCTGCCCGGTAATACAACTAGGATTAAAAAACAAATCAGGACGTCCCAACTCTATAAAACTTGCTTTTAAATATTTTAACCAAGGGATCTTCATCTTATTATCAAGGTTTAAAGCTTCTCTTAATATACTGTGTGTGAGGCCTAAGTTCTTATTGAGCCAACACTGTAGCCAAAAGGTTAAGGGGCGAAGGGCCAAGATATCACTTATATATGGCATACCTATTTCCTCGTGAACTGACAGATTTGCTGTCCCCTTTGGGACGCTCAGGAGCTGCTTCAAGAAATTATTTTCTGTCACCTGAAGGCCCTGCAGCCCGCAATATCCCCACAGATCACTGCCATAACTTGCTATTGACACACTCTTGGCCTTATAGATTTTAAGCATTGCTGCAACTGGACGATTACCCATTCTAGCTGCAAATCCGAACAGTGCTGCATTTGCCCTAATAACTTCGCCCTTTTTTATTTAAAAGTGCTGCCCAGTTGAGCCGATGGTCCAGCAAGACACCCAAATAGGAAAATGTTTTACAGTATGGCACCCTCATACCGTTCACCTTAAAAGGGTACTTTTTTTTAGCAAGACCCCACCTGATTCACATAAGATTTAGTATTATTTATGGACAAATCACGCTTGTCCATAAATGCGTGAAATGCATCTAGCAGGGTTTGAAGCCCCTTTGGGGTGCGTGTCAGGAGGACTGCGTTGTCCGCATACAAGAGGACGGGCAGACCTCTCCTTCCCACATACGGGTAATCAGCCCCTGTTTCCAACAACACACCTTCCAGGTCATTAATGTATAAGTTAAAAAGGAACGGGGCCAATAAACACCCCTGCCTGACCCCCCTTTCAATATCAACATTTGTTGATACCTTTAGGTCGTTGGAATACCTGACATTTGCCTTGGTGTCCCTGTGAAGATCCCTCAGGAAGTCCACCAGGCTACGCTCCACCCCCATTGCCTCCATGGACCCCCACAGACCCCCTCGATTCGCACAATCAAATGCGGATGAGTGGTTCATGAAGGCCATAAAAACGGAGCCCGTGCGAGCCTTGGTGTACTTCCCTATGATCATATAGAGATTTAAACACTGGGCCATGGTGGAGTGGCCTGGGCGAAAACCGTACTGTATATCAGAGATAATCTTATTCTCCTCTGTCCAGGTACACAGTCTCTTAAGGATTGCCCCCCCCCCCAATGACCTTGACAACAGAATCAATAAACGAGATTGGCCTGTAATTCTTTGTAGAGTTACGATCCCCTTTTTTATGTACCGGGACAATCGTGGAAACACCCCATGAAACTGGGCATCCTCCTCTAGCGGGCGCGTTACCCATGGCAGTCAGGATCCCCGCCCAAAAGGTAGGTTCAGATTTGAAAAGATCCGGGGGGATGCCATCTGGGCCTGGTGCCTTCTTGTTAGTCAAATTTGCGATACCCTCCCTGAATTCATGCTCTGCGAAAACCACCAATTCATTTCCCGTTTGCCCTGACGGTATATAAGACTTACCGGGTGTGTTTTTGAAGATACCTTCAAAATAGGACACCCATTCATCCTCAGTAATATTGGAGCACACCTCACCGACCCCTTCCAATAAAAAAGGTGATCGGTTTATTGTGCTCCAAAATCTGGAACTGTTAGCCAGAGTTACGGGGTCTAGGAGTTCCCTCCACAATGCTTCCTTTATTTCCGACTTGCGCTTGGCTAGGGCAATTTTATAGTTTTTCCTAAGGGTGCAAATCAAAGCCCTATCCCTTGGTATCTTTTTTAGCCCGGCCTTGAGGTCTCTTGCTGCTTTGGAACAGGTATGACAGAACCACTAAGGTCCACTGGGCAAACTCTTTCTCCCTTGTGCGAGTAACATGCCCCCTTTTGTAGCCGAGATTTCTTCAAAAGATTTTAAAATACACAGAGGAGTTGATTCCTGGTTGAGGCAACAGGAAAATTCTGCCTCACATTCTACTTTGAGTGACACATGAAAAATGGACGGGATGATCTGTTTCCATTTAATCCGCCGCCCTCCATCGGTGGTTTGGAGGTCATTACTACCTATCACTCTATCTTTTATTTTCAATGTACTCCCACCTAGAGTCACACAGACAGGGTTGTGATCACTATGTGAACTTGGGATAATGGAAAAGCCCTTCAGAAGAGGTGCTATAGATCTGGATAGTAGTATGTGGTCTATAAAGGTTCCACTGCCACGCCCCTTAAATGTAAGATCCCTTAATTTACAGTGAGGGGAGACAAAATTCACTGCCAGGGCTAGATCCTGCTCAGCGAGCATGTCATTCAATTCTCCTCCCTGCATGGTGTGCTCAAAGTGGAGGCCCAAAATTAGAGGGCAACTCAAGAGCCCCATGGTATGTAACATGGGGTCACCACATAGGTGGATATTAAAATCTCCTAATAGAAGCAGGTTATTCTTGTGAGAGCCCCCTTCCTGATTAACAAAACTATTCAAATCTAAGATCCTATTTCCTTTTTCTCTATAAATGGAATTATAGAAGTTTAACACCAGGAGGGAGCCAGCCTTGTTACCCAAGGAGATAGCCTGGATATTGCTGTTGGCAGTTGGAATATTCCTAATGCTGCATTGAAGAGCCAACGATGCAAAAATGGCAAGACCACCCTTAGCTCTTCCACTAGTACCTCTGGTTGCTGGAACATAAAAAGCTCGGTACCGCTCCAACGAAATGTCACAATTTACTAGCCACGTTTCTTGTAGACAGATAAGCGTAAATTTGCTAACGAATTGTACCCATAAAGGGTCCATAACTTTACGCGCTAACCCTACCACGTTCCATGAGAGAACATTGTGGGGTGAATAATTCTTGTATACCCCCTGCGAGTCATCTCCCAAAGAAACGGGCAAAGCTACTTCAAGGCAAATATCATCACTAGACCCCTCTGATAAATTATAATCGGGTTTATCCTATTCAGCCATCGGAGATGCGGGCTCAAGCATGGGAATGGCTGCTAAACTGCTAAATGTTGGTGAGGGATCTTTGATATAACAGAAATGATCTTGTTGATCCCCACCCAGTCAATCACAGTCATTGAGCCCGGAAAGTACCGCATAGCGGTTTTGAGCCTCAAATGGCGACGGAGGTCCATAACCGCCCCAAATAGGCTCCCTTGATAAAATTGACCGTGGCAAGCCTAGCCTCTTTTGCCCTCTACGACAGTGTGTCCAATCACTATATTCCCCAATTCTATTGTCTAATCTATTTTTAACATTTCCCCTATAGAAAAAACCCAAGGGCAAAATCTCTATTCCCTGTCCTCTATGCTCCCTGCCTTCCCTCTCGTCTCTGAAAACCCTTTCTGCTATTGCTGGATCGTTAAAATTAACCACAATGCAGTCTCCATTTCTTGTTTTCTGTGTACTGCCTATCCAGGAAACACGGCGGGACATAATAACATTACGCCCCGCCGTGTAACGCATCCTCGTGTTGTTCCATTGTAACCAATGGGTGGCCTTATTCATTAGCTGATCGTAATCCTCCTTGGTTCCCTCAGGCAAGGGTGGTACATTAGCAAGAACCAGCACCAATGGTGTCGATTCCGGAGGTAGATCAATAACCGGGAATTTTTCCATGGAGGGTACAACTGAGGGTCTTATTTCCGCAGGCTGAGGAGTTGGCCACATTTTTCTTGCTGGCTGTTCTGAGTTCCCAGCCACTACATTAGATTTGCCAGGGCCCCAGTGTTTCTTGGATCTAACATTGCTTGTTCCAGGCTCCTTTTCTGAGTTGACCCCTTGCTCTGCATCTAAAGTATTCGATTCCTGATGTAATGCTGGGAGAGGAGTTATGGTCTGGGTAGGAAAAGATAGCGAAGTGCCCCCCTTATGTGAGTTAGCAGTAAGACTTTCCAACAACTGGGTATTTTCACTAGCCACCAATTGTAGCTTCCCTAAATCCTGGTTTCTTATCTTCAGCCTTTCTATAAGAGGAAGCATAAAAGATTTAAGCAGCTGTTCAATTTGGGGCATAAAACCTGCTGCCTCACTGGGCCCCGATATGGTACACACAGAAGGAAGTAGTGTGGCTTTGGAAGTTGCCTTAGGGGCCACTTGCCTCGGTGCAAGGGAAGTGTTAATAGTCTTATTATTGGGGGCAGGAATTACTTTCGCTGGTTTATTTATTATTTTGGGGATTTTAGATCTTTTCCCCATATGTCTACCACCTCCCCTTTTTCTTTTCCCTGATTGGGTAATATTTGGGGCCATTAGGTTCTGGTTCGCCGCAACAGGCATTTTCTTGGTGGTTAAAGTTATTGGATGGTGTTCCTCTGGAGATGAAATGCTAACAGAAGAGTCATTTATAATAAAGTTACACCCATTAGAGTCTGAGCATGTTTCCCTTGAACTGAGCCCGCTTATTCCAGTAGGAAACGACTTTTCTGGTGTCCTGACATTTTGAATTTTCACCAAAGAGGACCATTTTGTCCCCAAAAGTTCCAAGGATAGCCTTTTTTCTGTGAGGGCAATTTCGCGCTTCAATACTACAGCCGCTCTCGTAATGAAGTTATCCAAAGTCCCTGTTACACTGCCTCCTGTTATACTATGCATTGACTTCCTACCCTTCCCTGGTAAATGGGACATAATCACAGAGAATGATGGTAAATTTATCAATCAGATCAAAAGCAAATACATAAAACACAATATAGTCCCAGTCACCTGAGAATCACAATACTGAACTGCATACGTTAGTGGGGTGGCCCAGCCCGGCCTTGTGCGGCCTGTGATGGCCTAGGACGGTCCCGCCCTTGTCCCGGGCTTAACCCGGCGCCGCCGGCGCGTGTCCCGTGACGCGGAGGAAGTGCCGGTGTTTTGAGCGCCTCTGGGCGCGGAAGTGGGGGGGCGGGGGAAGAACCCGCACAGGCTGCTGGAGGCTGTAGTCCCCCTTCTCGGCAGCCGCTGATGGACTTGTGGGTGGCAGTGAGGGGGACGAGCAGCCAAGGAAGACGAGGGTCCCGCAGTGGCAGTGAGCGTTTTAACTGTGCCTCTATAAGTAGGACGAACCGCTCTGCTGTCTCATGCGGTACAGCCCCTCGATGCTAGTGAAGGGCTTGACCCGGGCGGGCCAATCTACAGTGTAAAGCCGTTCGTCATGGCTTCGAAAGGGCTCATCTACAAAGGCCCCGACTGTTTGGGAAAAACGTTGAAACTCAACACTCTGTGAGCGAAGGTGGCTGCGTGGCTGCGTGAATGATGCTCTTAGCCTGCTGGTATCCAAAAACCGTCATGGCCACTGCGACACACATATGCCCCACATTTCACCGTTCGACACCGCCGTATGTGAAAGAGGGCCCACCATGTGCCGGTGGAAGCTCTTGGGCCAAGGTCTGGAAGGCTCCTGAGATCAATGCTGGCTACCGTGACACAGACTCACAGCGCCCAGCCTGTGGCCCAGTACCGTGGAGTGCTCTGCATACTACTAACAGAGTAGTCCAACAGGTCCCAAAAGTGGAATGGTGTCTTGATCCCACAATGGACGATGTTAGAACTGCATCTGAGAGTGTAGATGTAGGTACTCCCTTCGACCAGGTGCAACCAAGTCTAGGTCCCAACAGTGGAACGATGTCTTGATCCCACAATGGACGATGTTAGAACTGCATCTGAGAGTGGAGATGAAGGTACTCCCTTCGACCAGGTGCAACCAACTCTAGGTCCCAACAGTGGAACGGTGTCTTGATCCCACAATGGACGATGTCCGATATTACCTGCTGCTTGGTTTTCACACAACATCCTCCGTGCATCACACTCTCTGCTTCCGTAGCTAACTGCTGCACATGATTATTGGGCTTGGCCGACTGTAGTCGCTGGACTACACCCCAGTACAGCAGGTCCGAAGAGTGATACGGGGTCTTGATTCTATGATTGAGGATGTCAGAATTTAAAGTCTGTGATGATTTCTGTATACCCCCTCCGATCAGGTGCAACCAACTCCGTGCTTCCGAATCCAACGGCATGTGGCTGTGAGGCAATAATGACCACTGCCTCTGGCCCACACTGCGGTCAGCAGGGCTCACAATTCAGATCGAGTGGTGATTGTTTATTACAGAGAGCCAGTACGCAACTAACTACAAAGCCAATTGAAATATACACAATGTCATTTTAGTAAACTTGCTTGTAGAACTTTTTTTAGATGAGGTATAAGTTTACTACAATGACCAAATTCTTCTTGGTAGTGAAAAAGAACACTAATTAACAGTCTACACTGTGGACAGCAGAGATCGCAATTCGAGTTGTTTGGATTAATTTAATGCAGAGTTTTCTGTAATTTATGTTGTTGTATTTTGTGAAGAGGAAGTGAGAAAAGTATTTATGGATGTCTGTGCTGACTACTGCCTTCAATTTATACTGCAGACAGCAGTGTTCTGAATTCAGATCGAGTCACTATTGTAGATGACGTAGTCTTGTAGGCAAAAGACATTGCTCAAGTGCGCTTTGTCCACACCACGCATATGCATCATCGCAGGCTCCTCACACGCTTTTTGTTACTTCGTGTATTACAAACTGGGCAGCTCAAGTCAACACCACGTGGCTGTGGGCCCTTGCTGACCGCTCTCTCTGGTCTACACTGCAGACAGCAGTCTTCATAATTCAGATCGAGACGCTATTGCAGATGATGCAGTCCTGTACACAACAGGCATTGCTCCTAGTACGGACTGCCCGAGCATGCATCATCGCTGGCTGTGTACATGCTGAATGCTTTTGATGTGGCTATCTGAGTGCACTAGAACTGATGGACCCTTTATGATACAATCTTTTTGTGTATTAATTCAGATCTACTCCCTGTATCTCAGTATACCACAAGTTATGGTTCTTTTACGATAAAATCTTGTGTGTATTATTTAACATCTACTGTCTCTACCTTACTGCACCCCAAACTATTGGCCCTTTTATTATTGAATCTCTGTGTGTGATCCAATGATTACTGTTGTAGTTGATGCTAGCAGCAACCATTCCCTGAGGGCTGGTTTACACTCACCCCACACGCATCAAGCACAGGTGTCACTGGATATGTGACCCTGGTAATAAAAAGGAGTCGAGCGCACGTGCCAGTACTGAGGTTCTGAAAATCTGGATTCGTATAATTATTCTGGACTTGAGAATTAAAACTTCGTCGAAACATGACGAATTTGGTATCAAAAGACCGAGAATGACGAGTACATCATGTGCATATATTTTCAGCATATTCGAGCGACGATTACACCTCGAAATCGTCACTTACATTCTGAACCCTTGGCTCCCATTTATATGTTGCCCTTTACATAGGCCTTAATCCAGTTGAATTTGATTCCACAAGGACACGTACTCCTTAATCGACTTTTCCCTGACCTCAGTACAAGTTGGAACCATTGCCCCAGGCCGAACTCGTTAGGTCAGTTCCCTCCCAGTGGCCGAGCAAGATAGCATCTAGGCTCAACAAACCATAAAACCATTTCAGCGCGCACACCTGCCATATCTCGCTCACATCTATCTCCACTCTTTTGCTTCACTTACTTTATGGTGGGGAGGTGCCCGTTTTTAATAGGGGTCCAGTGATATCTGATGAAATGTTGGGCCTTGCCAAATGATTTGTTGTAGGCAGCACGAAGTGAAATATGGACATGTCATCATGACTCTGCTTTCTCTTTGTCTTAAAAGTACGTTAACAATTTACTTTACAACCAAGAATGTTTTGCCCGAGGCCCAAAATTGTGTATAAGAAGAGAAGCCTGACTTTGTAAAAGTGTGCAGTCTCCTGAGAATATACCCGTATTGTACTTCTAGGACACCTGTTACCTTGGTTGCAGCCAATAAACTAATCCTTGACTTCACCTAGAAGACTCCGAGTTTCTGTAGGTCTGGATCAGGAAGAACCCGAGGTCTCTGGGTGTTGATTCCCTGGCACCGCTGGGTTACCGGTTCTGTGCCGGTTCTTAAAAACCCAGTACCTCAGTTGGCGCCCAACGTTTGGGGCGATTCCAGTGGTACCAGTCAGCCAGAAGATCGTGAGGAGCTTCGTGTGGAAATTCCGGAGGACGGCCAACCACCTCATCGACCCCTGCATGTCGACGTGGTCCGAAGGTCTTTGCTGCGAGGTTCCCCGCTTCCCGACGGCTACAAGGACTGCTGCCCTGGCTATCGCCCTGATTTGGACCCTTGAAGTTTTTGGTAGAGCGAAACACTGAGACGAGTCTTCTGGTGATGTCATCGATATTTCAGTTAAGTATAAGTGGAGCGTCTCCGAGTCCTTAGTTGGACTTACTTTTGAGTATCTTTGGATACAAAGTTTTGTATTGGTACTTGCAAGCACCAAAACCGAAGGACTCGTGTATTCACGAGAAATATCATAATCGATAATCCTTTGAAGTTTGGAACTAGACTAGAGAGCGAAGATGCCTAGTCTTAGACTTGGGAATTTGTTTTGTCTTGGTGGTAATAATAGGGACTCCCGATTGGAGGACTCATGTCCGGTTCCTCCAGTTGGAACTCCGACTTACGAACTGTATGTAAAACATGGGGTAGGCCCCATCACCTACAACGAAGTATGGATTAAATACACTAGGAAAGATGGTGTTCTAAAATGGCCCCAATATGGTAGCTTTGATTCTGAAATCTTAGACAACCTTGAAGTTAAACTCTTCAAAAAGAAAGCCCGGCCGGCGATGTTTGACTCTTTCCGCTTATGGCGTAAAGAAGCCAAACAAAAAGAAATTAAATTAGCTAAGAAAAATAAGAGAGAAGGGGGACTATCAGTAATGCAAGCTGCTGTGCAGTTTAAAGATAATAAAGAAGAGCAGATGAATGAGCAGTTGCACAGGCAACGTAAAATGGCAATAGATAAGTGTTATCCAGTTTTGCCGTCTCTTCAGCAAGAGGCAGCAAAAGAGCGTGAAAAAGACCCATTAATGTCGCATTTACTAAATTCACCACCCCCCTATGCGCAGAATGCCACAGCACCCCCGCAACCTTTAGTTGCGCAAACTACGCCTCCTGCTCCTCAACAGCACCCACCAGCTGTTCTTCAGCTGGCTCCTACTTCTTCGGTGCAGCCTCCTCCAGGCCCACCGACCACTTCTGTTTCACCTGTGTTTTCTACAATTTTGCCTACTGTACTTTTTACGCCTCCTAATGCTCCCTCTACGATTTTGCCTAGTGCCCCCTCTATTTCCCCTGATACCTCTTCTGCTATCTCTACCCCCGCCTTATCTCACCCCGTTTTTCCATCTGTTTGTCCTTCAGTTTCACCTTCCATTCGGCAGAAAATGGCCAGCACTGTTACTAACCTTCTTTTACCTCTTTTCGGGTCGCCTACTACGACCCCTAACATGGGAAGAAGACAGTTGCGAAGTCAACTACCTGATTACCAAGAGAGAGATTCACTGAATGGTTTAGCTCGGAAATGGGTCATGGACACTGTAAAATATGATGTACAGTCTGTCATGGAAGTCTTCCATCAATGGGAAACAGCGACACAGAGATATGTTTTCGAACAGATGTGTGTTTTCCTTTGCGAGGATTTAGAAGACAATGATCAGGAATGCATCCCACGAGAAATGTGTCGTGTACGATTTAGGTTCGGAGAGGGTATGATTGTAGGTCCAGATGTGGAGAAAGCAGTTGAAATGTTGTTATCATATCGGAGTAAGGGAAGCAGTTCTGGGTCACCATCTGAATCTAATACATCCAGTAGGAAAAAGGTGCGACAATACCCTATGAGAGAAGTTCCCCCACAATGGAGAGAGGGTAACACGACTGCTGTCCCACCTATTCTGCCACACTTTCAGCGTGTATGGGTACATGTCCCATGGAAGCGAGCTGAAGTTTTAGCACTCAAACAAACATTACCAGATCCGCGTAAAAATCCTGGAGGGTACTATAAAGAGTTGTCACAAACTGCTGGGTCATGTATAATGAATCTAGCCGATATCGATATGTTATTTGGGAATGTTGTTCCACAGCCTTTATGGGGTAAAATTCGTCATATAGATCATGACCAGGAATTAGGTGACACATGGGCTAATATTACTGCTGCAGATGCCCGACAAGTTGGTGGTGCCAAGCCTGAGCCTTTGATAGCAGAACTCCCTGGTAAAATAGTAGATTACATGAAAACGATAATGCCTGCAATACGCGTAAATTGGGATAAGTTGTCTGCATGCAAGCAAAAGAAAGAAGAAACTGTTTCAGATTTCTTCACCAGATTTGAAGAAACATTCATTGACCACAGCGGTCAAGATATGACCACAGAAGGTGGTCAGAGATTGTTTGTCGATAAATTCGTGCACAATCTGCTTCCAGAATTGTGTAAAAAATTAAAAGATTCAGAAAGTTCTTGGGCAGTCTCGTCTTCAGCCCAGATATTGGCCACTGCGCAATATTACGAGAATAGAGACAAAGATGAGAAAGATAAAGTAGAAAAGAAAACTAGAGAACTAAAAACGAAGGTTTTGCTACAGCAAGCCTATCCGCCACGTGGTGGTGGTAATCAAAATAATAATGGTCAGAATCACTACCAAAATACTTTTCAGCAGCCTCAACAGTATCAGAGAAACTCGCAAAGATTTGAGTATACTCAACCCCGTGTATTTGTAGGCCCCAACCAGTGTTTATATTGCAAACAAGAGGGTCATTACAAGTATAATTGTCCTGTTCTATCACAACGTGCAAATGGAGTTTCTGGTGTAAGAGGTCGTGGCAGTCAGCAAGCACCTAGAGGTAGAGGGCGTGGAAACGCCCCACAGGACACACGTCCCCTTCCACCACAAAACTCTATGAACAGGTTTGACCAGCAAAATAACGTATCTGACAGGACTGCTCAATACTATGTTGATGACTATTACACAGAAAATGAGCAGTGGGAGAATAATGATTGCTAGGACAGCCATAGACAAAGAGAGGGAGTTGTTTCAGTTCCAGTAGATCAGAGTGGACCTTACGTTGAGGTGATTACATCAGGTGTGTCAGAACCTTTTCTGTTGGATACTGGTGCTACAAAGAGTTCTATTATGCACTCCAAACTCCCTGGCGCACCTTTGTCTGGCGAAATGAACATTTCTGTAGGTTTTTCTGGCGCCCCAGTTAGAAATCCGATTTCTGAGCTTTATCTCTTTCTGTTGGTCCTTGTGAGTTCGAAGCACCCCTTATTCTGACAACAGGTTGTGGTGAAAATTTGCTAGGATTGGATTTGTTAAAAAGATTGTATGCGACTTTGTACTGTTCTCCTTCAGGAGTGCAACTTACTTTAGGTAAGAAAGTGGTTTCTCCCATGTATTTGTCGAGAGATGCACTTCCAGCAGAATTGTCATTTCTCCCGGATATTCTTTGGGCTACTGGTCCTAATGATGTTGGTCTTTTAGAAATTCCACCATATGTTGTAACATTGAAGTCGAATGTCAAAATGCCACGAATTCCCCAATACAGAATATCTAATGAGGGTGAAAAAGCTTTGCTAGCGATCGTTTACGAATTGATTGAAAAGGATGTGATTGAAGAAACACGAGGCAATGTTTGCAATAGTCCTATTCTGCCTGTTTTAAAAAGAACTGACCCTTCTCAGCCACCTGTGTACAGATTCGTGATTGATCTTCGAGAAGTAAATAAGATAGTTGTGCCACAATTCCCAGTTGTCCCCGACATTACCACTTTATTGACTATGATTCCAGCTTCTGCTTCATGGTTTTCAGTGATTGACCTAAAGAATGCTTTCTTCAGCATCCCAATTGCTGAGGAGAGCAGGGACATTTTTTCCTTCAGTTTAGGAGGTCGAACCTTCCGCTTTAAACGCGCTCCTCAAGGCTATTGTGAAAGCCCCTCAATATACAGTCAAGCTCTGAAAACTCAGCTTGACACGATTGCTTTGCCTAAAGGTGCCACTCTTGTACAGTATGTGGATGATTTGCTCATTGCTGCAGACACTGAGAAAATTTGTAAAAAGGCCACGTTGACATTATTGCGTCATCTGTGTGATCTGCATCACAAGGTGTCACTTTCCAAGCTTCAATATTGCCGACAAGAAGTGACCTACTTAGGTCACCTCTTATCGAAGGAGGGAAGGAAACTGACCCCAGAAAGAATTCAGGCAATAGCGAAATTGAGTGTGCCAAGAACACAGAGAGAAGTGCGTGCTTTCTTGGGCATTACATCGTACTGTAGACAGTGGATTCCAAATTTTTCGTTATTGGCCAAACCCTTGGTGGCATTAACGTGTAAAAATACACCCAATCCCATTCCTTGGTCTAAAGAGTGTCAGAAAAGTTTTCTCGAATTACGCACAGCATTATGTTCGGCTCCTGTGTTAGGTACCCCCAACTACAGTAAGCCTTTCACATTGTATGTCCACGAGAAGGAAGGCTGTGCATTGTCTGTGCTGACTCAGTTATTCGGAGGTAGACAGCGGCCATGCGCCTACTTTTCGTCAACTTTGGATCCGGTAGCACAAGCATTTCCAAGTTGTTTAAGGGCCACAGCAGCAGCAGCTGTTTCTATTCGACAGTCTGCTGGTCTAGTAATTAATAATACACTAATCGTGATGGTCCCGCATGCAGTAGACACATTGTTAAATAGGACCAAGACACAGCACTTAACTAGTGCTCGACTGTCCAGTTACGAATTGACACTGCTAGCGAGCCATGTGCATATAAAAAGGTGCAGTACTTTGAATCTAGCCACATTGTTACCAATTGCAGAGGAATCAGATGCTTTAGAACAGCACGATTGTTTCCTCACAACAGAGGAAGAGACAAAAGGGAGAGTGGATTTAGTTGACACTCCTCTTGCTGAATGTGATGGTACGTTATGGGTGAATGGTTCATGCTTTAAGCTCCCAAATGGTAACGTGACTACAGCATATGCTGTCACAACTTTGCACACAGTCGTTGAAACTGCGCGAATACCACATGGTTCAGCTCAAGCCGCAGAATTAGTCGCACTTACGAGAGCATGTGTGTTGTCTAAAGGAATGAGAGTGACTGTCTACACTGATAGTCAGTATGCGTTTGGAGTGGCTCACAGTTTTGGACGATTGTGGATAGAACGTGGGTTCCTGACTTCGCATGGAGCTAAGATTCAGCATGGTCAGTTGGTGAATGAGCTTCTTGAATCACTGACCTTGCCCCTGCAAATGGCGATTGTGAAATGCAGTGCTCACAAGAAGGTGACTGATGATGTAGGTCGTGGAAATGCGTTTGCTGATGAGACCGCTAAAGAAACGGCAAAGAATGTGATGAGCCGAATGTATGTTGCAGGCCCTGAAAGATGGACTGGTGAGGTCGGAATATGTGAGGACACGATAGAAAGTGTGAAGTCCATACAAGCTGAGGCCACAGAGAAAGAGTTGAGCACGTGGAGAGAGTACAGGAAGAATGGATGCAAATGGTTGTTGGGTTGAATTGACAGAGCATCAGAGATGGTTGTTACCCGATGCATATGTGCTTGCAGTGGTTACAATGGCTCATGGAATGGCTCATATCAGCGTGAAAGGGATTTGCGAGTTGTTGGCCCCAGTGTGGAAGAATTCAGGGATTCCCAAGTGTGCAGAGAATGTTGTCAAGAATTGCATGGTATGTCTGAAGCACAATCCTGGTAGGGGAACCCCAACTCCAGCTGGTCATTTTGCACCTCCTACGTATCCGTTCGAGGTTTTGCAGCTAGATTCCATACATATGGAGAGGTGCAACAACTTAAAATACGTGCTCGTTGTTGTTTGTGCCTTCTCAAGATGGGTAGAAGCCTATCCCCTAAAAGACAATACTGCCTTGTCCACAGCCAAAGCCCTTGTAAAAGAGTACTTCCCCAGGTTTGGAATGCCTAGAATGGTCTGGTCTGACAACGGAAGTCAATTTGTGGGTCGTGTGATGAAAAGAGTGTGTGAAGGGCTAGGCATTAGGCAGAAGTTCCACGCTGCAAATCACCCCCAATCAGCTGGATTAGTGGAATGTTACAATGGCACGCTTAAACTTAAATTGGCCAAAATCCAAGCGAGCACAGGTCTTAAATGGCCTGACGCTCTACCCTTAGCACTCCTATCCACCAGAATGACTGTGCACTCGCGAGTGAAACTCAGCCCTTACGAAATTGTCTTTGGCCGGCCAGCCAACATATGGGGAGTGCCTAGGCCCACGAAGTTCAGCGAGCTGCAACACCCTATTTTGCTTGATTACTTGTATGAATTGACTGCTAAATTGCGTGTTTTGCATCAACAGGTCCACAACACTCTGCATCCGGTCACTGAGACTCCAGGTCACTCCATTGTCCCTGGATCCTGGATACTCGTGCGAAACTTTCAAAGGACAAAGAACGACCAGCCCAGGTGGACCGGGCGGCACCTCGTCCTTCTTTCCACGAGGTCAGCAGTTCGAGTGGAGGGGAAGGCCAACTGGATCCACGTGGTCCATTGCAAGAGAATCCCTTCACCTCCGCCACATGACCAGTGGGTCCAGAAAGGTGCCACTGACTCAGAACTTACAACTGTGCCACGTGTCATACCTGTCAGCGATGACCGTGTAAAAGAAACTAACCCTGAATGTGAAAGCGAGAACATTTTTCAAGAAACTGTGCCACCATCACAACAATCGAACTCTTTGGAGCCTGAACTGCTGTTTCAGGACCAGTCAGTACCAGGGAAAAGACGCTACAATCTAAGACCGAGAAAAACAGACTGATAAAGTGATTCCTTTTTATAATTTGAGACCAAGGCCCATGGACAACTGAAATTATCCTTTTTCCCCCCAAGTACTATTTTTGAAAGTGCAGATCTCCCATCTAGGTAACTTGCTTATTTTTGTTTTTCGAACCGCCATCCGGGTTCCGCTGCTAGGGCAGCGGTTGATTAAAGTCTTTTGGGTGCAGCTGACGACGTTAGGTCGGTAGTTCTGGTTGGTCCAAGGGAGTTGCCCTAGACTGACGGAAGCATCCTTTAGCAGAGGCAACCTACCACCGCGGGCAGCACCTTAGAGAGGATGGAGTTTCCTGATGTGGAGAGACCTGCCAAAACAATGAACTTTAAGCAGAGACTGTGTAACAAGATGACAAAGAAAAGTTTTATAATATTGTGTATTTTTATGCTATCCAGCGTAATGATCTTTTTGATAAGTTATGTTTTATTCTCTTTCCATGTAACATTTGCGCCCACTGCATCACCCATACCTCCTCCTACTGTTTCCTCTCATTCTTTCCACCCTCTGCCTGACCACGAATCGAATAGAAGATTAGAGTTCATTAATAACTCCTTCGTTCAGTTATTACACCAACACCAGCTTGTAATGAACACAACTAACTGTTGGGTGTGCGGTCTCATGCCTCACACAACGGATAAAGGTATCCCCTATTTGGTCCTGTCATTTAGTCACAATGGTTCAGTATGGGCATATAGGACAATGTTCATATATGCACGAGAAATCCAACCCCTACGTTCTGTAAAAGACAACCTCAAGACTAGCGCCGTAGTCAAAGGTATAGTTGACATGATCAAGGAAGTAACTTCTTATGAAGATACTCCGGATGATGAGATACTTGCATATGTAGGTTGGAACGTGACCGGATATGGCACTACATTAAGTGAGAAACAGCAAGCCAAAAGATCGTCCCCTATCTGGATCGTACCCCATCAAGGTCACCTGTGTCTGCAAGGTATTGGCAAGAATCCCAGAGCTCAGCTAGGGAAGAGTATCTGTACAGAAACGTACGTTTTTGGATCTCAGACTTCCCCTGCGTTTTTAGCCGCTAAGGGTACTTATTTCATCTGCCATGATAGAGCCTATACATGGTTGCCCCCTGACTTCTCGGGCTCATGTTTTGTTTCATTCCTGTTGCCTCCCACCTACACAGCAGCAGCGGATTACCACCGGACAAGGGTAGTTAGAGGTGTTTTGAGTAAAGAAGACACTGCAGGTCAAGAATTTGGAGACTTTGCAAAGGGTTTTCTGCCGTTCTGGGGATCCATGGCTAACAGTAGAAACATAAGGCAATTAACAAGGGTAGTTGAGTCCACCGTGACCGAAACTGCTGGTGCCCTTAGTAACTTGACTGCTGAGCTCCAGTCGGATCGACTTATGACCCTTCATAACCGGGTCGCTTTGGATGTTATACTTGCAGACCGAGGTGGAGTATGCAAATTGATCCAATCTAGTTGTTGCATTTTCATCCCAGATAATGCTCCAACAGTGTACAGGGCCATCTCCAAACTACATAAGATTTCCGAATCTATTCATGTGGATAAAGGAGATTGGTCGCTAATGGGATGGTTCTGGGAACTGATATCTGCCTGGGGATGGAAAATTCTGATGGTCATTGGGATGCTCTTAGCCATTCTTTTCCTGTTCTGTCTATGCATACAGTGTGCTCCTGCAATATGTGGCCTCTGTGTTACATCATGTGTAAGGAAACCTGTGTCAAGAGATGAACTAAGTACTAGAATGATGTTACAGCAACATCTCAATGACTTTAGGAATATAGATCTGGACTCAGACTAACATGAGGATAGATTAATTGCCTATGTAAGGGCAAAAGAAGGGATTGAGGTTCTGAAAATCTGGATTCGTATAATTATTCTGGACTCGAGAATTAAAACTTCGTCGAAACATGACGAATTTGGTATCAAAAGACCGAGAATGACGAGTACACCATGTGCATATATTTTCAGCATATTCGAGCGACGATTTTACCTCGAAATCGTCACTTACATTCTGAACCCTTGGCTCCCATTTATATGTTGCCCTTTACATAGGCCTTAATCCAGTTGAATTTGATTCCACAAGGACACGTACTCCTTAATCGACTTTTCCCTGACCTCAGTACAAGTTGGAACCATTGCCCCAGGCCGAACTCGTTAGGTCAGTTCCCTCCCAGTGGCCGAGCAAGATAGCATCTAGGCTCAACAAACCATAAAACCATTTCAGCGCGCACACCTGCCATATCTCGCTCACATCTATCTCCACTCTTTTGCTTCACTTACTTTATGGTGGGGAGGTGCTCCTCACACGCTTTTTGTTACTTCGTGTATTACAAACTGGGCAGCTCAAGTCAACACCACGAGGCTGTGGGCCCTTGCTGACCGCTCTCTCTGGTCTACACTGCAGACAGCAGTCTTCATAATTCAGATCGAGACGCTATTGCAGATGATGCAGTCCTGTACACAACAGGCATTGCTCCTAGTACGGACTGCCCGAGCATGCATCATCGCTGGCTGTGTACATGCTGAATGCTTTTGATGTGGCTATCTGAGTGCACTAGAACTGATGGACCCTTTATGATACAATCTTTTTGTGTATTAATTCAGATCTACTCCCTGTATCTCAGTATACCACAAGTTATGGTTCTTTTACGATAAAATCTTGTGTGTATTATTTCACATCTACTGTCTCTACCTTACTGCACCCCAAACTATTGGCCCTTTTATTATTGAATCTCTGTGTGTGATCCAATGATTACTGTTGTAGTTGATGCTAGCAGCAACCATTCCCTGAGGGCTGGTTTACACTCACCCCACACGCATCAAGCACAGGTGTCACTGGATATGTGACCCTGGTAATAAAAAGGAGTCGAGCGCACGTGCCAGTACTGAGGTTCTGAAAATCTGGATTCGTATAATTATTCTGGACTCGAGAATTAAAACTATTTTCAGCATATTCGAGCGACGATTTCACCTCGAAATCGTCACTTACATTCTGAACCCTTGGCTCCCATTTATATGTTGCCCTTTACATAGGCCTTAATCCAGTTGAATTTGATTCCACAAGGACACGTACTCCTTAATCGACTTTTCCCTGACCTCAGTACAAGTTGGAACCATTGCCCCAGGCCGAACTCGTTAGGTCAGTTCCCTCCCAGTGGCCGAGCAAGATAGCATCTAGGCTCAACAAACCATAAAACCATTTCAGCGCGCACACCTGCCATATCTCGCTCACATCTATCTCCACTCTTTTGCTTCACTTACTTTATGGTGGGGAGGTGCCCGTTTTTATTAGGGGTCCAGTGATATCTGATGAAATGTTGGGCCTTGCCGAATGATTTGTTGTAGGCAGCACGAAGTGAAATATGGACATGTCATCATGACTCTGCTTTCTCTTTGTCTTAAAAGTACGTTAACAATTTACTTTACAACCAAGAATGTTTTGCCCGAGGCCCAAAATTGTGTATAAGAAGAGAAGCCTGACTTTGTAAAAGTGTGCAGTCTCCTGAGAATATACCCGTATTGTACTTCTAGGACACCTGTTACCTTGGTTGCAGCCAATAAACTAATCCTTGACTTCACCTAGAAGACTCCGAGTTTCTGTAGGTCTGGATCAGGAAGAACCCGAGGTCTCTGGGTGTTGATTCCCTGGCACCGCTGGGTTACCGGTTCTGTGCCGGTTCTTAAAAACCCAGTACCTCAGTACCCACTTCCACTATGTATCTGTGTCCGTGTGTTCATTCTCTATGCATGATACTGCCCTGGGCCGTACCACATTACATTGTGCTGTGGACAGGGTATGCAACCATGTTACCTCTGGAAGTGGGGAAAACTTTGGTTATGTAACTTTTAGGTGCATGGCTATCACAGGTGGAAGGCTACTTTACAGACCATGAATATTGATGAAGATGAAGGTTGCATGTTGTGTGTAGTGTAAGATATGTGTACATAGCAAAAAGTTTTCAAAAAAGCTCTCTAAGCAGAAGAGGTGTGTCTCATCAAATGCTGTAGAGAGAATGAATAAAATGGGTGGCGTTCTCCAACTGCTACAATGGGAAATGTTATGAACTAATCAAATGCTTTTTTTTAAGGTCACATGGCAATCGCACACCCAGCGCGCAAGGAGAATGCACCCGACGGGATTTTGAGAAAATATATTTACCATAATATAAGTTTATTACAGTTAGAAATATATAAAAGTTTAAAATATTTTAGATTATCGCTTGCTCTCATATACACTTTAAAGTTATTTAGATATAGTTTTGAGACATAAAAGAGTAGCACACTGTCAGCGTTTAGGACTTATTTCTTAAAAGAAAGGAAAAACTGATTTCAACTGCATTAGGAGCGTGTTTACAGCAGTCAATAAATGGTTGACCGGTCATGTTTAAGAGTGTGTCGTACTGTGCTATGAAGCCCCGCTGGGTGGAGTCAATGCTACATAAGATATTACATAAATAAATATAAGGGGGCTTTTAACTTTGTTATTTTGTACAGAGGTGGGGGTCTGTCCTTTAACTGAAGACCCAATAAGAGATGGTAGCTAACACTTGTTTGAAGAGGTGATCCCTTTCACTGTACCTATTTATCTCTCTTATAACAAGAGCCTGGTCCCGCTGTCCCCAAGCTAACCCCTCCAGCCACCTTTTCAGTTCTCTTATCTGATTCTCATGCGCATGCGAGAGTCTGGACAGATCAGGCAAAAGAAAATGCAAATGCAGGCAGGCAATCATATGAAAAATAAGCATTTACAAATGCAATAGGAATCGAATTACGTGAGTCCTATTGCATTGTAAACAAAAATGCGGGCACCGAAGAAGGCAGGAATGGGAGTGGGTGGGGGGTGGTGGTGGTCAGAGAAGTCAGGACTTTGGGAGGGAACAGGGGAGGCAGGGGAACAAAAGAGTTGCTGAAGTAAAGGGGTTGATAGCCATGAAAGGATTAAAATAATGTCATGGCAGTAAGAAGGCGGGACTAATACACCGGCAACCAGCCAATCAAAAGCATGGGCAGAAAGTGGGCGGAGCTTTCCCCACAAGACTCTATACAGCATCTCTTGCCAAGACAGCGCATGCGCTGCCTAGACGAAACCTAAAAATGCGGGAATGGCGTACCCGGCGCAACACCATATGTCTATGATGTAACACAGGGCCTGGTACCTCGCACCCGTCGCATACCAAACTAGCAGCTGGCGCGACCTCATACATATATGATGTTAGGCGGGATGCGGTGCCCACAACCCGTCGGATACGAAAAGCGCATCCTTTACGAGTTTAGCAATGTGGATAGAATTTGCGTGCTGATGGAGCTGGGTACACTACCGGTAAGGGACTCCAGTTTTCCCCAAAATAAAAAGATACACATACATTTTTTTGAAGATATAAAACATTACATAATTTAAAAAAAAAAAAAAAAGGATAATAGAGTTCCAAAATATTTTTCAAAAATAGAAACAAATATAGGTTTTATAAATATTAAAATATGAAATTAACATTTAAAAAACCTTTGAAATTCACTGAAAAAAAACATAGGTTTCAAGGACGTTATAGTTAGTTGGACATTTGACACATATAAAACCAGAGAAATTCGCCCATTATAGTTAGTTAAGCTAACTATAACTCGCGCGCTCACAATGCACTGCTGATGACGTCACATATTACATCACACATGACATGGTCAGTGACATCACTGATGACATCTCAAATGACATCACTGATGACATCACTGATGACTTCATCCACGTGATAATCTGATCCACATACTGATGCCCTAATATAAACTTTGATACACGCACTCTAAAATACAGATTACTATTTTTTGAAACCATACACACAACAATGTCAGATACTACATACCAGTCACTACTTTCTAGGTCTACACACACACATCCAGTCACTTCTACATGCAGTTACTCATTAATACAGTACTATAATATGCACTCATACACCTATACATACAGTCATACTCCGCCACTCATACATAAAGTTCCTCACACACCTGGTCAGTCATGCAAAGAATCAATCACATTCCCATTTACTCATGTATACAGTTATACACACCAACTCCGTTATTTATACACACACCACATCACTTATTTATGCAGATACTAACACATACTTAGGGGCCCATTATGATGTCGGGCGGATTGCCCCCGCCAGGCTGGTGGTAGCCACCGCCAGCCTGGCGGGGGCAATCCGCTCGACATCCACACACGTTTCCCCCCCGCCATATTAGTATGGCGGGGGGGACCTCGGCGGACGGAAAGACCATCCGCCGCTTTTCCGCCCCGGTCGCCTTGCGGCCGGGGCGGAGAAGGAATAATATGGTGGCGGTGTCTATCAGACACCGCCAGCCATATTATGATGGGCGTCTTTAGGTGCCTTTCCGCGGCGGCGATGCCGCCATAGAAAGGCATGCGGTCCTCACTCTGGGGGCCCCCTGCGAGCCCCCAGAGTGAAGGAGAGGTGGGGGGTGCACACAGGGGGTACCTGTGGTACCCCCCTTCATTTGCATTAACAAAGCGGCAAGCACCGCGCGGTGCCTGCCGCTTTGTTTATGCCAATGCATCAATGCATTTTTAGCATTGTGGCGGGCGGTGCAGAGAGCCCCCCCACGGACCCCCGCTCTTATGGCAGGCGGTCCCGAATTCCGACAGGATGGCGGGCGGACAAAGTCCACCCGTCATCCTAATGAGCCCCCAAGTTTCTTATACAACGACTGATACAAACAGACACTCATTTATACACAAACTCTTCAAATATCTGACTCACGTTTCGTCATTTATATACTCCAACACTCACATATACTGCATTAAAACATATGTAGTTACTCACATATACTTTTCTGTGAAAGTTGGCCTATACATCGGGTTATGTGTGTGTTTCCTAAATGCTATCACACATTGTTACTTAATAGATTGAAAAACACAGTGATATGTGAATTTATAAAACTTCTTTTTAATTGTCTTTTTTTCTTTTTTCTCACAAATACTGTATTGTTTTTTTCCTTTTTTTTGACAATTTGTACACTTTTTTTTTAACAATAATTCATAAAAATTCTAAACATAAATATGCACCTAATCACAATAGTTTATGATACATGTTCTAGTACATATGTCAACAATTGATTTTCTTCGCCAAATACAAAACCGAATCCGAATCCTACGCGTTTCGGTGAGTGGCCTTCATCAGGAGTTCTGTATTTTCAATTGATGTTTAGATACTTAAGCGTCTTGTAAATGTTTATACGCCGTATCTAAATGTTGGCAGTAAATAGGTCCTGGATAAGGTTAAAATCTGTTGTTTGATATCGTCTGACATAAATTGTGTAGCTCAAGTTCACGTCACGGTTGATTTAGTGTGGAGTGGGGTACTCCCGTGACACTGGGTTCTGTCAGGTGGTATTGAATATTGTAGGTTCTGTGTTCGTTTTCAAGGGCTAAGATGGACGGTTATATGTGGATCATCGGCACAGCAGGAATTGCTGAAAAATTCGGCAGCCTGTGATTGTCCCTTCTTAAAAGCTTTAGGGGATGTCTGTAGTTTTTCTTGCTGGTACAACAATAATCGATGGTAATGATGAAATCTTAAAACTGAGTCGCTGCGAGGTCCCGTCTTGCCCGTGCCCGTGCCGCTGAGACATTCATTCACTCACCAACACACCCATACACACACTAACTCACCCATACAGCCCTTCCCAGATGCACTTTTGAATCCATACAACCAGTGAATCACCCACTCAGACATCTATGTACAGTGTCACACCCCCCCCACCCACCCACACAGACACTCAGGCACCCGTACAAATACTCAGTGTTAGAACCCGGGGTCTCTGGTTGGCAGAGGTAAGTACCTTAGACCAAGTAGGGACCCTTGCTTCTAGTCAGGGCGAAGGAATAACCCTCTGAGATAACCCCTGCTCACCCTCTAGGTAGCATGGCGCGAGCAGTCTAGGCTAAACAGAGGCAATGTGGATAACATTTGCACTTAACACAACAATAATCCCCAATCCACCACAAACTGAGACCACACAGGTAAGTATATTTTATAAAAATATATAGCTTTATCTAGTTTCAGCATGTAAATGAAGCAGTTGCACGATAATCACTTCTTTAGACAACGTAGCATTTTATCTTACGGGTTGCACTTAATTCTTAATGGTTCTTGTAAATAGGCAGTTCTCATAATCAAAACAAAACAGTCTCAAGTCTCTCCAATCAGGGGTCTAAAAATATTGCCCCTGATTTCTATTCAATCCGCTCTCAAAGCGAGCAGTTTAAGCAATGCCCATGCTCAGTTATTCACAGCCAGCCTTCATAGGCACTTATCCCCCCAAGCGCGGCGACCGCGCCTCACCCGGTATCCTGGGGACTTCTTTTCGGCTTGTGCGAGGCTGCCACGTGCGCCGGATGGCCTCAGGCCCCTCGCGCCTAGAAGAGCACACTCGCTCCTGGCCCCGGCCGGTCCCCTGGTGCTCTCCCGCCCGCTCTCGACAATCCAACGAGCGGCGGGGGATGCAGCACACCTCGGGGGACGACAGGCCCGGGGTGAGGAACACACGCGGACTCACTCCCTCGGCGAGGACGGGTCAGCCAGCTGCTCCGGCGGTCGGCTCCTCGCTGGGGGGAGTAATCAGATCGCGATTCCCTCGGCGGCTTCCAGGCTGCTCCACGCTGCGGCCAATCAGGTCGCGGCCCTCCGGTCGAGCCCCTTCAGTACCCGGGAGTCAGCCAATGGCAGAGCGGCTCCCGGGACAGTCAGGCAATGACGCTCCGCTACCTCGGCCAATCACGGCCCACCACCGATGATGACGCTGCGCTGCACGGGCCAATCCCGTCGCGGCGTTAGTGAGGGGGCTCGGCTCCCTCCACCAATGGGAGCGCGGCGCCTTCGTTCTTTGGCGCTTCAATTCCCCCTCGCAAGGAAATTCACGGAGGGTGTTTCTGGCCCCGGGCCGCATCGGTGATTCGGCGGCAAGACTCCCTTGGGGCCTGGGATCGCGGCAGGACGTCTCTGTGGCCCCCCAATCAGCAGGGGGGGATCCTAGTTACAGAACCACACCACGGTCCCTCCTCGCCCCTGGAATCTGTGCCGATGAGCACAGCGAGCTCCAGACAGCTGGCAATTGGGACACACGGGTTGGGGCCGCTCCTCACACGATCTTTCCGCAGTTTGTGGCAAAGCTTCAGGAACCTTTAGCCCTGGGTTCCAAGCAGGAGGCCAGCTCTTCTCAGGCCCTTGGAGATTCAAGTTGCAGACACAGCACACAGCAAGGTCTTGGCAGTTTCAAGCAGGCAGGGTCACAGCACACAGCAAAGCCCCTTTCTCCCCCTCAGCTTCCAGTCAAACAGCAGAACAGATCAGCCCTTAGAGCACACAGCAAGGCAGTCTTCCTTTAGTTCCCTAGCTGTCCTCCTTCCAGCAGAGGTTCCTTCTTGATTGTAGAATTTCAGAATCTGACTTCTGTAGTCAGGGGTCCTTTCCTTATACCCCTCAATGTCTTTGAAGTCCTTTGAAGTCTTTGTGCATGGAGGCCCTGGGTCCAGTCTAAACCAGTTCTGGGGGTTGCGGAGCACTGAGGTGTCTCTGGTTTTCGTCTTCCTGTCAGCTTCAGGGCCAGAGGTGTCAGTTGACCACCAGGAGGGAGCTAGCAGGGGGAGGCAGGCCAGCGCAGCCCTGCACTCATCAGGCATTCCTTCCTCCCACCTCCCAGGCAGGCAGATGTGCCCTTTCATCCCCGGGCTGGCTCCGACCCTCTCCTCCGGGGCTCTGCAGCCCCCCCTGTCACATCCAGACCAGGCAGGCATTCCACAAACCCAGGCACACAGAAAGGTTTAGACAAGAGAACAGCCACTTTCTAAAAGTGCTATTCTCCAACACAGGATTTAAAAACACCCTTCACTAAAAGATGTGTCATTAAATTCTGAGTTCAGGGATATCTTTCACTTATGTCCCATCTTGTTCCTATGGGAAGATAGGCTGGCATCACATGGGGCCAGTCTCCTCCATGTTACTCTATGGAGCAAGAGAGCCTTACAGCAGTGAGCACATAAAATGGCTGTTGCCCACTACCAGAGCATGTGACCTGCACTAGTACATGCTCTACCTTAGCTATACACTGCACCCTGCCCAGGGGGGTACCTTGAGCCTTCCATAGGGGTGGCTGATGTGCACAGACAGGGAAGGGTTAGGCCCAGCCAGTGGAGACACTGGCCAGGGGGACAGGGCAGTCCACTGACTGCACACAGGCCCTGCGCTGGCAGGCCTGAGTCACTATTTTAAAGCTACTCATGTGGGTGGCGCAATCTGCGCTGCAGGCCCACTAGTAGCATCTGTCATCACCAGCCCTGGCACACACAGTGCACTTTACTAAGGACCCCATGGTGATACAAATATGCCAATCAGGTATATTCAATTAATATGGCAATTTACAGAGGGAGCACTTACACTCTGACACTGATCAGCAGTGGCAGAGTGTCCAAAGCATCTAATTCAGCAAAAACGAAATCCAGCACAGCATCAAAACACATGAGTCAGAGGCAAAAAGATGGGGGAAGAACCACGCCAAAAGGTGTCAGGTCTAACACTCAGACAACAAATCAATAACCCATATAGACACTCATGTAGCTACTCACCAACCCATGCAGCCGCTTACACACCAACTGAGAGACTAATACAGACTTTCACACAGTTTAGTCACTAACCCATGCATTCAGTAAGACACGTTCAATCACTCACTTATACAGTCAGTCATGCATCTACTAATTAATCCATTCAGGCACTTGTAAATCCCCTCATTCTTCAATACACCTTGGCATAGACATATATGAAAAATATTTAAACTTTACAGAAACACACATTCACTGGATGGTGTCATCAGTGATGTCATTTGAGATGTCATCAGTGATGTCACTGACCATGTCATGAGTGATGTAATATGTGACGTCATCAGCAGTGCATTGCGGGCGCGCGAGTTATAGTTAGCCCAGCTAACTATAACGGGCGAATTTCTCTGGTTTTATATGAGTCAAATGTTCAACTAACAATAACGGCCCTGAAACCTATGGTTTTTTAGTGAATTTCAAAGGTTTTTTAAATGCTAATTCCTAACTATAACGTCTGTAAAACCTATGTTTTTTTCAGTGAATATATATATATATATATATATATATATATATATATATATATATATATATATATATATATATATATATATATTGGCTCCTAAAAATCCCACCTCGTATACAACGAGAATCAGGAAGCAGCACTCCAGGGTAAATACACGGTTCAGTTTAATTCAATTCAAAACGCGCTTTCGGCACTCGGCCTTCGTCAGTGTTCAAACAAACAAAGTGCCGCAAAGCCTCATTTCATTTAAAGCCATCACGTATAAATTCTATTCGACATAGAAATAGGACCAAGTGATGGAAACATGGTCGCCATCTTTGAATGGGTCCAAAGTGTTATATGTGGCAGACATTCTTCAATCAGAGCAATATAAAAATATACAAACATGTAAATAAATGACCGTAATACACATAAATTGAATTCCTAGGATTCTGCCTAAATAACAATATCTTTCTCTTTGGTAAAGACCTGTATAAACAACTTACGGGCGTGGCGGTGGGTACCTGCTCCGCCCCCAGCTTCGCGAATTTATTCGTGGGGTGGTGGGAGGAGCAGGTGGCCTGGTCCCCATCAAACAAGAAATGGAATGAACTTGTCAGATGTTGGTATCGCTATATCGACGACCTCTTCATCATCATAGAGGGGTCAGTCGATTTAGCGAAGGAATATGTTGCGGTACTCAATGCCAACAGTAACAATTTGAAGTTCTCAGGGGTAATTAGCCAGATTGAAGTCAACTATTTAGATTTGACAGTCTTTGTAGATGATGGCAGGTTACACACTAGGCTCTTTCGTAAGGAGACTGCTGGGAATTCCACTTTATTTGCAACTAGTAGTCACCCAAAGAGCTTGGTGAATAGTATACCGTACGGTGAACTATTAAGGATAAAGAGGAACAACACCAAGGAACAGGATTTTCGAAAAGCAGCTAATAGCAGTATACAAAGATTCAAAACTAGAGGGTATAAAGAAGGAGTACTTAGACAGGCAATGAGCAAAGTTTGCAATATGGAAAGGACAGAACTGCTCAAAAAAGAAAAAGATAAAAATGTTGGCAAGAAAAATACTGTTGGAGGTACGTTTAGATTGATCACGACCTATTCTAGTAATGCCACTGATATTAAACGTATTATGAGAAAACATTGGAACATCTTGCTTTCTGATACTGTCATAAAGCAAGATCTACCGTCTTACCCTCTAGTAACGTTCAGGAAAGCTCGAGCACTTAAAGACTATTAAGTTCATAGTCACCACGAAGAAACTACACCTAAATCTAAGTCTGAACCCTTAAAAGGCTTCTTTCCTTGTGGTAAATGCAAGGCGTGTAAAGGAAGTAGACGCACTGCACAATACAATGTACCAGGGGTGAAACAACCTAGAAAAATATCTAAGTTTCTTACATGTTCTACACCCTACGTTGTGTACTGTCTAACATGTCCTTGTGGCAGAAGGTATGTTGGCAGCACAACGAACCCGGTTAAACTGAGGATTTTGGAACACCAAAGAGCGATCCAGAATGCAGATGTGAACTACCCGGTAGCTAGACATTTTGATAAAGAACATACGCGTAACAGGGACCTGTTAACGTATTTTTGTCTAGATTCTGTCCCTGTCCATGTGAGAGGGGGAGACAGGCTACATAAACTCAGACGACTTGAGTCGCGTTATATAATTGATCTGCAAAGCAAGATGCCAGGGGGATTAAATGTACATGAAGACTTAGCGGTCCATTTGATTTGATAGAATTCAGATATGTTATGACTGATCAGCTGTAAAACTTATTATTTTGTTTATAATTGCTTATACCCGCTTTCTTTCTAATTACTGCCTTTGAAATTTTTACCATCATGTGATTTCGACTAGAATGAGTTTGAGCCCATCCAGGGCTGTACAATTGTGCTATACTAGAGGAGTCATACATAACTGAGTATCAAACATGAAAAGCCCATTTGTGGGCATTATAGTAATGGCAACATTGCATGGTCGATTTCGATTTATGTGTATTACGGTCATTTATTTACATGTTTGTATATTTTTATATTGCTCGGATTGAAGAATGTCTGCCACATATAACACTTTGGACCCATTCAAAGATGGCGACCATGTTTCCATCACTTGGTCCTATTTCTATGTCGAATAGAATTTACACGTGATGGCTTTAAATGAAATGAGGCTTTGCGGCACTTTGTTTGTTTGAACACTGACGAAGGCCGAGTGCCGAAAGCGCGTTTTGAATTGAATTAAACTGAACCGTGTATTTACCCTGGAGTGCTGCTTCCTGATTCTCGTTGTATACGAGGTGGGATTTTTCGGAGCCGATATTGTTGTCGGGTGCACCCCCGGCGAGCAGGCACCAGCCAAGGAGTGCGACAGGCAGGTGCAAATGGAGCTTATATATATATATATATATATATATATATTACCTACTGGCGGTCGCCAGTAGGTATATATCGTTAGGATTTTTTCTCTATGGGTTTTTTGAAAATTCTATGTCTAATAACTTTGGCGTTTGTGGACGGAATTGGCTGACATTTTCAGGAAAATGGCACATTTTGTTTCTGAGCAGCCCCTGAAAATTGGGGGGGGTTCGTCCAGGGGGGGTCGAGAAAAAAGGGGGGTCCCAAAACGTGTTTTTAACATTGAGTTTTCCATAGGGCGGTTGGCCTCACTTTTAGCCCGAACGGCTGAATGGATTTGCACGAAACTTGGCAAAATTGTAGGGACTGGTAGCCCGATGTGCCTTTTGTAGGTCTCAATATATGTGCTACAGTGGATTTTGAGAAATTAACGTTTAAAAAAAGATATATATCTGTAACAGCGGACCGGGCAGCGCTCCAGGACGCGTACTTTTCGCGCAACGGAGCTTTGTGAAGCGAAGCTGATTGGTTCTCCGGCGTCTGTCAACATTCCAAACAGTCCGTAGCGGCCGCCATCGTGTCTCTCGGTAGGATCGAGAGACAAGAGGAGGCCAAAGCGAAGGGGCAAATGACCATAAGGGGGAATAGTAGATCCTCGCTGACCCCCTAGGTTTGATGTGGAGGTTTTAAAAGGGCCCCGCGGGGCAAAAAAAAAAATTATAATAATAATCGAACGGCTGAATGGATTTGCACGAAACTTGGCAAAATTGTAGGGACTGGTAGCCCGATGTGCCTTTGCTAGGTCTCAATATATGTGTTTCAGTGGATTTTGAGAAATTAACGTTCAAAAAAAGATATATATCTGTAACAGCGCACCGCTTCGCGTACTTTTCGCGTTACGGAGCTTTGCGAAGCGAAGCTGATTGGCTCTCCGGTGTCTGTAAACATTCCAAACAGTCCGTAGCGGCCGCCATCTTGTCTCTCGGTAGGATCGAGAGACAAGAGGAGGCCAAAGCGAAGGGGCAAATGACCATAAGGGGGCATAGTAGATCCTCGCTGACCCCCTAGGTTTGATGTGGAGGTTTTAAAAGGGCCCCGCGGGGCAAAAAAAAAATAATAATAATAATCGAACGGCTGAATGGATTTGCACGAAACTTGGTAAAATATTAGGGACTGGTAGCCCGATGTGCCTTTGCTAGGTCTCAATATATGTGCTTCAGTGCATTTTGAGAAATTAACGTTCAAAAACAAGATATATATCTGTAACAGCGCTCCGCTTCGCGGTGATAAAATTATATCTGTATTACCTAGCTGTTGCTAACACCAGTTAGCGACGGCTAGTAGGAGATAGCGACCATCTTGGGCCCCACTTTGCATGTGAGTGATATTTATCACTAATGACATGCAAAGTGGGCATGCCAAGATGTTAGCGACTGGAAACAGTCGCTAACATCGCTATCTCCTATTATCAACTTTTGGAAATATTCGAGATAAGCGCGAATATCTCCAAAAAGTAACAGCTGCCCTGAGCAGTTCTTAGCCATGTTATCCAATGGGAGGTGGATAACATGGCTAAGAGCATTAGCTCGGTAATGCATGAACATCGCTGAGTTTTCAGCGATATTAATGCATTGCGGTCGTTTTTTATCGTATTTGCGATAAACCTTGATAATAGCAAGGTTTATCTGCGATAATTTCTGACGGTAAAAAAATCTTTGCAATGCATCGTTAGGGATAAATATCGCTTAACTTTGGTAATATGCCCCAACGTCTGTTAACGTTCGATTAGAAGGAAATCAGGAAGTGTTGAAAAACATTGTCTGCGCCATCTTGTCTTTTTTCAAATGCCACACTTTTGTCGTGCACGGCAGCCATTTTAGATGCCTTGACCAGACCCACTCTGTGCACGCTGTCGATCCTTAGCATGGCTCCCCACCCTCGCAAGCATCTCACCCAGGCAGTGGTCACCCCCGCTCTCTGTCTTATGCATGGGTAATAAACCTCCCCCCATCTGCGCTGCTCTTCCCTGAGAATCACACCCTGTGCCCGCCCGACACCTCCCTTTCGCCCTATTCACTACCGCACCCTCTGACACTCCTTTTCCTCTGTGTCCGATTGTCCAGGCCGGTCCTAGGCTATCAGCTAGCCCTGCAGATGTAGTTTATGGCCACAGCTGTAAAGAATCACCCCTCTTCAAAGGAGTTATAGTAGATCAAGGCCCACACTCGATGAGATCCGTCACAGCAGAAGCGTTGCTATTATCTGAAAACCATCCTGTATTGTGATTGGGGAGGGGACCGAGCGTGAAGCGGAAGATTCCAGGGATGACTCTTTGTACATCAAAGTTTTTACAATTATGTGTCACATTAAAAATATATAGCACTCCGACAAAGTAGTAAGATTATAAAACTTTAATAATTTATAAATATATACAAGAAAACAAAAATAGTAATAACATATAAACATTTTTAGGGAAAAACAACGAAGTAGCGGTCGGCTGTGCGAATAGTCCCAACGCAGCACAACGTCCAGATTTCCGGCGTGGGGCGTCGCGGGGGGTGGGTCATCAGTAGCAAACTGTTGTGCGAATAGTTCCAAGGCAGCAGAACGCGCCGAAATCTAGATGACACGAAAGTGATGTCTAGTAAGTTGCCACCCAGCAAATAACGGCGTGGGGCGTCGCGGGGGGTGGGTCATCAGTAGCAAACTGTTGTGCGAATAGTTCCAAGGCAGCAGAACGATGGCACCAAGGTGATGTCCAGTAAGTTGCCGCACTGGTTTTGGTATCCTACAATGCTGCTCCGAATAACGGCGTGGGGCGCCCCGGGGGAGGCGGCGTGAACGGGCCTCTCCAGGTGGAGTGTCATCTGTTGTAGTGGGGCGCCCCTTTACCGTTTCAGTTGCCATTCCGTCCGTTTTTGGTCCACTGTGTCAAAAGCCGCAATTCAGCTGAGTTGCGCCCACTCTTGCGGTGCAGCTATAGGCGGCTGTCACAGGACTTTCAAAATGGCGGCAGGCTCTTTCCTTTTTGGGCCTGGTCCACTGAAATGGCCCTGGGACACCTTGGAAATCGGACGCTTGTCTGCTAGGTCTTGGACCCCATTCTCGAAAGCGTCCCCTCCGCCTTGAGAATTCATCAAAAGTTTTGGGGGCCCCGACTCCTGCAGGCTTCTGGTGGGGAGCGGCTGCCATGATTGCTCGCGGAATGACCACGACGGAGCTACGAGATGGTGGTACTCTCATGCTGACGCCAGTTTAGTCTGAAACATCCAGAAACAAGGTGGGGCTTTCATCGTTTGGGAAAAAAAAAAGTTTTCATCCAATGAAAAGTGTTGTTTTTAGGTCATATGATCAAGCCTTCCATCATTAGGAAACCAAAAGTAAAATGAACCAATGAAAAGTTTTATAAACAAGTCACATGACCTGTTATGCGGCATAGGGTATAAAATGCGGAGAAAATACGTTGGCACGTGAGGTGGCGTCAGTAGCGGACCGATGTGCGAATAGGCCGAAGGCAATACAACGCGCCAAGATCCGGATGGCACCGAGGTGGTGTCCAGCAAGTTGCAGCACTGGTGTGGCCATCCTACAATGCTGAAAGTCGGCGTGGGGCGCCCCGTTGGCCTGTGAGTTTGCGTCAGTAGCGGACCGATGTGCGAATAGGCCGAAGGCAGCACAACGCGCCAAGATCCGGATGGCACCGAGGTGGTGTCTAGTAAGTTGCCGCACTGGTGTGGCCATCCAACAATGCTGAAAGTCGGCGTGGGGCGCCCCGTTGGCCTGTGAGTTTGCGTCAGTAGCGGACCGATGTGCGAATAGGCCGAAGGCAGCACAACGCGCCAAGATCCGGATGGCACCGAGGTGGTGTCTAGTAAGTTGCCGCACTGGTGTGGCCATCCTACAATGCTGAAAGTCGGCGTGGGGCGCCCCGTTGGCCTGTGAGATGGCGTCAGTAGCGGACCGATGTGTGAATGGGGCCGAAGGCAGTGCAACAATATTTTCGGAATAGAAGACACCACTAGGCGCTGAGATGCCAAGATCCGGATGGCACCGAGGTGGTGTGTAGCAAGTTGCCGCACTGGTGTGGCCATCCTACAATGCTGAAAGTCGGCGTGGGGCGCCCCGTTGGCCTGTGAGTTTGCGTCAGTAGCGGACCGATGTGCGAATGGGGCCAAAGGCAGCGCAACAATAGTTTCTGACTGACACCACAAGGCATTGAGATGCCAAGATCCGGATGGCACCGAGGTGGTGTCATAGTTGAGAGTTCTGAGCAGCGGTTGTAACACTGTCTGAAGCTTATTTGCAGCTGCTGCAGCTTCACTACGCGTCAAGATCCGGATGGCACCGAGGTGGTGTCTAGTAAGGTGCACTGGTGTGGCCATCCTACAATGCTGAAAGTCGGCGTGGGGCGCCCCGTTGGCCTGTGAGTTTGCGTCAGTAGCGGACCGATGTGCGAATAGGCCGAAGGCAGCACAACGCGCCAAGATCCGGATGGCACCGAGGTGGTGTCTAGTAAGTTGTCGCACTTCTGTGGCCATCCTACAATGTTGAAAGTCGGCGTGGGGCGCCCCGTTGGCCTGTGAGATGGCGTCAGTAGCGGACCGATGTGCGAATGGGGCCAAAGGCAGCGCAACAATATTTTCTGATTTGAAGACACCACAAGGCGCTGAGATGCCAAGATCCGGATGGCACCGAGGTGGTGTCTAGCAAGTTGTGGCACTGGTGTGGCCATCGTACAATGGTAAAAGTCGGCGTGGGGCGCCCTGTTGGCCTGTGAGATGGTGTCAGTAGCGGACTGATGTGCGAATGGGGCCAAAGGCAGCGCAACAATATTTTCTGACTGACACCACAAGGCGCTGAGATGCCAAGATCCGGATGGCACCGAGGTGATGTCTAAGTTGCGGACTGATGTGCGAATGGGGCCAAAGGTAGCGTAACAATATTTTTTGTATGGAAGATACCACTAGGCGTTGAGATGCCAAGATTCGGATGGCACCGAGGTGATGTCTAGCAAGTTGCTGTACTGGTGTGGTCATCCTACAATGCTGAAACTCGGCGTGGGTCGCCCCATTAGCCTGTGAGATGGCGTCAGTAGCGGACCGATGTGCGAATAGGCCGAAGGCAGCACAACGCGCCAAGATCCGGATGTCACTGTGGTGGTTTCATAGTTGAGAGGCACTTCATCTGCAGTGGGGCGCCGAGATCCGGATGGCACCGAGGTGATGTCTAGCAAGTTGCTGTACTGGTGTGGTCATTCTACAATGCTGAAAGTCGGCGTGGGGCGCCCCATTAGCCTGTGAGATGGCGTCAGTAGCGGACTGATGTGCGAATGGGGCCAAAGGCAGCGCAACAATATTTTCTGAAGAGAAGACACCAAAAGGTGCTGACATTCCAAGATCCGGATGGCACTGAGGTGGTGTCTAGCAAGCTATGCAGTTGAGTTGTGTGCGCACTTGCGGCGAATAGGTCGAAGGCAGCATAACAATGTTTTCTGAATAGAAGACACCACAAGGCGTTGAGATTCGGTTACCACCGAGGTGATGTCTAGCAAGTTGCCGCACTGGTGTGGCCATCCTACAATACTGCTCCGAATAACGGCGTGGGGTGCCCGAAGGGGGGGGGAGCCGGCGTGAATGGGCCTTCCTAGGTGGAGGCTTGTCTGCTGTAGTGGGGCGCCCCTTTACCGTTTCAGTTGCCATTCAGCTGAGTTTCGGCTGCTCTTGATGCTACAGCGACAGGCGGCTGCAAGAGGACTCTCAAAATGGCGGCCTGTTCTTTGGATTTGGGCCTGGTCCACTAAAATGGCCCTGGGACACCTTAGAACTCGGACGCTCGATTTTTTTTTCCTTTCCTGTACATGCAAAAAAAGGTAAATGCCCGGTACGTTACACGCTTCATCTGCCACGATGAACTCTCCAGAGGAACCGAAAAAAAATATAGTTGTGGTAACTATACCATGCATCGTCATATGGAGAGGTGGCACCAATTAATTATAGTGCTGCATAAAAGAGAGATTTGGAGGAGAACCCCTGACCTGCTAGTACATTCATCAAAGAAGTGGCACTGAGAGCTTCAGAGGCAAGGGAAACGGTCCCAAATATTTAGAAGAACTTTGGAAAGATTAAAATGACATGTTTAGATTGTGGCAAATTAATTTCATGTGGACAGATGAGTGTTACTCTAATAAATACAGCATATGAACATCATCATAGTCGATGGTTGGTAGAGACATTTTGACTATATCCTGGACCTGCCCGTCCTCGCCCAAAATGGCGCCGGAATAAATGGGACTCGTAACTCCTTGTTGTGTACTGGTTGCAGAACCTTGAAATCACGAGATACGTATGCAGTTTTGAAGCACATGGCGGGCGGGGACGAGAATTGATTGAATATTTCGACATCCCTATTGATATTAAGTTCTGATGTGTTATTGATTACTGTACTGTTGAAAGTTCGAATTAACGTCACCCATGGTACTTGCCCGCAAATGTATATCTAGATAATTTTATTGTAACTGGCCCTGTCGTATTTTAATTATAAAATGTACGTCCACCGATTCCGTAACTGTTAGACACCTTAGTTCTTGCAACCTAATGGCCCGCCCGTTACGTTCCTCTACAGTGTAAATGTCTATTCATCATATACGATTACAGTTTGCTCCGTGGCAGGCCCACGTGGTTATAGGCTCGTATTTGTATAATGAAATTTTCACAATAAAGGTTTTTAAAAGAAAACATGGTAGTAGTATATACATTGGTAAAGTTTTTAATAATAGTGACTGTTTTAGAATCATTAAAAGGCAAATGAAATAAAGCAGACCAATTACATGAAGGGTAAAAGGTATAATACGAAGGAACGCAGTAAAGATAAATGGTCAAGGGCTGTTGTGTTTTCTATTCCTGCAACATAAAGTGATCGATAAGAATCTCATATTCAGGCGTATCGGCGACTAAGACAGCAGGTCGACCCTCTTTTGCTCAACGGCTCCGTCATGGGACGAAGAAACGCTCTTTTTCTCGAAAAAAGAATATATTTTACTTGCAGGACAGTTGTAAAATTTCCGGGAAAGTACATTAGCCTGGAACATTATAACATATATTTAAGAAAAAATAATGTTCGGAAGTAATGAAAAGCGTAATTTTTAGGTCATATGACCAAGCCTTTCATCATTACAATAAGAAAAGTAAAATGAACCAATGAAAAGTTTTATTAACAAGTCACATGACTTGTTATGCTTACGTTACGCGCTGCGCGCCCCGGATGACTTCCGGATGCGCTAACGCGGCGCGTCATATGACGCATTACGCGACAACGCAGGTACAGAATATAGTCAAAATGTCTCCACCAACCAGCGGTCGGAACACAACCCCTTTCAGCAGGCTAAATAGTTCTGTTAAATGACAACAGAAGGGACAGGCAACAAGAACCATCAGTCAAAGAGGGGAGGGCTAGTTCTTCTCTACCGGGTTACATTGGGGCGCTACCGGAACTGATCGAATTGGTAGTCTACAGTGTTTCTGGATGTTTCAGACTGAAGCTGGGGTTAGCATGAGAGCAGCACCATTTCGTAGCTCCGTCGTGGCCATTCCGCAACCAATCATGGCAGCCGCTCTTTATCGTTATTTTGGGCGGGGTGGGTGGCGGAGCCGAGCTGTTTTGCAGCCATCATTGTGTGGAGTTCAGTTCATCTCACTAGTTTTGTATTTGTCATGAGGGGTTGTTCCTAATGTTTCTATTTTAGCGAGGTCAAAAAGAGATCCCATTAGTGGCCTACTGATTTTGCTCGATTCCTTTTCTTTTTTTTTACACGATTTTTCGTTATCTGCAAAGACTAAACAGAGTATTGCGACTCTGTGTTTGTTTGTAAATAGAGAATGAACCAAAGAGAACTAATTCTAAAACAGTAAATACTTGGATAACAATCAATCAAATGGAGAGAGAAGCAGGCACGACGGATTACAACGGGGGCAAAGGCCTGCGTTAACTACCTTTCACTATCTGCAAAGAGAGAGTACTCCTAATAGAAATGAGGGGGGGGGGCACCATTCAAAGCAGATCAGTGTGCATAAACACGAAAATGTTTTCACTTACCACATACTTGACATTCGACAGCTTATGATATTTGCTATTAAAAAACCATTGAAATTCACTGAAAAAACCATAGGTTATAGACCATATATAGTTAGGAATTAGCATTTACAAAACCTTGAAAATTCACTGAAAAAACCATAGGTTATAGACCATATATAGTTAGGAATTAGCATTTAAAAAACCTTATTTTACTCACACAAAACCATTGAAATTCCATATATAGTTAGTTGCACTAACTATATATCGCGCACCCGCAATCCACTGCTGATCATGTCACATATTACATCATTCATGACATGGTCAGTGACATCACTGATGACATCACTGATGACATCTCAAATGACATCACTGATGACATCACTGATGACATCTCAAATGACATCACTGATGACATCACTGATGACATCTCAAATGACATCACTGATGACATCTCATTTGACATTACTGATCACATCACTGATGACATCATTCATGTGATAATACGATGAACCTCTTCAGACTCTAATATAACCTTAGATACACTCAGTGTAAACAGACACTCATAGACTGTCACTCATCCATGGAGTTACTCAGACACTTAGTCAGTCATGCAAAGAATCAATCACACCTCCATTTCCTCAACTATACAGTTATACACACCTTACTTATTCAAACATATACTAAAACATATTTACTCACTTATACAATCCTGGATACAAGTTCACAATGATCCATACAGCCACTCACACATTCACTGGCTCTTATGCACAGTTATTTATATATGTCAACTCTCACATGTACTGTGTTTTACATATGTACTTACTTTGACATGTAGCACTGAGATATCCATTCACTCACCAATACACTCATGCACACAGTCAACCGCCCATACAGCTGTTTCCACATGCACTTTTGAACCCATACATCTAGTCAATCAACTGCTCACACATCTATGCAGAGAGTCATACACCTCCCAGCCACCCAGACACACACTCAGTCTCCCATACAAATGCTTGGGCAACCAATCAATAACCCATACAGTTAATCATATAGCTAATGATCAACACATGCAGCCGTTTACAGAACAACAGACATAATGATGCACAAATTAAGACAGTTTAGTCACTAACCCATGCACTCAGTGAGACACATTTAATCAGTCACTCATACAGTCAGCCATGCCCCTACTAAATCCTTCATCAAGACACTTATACATCCACTCATTCTTCAATATGTAAGACATATTTTAACTTTACAGAATTATACAGTCACTGGATGTAGTCATCAGTGATGTCATCAGTGATGTCATTTGAGATGTCATCAGTGATGTCATCAGTGATGTCACTGACCATGTCATGAATGATGTAATATGTGACATGATCAGCAGTGGATTGCGGGTGCGCGATATATAGTTAGTGCAACTAACTATATATGGAATTTCAATGGTTTTGTGTGAGTAAAATAAGGTTTTTTAAATGCTAATTCCTAACTATATATGGTCTATAACCTATGGTTTTTTCAGTGAATATATATATATATATATATATTACCTACTGGCGGTCGCCAGTAGGTATATATAGTTAGGATTTTTTCTCTATGGGATTTTTGAAAATTCTAAGTCTAATAACTTTGGCGTTTTGAGGACGGAATTGGCTGAAATGTTCAGGAAAATGGAACATTTTGTTTCTGAGCAGCCACTGAAAATTTGGGGGGGGGTTCGTCAAGGGGGGGCCGAGAAAAAAGGGGGGTCCCAAAACGCGTTTTTCCCATGTTAATTTCCATAGGGCGGTTGGCCTCACTTTTAGCCCGAATGGCTGAATGGATTTGCACGAAACTTGGCAAAATTGTAGGGACTGTTAGTCCGATGTGCCTTTGCTAGGTCTCAAGATATGTGCTCCAGTGGATTTTGAGAAATTAACGTTTAAAAAAATATATATATCTGTAAGCGCGCTCCGGGCAGCGCCCCGGTTCGCGTACTTGACGCGTAACGGAACTTCGCGAAACGAAGCTGATTGGCTCTCCGGTGTCTGTCATATACAGAGAAAGAGTTCTCCCAGATACTTTAAGGTCCAGAGGGGGGAGACAACAAACCAAGCAAGAGAAGTAAACCTCAGTTGGGACCTATATTTCTTTTTACATTGAATAAATCCAAACGGTTTAAGAAAGAGATGCCAGAAAGAAGCACATTTTTTTAAATTATTTTTCAAACATATAAGTTTATTTAAATATTTTTGTCGTTTTTTCTAAGAGTTTTTTAAGATACATTTGTGCAATTATACATAGCATTGTCCATGTTTCAAAGAAAGCCCTCTATTGGCAGTAAGTAACAGTTAATCCTGCTAGTCAAGCATACAACCTTTCATACTTCCTTTCATACTCATCTTACTATTTAAAAAAAGAGAGGAAAACATACTAGACAATATAAACACAAAAACAAAATTTTCACAAAACATCAATCTAATGTAAGTGGCAACTCAAAGGTGTACTTATTGGGATACTTGTGGTGATGTAGATGGTAACATTCAACTAGTTAAGATGGAAATAACCAGTTCGTATCCAAGACTGTAGGTGTTAGGCCGACGTACGTTTCGGTGAGTGTCACCTTCCTCAGGGCCAGGGACAAACATATATACAACAATATAGTGGATACTATTAAAAGTTTTGAGGGCATGAAACAATGTTCTATAATGCGGGCAGTCTGGGCGTAATATTATTTAAAAAGGCCGGTAATTTGTAGCTTTTGCTGGAGCGCGAGCTTGGGGTACAGTACAAGTGCTCTTTGATTTTCAAGTACGTGGAGCCATCAAGAGGAAAGTGGTCAGGGGTCTGTGACTGTCAGAGATTGGTTTCTGTATAGATCTAATCTTCTGTGGTGTTCCGCGTCTATGAAGCACGGGAGAGACAGTGCAGCGAGCCTCTGTCTATTTGCTTGTTCATTATATTTACGGAGTTACAACCGGGGGTCCAAAGACTTGGCCAGGTGCGGGTGTTTGTTCGGAGATGTGCTCGGAGCCTTGTACTTGATGTGCTGTTGCCGCGACCGGGGGTTCTGGAGTATGTTCTTAGCATAGCTCCACGTACTTGAAAATCAAAGAGCACTTGTACTGTACCCCAAGCTCGCGCTCCAGCAAAAGCTACAAATTACCGGCCTTTTTAAATAATATTACGCCCAGACTGCCCGCATTATAGAACATTGTTTCATGCCCTCAAAACTTTTAATAGTATCCACTATATTGTTGTATATATGTTTGTCCCTGGCCCTGAGGAAGGTGACACTCACCGAAACGTACGTCGGCCTAACACCTACAGTCTTGGATACGAACTGGTTATTTCCATCTTAACTAGTTGAATGTTACCATCTACATCACCACAAGTATCCCAATAAGTACACCTTTGAGTCGCCACTTACATTAGATTGATGTTTTGTGAAAATTTTGTTTTTGTGTTTATATTGTCTAGTATGTTTTCCTCTCTTTTTTAAAATAGTAAGATGAGTATGAAAGGAAGTATGAAAGGTTGTATGCTTGACTAGCAGGATTAACTGTTACTTACTGCCAATAGAGGGCTTTCTTTGAAACATGGACAATGCTATGTATAATTGCACAAATGTATCTTAAAAAACTCTTAGAAAAAACGACAAAAATATTTAAATAAACTTATATGTTTGAAAAATAATTTAAAAAAATTTGTTTCTTTCTGGCATCTCTTTCTTAAACCGTTTGGATTTATTCAATGTAAAAAGAAATATAGGTCCCAACTGAGGTTTACTTCTCTTGCTTGGTCTCCGGTGTCTGTCAACATTCTAAACAGTCCGGAGCGGCCGCCATCTTGTCTCTCGGTAGGATCGAGAGACAAGAGGAGGCCAAAACAAAGGGGGAAATGACCATAAGGGGGCATAGTAGATCCTCCCTGACCCCCTAGGTTTGATGTGGAGGCTTTAAAAGGGCCCCGCGTGGGGAGCGCCCGGTACGCGCACCGGGAAGCGGTCTGGGGAGCGTACTATAAGGAAAAAAGAATGATAGACTATGATATTTTGAAATATTGTATGTTTATTGATTGTTCTTTTTGTTGTTTTTTTTTATTTAAGTAGCAGTATTAATGATTATTAAATATACATTTATTTTTGGAATTGTGCACAGTATACTATAAGTCTGACTTTACATTATAATCAATTTGGTACTAGTTTATGAATTACATATAAAAATGATTAAAGACTCAAACAATTTTTTAATATTAAATATAATTTTATTTTTTTGATTCTTTTTCAAAATTTAATAGAACGTCTAACATTTGACTGTCCGATATGTCCTCTTGTTGAGTGAACATAACTTCCCACATTTGACCGTCATCATAATGAAGTAACAAATCCACAGATTCTACACATTGTAGAAGTTCATGGTCTCGTGATTCATCCATGAATTCCAAGTCAATGGGTTCAATGATTTCCTCATTGTTCATGTCTAGGATAATTTCAAAGGAAACGTTCTGTTCTCCTTGCATTTTTGTGCTGAAATTTGAATAAAAAATAAATATATCAGTAGAGATAGGGCACTGTTGGGTTTAAGTTCAGACAGGTACTTTTGAGCCATGAAGTAGTACTATTAAAAAGTGCCTGTGAAAAAGCCTATGTAAATTCATAATTATACCACAGAAACCTAAATCAATCCTTAATTATAATAAACAAGCCTTTCTCCATGTCTAACTCTTACAGAGGGATAGTATATAACTATCTGAAAATGTTTTCAAATTTATAAAATAATATCTTACCTTTTAAAAACAAGTTTAAGTTGTGAGTGAAAATGATCTTGCAATGTAGTTCAGGAAGTAGTAGTCAAAATGGCTGTGTTTCTCTCTCTTTTGTTTTATATATATTCAGGTACATAACCAATCAAATGTCAGGTAAAAAAAGTAGAAAATGAAAGTAACATTTTAATTGGTTGTCAATTCCAACACTTCAGATGTGTTTTGTGAAGTAATTTACCTCAGGGTATTTAGAGAGGTCTACAGGCTAAATGGTTAAATGGAATTCCAACCAAATTTGTGAAAATGGTAGGGATTGGTATGTAGTATGAGTTAATCTATATTTGGTGACATTGTCTCCAGGGTTTTTTCTGTAAATTACTTTCCCACCTTTTTTAATTGAGCACTTCCCGGTGAGCGCCCCGGTACACGAACCGGCAGCGTTACGGGAGTCCACCATTTTGTGTTTCGGTCGAATTAAGATACAATATGGAGGGCAAATAATGTTCAGAATGGGTAGAAGGGGGCACGGTAGACGTATCTTGACCCCCTAGGTTTTCTGAGGGTGGCTGAGGAGGCCCATATGTGCGAAAAAACCCATTTTTTTTCAAATTTTCGCGCAGTTAGCGTCCGGTGCGCGTACCGGGTAGCGCTCCGGAAAGCGTAAATTGTGAAAATTTGTAAAAAAAAAGTTACATTTAAAATTTGTTTATAGTGATCATAGTTAGGGTAGCTCTGAGAAGAGCTTTTGGGTCTGTGGTAGATTTAGGTACTTATAAGTAGGTACCAATACATAGTTTTAAATTCAAGATGAAAATTCTGTTCCCCTCATCTGAGAAGTGAACTCCATCTCCTCTGTAGATATCTTGCATGTAGTAACGCAAGTTATTGTTGTAGATGGAGCCCATTCCATGGTCTCTCATGTAAGCTGAAACAGACTTATTTACATGCTTCCTCGATTTCTCAATTTGTGGACAAAATTTGTTCGACCACCTCCATTTCTGTCTTTGGCATATATTTGAATATACCAAGGCAGTTTGAGGAAAAAGTGCCATCAATTGGTCAAAGGTGTCTTTTAAAAACATTTCCAGACCTACACCAGTCAAAGTGCCCAAGCCATTTCCTCCACAGTGCACAATTAACAGGTCAGGTTTTGGCAAATGCATAAAGGTTTTCACCAATGGTATCAATTGGTGACATTTTAATCCTCTGTGGCCAATCCACTTAATTTCCACATTTTGTAAATTGAGGTTAGGTAAATTTCTGTTATCAGCATACCTTTGAGCCCAGTAGATGTAACTATGTCCAACAATACAGACAGAAAACATGGTGAGAGGAGGTTCTGCTGCAGTCAGATGAAGTGTGGCAATGAAATGGCAGTTGAAAAAATAAGAGTTTAAAATGAAAAAAACTGTGGAGTTTCTGTGTTAATGAAGCAGTAGCAGTGATTGGTGGATTTTGATTGCTGAAAACAGAAAGTTAGGGTGCATGGATGAGTTCTTTGAAAGATGTAATTAGAATGGTCAAGAAATAATCATTTTATGAAAGATTGCACTGGATATGCAGGTGTACTGAGAGTTCAGAGTTCAATTGAAACATTGTTGTGTGAACTTGCAAACATCAGAGGTCTTTCAGGAGGTGGTTGCTATGAAAAAAAGGCAGAAAGGGCAGAGGGGGGAAGGGTGTTGATTTGAAAAAAGTGAGGAAAGAGTTTTGATTGGGTGACATGAGAGATATGTGTGATGAATTACAGCATTTCTGTGGCATTGTTGCTTGCAGACTCTGGAGTGCATACCTTTTGCTCTGCTAAAGACAAATTGGTGTGTTTCTGAGACTGTTTTGAAACTCATAAAGTATTTGCTAAGGTGAGAAAAGATTCATTTAATTTAGATAGAGAATAGTATGCTTTAGGGAGAAAATTATGAAGAAAGTTGTGTATTTAAAATGTTGCTTTGTGTCAAGTGTTTTACAAATAGATTTTGTTTCTTTGTGTTACATAGCCATGTTAAAAGTGACGCAAAAATAGTGCAAGGGTCTTACAAAAATGCTTTCATGTGTCTTAGGGCATTTTAACTCACTTCCCCATGAATGTAGGAATATAATTGCTTTACAAGATGTGTTTAAAAACGTTTTTTGAAATCAATTAGGTTTCTTGATATGTACTGCTAGAGTTTCATAGGTTGCTTGGGGCATATTTTCAAGGCTTTTGAGTTCCTTTGATGTAATTTTTCCCATTTTATTTTAAGACATTTCCTTGTGGTGCAAGGTCCTTGTAAATACGCCCCCATGTGTGCTTGGCAAATTTAGATTTTAATTCTTTGAGTTACATAGCCATGTTAAAAGTGACTCAAAAATGGTGCAAGGGCTTTAAAAAAACGCTTTCATGTGTCTTAGGGCATTTTAAGTCATTTCCCTTTGAATGTAGGTATATAATTGATTTAAATTATGTGTTTAAAAAAGTTTTTTGAAATCAATTAGATTTCTGGATATGTACTGCTAGAGCTTCATAGGTTGCTTGGGGCATATTTATAAGGCCTTTGAGTCTCTCTGATGTTATTTTTCCCATTTTAATTTAAGACCTTTCCCTGTGGTGCAAGGTCCTTGTAAATACGCCCCCATCTGTGCTTGGCAAATTTAGATTTTGATTATTTGACTTACATAGCCATGTTAAAAGTGATCCAAAAATGGTGCAAGGTCTTTAAAAAACGCTTTCATGTGTCTTGGGGCATTTTAAGTCATTTCCCGATGAATGTAGGTATATAATTGATTTAGATGATGTGTTTTAAAACGTTTTTTGAAATCAATTAGGTTTCTGGATATGTAGTGCTAGAGTTTCATAGGTTGCTTGGGGCATATTTATAAGGCATTTGAGTCTCTCTGATGTTATTTTTCCCATTTTAATTTAAGACCTTTCCCCGTGGTGCAAGGTCCTTGTAAATATGCCCCCATCTGTGCTTGGCAAATTTAGATTTTAATTCTTTGAGTTACATAGCCATGTTAAAAGTGACCCAAAAATGGTGCAAGGGCCTTAAAAAAACGCTTTCATGTGTCTTAGGCCATTTTAAGTCATTTCCCCTTGAATGTAGGTATATAATTGATTTAGATGATGTGTTTAAAAACGATTTTTGAAATCAATTAGGTTTCTTGATATGTAGTGCTAGAGTTTCATAGGTTGCTTGGAGTATATTTAAAAGGCATTTGAGTCCCTTTGATGTTATTTTTCCCATTTTAATTAAAGACATTTCCCCGTGGTGTGAGGTCCTTGTAAATACACCCCCATGTGTGCTTGGCAAATTTAGATTTTGATTCTTTGAGTTAGATAGCCATGTTCCATACAGTGCTCACCTTCTGCGTAGTCTTTGATATGCTAGACTCCATCTGCACAATGAGATACGTAAGCAAAGGAAACACAGGTGATGTGATTGTGAAATGAGGAAAAGAAATTCCACATTTTTCAATTACATCACCTGTGTTTCCTAAGTTTATGAATGACATTGTGCAGATGAGGTTTAGGCCTGTCCATGGACACAGAAGAGGTCTGGCCTTTGTTCAAGAGTGAAGTGGACATGGCTTACTTCATTGGTAGGCCTTCACATGTATTATCTCCTCTGTACTCTTCAACAAGCGTAAATTTCATCTGCAACCCTGAGTAGGCCTCACCTCAAACAAACCTCTGGATAGGCCACACCTTATCGTCATCCTGAATCAATCATTTAAAATGTTAGGGACAGATTTATGATAGGTGTATGCCTCTTTTGCGTCACTGTGCGTCACTTTTGTGACGCAGCGGCGGTGCAAAAGATTTGCTATGTGGCGACATATTTACAACTTGATGCATCTAGGCAGATGTGTCATGCTGTAAAGTCCCGTGCCACATGAAACCGATGCAGCAGTGATGCAAAAGATGCACCATGTTGCAAGACAGGCCTCACTTCATCTCCAACAAGATAAGAAGCTGAATCTTCTGTAAATGTCAAAATTGTTGTATACAGTGCTCAACTTCTGTGTACTCTTTGATATGCTAGACTCCATCTGCACTATGAGATACCTAAGCAAAGGAAACACAGGTGATGTGATTGTGAAATGAGGAAAAGAAACTCCACATTTTTCAATTACATCACCTGTGTTTCCTAACTTTACGAATGACATTGTGCAGATGAGCTTTAGGCCTGTCCACGGACACAGAAGAGGTCTGGCCTTTGTTCAAGAGTGAAGTGGACATGACTCACTTCATTGGTAGGCCTGCACATGTATTATCTCCTCTGTATTCTTCAACAAGCCTAAATTTCATCTGCAACCCTGAGTAGGCCTCACCTCAAACAAACCTCTGGATAGGCCACACCTTATCGTCATCCTGAATCAATCATTTAAAATGTTAGGGACAGATTTATGATAGCCGTGTGCCTCTTTTGTGCCGCTGTGCGTCACTGACGTAGAGGCGGCGCAAAAGATGCGCTATGTTGCGACATATTTACAACTTGATGCATCTAGGCAGATGTGTCATGCTGTAAAGTCCTGTGCCACATGAAACCTGCGTCAGGTTTCATATAGGCGTTTTGTTGCAGGGTGGGCATTCATTTGCATGAAAGCCCTGTAAAACGAACACAGTGAAATTTAGAAGATTTCACTGAGTCAGCTTTATAGCATTGCTGAATCAAATCCTTACGCCTGTTTGAAACAGGCATAAGGAGTGATGCACCATGCAATGTGTGGCTTCCTCCTGTGCATTGCAGTAGACATGTCGCGCTTACGACGTGATTCCTGCAATGTGCTGCTTTTGCGGCACAGATGCGTGACGCATCTGTGCTGTTTTTGCTCAATGGTGCTCCACATTGTAAATGCGGCACATCATGGGTGGCAGAGCAGCGGTGCACGTTAACTGGTGCATCCCCGGGGATGCGCCAGTTAACATAAATCTGCCCCTTTACATTTAAGTATGAGCAGGGTAAAAAGAGTCGGTGAGGCTTATCGAAGGTTAAGAAGAGATGAGTCCTGTTCACTGAAAACTTGGACATAGGCCTCACCTCCTCAGCATCGCTGGACATGGCTAAATAATAATTGCAAAATGTTACTCTTGTTAAACAATTTTAATATTATAGTCTCTGAGATTTATCTCTTACTCTGCAACATCTAATTGTTGTTCTCTTTCTTTAAAGATAACGACACATCAACCATGAGTGATAATGAGCAATCAGTTGATCTCGATCTTATCATTGAACTTGTCATTGAAACGTCAGTGGAAGTAGATCCCTTGGATGATTTAAATCCTGAGGATGATGAAGAACATGATGAGGATGCCGATTTGTCAGAATTGTATGACATAGGGTGGGAAGCTGACCTGCTTGAGCCTATGGAACTATAAACATTTATTTTTAAAAGTTACTGGAAATGAAAAGTAAACATGTAAACCGTTTCATTTAAAATTAAACACAACTTCAAAAACAGGTTGTGTGTAGTGTCTTTAATAAAATAGTCAAATATGCTCATAAAATTAGTTCAGATTCACATATAAAACAGCACAGGTCAAATGTAGAAGCATTCCATTTCTTTGCTACTATTTGTGACTACTAGATTTGCCAATGCACTAAAAATTATTCTATGTAAAAATGAGAAGTAGTGTGTTAAATTTTTGATGACTGTTATTGATTTACTGTTTGCTAATAGTGGTTAATAACATTTTTTATTATATTTTACCACAGATTCAACTGCAGATCATTTCAAAATTAAAGAATGCCTTTGAAGGACAGAAGGCGAAAGGCTACCAAACATCAAAGACAGCAGCTTAATAAATTGTTGCAGCAGACCTCTACAATAAAAACTCGTCAAGTCACCAAGAAAGGTCCGGGTAAGATAAAGAAATCATTCATAAGAAACATTTGTAGAAAAAAAAGTAGTACTACAGAAAATGTTTTAGTCCAGAAAAAGAGAAGCAATTTAAACGGAAAGGGAAGGCCAATCAAAAATGTTACTGCTAGAGCAGGAGATAACTCTGTGCATGGTAGTAGAAGGAAAAATCAGTTTAGGGACATTCGTAGACGAATGTTCCGCAACAAGGTCAGCAGAAAGTGGTTTTTTATAAGAGAAAAAAAATTGAGAAAGTTATTGATCAGGCATTTGAAATTAAGCGAAAGTTATTGATTTTGATAATCAATAGAATTAGGAAGCTAAACAAGGCAATTTATGATTTCAAAAGAAATAGTAGATGGAAGAGAACAGTTAATCGTAGTAATTTTTGTGAAGTTTTTTCAGGCGAATGGATGCATAGTTCAAGTTGTGAGGCATTTTTTAATGAGGAGAGTTATTTCCAGGATAATGATTTGGTGCATGCAGTTGACACCAGTGGTCGAGCTTATGAGGTGAAAGATGGTTGTCCAGTTGAAAAAGAAAAACTTGTGACAACAGAGGTAGAAGAGGTGTTAGGTAATGAGGTTTTAGGAAGACGTCCTAAGGGACCTGTGTACACCTGGAAGTGTAGTAGTATTTGCAGTGTGCGACAGGATTCCATCAATTTGCTTTGTGATTTTGTACGGACATTTAATAAGAAAAGTTTGAAGCAGAAAATGATGTTGTTGCAAGAATTAGATCCTTGCAGAGTGAGAGAAGTGACAGGTTTGCATGGTCATTCACTGGCTTGTCTTTCCAGGAGAGTATGCCAGAGTGTTTTTCATCATTTCAGGATGCTAGCAGTGCATCATAATAAAGTGAGGAAATTAGTTAGAATGTTGTATTATGCTAAGAGTCCAGCAGTTATGCTTAAACAATTATGCACTGCTCTTTTGCATGGTTCTGAAATAGATATGAAGAATATTTGTGAAGAAATTGAGTTTTGTTACTTTGGAAGTAAAGAGGAGAATGTTGAAATTGACCCAGAAGAAGAGGGTAATGTGGAAGATAGTGTACAGGTTTCCAGTACAGATAATTTTCTGAAGGAAATTGCCACGTTTCAGGTGAAATCAAGTGAGAGGCCTAATTTCACTTGTGTGTGTTGTCGACGCACTTATTATAAGATTCAGACTAAGTTAGTGGATTTATATGCGAAAAGTGAAAGGCAAAATAATAGTGAATGGAAGGATTTCGCAACATACTTGATGGTAGAAAATTGTTTTGATTTGGGATTGGATCAACGTGTGTGTACTTATTGTTGTAACAAATTAAATCAAAACCAGATGCCTGCTAGAGCGGTTCATAATAATCTGGAATTGGTTGAGATTCCTTCTGAATTGAAGGATTTAAATACTTATGAATCTATTTTGATTCAAAGTATCCATCCCTTTCAGGCTATTGTAAGAATGGAGCCAAAGACAGGGAAATTGCCTCCCTCAGATTTACAGAGAGGATTAAAGGGAAGAGTTGTTTATTTGCCTCTAGATTTGAAGAAAAACATTAATACAATTGGAGTAGAAAAAGTGGAAGAGGAACCTCTGGTTATCTTAGTTAATGGGGTTCCGACAAAGAGTAAGAAAATATGGCAAGATTTAGTGGATGTTAGGAAAGTCAAAAAGGCAACATTGTATTTGAAAAAAACCAATAAGTACTATAAGAATGTATATGTTGCAGAAGAGGAAGTAAGTGAAGAAGAGGATAGCGATTTGTGTGCTGGTCAAATTGAGAAAGTAGAACCCTCTAAAAGTGAAGAAATATATGAACATTATAGTGTTCATCCTTTGCATTCCAAGGAAGTCATGGGGAATGCTATTGAGTTGTTTCAAATGAAACAAGCCAAAGGGAGTCCCATTAGTGTTTGGGAGGAAAGTTTGGAAGCTCGGTGTTTCCCACAGCTATTTCCAACAGGTCAAGGAGGAAGATATGATGAGCGAACTCATCAAATTCCTGCTTCTGAATACCGGACTTTACGATTGTATGCAGAAGATCCTAGGTTTCGACAATGCATTCCCTATTTGTTTCATCTCCTGTTTGAAAGCGATCTGTCTGGACTGTCATATGCAGTGAACCACAACTTGAAAAGTGGTATACAGATGCAAAACATCTCGGCAAGTGACTTTATGGATAAAGTCAATGTGCAAGACAGTATTTTGGATTCTCACCTGATTAATCTCATGGTGTGTCAGCGTAGTACTAATGAGTACTGGTACCGTCGTCATGGTGATTTAAAATGTATGCTGAGGAACTTAGGAACTCCCACATGGTTCCTCACTCTCAGCTGTGCCGAGTATGGCTGGGAAGACTTACTTGAATTTCTACGAGAGGCAAATGGAAACATTGAAAATATCGAATTCAAGACACCCGGAGAACTGTGCTCTTTGGATCCAGTGAATGTATGCAGGTACTTCAATCATAGATTTGAAGCTATGATGTCTTTCATCATGAACAAGAAAAATCCACCTGTTGGAGAGGTGTTGGATTTCTTCTGGAGAAAGGAGTACCAAGCAAGAGGTGCTCCTCATATACATATGCTGCTGTGGATCAAGGATGCACCTAAATTTGGAACAGATCCAGAAGACTTAGTGATGAGTTTCATAGAACAGTATTCTACATGTGCTGTTCCAAACGCAAAGGAGGACAAAAGCCTAAGAGAACAAGTTCTACGCTTCCAAAGCCATCGTTGTGGAAAGTACTGTCGTCGTAAATTCAGAAACAAGGACAAGTTCTACACCAAATGTCGTTTCGCCTTTCCACGACCGGTGATTTCTAAAGGAAGAGTGAACAGTTTGATGTCTTCGCTGCGACATAATGTGATGAAGAAATCACCTAAAAACACATACAATTTGAAACGGAACGAAGAGTCCAAGTACATCAACGACTACAACCCAGTGATTTTGTCCATGTGGAATGCTAACATGGATATACAGTTCGTGGCTGATAACTGTATGGCTGTGGCTCGGTATGTGACATCTTACATCACCAAAAAAGAAAAGACAGAATTGAAGGATATGTGGGAGGACATTTCCCATGAAAAGAGCCTCAGTAAGAAGTTGTACAGTTTCAGTCTGAAGATGTTGTCACATCGAGAAATCGGAGCTTACGAATGTTCTGACCGGTTGTCTTCAGCAAGTCTCTATGCCAAATCCAGGAGTATCGTTTGGGCGAGTCTTGGTCTTGCTGCAACGCGTAATCGAGTTCTGAAACCTGTGCGGGAAATTGAGTATTTGGCGGAAAAGGAGCCAAACAGTACCGATATTTTGAAGACCAACATGTTGGATACATATTATCCAAATAGAAGCAGTCACCTCAAGAATGTTTGTCTGTATGAGGTTCTACAAAATTACATATTCAAGAGGAACATCAATGAAGATATTGATAAAGGAGTGTATGCTGTAATTGGAAGTGATATAAACATACAATTTGACCCCCACACCTGTACTTAGAACTTGTTGTTTAGAGAAAAACAATAATCAGGACAATTTCTGATTACGTAGGCTTATTTATTTTAGCCCTTGCTTTTTTTTAAAGGTATTTCAAATTTAAGAGTTTGGATATGTACAAGAAAAACACTACACAAATAGTCATTAAACAAAATTAGACAATTCTACATTCTTTTACAAATACACAAAGTCATACAATACAAGACATTTTTTGAACGTTATTTACAGTGATAATATATCTTAAGGTAGTGAAAAAAACAGAAGAAATTATTTATAGTGATAACACGTATCAATCATGAAACAAAACAGTGATTCTACTGAGAAAAAGATTTTTTGCAAGAAGGCGAGTGGATATAAATAAATTAATATTATATCACAATCATTTCTTCGTATTTTTTAAAGGGGCCTTCTTACTGCCGACGCGTTTCGACCGGTTAAATAAATCAACACGGTCTCATCAGGGCGTTTTCACTTTGTTCCTTGATCTGAAGGAATTTTTATGCAAAAAAGGAAAAAAGAGAAAAACGTCTTATTCGTGTTCTATTCTTTCAAGACCATTTGCCTGTTTCTAACGTGTGTCTGAGACACTAATGTACCTTATGCACGAGTGTAGCTGGATCCAGCCGGTTCAACAGCTCCCTTTTCTTATTTTATGTTGGTTACTCTGTGAAAAGAGTAGTATTCCAGTCAAGCGTTTGGTGCGTGGAAGGTGCCTATACTGATTATTTAATACATATCAGTTTCCTACCTGTGAGCAGCGCCGTGTGTCCTTGATTGAAAGTCCTATTGTTCTTTGAGTCTTTTAGTCTGCGTCCAGCGTGGTTATTAATATGCGTGCCTGGGCGCCCCTACATAAAAGGAGAGCGTGGTTTTGTACTTCTATTCAAATTCCGGTGCTGTCATACTTTTATAGTAAAAAGAGGTTGAAGTACCTTGTGGGGGGAGCGAGCGGCCCTCGCTCAGCGAATGTTTCTATTTTTTCGGATGCCCACACCTTTCAGCTTCAATCTGCTGAATGACAACGGGGCTCATTACTACATGTTTTAACTCGCATTACTTTTTAAACAAACACGGTTTGGGGCGGCTGGTTCTTACCTTTGGTTAAAACAAAGGATGAATCAAGGTCCAGGGATCTCACAGCGCTGTGTGCTTCTCAGTGCATCTAGCGTTTTGCAACAGCCTCCATGTTGCTGTGGGCATTGCATATAGGTTTGGTCACATGGCCTGGGGATTCTGGGACATGTAGTTTTTACATAACCGGGATGTTATTCTGTTTTTAAGGGGGTGCATTTACGAGGGATATCCACCACCCACATTACTCGCGCAGAGCACCATTTCATCATTAATCTTATTTGTTTAGCAGACCGGTGTGACTCAAATCATGAATCAATGAAATTTCAATTAAAGTCTAGAGACCTCCGACAGTGTATTAAGCCCACTTTGTGTGCTATTGAATTTTAGTATCAAATATGCTTCTTTAGTAAGGAGCATTTTCTCAATGTCAGGCGGGCACCTGCTTTGGTTAATGCTATATAGCACTGTCCATTTGAACTCTGTTTCGCGGTGGTTAGTCTCTGTGAAATGCTGAACCATGGGTGCATTCACCACTTTGTTTTTCAGTCTTGATCTGTGCTGGGTGATGCGAGTGTTTACTTGTTGGCAAGTCTTGCCTATATAGATTTTGTCACAAGGACATACAATCGCATACACCACATTGCGGGACCGACAATTGGTAAATCCAACATTTTTCCATTTGATGTTATGGTGGGTGAAATCGCTACCTTCTATCGTTGTGTCACATGAAATACAGTTGCCACATCTATGGTGGCCACTGATCGGTTTCAGACCCCATTTGGCCAAAAGATCACTCTTAGGTTTTTGTATTCGCACATCTGCGCAAACCAATTGTTGACCTATACTCTGGTTCTTTTTGTAGGCGAATATAGGCTTGGGGAATGGACATTCCAATTCCTCCAACAAATGCCAATTTTGGAGAATCATTTGTCTCACTTTATGAGTGTCTGGACCAAAGGTTGTAACGCAGACCATCTTGTCTGGTTCAGATTTTTTCTTGTCTTGTGTTAGCAAACACTCCCTCGGTGTATATCTAGCTCTTTTGTAGGAGTGTTTGAGCAACTTTTTGGGATAGCCTCTGTTGGTCATTTCCCCACAAAATGTTTGAGCATGTCGGTCATAGTCAGTTACTTCCGAGCAGTTCCTGCTGATTCTAAGGAGCTGTCCATAAGGGAGGTTTGCCCGGAGGTTTCTGGGATGTGCACTTCCATGGTGGAGAATCGTATTTTTATCGGTCTTCTTTTTAAAGAGAGACGCTTTTAAATGACCACCTTCATCAGAGATTTCCACATCAAGGAAAGTCATCCTGTTGTTACTTGATTCAATAGAGAATTTTATGTCATGGTGTTTATTATTCAACCAATGGTGAAATTCCATTAATTCAGTGTGGCTCCCCTGCCACAGGAGCCACACGTCATCAATGTATCTCAACCACTGTTTGATGTGCTTCTTGAAAGGATTATTATTTTCAACAAATTTATGTTCGTATTCTGCCATATACAGTACTGCCATTTCCGGCGCATAGGGACATCCCATGGCCGTACCTTTGATTTGAATAAAAAACTCATCGTTGAAGCGGAAGTAATTTTTCTTCAACGTTAGCTCCGCTAGTTGGAGAATGTAAGCTGTTGGCACACGGTGGGGCCTTTCTCTAGTCTCTAAATACATTTCCATAACCTCCAAGGCTTCCTCTTGGGGGATTTGGGTATAAAGAGACGTGACATCCATTGTCACCATGATCTCAGTTTGGACATTAAATTCTGTGCCTTCAACTTTGACTAAAAAGTCGGTGGTATCTTTGAGGTACGAGTTAACTTTGCTCACAAACGGCTTCAAAAAGTAGTCCACATATTTAGAGATCGGCTCTAGGCATGAGTCGCACCCAGAGACGATTGGTCGTCCTGGGGGGTCATCTAACCTCTTGTGGATCTTTGGCAAGAAGTATAAGATGGGTGTCCTGGGGCATTTTTTGACCAGAAATTCTGCCTCCTTTGGTCCCACATAGCCATTGTCAACACCTGTCTGAACCAGTTCCATTATCGTGCCTTGAATTTGCCTCAATGGATCTTCCTGGAGTTTCCTATACCACACCTGATTGTATACCTGTGTAGCACCCTCCGCTAGATATTTGTCACGTTGCCAAATTACCACGGCCCCGCCTTTATTTGTTGTTTCAGGCCTGAGGAACAAATCCACTTTTTGCCCCAATTATAACATCCCCAAACAGGTAATTGCATTTGAACAGGTCCTTTTATCATCTTTAAATAAACTGGAAAGAGACAAAAAATATGTCAGGCAGAACATCAGCAAAGGACAGAAAGTGGCAATAAAAAATCTGAGAGAAGACTCGTCAATTATAATTAAACCCGCCGATAAAGGCGGGGCCGTGGTAATTTGGCCACGTGACAAATATCTAGCGGAGGGTGCTACACAGGTATACAATCAGGTGTGGTATAGGAAACTCCAGGAAGATCCATTGAGGCAAATTCAAGGCACGATAATGGAACTGGTTCAGACAGGTGTTGACAATGGCTATGTGGGACCAAAGGAGGCAGAATTTTTGGTCAAAAAATGCCCCAGGACACCCATCTTATACTTCTTGCCAAAGATCCACAAGAGGTTAGATGACCCCCCAGGACGACCAATCGTCTCTGGGTGCGACTCATGCCTAGAGCCGATCTCTAAATATGTGGACTACTTTTTGAAGCCGTTTGTGAGCAAAGTTAACTCGTACCTCAAAGATACCACCGACTTTTTAGTCAAAGTTGAAGGCACAGAATTTAATGTCCAAACTGAGATCATGGTGACAATGGATGTCACGTCTCTTTATACCCAAATCCCCCAAGAGGAAGCCTTGGAGGTTATGGAAATGTATTTAGAGACTAGAGAAAGGCCCCACCGTGTGCCAACAGCTTACATTCTCCAACTAGCGGAGCTAACGTTGAAGAAAAATTACTTCCGCTTCAACGATGAGTTTTTTATTCAAATCAAAGGTACGGCCATGGGATGTCCCTATGCGCCGGAAATGGCAGTACTGTATATGGCAGAATACGAACATAAATTTGTTGAAAATAATAATCCTTTCAAGAAGCACATCAAACAGTGGTTGAGATACATTGATGACGTGTGGCTCCTGTGGCAGGGGAGCCACACTGAATTAATGGAATTTCACCATTGGTTGAATAATAAACACCATGACATAAAATTCTCTATTGAATCAAGTAACAACAGGATGACTTTCCTTGATGTGGAAATCTCTGATGAAGGTGGTCATTTAAAAGCGTCTCTCTTTAAAAAGAAGACCGATAAAAATACGATTCTCCACCATGGAAGTGCACATCCCAGAAACCTCCGGGCAAACCTCCCTTATGGACAGCTCCTTAGAATCAGAAGGAACTGCTCGGAAGTAACTGACTATGACCGACATGCTCAAACATTTTGTGGGGAAATGACCAACAGAGGCTATCCCAAAAAGTTGCTCAAACACTCCTACAAAAGAGCTAGATATACACCGAGGGAGTGTTTGCTAACACAAGACAAGAAAAAATCTGAACCAGACAAGATGGTCTGCGTTACAACCTTTGGTCCAGACACTCATAAAGTGAGACAAATGATTCTCCAAAATTGGCATTTGTTGGAGGAATTGGAATGTCCATTCCCCAAGCCTATATTCGCCTACAAAAAGAACCAGAGTATAGGTCAACAATTGGTTCGCGCAGATGTGCGAATACAAAAACCTAAGAGTGATCTTTTGGCCAAATGGGGTCTGAAACCGATCAGTGGCCACCATAGATGTGGCAACTGTGTTTCATGTGACACAACGATAGAAGGTAGCGATTTCACCCACCATAACATCAAATGGAAAAATGTTGGATTTACCAATTGTCGGTCCCGCAATGTGGTGTATGCGATTGTATGTCCTTGTGACAAAATCTATATAGGCAAGACTTGCCAACAAGTAAACACTCGCATCACCCAGCACAGATCAAGACTGAAAAACAAAGTGGTGAATGCACCCATGGTTCAACATTTCACAGAAACTAACCACCGCGAAACAGAGTTCCAATGGACAGTGCTATATAGCATTAACCAAAGCAGGTGCCCGCCTGACATTGAGAAAATGCTCCTTACTAAAGAAGCATATTTGATACTAAAATTCAATAGCACACAAAGTGGGCTTAATACACTGTCGGAGGTCTCTAGACTTTAATTGAAATTTCATTGATTCATGATTTGAGTCACACCGGTCTGCTAAACAAATAAGATTAATGATGAAATGGTGCTCTGCGCGAGTAATGTGGGTGGTGGATATCCCTCGTAAATGCACCCCCTTAAAAACAGAATAACATCCCGGTTATGTAAAAACTACATGTCCCAGAATCCCCAGGCCATGTGACCAAACCTACATGCAATGCCCACAGCAACATGGAGGCTGTTGCAAAACGCTAGATGCACTGAGAAGCACACAGCGCTGTGAGATCCCTGGACCTTGATTCATCCTTTGTTTTAACCAAAGGTAAGAACCAGCCGCCCCAAACCGCGTTTGTTTAAAAAGTAATGCGAGTTAAAACATGTAGTAATGAGCCCCGTTGTCATTCAGCAGATTGAAGCTGAAAGGTGTGGGCATCCGGAAAAATAGAAATATTCGCTGAGCGAGGGCCGCTCGCTCCCCCCACAAGGTACTTCAACCTCTTTTTACTATAAAAATATGACAGCACCGGAATTTGAATAGAAGTACAAAACCACGCTCTCCTTTTATGTAGGGGCGCCCAGGCACGCATATTAATAACCACGCTGGACGCAGACTAAAAGACTCAAAGAACAATAGGACTTTCAATCAAGGACACACGGCGCTGCTCACAGGTAGGAAACTGATATGTATTAAATAATCAGTATAGGCACCTTCCACGCACCAAACGCTTGACTGGAATACTACTCTTTTCACAGAGTAACCAACATAAAATAAGAAAAGGGAGCTGTTGAACCGGCTGGATCCAGCTACACTCGTGCATAAGGTACATTAGTGTCTCAGACACACGTTAGAAACAGGCAAATGGTCTTGAAAGAATAGAACACGAATAAGACGTTTTTCTCTTTTTTCCTTTTTTGCATAAAAATTCCTTCAGATCAAGGAACAAAGTGAAAACGCCCTGATGAGACCGTGTTGATTTATTTAACCGGTCGAAACGCGTCGGCAGTAAGAAGGCCCCTTTAAAAAATACGAAGAAATGATTGTGATATAATATTAATTTATTTATATCCACTCGCCTTCTTGCAAAAAATCTTTTTCTCAGTAGAATCACTGTTTTGTTTCATGATTGATACGTGTTATCACTATAAATAATTTCTTCTGTTTTTTTCACTACCTTAAGATATATTATCACTGTAAATAACGTGCAAAAAATGTCTTGTATTGTATGACTTTGTGTATTTGTAAAAGAATGTAGAATTGTCTAATTTTGTTTAATGACTATTTGTGTAGTGTTTTTCTTGTACATATCCAAACTCTTAAATTTGAAATACCTTTAAAAAAAAGCAAGGGCTAAAATAAATAAGCCTACGTAATCAGAAATTGTCCTGATTATTGTTTTTCTCTAAACAACAAGTTCTAAGTACAGGTGTGGGGGTCAAATTGTATGTTTATATTGTAATAGATGGTCCAGCCCCCTGCACGACCCAGGACCTAACTCCTTTTGCTCTCGTAATTGGAAGTGAGGGATGTCTCGTCAAGCAAAGAAAATGCCACTTGGTAAACCATAGAAAATTGAGTGGCGAATCTCCTGAAAAAAAAGAGTTTTTCTATTTAGCACTTTTGCAACTTTTCAAGCCTTGGCGTGCAGAAGAGGAACTGCTTGGAGATTTCCTCTGTTACGAAGACTCTTTCAATGCCGCCAAGGAGACCATAGAATGTCCTGTTTTTCCCAAATATCTAGAAATGTTGAATGCGGAAATCGAGCAGGAAGCAACGATTGCAGCCGAGATTGCTAGAGACAGTTCTCAGGACAGTCAGAGTTCTGTTTCATTGAGTCAGGATCCACTAGGAGGACCAGTTATCGAAAATGAAGCTACCACTGCCATGATTGAAGTGGAAAGAGCCATGACACATGCTCAGGAGGATGCGGTTAACTTAGAAGACTTGGAAAGACAACTCAACGTTGAGCAGAGGAAAATATAAGACGAAGTTACCAACCAAATTGATCATGGATTAAGTCATGAGAAGAAAGAGTGCTCATGTACGTCGTTGAAGCCTGTCCGACTGTACGTGAGTGGAGAAGCGGGAACTGGAAAAAGTTTCCTCATTAAAGCAATTTCATGTTATTTGCAGAAAAGGACTGAGTCATCGCTGTCTTGTGTTGTCACCGCTCCAACTGGACTGGCAGCACATAACATTAAAGGTATTACTTTGCATCGTCTACTGATGCTGCCAGTGAAGCATGATAACAAATTACAATACCACAAGTTATCTGGAGATGCTTGTTGTGAAGTTTCAAGAGTCTTGAAGAAAATGAAACTTCTTATCATTGACGAAGTAAGCATGGTTTCCAATGTCATGCTTGCCTTTGTGCATTTGAGAATGCAAGAAGTTCTCAAAACAGAGTATGATGTGTTATTTGGTGGCAAACACATCATTGTTTTCGGTGATCTTCTGCAGCTGACATCAGTGAAAGGACAACCTGTGTTCAAAATGCTCACGCATGAAGATACCAGGAAGTGCCTAGGGAGCATTGGCAACGTTAATATATGGTTAAACTTCAATTATGCTGAACTGCGTGAAAATATGCGTCAGGCGAAGGATGAAGATTACAAGAATATTCTACAAGATGTTAGAATCGGAAAAGTGACCGAGCATGGGAAAGAAGCTTTACATGCACGATTACTGTCAAATTTGTATCCAGAACAAGACGTTGTGCCTGAGAATATTTTTCAGAAAATTACTGAGAAGAAATCTGGAATATGTTTGATGCCAACTCTTGCAGAATGTGCCATCTTCAACAACAAAATGTTGTATTTAGAAAACCAAGAGATTGTGAAACTGGAAGCTATTGACAGAGTAGAGCATATGGGATTAACAATTATTTTGTCTGAGAATTTGAAATCAAAATTGGATTCATTAGAGAAGAGTATATCTAAAACTGCAGGTTTTGAAAAGACTCTGAATGTGTGCTTAAATTGCCGTATAATTTTAAGAAGGAATTTACATGTTGAAAGAGGTCTGGTAAATGGATCAATGGGTAATGTTGTTGATTTTGTGAAATACAGAAATAGGGATGGAATTGAATTTTTAAAAATTAAATTTGATGGCATTGAGGAAGTACAGCTAATTGGTCGTTGCTCTGCTAGGTTTTTGCTTGTGAAAGACTTATATGTTCGCCGTAAGCAGTTTCCTGTTTGCTTGGCATATGCGGTGACAATCCATAAATCGCAAGGTTTAAGTGTAGACAGTGCATTGGTGAATATTGGCAGTTCTGTGTTCAAGGAGGGTATGGCATATGTGGCATTGTCACGAGTCAGAACTTTATCGGGATTGTACTTGATTGAATGTGATGTCACAAACATTTGTGCGGATCTAGATTGTGTTAAGGAATACAATAGGTTAAGAAGAGAGTATGCGCCACATTTGCCTCAATATCCTTTGTTTGAGAAACGTGTGGTAGGCCGGAAACGAAGAAATGTGACCAATAGTAGGGAGGTTGTAGCAAAAAGACGAAAAGTCGATGAACCAGAAATTATAAGCAGAAAGAAAAAGGATTTTGTTGAAGATGTTGTTGGTTTTCAATTTGAAAACAGTTCTGGTGTCAACTGCTATGCTAATGTAGTGGTTAATGTTTTGTTTTCTCTAGAAACTTTAAAACAAGAGATTGTGGTCAATTCGGATCAGAGATTTTGCAGTTTGTTGAATTCTGTGTTAGAGAAATGTAGCACTGATAGAACAAAAATAGAAAGTGTGTCTGAAATTCGAAATCTGTTAGACAGATGTTCAGGTCAAACACAATTCTCTCAAAATATTCAGCAAGATTGTCAGGAGTTTTTAATGTATATGCTTGATGTATTGCATGATGAAGGTGTAGATGTAGATCACCTGTTTGGGCTTTCTTATCAATGGCAGCATGACTGCGAGAACTGTAGGGTATCAAGTACTACTAGTGTAGACTCAGAAAAATTTATATATTTAACTTTGCCAGACAGTAAATCAGTGTCCTTTAATAAGCTAGTAAAAGCAGCTGATCACAACATGGAGTGTAGCCAATGTAAGTCTGAAATGTTGTCAACATTATTTATACGAACATATGGCCAGTATGTAATTTTAATGTTCCAACGATGTAGGCCTGATGGAACAAAATTGACAACTTTAATTAAAAATGTTGTGGCTTCGCAGTTGTCAATATCAGGAAGGACTTTTGTAACTGCAGCAATTATATATCATGACGGTCCTTCAATAACATCAGCACATTACACAGCTTATTTAAAGTCTAGAAATGGCTGGTCATTCTGCAATGATTCTGTTTTAACTTTAAAAAAAAATTGCCTTTTGACCTTAAAAATTCTTGCCTGGTGTTTTTAAAACCAAAATTTTAGGGAAGGAATCTCAGGATTTGCTCTGAGGAATTTCAAGAGGTTCTAATGGCTCCTACACAATTTGGCCTTGAGGATAAGTGTAGTACAGAGTCAAAAGTTATTTTTGAGTTTTAAATAGTTCCTGGAAAAAAAGAAGGTTTTCTTACAGAAAGTGGTGGGCACGGATTAGTTAAAGGACAACAGAGTATTTCCCAAAGCAAACGGTGTTCTTACCATAACACTTGACGTCATGGAAAAATAACTGCACTTTGAATGAGTTCAGAAAAACAGTTTCTTTTTATAAGCTAATTCAAGCAGCCAATCAAAACATGGAGTAGAGGTAATGTAAGTCTGCAATGCTGTCTAGATTATTTGACCAAACTTTTGGTTATAATGTCATTTTAAAATTCCAACTATATAAACCTGATGAAAGTAAGTCTTCAACTTTAATTACAAATGTTGTGGCTACACAGTCGTTTATTTTAGGAAGAACATTTTTAACTGCAGCTATTATATGACATGATGGTCCTTTGACAAGATCCGCTTATTACACAGCTTATTGAAAATGTAAAAAAAGCTTCTGTTTCGTAAATGATTCCTATTTGACTACGATACAATGTTGCCTTTTTACTTAAAAATATTCTTACTTTCTGTTTTCAGAAAAGAGAATTTAGGGTAGGTAACTGGCCTATAATGATTCTAGGGGTTGATATAATTTTATCTACTGTTTTAAATTGCTTTGTGATTAAAAGTGATGTAGAGAATTAAATAATTGTAGTAGTCATAGAGGTAGTGTAAGTCTGCTTCATAGTAAGCAGTATCAGTGTCATAGGAAATGTGGAACATGAGTGAGCAAGAAGAGTGAGATATTACTAGTACAGGATTGTGAAAGTGATCTTGAACGTTTTCTTTCTGAAAGTTGCGGAAATACAAAATGACGGGATTTGCTTAGAAGAATTCCAAGAGTTATAAATGGCTCTTACACGATTTGGCCTTGTGGAAAAGTGCGGTAGAGAGCGAGAAGTCATTTATTGTATGTAACATATTTGTCAAAACGATGGAGCTTTTCTTTCAGAAAGTGGCGGGCTGAAAATAATAACAGCACAACAGAGTGTAAGCTGTTCATAGGATATCCTTCGACTTCATGGAAAGTAAGTTACTTTTCAGGAGTTCTGATTTCTGATTGGTTATGTTATATGGGTTTTTTAAACACAATCATTTTGATTGTGTTTTTTTTTCCCCGCTGTTATATGATGAATACCTTCAAGTCACTGTTTTTAGTGAAATTTGATAAATTCTGAGAACAGCAAAAATAAACCATTTAACATGTATAATTAATTCTGTACTTTTTGTATTTATGATATACATTTAGAACTGTGTAGTAGGCATGGAGAAGCTGAGGCTTCTGTAAGTGTCAAAGTTGATGCATACAGTGCTCACATTCTACGTAGTCTTTCATATGATAGACTACATCTGCACAATGAGATACCTAAGCAAAGGAAACACAGGTGATGTGATTGTGGAATGAGCAAAAAAAATTGCACGTTTTTCAATTAAATTACCTGTGTTTCCTAACATTACACATCACATTGTGTAGATGAGGTTTAGGCCTGTTCCAGGAGACAGAGGAGGTCTGACATTTGTTCAAGAGTGCAGTGGACATGACTCACTTCGTTGGTAGGCCTGCACATGTATTATCTCCTCTATACTCTTCAACAAGCCTAAATTTCATCTGCAACCCTGAGTAGGACTTACCTGAAACAAATCTCTGGATAGGCCACACCTTATCAGCATCTAGAAACAATCATTTAAAATGTTAAGTGCAGATTTATGATGGCCGTGCGCCTCTTTTGCGCCGCTGTTCCTTCACTTTTGTGACGCAGCAGCAGTGTAAAAGATGCACCATGTTGCAAGATAGGCCTCAGTTCATCTCCAGCAAGATACCGTCAGTTTAAAAATGTATATAATTAGGACTGTGTAGGGGGCATGCAGAAGCTGAGGCTTCAGTAAGTGTCAAAGTTGTTGCATGCAGTGCTGCACTTCTGGATACTCTTTCATATGCTGGACTACATCTGCACAATGAGATACCTAAGCAAAGGAAACACAGGTGATGTGATTGTGAAATGAGCAAAAGAAATTGCACGTTTTTCAATTACATCACCTGTGTTTCCCAACATTACACATCACATTGTGCAGATCAAGTTTAGGCCTGTCCAGGGAAACAGAGGAGGTCTGGCCTTTGTTCAAGAGTGCAGTGGACATGACTCACTTCATTGGTAGGCCTGCAAATGTATTATCTCCTCTGTACTCTTCAACAACTCTAAATTTCATCTGCAACCCTGAGTAGGCTTCACCTCAAACAAACCTCTGGATAGGACACACCTTATTGGCATCCTGAAACAATCATTTAAAATGTTAGGGACAGTTTTATGATGGCTGTGCACCTCTTTTGCGCTGCCGTTGCATCACTTTTGTGAGACAGCAGCAGTGCAAAAGATGCACCATGTTGCAAGATAGGCCTCACTTCATCTGCATCAAGATACTGTTAGTTTAAAATGTATATTTTTAGGACTGTGTAGGGGCATAGAGAAGCAGAGGCTTCTGTAAGTGTCAAAGTTGTTGAAAAACTGTTTGTCCTTCAATCTTTTCCCTTGTCTTTTCTAATTTTTAAATACATGTTTTAATATTTTTCAAATGTTTGTTCTCTCTTTCACAGATTGAAAGTATAAAAATAACAAGTGACTAAGTTAACGACAATTATAAGGTAAATGTTTTGTACTCTTTTCGTTACATTTCTATCACATTTAACTTCTATTAGTTTCACTACTACATTTCTTTAACCCTCACTTTCCTGCCTTTGCTACTTCCCTCCTTCCTTTCTCTATTACTTACTTACTCTACTCCTTCCACTATTTTTCTCAGTCCCTCTCTTCTCATACTTCCTCACTCTTGTTCACTCACTCCGTCTCTATTACTCTCACTGTCTCTGACTGATCACTCTTTCACTACTTGTTCATTATGCTTTCTCTCTGTAGTTCAAGCACACTAAGGGGCATATTATCAACACAGGCAATACAATTATCGCTGCTTTTATCGGCAGAAAACTGCCGCAAAAGTGGCTTTAGCGGCAGTTTTCTTCCGCAAAAGCGGCTTTAGCAGCAGTTTTCTGCCGATAAAAGCAGTCATTATCGGCAGAAAACTGCCGCAAAAGCGGCTTTAGCGTCAGATTTCTGCCAATAAAAGCAGCAAAACTTTTATCGCCTATGTTGATAATATGCCCCTATGTTATTTACATTTCTTTGCTGTTTCAATCATTCCTTTTCTGTTACTTCTTCTTTTCTGCATTCTGTTTTTTCTCTCTGTTATTCCAATGTTTTAATCTTAATTTGATCATTCAGTCACATTCTCTAAGAAACTCTTGTTTGTTATTCTTCTACTCTCCTTTTTTTCTTTCACTTCCTTATCTATTTTGTTTTTCACAATTATACCCTCTTCCATCTTTTCTTCGGTAAATAGATCTATTAAACAGTATCTTTGGTTTAGTCTCTATCGCTGTCTTTCTTTTAACATTACTCTCTGTTTCCTTCCCTTATACTTACTCTTCTTTTAAAAAAAAAAATTTTTTTTGGTTCGCTCCCGGTTCGCATACCGGCAAGCGAACCGGGAAGCGAACTAAAAAAAATAGAGGTTGGCAGAGTGCTAAACATTCTAGCAATTTTTTTATAAAGGGGAGGTAGTTCTGAAAAGAACTTTTTTTTAATTATTTTTGTTGTTTTATATTTTTTTATTATTTTTCTGAACATTTTTTTACTTTTTTTGTATTTTTTGAACGGTTTTATATTTTTTTTGGGGGGGGGGAACAAAAATGATTCATTGTAAAGGGCTCAACAGGAGCAAAAAAAAAAAAGATAATTTATTTTCTGGGGCGTTTTGGACAATCATGATTGTCGATAGCTCTGTTGATTAAATTGATGCTACTTTCTCTGTAGCAAATCAACTGACCGCAACGCACGCACACTTGTTTGACTTCCCCGAACCTCATCTGTATATTTGGGACCGTCTCCCTCGCCTCTGGTCCCGTCACTTCCTGTACAACTGATCTTCTGGCCATAGAAGGGGGATTATCTTGCTGGTCACATAACTGCGCAGCACTGTAGTTGATAGGGTGCCACCTCTCCATATGGCGATGCATTGTATAATTGCCGTAACTGTACTTCTTATCTGTCCCTCTGGACAAATCCTTCTTACAGATAAGGCAAGTTACGTACCGGGCATTGACTTTTTTTTGGCCCCGGGGATATTTAAAAAATTGCCAAATAAAGTTTTCTTTGACGTGAGACCTCCTGGGCTCCTCAGGCAAAAACTGCCTCCTCTCTTGCTCCTCTTCCTCTTCTTCCTCTTCTTGCTGAATGATAACTTCAGCAGGTGGTCCTCTCTTCCTTGGAGGTGGTGGAGGTGGTGGGGAAGCACCAGCTGAAGCTACTAATGAAGCCATTGCTCAGTGATCACAAAAGGTCTTCCTCTCACAAAGATGAAAGTCAGAGTGAGGAAAGAAGGAGGGGTTTTCATCATTTGGGAAAAACAATAGTTCTAAACCAATGAAAAGTGTTACTTTTAGGTCACATGACCTAGTCTTACATCATTAGGAAACCAAAAGTGAAATGAACCAATGAAAAGTGTTATTAACAAGTCACATGACCTGTTGTGTTTACGTTACGCGCTTTGCGCCGCGTCCCGGATCGCTTCCGGGAAGCTGCGCTTCGCGCCTCGCTTCGCGTACCGGTTCACTTCCGGGTACGCTAACGCGGCGCGTCATATGACGTATCACGCGACAACGCGATACGTCACGCTGACGCGACGCGTCACGATGTTGTTTTCTAACGCGGCAGTTGCGGAAACGGAACGTTTACCGGTTCGCGGCACCAAATTGAGCTAACGGGAAGCTAACCGGTTCGCGGACCGGGAGCGAAACAAAAAAAATAATTAAAAAAAAAAAATTGTATTAAAAACATATAAAATATATTTTTCGATTTAAAGAATACATTTTAAAGCTTTTGATATTTGCTATTAAAAAACCATTGAAATTCACTGAAAAAACCATAGGTTATAGACCATATATAGTTAGGGATTAGCATTTACAAAACCTTATTTTACTCACACAAAACCATTGAAATTCCATATATAGTTAGTTGTACTAACTATATATCGCGCACCCGCAATCCACTGCTGATCATGTCACATATTACATCATTCATGACATGGTCAGTGACATCACTGATGACATCACTGATGACATCTCAAATGACATCACTGATGACATCACTGATGACATCTCAAATGACATCACTGATGACAACATCCAGTGACTGTATGTTTCTGTAAAGTTAAAATATGTCTTACATATTGAAGAATGAGTGGATTTATAAGTGTCTGGATGAAGGATTTATTAGGTGCATGACTGACTGTATGAGTGACTGATTAAATGTGTCTCGCTGAGTGCATGGGTTAGTGACTAAACTGTCTTAATTTGTGCATCATTATGTCTGTTGTTCTGTAAACTGCTGCATGTGTTGATCAGTAGCTATATGAGTAACTATATGGGTTATTGATTGGTTGCCTAAGTATTTGTATGGGAGACTGAGTGTGTGTGTGGGTGGCTGGGAGGTGTATGGCTCTGTGCATAGATGTGTGAGCAGTTGATTCACTAGATGTATGGGTTCAAAAGTGCATGTGGAAACAGCTGTATGGGCGGTTGACTGTGTGCATGAGTGTATTGGTGAGTGAATGGATATCTAAGTGCTACATGTCAAAGTAAGTACATATGTAAAACACAGTACATGTGAGAGTTGACATATATAAATAACTATGCATAAGAGCCAGTGAATGTGTGAGTGGCTGTATGGATCATTGTGAACTTGTATCAGGGATTGTATAAGAGAGTAAATATGTGTTAGTATATGTTTCAATAAGTAAGGTGTGTATAACTGTATAGTTGAGGAAATGGAGGTGTGATTGATTCTTTGCATGACTGACTAGGTGTGTGAGTAACTCCATGGATGAGTGACAGTCTGTGAGTGTCTGTTTACACTGAGTGTATCTAAGTTTTTATTAGAGTCTGAAGAGATTCATCGTATTATCACATGAATAATGTCATCAGTGATCTCATCAGTGATGTCATCAGTGATGTCATCGGTGTTGTCATTTGAGATGTCATCAATGATGTCATCAGTGATGTCATCAGTGATATCATCAATGATGTCATTTGAGATGTCATCAGTGATGTCATCAGTGATGTCATTTGAGATGTCATCAGTGATGTCATCAGTGATGTCATTTGAGATGTCATCAGTGATGTCATCAGTGATGTCATTTGAGATGTCATCAGTGATGTCATCAGTGATGTCACTGACCATGTCATGAATGATATAATATGTGACATGATCAGCAGTGGATTGCGGGTGCGCGATATATAGTTAGTACAACTAACTATATATGGAATTTCAATGGTTTTGTGTGAGTAAAATAAGGTTTTGTAAATGCTAATTCCTAACTATATATGGTCTATAACCTATGGTTTTTTCAGTGAATATATATATATATATATATATATATATATATATATATATATATATATATATATATATATATATATATATATATATATATATATATATATATATATATATATATATATATATATGTATATATATATATCATGGGACAGTGAATTAAAAAATCCAAGTGTTCTCATTGGTCGTCGGTCATGTTGCTTCGGCAGGAATGAAACGGCCCTGCAGGAGCTCATGCTGTGATAGGCTGGCCGCAACCTAAACAAAAACTGTTGTGGCTGCCATTACAGGGCTCAGGACTTGGTCTGTGCGGCCTGCAAATTCTGTCCCATGGTTCTTGTGTTGGGGGTCCCAAGGTGTCCCCCAGTCCAATTTAAAATAAGCTTTTTTTGTTCACAACACAATCCCGCTGGAATCCTGTGGGAGCTTGCACGAGCCCTATGTACTCCCATGGGAGCTAGCATGGCCCTTGGTGCTGGTGGGTCTAACGCAAGATTGGGGAAAAAATGTAAAAGGAAAAATGTGGGGTCAGAGTCCGTGAAAGGTTGCCCAGTAATCAGGGCTTTGCTGCATGTGAGGATTAGCGGCAGGCGTATCGTAATAAGTCATCACATTATGTAATAAAAATAGAAATTCATTCAAAAATCCAAAGGTTCAAGTGCAGTTAAATATAGGCTTTCTAATTATTTTAAAAAAATTAACTTTTAAAACAAAAAAAAACTGAAATTCACCAGTTATTCTTAACTGACATCAGTATCACTTGTATCGCTGTAATACACTACTTATGACGGCAAATATAACATCACAGATGATATCCAAAATCTACGGTGGCACAAGTTATGCGCAAGTTATGCTGAATTATGATTGATGAGAGATGATTGATTTTTTTTTTTTTTTGGTCCTCATATTTGCCACCAGATGAAATATGCTCTAGATGGGAACCTCTGATGCCTTTCACACTGTCAATCGTGTTACCACCCTGGATTCAATGTGCAGCAACCAGAGATCTCCCTGAGGTAGGCTGTTTCCTTATCCAACTCCCCAGTCCTCTGATGGAATACCTTGGACTTAGGGAGGACAGGACTGACACAAACCTCTGGCATAATCATAGGACCGTTACTTCTTTAGCCAGGCCACCAGTTCCGACCACACATTCCCAAAATTCTCTGCTCGACATGTCATGTCCATCGTGCTAATTTCCATGATACTTTTTAGGCAATTTGCGAACCTGGGGGGGATTGCTGACTTCCATTCTTTACAGATTTCTCTCCTTGCAATAACTATCACGTAGAAGATGAATTGTGAGGAAAATTTGTTTATATTATACCCAGGTGGTAGCCCAAAGAACACTATCCTTGGGGAGCATATAATATTGGTTGCTAAAACCTTTCCCAGAAAGTCAGTGGTCGCCTTCCAATATTCGCAGATCTCTGGGCATTCTAAAAAGATATGAATATCATCCGCTGCCGGGAACTTACAGCGAGGACAGTAATAGTTCTCCTGTGTCACCCTGTTCAGTCTAGCCGGGGTCCAATACACCCGATAGGCCGTGAACAGATGCTTTCTCCTCAGATTAGCTGGTTTAATTAAACTCTGAGACAAGGAGAAAGCATCTGTCCAGATCTTCCTAGTTTCTTCAGGACTATCAGATATCACACTACCCCAAAGGTTCCCCAACTCACCGCTTAACATTCCTGATGTCTTTATTAGTGCCCTATACCAACACGACACCTCTCGTTTCCATCCTCTTCCCCTACAGATAGACTCAAGGATCCCTGTGTCTCTTTCCCGCTGCAACGCCTGATTTGACCACCATGGGAGAGTTGGTAAAACTTAAATCTCGTCAAAGATCCTCTTGTAAGTGACACTAAAGAATTCCAATCCATAAGACCAGAGTTAGCCCAGAGGTCCCCCCATCTCTTCACTCCTGCTGTTTTTAGAGGCTGGGACAACTGATCTTGAAGACACTCCGGAGTGCCCGGTGATTCCCAAACTGGAGCATGAGAATGGTAATATGGGATCCCCAGAGCTCTCCGAACATAACCCCAATTCCTGAGTGCGGTCTGCAGCATCTTGAGACAAACTTTTTTATAAAATTTCTGGTCGCCAAATTTAAATAAAAAAAACTCCTGGCCATGTGGTAAATCAGATAGCAACGCCTGGAATAAGCGGCCCTGCGAAGAAGAATCCAATTCATTCGTCAATAGCCTACATTTTTTTAAATGAATGGCATGGCAATATACGAGTAAGCCAAACCTCCATTTTTTAAACCCCTCCTTAATTTTTTCCAGGCTATCCTGGGAGATTTACAGGCACAAATAAAAGATCCAATCTTACCCTGAAGATTCTGAATCTCTTTCTGCGGAAAAGATAAAGGGATGGAATTATATAAAAAAGTCAGTTCAGGGAGTATGGACATTTTAATAAGATTAACTCGTCCATATATATTTAATGGAAGACTGCCCCATCTTGTTAATGTTTTAATAATTTCTTTCACTGCTGTCAGCCAGCTAATTTTCGATTTTTTTTTAATTCTTGGGTTATGTAAATTCCTAAATATCTCATTTTATGTTTTGCACCCTGAATAGGGGTACTATTATTCCACCCCATTATTTCTGTCTTCTCCCTGTTGATTTGATAACCTGATATCCTTCCAAATTCCTCGGCTAGATTGAATAACCTCGGTATGGCTTCCACGTGATTGGAGGTATATAGGAGGAGGTCATCTGCATACAATGCAGTTTTAAGCTCCAGGTCTGCGATTCTAAAAGGTTGGATTACGTTATCTGTCCTAATATAGCAAATAAAAGGTTCCATATCAATGTCAAACAAAAGGGGGGACAGGGGGCAACCCTGCCGTGTGCCACGAGATATTTTAAACCACTCCGACAGGGCACCATTAATCAAAACTTTTGCTCTTGGGTTTAAGTACAGTGATTTAATGCCCTCTATGAAAATTCGGGGGAACCTAAACCCGGCCATTGTGGCCCACAAATACTTCAAGTTTACCTGGTCGAAAGCTTTGGCCGCATCTATCGCAACCAAAGCTAACGGGAGCCCTTTATCCTTGGCATAGTCTATGGCCCCTATCGCCTGGAACGTTAACTCGTTCAGTTGCCTCCCCGGGATAAACCCCCTTTGATCTGGATGAATTATGGATTTTATTATTTTAGCTAGTCTGGTTGCCAAAATCCCCGAGTAAAGTTTTAAATCCAAGTTCAAAAGGGAGATAGGCCTGTAGGATTCGATTTTCTTAGGATCCTTATTAGGTTTTGCAATGAGAGTGATCGTAGCTTCAAACCAAGTTGGGGGGGATACTATGACCATGTATCAATAAATAATTAAAAAGTGTGGTAAGCACAGGTACCAATTGCTCTAAATAATCAATTTAGGCCTCAATTGGTAACCCATCCGGGCCTGCCGCTTTACCTCGCTTCATTTTCTTAATTTGGTCCTTTACTTCCCTCTCCCTTATCTCACTCTCCAAATACCTCCTGTCTGCGTCAGAAATATGTGGCAAATTTCTCTGAGTCAACCATATCTGGGTCTCCTTCATCCCTGAACTCATATCCTCCTTATATAAGCTTTGCATGAACCCCCTGGCTTCCTCTCTAATCCCCCCATCCTCCGTGATTAGTACACCTGTCTCCCTCTGTATTAGAACTTTGATATTATTCCTGGACCTCTCTTCTCTAGATTTCCAAGCTAGGAGAGCACCACATTTTTCTCCATATTCAAGGTTTTTTAATTTACTGGTCTCCCATTTATCCTTAATAATTTTTTCATCTCTACCTTTAAGTGAGAGCTGTAAATCGAAGAGCTCCTTCTCCAAAGCCGGAATCTTCTCTCTATTTGAGACACTAGCACCCTGTAACTCTAAATCTTTTTCAGTTATTGCCTTCAGATCGTCCAGCCTCTTACTTTTAGTAGTCCTCCTTTTGTGAGCCATTAAGGAGCTCAACACACCTCTTAAAAAAGCCTTATAGGACTCCCATACAATCTGGGGGGTAGAGGAGCCAATGTTAATATTGAACAATTCAATAATTTCCTCTCTGACTCTTTCCTTTGTCTGACCATCTAAAAGTAACGTCCTGTCTAATGTCCATCTAGTGTTTAAGGGGCTTGAACTTAATGAGAAGACTAATTCCACGACAGCATGATCCGATATCCCCACCGGTATGTGGGAGAGGGAAATAATATCTGCAAGCAAATGTTGGTCCACTAAAAAATGATCTATCCTAGAGTAATGTCTGTACTTTTTGCTATAAAATGTATATTCCCTAACGGAACCATATTTAGCTCTCCAAACATCCAGCAAATTAAAATCTTTCATCATAGATCCTAAGGCAGAGAGCGATTTGGTGGGGGCGTGATATTTTGCCTTAGAAGTCCTGTCCAGTGTTTGATCAAAAACCAAGTTAAAATCGCCCCCCAAAATCACTGGACCCGAAGACTCAAGCAAACTAGCTGCTAGTTTAAAGAGAGGACCAGGGTTATCATCATTGGGACCCTAATAGACTGCATAGATATAACGAATGCTATATATTGATAGGGCCACCACCAACCATCTACCTGTCTGGTCCGTTTCACACCTTTGCAACATTATCCCCCTGTTTGCCCTAACAACTATTGCTACTCCCCTGGTTGCACCCATCTGCCTAGAACATACGATTTTCTGCACCCACCTCAAGTTTCCAAATAATGACTTACATTCACGTGACTCAAGGTGAGTTTCTTGGAGTAACATAAGATGTGCGACTGAATTTCTCAAAAATTCACAGACCCGGGATTGCTTCCTCCTTTCCCCCATTCCATTCACGTTCCAGGAGAGGGATTTAATATTGATTGACCTACTCATAACCAGATTCTACTTCTCCACCCAACCTAAGCTTATAAACTTGAACTCTATTATCCACATATGAGGACTTTTTACATTGTCTCTCCCCCCCACCCCAATTCCCTCCACAACCCCACCCCAAAGGAACCCCCCCACTGTACCTGACGATGAAAACCGCCTTTAGAACCCCAGGAAGTTGCCTTTGGCTGAGATAAAACATCAACTAACTGCATCAGCGGGTTGTTTATTATGGCACCAACTTCATGAAAGAATTATGTTTAGCTAGATACCTTCTAATGCTATTTATGTTTATATATATATATATATATAGTTTTTTTTACTGCTCCTTTTTTCCCCCCCCACACTCTGCGTACACCCTGTGTGTCCCTATATATCCTATGTGGCCCACCCAATCACCGATGTTATGTGTCATCCTTAACCCAAACCTTCCGCCCCCCCTGTCTAAATCTCCTTACAACCTGATTTTCCTATCTCATTTCTGTCTCATCAAAATCAAAAGATCATCCACGTCCTCAGGCTGGCTACAATGTACATTTTATTCCTCCACATAATCTTTAGGAGGGCCGGGAACTTCATTTGCACTTGGGCTCCAGAAGATCTTAATTCAGGCATTATAGTGCCCAGCTCCCACTGCCTCTATGCCGTTCTCCCCCCTATATCCGATCTAATAAGATATGGAGTAGCCCGATAGTGGAGGTCAGACTTAGAGAGACATCTCCCCAAAATTAGCTCTTTGATACTGAAGGTCTGAAAGTTTACCAAGATCTTCCTTGGTCCCTTCCTGTCTGCATGCAACTTGAAAGGGTCCCTATGCACCCTTTGTATTTCCGCCTCCAAGTTGATATCAGGACGGTCTTTTAGAACCCCATCCCGTAAAAGTTTGCAGACAAATCCCTTTATGTCCTCCTGCTCCTCACCCTCCGGTATTTTTCAAATTCTCAGGTTATTCCGTCGGGCTTGGGTTTCCAATCTCTCTATATCCATAGCCAAAGATCTATTCTGTACTCTCAGGGTTCCAATGTCCGTTGAATTCCCTTGAACTGATTTTGTTAGGGCCGCAACTTCTACTTCCAACTTCCCAGTCCGGGAGATAACGTCATCTAGCTTAGACTCCAGTAAGTCAAACCTGTCATGAATCGCTCTCTGGGTGTTTTCCGAGATCTCAAATTTAGTCATCAAGTCCCCCCTTAAGGACTGGAAGAGAGAACCCAACCTGTCCCCATCCACACCTTCAGCTTCCCTACTCTCCCCCATATCTGGCTCCATACTCTGACTCTGGCCCTGACCCTGAGTTACATTCTCTCCCTGAGACACCATCATACACTGTGGGGCAGGCGCTAACATCGTTAGAGGGGCCTGGGGTCCTAGTAAAGCTGCCGGGACTTGGCCACTATCATTAGGAGGAAGAGAAAAACAGGGGGAGGAAGAACTTATTGACACTGGCCGGACTGGCGGGGGCTCCAGACCCAGACCTGGACCCGGAACTCCCGCCACCCCGTCAACCCCTGCCTCCACCTCCACCCGGTCCACCTGTACCCCATTCCCAACGTCAGGCAGACCTACCAAGGGGGCATATCGATTCTCTAAGGGGAGAGTGGCGATCACAGTGTCCTGTATCATAGTATTAGTTACTGACTGTGTATCTGAGACCTCAGACTGCTCCATTACTTTAAAATAAGTTTTAAGGGAAGGAGTGTTTTTTACGGGTAGTTGCACTGTTTTATTCCCTTTAGACTTCTTTATACTTGCTGCCTTTTTCCTCCCTTTACAAGGGGTTAGTGGCATAGGCCGCTCTCTTTCCACTGGGTCTAACACGCCACCGGCTCTCAACTCCTGCCGTGATCTCAACTGATACCTGTTCTTTCGGACCCCTGGGGGAGACAAGGGTATGACTTGCAGCTGCCCTAATTTCCGGCTTGATCCCCTAATAGCAAGTTCAGCAGCAGACAGAGGTGCCAATACTAGCCCCGAGTCCACGAGGAGGGGGGCAGGGTTCCCACTTTGCCCTTGTCTTAAGATAGGCTCTATACGCAGTACCTTAGTTTTTGTTAAATCCTCCTCAGTTGTAGGTTTAATCACAACAGCTGCTGAGCTTAGCTCCATATAATCACGCTTCCGCTCTAACCCCTCCGCTCCTCGCCTTACAGCCTGTGTTTGCTTGCAGAGGCCACTAAGCAGAGAAATACAAACTCCCTCACAAACCGGCCCCCTGAACTGCCGCTGTGCGAGCACCGAGCGTATCTTGACCCATAAGCTCCTCCGGCGTCCTCCCGGGCTTCCTTCTTCTTTCAGTGCCTCCTTACGCGTCATAGGCGTCCTCCCTAGCATACAAGGTATTAGCGCCGTCCCACGTTTAAGCGCGTAGCGAGCCAGCAAGCAGTCCCTCGAGAAAAAGACAAAAGGAGAGAAGGAGGCGATTTAGTTAAACAAGGACCTCCTCATTTTCGCCTCGCCTCCCGTCTATATCTTACCGCCGCCTAACATGTTGTTCCGCTCTTCGAGCCCGCTGTGGCCCTCATGATTTTCAGCCGTCGGTCGGTCTCCTGGGGTTGCTGCGACCGGCGCTCAGCCTGCCGCCATGTTCCTCGCAAGCTCCGCCCACGTCGACCTGATTGATTTTAAAGGTGGTCTTTTTGCTCAAAATTATTTACCTTCACAAACACTGTTAGATTTCATCACACTAATTTACAACTAACATCACATTTTACAGCATTAGATTTTGTCATTTGTCTCGGATCCAATCACCTCCACATGCATTACCTGTTAATCATGTACATACCCCCATTACATTGATAACATATAATAATATTTTATTTTCCTAGATATTCTTCAATTTCCTTGAATGGTTGTGCACATTCATGGTAAGCCGCTTTGTAGCTATCATGATACAAACATTGATGATATTTGTCTGCAAAGACCCTGTTGCTCCGAAGGAAAAAAATATCTTAAACCCTATCAGGTGTACTTTTTTAATGTTAATACTGAAAACCTCTGATTGATCTTTTCAAAAATACACCCATAAACTGTTCCTTGCCTCATCACAGTGTTGCTCCTTCGCCCACACCAGATGAATTTAACTATTTGGTAGATTTCCTAAATCAATCTTTATCCCACCTTCTCTGCTTTTAACCTTGTATAAGTGAGGATGATGACTGAATACAATCAACCAAATTTTCTACACTTACTACTTTTTTAAATCAGCATTACACTAGCAACAGACCACATAATTCTTCATATTTAGGGCCAGATTATGACCCTTTTTTTGCATTCGCAAACGAGAGATCGGCCGCAAAAAAGCGGAATGGCATGTACAAACGCTATTTTACGAGTCAATGACTCGCAAAATAGCGTTTGCTACTCTCGCCATTAGGAAGGGATGTCCCTTCCTAATAGCGGGACTCACTGCCATGTACTATTGTTGTGCGACTGGATTTGCAGCCGCAAAACACTCACAGTTTACCACCTACTTCAAGTTGAATTGAATTGAATTGAATTGATGATTTGTAAAGCGCGTTGGCTACCCAGGGGCGTCCCAGCGCTATAGAAAAGAGTGAGTTGGGCTGGAGAGGCTGGAGTAAGAGAAGCTGAGTGAAAAGTTAGATTGGAATTTTGCTGAAGAGCCAAGTTTTTAATAGTTTACGGAAGGTGAGAAGGTTAGGTTCTGATCTGATAGGGAGGGGAAGAGGTGGTAAACCACGCACAAACAGGAAGGGGTCCCCAGAGGACCCCTTGCCTTGTGTGAGTGTGTGAGAATTTAAACGTTTCAATTTTCTTTTTTAAATGCATCCCATTTTCCTTTAAGGACAACGGGCTACATTTAAAAAAAGAAAGCTGCTTTATTTAAAAACCAGTCCCAGACATGGTGGTCTGCTGACCTTAGCAGGCCACCATCCCTGGGAGAGCTAGCCATTCCCAATGGGTTTGCAAATTGAGCTTGCCTCATGAATGTTGATGAGGCATGCAATTTGCGACCCCATTGGGAATAGCAAACAGTGTCTGAGACACAGTTGTACATTGCATTTTGCGAGAAAGCGCCACAATTTGCGAGTTGCAAAATGCAAGCATCGTACATCTGGCCCTTAGAGCTCGAGATTAGCCTGCCGAGCAACAACTGTTGCTGCGGAAGGACAAATAGATATTATGAATGGGTTGCTTCAAGTAAGCCCATCTCTGGCCTTACTGTGAGTAGCATTACATCTGTCTATAGATCACTGTGCTGTTATCTAAAGGGGCCAATCATGTGTAAATCGGCCCACCAAGGACAGTCCACCCTGAAGTGCTAGACCACGCCCCCTTTGAGCAGGGTCAGATAGCATGGACCTCTGCTCAGGACGTCATGCTTTGAGACATCGAGTAGATAGGAGCACACATGTCAGCTGACTTATGCGCCCGTCTGTTAACATGCTAGGATTATTTTAAAATATCTTCCTTCACCTTGCCATAGTTACTGAACTTCCATTTGTGAGGCAGAATAACCTGTGATAATAGGTGCTGTAACGATGTCACAGTGATGAGAGCAGAGGATTGGCTCAGATTCCTCACCCTCCCTCAGAATGTCTGCTGGTCTCTGGAATTAGTGAGGCAGGGATCATGTTTGTGAAACAGAGAGTGTCTCTTTCTTTCAGATCCTTGTTCTCAGGGAGGAGGAGGAGGAATCCATCAGGCACAAGCACATCTTCCATGACAAAACATGTTCTATATTGTGCCCATTCCAGCTTCTAAAAAAAAGAATATTTATCCTTAGCTTGGAAAGAAATGTAGTCTGTTTTGCTTTGTGTTCCCTGGTTTGTATCCTCGCACGTGTTTATGATTCATTGCATTTTAACATAAATGCACTTATTTTTGAGCAAAGCTTTTAGTGGTTGATGAATATGCACCTTTAGCTTGCAGATTTAATGCCAAAAGAGGTCATGACTGGGAAAAGAAAGGAAACCTTAATTTAATCTAATCTGTTTTCTAGCAACCGTTTTGATAGAGACAAGTAGAAACAATGAAAACAATGAAAGCAGAAACCTTTGCCACTTTTGGTGTTTATGCCAACACAGACAACCCACAGCAATTCAGCAAGCCTTTCATCGGGCGCTTGCATCACAGCATAAACATTTAGATCCTGTAAGGTGTGGCAGAGTCAGCTTGCTACCTTAAAAGGCACTAGTGATACTTCTGTTTATGTATTAGGCAACACACATCTCCCACTTTATTGTATTTATTGCTATCATAGAAACCACATCACACGTGGCATTAAGACCATGAAAGAAGCACACTGAGCAACAAGGAAACCAGTTTAAACATGAATAGATGTGTAAGTAATTGATTGTTATCATTCACTGTCTTTTATAGTTTTAATAGGTGGGTCAAGAAATTTATTAGGGCAGATTGAGCAAGGATGAAATCAACTACTAATCACAAACAAAGTGGAGGAAAGTCACCAACCAATGGTGAGGAAGAAAAAACAAATGTTGTAAAAGTGACAGAAATTTGATTTCCACATCAAGCAAAATGGAAATGTGAAAAGTAGAAGTGTCAAGCAACAATAAACAAGCATTGGCATAGCCAATAGGTCTCACCTTTGGGACATTATAAGTGTTTAGCCATGCAACAGTTGATGTTGCAGCAAGGATATTGTGCTGCATAACTAAATACTTTTAAGGTCCCAAAGGAGAGACCTATTGGCTATGCCAAAAGCAGCAGTGCTTCACAATTGCATTCCACCCCCTTGGCGCCCCCAAGTGGCTGGTACTACAAAATTGCCAGGGCTGCGTTGGGTTCCCAGTCCGGCCCTGGGGGTCCGAGGTAGATTACCGACTTCTGTTTCTGTAAGCCCTTCCCTACCTTGAGCAAAGCGTGGAGAGACATAGGAACACACTTACTCACTGCTCTTGCCAAATATAATTTGTAATTATTAAGTATAAAAACCTCACCCTTTGGACATGGATGTGGGTTGAGCCCTCTATTGGCCTTCGCCCTAGAGTTTATATTAATCTCAAAGAGCCTTTATTAAATTGCTTTTGATGATTCTGAACATCAAGCAGAGATTTAAAAAAATAAAGTAAAATAAAAATAAAAATACTGATCCAAATACTTGGAGTGATATGCAAAACCACTGCATGAATCTTCAGGGATATTTATTTATTGATTTGTCTGTTTATTTATATAAAAACACTTCCAATATTTGTGAACACTGGGAAATATGTTTAAAAAGTAATGCTGGCAAAGCCAATATCTCTGGCTTGCATTTTAAGTTACAAGCCAGACAATTGTCTTTACCAATATTACTGACCAGGGCTCCAAGAATTGGTGCATGTGTAGTATGGCACATGCAGAAGCTGTTGAAGGCTGGTGACACATGGGGATGAGGTGAACACAGAGGGGCTGCAGGGGGATGAGATACACAAAAAATCTGCAAGGGGTTAGAGCACACAGAGGGGAGGCGGGAGGAACAAAGGTTTTGCAGGTGGTGGGGCACATAGACGTGTTGCATAGTGTGGCACGGTGGCACAGAAAGGGGTTGCAGGCAGTGGGGCACACAGAGAGCCAGCAGAGGTGGGTGAGGGCGCTACACAGTCATTGTAGGGGGGGCAATATCACAATAGGACCTGCAGAAGTTGGGGGCACACAGACTGGTTGCACAGCCAGGGCAGTGTGGCACAGAGGGGTTGCAGGGTGGAAGCGACACAGAGGAGGGAAAGGACAAGGATCTGGGGGTACGCACAGGGGATGCAGGTTGGTAAAGGGGTGCAGGGCAAGTGTAGCACACAGTTGCTGCAATGGGGCGTGACGGTGCACAAAGGTGCTGTAGAGGGCAGGGGCAAAATGAAAGGAAGATATGGAATGCACACTGGAGAGTTTCAGTGATGCTATGGGCCATACAGAAGGGCTGTATACAAGGAGGAGCTAGACTTCAAAACAGTTGAGAGAACACAAAAAGGTTGCAAGGGACTAGAGAAGTATACAGGGGCCCAGCTGATACATGGCAGAATACAGGGTTTACTGGTGGGACAGTAGCACTTGCAGGGGCTTTATGGATGCAGAGCAGAAAGAGGAAGCAGGGTGGGACAGGGTAGAACATCAAATGGCAGCACAGGTGAGGCTACTAGGCACCTAGCGTTACTGCTCCGCAGGGGTAGCATAACACCATGATGGCTCAAAGAGGGCCTGTAGAAAAGCAGGGGATACACAGAAGGGCTGCAATATTGGGGAAGCAAACCACTCAGGGGAACTATGGTAGGGCAAGGGGCACGTTCACTGAGATATAGACCAACACACACTGACCATAATATTCCATCACACTGACCATCATAAGCCAATGCGCCCACCATCATACATTCATACATCTAACATTAAACAACCCATACACCGTCATACATGAACAAATCCGTCATACTTCCATTCAGCTAACATCTTACATCAACCATGCACCAGCATACATCCAAGCGACCTTCATCACATGACAGCACACCAATATTATTGGTATCTCTGAGGCAAGATACAAGAACGGTTTATTGGCGTATGATGTTGGTTGTATGGACGCATAATGTTGGGTATGTCATCATTCCACGGTTGCAAAATATATTGGTTTTGTGGATGAATGAGGGTAGATGTGTAGGCATATATTGAGAGGTGTGTTTTTGTACATTGGTTGTGTCAATGCATTGACACAACCAATGTTGTACAAAAACACATTGCATTGACACAACCAATGTTGTACAAAAACACACCTCTCAATATATGCCTACACATCTACCCTCATTCATCCACAAAACCAATATATTTTGCAACCGTGAAATGCTGACATACCCAACATTATGCGTCCATACAACCAACATCATACGCCAATACACCGTTCTTGTATCGTGCCTCAGAGATAATACTTGAATAAATATTTCAGCTCAATTACGCACGCACATTTTATTAATTTCAGAAGATGAGGCACATAGTTGCCCTTACCATAATGCACTTCTATGCCTTTCTGATTACACCCAGATCTTTGCAGCAGGCACTCAATCCACTCACGAACCTTCCCCCTATATCTAAAGTGCCCTGTAACTCCTCACAGATGAGGAGCATCATAAATCATACTGACCGATTTTCGGAAATACTGTTGCATTCCCGACTCAAAGAGAATGTAATTTACCAATAAAACAATATTCTATTGTAGTGATCAGATCAGACCACTGCAGATTTAGAAACATCAAGCGGCTGTTGTTTTATTTCAAACTCAGCTTGATGTCTGCACCATTGAGAGCAGGTGCTATTTGATTCAAGAGCTGCCACAGGTGGAACAGACATGGGTGCGTCTAATGAACCCAAGACAGCCTTTGCTAAACTTCACCCATTCAAAACTGCTCAAATCACTTAAAATCCAGCTGTGTACATTATACTGTTGCAGTGTGTACTGTTATATTTTATTTTTAATGCATCAGTCAAATTGAACCAATGCAGATTTAAGTGCTTTGGGTGTTGAGGACCATTCCTTAGTAAACACTACAAAAGCCATGGTGGCTGACTATTTTATATAAGCCATATTACTTGGGCCATTAGACAAGTGTTTTTTTGTGTGAAGTTTTGTAAGGCTTAGTATCTGAAAAGCATTATTTAGCTTGTTGGTAGCCCCAGGACTGAGTGCTGGGTAAGAAACTCCAGGGCCTGAAGTCCACCAGCAGCTCTGATGCGAACTGGTAGGAATGGTGAGAAACAACCTCCTCTTCTAAGGAGGGCTCCTGTACATTTAAATGGGACCTTTGAAATGCCACTGAGCAAGGCTACCACACCTTCAATGGACATAACCGTGACTTCCCAGCATTTCTCGCTTATATGAAATTAGTAATTAATCACAATTCTTAGCATGGATGCGGTCCTTGTAATGGAACAGAATAGAGTAGACACTTCCCAGTTGGGTGTTATATGCTGAATCAGACAGAACTAGCACTTCTCTAAGCTACCAGGGATTTCATGGGCCGTTAGTTGCACTTTGGAGTGTATTGTATTTTAATTGGGACAGTATGAACACTTCTTAGCAGAGCTGGTATTACTTAAGTGGTTATATGGAGCACTTATTACATTAGACCCAATTAATACATTGGGTAAGCACCTGCACTTCACTATAACACTGCAATAGCTTCAACGGGATGGTCCCAGATATTCTGAGAATGCACTGTGACTGTCTCAGAACGTCTCACGAGGCCTGTTGTCAGTCAGTCACATTCTTTATTCAGCATTTTTCAATAACACCATAAAAGTACAATAACATTTTTACCAACATATACAATTAAAAGACACATCAGAAGAGATACAGTACACAAATCATATATGAGACAAACATACTCCCCTCCCAAATTCCTCTCCAAATTATGGTGGTGTTTGCTCAGCAGATACCTCTGGTGTCTCTTAGTTTAGCTGCTGCTCTTAAAAAGTTTATCACACAAAATAGGGTCAGGGGATCTCGGGCCATTTGTAAAAATACGAGAGCATCCTTCACATGTCTAAGATTGGCCTTTTTAAACAAACGTCTTAAAAGCGACGCCTGGGCATTAGATAAAATGGGCATAATAATACAAAATGAAGGGTATCCTGCGGAGATCGATGATCGCAACCACAGGGACCCTTTGACTCAACTGAATTAGTAAAACCCACCAGCTCGGCTAGTAGGTGATGTAAAAGGTTGAGCCTAAAACGTGTAAATAGAAACCTATCCTGGACGTTATGTATAAGGGCGAGGTACGGCTCCAAACCTCTGCAGGACCTCACTACAGCATGTGCCTTACTTGACTGTTTGTTTCTATCCTTAACTTCTCGTGCTATAGCTTTATGTTTGAGAAGCATCTCCTTTACTCTGACCTGGTCCCGTTTTGTTATACGGGAGGGTGTTAGAAAAAGATCCTCACACCCAATGCTTACCAAACCACCCTTCACATATTTGAGCCATGGGATGGACATTCCCTACTTCCTCCCCAGGCAGTTAGTTATTATCTGTTTTGTCAGACTGGCTTCTGGGTTGAACCAAATCTTTAGCCAAGCAACGAGAGGCCTTCTCCCCACCCTATCCTCTAAGTACTCACAGCCCAATTCTTCATGCAGAATATGGGAGGGGACACTCTGGGGTACTTTGAGGAGCCTTCTCAGGTGTTTAATTTCCTCTACTTGCAACTTAGATACCTCCACCATCCCCCATAGTTCTGCCCCGTATGCCACTTTAGCGTAACAGATGAAGTTGTATAAAGTCAGCATCTACTCAGGTGACCATCGCCCCAATCTGCGACCAAAATTCATTATTGCCCCAGAGCTTGATACTAACTTGTTACAGCGTTACTCAATCAATGATTTAAAATGTAAGCCCCTATCAAATAAAATTCCCAAGTATGAAAAGGTCTGTACCTTCGCTAAACTCGCTGTACCTATTTTGTAATTACAATTTTTCCCCATGTTTTTGGGCCCCACCTCCATGACATATGATTTAGACAGGTTGGCAGATAGATCTAAACTATTCATAAAATCTAAAAACCTGTCTATCAGCCGCTGCAGTCCGAGTGGGGTACGTGCCAGCAAAACCACATCGTCTGCATAGAGCAAGACGGGAATCGGTCTGCTTCCTATTCTGGGTGAGTCCACTTTTAGTCTAATTAAAAACTGTTCTAGGCCATTAATGGATAGCGAGAACAAAAAGGGGGCCAAAATGCACCCCTGCCTGACCCCACTGGTACACCTGAAGGACTCGGTATTCCCTCCCTCCAGATTGTACCTCACTTTAGCAGATGTGTTCCAGTGAAGGGCTCTCAAAATCCTGATAAGGCCAACGTCTACCCCTAAATTGGACATTATTGCCCACAACTTTTCCCTATTCACACAATCAAAGGCTGCAGCCAGATCCATGAATGCTAAATAAACCTTTTCCTTATTGGCTACTGTATATTTTGCAACCAATAAATATAAATTTAAGCATTGGTCGGACGTGGATCTGCAGGCCCGAAAACCATACTGGACATCAGTGAGAATATGGTGTTTCTCTTCCCAACTCATCAGGCGATTCAAGACAACCCTGCACAACACTTTAGCTGTTACATCTCTCAATGAGATAGGGCGGTAACACAGGGGGAAATCCCTACTCCCCTTTTTAAAAATGGGAACTATTGTGGCCGTTGACCATGAGCGTGGTAGCCCCGAAAGTATGGCCGCATTTATCACTCTTGTTAAAACTGGGCCCCACAGTTCTACTTTACTCAGAAAGAAGTCCGGCGGGATCCCATCCGGGCCTGGGGCTTTATTTCGTGCCAGGCCCTTGATACCCCCCAAAATTTCCTCTAGTGTAAATTCGGGTGCCTCTGTCCCCCCCCCCCCCAATCGCCTCGTGCTCCTCAGTCTCGGTGGTCCCCCTATTATATAATCCTCTGAAGTGGTCCACCCACTGTTCGGGGAGCACATTGGACGCTATCTGTGGGCTATTTCCATCTTGAAAACAGGGCCTGTTAACTATCGTCCAGAAAGTGGAAAGATCTCTTCTTTCTGCCGCTCCTCTGAGATCCTCCCATGTTTGGGTTTGAAGCGCATTCTTCCGGCGCCTTACTGCCTGTTTGTAGGTTAGTCTGCACTGCATAACCCTTTGAGTGTCTCTTGGCTTGTGTTTGAGAGCAGTTCTCAAATTCTTATGGGCTAGGGAACACCCTCTATCAAACCATTTAGGCTCGATCATCTTCTTAACCCGCCCCGGGCGCCGCCCTTGATCCATAGCCCTCACCCTAATGTCTTCAGCCTCCCTCCTTGTTACCTTTCTACCACTTGACACTGCCACCGTCACTGTTAGTGGGTTATGATCACTAAAACAGCTACAATCAATGGTAAACCCCAGAATTCTCAGTTTTAACAGGAGCCATACAAGTATAAAATCAATATATGAACTGTGTCATCCTCCTTTCAAGGTAGGGTTAACCTGCTTATTGGGTTTAATGGGTAACAGATCCATTGAGTGTTCCATATTGTAACTTTTCTACACCCTACTTAGTTCCCTTCCTTCGACCGTGTGATCAAAGTGGGCTCCCTCTTCTACATTACAAGATGTCCAATCTTTCGTAAATGGTATCAGTTTCGGACACAAATGACAATTAAAATCCCCTGCTATTAGAATCAATGGGGCCGTAGCACCCTGGTCTCGCTCTCTCTGTGACCCCAGTCTTTCCTCAAACTCTCCAACTCTACATCCTCCCGCATTATAGAAATTGACAAGGATTAAGTTAAGGTCTTTGCATTTGAACAGTACAGCAATCATACAGTCCGAGTTCCAATTTAGGTCCTTCCAGGTACCTTCCAAACTCAGGTGAGCCCATATTAGTAGACCACCCTTTGCTCTCCATGCCGTGAATCTACCCGCTGGGACACCAAAGGATTTGAACCCGACCAAATTGAAATTAGTCGGTTCCACTTCCCAGGTTTCCTGAACACAAATTATATTAAATCTGTTGATATATTCTAGCCACTCAGTGTTTTGGAATTTAGCTCATAGGCCCCCCACGTTCCAGGACACTAATTCGAGGGTGCTCCAATGACCACTGTTAGGGGCTCCAGCGGTTATGAGGGGCTCACTGGGTGGTGAGTAACTATGAGTCTGACTTGATGTAAGTTGCATGATGCAACATAGTTCATATTTGGATGTACACCTTTTAGGGGCTCCCCTACTTGTGATATTAGCTGTGGCTCCCTTTCCCTACCTATTTTGTCCTTGGGTAGTCAATCTACTTCACTGAGATGTCTACCCCAACCCAATGGCGCATATTTGTTAAACAACGGGAGAGCATACCTTTCCCTCATTCGAGCAGCCTGATTCTCGTGTGTATATGCTCCAAAGCATCATTACCTAAGCACTCACTCCTCTCTCTATGGTTCCTTCCCCGCTCTCTATTTGGCTGCACCATCCACCCCCTATGGTCTTCCCGATGCCCTACCATGGGCCCAGTGTTTTCAGGCTTATAGAAATAGCTTAGATTTTGTGCCTGTATGTTTGATCGCGTGCATATCTGGGGATCCTGGGTAACATACTGTGCTACTTTAGGGTCTTTAAAATTCACAACAATACAATCCCCTAATATGTTTTTCTTCCTGTTTCCTACTCAACTCACTCTCCTTGCAAACAGGATCTTACAGTGGGCCTCTTGGGGCAAAGGTCTGTTACAATTTAACCAATGTATTATCTTATTTTTCAATTGGTCGTACGATTCCTCTACTTCCACTTTTAACTCAGGGACCCCCGTCAGGACCACCACGTATGGTGCACAGTCTGGGGGAAGATCTAAATGGGGCAGCGGTTTCTTTGCAATTTTTCTTTCCAACTCTTCATTGCCTAGCGCCCCCTGTACCCTGTCGGAATCGATTGTTCCCTTACCTCTCGTCCCCCCCCCTGAATTGTCTCTCACCGGCAGTTGCGCAGAGCAATCCGTCATGGATATGGCGGTAAGATTTAGAGCAGTGGCACCCTCCCTTTCACCCTCCCTTTCTATATTCTTCAAATGATTACCCCTCTCTATCTTGTCATCGATGCTCCCCAAAGTACACATTATTACTCCCTCCGCCTTCCCAAGTCTCTGTTCAATTGCTTTCAGTCTATCCCCGAGGGGCTCCAAGTGGGACATTAAAAGGAACTCTATCTTCGTCCAGAATTCCTCAGTCTGAAAAGGTCCCACTACAGCCACTGGGTCAGCACCATTTAGGGCAGTCCCCCCTGGCTGGGCTCCTTGAGAGGTATTTGCAATTGAGGGGTCATCTGTAACACTCTCCTTCTGAGTGCCATGTGCACAACTCTTAGCCTTCTTCCCTTTCTGTTGTACTCCAGCACAGACTGCTCCTCGCTTTCTTTTCGCAGTAGCCCCCCTCAAACGCTCAACTAGGGAGCGGTGCTCCTCCGGGACCGTTTCCCCCCCTGCGGCTGTGTTACTGAAAAAGTTAGGCCCTTGGCCCTACAGTGTTAGGGGAGCTGGAATGGCCTGTATACCTGTGGACTCTTCCAGCGGGGCAGTTGCCATGTCAGACTGTTGTCATGGTTTACCTGTTGGTTACTTATAACACTTCCAACGGTTCACTCGATTACCTATGTACCGCGATTTGCTCTGTTGCCGTTTCTAAATAAACGGACTTTATGATTAGCGTTGTAATCATGATATTATTACCATCTTTGAATCCACAAACTAAGGGGTGTAAATTAAGACACTTTAAAGAGGTTGATGGTCATCATTACTATACTTGCGACCATAGCCTAAGAAGAAAAGTTTTGTTGTCTGTATAAATACTACAAGAAATACCCTCAAGGAGGGTTAGTGTTGTTCAACATGAGAGAGTGGGAAGATACATGAGTTAAAATTGCTTTTTACCTGATACCTTTGGTATTTTGGTCTGTTCTTAATGATAAGGTTATATGTTACACCGCATGAATTTTAGTTTGGTGTATTTTTCCTTTTAGAGCGGTGCCTCCTTTATCCTGAGCTGTTGCCAGGTGGGGTGAGGCCTTGTCCTCCATATTCACGAGGTAAGATGGGGGTTTTTCGCCCATTTCTTCTGGGCGTGAGTGTGATGGTTTACTTTGTTACCACACATTAAGCAGAGAATGAATGGGAAGACTCTATCCTAGGATTCCATTGCACATTGTGTGACTACATTTATCTTTTCATATCATTTGTGAACCTATGGAGAACTCTGGATTGTGAGAAATTTGTCTCACTCTGTATCCTTTTCTGGTTTGTAAAAAACCTGTGTGTAGTTTACACTTACAGCAGTAGCTTTATTATTTATAGAGGTCCTGATGAAAGCACATGGTTCACTTTTTCCGTTGAGTGCTGAAACGTGTTGACCATTTCTGTCAAGGACGGCTATTTGTTAAAACTGGTCCTTAACACTGTTTTTAACTTTTGATCGCAGCATACACTAATAAAGTTCATAGTATGTCTACACATCAATTTTAGTTTTCACTTTACTGGTTTTGCACTGCATTTTATTTTTATTTTTGTTCCCATACACTCCACTATTTAGACATACTGCTCATCTTGGTAAATATACCTTTTTGACATCCTAGAGCTCTAATATCTATGGAGCAAGAATGTCAACCTTTACAAAAGGATACCCAAATGATGAAGCCAATCACCAGGCATGGTGAGTGATGGGAAGCCATACATATAAACCATATGTCATGTGTATGAATCGCGGGCTTTGTTTAGTTCTTCCTGTTCTTTCTTTATCTCCTAGACACTGGGATATAATCTGTATTTACATGTCCGTTTGGGGCCGCATATCCCGGTCTGTCTTTAAAATTCTGGCCTCTGACCCTTTTTAAACGTTTTTGTGTGCTTTGCCATGTCAGACTGGCCTTGTTTGTCTGGCGTGCACGCGTTCTGAATGGGTCCTAGAGATGATCTTTTTGAAAAAACTGGATCCATCGAGAAGCGGCGTTCCGTTAATGCTATCTTGTGTGCCAGAACTGAGGAAGCCCTTGTAATAAATTGGTCAAGGGTCCCTGTGCCATACCCTGCTCCTGCTCCATTCCTTCCCGTTCCATTGCGCAATGACATGTCGCAGGTAATACAGTTAGCAAAGCTTCAGATTGAAACTAACGTAAATGTTACCTTTTGTAGTGTCCGGGAGCTTAGAGGGGAGCCCAGCCCAGCCTCTGCTGGTCTCCAACGGGCTCAAACGGGCCCGCCCTTGGCCTGGGCTTCGCCCGCCCGCGTCCCGCGCTGCGGGGGGAGAGGCAGAGCTAAATCGCTAAATGGTGTTGCCTCCCCCTCTCAAGCAGCAGCTGGGCAGCAGGTGCAGGGACTTCTGGGTCTTGTAGTCCCCCTGGGCGCAGCAACGACCCGGTGGTGCTGAGATCAAAGAGCGCTTGCTGTGAAGACCTCGGGACCCCTGTCCCACCGAGGCAGGTTGGGCTGCGATGAGGGCAGGCAAGCAAAAAGAGGCAAAAAGCAAGTCCAGCGCTCCGGGGTGAGAGGCATCGCTAAATAGCGCGATGGTGGTGCCTCCCCCCCTCAAGCAGCAGCAGCTGGGCAGCAGGTGCAGGGACTTCTGGAGCTTGTAGTCCCCCTGGGCTGCAGGTGCAGGGACTTCTGGGGCTTGTAGTCCCCCTGGGCGCAGCACCAACCCGGTGGCACTGAGATGAAAGAGCGCTTGCAGTGAAGACCTCGGGACCCTTGTCCCACCGAGGCAAGTTGGGCTGCGATGAGGGCAGGCAAGCAAAAGGAGGCAAAAAGCGAGGCCTGTTGCCCTTTCAGTGGGACATTATCAGTACCACGTAGCAATGCTCCTGTAATATGGATGGCAAATGGCGGCCATTTATCAAAAGGGTGATATTCAAGGAATAAAACAGTATCACAAGCCTGCTATGCTTAAAAATGATTGTGTCTAGAATTCTCACCATAGAGGATGTATTCTTAATGACTCAGGACTTGAACGTCCATGTGTGGCATTTATTCTTTAAATTCTACAGTATCAGATCTCCTCAGTTGAATTGCTAAACTTTTACTAGAGTTTTACTGAGAATTGTCATTAGAGGCCACTGTTAGAATTGGCACGGAGAATGCAGTGACTTTCGGCAACACTGAGCCGCTGTGATAGGTAGTGGCATGTTGCACAACAAGTAGCAATGGTGAAATATTTTCTAAAATGCCACAAATTGCAGCACAGGCAGAAGTAGTGAAAACCCCCCTCACAAGCACAGAACTGATTCACTAAAGTCATGAGAATTGTTATGTACACTCATTCCACTCACAATACAGGGAGCAGCAATGTGTCAGTCAGGCATGAAAGGTACAGCAGTAAAATAATCTTAACACCAAAACATGTGTAAGTAGTTAACCCTGTCCTGTTTATTTCTCTGCATTTCTCCTGGACTTCTTAGATAGCAAACACTAGAGGAAGCAAATTTCCCATGCAAACCCGTGGTTAGATCAGCTCCCCTGTAGGACAGGAAGCATCATGAAATCTCTGTAACAATTTGCATGCCATAATGAAGACAAAATAAGCAGTGTAATTGCCTGATGAGCAAGGGTGCACTGACCCTCGCCCACATTCACAGTCTGATTATCCACCACGGTGGACGGGTGGAAGAGTAAGGGCATGAAAGCCATACAGGGAAGATTAAAGATGGGTGAATATCCATTGGCAGCCCAACGGGTTGTTAAAAATACACAACTGTTATCTCACGGCTAGTGTTAGAGAAAGACTATTGTGTCTGTAGCTTCTGGATGTCCGTGCTGAAATGCTCACTTTGCTGCCACCCAGCACTCTCACATGTAGGGACAGCCCTGGTTGTAGTATTCGATGTGTAAAGACCAGGAACATTCCCGAGGAAGTTCCCAGTAGGGATTTAGGAATTGCAAAATAGAAGGATGCTCAAGAGTAACAATTGGAAATTTTACAAAAAGACCTCCCAATCATAAATAACAGTCATAGATAAAAATAAAGCTAAACCATATTAACACTAAGAGAGAAAATAACAGAAATAAATAAATTGCTAATACAGGTGGGTTATTTAAGTAGGCTTTAAATTTTAAGTTTGGTGTGTACCTTCGAATTGAGTCTGTGCTACAAAGAGGCATCTCGTCGGGGGTCCTTCCTGCTGTGAACAGGGATGGACTTTAGAGAAACAAAATACATCTCGTCAGACTATTGTGCTAGAAGGGTGGTCGGTTTGTGCAGAGTGACTCACATACATAAACTTGCCGTGGCATAGCCAGGGAGCCATACCCTGATTTGGCAGCACAAGCACGCGAACAGATTTAAAAAAATGTGCGCACGCCTCGCGTGACAGCGGGGGGGGAGAGGAGGGGGCCTGCATGATTGACTTGCAGGAGCCAGTGGCTGGTGCCGCGATAATTGATAGCATATGGCGGCGGCCGCTGGCTCCCGCGAGTCAATCGCCACACGTGCATGCGTTGACATTGAGGGCAATGGAACGCATGCACGTGCTTGGCTGAAAAGCCATGGCGATAACAAAAGGTCTTTTTGCCTTCCAGCGCATGCTTGCTGCGTAGGCGAGACCTAAAAAGGGATAGGAGAGAAATGTACAAAGGTATAGACACTAGACAATGTAATTTGCAGTAAGTCACTAACAACCAGAATAGGTGAAAATAACTGTAAAAGTAAAACCAATATCTGACTCACACTACCAGAAAAACAAGCATTAAGATGCATCAAGCTGGAATACACATCCACACATTACTAAAGTGTAAAGTGCGTCAGAATACCAAGAGACCAACTATGTTTTTCTCTGATAATTTCTGAAGAAGGGATTTGCACATCTAAAGACAGTCCAGGGCCGGACTGGGAACCACAACCGGCCCTGGAAAAGTGCTCGGCCGGCCTCCCCCTCCCCACTCGGGGGGGGGGGCTGGGGAGGTGGGGTTGGGGGTGCTGCCGAGCGCTTTTCTAGGGCCTGTTTTCGGCCGATTTTGTTGCAGGGCCGATTTTGCAGCTATGCTACAAAAATGGCCCTCTAACAAAATCGGCCCCCAGGGGCTCAAAACCGGCCCCCACCCTTGCGGCGCACCGGAGGATTGCCCGGTGCCCGCTATGGCCTGTCCACTTTCACGCCAGGACCGCGAGCCCAGAAGATCGAGGTTAGAGGGAGTGGAACTCATGCTGCAAGAAGAAGCTGATCACGTACTGCCATAGAAGCTTGCCCAAGAATCCACCCCCAACAAGGAGGTCTTGCCCTTAATTAATACGAAATACTTTCGGGGCAAATCGATAGAACGGAAAACTCAAAACAAATCTAGAGTCCGCCAAACAACAGCCTAATTATCAACTGCATGGAACAGAGGCATCAGGGCACTTGAATCATAATAACTAAACAGTCAGACGGACTCGAAGAAATTAAATATCCACGTTGAGAAATAACAACGTCTGAAGTTTTGAGACTGTGAACAAACTGCTCAGGACCTGATATAGAATGTAAACAGGAGAATCACGTAAAGTGGCAACCATCCAGTGCCCAGAATATATGAGAGACTAATTTTATAGTCTTGAAAAAGATGGCAGAGTATTGATAATAGCCATCGAAACGCGTTGACGCCTTACATACACAATCAAGAGACAATAACTACCCTGGAGTCCAGAAAATAACGGGCCCAGGTTCAGTTTGTGACAATTATTGGAGTCTCAGATGTGTAATTTCCAATGACAAATTACTTGTGTCTCGTGTATGTCTCTCCTTTGTTGTGATTCTCTTGAGGAAAATTGAATTTTGCCCTGTCATGTGTCCCTACGTGTTCCCCATTATATGCTATATGTGCATGATCGTTATGCATATTTACCCCCTTGACAGATTAAAGACGCAATTATAGTTGTGTCCAACGTTAATATGCCAGTTATCCAGTCTCCCTGAAAGCAACGAGTTTTAGGCCTATGTTGCCAACGTTTTACATTGTGCACGTTAATTCATCGAGTTGTCCCCGTTTCTAGGCCTCATAGGGCCCGGACACCAGATTCAAGCTCAAGTCTCCTGAAACCACTCCGAGGAGCGATGCAGCCCCTCCCGTATCCCTGACCCTTCACTTACTTTCTGCCAAGCAGCGCGGTGCCCGGCCTGGCCTGCCTGCCTGTCTGCCAAGAATATGTTATGCCTCTAGTTATCAGTTCAGCTCCCCGGCTTCACATTCCTAAGCTAACGAACCGCATAAACATTCTCAGCTATAGTCTAGTCTTTCTGTCTCCATGCAAGAGAATTACTGAATTAGTATCCATAGAAGATTCATAGCACACGCAATACATAAGGAAATATATGCATGCACCAGCCTTAGTGTCAAGTAGCCTTTGCCCTGATGACTTTTAGATTCTATCAACATGTACTCCAAACACAAGATATCAGATATGCTATAGGTACATGTCGTCCTGACATCCCAGACTTTAGTCTCCTCTTCTGGTGCAGAAGTCAGAGCCCCCAGCTCTCCCCAGTTACACGTCATGGCCTGTTTGCGCGCACCAGTAGGTTAAAGGTTCCAGCTGCCCAGGTAGCCCCCTCCATGTACCCACCCATTTATGACACTTCTGTGACGTCTATATCACATGTCTTCGTGCACGTCCTGTGCACGCCTTCTTTTCACGCCCATGTGTTCTTATCTTACGTTTGTCACTTGTTACGCCTACTGTATGCAATACAATTGTACTATTTTACTATATATACTATGTAAAGTTAATGAGACGTTGCAGCTGCCATTCCATTCCATTGCATGCCACATCATGGTCTTTAGGCTCGAGCCATCCGATTAAAGCCATTCTGACTCAGATATCACGGATCCTGCCTCTTATTTATTGAGCTATCTGTTATAGTTAATGTATAGAAAAATAGTATTGGTAATTCATTATTTATTTACCACATAGAATGGCGCCCGAATAGGGACGAGCCCCTTCCCCACGCGCCGGCGATGTAACGCAGGCCCCCTGACCCTTCTACAGCCGTGACGGAACCCTACTGTGCACGTGCAGATATTTCTGCTTCAAGTCTCCCTCAGGCCCACGGAGGAGACGGAGACTGCGGTCCGGCATCCAGACGAGGCGGTGAGGAAGGCGGGTCGTTCCGACCAGAGCCCAAGCCGAGAGAGCAAGGTCCGAGGTATCCGGAGGCCCACCTGTAACCGAAGCCCGAAGCCCGAAGCCCGAAGCGCATGCGTAGTGCGTAGCAGTAACCAGACATCGTAGCAGTCCAGTCCAGTCCGAGGCCTTCAGTTTGCTTGCCGGTGAGTACCGTTGCTGGGGGTATCTAGACGGGTTCATTAATTTGTGCCCGGTCCGACGGGTTTGGGTACACAGATCCGGTCCGACGTGTTCACCTAGGTGGATACGGTATGACGTGTCTCTTTAGGAGACCGGTATGTTCTGTACTGTTTTAGCAGTGCATCCAGTAATTCTAGTAAGTCTGTTCTCGAGAAATTCAAGTATTATGTTTTCAATGTATTAGGTAGTATCTGTTCGAACTGTTATTAATGTGTTTTTAATGTCGTGGTATGAATGATTGTTTTGCTATTCATTACTGTGTTCATTGTGTATTGTGTTCAAGTTCAAGTACGGTTCAAATATGCCTTTGTTTTCGAAGTTACGTCAGATAAAAACCAGAAAAGGGTTACTCGAAGAATCAGTTCTTGTCCCTCCCAGGGACAGTCCTGGACATTTCATGTATCATAAGCATGGCTTAGATGCCATACTGTATCTAGATTTATGGGTGGATTACACCAAACATCTTGAAGAGAAATATAGATGGCCTGTTTCAGGAACATGGGATGCCGAGTGCATCATGAGAGTAGAAGAAGCATTATGGAAAAAGAAAGCCAGACAATCCCAGAAAGATGCCGTAGAATTGTGGCGTAAAGAATCGCATAAAAGAACAGAGAAAGAATTCAGAAAAGCCGAATTAAGTAGGGAATCTTCCGAAAAAGCTCAAGAAAGGGAATTACTAGAAGAAGGTGAACGAGTTAGAGCAGAACAATCAGACAGACAGAGAAATGCCCTTATTAAAGGTATGTATCCTCTTCTCGCCGAGGGTTTGCCTAAGGCGACCCCGGAAACGTCCTGTAATTTACCGCCACCATTGGTCCCGACTAATCTGCGTCATAAACCGACTGCAGCTGAAATTTTCCTTTCTTCCTATTTAGATGACACTGTCCCAGAATATGCTAATACGAATCCTCCGCCAGTTCAACTTCCACCTCCTGTTAATAATGTAATTACTGTGTCTCCAGCCGTTGGTCCCGGGAATCCTGTCCATGTGCCAGTATCCCAGGACCAACCCACATTACGTACGCCTGCTTTACCAGTCACGTTACCAGTAGCCGCACATTCAGTATTAATTGACGATTCCAGTTCAGGAGGGGCAGGGGGAGGTATTCCTATCACCCCGCCTCAAACAAAACGCCTGACGCTGAGAGATGCAGCGTTACAACGTACCCCGAAAGTGACTACGTACGAAGCTCTCAGAAAGTATTTCAATGAGTGCGGATCTGATTGTAGATATGATCCAGTACCAGGTGAAGATAGTATGATAATATATTCCATACGCTTACGACGAGTTGCAAGCTTCTTGGTTACCATATCAAATATGAAAGAACATCTAGACAGAATATATCATTTCATCCGAACAGGGGAGAAACCAGAAAGTATTCACGAAGCTATGGTACACAGAAAAGTCGAGATTCAAGGCATGATTTTGCAATTTTTAATAAATTGTTTAATAAGAGAACAGGATCATCCTGATAAAAATCCAGAAGAGATGAGAGTCCTAACCAGATGGAGTGACAATATAGCAGAAGGAAAACACAAGACACAAAATAGTATAGAAACCATGTACAGAAAGATTTGTAAAGAAATTATAGGCATACACGAGAGGGAGAAAGCAAGAATAGTAGCCGAGAAAGAGAATGACTCTTCAGACGAAGAGGTAGACAACGAGAATCCCACCAGAATAGCGTATGTAGGTAGGACGAGACCTTCTGATAGACACACACGTCTAGACTACAAGAAAGCTTTTCCTCCTCCCGTACCAGATCAATGTTCTCTTGAACAAGTATTCCAGGCTACCGATAAAGTTCTGAAATTACGAATTGGTTACAGTAAACTTAGTACCATGCATGAACAAGAACTAGCCCGATCAGCAGTCCGATGGACTAGTGATTCTACCACGTTTTCAGACGAAGTAGTGGCTCAAATGTTTCTGAAACTACCACCAGCCGAGCAGCGACTGGTGGGTATGTACATGATCCAGCACCTCATTACACTGTACGAGAGTCAGCATTCTGATCCAGGTCCCTTATATAATGTACTGAACGAGTTACTACTAAACAGATGGAGAGGTCTAGGTACCGATTTAATTAACGTTATTCTAGAACAGCGCCACAAATACAGAACGTTCCTGACTCCGCATTTTGTTTCTGTTTCACCCCCATTCTACATAGATAGACAGAATCCGTTGCGAGAAGTACATCCTGTTAAGGGAACGGGGGTGAGCTCGAACGAGTATTTGTTTACACCCCTATAACGAAAATAGAACTACTGGAAATGAAAAAGTTAGTGCCCTGTCACGATAAAGATCCAGCAGGGTTCCACCGTGAATTAAAAGACATGCTCCGTATGGGAGAATACACGTATCCCGATATCATCAAAATGTTAAAAGTCCTGTTGCCTGCGGGCATATATGAAAAACTTAAAGAAAAAGAATGGGAGGTGGGAGAGAAAAAGATAGACTGGACCGCGTTAGAGAACGAAGATAACACACGAGTCCCAGGTACTGGTCTTGGGGATAAAGCCAAAGAATTGCCCGAACTGTTAATACAAGTCTTGCCAAGATTACTAGCCACGAAAAAGGAAGACTGGGACGCCATCTCAGCCTGTAAACAGAAACAGGACGAACACACTAGTGATTTCTATTCCAGATTTGAGAAATGTTTCATTATTAATAGCGGTTTGAAAACAAGTAGTGAGTCGTATCCACATCTTTTTGTTACCAAACTAGTTGAGAATTCTTTACCGCAAGTTAAAAATAGAGTATTGAAAGTCGAGAGTACATGGCAAGCTAATACCCCGTCCCAAATGCTCCAGATGTTACAGTATCACCAGAACCGAATCAGGGAAGAGCAAGAACACGAAAGGAGACGTATGAAAGACACGAAAATGAAAGTACTAGTTGCACAGTCTGTTCAACCAGATAGTCAGAAGAAGGGTACGAATCAAACTAGTCATTCTGCAGCTCCCGTTAAAGGGGCATGCAATTACTGTAAACAGCCAGGTCATTACATAAACGAATGTGCAGTTCTGAAACATAACATAGCTACAGGTAAGACGAAAGAGAGACCACGTCCTCCTAGACAAGAACATGTTCCGCAAAATGCCCAGCCACCGCAGAACGCACAACAGACAGTTACAGTACCGCAGCCTATAGCTGCCACACAACACGTTACACAACAGATGTACCAGTACGCACAGTCAGATTATCCAGAATATCAGCAGTATTCATGAAACAGCCTAGAGAGGGAGGTTGGCTTGCCTCTCATCGAGATTCCTGTAGATCAAGAGGGTCCCTATGTACACATCCAAGTATTAGGGAAAGACAGAAAGTTTCTGATTGATACAGGGGCAAGTAGGACTACCATCAGTCATGACGAGGTTCCAGGGGCTCCACTCTCAGGCTCAAGAAATGTTTCCCTGGGATTTTCAGGAAAGCCTATTGTTAATGAAATATCGAAACCAGTTTCCCTAGAAGTTGGTCCATTGTCCCGAACTACAGACTTGTTACTTACGAAATCCTGTCCCGAAAATGTACTGGGTATTAAAACATTGAAAGAATTAGGAGCGGTAATATGCTGTTCTCCGGAAGGAGTGAGATTGTTTTTACGTGATTTTAAAGGTCATTATGTGTTACGTGATTTTGATCCAAGATTATTGAATGTACCACAGCATTTATGGGCGCAAGGTCCAACTGATGTAGGTTGTATGCACATTACACCATATCGTGTCACTCTGAAACAAGGTGTTGTATTGCCACGAATCCGACAGTACAAATTACCACCTGAGGCTGTAGCAGCCTTATCGAAAATTATTGACGAGCTCATTGCTCAAGGAGTAGTTGTAGAAACTGACTCCAATGTATGTAATTCTCCTATCATTCCGATTCTTAAACGTACTGATCCAAATGCACCTCCAGTTTATCGATTAGTGATTGACCTTCGAGAACTTAATAAATGTATCATACCCCAGTACCCAGTGGTTCCAGATATCTCCTCCCTATTGACTGCCATTGATTCTGAAGCTACGTTCTTTACTGTTATTGATCTCAAGAACGCATTCTTTAGTGTCCCCATTCATCCAGACAGCCAGTTTCTTTTCGGATTCTGTTTAAACGGAAGAAGCTATAAATTCACACGAGCACCTCAAGTTTCACAGAAAGTCCTAGTATTTACAGTCAGGCACTTAAAAGACAACTAGACAGTATTCACATGCCAACTGACACTGCCCTGCTCCAGTATGTCGATGATCTATTGATCACAGCCCGTACAGAACGTGACTGCGAGCGTGCGTCACTGACAGGCTTGTATTTCCTGGCAGACATGGGGCATAAGGTGTCCCTTTCGAAACTGCAATTCTGTGTCCAGCAAGTGGTATACCTTGGACACTTACTGTCCAAGAGGGGTAGACAGTTGACACCAGACCGTATCCAGTTAATAGCACATCTTCCACAGCCCAAGACACAGAAGGAGGTACGAGCTTTCATCGGCCTCACTTCTTACTGCAGACAATGGATTCCTCAGTACGCATATCTAGCCAAACCACTGATACAGTTAACGACACAGGAGGCAGCCACATCGACTGTCCTCCCTTGGACCCAGGAACATACACTTGTTTTCAATGAGTTAAAGAAAGCTTTATGTAATGCGCCTGTGTTAGCGACACCAAACTACAGTAAGCCTTTTACACTTTTTGTTACTGAACGTGATGGTACAGCATTATCTGTTCTCACGCAAGATCAAGCAGGACAACACAAGCCTTGTGCTTATTTTTCTAGCACATTAGATCCAGTAGCCCAGGCTCTGCCTGCGTGCCTCAAGTCAGTTGCAGCCACAGCTCTAGCTATCAGACAAAGTGATTCCATAGTGTTAGGACATTCCCTGACAGTACAAGTTCCACACTCCGTGGAAGTTCTTTTAAACCGAACACAGACTCAGCACTTGACAATTGCACGATTAACAGGTTATGAACTGACACTGTTTCAGCCACACATAGAAATCAGACGCTGCAACGTATTAAATACTGCTACACTGTTACCCTCGATTACATCGAATCCTGCCACACATGACTGCGTGGAAGTCATTAACACCATGACGAAGCCAAGACAAGACTTGACGGACATTGCATTACCTGATCCTGACCTGACACTTTATGTGGATGGTTCATGTATGAGAACAAGTACAGGAGAACTAGTAGCCGCATACGCAGTGACTACTGAAACTGAAGTTATAGAAACACATCGTATTGACACCCTGTCTGCTCAAGCAGCAGAGCTTATCGCTCTGACCCAAGCCTGCATACAAGCCAAGAACCTGAAAATAAACATATATACAGATTCACGTTATGCATTCGGAGTCGTTCACGACTTTGGAGTACTCTGGCAAGAAAGAGGTTTCATGACCTCTCATGGAGCCAAGATTCAGCATGGTCCCCTCATTCAAGCTCTGTTAGAAGCAATACATTTACCGAAAGCCATTGCCATCATGAAGTGCAAAGCACATACGAAAGCCACTGACACCATTTCTCAAGGTAACGATCTAGCAGATCGAACAGCCAAGCTTACAGCTCAGACTCCAGACATTCCAGCTAACACGACAAAGACAGACGTTCCAGTCCTGACAACTTGCATGACAGTCAAGGATCCTACACAAGACGTACTAGACATACAGTCACATGCTACCCCAGACGAAATCAAGAAATGGTCTGAACAAGGAGGGGTCCAGACAGATCAGGGATGGTTGACGAAGGGAAAAGCCACATGGTTTCTCCCCGACTCTATGGTTCAAGTTATTATTAATACAGCACACAGTCCAGCACACTTAGGAGAAAAAGCCATGTTAGACAGCATCCAGAACCTTTGGTTTAACAAGCATTTACGAGCAGCAGCCAAGCAGGAAGTGCGTACCTGCATGATCTGTTGTCAGTTCAATCCAGGTAAAGGTGTTCCGGTGGAACAAGGTGGATTCCATCCTCCTGACCACCCTTTTGAAGTCCTCCAGATGGATTATATTCAGATGGATCGATGTCGAGGTTTCAAGTATGTCCTCGTAGTTGTATGCGCTTTGTCCAGATGGACAGAAGCATATCCAGTCCCAGATTACACTGCCGCGACCACTGCCAGGCAGTTGGTTTGTGAGTATTTCCCCCGCTATGGTTTGCCCAGGGTCGTGTATTCAGACAACGGCCAGCCATTCTCATCCGAACTCATGAAACAAGTATCTCTTCTGTTAGGGTACCAGTGGAAGTTCCACTGCGTACGACACCCCGAGGCAGCCGGCCTCGTCGAGAGACATAATCAGACTCTGAAAATCCGCATTGCAAAAGTTTGCGCAGAGAAAGGCGTAGATTGGATGGTAGCCCTGCCAGTCGCCCTTTTTTACATGAGAATGGTCGCTCACTCCCGTTCAGGTCTGTCACCTTTCGAGGTTGTATTCGGTCGTCCCCCGAACATGTGGGGTACACCTATGCCACGTAAAATTACTGATGTTGACAGTAATATGCTGACAGATTACCTAGCTTCCTTGATGTCTGCACTACTCTCTTGTCGTTCACAGGTCGCGGCTGCTTTTCCAGACAACACCCAAGTGAAACCGCACGAGGTCATTCCAGGCGACCTCGTTCTAGTGAGGAATTTCGATCGTTCAAGTCCGCTGGAGCCCCGCTGGAAAGAGCCGAAACTCGTACTGATGACCACAAGGACCGCCGTCAAAGTGGAGGGCCGCAAGGGATGGCTCCACTCCAGTCACGTTAAACGTTTTCATGGACTCCGTCCAAAGACTTTTTTCAAGGACTGCCCAGATACTGACTCTAAACTCCCCCTGTTAGAGAAAACTCCGCAGCAGGAGTATAAAATGAAATTAAGGTCTAGCAAGTCAGACAGTTTAATTGTTTAAGTCCCTCTCGGGTGAAGCGGTTAGACAGGTTCCTGACATGTATGAGATAGACCCCCCTAGTGAGAGACTTAGACGAAACTCTAAGAAACTACGTTATTGTAAGAATTTGCACAGCAGATGCGTTATTACGTTGTTGTTTATGTTATTTCTGAGTCTTACGATCACATGCATAAGTTATGTTTTACATGTATATTTTCCTCCTATCGATTCACATGTACATTTTTCTTCTAATGATACAGTAGAACACACTTTTAGTGAACTACCTCCTCACGAGTTATCCTACCGACTTGCCATGCGCAACAATACTTTCATACGAATGTTACACTATTCACACCAGACTAGCAATGCCACTAATTGTTGGGTGTGTGGTCGACTCCCCCCTTTCCAGACACCGAAGGGAGTTCTGCCACTCTTTCCCTATCCGTTTTCACACAATGGTTCGTGTGGAGCATGGTTTACGATAACATCATCCCTAGACGATAAGTCCCTTTTGAATAGAACATGTTTCCCAGACAAGGAAGGTCTTTCCCATAGAACAGGGTTAGATCTAGAAAATGAAGTATATGATCTAGGTAATTATTCCTCGAATTTCATGGTTTTGAATGTTCAGTCCGAGACTACTCCAGACTTGCCTGCTATTACAGTTCTACCAGTGAAAGGCGAATTATGTGTTAGAAAGAATGGTTCAGTACATCTAGGACACAGTGATTGTAATACTGTGGTCGAGTATAGTGACAGTGGGAAATCTAATTTCAAAGCCTCACGTCATTCGTATTTTGTATGTGGTCAGACCGCATATGTACGTCTGCCCCTAGATTGGGATGGAACATGTTACATTGCCTTCCTACTGCCACCAGTTTTCCTAGCCCCATCCGATTATCACAGAAATACACATCTAGTACACGTCAGACATAGAAGGGAGATCGAGTCCCCAATTGTCGATCAAACTGAAACTGCATTAGAACAGTATACAGACTTCAATAAAGGTTTCTTTTTCTTCATAGGACCTATCCAGAATAGTAAGCTAATATGTAGGCTAACCAGAACCCTTGAAGCAGTAGTGAATGAGACTACTTCCGCTCTAGGTAACTTAACTGAAGAGCAATCTGCTATGAGATTTGTTGTTCTTCAGAACCGCCTTGTTCTTGACGTCATACTGGCCGATAGGGGCGGAGCTTGTAGAGTCATCGGATCTAGTTGTTGCATTTTCATTCCTAATAACGCCCCGTCTGTTTATTCAGCTATAACAAGACTTCATAAGATAGCCCATCAGTTGCACCAGAATCCAGGCACCTGGACATGGTCCGGTTGGCTCTGGAGTATAATATCTGCCTGGGGATGGAAAGTACTGTCATTCCTAGGAATAGTAGTAATGATCATATTCAGTTGTTGTCTATGTTTACAATGTGGCCCTGCGATTTGCGGCTTGTGCGCTACCTCTTGTATTCCTAGTCCTAAATCCCGTTCCAAAAAGATTCGAGACGAGCAAATGATGCTATATGAACAGATAGATGGTATCATGAATATTGATGTTTCCTGAAGGAAACGTAGGGAACAAGGAGGGAATGAGGAAAATTGAATTTTGCCCTGTCATGTGTCCCTACGTGTTCCCCATTATATGCTATATGTGCATGATCGTTATGCATATTTACCCCCTTGACAGATTAAAGACGCAATTATAGTTGTGTCCAACGTTAATATGCCAGTTATCCAGTCTCCCTGAAAGCAACGAGTTTTAGGCCTATGTTGCCAACGTTTTACATTGTGCACGTTAATTCATCGAGTTGTCCCCGTTTCTAGGCCTCATAGGGCCCGGACACCAGATTCAAGCTCAAGTCTCCTGAAACCACTCCGAGGAGCGATGCAGCCCCTCCCGTATCCCTGACCCTTCACTTACTTTCTGCCAAGCAGCGCGGTGCCCGGCCTGGCCTGCCTGCCTGTCTGCCAAGAATATGTTATGCCTCTAGTTATCAGTTCAGCTCCCCGGCTTCACATTCCTAAGCTAACGAACCGCATAAACATTCTCAGCTATAGTCTAGTCTTTCTGTCTCCATGCAAGAGAATTACTGAATTAGTATCCATAGAAGATTCATAGCACACGCAATACATAAGGAAATATATGCATGCACCAGCCTTAGTGTCAAGTAGCCTTTGCCCTGATGACTTTTAGATTCTATCAACATGTACTCCAAACACAAGATATCAGATATGCTATAGGTACATGTCGTCCTGACATCCCAGACTTTAGTCTCCTCTTCTGGCGCAGAAGTCAGAGCCCCCAGCTCTCCCCAGTTACACGTCATGGCCCGTTTGCGCGCACCAGTAGGTTAAAGGTTCCAGCTGCCCAGGTAGCCCCCTCCATGTACCCACCCATTTATGACACTTCTGTGACGTCTACATCACATGTCTTCGTGCACGCCCTGTGCACGCCTTCTTTTCACGCCCATGTGTTCTTATCTTACGTTTGTCACTTGTTACGCCTACTGTATGCAATACAATTGTACTATTTTACTATATATACTATGTAAAGTTAATGAGACGTTGCAGCTGCCATTCCATTCCATTGCATGCCACATCATGGTCTTTAGGCTCGAGCCATCCGATTAAAGCCATTCTGACTCAGATATCACGGATCCTGCCTCTTATTTATTGAGCTATCTGTTATAGTTAATGTATAGAAAAATAGTATCGGTAATTAATTATTTATTTACCACACTCTCCCCCCTTTTTTTATATTCAAATGCAAATAGTTGTTATTGTTTCTTTTTAACCAGTGTATTTTATTATGTATATGCAAGGAAATATTTTTTATGTAACATTGTGACATTGCTTTGTGACTTTTAAATCAATTGTGTATAAAATTTGGAAATAATTCTTTATTAATAAATGATCTAGTTTATACAAATGTGTGGATAAGATTGTGTGTATAGAAATACTTTGGGGATAATTATGAATGTATAAATGTGTGAGCCAAGGGACAAATTTTCTCTTACTGTTTAAGTACTCCAATACCCTGGTGTCCATAGGGGGTCTCTCTCTCATATATTTGAGCACTGTCCAGGCCTGAGACAGTCCAACATGCTTCTGCCAGGCTTGATTCAAACTCTCACTATTATGACCACATGGAACTGAGCCTCACATGAAATGTATTTCTCTGTGGATGACTATCCGATATCTTTTTTATTTTACCACACTGTACCTAAGGCCCTGGTCGCACTGGCTTGTTACATTCCGACCCCTGCATGGATGCTGAAATAAATTCCGCACCCATTATCGGGTCCGGAGTATCTATTCATCTTGATTGTTATAAAATGTGTTAGCTATTTGATTCACCTCTTTTTAACAATAGTGAGGCCCTCGGTGGAGCTGGAATTTGAGTACTGTAATAACTTACCCGAACTCCTGATACCAATGGTAGTAAATAAATTAAGGGGCATATTCACAAGAATCTATCGCGGAATTAACTGCACTTTATCGCAGCCAAAGTCGCGATAAATTTTGCCCACCATTCACAAGCTGGTGCTAACAGCCCACAGCACCACTTTTCCCGCGATAGCAGGCGCAAAAAACATCACCACAGAGGACCCCTGCAACTATCGCTAATGAGATGCAGAGTAGGCGTTCCCGTGACAAAAGCCACGACAACATTCACAACAACCAGACAGAACCGCGGAAAAAACACAAAACACGCAAAAAGGTGCGTTAGCAGCAGGAATTTTACACCTGCTCTGACCTGGTGTAAAGTCGGACGGCAGCCTGCACCACAATAAGGAGCCCAGCCCAGAGCCCCACCGGAAGAACAACAGATGCCATGGAGCTACTGATGATGCCCACCGGACACCCAAGAGGGTCACAACACCCACAGCCACCACACCCAGGAAATCCCCCCCGGGCCCCTCCCAGGCAAAGGCATGCTACTCCAGCTACTCCTAAACATGTACCAAATAATCTGCCTGATGTTGCACAATCACAACTGGTGACATGCATGTGTCGGGACAGAAATGACCATCACACATTCACTATTGAAGCAAACAATTACACTTTATTGAAACAACACAGAAAACACATTAAGACACGTGGCGGCTCCCCTCAACACATTCCATAGGTCACAGTCTGCGAGACAAAAAATATGATGAGAAGGAGTGTCCTGCGCACATCGTTTGTTTTTTGGTGTTGTGGTTTGTGTTATTCTCTCCATCGCGGTGGTTGTGTCGCAGACATCGTCCGCGGTTTCAGCAAACTATCGCATGCTAACGCCGCGTTGTGATTTCCACGTTGTCCCTGGGTTATTTTCCCAGGGCATCATCAGAAGGGCAACAGATGCCATGGAGCCACTCATCATGCAGCCCGGACACCCAAGAGGGCCACAACACCCACCCGGCACCCCCACCCCCCTCCCGGACCACCACAGAGGCAGCGCAGACAAAGACAGCAGCCCCCCAGGAAAACGCACCTGCCTCACAGGCTCAACATCTGACAATGTCACTGTCCACTACAGGCTGAAAGGGACAACCATCCTACGCATCCTGGCCATCATCACCTAACAGGCCTATGGCACCAACACAGTGGACAATCAACATACCACCCCGCACCAAGCTGCTGACTGTGCTGCACCTGTTGGCCCCTGGCACACCCCAACCAACACCTACCAGAGTCGTTGGAGTCTCACAGCCAGCCACATCCAAGTCCCCCACACCTGTACTGAACATCACCATCACCCTGGCTCTCCAGTCCCCATACGTGAGCCAATATGCAGCCCAGTTTTAGTCCATTCTACATATGAAAATTAGATGAAAGAAAGTTTCAATCTGATAATTTGATCTGTAGCCATGTATCTTCATGCAATGCCTTAATAAAGTGAAGAAGAGAATGGTCGGTTTCCCAGTTTTGCAGCTCGGAACGTAGAAGAGAGCTGTTGACTTAGTCGGATGCCAAGCTGTAATCGATGAAACAGGTTTACAAGGAATGCAGCCTGTCTATGGACTTCTGAGCTAACAGTGTCATTGCAACAATGCTATTGCTGGTAAGGCATCCAGGCCGAAAACCTCATGTTTTATTTCTTTCAATATCTGCTAATAGCACAATGTAGGTCTTTAAAATTCACAACAATACATTCCCCTAATATGTTTTTCTACCTGTTTCCTAGCCAACTCACTCTTCTTGCAAAAAGGATCTTACAGTGGGCCTCTTGGGGCAAAGGTCTGTTACAATTTAACCAATGTATTATCTTATTTTTCAATTGGTCGTACGATTCCTCTACTTCCACTTTTAACTCAGGGACCCCCGTCAGGACCACCACGTATGGTGCACAGTCTGGCGGTAGATCTAAATGGGGCTGCGGTTTCTTTGCAATATTTTTTCCATCTCTTCATTGCCTAGCGCCCCCTGTACCCTGTAGGAATTGATCGTTCCCTTACCTCTCGTTTCCCCCCCTGAATTGTCTCTCACCGGCAGTTGCACAGAGCAATCCGTCATGGATATGGCAGTAAGATTTAGAGCAGTGGCACCCTCCCTTTCTATATTCTTCAAATGATTACCCCTCTCTATCTTGTCATCGATGCTGCCCAAAGTACACATTATTACTCCCTCCGCCTTCCCAAGTCTCTGTTCAATTGCTTTCAGTCTATCCCAGAGGGGCTCCAAGTGGGCCATTAAAAGGACCTCCATCTTCCTCCAGAATGATTCCTCAGTCTGAAAAGGTCCCACTACAGCCACTGGGTCAGCCCTATTTAGGGCAAAGGTTCAGATTGAAACTAACGTAAATGTTACCTTTTGTAGTGTCCGGGAGCTTAGAGGGGGGCCCAGCCCTGCCTCTGCCGGTCTCTAACGGGCTCAAACGGGCCCACCCTTGGCCCGGGCTTTGCCTGCGCGCATCCCGCGCTGCGGGGGGAGAGGCAACGCTAACTCGCGCGATGGTGCTGCCTCGCCCTCTTAAGCAGCAGCAGCTGGGCAGCAGGTACAGGGATTTCTGGGGCTTGTAGCCCCCCTGGGCGCAGCGACGACCCGGTGGCGCTGAGATGAAACAGCGCTTGCTGTGAAGACCTCGGGACCCCTGTCCCACCGAGGCAGGTTGGGCTTCGATGAGGGTAGGCAAGCAAAAGGATGCAAAAAGCGAGTCCCGCGCTGCAGGGGGAGAGGCAGCGCTAAATAGCACAATGGTTGTGCCTCCCCCTCTCAAGCAGCAGCAGCTGGGCAGCAGGAACTTCTGGAGATTGTAGTTCCCCTGGGCGCAGCAACGACCCGGTGGCTCTGAGATGAAAGAGCGCTTGCTGTGAAGACCTCGGGACCCCTGTCCCACCGAGGCAAGTTGGGTTGCGATGAGGGCAGGCAAGCAAAAGGAGGCAAAAAGCGAGGCCTGTTGTCCTTTCAGTGGGACATTATCAGTACCAGGTAGCAATGCTCCTGTAATATGGATGGCAAATGGCGGCCATTTTTCAAAAGGGTGATATTCAAGTAATGGAACAGTATCACAAGCCTGCTATGCTACAAACTGATTGTGTCTAGAATTCTCACCATAGAGGATGTATTCTTAATGACTCAGTACTTGAACGTCCATGTATGCCATTTATTCTTTAAATTCTACAGTATCAGATCTCCACAGCTGAATTGCTATACTTTTACTAGCGTATTACTGAGAGTTGTCATTAGAGGCCACTGTTAGAATTGGCACGGAGAATGCAGTGACTTTCGGCAACACTGAGCCGCTGTGATAGATAGTGGCATGTTGCACAACAAGTAGCAATGGTGAAATCTTTTCTAAAATACCACCAATTGCAGCACAGGCAGAAGTAGTGAAAACCCCCCTCACAAACACAGAACTGATTCACTAAAGACACTCACAATACAGGGAGCAGCAATGTGTCAGTCAGGCATGAAAGGTACAGCAGTAAAATAATCTTAACACCAAAACATGTGTAAGTAGTTAACCCTGTCCTGTTTATTTCTTTGCATTTCTCCTGGACTTCTTAGATAGCAAACACTAGAGGTAGCAAATTTCCCATGCAAACCCTTGGTTAGATCAGCTCCCCTGTAAGACAGGAAGCATCTTGAAATCTCTGTAACAATTTGCATTCCATAAGGAAGACAAAATAAACAGTGTAATTGCCTGATGCGCAAGGGTGCACTGACCCTGGCCCAACTTCACAGTCTGATTATCCATCACGGTGGACGGGTGGAAGAGTAAGGGCATGAAAGCCATACAGGGAATATTAAAGATGAGTGAATATCCATTGGCAGCCCAACGGGTTGTTAAAAATACACAACTGTTATCTCACGGCTAGTGTTAGAGAAAGACTATTGTGTCTGCAGCTTCGGGATGTCCGTGCTGAAATGCTCACTTTGTTGCCACCCAGCACTCTCCCACGTAGGGACAGCCCTGGTTGTAGTATTCAAGGTGTAAAGACCAGGAACATTCCAGAGGAAGTTCCCTGTAGGGATTTAGGAATTGCAAAATAGAAGGATGCTCAAGAGTAACAATTGAAAATTTTACAAAAAGACTTCCCAATCATAAATAACAGTCATAGATAAAAATAAAGCTAAACCATATTAACACTAAGAGAGAAAATAACAGAAAAAAATACATTGCTAATACATGTGGGTTATTTAAGTAGGTTTTAAATTTTAAGTTAGGTGTGTACCTTCGAATTGAGTCTGTGCTACAAAGAGGAATCTCATCGGGGGTCCTTCCTGCTGTGAACAGGGACGGACTTTAGAGAAACAAAATACATCTTGTCAGACTATTGTGCTAGAAGGGTGGTCGGTTTGTGCAGAGTGACTCACATACATAAACTTGCGGTGGCATAGCCAGGGAGCCATACCCTGATTTGGCAGCACAAGCAGGCGAAAAGGTTTTAAAAAAAGTGCGCGCATTACTGGGCTGCACACCTCAAGCCGATTAATCAGTGGATCCACGCGCCACACACTGACCCGGCATTTCATTCAGACAGGACTCAACTGGGTGTCAATAGCTTGTTAGGGCCTTTGTACGATCGCCGCAAGATGCGGGCACTACTGGGCCCCACGAAACTTACAGTTCAAATATGGCACGCAGCGACGGAGGCCCTGGGTTGGAAGGGGAGGATAACCGAAATGACTCCACTGTGGGACTCCCGAGCGTTGGGCAATCTCAGAAACACCAAGGGGTTCGCTCAATGGGACACGATTGGCATCTCCACAGTAGGGGACTTGTGGGAGAGGGAGGAAGTAATTCCCTTTACCCGGCTGAAAGAGCTGTACGATCTTGGTGACAGGGAACTTTACAGGTACGTTCAAATTCGCCATGCACTGCTCGCAGTCCTACCACCCGGCACACCACTGCCGGAGTCTTCTCCCCTGGAAGACCGCCTCCTCACAGATTACATGTTGGAGAAAGCGACGTCCCTCACCTATCGTAAACTGCTTAATAATTCCCCTGATCCGACGCTCCTCCTGAAGGAGAAATGGGAGGGAGACGTTCAGGATATGGACGAACATGAGTGGAATGCGGCGCTGGGTTCACCTAGGGAGGTGGGCATCTCGGCACGCATGAGACTAGTTCAATTTAAGATCCTCCACAGGGTTTATTACACGAGGACAGTATTGCACCGCATACAGCGCGCGCCCCATCCTTATTGTTTGCGCGGCTGCGGAGAGGAAGGCACTTTCTTTCACACCATATGGGACTGTCCCAAAATCCAGGAGTACTGGAAACAAATACACCGCACTCTCTCACAAACACTAGAACACTCCCTACTGCCTGACCCGAGGAGGTGTTTACTGAATATATGGGAACCTACTGACCTGTCCAGGTATGAACAACTCTGGGTCACAGCAGGGGTCATGGTGGCGAAACGCGACATAGCACAACGATGGGGGGCGGCAGACCTGCCGACTAGGTCCCAGTGGTGCCAGACCATGGACAGAGTAATGCTGACCGAGAGAGCAATATATTCCAGCCGTGCCTGCCCGGGGAAATGGAACAAGATCTGGTTGAAATGGAATGTATTCAGGGGGGATATTTGTGAGCCCTTGCTCGAGGATGACCAGATAGATTCCGATGACGAAAGTGAAGGGGGTTGAACATGGGAGGGGTGGTGGGCTTGGGGCAAGTGAGGGTTTCGGGTGGGGGGTGACATGAGGGGCCGGGCATTGAGGGAGAATGTATTGAATGATGAACAACTTTGGGCACTAAGAATTGTGGTTCGACTTCTGGTCCTCCAATACGACACTTAGAGCTTGATCTGTACTGTGTTATAGCAGACCGTACTGTCGTTCCTAACGGGTTAATGTTTCTAGTTTGTTGTTTTACAGAAGAAAACGTGAAAATGGTCGTCAAAACCGCATCTTCCGAATGTTTTATTTGCTAATACTGCACATTTTGTTTTCTTTGCACAGCAGATTTCGGGGAACACTATTCTGATTTTTGTTTACATGCTCCTTCTGCTTCTCTTTGCTGTGAGTGACGATTATATGATGGCGGCCGGCCCGCAGGGTTGTAGGCATTCCGCTGTGTAATATGCAAATGTGCAATAAAGGTTTTGGAACAAAAAAAAAAAAAAAAAGTGCGCGCGCCTCCCGCGACAGCGGGGGGGGAGAGGAGGGGGCCTGCGTGATTGACTTGCGGGAGCCAGCGGCTGGCGCAGCGATAATTGATAGCATATGGCGGCGGCCGCTGGCTCCCGCGAGTCAATCGCCACACGTGCATACATTGCCATTGAAGGCAACGGAACGCATGCACGTGCTTGGCTGAAAAGCCATGGCGATAACAAAAGGTCTTTTTGCCTTGCAGCGCATGCTCGCTGCGTAGGCGAGACCTAATAATCGATAAGAGAGAAATGTACAAAGGTATAGACACTAGACACTGTAATTTGCAGTAAGTCACTAACAACCAGAATAGGTGAAAATAACTGTAAAAGTAAAACCAATATCTGACTCCCACTACCAGAAAAACAAGCATTAAGATGCATCAAGCTGGAATGCACATCCACACATTACTAAAGTGTAAAGTGTGTCAGAATACCAAGAGACCAACTATGTTTTTCTCTGATAATTTCTGAAGAAGGGATTTGCACATCTAAAGACAGTCCAACATGCTTCTGCCAGGCTTGATCCTAACTCTCACTATTATGACCACATGGAACTGAGCCTCACATGAAATGTATTTCTCTGTGGATGACTATCCGATATCTTTTTTATTTTACCGCACTGTACCTAAGGCCCTGGTCGCACTGGCTTGTTACATTCCGACCCCTGCATGGATGCTGAAATTAATTCCGCACCCTTTATCGGGTCCGGAGTATCTATTCGTCTTGATTGTTATAAAATGTGTTAGCTTTCTGATTCACCTCGTTTTAACAATAGTGAGGCCCTCGGTGAAGCTGGAATTTCAGTACTGTAATAACTTACCCGAACTCCTGATACCAATGGTAATGAATAAATTAAGGGGCATATTCACAAGGAGCTATCGCGGAATTAACTGCACTATCACAGCCAAAGTCGTGATAAATTTAGCCCACCATTCACAAGCTGGTGCTAACAGCCCAGGGCACCACTTTCCCCGCGATAGCAGGCGCAAAAAACATCACCACAGAGGACCCCCGCAACTATCGCTAATGAGATGCAGAGTAGGCGTTCACATGACAAAAGCCGCGACATTACCACACCTCAACATTCACAACGACCAGACAGAACCGTGGAAAAAACACGAAACACGCAAAAAGGTGCATTAGCAGCAGGAATTTTACACCTGCTCTGACCTGGTGTAAAGTCGGACAGCAGCCTGCACCACAATAAGGAGCCTAGCCCAGAGCCCCACCAGAAGAACAACAGATGCCATGAAGCTACTGATGATGCCCACCGGACACCCAAGAGGGTCACAACACCCACAGCCACCACACCCAGGAAACCCCCGGGCCCCTCCCAGGCAAAGGCATGCTACTCCAGCTACTCCTAAACATGTACCAAATAATCCGCCTTATGTTGCACAATCACAACTGGTGACATGCATGTGAAGGGACAGAAATGACCATCACACATTCACTATTGAAGCAAACAATTACACTTTATTGAAACAACACAGAAAACACATTAAGACACGTGGCGGCTCCCCGCAAACATTCCATAGGTCACCGTCTGCGAGACAAAAAATATGATGAGAAGGAGTGTCCTGCTCACATCGTTTGTTTTTTGCTGTTGTGGTTTGTGTTATTCTCTCCATCGCGGTGGTTGTGTCGCAGACATCGTCCGCGGTTTCAGCAAACTATCGCATGCTACCGCCGCGTTGTGATTTCCACGTTGTCCCTGGGTTATTTTCCCAGGGCATCATCAGAAGGGCAACAGATGCCATGGAGCCACTCATCATGCAGCCCGGACACCCAAGAGGGCCACAACACCCACCCGGCAGCCCCCCCCCCCGGACCACCGCAGAGGCAGCGCAGACAAAGACAGCAGCCCCCCAGGAAAACGCACCTGCCTCACAGGCTCAACATCTGACAATGTCACTGTCCACTACAGGCTGAAAGGGACAACCATCCTACGCATCCTGGCCATCATCGCCTAACAGGCCTATGGCACCAACACAGCGGACAATCAACATACCCCCCCGCACCAAGCTGCTGACTGTGCTGCACCTGTTGGCCCCTGGCACACCCCAACCAACACCTGCCATAGTCGGTGGAGTCTCACAGCCAGCCACATCCAAGTCCCCCACACCTGTACTGAACATCACCATCACCCTGGCTCTCCAGTCCCCATACGTGAGCCAATATGCAGCCCAGTTTTAGTCCATTCTACATATGAAAATTAGATGAAAGAAAGTTTCAATCTGATATCTTGATCTGTAGCCATGTATCTTCATGCAATGCCTTAATAAAGTGAAGAAGTGAATAGTCAATTTCCCAGTTTTGCAGCTTGGAACGTAGAAGAGAGCTGTTGACTGAAGAAGCTTTTTTGTTTATTTGCATGTCAATATTTCGTTTCTGTATTACTTCCAGATGGATTGAAGTCGAACCACCAATTTTTCATCATTGGCGATCCAAATTGCTCTCTGTATACCGATTAGAAATTGCAATGTATAAACTTAAAGGGATAAAAAGAAGGTCATTTGGGCTAAAAATATGGGAGCCTAAACCAATTGGATTTAACATGATTTAAGTATTTCATAGTAGTTGTTTGTACTAGTTTTTTTATTATGATATTCTGATATTTATTTTGCTCACTGTACAGCTGACTGTTGAAATAAATGTTAAAAAAAAAAAAAGACACGTAGCGGCTCCCCTCAACACATTCCATAGGTCACAGTCTGCGAGACAGAAAATATGATGAGAAGGAGTGTCCTGCGCACATCGTTTGTTTTTTGGTGTTGTGGTTTGTGTTATTCTCTCCATCGCGGGGGTTGTGTCGGAGACATTGTCCGCGGTTTCAGCAAACTATCGCATGCTACCGCCGCGTTGTGATTTCCACGTTGTCACTGGGTTATTTTTCAAGGGCATCATCGGAAGGGCAACAGATGCCATGGAGCTAGTCATCATGCAGCCCGGACACCCAAGAGGGCCACAACACCCACCCGGCACCCCCACCCCCCCTCCCGGACCACCACAGAGGCAGCGCAGACAAAGACAGCAGCCCCCCCAGGAAAACGCACCTGCCTCACAGGCTCAACAACTGACAATGTCACTGTCCACTACAGGCTGAAAGGGACAACCATCCTACGCATCCTGGCCATCATCGCCTAACCGGCCTATGGCACCAACACAGCGGACAATCAACATACCACCCCGCACCAAGCTGCTGACTGTGCTGCACCTGTTGGCCCCTGGCACACCCCAACCAACACCTGCCATAGTCGGTGGAGTCTCACAGCCAGCCACATCCAAGTCCCCCACACCTGTACTGAACATCACCATCACCCTGGCTCTCCAGTCCCCATACGTGAGCCAATATGCAGCCCAGTTTTAGTCCATTCTACATATGAAAATTAGATGAAAGAAAGTTTGAATCTGATATCTTGATCTGTAGCCATGTATCTTCATGCAATGCCTTAATAAAGTGAAGAAGTGAATAGTCAATTTCCCAGTTTTGCAGCTTGGAACGTAGAAGAGAACTGTTGACTTAGTCGGATGCCGAGCTGTAATCGATGAAACAGGTTAACAAGGAATGCAGCCTGTCTATGGACTTCTGAGCTAACAGTGTCACTACTGCAATGCTATTGATGGTAAGGCATCCAGGCCGAAAACCTCATGTTTTATTTCTTTCAATATCTGCTAATAGCACAACGTAGCTTGTTTAATCTGGCCATCATGTGCTGGTGAGCGGTATATCTATAATAGTTGTCATAATCTCTTTCGGTGCGCTCGGTTCGAATGTCTAATCCTCTGAGACAGACGATTGGCTGAACCATTCTTACTGAACCAATGGTCATTGCCATGGTTCTTGTTGGCGAAATGGATGATCTTGTGGCTTTCTAAACACTCGCTTGTAAAAAAAAATTCTTTTCAGATGAGATCATTTTGAGTTAAGTTTCCCATTCCATCTAATGGTCCTATTATGTTTCTGCATTAAAATATCGTAAATTGAATCAGTTTTCAGAGGAAATTGAGTAAGTCGAAAATGTAATATGAATGTCTGAGGGTCATGATAACTTTTGCTCTTATGTATAATTTTATAGCTCCTGCAAAGAGGGCATTAATGGATGTCTGCCTTGTAGTTCAGTTAATTTCTCCAAGTGATTAAGTAATCATCAATATTGTATCTTATTCCTTATTAATACCAGTAGAAACAGTATGTTTATAACTAGAAGTTGATTCCTTTTTTGGTCCTCAAGTAGTACTGGTTAGATGTTTTTACAAGTTGGCCTGGCTTTTAGAGAATAGGCTTTCACCTGCAAGCTGTTTTTAACTAGGATAATCAGACCACCATTTGCTCCACCCTACACACCTTTAGTTGCCGGGATCTCAAAAGTTGTAAAATTGGATGGAAAAAAGAGAGTGCTTTTCCACAATTCTTGCATGCAGATTACTTGGAATTTCATAATGAATGTCCCCAAATTATTTGAAGAGTGCCCCTCAATTCCAGCGATATTCCAAGAGCAAATTGCAAGATCATAGAGAATTGAAGGACTTGATTTGTATTGCTTGTTGGGGCAAAGGTTGTTGTTGGATATTATCACCCTGCTGAATTCATGCTCAGTATGCTACGGCTATTTGCCCCATTCCCATTAATGCTAGCTGTTTAAAATGTTTACGTGATTTTGATAATCCAGGCCCTTGATGTGGCTTTTCTTATTCATTAGGGACTTAAGAGTATCAGAACATAAGCAGCTGTCCTGAAGAATATATGGGTATTTTGGTTCCACTGCTTGGCTCAGTGTTATTCCCCATCCCATGCTTCTAAATCAGCTTGTCTGGCCCAATTTCTAGAAATGATTGGGCCAGCTACCCATGTTGTTCGTGTAATGTTTTCATTCCCATGGAGCTTCTGAAAAAACTGAACTCTGAGTAAAGAACCGGAATCAATATGGTGTAATTATGGTAAGTGACCAAGCGGCCATAAAATGTTTTGAAATTCGAAATATCATGCTTTCCCTCCGATGTTTATGTGGGAATTAGGTTCAATTTCATGGGATATGGAATGTCATCCAGAGGGCGTAAAGCGGGTTGATTATTGCTCAAATAGTATTGTGAGTATGTTTACTGTAAATTGGAATCCATGTTACTAAGACTCCTATGCATATGATGATGTGTGACATCTTTGTTGGTTGGTTCAATACTAGAACATTGGAATGTTGATAGCTTCATTGAAGACAATGGAGCAGCAGCGGCCTAAATTAACTGGTATAGGCCCGCTGCACGAAACATTTTAATGTCCTAATACACAGCATTTGCCTTTCTCGTTCTCCTGCCTCTTAAAATTATATTATTTATGCAGTAGAAAGTGAAAGGCAGAGTCCTTGCAGGAGGAAACACACATCCTTCACCCTTCTCTCTTCCTTTAGCTCAGTGTCACTAGGGCTTCATGGGGAGGGAGAGGTGACTATTGCAAAGCTGCTGGGTCTCCCTGGATTGGCTGAAGTACAAAAAGCAGTTTAGCCAAGCCGGGGAGAATGAGGGAATTAATTCAGCCCTCTTTCATAGCTCTTGCTGTACATTTCACCGCTAACAGCCATGGTCCTGCACCCTTGCCTTAGGCCTTTAACGCTGGAGCAGGCCTTTAATGGTTCAAAGCCTGGGATAGCATCGATCAACACCTACTCAAAACACATCTGCTATCCACTCAGCACGACACCACACCAGACCCTGAACTTGCTTCCAGCAAATATTCAGAATGGCTTCATAATGCCTCCAGTTCCTTGGTACCAATTAAAAATGCCACCAAAAATAGGAATACCCCTTCCGCCCCTTGGTTCTCAGAGGCACTGAGACTTGAGAAACAACGTTGTAGGTACCTTGAAAGACGCTGGTGTAGAAATGACAAACACGCGGAAAAACCTCACTACAAGGAAGCACTGACCAAGTACAAACCCCTCATTATCTCTAAGAAAAGCAAATTCGACCTCAGACAAATAGAAACCGCACAAGACTCTGCTAAGCAGTTGTTCCAGGTAGTGACCAAACTATCAGGGCAGGCGACCAACTCCCCTAACAACGCCACCCAAACTCTCTGCAACTCACTGGCTAGTTCTTCCAAGAAAAGGTTAACCAAATATATGCCAATTTCTCAGTCCAAACTAAAGTTGACGACCAGACTGATTACCCCAACGAGGAAGAAACTACTTCTACTTTTTCAGAATTCAAACAGGTCTCACCACTGTGGTAAATAAATAATTACCCTGGCAGAATTTCTAGGCTTTAACAAAGTATCATGCATCAAGTGAGAAGCAGAGTCCGTGGTATCTGAGTTAAAATGGGCTTTATTCCAATAACTCGAGTCAAAGGGAGAATATGTTCCATCACCTCTGAGGTTCAGGAAGAGTCTTCTAACAATTATTTACTGAACATAGTATATATACATTTCTTGTACATAGGCTAAGCAGAGCAAGGAAGAAAATGAGATAAGAACATGTGGGTGTACATGAGGGTGTGTACTTTGATGAGTCATAGGTAGGTGATAGGTAGGTGTCATAGGTGGGTGTCATAGGTGGGTGGGTACTTAGGAGGAGTTTGCATGACCAGCTGGAACTCTGCCCTACTTGTGCAACTTTGAGCATGACGTGCAATTGACGTGTAACTGGGAGGAGAGCTGACTTTCAACCTAGTAGAGAGATCTCTTGTGTCAAGGCGACCAGCACATCTAGTACAACTGATATCTAGAGTCAGTCAGTCAGTCAGTCAGTCAAAGAAACTTTATTCGGTTATTTAAAACCATAAAAGCAAAACATGATATACAAAACAAGTTTAAAATTCAATTAAACTTATATAAAAAGATATTACTACACTTTCATAAAAAGCACAAAGAACCGAATATTATTAAAAATAGATGACTGTAAGAGCAAATTTACATGGTGTCCAACAAAAGTTATACAAGTGTCAAAATTTGGTTGTTAGAAATAGCAGCCATTCTTAGTTTATTTTGTCTGGCAGCTGCTGCCAGAAAACAAGCTACCCCATATGTTGTCTGTACCGAGTTCAGCATCTGTAAATGTAATAATGCTGGCCGTACCTGGACAAAGTTCAATTTTTTCAGAATAGGTACCAGGAATTTTTTGCGAGCCACCAAATAATGTTCACAAAGCATAACTAAGTGGAGGGTGTCCTGTATGGAAAAACAGTCGCAGGTACAGAGGGGTAAGTTCTCTGGTGAGCCCCACTTTGATTGTGAGCCAAGCACAAGGTGTATTAGATTGAACCTGAACCTTATGAGTAAAAAGCGATGGTAAGGCTTAGTAACATATTTCAAGTAAGGTTCCATGGCTAAAGTTGAGGAGAGTTGAAAAAGTGATCGTACCATTGGTTTACCTAATTCTACCGTTTCCCTTTCAGCCTCCAACAGGTTTTGGAAATGCAGCTTGACCCACTTTACATCCTCTTTTTTTAAATTGTGGGGTAAAGAGTACATTTCTGGACGCCCAAGTCTCGCGCATGCCGCTCTAACATACGCCAGTCACGGGATGTTATTGGCTTTATCCAGAGACAGACAATCTTTGAGGATGCAATGATTTAAACTGATTTCCTCGTTTGTCCACGTTTTAACCCAATATATCACTGGGGCCATTTTTAAGAGGTCAGTAACGTGACCCAAGCCTAATTCGTTATGAATTGTGTGTAAAGGGGAAGATTTAGGTAGTGATAATAAAGCTCGCAAAAAATTATTTTCTGCGATCTGAATGCCTGGGCATGAAACATAGCCCCATATGGCAGCCCCATAAGAGGCAATTGCCAAACATTTAGCTTTATAGATGCGGGTCATAGCTTCCATAGGTTTTGATCCCAGTTTTTTAGAGAAGTGCAGGAGGGCTGTAGTGGATCTAGTAACTCCATTCTGTTTTAATCTCATTTGTGCACCCCATGTTCCTTTCTCATCGAAGGTGACGCCCAAATAGCAAAAGAAGGGGACCCTGGAAATTGGTGAACTATTACAGCTAAAAGATCTGATCTTCGTGTGTTTTTTCCGTGAGCCTGTAACCATAACATGGGATTTGGTCGAGTTGATTTTAAGATCGAGAGCTTCCATGAAGAGGCCAAAGTGATCTAAGAGTTTTTGAAGGCCTGTGCCAGTCCGAGCTAAGAGGACGGCGTCGTCCGCGTATAGGAGGACCGGAATGGGGACCCCCCCCATACGCGGAATATCTGGGGTGACTGAGTTCAAAGAATTGCCTAGGGAGTTGATGTACAATGTGAAAAGGAGAGGTGCCAGAATGCAGCCTTGTCTGACACCTCTTCCAGACTTAAACTTTGCTGTGCACCTTCCCTCCCTGTTCACCCTAACAGATGCAAATACATTTAAATGAAGGTCGTGCAGAAAATTAACCAAAGTTATGTCCAAACCCATATTACCCAAAATAGACCACAGTTTTGAGCGATTGACCAAATCAAAAGCGGATGATAAGTCCATAAAACCCAAATAAAGGAGTCCCCCCTTCACCACTGTGTACTTGCTGATAATTAAGTGGAGGTTGAGACACTGGTCCATGGTCCCTCTGTGTGCTCTGAAGCCATACTGTAACTCCGAGAGGATCCTGCTCTCTCCAAGCCAATCCTCAAGCCTCTGCAAAATGACCCTGCCCAAGATCTTAACGGCAGAGTCCAGCAGGGAGATTGGCCTGTAGCAAGCCGGGTCCCCCCTGTTCCCTTTCTTAAATATGGGCACAATGATAGAGGTGGGCCAAGAGGAAGGGAAACCAGCTGTGGGTATTGCGTTAAAAACGTTCATTAATATCTTCGACCAGAATTGGGGGTATTGGATGTAGAGATCTGCAGGAACCCCATCAGGGCCCGGGGCTTTGTGTTTGCTTGTGTCTCTAATCGCCCTTTCAACCTCCAAACTACTAAATTCCATAACCAGGTTAGGGGATTTGTGGACATTATCGATTAGACCAGGTGCTGTGGATTCGTAGATCTTTTCGAAGTGGGCTACCCATCTATCATCTTCTATTACACAGTCCATATCGGTCTTCCCTTCATTAGAAAAGAAGGGTTGGTTCACAATGGCCCAAAACTTTTTGCTGTCTCTCTGTACATCCGTAGATAAAAGGCTCTCCCAAGCTTCTTCCTTGATTCCAGATTTACGTTTAAAAACTGCAGTTTTGTAATCCTTCCTTAAATTGGCCACCAACGTCCTGTCCCTAGGTTTTTGTTTTAGAGCTTTCATCAGAGCACTATGTTTCTGGGAAAATTCTTTATTGAACCATTTCTGGGGTTTCTTACTCCTTAGCCCGATAGACCTTAGCTCCAAGTTCTTAGCAATCCTTCCGCATATCTCCTCGTATGCGACTACTACATCCGGGCCTCGAGCAGTTGGGTCCAGACATACTGCCATATCCGCCTCTGACTCTTGGGCAAGTGAATGGAAGAAGTGTTCAGGGACTATTTGTTCCCATTTTAGGCGCCTTCCCTGGTCTTTAGTTATCAAGTCCCTTGAGGCTGCCACATCTGATGGATTATGGGTCCGAAAACAGTCTAGGTCCAGCATCAGGAGGACAGGATTGTGATCACTGAAACTAGCAGTGACCACCATGTACTCGCGTGCCTTGGCTAGTACCCCAGATGAAACAAAAATGAAGTCTATAATAGTATTAGCGTATTTCCCCACGAAGGTTGGAGCTCTAGGATCGTTCCTACTTTGGGCAAATTCAAATAAATTTAAACTCGCCAGGAAAGACTCAAGACACTCACCCTCAATTGTATGCACAAAATGGGGGATGGCTTCCGTCGGTGAGCCCCCATAACTATCATTAAGGCAATCACCCTCACAGGGGTGAATATTAAAATCACCCAAAATAATCATCTCTAGGGAAGAGGTGCAGTCGATTCTATAGGCTGACAAAAATTGTAGTAAGGAAGTCAAATGTTCATTCACAAATAAAGACTCCCTAGAATTATAAAAATTAACCACTAAGAGAGGTTGGAAGCCAGGTAAGGTCCATTCCACGACTAGCGTGTTTGCAGGTGCAGATTCCAATTGTTTGAATGCCCCTACCAACTCCAAGGAACACAATGTAAGTAGGCCACCTTTTGCCCTACCTCTTGCACTGGAGGTTGCTGGGGTAAAAAAACTACGAAAACCATCTAGTGCAAAATTAGTTGTGGTGTCCCAGGTTTCTTGCAGACCCACTATGTCGTATTGTTTTACAAACTCTTGCCATATGGGGTCCAACGCCTTTGCATTTAGACCTGCCACATTCCAGGTAAGGAATTTACAAGGTTGGGGAGGTGCGACTGGGAGAAAAGATGGTGTGCCCCGGTTCTGCGCCTCCAACGAACTATCAGAGGGAGTAAAAGGGAGTTTGTCAGTAATCAAAAACGATGTTGCCACTCCCTTATGAGGGGTAATTAGACTGGACTGATGCCCCATTCCCTTTGGGGAACCCCGTATATGTCAGTCCACCCAGTCTGTGTTTGAGAGGCATTCAAAACGATTCGCCATTGGGAAGTACAGAGCATTGGGAGGTCCATTTCGCTGTTGGGGGAAATGATATAGTTGAGAAGAATGCGGACCAAAGGAAGGGCCACCTTGAGGTGGTCTGCCTCCTCTATTCCCAACCAGGTTCCAACCCCCATCCCATTCCTCCTCCCATCCAGGGGTTTGTGGCATCCAGGGAGGATTGAATCTCTGTCTGGGTTTACGATCGTGAGGACCCTTAAGCCAACTCCATCGATTGTCAGCTTGATTGTCTGGGAGATAAAAATAGGAGAGAGGTCTAGCAGTTACTGTGTTCGCCTGGTATCTCGGGGCCCTTCTGCTAAAAATAAATTCTACGACCTCAGTATTCTCGAAGGTAATCACTACGCAATCCCCTGGAAGATTTTTCCTATTATGTCCTACCCATGGAGCTCTCTCTATCATCAAGATATTGCAGGGAATATTTGGAGGGAGAGGATAATTATTGGCTAGCCAGTGGCGTACTTTATTTTTTAGGGTCTGATATGACTCTTGTTCAGTTGCGGGTATCTCTGTGACCCCAGTAAGTATAACAACATAGGGACAGGCATCTGGAGGCAAATGGATATTTTTCCGGACCTTACATTTAACATTATCAAGTGCTTCAGGGATTGTCGGTTGGGATAGACCATTCGTAGAGGTAGCCTGAGGAGTTAAATTTGAGTTGTTTTTTGAAGGTGTATGGCCGGAGGCAGTTTTCTTAGTTCCCACTGCTGAAGGGGGCTTATTGTTAGAAATAGTTTGAATTGTGGTATTACTATTATTCTTAGGCAACCCTTTATCGGTCTCCAATATTTTTGTAGAAATCGCCTGGGGTTTTAGTGGTTTAGGCTGATTAGAGATCTGGGCAGTTTTATTATTTAAGGAGAAACTAGGAGCACTTATATCCTTGTGTATGTTTTTAAGGACAGTTTCAAGACAGCGTAGTCTTACCTCTATGGGTTCTAGCAGTGATTTCAACATATTGAAAATCACAGATTTGTTAATAGTTAAACCATCCTCCTCCTGTGGTGGCGATAATGGAGGAGGATTATCAGCGACTACACTAAACTGTAAAATTTCCTCCAGGCTTGGATCAATTAAAGTGTCGTCTGGTAGATTTAGGGGTAAACCAACCTTGTTTGGGAGTGTCCCCTCTATTGAGCTAGTTTGAACCTCAGAGAGCTTCTCGGGGTTAGTGGAATTAGGGTTGGGGTGTGTCTGGCCCTTCTTTCGTTTACAAGTAGTTTGTTTGTTCCCCTTCTGTTTCTGTTTAGGAATAGCCCCTTCAATCTTACCCCTCTCACTTCTAACGTTAACATCGGTGGTATCACAGGTGTGTGACTCTTGCGGTTGTGTACCACTCAGAGTTAGAATATTAAGGTTAGGTGAAGCCTCCAAGTCCTGAACGATGTCAGTGTTACTATTAGAGCCATCCATAGCCCCAATATCTCCGTTGCTATGTATTAGAGCCTGGGTTTCTGGGCGGCAAACAGTGGTAGGGGTTTGGGCCAGCGCAATCAGACCCAATGATGAGCGTTTGGCCATGGCCAGATCTTGTGATACTCTCCTGTCCATTAATACGATTCCCTCGTCAATTAGTGCGTGTGTGCGGGTAATAAAGTCATCCAGTGTCCCAGTAAGTTTTTTAGCACTAGCAACAGCCATACTTCTAGTTTTTCGAGTGGACATAACCAGTATGCCCTAAGGATGCAAAGTGCGAGCAAGATTGCTACAATCGACCAGGGTCAGTGGCCCAGCCCGGCCTCCTCTGGCCTCTGAGGGCCACAGAGGGCCCGCCCTTTGCCCGGGCTTAGCCCCGGGCACTCCCGCGCGCTCCCGCGCAGTGTGTTGGTCCGATTCTTATAGGCGTCAGTAATTAGGGCGGGTCGGTCAGGGAGAGCGGGCCAGGTGACTTGGCCTCTGGGAAGCCGGGACTCCTGGGAAAGCGAGTCCCGGACCCAGTGCTCGCAGCCCTGTCTCTCACTCTCTCACCCAGCAGGGGCCAAGAAACGGATGTGCAGCCTCAACGCAGCGGGACCCGCGCAGCGAGTTCCGCAAGCTGCTGGTCAATCCTTCCCTCGACGATGTCAACTCCTTCCTTCCTCCACAGGGCAAAAAGTCAGTGTGGCGTTCCCGGGTTCCTAAACGGGCAGAATCCTTTTCACCTGATTCTGCTGGGCGGGGCGGTCAGGGAGAGCGGGCCAGGTGACTTGGCCTCTGGGAAGCCGGGACTCCTGGGAAAGCGAGTCCCGGACCCAGTGCTCGCAGCCCTGTCTCTCCCTCTCTCACCCAGCAGGGGCCAAGAAACGGATGTGCAGCCTCAACGCAGCGGGACCCGCGCAGCGGGTTCCGCAAGCTGCTGGTCAATCCTTCCCTCGACGATGTCAACTCCTTCCTTCCTCCACAGGGCAAAAAGTCAGTGTGGCGTTCCCGGGTTCCTAAACGGGCAGAATCCTTTTCACCTGATTCTGCTGGGCGGGGCGGTCAGGGAGAGCGGGCCAGGTGACTTGGCCTCTGGGAAGCCGGGACTCCTGGGAAAGCGAGTCCCGGACCCAGTGCTCGCAGCCCTGTCTCTCACTCTCTCACCCAGCAGGGGCCAAGAAACGGATCTGCATATCTAGAGTCAGGGGATGTATTATCTGAAGAAAAGGTTGTTCGTCACTAAAAGACAGAGAGGGCATATTTATTCGTTCATTGCATGAGCTTTCTATGGGTGCAAGCACTGTAATTCACTTAAATGGAGACAGAATGGCTATCGGACGGGTTCTGTTTACTTTTCCTCACCGGGCAGGGATGCCACTCTGTACAGCAGACGGATAACTGTTATTCATAATACTGTCTTGGCAGACTTCTTGCTGACGTGACTGCAGCTCAGTATGCCAAGAGTCATGAAAACATTAATTCAGAAAGTGGTTTCAGGCTCAACCAGTACGATATTTATTTAAAAGAGCACAATGCAAAATGCAAATACATGGGCCTTCATTTTAGCTTAACGTTTGGGAGACTTGATGACTTGACTTGCAGGACATGTTTGCAGAGGCCTAGTGATTCAGGCCACTACGGGAAATATGCATGGGTGACATGCACATGACATGTAACATAGGGTATATGTAGTGGACATATTTGGTCAGGCAAAATATCATTTTCCTCATTCCCTCCTTGTCCCCTACATAACCCTTTAGGATACATCTATATTCATGAGACCGTATAGTTCATCATACAGAATCATTTGTTCATCTTTAACTCTTTGTTTACGTGGATGGGGAACACAGGCAGTGGCACACAGGCCGCAAATCGCCGGACCACACTGCAGACAGAGACAGCAACCAAATACCATAAGTAGGGCCATTCCTAGGAAGGACATAACTTTCCATCCCCAAGCAGATATTACACCCCAGAACCAACTGGACCAAGTCCATGTGCCTGGATCTTGATGTATGGCATGAGCAATCTTGTGGAGCCTTGTTATTGCTTCGTACACAGATGGTGCATTATCTGGGATGAAAATGCAACAACTAGATCGGATGACTCTACAAGCTCCGCCCCTATCCGCCAAGATGACGTCTAGAACGAGGCGGTTTTGAAGAACGACAAGTCTAATAGCAGACTGTTCCTGGGTCAAGTTCGCCAGGGCAGATGCAGTTACATTTACAACTGTTTCAAGAGTCCTTGTTAACCTGCGTATCAGTTTACTGTTTTGGACGGGACCTATGAAGAAAAAGAATCTTCTGTTGAAATCTGTATATTGCTCCCAAGCTGTTTCAGTCTGATCGATCCCTGCGGAATCTGTCTCTCTCTTTTGTCTAACATGTTCTAGTCGTGAATCTCTATGATAATTTGATGGGGCTAGAAAAACGGGTGGCAATAAGAATGCTATATAACAAGTCCCACCCCAGTCTAAGGGCAGATGTACATAGGCTGTCTGACCACAAATGAAATAGGTATGGCGTGATGTTTTGAAAGAAGAAAGTCCGTTATCATCAAACTCTACTACAGTGTTACACTTGCTGTGTCCCATATGTACTGAGCCTTTCTTACTAACACATAAATCACCTTTTGCTGGCAGGACTGATATAAACGGAGGACCTGTGTTTTGCTTGGGCTGAACGTTTAACATTATAAAATTAACAGATGCATTTCCCTGTTCGTACTCTTCATTCTCTAAATCGGATCCCTTTCTTTGGGGGAATCCGTCTTTGTCTGGAAAGCATGCTTCATTCATTACTTTATTCAGGTTTCCATATATCCAGCCACCTGGATAAGATATGTACCTTCTATCTATTGATGTCATTAGAGCAAACCATGCTCCACACAAACCATTGTGTGAGAACGGTAAAGGGTAGAAGGGCAGAACTCCCTTCGTTTCTTGATAAGGAGGCAGTTGGCCACATACCCAGCAATCAGTCGCATTGCTGGTCTGGTGAGAATGGTGTAACATTCGAATAAATGTATTGTTACGTAGTGCAAGTCGATATGACAATTCATGAGGAGACAGGTCACTAAATGTATGCTCTATGGTACTGTTACTGGAAGAATGTATATGTGAGGAAATGGGAAAGAAAACATGTAGCAATAAACTAAAACCAATTACAACAATGCACAGAATAAAAAGGATGATCAAAGTAACTATACATCTACTGCGTAATAGCTTGCAGTACTTTTCCTTCTTATCTCTCTTCTTGCTATTCTCATATGTGATCTTATACATGTCAGAATCGAGTCTAACCGATTCACCACCGGGTGGGCTTAAACAATTAAACTACGTCTGACTTGCTAGTTCTTAATCTAGACCTGTACTCTTGCTGAGGGGTATTTTCTAGCAAAGGTCAGTGTTCTTTATAAAAGTTCCAAAGTTCCAAAGTTCCAAAGTTCCAAATAGTGATGAAGGTGAGTTCGGCCTTTACGTCCTTCCACCAACTTCGGCGTCTTCCAACGTGGCTCAAGGGGACTTGAACGATCAAAAATCCGGACACAAGTATAGAATCCTCTGGTGCTATGGCATGTTCCTTGACCTGGGTGTTGTCAGGGAAGGCAGCAGCAACCTGTGAATGAAAAAGAGAGTAGTGCAGACATCAAGGAAGCCAGGTAATCTGTCAGCATGTTACTGTCAACATCAGTTATTTTCTTTGGCATAGGCGTACCCCACATATGGAATGAGCTACCATACGCATGTAAAAGAGGGCAACCGGCAAGGCCACCATCCAATCCACGCCTTTGTCTGTACAGATCTCAACAACTTTGTCTTAATTGTCTGATTTTGTCTTTCTACAAGGCCTGCTGTTTCTGGGTGTCTGACACAATGGAATTTCCATGTATAACCTAACAGAAGGGACACTTGTTTCATTAGTTCAGAGGAGAATGGCTGATCGTTATCTGAATAGATCACATGAGGTAGATCACATCTGGGGAAGTACTGCGCACTAATTGTCTGGCTGTTGTAACAGCAGTATAATCTGGAACTGGATATGCTTCTGTCAATCTAGACAGTGCACACACAACTACTAGGACATACTTGTAACCTTTACATCTGTCCATTTGGATATAATCCATCTGGAGAACTTCAAAAGGGTGGTCAGGAGGATGAAATCCGCCTTGTTCCACCGGAATGCCTTTACCTGGATTGAACTGGTAATAGATCATACATGTTCGCTGCTTGTTAAACCAAATGTTCTGTAAGCTGTCTAGCATTGCCTTCTCTCCTAAGTGTGCGGGACTATGTGTTGTGTTTATGATTATTGATACCATAGAATCTGAAAGAAACCATGTGCTTTTTCCCTTAGTCATCCAACCTTGGTCAGTCTGGACCCCTCCTTGTTCAGTCCATTTCTTTATCTCATCTGTTGTGGCATATGTCTGTATGTCGAGTACATCTTGTGTAGGATCCCTGACTGTCATACATGTTGTCAGTAATGGTACCTCTGTCCTTGTCGTGTCTGTTGGTGTCTGGGCTGTCTGGGCTGTCTGGGCTGTTCGGTCTGCCAGGTCATTACCCTGGGTAATGGTGTCTGTAACTTTGGTGTGAGCTTTGCATTTCAGGATAGAAATGGCTGTAGGTAAATGTATGGCTTCTAACAGGGCCTGAATAAGCTGGCTGTGCTGAATCTTGGTCCCATGGGAGGTCTCAAGAAACCTCTCTCTTTCACCTCAGAACCCCGAAATCATGAACAACGTCAAAAGCGTATTGTGAGTCAGTATAAATGTTTACTTTCAAGTGCGTAGCTCTTATGCAGGCTTGTGTCAGAGCAATGAGCTCTGCTGCTTGTGCAGACAGTGTGTCTATTTCCTGTGGTCACAGCATAGGCTGCTACTAATTCTCCTGCACTCGTTCCCATGCATGAACCATCCACATAGAGTGTCAGGTCAGGGTCTGGGAGTACAATATCTGTCAGGTCTTGTCTTGGTCTTGTCACTATATTCATAACTTCCACACAGTCATGTGGTGGTGCATTTACTGTACTTGAGGGCAAACGTGTTGCAGGATTCAGAATATTACAACGTCTGATCTCTATGTGTGGTTGAAATAATGTCAGTCCATATCCTGTCAGTCTCGCTACAGTCAAATGTAAAAATAAATAAAAATAAAAAAGCATAAAATGTTTACTGTAACATGGAGTCGCTTAAAACTGGCGCTTGACATAATGCTCTTTTTAATTCCTCAAATGCCAAGGTGTGTTCTTGTGTCCTAGGGAGTACAGTCAAAATGGCTGCCTCCTGTGTAGTTAACTGTATGAGTGGTTTGGCTAGATATGCATACTGGGGAATCCATTGCCTACAGTAAGGAGTAAGGCCAATACATGGTTATGTTAGCTGTATACCTGGTTCACAGAGGGAACCACGTGTACCCTCCTTGGAAAGCAAGTGTTGTACACCACTTGCTTTTCACAGAAAGTGTAAGACTGTCAGAGATGCAATGTCACAGTCTGGTTCTGATCTTGCTGTAATTAGAATGTAGTTTATGTACTGTATCAGCGCTGTGCAGGTAGGCATGTAAACACTGACTAGCTGTCGCTTTAATGCTTGACTGCAAATGCTAGGACCCTATGTCATCAATCCAGCAAAAATGAATTACATAAAAATAAATAAATAAATAAAAATTAATTTTCAATCCAAAACCACAATTTTTATTTTGGGGGAACCTCAAACAAACGCCCACGAACCTCTGTTAACCTCTAAGTTAAGTGGAGCCTCGTTCCAAAAGCTCTGCAGTTTATACTAAAATCCTACTCTAAATCTTGGGAATAGTATGACCATACTACCTACAATATGTTCTCTAAATGTATTTGAATAAAATCCAAATTATCCCAGCATAGACAGAAGGCTGGAGCCTCTGTGAGAAACAGCCCCTCCCTTTAGAAAGATGTCCGCGCTCGGAACTTTGGATCAACTCCAAGCCGGGCTACACTGTGATCTAAAATTGAATGACTGCCAGATGCTGAACCCATTGCAAGAGCAAGACTCCTGCCAATTATGCTTGTTACACTATTTTAAACTATACATTTGCGAGCGTGACTTATCTGTAAGGAAGAGCAACTATTTGTGCACAAGTCAGAGGGGCTGGGGAGGTAACTTCGCTACGAACTCACTCCTTGCTCACCTACCCCTCCCCTCAGAGCCAGGAGCTGGCTCAGTGTCAAACATCACTAAGAGGAGACAAGCCTCTCACTCGTCTCTGCTTCTCTAAAATTGGGTCGCTGCCAACGCTGGGCTCATTGAAAGAGTCAAGCGTCTGCCAAGTTTCTGAAAGAGTGAGCTGCAAGCCTCCTCCCTCCACATTCGAAGGAAGCTAGTGTAAGTCTGATGAGTAGCCCTCCCTTTACATAAACAAAGGGATCGCGGAAAGAATTGGAGTATGGCCAATATCAACAAGACAGGCACTGCTCGCTCCAAGAGGGAGTAGCCCTCCCTTTACATAAACATCTGATCCCTGGGAGTCAGCCAGGAGAAGTTATTCAGCCACTTCAAGGTCAAAAAACACATTGTAAGTAATTCAAAACATAACTGTTCCCAGGACAGAGAGCTTAACCCACGTTCTCCAACTTAACTGAAACAAATTTAAAACGTTGTAAAAAGTAAATTAATAAAGATATATTTTTTTTGTAACTAACAGCCTGATTCATGAAGCGAAATAGCGCCCGCAATGGCTGCGAAAACGCAATTGCGGGTGCAAAACACGGAATCGGCATTCAAGTACGAAATAGCGAAATCGCAAAAAAATAATAGCGAGCGGAATAGCGATTACGCTGTAAAAGTCGCAGACTCCGGGAAGTCGAGCATTAGCGATAATGAAATAGCGACCAACCACGGAATCTGCGAATTGAATAGCGAAACGCAATATTGTCTCAATCGGCATTCATGAAAGAAATACATTAGCGGAAAATCGCTAAATCGCACATTAGCGCGGCGCAATTTAAGGACAACTCAAAGCAGGTGGTAACCATAAAAGCCATGATTAACCAAAGTTTGAAAAACTGTTAGCCAATCACCAACAGGTCCAGGCCTGACCAATCACACATAAGGACATTCAGCAGCAGCAATAGGCGTTCCACAATGCCTGGGATGTACATGGTGGTGAGGCGGCGAAGGCTACAGCGAGCAGCACGGAGGAGACGCATGAGGCAGGCAAGGATTTACCGGCAGCGGGTCACCTTGCTGGGGCAAACCAGAGAACAGATTTATGCTAAATACAGGCTGAATGGGGAAATGATCACCTGGCTGATACAAGAACTCGACCCCATCATGCAGCACCCAACAAGGCGAAACAATTCTGTGCCCACACATGTGCAGGTATTGTGCAGCCTGCACCTCCTGGCATCCGGCAGTTTCCAGGGCATAGTAGCCGCTGCTGGGGGGATTTCACAGCCCACCATGTCACGCTGCCTCCACACTTTTGTTGACGCCATGCTCACCCAGCTCCACCGGCACATCACATTTCCCACGAGCCAACAGGATTTGGACCTCACAAAACTACAATTTTATAATGTTGCCCATTTTCCCCATGTCCTTGGCTGCATAGACTGTACCCACGTCGCCATCTGCCCACCAGCTGGCACGGAGTATATGTACCGCAACAGGAAGTCGTACCACTCCCTCAACATACAGATGGTCTGCAATGCCAAGACCATCATCACTGACATTGTGGCCCAGTACCCAGGGAGTACCCATGACTCCTTTATCTTCAGGCACAGCGGACTCCACACACGACTGATCAGGGGAGAGTTTGGGGAAGGACACCTACTTGGTAAGTACACTTTGTCGACAATGTCACATTGCTATGAAGTAACTGCGCTGCACAGGCAATCAACATCTGCTCCTCTCATTCAGGTGACAGTGGCTACGCCCTACGGGAATACCTCCTGACCCCTTACCTCAACCCTGCCACACCTCAGCAACTCCGCTACAATGTTGCGCACATCCGGACAAGGAACTGTATTAAAAGGACATTTGGCCTGCTCAAGAGCAGGTTCCGTATACTGCACAAGACAGGTGGGGCCATGTATTACAGTCCTGCAGCGTGCTGCCGCATTGTGGCTGTCTGTGCAATGCTTCATAACATTGCAACCAAGCGCCGGATACCAGTTGACATCTCAGGCAGTGAATCTGAGGGGGACGACCGGCCACCAGCACATGCGCACCATGCACGCGGGGAGAACCCAGCTGAAGGCCACAGACGTCGCAACCACATCACAGCTAACAATTTCTAGCCCACCCCCTTCACCCACCCCACATATCACAATAGCATGCAAACTGTAATGATTACACAAGGCGTATGTGTGCACCAAAATAAATGTATTTGTTTGAATCACAAAAAAATATATGGGTCTCCGTAACAACTATTTACAAAATGCAGTATTCATGCATACTGCATGAGACGCTCCATGGCAGGCTTAAGTTCAGCCTGCGCCCGTCCCTGACACAATGTCATTGGCGCCTCCGGCGCACAATTCCCAGGCGCCTGGGAGCCTCTTCCTCTTCCTGGGCAGCTGGAGCTGGGGCAGCCCTTGTGCTGCGCCTAGGTGTGGGGGCCTGCGTGGCAGAGTGGCTGCTGACACTAGAGGCACCCTCACTAGCATCATCACCCCCCACAATTGCCGGAATCACAGGTGCGTGCAGTGCGGTGACGGCGGTTGTCAAATGCTCCAGCACTCGGGTAATATCCTCGCAGCACTGGACGAGTTGGTGCTGCTGGGTTAACGAGCGCCGCGCAAGCAGGGTGGTGGCATTTGCCGAGGCATAATTGGAGCGGCTATAGGTAGACAGCCGGCTCAGCAACTGGTGGTGGCGCCTGCTAGCAACACTTCGGTGCTTCACCAGCGCTGCAGTGTTGTGTTCCATAGCCGTCGCCATGCGGTCAATGGCCGCCGTCATGCGGTCCACCCTCTCGCCCACTCCCGCCACATTGCGGCCGATCTTCTGCAGCTGGAGCTGGATGGCTCCTTGCTGCTGCGACTGGCGCTGGTGTAAACGCAGCATGCGCCGCTCCACACTCATGCAGGCGTGGAAATGGCCATTGCCCCTCCTGGTGGTAGGCTGCTGTGTAGCGGATGTGGCTGGCCCAGATGGTGGTGGACGAGCTGCAGGTCTTGCAGCAGCTGGTGTTGCAGGTGCGGCAGGTGTGGTGGGTGGCCTGGCCTTGGCAGCCGGTGGGCCTGAGGCGGATGCAGCAGGCAAGGTGGGTGGCCTGGACTTGGCAGCCGGTGGGCCTGAGGCGGATGCGGAAGGCAAGGTGGATGGCCTGGCCTTGGCAGCCGGTGGGCCTGAGGCGGATGCAGCAGGCAAGGTGGGTGGCCTGGCTGCTGGTGTTGGCGCTGCCGCAGGGGCTGGTGGCTGGGTAGCAGGTAGGGATTCCTCCTCCTGGGCCTCCTCGTCGATCAGCAGCCTCTCACTGTCGCTGCTATCTCCCGCACCTGTGAGGGTAAGTGGATACTCATTAGGTGCATGTGACTGTCAGACGTGCAGATGTTACATGCATGCTGGGTGTCATTCCCTGGGTGGCTGTGTATATGCGCACTTTGGAACCTTTGGGGCCGCATTGTGGTACTACTACATTGTGGACATACTACGTCTCCCACAATGCTTCAGGGCATTTCCTGATGCACGGCATGACTAAGGGCCAATGAGTGAGCCTATGTGGTCAGGGGCGGTCATAGGGGACAGGGTCGCAGTCGCATGCCACTTACCTTGGGTGTCTTGGGTGGGGCGGGAGGAGTCCAGAGGGGTCACGCCAACACACGCCTCCCTCTCCAACGTGTCCTCTACCCGGCCCTCGGAGGTCGTACCACCGCTTTTTTAATTCCTCCAGGGACCTGTCCGCAACGCCCACAGAGTTCACGCTTGCGGCAATCCCCACCCAGATCCTCCTCTTCTCCTGCTCTGGGACCCTCCGGGAGTTTGCACCAAACAGCTGGTCGTGGTTGGCCACCACACCCTCTATGAGGTTCTCCAGCTCCTGTTCGGAAAATTTCAATTTGCGCTTTCGGCCAGCGCTGTTGCTGGGTCCGGGCTGCGGGTCGTCTGACATAGCGGTCGCTATTTCGGCGGGGTCGGGATGCGCAAACGGCGGGTTGGTGGCAGCTTTCCGTCGTGGACAGTCGACTGATAGCGTCACTGTGGTGTTTGGGGGTGGGATTTGGCTGCTTCCTGGTTGTGATGTCATCACGGTGCTCGGAATGCGTCTTCCTGTTTTCCAGATCCCGCGAGAATGCGACTCGCAATCCCGTGCAATCGGGATTGCGAGCGCAATCGGGATTGCGAGTCGCAATCCCGATCGCAGGTAGCCGGAAATAGCGATTATTCTGCGTTTTTTGTGGGTCGCTAACGACTTTAGCGCCCGCATGCGAGTCGCTATTTTTTCTCCGAAAAGTACATGAATGCCGTTTTGCGTTTCCTCAATAGCGAGTCGCTATTGATCGCTATTAGGGACACGCAAAACGGCCCGTACATGAATCAGGCTGTAAGTGACATGCTAGCACATTAAAATAATTCTGTACTGCTACTTAAAAACTCCAGTTTCTAAAAAACACTTTTGTCTAACTAATTCAGCTAGAAGGCAAGACATTTGAAACATGGGCATTTGTTTAGCATGCAAATTAGCACACATAAAAGAAAGGGACAATTTGCTTCTGCACACAATGCTAAGCACTTTGCAGTTGAGAGAAAAAAAAAACGAATTATCATGGACTGTTGCGTTGGGACTGTTCTCTGCATATATCAATTGAGCCTCTCCACTAAATGTTGATCTGAAACCATCTGTGTAAGTATTGTAGCCCTGAATCAGACATAATAAATCCTATTTTCCAAGTCTTGTTTAATGAACACTGCTTTTACCGTGCAAGATTATACCTTTCTATCAGCAGCCTGTCAAAGTACATAGGTGAGCCTTGAAACTAAATGAATGCAAATCAAACTAATGTAGGGGACTCTTAGCAATGCATTAAGATGGTAGTGTATTGTAGCTATCAAAAAGGGCCACGTTCATTAATTTACAAATAGCCACTTTCCTAATTAAGCGTGCACGCTCTTCTATTCTACCTATTAAAAGGGCCAGATTCATAATTTTTCAAACAAAAAAACCCCCATGTTTTCTAATTGAGTCTATTAACTGTCACAACGCTATTCTAAAGGGCAGCTTGCATTGGGAAAAATATTCTGTAGGAACATTCCTATTTAAACAAAAAACACTGTTGCATTACACTAATTTAAAGCACATTCTCTAATGGGTCTGTTTCATATTTTCTTTCCAACCGTGAAAACATTGAAGCACTCTTCGTGGTGCAAACCCTTATCTCACATTTCAGAAATACGCCCTTTGGATAACATGGCAAATCGCACCTCCACACAAAACATGCTTTTTCCACCACTTCCACAGCTCGGATCCTTTTAAAATTTTGCATCACAGTAGTCCAAGCTATTCCCTAAATCCTCACCAAAAAGCAACTAAATCCCTCCACTGGAACGGGTACGAATTTCCGCTCAAAAACACGCCCCCCCCGCAAACAGAAAAAAAACGCCAAAATCCCTCAACACCTTGTTGATCAGCATCTTAAAACAAATACTGCCTACTCAGTACAAGATATTAACTCTTCGGCAGCTGAAGCACAATCTTTCCCCAATGACTGCAGTACATGGGAAAGTCATGAACTCATTTCTCCACGTTATCACATAACACATACGCACATCTTCAAAACATTTTCTCCAAGTACTTGAAAGAGATCCAGGTCTCTCCTGCCTAACGTAATGGCTAGGGACCTGATGATAACATGCTCTGCACAAGCCATAACTACATGGCGCTATTCACAAGCCATATTTACAAGAAGCTCAACAAGTCAAAAAAATGACACGCTATTCACAAGGCATATTTACAAGGAGCTATACTTAAGAAAATTCAACAAACTACTCACAAGTCTTAATCACAAGGCGCTATTTACAAATAAACCAACTAGTTACTCACAAGGCACTTTCGCAGTCCAGAAGGGACTCGTCTAGATACAAGGAAATGAACTCTTCAGATGCTGTTGACTTATTTTACATACTCTAAAGGGTACAGGTGGTGGCGTTCTCTACCTACTGGGTCTTTCTGAGGTGGTCACTTGAACTAGTTCTTCTGACAGGGTGGGATAAATACCAGTAATGACGGAATTTCTTTCTCTAACAGTCTGTTCTGTCTTGACCTGTTCCCCCTTATCCCGTAGATCTTTTTCTTTGGCTTTATTTTTTCTCTGCTTGTTTTAGTTCTCTCTGCTTTATTGAATTCTTTCTCTGATCTCCTGTGTCACTCTTTGCGCCATAACTCAATAGCGTCTTTCTGAGAGGGTCTTGACCTTTTAACACATATCATGACCAGGTGTGTCTCTAGGCCGGATATTAACTGTCTATTCTAGTATACCTTTTCTGGTCCCTATCTGACGTAACTTTGAAAACAGTGGCATGTTGAAATCAACACAATGGAAACACAATACACAAAAAATAGACTGTAACAATCAACAATCATTCACACTAAACAATTTAAACACTGAAACAGATACAGATACAACCTAAACTGATACAGAGAGTTAAACATGTACTTGAAAAACAGTTTGTGCACTGAAAATACAGTACAACCATACCGGTCCCAGAAATGAGACACGTCTTTACCGGGCCCACGTTTAACCGTGGACCCGTCTTGACCGTTCTCATTTAAAATGAGCCCGTCTTGAAACTTGATACATTCCCCATAGTGGTACTCACCGGGAAAGCAGAACTTGAAACTTGAAGGCCTCGGAAACTTGACTTGACTACGCTTGCGCCTTGGAACAGGTGGACCTCTGGAGACCTCGGACCTTGCTCTCTCACGGGCTGGGCCTCTGGTTGAGACGATCCGCGTTCCTCACCGCCTCACATGGATGCCTGGTCGCAGTCCGTCCTCCTCCTGGGCCTGAGGGAGTAGCGGGAAATCCCGATGGCGTGCGCACTTTGAAGTCCGTCACGGCTGTAGAAGGGGGCAAAGACTAGACCCACAACTCCGGCGAGTGGGGAAAGGGATATGTCCCTGTAAGGGCGCCAAATTATGTGGTAAATAAATAATTACCCTGGCAGAATTTCTAGGCATTAACAAAGTATCATGCATCAAGTGAGAAGCAGAGTCCGTGGTATCTGAGTTAAAATGGGCTTTATTCCAATAACTCGAGTCAAAGGGAGAATATGTTCCATCACCTCTGAGGTTCAGGAAGAGTCTTCTAACAATTATTTACTGAACATAGTATATATACATTTCTTGTACATAGGCTAAGCAGAGCAAGGAAGAAAATGAGATAGGAACATGTGGGTGTACATGAGGGTGTGTACTTTGATGAGTCATAGGTAGGTGATAGGTAGGTGTCATAGGTGGGTGTCATAGGTGGGTGGGTACTTAGGAGGAGTTTGCATGACCAGCTGGAACTCTGCCCTACTTGTGCAACTTTGAGCATGACGTGCAATTGACGTGTAACTGGGAGGAGAGCTGACTTTCAACCTAGTAGAGAGATCTCTTGTGTCAAGGCGACCAGCACATCTAGTACAACTGATATCTAGAGTCAGGGGATTTATTATCTGAAGAAAAGGTTGTTCGTCACTAAAAGACAGAGAGGGCATATTTATTCGTTCATTGCATGAGCTTTCTATGGGTGCAAGCACTGTAATTCACTTAAATGGAGACAGAATGGCTATCGGACGGGTTCTGTTTACTTTTCCTCACCGGGCAGGGATGCCACTCTGTACAGCAGACGGATAACTGTTATTCATAATACTGTCTTGGCAGACTTCTTGCTGACGTGACTGCAGCTCAGTATGCCAAGAGTCATGAAAACATTAATTCAGAAAGTGGTTTCAGGCTCAACCAGTACGATATTTATTTAAAAGAGCACAATGCAAAATGCAAATACATGGGCCTTCATTTTAGCTTAACGTTTGGGAGACTTGATGACTTGACTTGCAGGACATGTTTGCAGAGGCCTAGTGATTCAGGCTACTACGGGAAATATGCATGGGTGACATGCACATGACATGTAACATAGGGTATATGTAGTGGACATATTTGGTCAGGCAAAATATCATTTTCCTCACCACAACAGATCATAGATTTAATTTCTACTATTAAGTCGGGATCTCTCAACGACCCTTGCCCCCCTTTGATTTTGAAACTGATCCCTGACCTAATAGCCCCCAATCTAGCAAACATCTGCAATGCGATGTTTCTCACAGGTACTTATCCTTCCATCTGGAAAAAGGCTATCATCAAGCCTCTACTAAAGAAGCAACATCTTGACCCCGCAGAGACTATATACTACAGACCTATTACATGCCTTCCATTTCCAGCAAAAATCTTTGAAAAAATCTTGGACACACAATTGGCCAAGTTCATTGACGATAACATCCTACTAGACAGCACACAATTTGGCTTCAGGAAGGGCCACGGTATCGAGACAGCTCTCATCAAGGCATCTGATGAAATCAGGATGGTACTAGACCAGGGCGGGACTGGGGTTCTGGTGCTGCTGGACCTATCGGCGGCCTTTGACATGATCGATCACGCCACCCTGATTGACCGTGTCTCAACCATCGGCATCGGACATAGGGCCAAAGCCCTCCTATCATCCTTCCTCTCCAATCCCACCCTGTTAGTGAGGCTTGGCAAATTCAACTCCCCACCATTTGCCCTCCAGTGCGGTGTGCAACAAGGCTCATCTTTGAGTCAGATATTATTTAATATCTACGTGTTGGTCCTGGCCAGGGTCATCAAAGACCACGGGATGGGTCTAACATCATATGCCGATGACACTCAACTGGTGCTTGCAGTACACAATGATGGAGGAACAGTTGCTGCCAGATTTCAAGAAGGAATGCTGGCCATCAGTAGATGGATGACTAACAACTGTCTAAAATTAAACTCTGATAAGATGGAGGTGATGATCTTTGGTAATCTCTTCCCTAGCTGGTCCCCCATATGGTGGCCAGCCAAATTGGGATCACCTCCATCCCCCGTCAAAAAGGCCAGAAACCTGGGTGTTATGTTTTATGACAAACTATCTGTCATACACAATGCTAACACAGTTGTCTCCTCATCCTTCTACGTCCTAAGGATCGATAAAAAAACTCCTACCATTCCTCCCACCCAGTGCTGGCAAAACACTACTCAGCACACTGGTAATGTCAAAAGTTGACTATTGGAATGGTCTCCTGATCAATGCCCAGGAAAAGGTCCTTAGTAAGCTATAACAGGTACAGAGCTCGGCCGCCAGGATTCTGTCAGGTACCCCCAAGTACAAGCCCCCAAGCCCCCAAGTACAAGCCTATATCCAAGGTGGTACGACAGTTCCACTGGCTGCCCATAAGAAGCCGAACTAAATTCAAGGCGCTATGCATCGCGTATAAGGCCACCCGTAACACCGGACCTGAGTTTTTGAAAAAAACTCTCTGTGCATACATGCCAATAGACCCTTGCGCTCATCAGCAGCCAACCTTTTGACGGTCCCTCGTACCAAGAAAGCCTCATGGGGAGAAAGATGATTCACATTAAGTTCAGACCCACCCTGTTAGCTTTTAGGAAACAGGTAAAAACCTGGCTCTTTAACCAATGGTCATCCGCTCCAGGGCCGTTTCTTCACACAGTCTGCAGCGCCATGACACCCAAGAGTATTTGCGCCCTTTACACGTTGCTTAAAATAAAAATAAATAAATAATAGTTGATATAGCCCACAACGGTGGGCTGTAAATCTACATTAAAGTGGGTTAAATCGTTCTTTTTAGATTGAAGAATTAAAAGTGACTCTGAGTCATTGTTTTTTTGTACCCTGATGTTTTAATTATGTTGTAATATTGATTTGTATGTGCATTGTGTGTTCTGTTGCTTATTTTAGGGTTGTATTTCAAAACCACGCATGCCATTACCCCGTCTGCCTTTCCAACGTACCATTACAACACAAATGCCTTCACCATGTTGGTCTTTACCACACATGTTTTTACTGCGCATATACTTTTACCACACATGCCATTACAACAAAAATTTGAGTATTACCCAGGTAAGTATAAAGCTTTTTTTTAAATATATAAATATATATAATATTCACTGAAAAATATATAGGTTTCAGACACGTTATAGTTAGGAATTAGCATTTAAAAAACCTTAGAAATTCACTGAAAAAACCATAGGTTTCAGTGGCTTTATAGTTAGCTGGACATTTCACTCGAACAAAACCATAGAATTTCTCCTGTTATAGTTAGTTCAGCTAACTATAACTCGCGCGCCCGCAATGCACTGCTGATGATGTCACACATTACATCACTCATGACATGGTCAGTGACATCACTCATGACATCACTCATGACATCTTAAATGACATCACTGATGACATCATCCAGTGAATGTGTGTTTTTCTGAAAATTAAATATGTTTTATATATATATATCTTAAGTTCGATGGAAGAATAAATGGGTATATAAGTGTCTAAATGGATCATTTGTTTTGTAAAATTGATTGTATAATTGACTGATTAAGTGTATCTTAGTGAATACATGTGTTAGCGAGTAATGTTTAAATATGTAAATATCTGTATCAGTCTCTCACTTTGTGTATAAATGACTGCATGGGTTGGTGAGTAGCTACATGAGTGTTTATATGGGTTATTAGTTGTTTTTTTAAGTATCAGTATGAGTGTGTGAGTGTCTGTGTGGTTTGCTGCGGGATTACTTAGTGCATAGATGCGTGAATGAGTGATTTACTGTTTGTATATGTTAAAGACAGTATGTGTGCATGACTGTATGGGTGGATGATTGTGTGTATGGGTGTGTTAGTGAGTGAATGACTCTCAATAGTGACTTTCTGAGTAACTACATATCTTTTAAACTAGTATATGTCAGCATTTGTGTATATAAGTGAGTATAGGAGAGAGTGAAAGTTTGGAACAGTTCCTGTATAAATACGTATGTGTTTTTGTAAGTGTTGGTTTAAGAGAGTAAGTATGTGTAAGTTTCTGTAGAAGTAAGTGTGGTGGTGTGTGTATAACTGTACATGCAAGTAAATGGATGCTTGATACTTTGTTTGCATGTGTGACTATGTGTGTGAGTAACTCTATGGATGAGTGTCGGTATGTTACAGGATGTTTAGGTGTATGAGTACATATGATGAGTGAGTACATGCATGAGTGACTGTATAGGACTGTTGGTGAATGAGTGGATGTGTATGTGTAGATCTTTGAATTACTGAATAGGTGTGTTCTAATTGGTATTGGTATGTCCATTGTTTTCAAAATGTTAGTTTCCATTTTTGAGTGTGTGTATCAAAGGTTATATTAGGCTGAGAGGAGGTCTGCCACTCTAGCACAAGGATGATGTCATCAGTGATGTCATCAGTGATGTCATTTGAGATGTCATCAGTGATTTCATGAGTGATGTCACTGACCATGTCATGAGTGATGTAATATGTGACGTCATCAGCAGTGCATTGCGGGCGCACGAGTTATAGTTAGCTGAACTAAAGCCACTGAAACCTATGGTTTTCTCAGTGAATTTCTAAGGTTTTTTAAATGCTAATTCCTAACTATAATAAGTCTGAAACCTATGGTTTTTCATAATATCACACCATAATGTCTCAAGGAGTTCAGCAGTCAACAAACACTTCAAAAACCTGTGGCCTTGTTTAGAGTTTGGCAGATGGGAGAGTCTATCCAAACATGATGGATATCCCGTCTGCCATACTGTAAATGCCCTGGACTATAATGCACTTGTAATACAGCGGTTGGGACATCTGTCATGTTTGTGAAGGAGTAACTCATCTGTCAAATAATAAATAAGATCTTTAGGGGTATATTCACAAGAGTAGCCTAGCACAGCTTTCAACATTGCAGCCTATCGCGGGAAAACAACTCTGTGACAACGTGGAATTCACAAAACGGCGGTAGCATGCGATATTCTGCCCAAACCATGGACAATGTCCGCGGTACAACCACCTCGATGGAGACAAAAACACAAACTACAACACCAAAAAACCTGCGATGGGCCAAAGCGCGATGAGGAAATCAGCGATAAGCAGCACCAGGCCTGCAACACACACCTGACAGGTGAGAAAAATCACCATAAAAGTAGAAAAAACACCCAAAGACAAACTGACCAACACCCAAGCACCATGGAGTCAGCTGGAGCAGGCGCAGTGGATCAGCGCAACCCCACAAGCACCCCGGATGACCAGCCCGGGACCTCGGGGACAGGGAAGGGCAAGGACAAGAAGAAGAGGAAGACAAAGTTTAGTCCGCAGGCGAACAGGATCATAGTCACACCATCAACAACTGTTCGATACCTCCAACATGTCATTGGACACCAAAAATAGGATATAGCGGGACATCGTGGACAAGGGGAATGCCGTCGGTGAGCACAAGAGGACAATGGACGAGGTCAATAGGCGATGGAATGACATCAAGTGGCAGACCAAGGAGAAACTCTCCACCAACCAGAAGGCAGCAATGAAGACTGAAGGTGGGGGGCCAGCACCACAGCTCGAGCTTGATGACATGAAGGAGCTGGTGTCGACAGAAATCAGTGTGGACACTGTGGCCGGGGTCTGGGGATCGAACACTGCTTGACACAACACAACACAACCGCAACAGGGTGAGTGACCACCAGGTACTGGGGGGATGGGTGGAAATGGGCACAATGGCACACATGCACCCATCCCCACAGTCTTCTCTGGACCCGGGGGAACCTGGTAATTACCGGCCAATTTCCCAGCTCCCTTTTATGGCTAAGCTAGTGGAATCCCATGTGAATTCTACCCTAGCGAATTTCATTGAGCAGAACGCCATTTTTGATCCGTCACAGCAGTTTCAGACCCAGGCATAGCACTGAGTCTGTGCTATTGGTTGTGTCGGAGGCCATTCGGTGCAGCTTGGATGTTGGGGACTCGGCGGCACTGGTCCTTTTGGACTTAAGTGCCGCATTTGACACCGTTTCCCATGAAATGCTCCTGAAACGCCTCCTGGAAGTTGGGATTGGAGATGTGGCCTTGGCCTGGATTCGGTCCTTTCTTGAGGATAGGTCCTTCTAGGTTTCAGTTCCTCCATTTAATTCCCAGGAGTTTGTCCTGCATTGGGGGGGGTGCCACAGGGCTCGGTCCTATGTCCACTCCTGTTTAACCTGTATGTTAGACCCCTGGCGGAGGTGGCAAAGGGCAGGGAGCTGTCCTTGGTGTCGTATGCGGACGACACCCAACTGGTGATTGCTTTCTCAAAGAAATGCAACGCCAGTTTGGGGAAGTTCAAGACGATCTCCTGGCCATCTCCGACTGGATGGCAGCGAATTGCTTGGAGCTAAATGTCATCAAGTCGGAGATCTTGTTGTTTGGCAGGGACCAGGAGCTTTGGTCTGAGCAGTGCTGGCCGGATCGTCTTAAACCCGCCCACTCCCTAAGGAGGTTGTGAAGAACCTGGGTGTGTGGTTCGATAATGGTCTGACCTTTGATAAACAAACGAAAGCTGTGGCTGGGGTTTGTTTTGGGCTGTTGCATGGTCTAAGACTGCTGCTGGGTTTCTTCCCTCCCAAGGTGTGCCAGACCATTGTACAGGCGTCTATTTTGTCCAGATTGGATTACGGTAACTCTCTTTACTTGGGTGCGAATAAGGCGAGTATCAAGCGGTTGCAGAGGGTTCAGAACGCGGCGGTTTGGCTTTTGGTTGCACTGCCTAGATCCTGCTCGGTGGCGCATGTGCTCCCTAAACTCCATTGGCTACCGGTCGAAAAGCGCATCGAGTTTAAGGTGTTATGTTTTTCTCATAAGATTCTGACACATCAGGCCCCAGCAGGGTTACTTCATTTGCTGGCGCCTAATGAGCCGGGGCGTTTACTGCGTTCCACTGATCTCGCGCTGGCCCGCGTTCCGCGAGTTTGGAGAGCGAGGGCCGGAGGTCGCTCCTTTTGTTACCTGGCGGCGAAGCTTTGGAACTTGCTTCCTGTCTTTATGTGAAGCACTCCGACTCATTTGGCCTTTCTTAAAGCCTTAAAGACCTGGCTTTTCCCTACACTGGTTGTTTAATTCTTTACCCCGCTCTCCTTGGTCTCCTGTCTCTTGGTTTCTGGTTGCGTTGAGACGCCTCGTTGCTGAAGCAGCCATGCGCATTACAAATCCAAAATGAATAAATAAATAAATCAAGCAGGCACAGTGCACACCCACAAAGACTCTGGGTCCACGCCCAGATCCACAGACTGTCACAATGTACAATGCCACGCTGTCTGAATGTCAACATGTACCATGCGGCTACATACATGTGGACACATTATAATACACCATCTCCCCTTCATATCACAGGGGCACCGTCAACACATCCTGCAGAGCAGTCCCAGCCACTCTTCACTGATGACGAGGAAGACAATACCAGCATTAACACCTAAACCATCCAAGACATCATTGACTTCATCCGCCACTCACCTCCAAGATCAGGGCAGCCCAGTTACATCGAGGAGACCCCACCCACTACCCAAAGCACCCAGCAGGAGGCAACCACAGCCCCGGCACTCCCCCAAGACCCCCAGGAACAACACATGGCCTTCCAACGCCGTGTACTGGAGTGCCAGAGGGAGACCGCAGAGCAGGTGCAGTTGGACTTCAACATCACGGCAACCAAACTTGACGCCATCCTTGGGTGTGTAGGCCCGTTCCATGGTCTCCAACGAGCCCTGACTGACATTGCTGGAGTTATGACACAGAGAGAAGAATATTCATATAACACACATATCCAGGGGTCTAACAACAATACTATGAACGCGGTGAACTCTAGAACAACATGTATGCGCCAACTTTCTTGATTAAGACCACTATAGAAAAAGTCCTATTGAGGTGAACGGATTTCCATCACTCACCATTAGGTGACATGCCTCATCGTCTTGCTGTCACACTAGTGACACTAAGGGCTACAACCATATCAGAAGGATGGGGAGCCCGAGGATGTTTTTATGAGAGTAACCAGAGAGAAACTAAACTTCTGTTTCAACTACCAGATGAGAGCGGTTAAGTAGTGTGGGAAAAAATGCAGTGCGTGAGGTGAAAAGTGAATTAAAATTGACCTATGAGAAACCCTACTTTTATTAATGTCTCTCGCAGCCCAAACTAAAAACAGTGCAAATGACAGTCTGAAACAAATAACTGTCTGTTGTTTAAATAAAAGGTCAACATGTTTCAGCACATACGGAAAACTTTTATTCTAATACCTTCTTCAGGACCACTAATATCTTGCTACTGCAGTTGCGAAAAAAGTGATAAATAAAATAAAGTTTTATCAATACAAGTACACTTGAAACGGTTGAAACCGATACAACCGAATCACCTGTAATCAGGGATGTACATTCCTTCCTCTGCAAATCCCGTACTGCTGACAATATCTGAAACACAGTGAAGGAGATGGGCGCAACCATTTTAATATGCATGGAGATCTCACGTTCAAAACAAAATAACATCTATTGTAGTGATATTCTCATTATCATCTACACAAACCCAATAATGAGTATATTCCATTCGTTCTTAACCGAAATGCATAAGGAGGATACCTCACCTCACCTGGCAGCGGCTCAGGGGGAAAGGGAGGCACCGCTCTATGAGAAAAAGTGGGAAAATGCCACGTTCATCAGGGGTTCCATCTAATCCCAACATCCTATGAACTATCTCTGTAAAAGCGCATCGAGTTTAAGGTGTTATGTTTTTCTCATAAGATTCTGACACATCAGGCCCCAGCAGGGTTACTTCATTTGCTGGCGCCTAATGAGCCGGGGCGTTTACTGCGTTCCACTGATCTCGCGCTGGCCCGCGTTCCGCGAGTTTGGAGAGCGAGGGCCGGAGGTCGCTCCTTTTGTTACCTGGCGGCGAAGCTTTGGAACTTGCTTCCTGTCTTTATGTGAAGCACTCCGACTCATTTGGCCTTTCTTAAAGCCTTAAAGACCTGGCTTTTCCCTACACTGGTTGTTTAATTCTTTACCCCGCTCTCCTTGGTCTCCTGTCTCTTGGTTTCTGGTTGCGTTGAGACGCCTCGTTGCTGAAGCAGCCATGCGCATTACAAATCCAAAATGAATAAATAAATAAATCAAGCAGGCACAGTGCACACCCACAAAGACTCTGGGTCCACGCCCAGATCCACAGACTGTCACAATGTACAATGCCACGCTGTCTGAATGTCAACATGTACCATGCGGCTACATACATGTGGACACATTATAATACACCATCTCCCCTTCATATCACAGGGGCACCGTCAACACATCCTGCAGAGCAGTCCCAGCCACTCTTCACTGATGACGAGGAAGACAATACCAGCATTAACACCTAAACCATCCAAGACATCATTGACTTCATCCGCCACTCACCTCCAAGATCAGGGCAGCCCAGTTACATCGAGGAGACCCCACCCACTACCCAAAGCACCCAGCAGGAGGCAACCACAGCCCCGGCACTCCCCCAAGACCCCCAGGAACAACACATGGCCTTCCAACGCCGTGTACTGGAGTGCCAGAGGGAGACCGCAGAGCAGGTGCAGTTGGACTTCAACATCACGGCAACCAAACTTGACGCCATCCTTGGGTGTGTAGGCCCGTTCCATGGTCTCCAACGAGCCCTGACTGACATTGCTGGAGTTATGACACAGAGAGAAGAATATTCATATAACACACATATCCAGGGGTCTAACAACAATACTATGAACGCGGTGAACTCTAGAACAACATGTATGCGCCAACTTTCTTGATTAAGACCACTATAGAAAAAGTCCTATTGAGGTGAACGGATTTCCATCACTCACCATTAGGTGACATGCCTCATCGTCTTGCTGTCACACTAGTGACACTAAGGGCTACAACCATATCAGAAGGATGGGGAGCCCGAGGATGTTTTTATGAGAGTAACCAGAGAGAAACTAAACTTCTGTTTCAACTACCAGATGAGAGCGGTTAAGTAGTGTGGGAAAAAATGCAGTGCGTGAGGTGAAAAGTGAATTAAAATTGACCTATGAGAAACCCTACTTTTATTAATGTCTCTCGCAGCCCAAACTAAAAACAGTGCAAATGACAGTCTGAAACAAATAACTGTCTGTTGTTTAAATAAAAGGTCAACATGTTTCAGCACATACGGAAAACTTTTATTCTAATACCTTCTTCAGGACCACTAATATCTTGCTACTGCAGTTGCGAAAAAAGTGATAAATAAAATAAAGTTTTATCAATACAAGTACACTTGAAACGGTTGAAACCGATACAACCGAATCACCTGTAATCAGGGATGTACATTCCTTCCTCTGCAAATCCCGTACTGCTGACAATATCTGAAACACAGTGAAGGAGATGGGCGCAACCATTTTAATATGCATGGAGATCTCACGTTCAAAACAAAATAACATCTATTGTAGTGATATTCTCATTATCATCTACACAAACCCAATAATGAGTATATTCCATTCGTTCTTAATCGAAATGCATAAGGAGGATACCTCACCTCACCTGGCAGCGGCTCAGGGGGAAAGGGAGGCACCGCTCTATGAGAAAAAGTGGGAAAATGCCACGTTCATCAGGGGTTCCATCTAATCCCAACATCCTATGAACTATCTCTGTATAGCAGAAGACACATTTAAACACACACATAACACATGACTAGACTGTTTGATATGTATTGTTGTATCATCCCGTTTATATCTGGTGATACTCAGATAGTCTGATGTACAAATATAGAGGCTGGTGATCCCTCCTTTCCAAATGTCAGTCTGCCCTGAAATGAGGCTTACAAACATACCTCTATATTGGAAAAGAAAGTCTCTCATCTCTATGCAGTGATAAACAAATCCCTGAGGATCAACTGCGCCATGCAGATACTATATTCTTCCTGTACATGTCCCTTTATGCTCAACTATGTTTGCAGTAAAAAGGTGTTCGAATGCTGTAGCTTAGTACTCAAACTGCTAATCCTAATCATACTTATCAAAAAATGCTCGCTGGCAAGAAATTACAAATCAGTATAATGTACCATCTATTGCTCTCTTAGCGAGACCTCTACACTAGAAATCATGTTAGAAGTTTTGTAAATATAAGCATGGCCGGGAAAACAAGCGGTATCAATGCAAATCACCGCCTACGTTTTAAACAAACCAGGATCCCAAAGCAAGCCCGCCATTCAGGCCCCATAGAGAGGAAGGCGAAAAGGTGCTATGGCGCTTACCTTTCTGTTGGTACCTCTGACGGTCATCCAAACCGTCTGGGGCGGTACCGGCATTTGCGCGCCACCATGTTTATAAACTAAAAGGTATGTGAGCGCATCGCACTCGCCGCATGCGCATCTCCTGTTCAGCGCCTATGACGTATATTAAAAGCGTCATAGGCATCATGGGAGTTGTAGTTAATCAATCTACAACCATATGCCACTCATATACTACTGAATTTACTTCTTATTGTTACTCACTATGTGGGTAGCAGAGAAAAGAACACCTGTCTGCTCAGAGTGGCTCCAGCGATACCAGCCGTGAGCTGGCTCACATGCGGAAGCTCATGGATGACATTGTGCGGATGGAGGCGGAAAGGATGGCAGCCACCGCTGTACATCAGCGGAATGTAGCTGGGATCTACCATGCCCTGCAGATCCTCATCATGGCATTGCTGCCATAGGGTGTGGTGATGATGAATGTTGCTGCCCCCACACCATCCACATCTCCACCCCCTGGTGTGTCTCTGCCTCCCAGTGCGGCAGGCCTAACCACTCAGGCACCTGATGTGCCAGTGGCACACAGATCGGCCGACAATCCACATCTGGCCCATGATGTGTCAGTGACACACAGTGCCACAGCCAGTACGGCAACACCCACAGGTGGGCCAGAGTACACATCTGGGGACAAGGACGTGGATGTGCCTGTAATCAGAAGGACTCAGTAGCATTTATTTACGCCATGTGCGGGCCTGTTTCTGCTTGGTCCCGCACATGGCCTCATGAACTTCCACTGACCCCTGATTCACTCAGATGCACTCACCTTGGACAGCGAAATGGACTGCCACATCCTGTTTGATGACCAATGACACGGCTACCAGACTGGGGACTGTACCCTTCCTCTTCTGCATGACTTGTCATCCCCGGATGGACTCTGGCTGGTCCTCCACGGGCCCATATTGTGTAGTGTGCTCTGCATTGCCTTGTACCACTCCAGCTGCAGAACTGCACTGGATGTGCAATAAACATCCAGTGATACACTGCTGTGTTATGTCTTTCATCATTTATGTATGTATGTGTGGATGAATGTAGGGACAGTGATTTCCCTAGCGTCAATGATGCTCATCCTGTGGGATGCCAGTCAGAGGGTGCTTCATAGCATTTTGTGTAATGGGTCCCGTGGACACCACAACAGGGACACACACATCAGCCACTTTCTTGTCCGGACATGGACTGAACCACGCCCAGTGTCCACAAGTCATTTCTGCAAGCCCTGCGCTGTTCCACCGTATGGCAGGCCAGACCACTCTGCTAACGCTCTGAGGGGGGGCCTCATTGCTACCCGTCACAGGCGTACTCGCTGGTTGTGTGCAGGTCACTGATCTAGTTGTCAGCATGTCACAGCTACTCCCTGAGGGCAGGTTTGAACACACTCATTCGGCACAGGCGTCACAGGCCATGTGACCCTGCATATAGAAAGGGCTGGGGACGTCACATGCCCCTCTGCCGGTGGGGACTGGATGACAGACCCGAGGCCTTGAGGCCGGCACGGGTCTACCACCACATGGCGCTAACTGGGGTTGATCAGGGTTTGTGGCACACGCTGCATTGCGGCTGGCACAGGCACCCCGCCACTGGATGCTGACTGGGGTTGAACAGGGTTTGTGGCACACGCTGCATTGCAGTCAGCACAAGCACCCCGCCGCGAGACGGTGACTGGGGTTGAACAGGGTTTGTGACACACGCTGCATTGCGTCCGGCACAGGCACCCCGCCACAGAACGGTCACTTTTGGTGCACCGAGTCATTGGCACCTTAAGCTGCTGAGCCGGTGTGCAGCCTGCGATGATGCCCGTCCTGGCAGTCAGGACTGCTCAGGATTTGTGTCCCTTGCTGGACCACAGTGTAGGCCGAGCCAGTGGGCTGTGCGGGCCTACCACCACGTGGCCTCGCTTCCGGGTTCACAGAGTTAGTGGCACTCATTTGGCTGAGCGGGTTTGCAGCCTGCGATGGTGCTGGGTGCCCTGGTATGTCCTATGCCATGGTGTAATCAACACCCAGCACCAGACATGAGACCTGGTGGCCTGTGCAGCATGGCTGCATGGTGTGGAGGGCGCCATGTCCATGGGCACCGGAATTGTGGCTTGCAGTGGCACATGGTGGGGCATTCTGTCTACACGCCGGTGGCGGAAGGTGAGCAGTGAGGCCCCGGTGTGCATGGGTGGGCATGCTCCGATGGGTGGCTGGAGGGGTAGGGATGCCTTTGCCTGGGTGTGCATGGGCGGGCGGGCGATGTTGTCTTGTGCAAGTGTGTGCACTTGCCAGTCATGTAGCTGGACTCTGTTTCAAATGACAGCTCTTACTCTGATGTGTGACCTGGTATACTGCTATACATATCGGGAAGTGGTTGGAGACACACCGGTGGCAGCAGGTGAGCAGTGTGGCCTGGGTGCGCAGGGGTGGCACTCACTCTCTCTCTCTCCCCCTCTCTTCTTCTCTCTTGCTCTCTCCCCCCTCTTTTTCTCTCTCTCTCTCCCTATCTTTTTCTCTCTCTCCCCTCTCTTCTCTCTCTCTCTCCCCCTTTCTTCCTCGAGCTCTCTCCCTCTCTTCTTCTCTCTCTCTCCCTCTTCTTCTCTCTCTCCCCCTCTCTTCTTCTCTCTCTCTCCCCCTATCTTCTTCTCTCTCTCTCCCTCTCTTCTTCTCTCTCTCTCTCTCCCCTCTCTTCTTCTCTCTCTCTCCCTTTCTTATTCTCTCTCTCTCCCCCCCTCTTCTTCGCTCTCTCTCCCTCTCTTCTTCTCTCTCTCTCCCCCTCTCTTCTTCTCTCTCTCTCTCCCTGTCCTTTGATGTGCGCAGTACACACCTTTCATCATGTTTTTGTCTTGCAGGCTGTGACCTACAGATTGTCCCAAGGGGAGCCGCCATGTGTCTTCATTTCATTTCTGTGTTAATTTCAATAAAGTTTCATTGTTTGCTTCAAAAGTGAATGTGTGAGGCTCATTTCTGTGACGACACATGCATGTCACCAGTTGTGATTGTGCGACATTAGGTGGATTATTTTGTACATGTTTAGGTGCAGCTGATGTGGCATGTCTTTGGTCGTGGGGTGCCCTGGAGGGGTGGTCCTGGGGGTGGTGTTGGTGGGTGTTGTGGCCCTCTTGGGTGTCTGTGCTGCATGTTCAGTTGCTCCATGGCATCTGTTGATCTTCAGGTGTGGCTCTGGGCTGGGCTCCCTTTTGTGGTGCAGGCTGTGGTCGGACTTTACACCTGGTCAGAGCAAGTGTCAATTTCCTGCTGCTAATGCTCCTTATCACATGTTTTGTGTTCTTATCGTCGATCTGGCTGGTCGTTGTGAATGTTGAGGTGTGGTGTTTTCGCTTTTTTTTGCCCGGAAACGCCTTCTCTGCATCTCATTAGCGATACGTGCGGGGGGGGGGCCTCTGTGGCGATGTTTTTTGCAGCTGCTATCGCGGGAAAACTGGTGCTGTGGGCTGTTAGCACCAGCTTTCGAATGGGGTAGTAAATTTATCACAACTTTGGCTGTGATAAAGGGCCGTTAATTAGGCGATAGCTCCTTGTGAATATGCCCCATTGTTTGCATGGGATCTCCAAAATGGAAAGAACAGGGAAAAGCGCTTCACTCACTCTTTGACTCCCAAAAACATTGCAAGTTGGATACTTTCTGCCTGCCTTACTTAGCCCTTCAAAAAACCTTCAGTTTGCCCTTGAGGAGCTTGGGGAAAGGCACCGAGTGGAAACAGCATAAGTTAACACAACTCCTAAGCTTTTATTACGAATTGGCTTGTAATGTCGAATCTAAAGTAAACGAGTTTCCACTCCCGCTTTGATGGCACAAGTTCTACAAACTTTGCGCACTCCTGTGATTTACCTATTCGGGTAACATTTGAGAAATTGATGCCGGAAAAGATGAGAAAGAGAAAAAAATAGTCATCATGTAAGCGAACTGCATAATTACACCTTATTGTGAGATCTGAATGAGGCAGTAATGCTGCCCCGAGTAATAAGGCAAAGGCTGATATCCATTTTACACCATTGTGAAATTATCAGGGGTAGATAAGACCTATTCGACATGAGTGTCTTTAAATGCTATGTTCTTTCATGCTCAGGTGGTGGTTTCATGACTCCTTAGACCATTGTTCGCAAGGGTAGTGCCAGATGTACCAATGCTAAAGCCAGGCTTGACAGCTACTAATTGACGTCCATGTAATAGTTTACCTAGTGTTTGTGCTTAAAAAGAGGTAGCACGTTTTGTTTTTTGGCCTGTAGCACATGAAACAAAAGAAAATCAGTTCGACTCAATTCTTCAGTAAGAGGCAAACACCTACCAAAAATATTCTTCCAGGTTTATTAGAAGTAAGTAAATTTTTTGTACTTTATGATCGTGACATAATCCGTCAAAATGAATAGTATGTCTATTAGCACACGCATGATTTGGTAGTCCATGCCCCAGGATGACCTAGTGCGCGCACCCTACAAATGTAATTCTCTTTTTCCGGTACCTATTACCACAATCCACGCAAATTCTAAATGCACCATTGTTTTGCAATTAGAGTTGCGCCTGGCATGATGTAATTGAACAAACTTGCTTGTGTGCAGGGTAGGACAGGCTTCATGCTGGACACAGAACAGACAATTCCTGTGATGCACTTGTATACGACGCTTTGACCTAATTGTGCGGAAGTACAAATACATTTATTGCATCCCCGTAACATCTTTAACCAGAATCGGCCCTGCCCTTGGAAGGTTTGGAAATAAATCCGTTTAGTCGTTTTCTAAATATTTGAAGTACAATAAGGTATCTGGTGGGCTTGGAGGGAATACATTTGTTTGTAATTTAAGTGTTATTTTTGGTTATAAAACCAAGAGAATCCTGGGATATAATGTTTTGAAAATATTCAAAACTGACTGGACGAGGGAGCATTTCTGTTGTAGATTACAGTCCACAAATCTGAGCATTCTGATTGACTTTCTTTGACCAAACTTATTCCTGTGACAAAGGTTATTTAGAAGAGACCCATACGGTAATGTCTTCTAAATCCATTCAGTAATTGTTGAGATATTAGTGTGACAAAAAAAAGCATTGATTAGGCGTTTAAGAGTAAAACTGTTGTATGTTTGGACCATTAATATGGGAATCACCCATATAGTCTGTTCTCTGAAGGATCCAAGGAGAACAAATATGTCAGATGTAATCAAGTCTGATTAGAATTGTAGGGGGTGTTTTTCACATCTGCACTAAAATCTGTAGATTCTTGATCTGAGCAATCAAATTGGTTACCCATGGCAGAAGCATGTTGTTACTTTCCCATCCATTCCATGATGCATGCAATCTGTCAACTGTTTCTCACCCAGGTAACGTTTTTAGGAAAAAAAGACAAGGTAGCATTCAGGTCTATTTGGACCCTTAGTGGCATTTGACCCTTTTCTAGACCTACTATCAAAGTGGAGGCTGACATGGCCATATCACCAGCATGACCTAAAGAAAATATTAATTAATATTATAAACTCAGCTCCTCTGACCCTCTTTCCAAAGCTCATGTTCATGCATCTTAAGTAACCTCACTGTTGGAATTGGCCCTTTTTGCAGGGTCATCCCAGAACTTTTTGCCTTCCTCCTGTATTTTTTTTTTACCTGTTGTTGGTGGTTTTATGACTTGGGGCACTTTATCACTGCTGATCAGTGCTAATGTGCATGTGCTGTCTATGCTAAACTTGGTAAGATTGGTCAACACCTGCTTGGCATATTTAATTTACCTATCAGTCCCTTGTACAGTGGTATCTCATGTACCCAGGGCCAGTAAATTAAATGCTACTGGTGGACTTGCAGTGCTGCTGTCGCCACCCACCAAAGTAGCCTTTCAAACCTGTCTCAGGCCTCTGCCACTGTAGGGACTGTGCGTGCAGCTAACTGCTGCTGTGATGTGGCACATAAAGTGGTTGCCACGTCTGTGACTCCCCTTTTACTACATATCAGTCACCCCTAATGTAGGCCCTAGCTAGCCCTATGGGCAGGGTGCGGTGTAGGTAAAAGGCAGGACATGTGCCTTAACTGTGGCATGTCCTGGCAGAGACAAACAGCCTGTTTGGTTTCTCACTGCTGTGAGGCTGCCCTCTCATAGGAATGCACTGGGGATTACCTGATATGTGCTTCAGTGATAATTCTTGATCTCAGAGGGGTAGCGTGATCAAGTTTGGTATGTTTGGAATAGTAGTGATAAATCCTGATTATTGGTGTTAGCGGATTTATTATTATTATTATTTTAGAAATGCCACTTTTAGAAGTCGGAATTTCTGTGTGCTATGTGTCTTTGGTCCTATGCTAGGATGTTCATTGACTGTCTGCTTTTGAGTGACTGGGGCTGGGGATGTGCAGTGGCTCCAGAGAGTCAAGATGAGTCAGCGTTAGGCTGAATAGACCTCATCTGCATTTGGATTGGTGGGAGGAGTTGCACCTGCACCTGAATAGGGCTGTGTCTGCCTTCCACAATAATGCCAGCCCTGTGGTGTATCTGGGGCCAGGGCTTACACGTACATTGGGGAGGGTTGTGCACTGTAAGGATGCCCCCCAGAACTGGTTTAGACTGGGTTCAGAGCCCTGGGCCAGGAGAGAACAAAGAGTGTAGTGCTATAAGCACTGGGGCTGTGACCCCATGTTTGTTGAGCTTGCTTGGACCTAAGACACTGCGTGGACTGCAGTGCGTCAGGAGGAAGCGCCACTGGGGGACTGACTTGTCGCCTGCTGGGAGGCCTGGTATGCTGGGCTGCCTGTGCCCAGCTGTACTCCGGACGATTTGTGGAGAAAAGCGCCACCTGCTCCCTGTTTATGTCTTCAGGTAGGAGATAGGCTAAGCGCTTTATTTGTTTTTGGCCTCTGGTTAACAGTGCATGATGAGCGCTTTTAATTTTCACCCAGCATGATGAGGACTGGGGCTTTGAGGTCCATCTGACCCCGTGGCTCACTGCAGGAAAGGGCCCTTCTGAGCCAGTGCAGCCAGAGCTCTGCTGCACGTCCCCAAGCTGCCTGACGGTTCCAAAAGGAGGAGGTTTCCCTAGCCTGAAAGTCTGTGTGTTTTTGGGGCGATGACATTCTCAAAGTGGGCGTGGTCCAAACTGGCGAGAAACCTAAGGGGAAGGAGTCCCCCAGCGTTACCTGGCAACCTCCCAGGAATCATACCAGTCGAAGCCTGAAAACGGCCCCCAGCTGTTTGCCGTAGCAACGAGGGAGCGGCAGGAGAGGCCAGAAGCCAGGCAGAAGCTGTGCCTTCTGCCTTCACCTTCCAAAGGACTCTGTGCTTATGTTTGAGCTCCCTTAAAAGGGCTCCTGGAGGTTTTGATTTGAGGCTGTTGCATTTTTTTTAACTTACAATTGCAATTTTGAAGTCCCATAGGATGTGATGCTCTGTGTGGAAGTAATGTCATTTTTACAGATGATATCAATTTATAGCAAGACAAATCACAGGAAGTAGCTACTCATTGGGTCAAGAAAATCCTAAGATGTATCTAGGGGCTAAAGAGAAACAAAATCAAACTAATAATGAAATAAACTAAAAGAAAAAAATGCAATAATAGTATAATAGACATATGTACTCTCATTTGTCCCAAAACATTTGCTTGTCTTTTCCTTGTCATTTTCATCAATGTTTCACAAATACCAACTTGCTATTGGCAACAAATGCACTCACTTGTCTTAAAATATCAGCTTGCTATTTGCAGCCAACATATAATATGCACTGTGCCCCAAACATGTTTGTCATTTGAAGCACGCCTCACATTATGAGCTTTACTTCTATGCTGTCTGCGCACTGCTGTCTGTAATCAATGTCAATCGTTACAATGCAGTACATCGCATCATGGTACCTTATAACAGATGTTTACCATGCATGCCTTAAACATTTTTATCTCTAAGTAATTTTTCTGTACAAAAAAATGTCTTTGCAGCATGTTTCCGTTACAATGCATATTACAGTAAAAGCAATTTGTGAATACAAATCTATGTTTATGATAAATATGTAAGAAAAAGAGAAAGAAGTACAAGAACTGTATTTTGTAAAATTAACAATGAATCATCCCCAACAAATATGGTGCCCACCTACTAATACCAATCAAGATCAAAGAATACATTCAATAAAAAATAAATGTCAGACATAAATTTACACATTTTACAAAAAACAATTCAATTTATATTTTAAAAATAAAATCGGTTTCATATATTAAAGCATGTAGAAGAAAGCCACTATCATTTTCTTGCCATTCGGCAGATCACTTTTAAGGTAACAGTATAAGTAACTGAAGAGTAGAGTCAGAGATAACGAGGAGACAGTGCCAATTATCAAACGTATATGGTAGGATCATATTTAAATAGAGGAAATAAGAAACAATATATGTATTGATAGTGTTAAGCTGGAGAATTTCCTGTACTAACATGTTTCATTTGTAGATGGAAAGTGTACCATACGGTGCATGATCAACAATTTCTGAAGAAAATAATCTTCACAATGCATAGGAGGTCAACATACCAGGCAAATAAGTAAATCTTAACCCCAGCAACATAACAAATAGCTACCTAACTAAATGTAACTAAAATGTTTACAGGAGCAATAAGCAAATGAGACTATGTTCTTTGTTTAAAAGTAACCTTTTTAATAATGTACTTTGTATATTTTGACAGATTTAAAAAAAGTTCAGACAAACAACTTTATAGACATTTGAAAAAATGGGATTTACTGAAAAACTTGAGTATACTAGCTAAACATCGAATAACGTTTGCATGCAATAGTTTAGGATCAAGACATATTTTCAAAAATGCATCTAATAACAACATAATATGTAAGTGCAGAACAACTCCATTTATATGTTTTGCAGGTATCTTTATAACCATTTTAATTTACAGGAGACAGGAAACAGATAGAAAAGTTAAGAACATAAACATTTTCTTTAAAGAAACATAATTTTACAAGTATCGTTTTTTTCCCAGCAGAATTCATTTAAAAAAATCACCAAACCCAGAAATCAAATAAACAATTACAATCAATTCAATTCAGTTAAATTGTTTTATTATGATTTGGAGCTTTAAGGAGTACCACATAAGAACATATGCGAATAACTTCAATTTACCGAATCAATCAACACTTAAAAACAAACTGATAAAAGACATAAAACATCAGGGAATACAGTTTTCATGAATGATACAAGAATCACAGTTGCATTAAGATTACAAGGAGGTAGGATATGATCGCAAAATCAGTTTCAGGGTCTTTTCAATTACAAGACTAATAAGCGCAGGGCAATGCAAATTGTACCATAAGATTCTTAGACAACTTCGGCTGTACATTGCGAGGATGCTAAAAAGAAAAAAATGTGTTTGATACAACGAAGAACAAAATGCAAAATGTTTTAAAAGTTTTATAAGTTCTAAATTGCTATATACAGTACACCATATACATCAATATAAGATAACAAAAAGTGCAAGTGCTCGCACAAGATAACAAATTCAACAAACCATGGGAGTTTACATGCAAAAAGCTTACCAGATAAAATAATTCTGAGTAAATGGCATTCAGTTGTACATGGCAGCATTCATAGCAGCATACGAGGAGATGGAAGTGCAACTACAGTACCAAGTTCATAAACACTTTGGTATATAACCATAACCTAATCAGTATGAGAGATGTCATATCATTAAATACTTTACCAGTTTCAACCGTCTGATAAAAACGACCCAATGATACTACTTATAGGATTCATTAGGAATTGAGCAGAGAGAAACCTAAGCAACCAACTTCAAATAAGCAGGGCAACGTAGCCCTTCCCTAGAATATATTTACAAATTGTTTTAAAAAACTGAAGATTTTTAAGCAAGCTGGTTTGGAGGGGGGGGGTCAATAGACAATGTCGGGCCTCCTCAGATGTAGCACTGTTATACTTTAGGAACAAAGGTCTTAAAAAGCGATGTTGTGAAGGTTGAAGTAGGGGACAGGCAAACAAGACATGGTTTAGATCCAGCACCCAGGTAGCACATAAATGACAGAGTCTATCCAGTCTAGGAAGACCCCCATGCTCTATTTACTATTCGCAAGGGAAGCAAATCCAGCCGTAGCAGCAAGATGGTTCTACGCACTCCATGGGGGAGATTCCAAATAACTTAAGGTTGGGGCTGTTTATAAATACTACTCCCCACTATGATGTCATTATTTGAGTTAGTGGCGCACAGTGCAGTATCTCTTTTGCGAGAGACTTCATAAATTGTTTTTTTTTATTCGAGTTTTTGAAAATTATTTAGAAGAGAGCCTGTGCCACTATTCTCAAAATCAAATAAGTTTACAGCTTTCTCGCAATTCCTAATAAAGACAATTTTTCCCTTCTTGGAGGAAAAGATTTCCTCATGTAGTGCTACCCGTAAGGGGTTCTCAACACTGTTCAGTAGTGCGTCACTCCATCATAGTCACCCAGCCATAGTAAACACATATTACTCTCCTTGATTCATTTGTCTTGTAACTATGCGATTATTACTGTTATTATTCTTACTTGATGTCAATATTGCATTTTGTCCTTCCTTCCATCCATTTGTAAAGTGCTCTGATATCCTTCGGGATCTTGTTCGCTCCATATAAAACGTAATAAACAAATAAATAAATATGTGGAAAGTAGCCCAAATTTGGAGCCAAATCGCTTCTATTGGTGCTGTGTGGCTCAGATTACAAATTTGGTGGCAAATATGCCCCTCTACTTTCTCAAAATTATTCCACTGCTGGTCAGCCACTGATTCACAGGGGTAACTCAATGTGGGAGGAATTTTAATTCTATAAACTGATAGAGGATGGGCAAAATGTTTTTTCCCGCAATGTTTATAGAATCTACTAATTGCAGAAGCCTGAGAGATTGCCTTATTTCTGCATTGGTCAATGTGATCACTAGTGGAGCAATTGCTTGTAAAAATTGTCCCTAAGTATGGGCACAACTTTACCACAGCAGGTTTGTCTTTTCCCAAGAACCAGTGCATATTTTTTTTTAAATAGGCATCCCCGATTTCTAAAAAAAAACATAATTTTCATTTTGAGATATTTACTCATCTGAGGGAAGTCCTAGCTCAGTAAGTCGCCTTTGTAATCCAGTTGGAGTTAGATCTAGCAGCAGGATGGCTTCGTCCTCGAATAGCAGGCAGCTCAGTTTCATTGTTCCTACTTTCGGGAGTCCTCTTTACAAAGTCCTGCCCTACTCAGCAGATCATTAATATGCAGAGAAAAGAGGAGACGGGCCAGTGGGCACCCTTGCTTCAGTCCATTATGAGTTTCTACTTTGTTTGACAAGCCCTGGGTACCTACCATCAGGACCTGAGTCCAGGTGGAGGAATGCAATGCGATGATTAATCTGAGCAGGTGCATGGGAATCCCCATTGCGGCTAGTTTTCTCCACAGTGTTCCCTGGTCAACCCGGTCGAAAGCTATGGAAAATCTGTGAAGGCAGTGTATAAGGCCATACCCTTACTCATTGGGTATTTTTCAATTAGAGTTTGCAGAATGGTAATGTTGTCTAGGGTACTACTATATTTGCGGAACCCGGCTTGCTCAGCGGGAACAAAGCGTTTCTAAAAACCCAATCCTGGAGATGGAGAAGTTTACTCTTGGCAAACAGTGTTCTAGTCCCATACAATAATGCGATCTGCCTAAAGCTAGCAGGGGACTTTTTGAGACCCTTTTTATACTTTTAATACTTCCCTTCCAGGGCGGCTGAATAGTCTCATGTATGTAGCAGTAAGAAAATACTGGACAAAACAATTGTGCCCATGCTAAACTATCTTGTTTGACTGTAGCTATTTGAAAGTCATCTGGCCCCATCGTGCCTGAATACCTTGCAACTTTAATATTGCACAAAGGGGGACCGTCATCGCTCCCCACAGGGTAATCAAAGCCCCGCCATGGGATTTAAAGCATACAGCTGAGAAATGTATGAGGTCCATTCTACATCAGATACTAAAATGGCATTTGCCTTAGTTCTACCATCGCAGTACTTGGCGATTAAGGCCCAATATTTAGATGAATCACCAGACTGGGCAGCTTTGCTTAATCTTATCAAATTAGCATCTTCCACCCCTCTGCACTACGATGTCAGCTTTAGTTCCCTTGCCTGCTTTAATCTATTAATTTCCCTTTGTCTAGCCATTAAAGACTGCTTAAATTGTTCCCTTATTAGGGCACTGATCTCACGATTTAATTTTTTTACCCCCCATGATTTAGCCACTGGGGGCCTATTGCCGCTAACTTGCTTTTTGCTTCCACATGATCTAATTAGGTTCAGAATCTTCTCAAACCAGGAGATGGGATTTCCTGACAAGGGCAAAGGCTCTTTTCAGTAATCCTCCCCAGACATGCGAGGTTTTTGTTAGACCAAAAAGTGCCACTGTTTCTTCTGTTACATATCTTCCCTTAGATTCCAAAATTCCAGTAACTCAGGCTCCAGTCTGATATCCCTTGACAGAATACTGTGATCGCTCAAACCTTTCTCAGTACCTTAAATAGTGTACATGCACCAAAGAACTGATAGGATACCATCACATAATCAATCAGTGACTGCCCACGTGGAGCGTGAAAGGTAAAAGATGCTGGATAATCATCTGAGAATCTGCTATTCAATATAACAACATTGTTCATTCTCAAATTATGCAAGAAAGACAAGCCCGCCGGTCAGATCTTATATGCTCGGGCAATGATGATTCGGGAATGGACCATATGACCTCCAATTCTTGGTTCGAAAAAAACATGGAGGAACAGTTTAAAATTTTAGCATTAAAGTCACCCACCATCAATATCAAGGTGCAATCCTCTTAAATACTCTCCTATGCACAAAGGAAAAAATAGAGTCAACCAGAGAGTTGTTTTTTTCCAGGCGGAATATATACGTTTACCAAAAGAAGGGATGCGTGCTGTTTTAGTGTCCCATTGCCCAACCTGATTTTCAAAACCATGCAAAGCTTAGCTGGATGAAGAAAAAACACAGGATTCCAACTTATAGTATAGCTAAATAGCTAGACCTCCACTAGCGTAACCTTCTGTTGAGGGTTTTGCTGCACAACAGAAGACAAAAAGATTCTCAAAGTCAAAATCCACACAGTTTAATGTTTCCTGAAGACAAATTATTTTAGGATTATGCACTAGTAAGGAATTGAACTTAAAGTTATGATGTCCAACACCTGCTAGGTTCCAGGACAAGATATTTCCCAGGGCCTCTGCAACATGCGAGTTCTGAATTTTCTTTTAACCTGTTCAGCGAGCCAGCCACCCAGCACCACTGGGCCATCTCTTCATCCCCTCTATGTTGGATGTCCCTTTGGACCTCAGGACCTATAATATGAATCTCTCTTCTCCCTGTGGACCTCCCCACTGAAATTTTAATATCTTTTGTGCTAATGACACCCCTTATGTTAGATAACGTACTACCTATCTCCTGGCTGTCTTTCCTGTGGGTTTCAAGTGGAGCCAAAGATGGCACTTTGTATGGGAAGACGTCAATCCCTTTTTTTCCTGAAATGATCAGTGTTAGACTGTACTAGCATTTCAATTATCCCTGAACTGAATGTGACTCTAGAGTTTGGAGACCCGCTACTAAGGTCTAAGTAAAACCCGCTCAATGTCTTTACTAATTACTAATCGAAAGTCCTCTATTTTCTAGTTCTGGCCATCATCTAAGATGGTAGATCCTACTTTGGAGTCGAATAGAGGTGCCTGGCTACTGGGATGACATAGGAAACCTCAGTTGTTTAGGCTTACACCTTGTAATCTGTCAAATGCTGTTCTTCTTTTCCCTCCGACCTTTTCATCCATCACTTTCTTTGAGTGAGGCACCCTCCCCAGGGGGAACAGCATCTAAGTTATCCATGGGCTATTTGACGGGGAGTGGGTCTATTGTTGATCCAGTGGCACAGGACATAGTGATGTTCCCTTTTTTGAAAATAGGATAATCCTGCAACGGATTCATAGGTGCAGTTTCTTTAGTGCTTCCCCCGGGACTGACAGACAAATTAACCTGTTGTGCTAGTTTTCCGGGGGCAATACATAACGTGGGACTATCTCTAGACAGTGGTGTGGGAGAGACCCCCTTGTCTAAGCCTCCACCTGGATTCTCAACACCAACATTCCTATGTATGTCTGGCTTGCCTGATATTTTACTTCAATGACCTTTTCTGCCTTACATATACAGGGACTGGCAGAATTGAGCTTCTGGACCGTCATTAAAATCTGTGAAAGAACATCCAGCATGTGAACCGAATTGACAGTGGTTTTCTCCAGCGGGGATAAAATGGACAAAAGAATCCTCTCTAATGCATAAAGTATGTCAAGATTGCCCCTCCCCCAATCTGTTATCAGCTACGTTTAATAGTTGCCAACAATCTACTACCCCTTTAATTTGAGACGACTCTGACACCTAAGATTTTGACAGACCTAATGATTGCACACGGAACACACTAGAGGGGGTACTACTAATTAAATGTGGCATACGGGGGCAACTAGGATGATTGTCTGATGACAGGCTCATTGCCAACTCCGTGACTTTGTTTTTTTCCTTTGGTATGTCGATGGCATGGTATAATCCTCTAAGTTTAGCAAGTCCACAGGTTTGAGGCTGCGGTCTACAATTTGTTGTATTTGGGGGGTCATTTTAAGAAAAAGATAGTCAGGTGATGGCTCTGCGGCATTTAAAGGGCCAGTTTTATCGGCCCCACAGATATGGTCAATGACTTATTGGCAAAAATGTATTTCATTTTGACCCTAGCCATCTTCAATCACCAAGTCCATTTCCATCTCTGCATCTTCAGCTACTATCATTAAGCGCGCTCATCAGTGGCCTGAGTTAGGGGAGTTACACACCTGTGTTCTGATAGATTAACTTAAGGTAATGTGGGACAGTCAGCTCAGAGAGAACAGAGCAAGCACCCACCTTATCCTCATTAACTACACCAGAGACCATTCCTGGGCCCTTATCCTTTAGCACTGTGCCTCTTGTGCCCTTTGAGAACATTGACAACTCAGTGGAATGGAATTTCAGGTGTGTTTGGTGACCCCGTTTTTTTTACGCATGATGTTTTTTTTGTAACTTGAGGGGGCTGGTGTGATCGAAGGGACAACTAGCTGGCCCTGATGCAGACCCTGGCAAACCTGCAGAGAATCCTGAAGGAGCAGTTCGGTGCCCTGAAAGCACTAAACGCAGGCCCCTGGAGGCCATCACCGACGAGTGTTGATAATTCGTAGGCTCACAGACAATAGCTAGTCTCATTACTGCTCCACGTTACTGGTCCACAGATATTCACTGTAACGCTGAAGTCACTGGGGCTCCCATGGAAGGGGGAAAGAAATGTCTGGGCACAAGGATCACTAGTGAGCCCTAAAAGTCACTGAGGATCATGATAGCACGTAATTGCACGTAAAGATGGTGCTTTTAACAGGTTAAATTCATATAGGCCCCATAAACAGCCCAAAAAAGACCATGCGGAAAATGCAAGTAAATGCAATTGAGATGATGACACCATTTACCAAAAAACGGATATAGGAATAGACTGAAAGGTGAACGAAGAAGCAAACATGTAAGCTGACAAGCCGTTCAGCAGATAAACAGGAGAACAAATGTGCCAATAAGCGAGCAAAGCACGAACCTGAGACTGAGCGGAGCTAACCAGGCCATCCAACAAACCGCACCCAGTCCTAGTTGGACAGTCTCTGCGGGGACTGGGCTTTTGCTCTTAACTGAGGGACACTACACCCTCCACACTCAGCATTCACACCTTCGCTCCCCTGATCATTTTGCCAGAAAGCTTGAAAGTGCAGGGGTCACATCTTTGTTTGAAGCTCCACCTTATGCTCCTGGATCCTAAATCAAGCCTGATCCAACAGATCCCATTGGGGGGGCCAGGGGGCAAGAAACCTACCTCCCTACACACTGCACACCAGGTGCCACCTGGCTCCACTGCCAACAGCTGCCGAGATGGCTCGAAGTGACTCAAAAGCAAAGCGGCAAGGCAGAACAAACGGTAATGGGCATGGCCGCAGGCTGTAGTAACAGGCCTGCACCAACAAGCGAGCTTGTGGTGACTCACGGTGATGGCAGGAGAAAGGCGGGAATAGAGACAACAGGAATGGCAGGGCAACTGCGGCGACGGTCTCCGGTGTCTGCATCTGTGTCAGCAAAGCGTTAAAACGGTGTTCCAGTCTCTTTGCCAGGCTGGCCGACCAGCTGCTCTTTGCTCTCTGCTCGGCTCCTCCCCTCACGTCCTCACATACTCACGCTACCCTCAAAATGAAAAACTGAACTTTTCTTTTTACCATTGGAAAGAAGCTAAGCAGTAGTACTACACGCTCAAAACACAACAACATGATTAATGGCTGCACAGGTTTATAATCTAATATTGTTTCTGTATCTATAGGTTTCTAAATATTTTATATACAGTTTAAAAATGGGTAACATTCCTTGAGAAAATGATGTTCTCCATTTTCCCAAGGAGAACTTGCTACTGCAACATAAGTGGTGCTTTTATTTTAAGGAGAGATAAACTGAATAGAAGACACATAGGGGGTGTGTTAACCATTTCTCTATCTTCTGCAGAGGCAAAGTAGTTACTCTGGAAAAATATATTGAAAGAACCCCACCCAATAAATACTCTGGGCATGATTATGAATCTGGCAGTTCACGAAAGACAGACTTACGGTGGCTCGGTAGTGGTAGTCTAGCCACCACCGTCCCAGCAGTCTGACCCCCCCATTATAAGTTGGCCGATCGGACTACCATTGCAACACCGCAGCTGCCTAGGAACCGCCATTCCCTGTCGGTTGGGTGGTCGTCAGGGCCTGAGTAATTGCTGGAGGTGACACTGCCGCACTGCCAATCATATTATGAGTTTCAGGACCACCAGCGGTATCATGGAGGTCTTTCCTACGGGAAAAGGCTGGTGGTCCTGAATCAAAGGGGGCGCTACAGGGCCACCTGTTGCCCTTTTGTATGGCGATGCATACACTGGGGCACAACATGTGCTCCCCTGTGTGCATGCACCCCAGTTCCTGCACAGCATGAAATTTACAGTCCATTCTATGGAGGAACTGTTTTTGGCAATGCCGTTGTGGTGCCCATTTACAGAGGCACTGCCGTCGGAACGACAAAGATAGCCCGTCAGACATGAGTAAACTTGTAGTCTGGCAGGCAACCCAACTATGGATTTGGTGGTGCAGGAGAGAGCTGCCAGCATGGCGGTCCACTCCTGCACTGCTAGACTCGTAATCGGGCCCTCTGACTCTGCAACTAAAAGAGTGGGTGGAGAAATTGTTCCACAAATATAAACACTTGCAAGCACCACCAAAGGCCCCTCTGGTGCAGTAGTGGTGCAATAGCCCAGATACATCCATGTGCACACTGCTGGAGAAATGCTTCCGTTCCCATACCCAAAAAGAATTATCAGCAGAAAAACTAAGGTTCATTCTACCCAGCCAAAAAGTCTTAGTAACATGGAGGAACTTGTACATCTAACACAAACCTTTAATCACAAATCATTTCTTCTTCATGATAATCACATCTCTAAAAAAAAAAAAACGAATATTTTTGGAACTCTCCATAATATAATGATCATAATGAAACCTGAATGAAGGACAGGGCGTTAAAACCAACACCCAATCCATTCACCCACATTTACACAATGCAGTCTAAAATTAACAATAGTACCATGTCAGCACTATGTGCTTTACTAATAGATAAGCAGTCTTCTAAATATATAGAATTCTTAACAATTATAAAGGGAAAAACTGTATCAAAACACCCCAGAAAATAATAATTGACTTGAAATATCAATGATTGCTTTTTATTAAAAAACACATTCTGAAATTCAAATTGAAGTTTGTTGCTTTCCCTTTTCCCAGTCAAATTGTCTACAAATTCAAAAACACATCCTTAGCAGGAGACTACATGACTAATAGTGAGCTACAATTTGAAATATGAAAATTAACAATCATCAGCTTTTGTTCCCCTTCAACATGTAGATGATTTCGACACAGCATTACTCAATCAGAAAACTATTCACAAAAATTGGCACCTGTATTAAATTATTTCAAAGAAATTTAGTTTGTACATCGAAGCGGGTCAGGATGCTGAAGAGGTCCATGGTTTCAGTTTGGCTGGGTGAATTGCTATCTGACTTGTTTAGAGGGGAAGTAAAACTAACAATACAATACAGGGTAGTAATAACTCTTTCTCAAGCTCCAAACGCTCCCACCTTCTCCTGTTTCCTTGACATTTTGAAAAAGGAACAACTTTTTCAGGAAATGAAACAAACTCATTCTTTAACAGGTAGTCTGCTGACTAGAGTAACAAGAAAAAGAATACTACACTACTAGCATTACTAACATATATACTTACACCATATATATATAAATACACTTACTTTCTAGTTGCTATAAAATCAAGTTGAATTGACTTTTTTAATAAAACCCTAATTAGCAATGGGTTTTTTAAACACCCCCTTTAAAAAATCACTAATACACAGCCAATTATTTCACTAAATAATATATAGCACTTAAACCATTACAAACTTTCAAAATATGATTGGCAATGTTGTCTTTCAATTAAAGAAATGCTCCAGCAAAACATCAATCCACAGTGAGACCCTTAAGATCCGAAAGCGGTCTAAAAAATGGAAAAGAATACCCCAAATACAAAGGTAAAAAGTTTGCTGGGAGGGAAATTAAGTTGATTTTAACACACATCACAGTCCAAAACAAAGTGCCAAGAACCTAAGTGTTTGTTTTTTTAAAACCCATGGAAAAAAACTAAAAATAATAAGAGTAGAGAAGTATGTAAAAAAACACACTCTACATAATACTCTCACAGAAAAAACATACATATTTAAAAAACTCTTTCAAAGCATGTGTTCCAGCAAGCATGATCTTGGGCAACCATACAAAATCTACAGAACTTCAATAAACCAACCATCATTAGACTCTCCCTACAATAAAGGCACCTTTTCTACAGGATAAATATAAAAAATAATGAAGCTCCAACATGAGCGACACAGCAGCATCCTTACCTTCATCACGATCCACCGACTAAAGAAAGAAAATCAAAAACAAGGAATGAAGAAACAAATTGCCTAAGTATACTCAGGAAAGGGGCTTTACCCCTATTCAAATCAATGGATTATGTTGGCAAAAAAGATAAAGAATTTTTAGAAAACTTTGATTTCTGTTTTAATATTCTAAAATGAAATTATAAATTAGATACATCAGTAAAAAATATATTTTTGATGTTGTTTTACAAAACAATTTACAATACATTTATTTTACTAACAGAATCAGTATACACAATGAAGATTTAAGGGGTGGGTTGTGCTCGGGCAGAAGAGATGTCCAATAGAGGAGCTCTGAGTCCCAGGGACCACTGCCTGCCCTTAAAAAAATGAAACGAAAACGTTTCATTTTTTTTGTTTTTTTAATGCATCCCATTTTCCTTTAAGGAAAATGGGCTGCATAAAAAAAAATGCTTTATTGAAAGCAGTCCCAGACATGGAGGTCTGCTAAGGCCCAGCAGGCTACTATCCCTGGGAGGGCCAGCCATTCCCAATGGGGTCGCAAATTGCGAGTGACTCATTAATATTCATGAGCCTCGCATTTTGGGACTCCTTTGGGAATCGCTAACAGTGTCTCTAACTCTGTTGTACAGTTGCTTTTGCGACTCACAAATTACGACTCGCAATTTTTCACAATTTGCGAGTCGCAAAAGTCAATGGTTGTACATCTGGCCCTTGGTGCTCTCGTAGACTGAGCAGGGTCATCTACAAACTATCTCCAGGAGGACAACACAAACAAACAAGTTTAGAGCACCACAAGTCGAACAGTGAGTAAGATATTTATCCTGGCCAGGAGTACCCTTTAGTATCCAGAGATCGTGCTCTCCCTTCTTCCAAGCCCAAGCCTACCTTTCCTGTCCTCATCCCATAGCCAGTGCACAAACAAATCTCCAACAACAGTCAAGGGCCCATATTGTGTCCCTTATATCTTTGGATATACGTATGTCTAAATACTTAGTGACCCTTTTTGTAGACGGTCTTTACCAATTAGGGGTCACTACTTTGAATTTTTCATTTTACCCGGATTCATAGTATAATCAAACACTGTTATATTTAAAGATCCCACTGCAGTAATTCAATTAAGATGCAGCCATGAATAAAGAGGTAGGAGGTTTATTATGCGCACAGGATACACTGCCTTGGTGATCGCTCTCCAGCCAGCAGATAACTGACTCCAAGAGAAATGCACCTATGTCATCACACAACATGACTCCAAAACACTGGAGATGGAATATTCTCTAGTAAAGGCATTATCTCATAGAAACTAAAAACCAATATACAACACCCACCAGATAAAGTAAGTTGCTCATCAGGTTTATTTAGTACAGTGTAGCAGACAAACAGTTACCCCAGCCTTCGTTCAACAGCTATCCTTTCCTTCACTCCCCTCGAATCCCATTGCATCGCATAATTCCCCCACCCAAGATTCCAACCCAAAGATTCACAGATATTAATACAAATGACACATGCCTACATCTTAATATTTGGTGTTTCAAAATGTGAATTGCCTTATATGGGCTCAAACAGTTGACTACAAAATGATTTACAAATCGTGGCATACAAAATTGACTATAAACCCAATGGAAGGTAGCTGTTCCGAAAGGAAGGGAAAACTCTAAAACCTAATATAGTTAGAAAGTGGTGTCTCCAAGAGAATGTAGTGGTTAAGTGAAAAATAGGAAAGGGGAATTCCACCTTTTAGATTTGTTGCCCTCACACACCCTTGCGAGTGTCGTGCTTCATCATCGGGCTGTGCTCCTCGTGGGGGTGGCGCTGCAGTCCCCCACAGGTCCCAAGATAGGGCGCTTTATCAGAGATCTTTTATAGGAGGTGCCGCAGTTGTGCATGCGGGTGTGGGGACACAGTGTAAAGTGAGTGAATGTGAAGCTAAAATTGTCTAACCGGAACCACTATAAGTTTATTCTAGTGACCGGAAGACAAATAAATATAAAAGGGCTGGAGCTAATCCTACCTAACAAATATCTAGGGGGATAAGTATGCTCCCACTGCTCTCAGTCTGTGAAGATCAAGTGTTGGTCAACATGTTCTGCGTGTGTATTGGGTCCCTAATGGATTCTCTGAGTGCTTCGTCAGAACCATGAAAAACATGGTGAAGTTGAAGAAAAACTGTAGTAATCCTATGGCAGTCAGGAAAAGACACCCTGTACTACCACCATACCTCTATTCAGGGTGAAAAAAGCGCTTTAGCGCTCAGAAACACGTATTATTCGTAATCTGGAAAACCCAACCTAGTGGAGACACAAAAAAAGAGAAGAGAGATACAAAATAAAATAGTACAAAACAACTGTTAAAAATCAGTATCCTAGTACATCCACGGATAGGTTAGTTTTGGTGACACCTCTCTACCAAAACAAGTTTACACAGCTACAATAATTTGGTTAGCCGTAGTGTGAAATGAGTTCTAATATCAATGGATTTTCAATCTGCATTTAACAGTCTGATGGAAAATAAAAAGTACAAAACCGTTGTTTACCCTTTCTTGCTGAATATTGTTAAATTGATAGTATTACACAGATCTGGAATTTTTGCTTTTACAGATTGAACTATCTTCAATTGAATACTGACTAACATATCCACCATAACCGTATGTAATTCATTGCAAAGATGCTAGGGGGCACTGGGTTTGCAAATGGTCAGCCTGTGAATAACTTAACTTATCCTTACCAAGGTTATCTCTCAAAAAATTTACACTGTTTATACTTGAGTGTTTTTCTCACTGGATACGTTTTCCACCCCTAACGTGGCCTCTATTGGGATATGGATTTGTGTAGTACTCCATGAATACTATTTTCAGGATTTTCCCAGTTTGTCTCGGTTTTCTCCAATCTTGTCAGTGTTTTTGTAATAATTATCTATTGCAATGTATTCTTTACATTATCTTTTACTTCATCACTTGAAAATATGGACACATTATCTGTATGTTTTTTCTACAATATTGTTCTTGTTTCATTTTCAGTGTCTGCTCTTTCCCTTTTCAGTTACTTTAATCTGACCTTCACCTTCACTGCCCCAGACCCATCCCACGCAGTGAATTAGACAGAAGAGGGCAACATCTAGATCCTCTATTCCTGCAGCTTCTGCACAGTTTTCATTTAGATTGTCCACTCACTCCACATGAACCTCCCCTTGTTTAGCTATCAATTTTAAATGTTCTGAAAATAGTGTCAGCCTACCTTAAGGTGACGTTATAGATAGGTGTTGGAATGAGGCATGAGCTAATGTTGAAAAAACATTGAACTATACCAGTTATAGTTTATGGTTCAAACTCTATTTATTAAAAAATTAAAGACAAAAATTAACACATACACCCACCTACAAATAATGGCCGGTGGAGAAGGGTTCTTAGGGAGGAATCAAGCAGGTAGGCATGAGGGAGACAATAGCCAGAGGCTCAAACGATGGGAGGAGGGTTGGTGGATGGCGAGATCCCACCACTTCATAGCTCATAGTAACGAATAGTGTGGTTGTTGCATGCCTCTGTTGTCTGTAGCATATGCTGTTGCCCATGTCAGCTGCACTCTATGTAAACCTACGATGAGAATTCAAACAGTTGAGGCCAGTCAGGTTAAGGGGTCTGTTGAGACATCAACCTCAGAACATGCATAACAGGGATACACAAGAGTTTTAGAAACTTCTGAGATAAGAATGCATTACAGGGGCTCGTCATTTTATGAAATAATTCCAGCTTATTCCTGAGTGCTGCTGAGATTTTCCCCATCCCAAGAAACCCCCATGCTACATAAAGCCAGGCTGGATGTCCTTGAGTGAGCTGTACCCCATTTGGCAGTGATAGTTTATCTAGCTGCACACAGGGCAAGCAAGTGTGATGGCCCTGCCCCTAACTGAGCATAGAAGACTTGTAATTTAGTTGTGGAGGCATGAGGAAATATGCAGGAAACTGGGACATTGATTGAAAATGTTGTTATGTCAGCAATTACGGCCTTCCAATATCACTTCAATTTGGGGGCTTGCCGCAGAAGTTGTGTCAGTGTGCTGGGTTATCCACAGTTACGCCAACAATCACCCATAATGGAAGTCTTTCACACTTTCATTCATGCTGGGGTATAGTATCAATAAAGTGTAGTCTTTAGTACAGCTTCTTTGCCCACAGGGCTAGCGGCTGCAGTACAGGCTTTATAGACAATGCCAAACCATTTATTATTTGGGAATGTGTGGCCAGGCTCCATCTCTTAAATCTTATGAGCTGGTGTCTTTCCTGTGAGGGCGATGCTATAAAAAAAAATTATAAGCATCAAAAAGAATTCTCTTTTCATATTCTTTAGTGAAAACCCATTTCTCTATGGAAGGAGTGGTTTGCTGGAGCGTGATTTTACAAAAATATGCATGACCTAATGCCTGATTTGGATGTATCACTACTGTTCTTCCTCTGTCACCCCTATCCCTCAAAGGACACATTATCAGACGTGTCAAAAAAGTCACCCGCCCTTTTGCAACCAGCATCCTGCTGTACCGAATGGTTGTTCCCTTTCAGAACTGGAGTAAACTCAGGGTTGCTAATTACAGAATAGAGAGGAGAGGGATAGATGGTAAGACATTAGACACGGACAACACAGACACCCTGTAACATGCCGCCATGATGTCTCTAACTGCAGGGGAGAAATACAACCCCCATGGTCTATGCTTCTTGTGTAACCAGGGGACCTTACAGATGTGGATGCCAGCAATGTATTGATCAATGCAATGAAGCAAAAGTGCTTCTCATTGGCTGCCCTGTTTTGCTCAGAACTGTGCAGCTAAGCAGTAGTTGATAAGCTGATAATTTATGGTTTGCCTAGGCCCCTTCACTCAATGGGGTATATACAATTCTTCTCCACCTATTTCTTCTTTCCCCACAATATGAACGATCCAAGAAGGCATTGGAGCTTCGGTAGGGTTTCGAGAGGGGGTGGCAGGGGAAGATTTGCATTATACACATGAGTCTGGTGACAAGGGTTATCTTAACTGTGGCTATTCTACCCGCCCAGAACAGACCCCTGTGCTGAGAGGACTGCAAGCCCATCAGTATTGTAAAATGGTCTGCATAGCTGAGCTTAGCTATCTTTCCCAAGTAAGAGCATATGTTAAGTTCTAGATAGATTACATTGTTGGGGGTCCAGGCTACATGGGAGAGGCTTTTCAAATGTGGAGAGATTGTGATGAGTGTAGTGAGATTGAGCACCGGAGATGTGTGAATATTGATCTTGAAGCTGAAGGCTCGGCTGAAGTGGTTGAGTCTCAGTAATAATAGCAGGGATGGAATCACACAGTTTGACAGGGACGTCAGGACGTGGGGAACGACCTTTACAACGCAACTTTTTCGACGAAGTACCATTACAACGCAACTTTTACCCCGCAGGTGCCATTACAACGCATTCCTTTACAACGCATGGCATTACAAGGTAGGTGCTTTTACAACACATGCCATTACAACGTAAGTATAGGTAAGGTTAGTATTTAATTTTTTTTATTTTTTATTTTTATAAATGAATTTATTTTAAAGAATTATAACATTTATAAATAATTTTAATTTGTTTTTAATTATAATTTATACATTAATTTTTTTAATTAATTTTAATTTTTTTTATTATATTTATTTTAGAATAGTAATTTTTACCCCTACACTATCCAACACTTACCCCACTATTACACCCCCCCGGAGTTAGAATAGTAATTTTTACCCCTACACTATCCAACACTTACCCTACTATTACACCCCCCTGGAGTTAGAATAGTAATTTTTACCCCTACACTATCCAACACTTACCCTACTATTACACCCCCCTGGAGTTAGAATAGTTATTTTTACCTCTACACTATCCAACACTTACCCTACTATTACACCCCCCTGGAGTTAGAATAGTAATTTTTACTCCTACACTATCCAACACTTACCCTACTATTACACCACCCCCGGAGTTAGAATAGTCATGTTTACCCCTACACTATCCAACACTTACCCTACTATTACACCCCCCCCCCCCGGAGTTAGAATAGTAATTTTTACCCCTACACTATCCAACACTTACCCTACTATTACACCCCCCGGGGTTAGAATAGTAATTTTTACCCCTACACTATCCAACACTTACCCTACTATTACACCCCCCTGGAGTTAGAATAGTAATTTTTACCCCTACACTATCCAACACTTACCCTACTATTACACCCCCCTGGAGTTAGAATAGTAATTTTTACCCCTACACTATCCAACACTTACCCTACTATTATACACTCAATGAGTTAAAATTAATAATTAAAAAATATCTTGAAAAAAGAAAAAATTAATTACAATTATTTATAGAATAATTGTTGTAATTTAATTAAAATTAAATTAATATTATAAAAAATAAATACTTACCTATACTTACGTTGTAATGGCATGCGTTGTAAAAGCACCTACGTTGTAATGCCATGCATTGTAATGGATTGCGTTGTAATGCCACCTGCGGGGTAAAAGTTGCGTTGTAATGGCATGTGTTGTTAATGCATGCGTTGTAACGTCATACATCCTCAGGACGTCATCTGTCTATAATGCTAATTCATGTTCTTGTCGTCCAATAGTTATTCCAGAGATGAAGGGATTCGTTCTAGGGTGAATAGAAACGAGGAGAGGGGACACCTCTGCCTGGTGCCGCCCACTGCCCTCTCAGAAGGGCCCCGAAATGATCCCATTCACCCACTCCAGGCTCTGAGATGAGTGTAACCACTTCATATCCAAATCTGGAACCTAGGGCCAGGGCTGCTTCTATCTAGGGTTGGCCACAAGAAAGACCAAGGAACCTGATCAATCACTTTCTCTGCGTCGAGAAAGATGAGTTTTCAAGTTGTTGTTATAACCTCTCTATGGTATGCACACGGGCTGATCCAGGTCCACCAGATCCTGTATATGTGGATGAATGCCTCTGGCCAAGATGCCAGTGAACAATTTAGCCTCATAGTTTAAAAGGGAGATGGGTCTATAGAATGCACCCTGCAAGGGATTGTTCCTAGGTCTCGGAATTACTGTGATGATAGCCTCACTCATGTTTTCTGTAAGTGTACCTGTGTCTCCAAGGAGTTATAGAGGTGTTATAGCAGTGGGGCCAGCAATGGGCAGAAGGTCTTATAGAAGGCTGGTGTGCATCAATCAGTGCCAGGCGCTTTATTGGGTTGTAGTTTGGCTATGTCCAAAATCTACTCCTCTAGTTGTATTTCAGTCTCAATACCGGTTGTATGTTGCCATAGAAGTGAATGCACGTCTTGGCAATACCTTCATTGGCCTGTACCTTTCCTTCTTGTGAGATGATAATCCCCACCACCCTATCTTTGCTTTGTTGGGCTCTCAGTTTTCTAGCTAACAAGCGCCCGGGTTTAGTAGAATTGTTTTATTTGGCGGAGGGCATATTCTGCTATATGCATGTCTAAAGCCTTGAGCTGCTTCCTGACTATAGTGACCTGCTGCCAAGTTTTATGTGAGCTGTCTGCTTATGAATGGCCTCTAAATCTTGAACTCTCTTCTCTAGTTCTGTCCTCTTCACCCTTCTGTCCCTATTGGGTCTTCCAGCTATGGTTATAAACTCTCCACAAACCACTGCTTAAAATGTGGGTTATGGAATGTTTGTGTTGTAAGTATCTCCTCCATGACTAATCGATTTTATATACTGAATTACATCACTGATGATATCACTGATTATATTTAAATAGCGACATAGCTGAACTTGCTAATGAGACCAACCAATGAGTCTGACAGTGTGCTATAGGCTTTGTGAATGAGGAGTAATTCAACAACTGAATTCAAGAGTTTGACTCTTCTATACTTATGTCTTAGGCCCAGATGTAGGTAAATTCAATTTTGTGAGTCCTTAATAGCGATTTTTACTGAATCGCTATTAAGGACTCGCAAAATTGAATATTGGTAGGAATCACAAAAATATTTGCGATTCCTTAATATTTCTTGATTGCAAATCGCAAATTGAGATTCACAATCAAGGAATACCATCCCATTCATTCCTATGGGCCAAGAGGCCCATAGGAATGAATAGGATTTCCGTCCGCAATTTGCGAGTAACCAAGAGGCACTCGCAAATTCTGGGCGCAATTTCAAGGGTGCAAGGGTTCCAAAAGAACACCCTGTTGCACCCCTGAAATGTGCATGTGTGCACATGTGGCGCACATACATGCCCTAAGAACATGAATGTGTGCCACATGGCACTTTTAAAAAAGCAAAAACGTGCTTTTTCAAAGGAAATCGCTAATTACCACCAACTTGAAGTTGATGGTAATTAGCGATCCTTAAGGCTAAAGTGCACTTTCTTTTGTGCTACTTAAATTGCATTTAAGAAATTGCAATTTGCGATTCCTTCAATGCAATCGCAAAATAAGGAATCACAATTTTAGAGATTCCTTATTTTGTGAGTAGGTTTAATCTTACCTACATTGCTCAAACCCAAATTGCGATCGCAAAGGCTGAAATTCTGCGAATTTTGGCATTTGAGGTCGCTATTTGGCTTCTACATCTGGCCCTAAGCTTTCAAAAGATGGAAAGAATTGGAGATTTCTGAAGTGATGCACTTTTGATGGATGTCATTGTCTTATTACCCAAAAGATGGGTGCAAGAGGGGTAGGTCATTTGCAGAGAGCTAGCCTCTGAACATTATTGAACAATAGACCAAATGGTCAACCATTGCTGGGAAGTACTGAAAGCTCAGCAATCAGGGTGTTGGGTGAGCAAGGCAAAGTGGGCCAAGGCCTGGTCACAAGGAGGCCCTGTGGCCAACTCCTGCTGTGCATGGCCAAACGCCACAAGCAGAGGGTTGTGCTCAGGGTCTTGCTATTGGCAATGGTCAATGTCCAACCCCTACTGCATTTTAAATGCAGTGTCTGTTGTGACTCCTGGCCTTTCAGACAACCTCAACTGTGTATGACCAAAGTCAGTGTTTAGTGGATATTGGCCACTTATTGGAGGGGTAGGCGCAGACTCTATGCTAAATCCTGTGCCAATCCTGTCCTACATATAGCTGAACATCGGGTTCGGTGGAGGTTTGATGTTTTAGTGCAGCCCCTTGCAAGAGGCTAGGTACTGAGTCCAAATCCTTATGTGGATTGGATGCAAGGTATGATCAGTGGCTATGACTCTTATTTAGTGAGTGATGTTGTCAATGATGCCATTGAACTTGTCATGAGTGATGTAATATGTGACCTCATAAAGTGTTTTTTTTTGTTGTTTTTGTGTTACCTCATGTCTTATTCCAACCCTTAACTATAAGGTCAGGTTATTAATTGTTTTTTTAGCAAATAGCTGTTTTGTTTTTTAAATCTAAGCAACTAACTCAACTATAAAGTCACTTTAACTTCAGTTTCTTCAGTGAACATACATATATATCTATATTTATATCTCTCTGTAGCTAACCTCCCCCCCTTTGCAGGCACCAATGTCACGCACAGCCTTTGGCTGTGCTCGGTAGGGGATCGATCTCAGGGCCTGGTCGTAGGAAATCCGGGAGGCTAGCACACCCCTGGGGCCACACAATTACTAAAACAGGAGGTGGGCCACACAGCCCTCCCTCCCGGGGCCAATTTCGGAACCTGTGGAACCCATCCTCTGGGGCCAAGCCAATTAGTGTAAGGGGAGGAGTGCCATGCATCCCTCTCCTCAGTCTGATTTTGGCCTTGGGGTTACATCCCCTGGTGCCCAGTCAATTAGAGGAAAGGGAGGGGGCCACAAGGCCGTGCATCCTGGGCCCATTTTGACCCCAGGGATACCATCTCCGGGCCCAAGTAACTTGTTGCTGGGCGGCCTGGCCCCACTCAGGGCACCCAGTGTGCACATTAGGGAAAAGCAGGGGAGCCTCAGTTCCCCCGTGGTCCCTGTTGGCTTGGTGAATCCAATGGGAGCTGGCATTGTTTCTGCATGCATGGAGCATCAAAAAATGTTGTTCCCTGCATGCCATGCAAGAGCAATTTTTTCATCTGTTTTCGCCCCTGCTTGTCAGCAGGCAGGAAGACAGATGAAAAGTCTGCTCCAGGCAGGAGGGTCAGTTTTCCTGCACCAGCAGCGGATTTACCGATTGCTCTTGCTTGGTGGGAGCTCTCAAAGCTACTACCAAGTGAAAGCAAACAACTATATCCCGTGGGTGGGCACCTCGGGATAATAGGAGCCAGCTCTGAGGGGTAGCAGACCCTAGGGTGATTGATGACCCCCTTGTTTTTGCAGGGCCTGCCCCGGGAAGGTGGTGGTCCCTGGGGCCGAAAATGGCCTTGAAAGGGGGCCTCAAGGCCCCCCTTCCCCTTTTCCCAAATCATACTGACCCCTGGGAGGTGGTGGTCTCCTGTGCCGTAATGGGGTTCTGTGCTGCTCTCCTCCCCTGTGATAGTTTGTCCTTGCCCAGGGAGGTGGTGGTCCCTGGGGCCGTAAACAACCTGGAGAGGGGGGCTCCACAATCATGGGTGGGTCAGCAATCGTGGAGCAGGAATCCATCCACTAGACTAGCGGCTAAGCGGCTAAGGTCCATCTTAACCTTGCCATGGACTCCTGGAACCCTGAATATGTTACATACTCTGCCATCAAAAACGCGATTAAAAAACAAGTGCGTGCGCAGTCACGGGAACTAGATCTAGAGTCGCTGAGGAGAAGAAAAGACTTGCATGAAACACTGTGTTTCCCGCACATCCTGCACACTCCTAAACAGCATCTTACGCAGGCAGTGGGCAGCGCAGCCCTCCATAAGATCTTGGCTTACAGATTACACCCATTGCCTCTCAAAGAATTATACCTGTGCGGCAAGGCCAGCCCAGGAGCACAGGAATGTAGGCCCTGCAGATATAAACGGGAGTCACTGGCCCATCTTCTTTTTTGCTGCCCGGCCTTGCGTTCACCCCGCAGCCTTTACCTTTGACCACTACTAAGACATTCAGGGTTATGCTCTGCAAAGGATGGGATATTTCATCTTTATACCCTGTCCACGGTAAAGCAAATGGCCGCCTTTGGGAAGTTTATCTTTCAAGCACGGACAATGCAGATGACTTCCACTGGTCGGACCATAGAGTCTTTTGCTGGCCCATGAATCTTTTCCCTGGCATTTCAGTACTCTCGGAGCAACTAGATAACTCGATCTGTTTGAAATTCTTTTGATTTTAACTTTTATAATGTTGTGACTTTTGTATCTTTGGTCTTATGTAATGGTTTTCAGTAACCAACAATAACATATCATTCATTCATTCATTCCATCCACTAGACCACAAGGAATGTAGTGTTCAGCATTTTGGGTGAACGACCCCTTAGGCAAGGGTCGCTCCCCTGGAGGTATATAATATCCATGTTTCGGCCCCCTTGGGGGTTGATCTGGCCTTTTTTGGGGTGATCTGCCCTCGGGGGCAAAACCCACTAGATGTCAGGAATTCTTTTATGATGATCACCACAGGGTAGGACCCCTTAGTCAAGAGTCACTCCCCTTTATTGGGGTAATATTTAGGCTGTTTCCTGCCCTCCCATGGGGGCAAATGGGCCATATGTGTATGCCCATCTGCCCCAGGGGGGTCAGAAAGTCACTAGACACCAAGGTTTTTCATATTTGTCTTTGAGTGAGCGGCCCCTTGGGCAATTCTCTCTCCCCATTATGTAGGCAATATTTGGGCCGCAATCTCCCCCTCCCGGAGGCAAATTGGCCCTATTTTGAGGCTCACAAGACAGCAAAGAAAGTTTCAGTGTGTGTGTGAACTGGAGTTTAGTTGGCTGTGTGTACTGCATCCTTGCTGGGGACAGTGATAGCAACTATTGAACATGTTCCATCTCAGACCCCTTGCCAATGCCATATGCTTCCAGCCCACCATCCTTTTTCTCAGCTGACTGTGGACCAAGTTCAGGATCGAATACTCACTACTCAGTCCGGCTCTCCTCTGGACCTTTGTCCACCAGCAACCCTTCAGTTGGCTTCTGCCACCATAGCGGACTACAATCTTCAATTAAATGTTTCAGCAAGGGTATTTTCCTACAAAATAGAAAGTAGCTTCCATTTTACCTTTGTTAAAAACACACACCTTAATTAATTGGTTGCAAGCATTTATCACCCCATCTTGCGTCTTCCTTTTCCAGCGAAGATCATGGAAAAAGCTATTAGCAAGGAACCCACACACTCTTGGAATACAATAGTTTCTGGCCCATTCTCAATTTGGTTTTCTTGTTCAGCACAGCACTGAGTCAGCTTTGTTAACTGCTTCAGAGGAACTGAGAGCAATTCTGGACAGCAGAAACCCTGCAGCATTGAGTTTACTAGATCTCTTGGCCACTTTCGACATTGTCAGTCACAAGGTTTTGATTGGCTGTGTTGAGTCATTGGGTATCAGCAGTACTGCATTAGCATTGCTGCTATCCTTTCTTTCAAAAAGAGTGCAATTTGAATTTATGTATGGCTTTATTTCTATCTCGTTCTCTCTTCACTGTGGGGTTCCACAGGGCTCATTGTGGAGCCCTACCCTTTTTAAGTTATATGTCACCCCCATAGGTACCTTAATAAAAAGATTGGTCTTTGGTTGTCGCTATGCGGATGATACCCAAATTGCTGTCTCTATATCTGGAAATCAGAAAGAATCGGCTGCTAGTTTTATCAGCTGTCTGAAACATGTTGATAAATGGATGCAAAATAATGGCCTAAAACTAAATTCTGACAAAACTGAAGTTTTGTTGTTAGACAACAATGTTTCCTTTTGGTCTCCAAACTGGTAGCCACCTGAGCTAGGAAATGTTCCTCTTCCAAAACAAAAGTGAAAAATCTGGGAGTTGTCTTTGACAACAATCTGTCATTTGACAAGCGGGTGAATGCAGTCACTTCCTCTGCTTTTATTACTTTAAAATCTTGAGAAAGATCTTGCCTTTTATTCTGATTGAGTTGAGGAAATTATTTGTACATCAATCTACGGAAACACTTACTGAATAAACTACAGATCTTGCAGAATGTTGCATGATGCGGGACCAGACTATTTTAGAAATAAATTCATCCAGTATAGTCCCCCTAGTCCATTGTGTTCCTCACTAGCCTTCAATCTTACCGTTCCCAAATTTAAATGGGTCCGAGGGGTGGACGAGCTTTATCCATGGAACAGCCAACTTAAAACTCCACTTAAAAGTATGTCCCTCCTTTGACCTCCTTCATAAATAATCTTAAAACCGGGCTTTTTAATTTGTAGATTCACATCTAGGTCTGCTCTCTTCTTTTCTTCATCCCTTTGTTGTTGGACTAGTGCCAAGACGCCCATGGGCGATCAAGAGCTTTAAAAAATGTATGTTCATTTCATTTCATTACTGCCGCTTGACTGACGGTGTGTGTAGACTGGCACTTAGCTGGTGGTGTGTGTGGACTGGCACTTGCCTTGTGGGGTGTGTGGACTGGTTCTTTGCCTGGTTCCTTGGCTGGTGGTGTGTGTGCATTGGCGTTTGGCAGGTGATGTGTGTGGCTAGTAGTGTGTGGACTAGCGCTTGGCTAGTGATGTGTGTAGAATAGTGCTTGGCTGATGATGTGTTTGGACTGGTGCTTGCCTGACAGTGTGCGTGGAATGGTGCTTGGCTGGCAGTGTGCGTGGACTGCCATTTTGTTGGTGGTGTGTATGGCTGGCAGTGTGTGGACTAGCTCTTGGCTGGCGGTGTGTGTGCAATGGCGTTTGGCTGATGGTGTGTTTGAACTGCGGATTTTGCTGGCTGTGTGTTTTGAGTGGCTTCTGACTAGTGATGTTTGTGGCCGGCTTTAAGATGGTGATGCAAAGACAAGATGAGGGGCAGAATGATGAAACTTTTTAACCACTGACACTCAGATCTGGGTTTAACCCAACGTTCTTTTGCCCAACATACCACCCCATTTAGGACCAAGCCATTTGCAAATCGGTCTTGACCCTGCTCCTCTTGGGAATAGTTCAGCCCGAACTGCCAGGCCACATCCTCCTTGGACCGGAAACAAGCCTCCTAGGATCGGTTTCAGGGTGTCATCCCTCATTATTCAGGTTAACTTGAATCCAGTGGTACAGCGAGCAAGGAACCAACGTCGGTGCATATCCTTGACCACTTAGGCTGGACATAGGGCAAAGACATTCCTCATCCCCCTGCTGCTTCTGTTCTCTCCCTCTGCTTACTGCCTCGAATCGAATCGCCGCTGATGAATGATAATGGGGCCAGCCTTGGCCCAGCTTTGTCTCCATCATCTGCCTGCCAGTCCTCTTTGCCGGCTCGCTGCGTCCCCAAGCTGGCTATCTACCTGGATATGCTCTGACTCGTCCCTGACTCCTGAGACTCGGGAGAACTTTTTCCGGATATGTGGGCGCAGGAGCCACGACCGGCAGATTGTCTTCACTGATGCCCCGCCTTTGTCTTTGGAACTACGTACCCCCCTTGACTTATTTTTTGCACTTTAATTCGCGAGCCCTGAGTCACTTACATGGACTTTATGACTTTTTATCTTTTGCCCTGCCTGCCATTTTGTTGCTGTTCTCCACCGATTCCTCTGGAACCAGACCGCCATCTTGTAGAACCTTTGTCCTTTACCCTTTTCACTCGTTCCCCCCTTAACGATCCTCAAATGTTTCTCCCTCTTTCTGATTTGCTTGTTCTCCATCCCCTCGTATCCCCGCACCCTCTCTCATAACACTACTTCTGCCCCCCTCTACCTTCTCTCCCCCTTTTGATTTTCCCACTTCCCCTGTTAATTTCCGTGCAACTGTCTTTTATTTTATTGTACCTTGACTGTACTCTTGTCGTTTCCAGGTAATCATTATGTAACTTATTTAAACTCGTAACTTGCAACTCGCTGTGGTGTAACCTAATGTAAAGTTCTCTGATACCTATGGGTCTAGCCAGCGCTATATAAAACTCATTAAATGAATAAATAAATAGCAAACACAACAAGATGATGAACGGAGTGCTGAAACTTTTCAACCACCCAGCCCCAGTCACAGATCTGGGTTTAATCCATTGTTCTTTTGCTCACCATGCCACCCCAGCTTGGACCCAGTCTAATGTAAATCAGTCTTGATGATGCTCCCCAAGGGAACAGTCCTGCCCGAACTTCCAAGTCTGGTCCTCCCTGGACTGGAAAAAAGCATCTTAGGACCGGTTTCAGGGTATCACCCCTCGTCAGCCAGGGTAGCTTGAATCCAGTGGCACACTGTGCAAGAGACCCACGTCTGGGCATAACCTTGGCTACTTAGGGTGGACAAGGGAAAAGGTGCTGGGGCCTCTGTTGCCAATGAGGTAGCCCAAGTCCTACTAAATCGTCGAGAGGAGCCCAGCACCCAATTCTAATACTTCTTCCTGCCTCTGCCAGCTACTGATTACGTTTTGGCTCCTGCCTGCCTCTGATGTATATAAACGCAGGAGCATTGTTGCATTATGGGTATTATAGGAACCTTCCTTGAGAGACCAGGAGGAATGCCTACCATCTGCTTGCCCTACTGATTTACTGTCTGAACACTTCTTAATGTATATACTGGATTTAACTCATCTGCCCATAGCCAGATCACACCGTCCTACTCACTGCGATCTCCCTGCTAGCTGGAGTTCCTGGACTAACCAGACTGCCAGCTGCCCCGGCCGTAAACATTTGGGCCAAGGAGCTCTTGGGCTCCTCCCCGCCCTCCTCTGGTGATGACCCGTATATGAATCCAGGAACATTCTGTACAGCGCCAAACTCACGATTGTGCCCTCCCATAATCTAAGAGCTGACCTACCCTATACAAAAACGACACCATTTTGATCCAAGCGCCAAACACAGTTCTCAACAAATTTGCTGACTTTTTCACCTTCCTTAAAAACATGAGCATGACTTCTATCCCTCTACACTCCCCTAGTGCCTGCTGTCACCATCTGACTCTTCTTATAGCTCCGTTCAATGAGCTCTAAGTACAAAGCTAAGGGCTTCCAGTTAATGTCCACCAAAGCTACAGCCACTCTCATTTGCACCTCCTCTTCTAAAGTTGAGACTGAGCCGACTCTACCCATGGTGTTCCCAATGCAATACGACACTCTGGGCAGCATCTCCCCTATAACTACTAGTGAATCTCCCCCAACTCCCCTCCATCATCTCACAATAAGACAACGCCGCAGCCTCCCTCGTCCAACCCTCTCTGCTCTCCATCACTCATAGTGACTAACATACTAGTCACTCACAGCACAGTGGACACCCGCCCCAATAACCCTACGTCCACCCTGCAGAGTGCTCCTAGCCCTTTGCACACCCCTCCTTTTAGAAACCTATACACAAGGTGGTCGAGCTCCACTACCAGGCTATCCGACCATGCCAGCAAAACAAGTCCTGACCCAGTGGTCTCCTTTCCGCAAGTTCAACCTTCACTTGTGGACCTTGAAACGTTGAACCTCATAGCAGCTAACATAGCTCAGAGCATTCATAACTCTGTTCTTGAACTGAAAAGCATCCTTAACCTTACAGAACAATATATCTCAAATATCAAGCTCTGCCGGAATTCAGTTCTTTCACAACTCACCAAGCCAGTCTTTCAACCCTTGACACTAGCCTTTAGACACTTTCGCCCTCACAAGCATCCCAACTACCTCTCAGAAGATGAAATTCAAGCCCGCCTTTTAACCTATAAGTCCTCTCTTGATGCCCCCAGTCCTCCAGACAAGAAAGATGAATACTTAATTCACATGGTTCCAATCAACTCTTATAGACCATCAACTCTCCTTCACGGAGAAGTAAACAGCAACAACTTAGCTCATGTACCCTTATCCTCCCTAACTCACAAGACAGGCACCGACCCTCCACTTTCTGGCCTCGTAATTAACTGCTGATCAGCAGCAAAGCATGCCTACGACATCACCGCTCTCATCCTGAGCCAAAAATATGATGTAGCAATCCTTACCGAATCGTGGCTCAATAAATCATCGTCACCTTACCTAGATTTATTGGTCCCTTCAAATTATACCATTAAAAGGCTTAAAAAAAGGAGGAGGCATTGCTTACATTTACCGCTCAGACCTCCTCGTCACTGAACTTCACGCTGACCCCACTGAGTCCTGCAAATATCTTGCACTCTCCATATGTAATGATGCAGCGCCCCTATAGAAAATCTGTCTCAACAACACTACCCTTCTCCATAATACTTACCATTATTTATAAATCTCTCACAACCCATAAACTACCGAGACAAATTTTGGGCAGCTGAATCATGTGACCTAATTAAACAGAACCTATTTAAAAACTATTTACACATTTATATACATCTGCAGTTTATCATCTCTTACCCTGGATTTTATGCAAATAACATTTTAATTAAGTCACTTAGGTAAATGGATCAACTGATGGTAACTAGACCATGAATAAACAAAACCAGCTTGTCGTTTCAAAATCTAATTTATTAATTTTATTCTTCAAAGAAAAAGCATCTTCTTTATTAAATCATTATTTATTAACAATTAAACAGCATTGAATGAGGAATAAACATATTAGACTGACATTTCAAAGAATTATCAATTAGCTGAATTAAGGCAAATAATCAGTTTTCCTAAACCCTAAGTTCTATTTTCCCTGTCTAAAACTCGCTCCATCTAAAAGTAATAGTCATTTAGCCTATTATCCTTACGTGCGCCAAATGTCCGTCAGCCCGTCATGCCCTTCTGGATTCGGAAAGCGAGCAGCCCTTCCCGTGTTAGGGCTAAGTTTTATACCTTTCTAACTAGCTAATCTCACCAAAAAGTATTCTTTTCTCAACCATCCAGAGTTCGGATTGGCTGACATATGTCAGTCCATATGAGGTCACCTCCTTTTCAATCCAAAGTTAAACTTTTCTAAAACACCATTGTCCTCTTTCTCACGAGACCATAAGCTTCCTCGGAAATGCAACAATATTTGTAACAGTCCATTGCTTCCTTGGCTTGGCAGGTCTGCCACATCCTGTCTGTCCTTGATTTTGTCACTTGCAGAGCTCATCTTGCACAACCAATTTTATGTATTTATTTCTCTGTGCTCAGCTCTTCACGACAGGATTCCAAACACTTATTTTCAAAACGCTAGGCCTCAAGCCTTAGGCCTCCCTCATGCAGAACTAGTATTCAAAGAAACACAAGACATCAATTAATTAGAGTATTGAAAACCCTTCTGTTACCCACACCCTTTACTAATTATTAACCCATTAATCAAAATGCTTTCTCTAGGGCCGCACCAAGAATCTGGAACTCACTGCCTTCTTTCATCAGAAGAATTCCCTCTCTGTCAATATTTAAAAAGGAAGCCAAAACCTTCCTAATGGGTAAGTTTCTCCCATAACTCATGCATTGCACACACCGCTCAGTGGCTTTGCTTATTTTTGTTGCCGCTAGAGTTTAGACTGACTGGCTACTATCGATCTTGTGCTGACCTTATACTCCCACAAATGTAATTGCTGGATTTCTCTGAATTATGATCTGAACATTGCGTACACCCTGTTATTCCCCAAATGTTTCACTTCCTTCTACGCCTACTTATGTTTTTTTTTCTTTGACTATTTCATACTTGTATACAACGTGTTATCCCTTTAAAGCACTCTGATACCCTAACAGGTCACATTCACGCTCTATAAAACACTAAATAAATGAACATAGCAAACAGAACAAGATGAGGGATGGAGTGCTGAAACTTTTCAACCACTCCCCCCCCCCCCCAGTCACAGATCTGGGGTTAATCCATTGTTCTTTTGCTCACCATGCAACCCCAGTTTGCACCCAGCCATATGCAAATCAGTCTTGACGCTGCTCGACATGGGAACAGTCCAGCCAGAACTGCCAGGCCAGGTTCTCCCTGGACCAGCAACTAGCATCCTGGAACCGGTATCAGAGTATCACACCTCATCAACCAGGCTAGCTTAAATCCACTGGCACAGCGAACAAGGGACCAATGTCTGGGCATACCTTTAGCTACTTAGAGCGAGTGTAGCAAACACAACAAGATGATGGCCAGAGTACTGAACATTTACAACCACTCACCCCCCAGTCAAAGATCTAGATTCAAGCAATCGTTCTTTTGCTCATCATGCCATCCCAGTTTGTACCAAGATATATGCAAATCCGTCTTGACCCTGCTCCCAATGGCAACAGTCCAGCCCGAAGTACCAGTTCAGATCCTCCCTGGACCGGAAACAGCATCCTTATCAGCTAGGCTAGCTTGAATCCAGTGGCACAGTGACAAAAGGACCCACATCTGGGAATACCCTTGGCCACTCAGGGCGAACATAGCAAATACAACAAAATGATGGATGGAATGCTGAAACTTTCCAACCACTCACCCCCAGTGACAGATCTGGGTTCTATCCATTGTTGTTTTGTTCACCATGCCACCCCAGTTTGGATCCAGCCATGTTATATTCCAGAGTTAGGCCCATGTAGTGAAGCAGCTTATTTCTTACATTGTTCTCACAAATATAATTTCCAGTGGTGTCCTTTTGCACACATTTGCAGACACAACATTGTTGGATTAGTTTCTCTGAAACTAAATTTGCTTTTACATCTATCTTCACACAACATTATCACAATGCCCTGAACATGTACAAGGTCTCGTTTTGCGCTACGGACAAATGTCATCACTATCTTCATCCATGGGGCGACAGGGCTATCTATGTATCCATGGCAAACACAAGGAGATGATGGACAGAGCGCTGAAACTTTTCATACACACACCCCCAGTCACAGGTCTGGGTTGAATCCATCATCGTTCTTTAGCTCACTTCACTGCACCAGTTCAGACTATATGAGAATCAGTCTTGACCCTCATGTGAACAGTCTAGCCCAAACTGCCAAGCCAGGTCTTCCCTGGACCAGAAACAAGCATCCTGGGACAGGTTTCTGGGTAACACTCCTCATCAGTCATGCTAGCTTGAATCAAGCAGCTTGTGCTGTTTGCGTGGAGGGAGGCTACAAGCGCGCCACACGGGGAGTGAATCAGACACACTTCCGGGGGCACATCATTGGAGGCTATCTTTGTGCGAGGTTACGGTCTAGTCTTTTGGGATAGGACCGTATTTCCACCCCCCCATATAAAGCTCAGATGACGTGGACGCGCAGTGGGCGCACCGATGGCGCGCCAAAGGCGCACCAAAGGGAAGCCCGTCTGCGCCTGTCTGCGCCACGACCGGGCCTAGGGCCGAGCACTCTGCCCCACTAGATCCAACTCAACAGCTCACGAAGGACTATATACTGTCACTCAATACTGGCCGAAAAACATGCACTCAGACCCTGAACATGGCAAATTGGGAGGGACCTCTGAGTTGCAACCAATGTAAGAAAATGTTTGGGGCCTGCAAACTGGCAGCGGAAGACAGTCAGTCGAAATGCCTACGTGGCGGGCTTATTAATGCAAGATCAATGAGCAAACATGCTCTGCATATCTTTGATCTTATAACGGAGGAGGACCTAGACTGCCTCTTTATAACTGAGACATGGTTGAAATCCGGGTGTAACCCGGATATTGCAAACGCTCTCCCCCCTGGTTACCTTATTTCAAGGGCAGATAGACCAGACCAGCGTGGAGGAGGCCTTGCAATAATCTATTGGGACACCCTGAAGTGTCTAACATACGACCTTCCGGACCTCAAAGGAGCAGAGAGTATGGGTTTTTCGATAAAGGTCCATGACTCGTTCACCTTTGCTGAAGCATTACTGTACCGACCACCAGGGCAGTATAAAGAGTTCTTGGAGAGTATTGGGGAAGTACTCAGTAACCTGGCTCTCAGGTCTGCTAATTTTACGCTTCTAGGAGACATTAACGTGCACCTGGACTCCCCCATAGACCGTGTGGCAACCTGTTTCAAGGACATAATGAGTGTCCTAGGCCTATCACCACACATAGGGCAGGCCACATCCTGGACTGTATCTGCTCAAACCTAGAAATACTTAATGTAAAAGGGCCCCTGATACAAACATGGACTGACCATAATTTCATCCCTTTTGAACTTCCAGTTAAAAACTGCCCAGTGGGCAAGAGTACAGTAAAGACGATAGGGCAGCCACAGGGGAAACTCTGCTGGAAGAGCATCATAGGATAGCCTGACTTTTTGAACAAAGCCCTAGAGAAGAGACCTTCCCTGACAGACGACCCGATCGGAGACAACCCGTCATTTAGGGATTGGATAATCGAACTTAGCATGGAGACAGGTCCCACTGCCCTCAGGAAAGCCCCTAGAAAGGAAGTACGGAAAAGAAGAAATCCGCGCCCTGGTTCTCTTTGACCCTAAAAGAAAAGCAAGGGGAAGTGAGGGCTCTAGAGTGAAGATGGCGCCTTACATATGTGAAAAATGATCAGAATACGTACAAAGCCGCACGACGACAGTATCACACCCTGATAAAAAACGCGAAAATCGACTATTACACGGAAGCCATAAACAATAATAACAACAAACAAAAAGAAATTTTAAAGATAGTAAACACTTTTATGAACCCCAAAACCATGCAGAAAGAAATTCCCCCTTCTCAAAGGCTCTGCAAAACTATAGCCGACTTCTTTGAAGAAAAAATCCAGACCCTTACCAAAGACTCCCCCCCCCCGATGTCACCAAATAAAAAAGGGGCTACTGGGATAGGGACAGTTTCTGCCAGCATAAATATATTTTCTCCGATTAATTTAGAGGAAACTCGGAAAACTATACTGGCCATTAAATCAGGCTCCACCTTTTACTCCTGCCCGCCCCTGGTCCTACAGTCTATGGTGAATATTGTCAACCCCACCATAAATAGCATAATAAATTCCTCACTTGACCAGGCCTCAATTCCTGCAGAATGGAAATTAGCAGCAGTAAAACCCCTGAAAAAAAGCAGCTACCGGCCCTACAACTCTTTCAAACCTACGACCCATCTCGCTGCTTCCAGCTCTCTGTAAATTGACTGAGAAGTTTGTAAACAAACAGTTAACAACGTTTCTGGAGGAAAATAACGCCTGGCACCCAAATCAGGCAGGTTTTAGGTCACAACATTCCACAGAGTCAGCCCTCCTTTTTACCACGGAAACACTGCGAGCCGCAGTGGACCAGGGAAAAAAGGCCGTCCTGGAACTATTGGACCTGTCCGCGGCTTTTGACACGGTCTCACATACCATCCTTGTAGACCGTCTAGCCGCGGCTGGTATAGCAGGAAATGCACTGGGCTGGATCAAAAACTTCCTGGTCAACAGGCGGCAAGTGATCACCTTAGGCCAGTTCAGCTCAGGGGAAAAACAGCTTACGTCAGGGGTACCGCAGGGCTCCTGTTCGAGCCCCACGCTTTTCAATGTATATATGGCCCCCCTGATTGCATTGATATCATCCTTTAAGATCAACACCATTTCGTATGCGGATGATACGCAGCTCATTCTGGTGCTGGATGATGGTACCACAGAGGCTGAAGAAAACCTTAAAAACTGCCTCAAAGTCACGTTTGAATGGATGAGCAATAACCATCTGAGGTGCAACTTAGGGAAAACTGAAATTTTGCCATATGGTCATAACAATCTCTTCAGTCCAAAACAATGGTGGCCAGAAGATGCCACTGTTCCCCCCAAATACTATTAAGGCAGTCAGAAACCTAGGGATCAAATTCGATGCTACCCTATCCTTCAAACAACAGGCCCTGGCCGTGGCTGGAACTTGTTTCAATATCATAAAGGGCCTGAGAAATTTTTTCGATCTAGTACCTCTCTCAGCTCGAAAAATGGTGGCGGTTGCACTTATAACATCACGCCTAGACTATTGTAACATCTTATATGCTGTGACCAATAGGGCGGTTGTTCACAAGCTGCAGATGGTCCAGCCTGCAGCTGCTAGATTGGTGTTGAGATGGCATAGGAGAACATCGGACACAGCGGCTATGGACGCCCTCCATTGGCTACCAATCCACAAGAGGGTACTGTTCAAAGTTCTACTGATCACGTTCAGGGCCTATCACTCAAGAGGGCCCAGTTACCTTCAGAGGATGTTTGAACGCTACAAACCCACTCGTAATCTGAGATCCTCAAACGCTAATCTGCTGACCATCCCCACTTTCAGGCTTAAAACTAGGGGTGGTAAGGCATTGGCGGTCCTGGGCTCAAAGGCCTGGAACAAACTTCCCCTTCCTTTTCGCCAAATCACTTCTGAATTGGTCTTCAGGAAGTCGTTAAGAACCTGGGTCTACACCCTATCGGACACTCCATGCAAAAGTCTAATCTAAAATGACAGATCCCCCCTGATGAGCAATTGATCCAGTGCTGTTCCCATTCTGCCTGGCTTTCTCGCAGCGCCAAGATGCTCCGTGGAGAGATAGCCGCGCTATATAAAAACCACCTTAAATTACATTACATTACATTACATGTAAGTCTCGCTCTACAGCTACTCGGTGCACTCCTACAAATCTGGTTGAGTTGAAGAAGTTCTGGGTTTAACTTTTGATGGGATTGATAAGGAGCTGTTGCTGCTTCATATTGATCTACTAGTCCCTTGATGGCAACTGCTATATTACCTGCAATCATGAGTCATGATCAGTACTTGCTTCTGCTTTGGATGCTGCATTTTATTGATAATGCCTCAGCATTGCGACTGAATCACCCTAATTGTGAGCATCTCTTGAAGTTTTGGCCTGTTCTTTATCATTTTGTAAATCGCTTTTCAGCAATCTATGGTCCAGGGAAAGAAACAGCTGTGGATGAGTGTTTGGTCCTGTTCATGGGCTGTGTGATTTTTAGTTAATACATTCCTAGCAAGAGGGCCCATTATGGATTTAAGATGTATATGTTGTCTGAGAGTAGTACTGGATATGTCTATAATTACAGAGTGTGCACTGGAAGAGATTACACTATTGCCCCCCTGGTTGCCCTCCACTTTTGGTGTCAGTGATAAAATTGTTTGGGATTTGGTAGAGGACTTTTTAACCAAGGGTACCACTCTTACAGAGATTCTTTCTACACTGCTATGCAATTGTTCAAGGAATTGTTCAAAGGGGACACTAAGAGGTGTGTGGAAGGAGAGTTACATATATTGCCCCGAGTGTCCTTCTTAGCCTGGGCTATGTGTGCCAACATATTTTCAATTGTACAACATTCAGCAGAATTTTTGGGAGCAACAGTGACTGTGAAAGTGAACTGACTGGTCTGTATCGTTTTATATTTTTTTAGTTCAGTTTCACAGTTGGCAGTACTTTGATGTATTTAGTTAGACCTGGTGTGTTTGAAGCCACAGTTGTTTTTTAATCTCCTTCAAATTGTTTTTTTTTTTTGTTAAACAAAATGTGGTGACGGTGTTTCTGGACTGGCGCTTGGCTGGCAGTGTGCGTGGACTGGTTCTTGGATGACGGTGTGTGTGGACTGATGCTTAACTGGTGGTGTACACGCACAGAGGCTTAGCTAGTGGGGGCATGGACTGGCGCTTGGCTGGCAGTGTGCATGGATGGTGCTTGGCTGGCGCAGGTGTGGACTGACGCTTGAGTGGTGATGTGCATGGACTGGCGCTTGGCTGGCAGTGCACGTGGACTGGCGCTTGGCTGGTGGTGTGCATGGAGTTGTGCTGGCAGTTTGCATTGACTAGCACTTGGCTGTCATTGTGCATACACTGTCGCTTGGCTGATGGTGTGTGAGTTGGCATTCAACTGGCAGCTTTGCATGTAGTGACATACTGCTGGTCACTACACACACATTGCCAGCGAAAGACCAGTTCACACAGTTAATCAGTCACCAGCCGGTGTGATTGTTGCGTCAGTCATGTCGGCGTATGAAAGTGATGGGCCCTTGTATGGCGCTGTCTGATGTTTAGTTTTCGAAAATGTACAGGTTATGTAGGTTTCCTTAGGACCAAAATCTAGAGCTACCCTCATTAGAAAAAATAATGTTGGCTTTTAGTGGAAAAATGTGCTACATCCATGTTGGGCTTTTGCCTGTTCTTGTTGTGGACTCTAGGTCTACCCACACAAGTAAGTAACCATTTTTATTGGGAGACAATGGTGAATACCAGGTGGAAGTCAATTTGTGGCTCCACGGAGATTTCAGAACTTTCTGTCACAGAAATGTGAGGAAAATGTGTGTTTTTTAAAGTCAAAGTTTGAGGTTTGCGGGGGCGTGGCCTGACGATCCAGTATGGCGGTCGCACATTAGGTGAGCTCTGCTGAGCCGTGTACAATATCCTTTATTTCGCCTGCTTCGTCAGTGATATTCCCGCTCAAGACTCCCCACAGTAGCTGAGGATCCTGTGGGGACATTATCGACCTGAAAACTGGCTGAGATCGCGGTATCCTGAGGTGACGGCCGCGATGCACGGCCCTGGAGGCCTGGTGACCACAACTGAGGTGGAGACAGCTGGGCGGCGGCCGGATCGGTGCACGAAGGGAGAGACGTGCGGAAAGTGCTCCGAGCGGGTAGCGACTGGTGAAACCTCGACCCAGCCCCTGGAGATTGATGTGGAACCGGGGCTGTGGCAACCACTGTGTCTGTGGGCTCTAGCGTAATCGGAGGCGGCCTGGTGAGTTCTTTGGTTCTCTTCCCCCCCTGCATTTCCACGCTCGATCTCGGCGGCCGGATCGGGCCATGTGTGGTGACTGGACAGCACTGTTGAGGACCAAAGGGAGAAACAACGCCTTCTGGGGTCCAGATTGTCTCTGGTGGAGTCCTTGATACTGCGCGATGCGCAGTCTGGATATTGTTACGCGGCTGGTGCATTGTTATCCATCGCCTGCTGTGGTGTGTGTTTTGGCCGTGAGGAGACCAGTAGCGGGTCATTTGGGCCATACAGGCCGTCGGGTCCGTGTGGCAGACAGCCAGGGTGTACCATCATTAGGGGCGTCATTTCACCCCAATCCAAAGGCACTGCGTTACTGCTATTGTGCAACTTTCATCTTTAAACCACGTTTCTCATTTGTTTAATCATTTACTCATTTACTTTAGCAATCTTGTCACTTTTATCCAATTTGATCCACTCGCACGAAATAATGCAATTTTTCCAAGTTTCTCATGTTATAGATGTGCCCATTCAGGCCTCTTTGCAATAACACGTACAGACGCACTTGTTCATCCAGAAGCAGCGTTTATTAAGAACCCAATGCATTTCGGGCTACTGGAGCCCTTCGTCAGGGGTCACTACAAGTAATAATAAAAACAAGCATTTATTGTTTAACCATCGTGTGTGTACAGTGATATGTATAAATATGTTTCTCTAAATTTCGGTTAACTCGGCCACAAACTCAATACCCCCATGATATTAATCATTTCATGCCATATGACGTTAAATCGAACTCCCCACATTTTTTAATGAAACGAGCCTCTAACAACTTCAATTTGCTCCCTACTAACCTAATTGAAACGTCCGCTTTACACTACTGGTAACTCCCCTTTAAATATGGCTTCAAACTAAACACCTCTCTTTACCATCTTACTGCCAAAGCGGGTGACTGATAAACGGTATTATTCTCACAAACTTTACTCCAATAGCAATCACCTTACTGAAGCGCACTACTTAACCCCACACTTCCACCTTTTTTACACATTCCTAGTTTCCACCATTCGCTACGCGTCTCGTACCCACCGTCTTCATTCTAACTAACTCCCTCACTCTCCCAGTTGTTAAATGTCCCGACCTTTATTTCTGTTACGCAGTAAGTTAGCTTTAAAATTCATATACCTTCCCCAGCACTGTGATTCCTCCCTTATAGCTCCCTTCCACATTAGCAGAGCTCCATAACACGTACCCGCCACATGCGATCTTTCCTCATCTATGTTTACCAGAAAGTGTTCCTCGTTACTTTCTACCTACTGATTGAAACCCTCCAATGGTGTTCTAATCCCTCCCATGTGTAATTAGTTTCACCACCTGATTTTAACCCTTGATTCAAACACCCCGCCCGTTTCTCTTGGCAATACAAAACCCACAATGCAACATTTTAACTGTCATTACATATGTATGTGGATGCTCTGCAAAAATAGTTGTGATCCTTTCATGGAATAAACTACTAAAACATTTTAAAATTACACTGTACACCAATGCTCATCGCTCCACGGAGCCAATACTGTTCTTGTGTGAATAATTTAGAGAAACATATTTATACATATCACTGTGCACACACGATGGTTAAACAATAAATGCTTGTTTTTATTATTACTTGTAGTGACCCCTGACGAAGGGCTCCAGTAGCCCGAAATGCATTGGGTTCTTAATAAACGCTGCTTCTGGATGAACAAGTGCGTCTGTACGTGTTATTGCAAAGAGGCCTGGATGGGCACATCTATAACATGAGAAACTTGAAAAAATTGCATTATTCCGTGCGAGTGGATCAAATTGGATAAAAGTGACAAGATTGCTAAAGTAAATGAGTAAATGATTAAACAAATGAGAAACGTGGTTTAAAGATGAAAGTTGCACTATAGCAGTAACGCAGTGCCTTTGGATTGGGGTGAAATGACGCCCCTAATGATGGTATTCTATTTTCAAGTGCCTCCTGGGCAAGGTGCTTTTCCAAGGAGCACGCATCACAATAATCATTGGATGAACATTGGATTACAATTCAAATAGGTGTGCATTCCCTATTTCTAATACGTAGACAGCCAGGGTGGCCATTGTGTGCTCTCCGGGGCCCTGCCCTGCATGGCCCTTGCCTCCAGGAGCCTGAGGAATTTTGGTGGTGTGAACCAATAGAGCTAGCCTCTGGGCCACAGGAGGTGAATGTTGTGCACTGTACACAGCTCCAGCGCCCAGTGGAGGACCCCAGATATACGTGTACTTCATCCTTAACAGAGGCAGGCTGTGGAGACGAGGTGTGGAGGACGCCCAAGTGTATCCCTGTGCTAGGGTGTGTTAAGGGTGGTAGGGGTACTACCATGGACGACTGGAGGAAGGGGGGACACCCGTTAGGGGGTGGGAGACACTACTGTCTGCGGAAGAGGCCGGGTTAGTGTTCGGTGCGGCCTTTGGGCAGGAGATCTCCGCCCGTGTTCTGCCTCCTCAGAAGACTTCATACTAGGTCCAGCCTTTAATTGGTGGGACTGCATGAGGGAAGGCCTGCATGCACTAGACTTTATGGGTAGACAACGGGTCTGGGGCCTCCCCGCCATAATGATGAAAGATAAGCCGACTGGAGGCTCGGCTAAACAGAGCTCGCTGGATCGTTACCGGACCAGGGGCCTCTGCAATTGAACAGGGTGGTGCACAGGGCGGCGGCCCGGACAATGCAGCACTTACGACGGCGATCACGCAGTCCAGAACGACTTTAGAAGCTAATATTGGAGAGGTGGGATCACTGCTCTACAGGCCAACTGCTTGCACGGTAGCTGATAGTTGTCCTGTGCATCATAGTCTGGGGGTATTTTTGCCATTCATTTGCACAGCGTGATTTTATTTCTGTTTTTGGATTGCACTATGTCACAGCTATGCAGAGCCACTACGCACACACCAGCTGTCTAACCTCCCATTGCCTAACGTCATACTTAATGATCTTTATCACACGTACCACAGTTTGGGGTGTTCAAGCTATATATTTATCCTGCATTGTTGTCCTGTAGAGTCACTGCCTGTATACAGGCTCCTCGGTGGCCCTTACACCAAGGCTATAGAACCTATTGATGGTGGCCCCATTAGGTAGGTTGTGCACTCCTGTTGGGGATCTCCGGGTGGTGAATTGGAGTGTCAGAGGAGCACTAGACAAAGTGAAGAGGGGGGCCATACTTCAATAGGCTAAACACTATCGGGTAGATGTCCTGATGCTGCAGGAGACGCACCTTATGGGAAGAAAGTCCCTATGTCTTCTTAGATATGGTTATATTCAAGCAACCCACTCAGGGTTTACAAGGGGATACCATGGGGTTGCAATTCTCATCCATCGGAGGGTTCCATATAAAAATTCCAAGATGTGGGCGGACACCCAAGGGAGGTACCTTTTCATTAGGGGCACCATAAATGAGGAGCAGGTGTTACTGGACAGTATTTATGCCCCTTGCCGATGTCATGGGTACTGGTTGAGTGCCTCACGACTCTGTGGGCAGATATACCTGATGGGTTGGCAGTCATAGGAGGAGACTGGAATGATGTAATGGACATGGCCAGGGATAGATGGCGACCGGGAACAACCTTTTGCTTGCCAAACCACCAAACTACACTCCCTGGTGTCAGGACTGGGCTGGGTGGACCCCTGTCGACGGTTGCATGGGGAAGAACAGGGGTACACATATATGGTACAACTGGGTCCTGCAAAACAGTCCTTTAGATGGTGTCTCTCCCCATGGAATCTGCAAGACGATAAGTATAGAGAACATATCGGGCAGGCGATTAAGCAATACTTAGACCTTCATGTAGGGTCGGTACCGGCAGCCGAACCCCTTTGGGAGGCAATAAAACCAACTATACGAGGAATAGATATCTCATATTGCTCAGCGGCACGTCGAATCAGGAAGGAGTCGCTCCTGAAGTCGGAGGCTCAAGTTATGGAACTTGAGCGGGATAGCAGGAAGGAGGGGGGAAGTCTGGTACGCTGCCAGTTACTTGTGGCGAGACAGACCAACACTGATCTGTTGATGGACGAGGCCCGCTTGGTGTGGCTAGCATCCTGAAGTCGGATCTACCAGTGGGGGGGATAAATCTAGCAAGCTACTCCATCAATTGTGCCAGGGGGCCTTGTGCCCCCAAGTTCTTCCTGGTATACCAGGTCCTGATGGAAAGCTTATTGGGGACCCCTCTTTGACCGCGGAGATTTTTGCAAAAACTATTTAGCGGAATTATACAATCCTAAGGAATTCCTGCCGGAAGATATGGTTCATCGCTTTCTAGAGGACTTACCACCCTGGGCCCTCTCCAATGCGGCTCGCGCAGAGCTGGATCATCCGCTCATCGAGGAGGAACTGAGTATTGTTCTGGGAGATTTGAACTCTGGAAAAGCCCCAGGCCCTAATGGATATCCTTGTGAGTTTTTGAAGAAATATTTCTCGAATTTGGGGCCTCATTTCCTTAGGGTGGTAAATGAAGCGAGGGATCGGGGTAGCCTCCCACAAGAATGGAGACATGCCAAGTTTGTCGTATTTCATAAGCTGGGCCAACCCCCAGATCAACATGCCTCGTAGCGCCCCATTTCTTTATTAAATGTAGAGGCGAACATTTTAAGTTAAAGTACTGGCTAACCGCCTCCAATCACATATCACCGCAGTGATCCATCCCGTCCAGGACGGTTTTATGCCCCAGAGAGCCACACGCCACAATATTCGCCGAGCACACATTGCCATAGATACCATCCGGGGCTTGGGTGCACAAGCCGCGCTCTTACTGGCATACATGGAGAGGGCCTTTGACTCCCATACTTGGGTATATCTATTTGCCCTTCTAAGTCGCCTAAATATGGGTCCACGCTTTCTGTCCTACCTAAAACTGCTATATACAGACCTTACAGCATCGGTAAGGATTGCGGGGTCCACCTCATATACATTCTCTATTGGAAGGGGCACTCGTCAGGGTTGTCCCTTATCGCCATATCTTTTTGCTTTTGCAATGGAGCCTCTGGCTTCGTGGGTGTGGATGGATGCACAAGTGGCTGGCTTTGAATGGGCACAGGGGCTCTCAGACCGCATCGCATTATATGGCGATGATGTCCTAGTATTTTTAACAGATGTCAATAAAACGGGTCCACGGTTGCTTCGTATCATGCAAGTATCCGGGGAGCCGTCCGGTGTGTTTATGAATCCCTGCAAACCTACTCTGTGGGTATTAAGAGAACAAATGGAATTTTGGTCTTGGGCATCGGCGGTACAGGTTACGACGGTGGGATTGAAATATCTGGGAGTCTTCTTGTCAGATTCTTCAAGTGTGTCCTGGGACAGGAACCTTGCTCCGATATCGGGGTGAGTGTGTGAAGACTAGAGTTGAAGACATGGTCACATATGCCCCTCTCCATTTATGGTCGGTCAGCCATCTTTAAGATTGTGTCTCTGCCGCGTCTGCTTTATCGACTGCAGAATCACCCATACCCCATTTCACCTCAGTGGTTTCGCCAGGTCAACGAGGCTCTGGGTCAGTTTTTATGGGTGGGAGGAGCGTCCAGAATGGTGTTGCGGACCTGCGTTCAATCGACATATTGTGGGGGTTGGCCACATCAGATGTTCAATCATACTATATGGCCTCACACCTGTTAGTATTGAATGAATGGTGGTTTGGGGATAGGTCGGATCCTGCATACGCACTTGAAAGAAGATGCATGGGAGAATCCACTCTGCATACTATCTTGTATTCAGCTCCCCTGTGTAATTCTCTACCGTCGGCCACAGGAGTAGTATTCCAGGTTTGGGAACAGGCTCTCTGTAAGATGGGGTGGTTGGGCAGATTGACGGGGGAAAGCCAATGTGGTTTAATGGGCGATTGCCACAACTAGCTGCTTTTTTGGGATTTCGAGCCTGGGACAATATAGTAGTCCCCGTCCTGGGGGATGTGATGTGTGGTACGATCCTCAAGTCTTTTTAGGACCTACAGCAGGAATATCAAATGCCAAAGACCCAATTCTATAAATATCTCCAATTTAGACATAACATCTCCCCCAGTTTTGCGGGACTGGAGGCCCCTTCTGAATTCAGTCCCATTGAAGCCAAAGTGTTCATGGGAGACTTAAAGGGCCATAAAATCTCCAGAATGTATCAATCCTTAGTGACAAATAGTCCCACCACTTTAGACAAACTTAGAGAGGCGTGGGAAAGGGATCTAGGAGCACTGGATGGAGATGATTGGACGGATGCACTGGCCTCCCTGCGGGATGCAGCGATTGCGATGTGAATTCATCTAATTCAATTTAAATACCTACATCGGGTCTACTATACAAGGGTAAGGCTGAGGAGGGCTGGCCTAGTGTCATCCCCAATATGGCTATAATGTGGCTGTGAGGAGGGAACCCTCATCCACACGATTTGGCACTGCACATCACTCACAAAATTCTGGTGAGGGGTATAAGCCTGCCTTGCAGAGGTGCTGGGGTGGGAGCTCCCTTCTTCGCCTAAATTGGTACTGTTACATATAATGGAGGTTGTTGGGGGAAATATTTATGAACGACATTTATTGTTATTTGGGTTCACATTGGCTAAAAAAGATATTGCACGGGAATGGAAAACGGAGGCCCCACCCTCTTTGTCAGCATGGAAAAATGAACTAGATTTATGTATGGGATTGGAGATTCCAATATTTAAGGCTAGGGGCTGCCTGCAAAAACATCCCAAGCTCTGGAGGCGGTGGGCGGACTATCGAGGTCTCTACCTCAAACCAATTCCCTCTGTGGATGCCTCGATCCTGTGATGATCATTCAGGATTGTGGAGTGATAGACGGACGACTCAGTGATACTTTTCATTTGGGGAGGTGGCTGTTAACGTGGTATTTAAGATGTAGTGTTGCAATAGTGCAACGGGGGTGTTTTATAGTTTATGTTTTATTGTTTCTTTCTGAAAATTTCTATTCTAAATGTCAATGCAATTATCCTGTAGCTTTTACTGAGGCACAAGGCTTCTTGGTTACAGAGCCTTGCATTGTATTTGACGCTTGACACAATAAAAGCTGTTTCTAAAAAAAGGTTTGAGGTTTGCAAGGGATTCTGCATGATAAAAACTGTTGATAGCCACACAACTCTTCCACTCCCTGGATATCTCTAGTTGTCTAGTTTTTTAAAATGTATAGGATGGCTAGGTTTCTCTAGGTGCCGGCTGAGCTAGGGTCCAAAATCTAGAGCTAGCCAAATTGGAAAAAAGTCTCAATTTTCAGTAGAAAAAATTTGATACTAACATGTTATGTTATGAGCACTAGGTCTACCCACAAAAATGAGGTACTATTTTTATAGGGATACTTGGGGAGATGCCAGGTGGAAGGAAATGTGTTGTTCCCCGCAGATTCCTGAACTTCCCATCACAGAAATGTGAGGTAAATGTGTTTTTTGTCAAAGTTTGAGGTTTTCAAGAAGTTCTTGGTACTAAAATGTGGTGAGAGCCACAAAAATCAGTCATTCCCAGATAGCCATACAGTATGGCTAGGTTTCTCTGGGTGCCGGATTAGCTAGGATCCAAACTCTAGAGCTACCCACATTGGAACAAAGGGTCCGTTTTTGGTGGAAAAATGTGCTGCGTCTATGTTGCGTTTCTGGCCGTTTCCTTTTGCGGGCACTAGACCTACCCACGTAAATGAAGAATGATTTTTAATGGGAGACCCAGGGAAACACACAATTATAGAACAAGTGTTATTACAAAATTTCTTTCTCTGCATGTGTACCTTCCAAATCTAAGACACTGTATAAAAGAGGTCATTTTGAGAAATACCCTCTAATTCCAATTGTGGTATGATACCTACAAATTCCAAGATGTGCAAATAACCACTCTTTCTAAACTCCATACCTTATGCTCATTACAAAAATACATAGGTTTCCTTGATACCTATTGTTCACTTTGTATATTTTGCCAAATTAATCGCTGTATACCCGGTACACAATGATAAAGCATTGCAACGTGCATCTTAGTTATTGGTTCTGAGTTACAAATGAAAACATAGACTCAATTTATTTTGTTTCAACTGTTTCTTTTTATAGGAAAACCTTGAAGGATCTACACAAATGACCCCTTTCCGGATTCAGAATTTTGTCAACCTTTCAGAAATGTATAGCTTTCTGGGATCCACCATTGACTTTACACCCAACTCTAAATCAGGGAGGTTGAAAGCACAAAAATTTGGAAAAATGGGCTCTGTCCCAGTAAAATGTCAAAACTGTGTTGAAAAATGTGTTTTTCCGATTCAAGTCGGCCTGTTCCTGAAAGCTGGGAAGATGATGCGTTTTGCACCTTAAACCCTTCATTGATGCCATTTGCAGGAAACAAACTGACGGTTTCTTCTGCAGCACTTTTTCCTAATTTTCTCAAAAAACCCAAAGTTTATCTGTATTTTGACTAATTTCTCTGTGCTTTCCAGGGGAATTCACAATCCCTGGATATTTAGAATCCACAGGATGTTGAGAAAAAAAGGATGTCGTTTTGACATGGATACCTTAAATGGACAACAATGTATGGAGAACTAAACATGAGCTGCCCCGAATAGCCCCAAAAAACGTAGCACAGGGGAGAAGAAGGCCTAGCAGATATGGGGTTAGTAATCAAATTAGCCCCAGGAACTTGGCCCACCTTGGGACACATGTATAAACAAGCGTGGGAGACCGCACTTGTTTTTTTATTTTTTATTCAGACATCCGCAGATCCTCTGAGCTTTTTCCTGGAAATTTGTTTAAAAAATGCCTTTTAACCTTGGACGCCACCACCAGGTCTTGGGGGGAGGGGGAAGGTAAATATTGTAGCTATGCAGAAGTCCCTCTCTTGAACTATTTGTAGCCTCTTTAATAAATACAAAAAAAAATTCACAACATGTTTTTATTGTTGACATCCAATATAGTACAAGGGCCCCATATGGCACCCGATGCAAATATACATGATAGCAAATATATGTATCAACATTTCCAGTAATAATACAGGATGAATTCCACAGAAGATACCATGCAAGAAAACCTATAAATAAAAGAAATAAGACAAAGAAGAAACAACTTACTGTGCCAACTGTGCCACTTTGTGTCTCCTTGACAAGTATATTAACTCTAAATGAAGAGAGAGATTCTGCCATTGATAATCAAAGCAACTACATACTCTACAGATACGTCAACTAAACAATATCATTCTATGGGCTTGCCACCATCAGGTAGCGGGGGAGGTTCCATATATATAGTCCCCTATAGTCAGTCCACCGCTTCAACATTTTGTAGTGCTTGTGGGGGCATCCCTTGGCCTTGAAAACCGGAAGTTCGAGGCCCAGTCACCAATCTAGACCCTTCTTCTACACCCCAAGCAAAAGCGCAAATTCATTCTTCCAGGCCCGGGTGATATCTCTCTTGGCCAGTGTTAGACCGAGAAAGAGGAGATGACGCTTATATCTATTCCCCTCTATGTCCTCTGTAATATGTAGCTTAGCCAGTCATGGTGAAGAAGTAAGAACCCATCCCAGAACCTCAGACAGGCATGTGAACACCCCCTTCCAGATTTTTGATAGTGCTGGGAATGCCCATACGGTGTGTGAATATGTGCCCTCCATAGATCTGCAGCGCAGCCACTGAAGGGATGCGATAAGTCGGCCACGCCTTAGCCTGTGTCTGTTGTAGTAGGCTCTGTGTAGGTATTTAAACTGGATGAGTTGCAAGCGAGCCGCAATTGCTGCACTGCGTGGGGACTCCAATGCCTCCATCCAGTCATCTTTATCTATGGGACCTAGATCTTGCTGCCATGTCTCCCTAGTTTTAAGGAGTGTGGTGGGGGTGTTATTGATAAGTATGCAGTATATGTTGGTGATTTTATGATCCCCTAAACCTCCCATGAAAACCTTCACCTCAATTGGGTTGAATTCAGGAATTTCTGTTAAGTGAGATATATATGGAGTAAAGGCATGTCAGAACTGAAAATAATGGTAAAACTGTGAGCGGGGTATATCATTGTCTGCTTGGCTTTCCAGAAAGGACTTGAGCGTACATCCATGTATGACTGCCCCCACCGTATCTATCCCAATGGTCTCCCGGCCCCGGACGCCGTAATAACTGTGGCAGTTGTCCATTGTACTACTGTGGAGTTTCTCTAGTGAGTCTTCCCCACCAACCCATCTGATGGAGCGCCGCCTTCCAGATCTGAAAGATCGTGGCTGTGGCAGGTGGTAGCTCACGACGCAGTGCTACTGAATATAGAGCATTGTCTCCCAGCAGCCCGCGCTCCACCGAATATGCCTGGTCCCGACGATCGCCATACCACCAGTCGTTGAGAACCAGTAAATGGGAGGCCATATAATATGCCTGAACATCTGGGGTGGCTACTCCACCGGAGTAGGTAGACTGGAAACAAGTCCGTAGAGCCACCCACAACATGCTGTCCGCCACATGAACCGGGAGAGTATTGCATTAAATTGGTGAAACCATGTAGGTTTTATCGGGTAGGGATGATTCTGTAGCTAATAAAGGAGCTGAGGAAGAGAAATCATTTTAAAAATAGCGGACCTACCGAAAAGAGACAGAGGTAGGTGGAACCACACACATGTCTGGTCACTCACCTGTGTCCATAGGGGGGCAAGGTTTTTAGTCCATGCCTGGGTCTGAGATGAAGAGAGATGGACACCCAAATATTTAAAGCCGTCTGAGGCTATAACCACTTCTTGTGACCAGTCGCCCAGCTGATCTCCACCCCGCAGTGGCCACAGAAAAGATTTCCCCAGGTTCATATATAGGCCAAGATCTCACCAAAGATCTGCATAATGTGGAGAAGAAGCGGGCCGGTCCGGTCGAGATCAGTGAGGAAGAACAGTATATCGTCCCCATATAGTGCTATGTGGTCGGAGATACCTGGCGCCCATTCAAAACAGCGCAATTGCGCGTCTTCCATACCCAAGCCGCTAGCGGCTCCATAGCTAGAGCAAAGAGATAGGGGAGGAGCGGGCAGCCCTGGCGTGCTCCCCGACCAACAACACAGTGGTTGGAAATTGAATCAGCCACATGGACTGAGGCAGTTATATCTGTGTATAGTAGGCGAATAAGGCTAAGCAACTGGGGGCCGATGTTAAGGCGAGCCAGCAAAGTAAAGAGGTATGTCCAACTAAGGGAATCAAAGGCCTTTTTCACGTCTGCCAGTAGGAGCACAGCAGGAGTGCCAAGTTTATCTATTGCAGCGATAGCAATGTTGGCACGTCGAATATTGTGTCGTGTGGCGAGATTTGGCATAAATCTGGATGGACCAACTCCATGATATATAGGACGAGATGATTGACTATCACTTTGGCCAGAAGCTTAGCCTCCAAATGAAGTAGGGAGATCGGGTGATAGGACGAGAAATGTTCCGGTGGTCGGCCTGGCTTCAAGAACACAACAATCTAAGCATGACGCCAATCTGATGGAAGGTTGCCATGGTCACAGGAAGCCTCCAAGGCTAAATAGGGTTTTAAGAGTTGCGGGTGATATTTTTGATAGAACTGGCAGGGATATCTGTTCGGACCTGGGGCCTTACCCATTCGTATATCCAACAGTGCAGGTAGAAGTTCATCTACTGACAAGGGAACGTCAAGCGCATCTCTCGCTGTGTCTGACAAAGCATGAGGGGGAAAGTCATCTATAAACTTCTGGATAAGGGCAGCAGACAATACCTCCTGGGGGGCATAGAGGTCTGCAAAGAATGAGGCAAAGCTATTGGAAATGGCGATCGAGTCTGTAAGTGTAGTCCCTTCAGGTCTGCATATACTCGGGAGCCGCTGGGGCTGCAGTATCTGCTGACACAGGCGGTGCTGTAAAGTGCTGGACTTGTCTCCCCACTGGTAGATCCAACTTCGAGTGCCAAACCAATAAAGGCAGGCCTCATCGAGGAGCCCACTAGCGTATGTCTGCTGCATTGTCAACAGTTGTCTACATGCAGCCTGTCCCGCTCTGTCTCCGCTGACATGCTCCAAATCAAGGAGTTGGGCCTCAATTTTGAGCAGCTTATCACGTCGCTGCCTGCGTAGGGCAGTGCAGAATGCAATATCTGCTCCCCTAAGAGTGGGTTTCATAGCCTCCCACAAGGTGACCGGCGACTCCACTGATCCCGTATTTATTAATAGGTAGTCTGCTAACGATGTATACATATGTGCCCTATATTTCTCGTCCCTTAGTAGCCACGGCAACAACCGCCACTGAAACCGAGACCTTCTGGGGTCCAGGGTTAGGAGAATGGACACCGGGGAATGGTCAGAGAGCCGCCTGGGAAGGATTGCAGCCTCGGCCAGTCTATGGGTGTGTGTCGCAGTGAGGAAGATGTAATCTAGACGGGAAAAGAAATCACGTGGCCTAGAGAAGTAGGTGTAGGCATGTGTGTCAGGATGTAAAGTCCTCCATGTGTCGACCCACCCCAAGCCTTGAACCAAGGGGAATAGTTTGGAGTCTGGGGCCTTTGCAACAAGGGCAGTGGCACACCATCTATCATGTAGCAGAGACATAACATCGTTCCAGTCTCCCCCAATTTCGGTTAACACTGATGGAAGGTCAGTCCAGAGCATTGTCAGCTTTTGTACCAGGTACCACAAGAGAAGAGGAGGGGCATAGACACTGCCTAAGATGATGGGCTCTACATAGAGCATCCCATAAATCACAATAAATCTACCCTGTGGTTCCAGCCATGTGCGGCTGTGAGCAAATGGGACTCTGCGATGTATTAGTATCGCAACTCCCCGGGAGCCCCTAGTAAAACCAGTATGGTAGGTGTGTGCGAAGCCAAAATGTCCCAAGCAAGGCGTCTTAGTGCCCGCTAAGTGGGTCTCTTGCAGGAAGAGGACACCTGCCCTGTGTTGATTTGCCTGGTGCAGCACAGCACACTGTTTAATTGTGTCCAGTAGACCAAACATTCCAGCTAAGGATGCGGAGCTCTCTACTCTGGGCTCCGGCTAAATCTTGTGACATAGACAATAGTTACATGTATTAAAGCATTAGATACAGTGGCTAAAATTGGCAATCTCAAGGTAAATGGGATGAAACACTTCGTGGCAATAACAAACAACATTAATCAAAACAACTCCTCCCTCCCCTACCCACCCCACGCAATACCTCAAAAACAGTAGAATTATCTGTCGCTGTGAGCATTGTACTGCTACTCCAACGGGGGCACGGCACGGTCTGATACCAACGGTTCCCCATAAAGCAGACCCCAAGAAACGTTAAGTTCTCAGATACTGAGAGGAAAGGGATGGGGAGATAGCTTCACATAGGCCCATACGTAATACCATCAGCATCTGTCCAGTCCGCACAATGACGTGTTCCGCAGACCTCAATCTCCATCGGGTGTCGGTGAGGAGTTGCGTAGGCCCCCATCACGCCAGGAGCCGGAGGCACCCTGAGAGTTCGAGCGCCGCCTCGAGCGAGACCTTCTGATTGGTTTTCCCTTAGAATTAGGAAGCTGTAGTGTGACCTCCCCAGAGGACGACTCTGATTCAAAGCGTGGCGGGGTGTGCGGCTTGAGCCTCCATCGCTCATCCATCCAGGCAAACACCTCCTCTGGAGTGTCAAAGAAAAGAGTACGGGACTCGTACATAACTCGCAGCCGGGCCGGGAAAAGCAATGCATATTGGAGCTTGAAGTCCCGCAGACGGGCATTAGCCACCGTGAATGACTGTCGGCGCTGTTGCACCAGTCTTGTATAGTCGGGAAAGATGAGAATATGATGGGAGTCGTGCTGGAGTTTGCCCGCCAATCTGGCCTGTGTGAGGACCTCATCACGGTCATGAAAGTTGAGGAATCTAGCTATGATGGGTCGAGGCCTGGCCCCCGATGAAGGCTTTTGCATCAGGGCATGATCTGCTAGTTCAATAAGAAAGCATGGAGATAGAGACTACTGAGGGATCAAACTCTGCATCCAAGTGACAAGGAATCGTTCCACATTATTGTCCTCGCACCCCTCTGGAAAGCCCACAAATCGAAGGTTGTACCTCCAGGCCCTGCCCTCGGCATCCCCGGCCCTGAGCGCAAGCCCCTTAGTAATGGATTCCAGAGAGGACACCCTCTTCTGCAGCGAGAAGACTGTATCTTCCGTGGTTGAAATCCGGGTTTCGGCTTCTGTTATCCTGCTGACTGCCTTGCGAAGGTCCTGAGGGATCAACAACACATCCGACCCTGCCGCCCCAATCTTAGCTTCAAGCGCATCTCGGGATTGTGTGATTGCTGCCATCAATGCGGCGTTATCGGGACCAGCAGAGCCCTGCCCCACTGGATCCGTCGACTGCGCCCCAGCTGCGGCATAGTGATCGAGCGTGCTTTGTTTGGCGTTGTGTAGCTTGTCACAAGTCATATTGTGTGGCAATGGGTATGTCGTCGCAAGTCAATGAAGGTTTGTAGGAGTCAATAAGTGGCACACCTTCACCCCAGCTCAACAATCACACAAGTGTAAGCACCCGGGGGGGTTGAAGATGGAAAGGGGAGCTCCCTCACTGCAGGCGATCAGTTCGAGACAGGCAGAAAAAGCAGGTGGAGAATCAACCCGCACACAAATCACACCAGAGCCTTGCCCGGCCGCTTGTGCACACAGGCGACTCCCCACCCCCCTAATGGGCGCCTCTACCTTGTTGCACTACCCCATGCAGTGCAGGGCAGTGGCGGGGAGCAGTACGCAGGGGTCACAGCGAAGGTGCGATGGTCACTAGTGTGCTCCAGCAGCTATCGGCCTACGCATCCCACCCGATGCACACGGGGGCGATCCCTCGTCAGATGTTCACAAAGCAACAGTCGTGCGCGGGGCCCAGCACAGGCCAATGGTTCACCCCTCCACCTCCACAGCCCCAAAGCACTATGGGGGGCTCCAGGTCTCAGATGGCGGCAGAGCACGCAGGGAGGGTCCATAAGAGCAACACCAGCAGCGCAATGAATCCCACAGCCGCTCGAGCGCGTCAGGGCCGGGGCACATCAAAGCCACGCCAGCCGCAGAGGAGGCAGGGGAGACCACCAAGTAGTCCCAGGAATCCTGTTGATAGCGTGGCCACAAGTCCCAAAGTATGCGCACAGTACTTCCAGGATGTAGCCTGATGCCCCCAAGATAAAGCAAGGACAAAAAAGGGGTGGGGTCCTGGACACTAACCTTAGAAAAAGTCCACAGTGAGGAGTTCTACCATACGGGCTAAAATTGCTTCGATCCTCGGCAGCTGGACCCAGCAGCAGCAGGCGTCACCACCCCTGTAATGTCGTTCTCCGGCGGCAAGCTAGCGCAGCCACGCTACCACGGCCGGCCACGGTGCGGGCACCGCAGGAGACCGTTAGCGGCCAGGGGAGAGCGGATATGGGCCTCTGCCACCTCCCAGGGCACCAGCCAGGCAATGTAGTTGTGGCCAGCGGCAGGGAGCACCCGAACACAGGCCTCCAGCTCCAGTCGATATGCCACATGGGGCCCGGCGGGCGATGTAGTCACTGTGTGTGGCTCCACCTATGATAATAATGCGGTGATGCACCACCGGCTCCACACAAGTCGTCCCACGGAGTCCCCACCCAGAGCAGCGCGCACAATCCAGTCACTGGATGCCGGAGGAGGCTGTATGTAATGCGGCCCTGGCTCGATCAACAGGCCCCGGTCTGGGAGCAGCTCCTCAAGCCAGCTCCCTCGTCAGCAATTCTGCCGCCAGGAAACTTCGCAGCACGCAGGTCACAGGCAGACACAGTGCGAGCAGGGCTGGAACGAAACAGACGTCGATGGGACAGGATATTGGAAGGATTTATTGGCGGGCCTACGGAGCTCGTCTAGAGCGCGTCCGCCATGTTGGACCGCTCGGCTACGCCCCCCTAAGAAATACATCATTACTTCTTCAATTACTCAAAACTCATGCTGTCACTCACATTTCTAGCCCTCTGGTTTCATGTCTGCATTAACATCTGAATACTAATTGACTTCTTTCAGCTCTTCTTGCAAGGCTGTATATTCAACTTCTCCTACTCCAAGAAATTGGCATTCAATGTGCCTCTCTTTTGTATTGAATACCAAATATTAGCACTCTAGTTGTTTGTAAGAACTCTACGGTAAGACTGCTATTGATTAGTAGGGAATTAACTAACAGACGGCTGCTGGGGTTGGAAGGGCATCCTCCTCTCTGTATGCCAGGGAAGTACATGTTTCACTCTGCATGTCAGAATGTTTAGTGAAATGGATGAGGAATATATTTGAGAAATCATAGAAAATATGTCCTCATGTAACTTTCTAGGGCACTAATGATAACTTCTATGATGAAACAAACCCCCTCATTTTCTTCTTTTCTAAAGGAAAGGCTTTAATTAGCTTTGATTCCATAAAGATGGCATTGTAAAAGATGACTTTCATTTAATAGAAATGTATGCTTATCATTATGAACCTTCCTGCATTAAACCAAAAACACTACACTTGACACAACTGAATTTTCCTGCCCATGACTAAACTAGCTCTGAATTCAGCCCAACTTCCATTTTTAATTTCAACACAGCCATTATGTGGTTTTTAATTTCTTTGTTCACAGCACGTAACCAAAATGTGCACTAAGACACGCTTTTGTCAAATAACTATGGACGAAGCCTCTTGCAACATTCAAGGCTCTTCCTGACCGTAACACTATTCATTTATGAGAGTTCCACTGTTTTGTGTAACTAGATTTGTACTGCCACATCCAACAACAGCACGTCATATATGGGGACATTATTATTCAAGTAGGGGATAGTGCTTTGATGGTGGCAATAGATAACGCTGTATAATTCTATATTTGGAATAGTTTCATTTCCATCCACTTCTGTCATGAATTTTTCTATAAAACATGGCACATTTTGGAGGTGAGCAGTGTGGTTTGCTCTTACTCTAGAGACTGACCCCCCTTGTCAATTTGTCCTTGATTTTGGCCTAAGAATATTTTTTATTGACTTCATGTTTGCTGCATTTGATTGAGCCTTATGCTAATTCCCTACATTATTTAACAGTCATTTTGACTCAATATTATTGTTGCCTTCTCTATTGCACCTTGAATGATTTTGATAAACGTAATGTTTTACATTTTACTACTGGCTCCAGTGGACTCATGCCCTTGAAATGTTAATTGTTAAATTTGTGTTTGGGTGCCATTTTGGTTACACATTGCCTCATACATGTATGAGGTTCAACACTATCCCAATCCTGCGTAGGTGCTTTATCTTGATTACCTGATAAGAAAGTGGCAACCGATTGGTGGAGAATGCGGCCACCCCAAATATAGTCAGCCCAAAAATAGGCACTCACAAATTTTTGGTATCTCTTACACTGGATGTGTTATATTATTTTAAGTTACAGCAAGCACGAATCACCCCAGGAGGGGTATCTCGGTGCGATACAGGACACAGTAAGCAAAGAAGCGACAAAATTCGAACAGTGCTGTCTCATATAGTTTTCTGGATTGAAAGTGATCAGTACAGGTCCGAATCTGAAGAGGCAGCTTATTCCAATAGAAAGAGGCTAGCTATGAAAATGATCTTTCCCCCTTTCTGACCCTTAGAACAGTGAGTAAAGCTTTGTCACTGGATCTGAGAAGTCTTGAAGGGTTATAGTGAGTAAGCTTGGAAGATAGATAGCTGGGGTCTTTCCCTATCAGAGCTTTATTAGCTAAACAGCAGACTGTAAAATGATTCAGTTTCATACCGTAACCAGTAATACATGTAAAACGGGGGAAAGATGCAGCCTCGATGGAAGACTGCAAATGAGATGAGCTGAACAAAAGTGTCTAATTTGAGGAGGCCAATAGGGCCTTATCATACTCCAAACGGCTAGTGACGAGAGCCTGGACCAGAGTTATCCTCGTTGTAAGTGGGAGCAAAGGAAAACCTCTTCTCAGCAAGAGCATCATATGAACGCAAGTGCCTGTGATGGACGAAACCTGCTCTTTCATCATAAGCAATTGGTCCATATTTTTATCAAAAAGGAGTATGCTGTTACTGAACTAGGGAGAGGAGGTGTAGGGAGGTCGTATCCTGTTCCAATGCTGGAAACAGGGGGTATTCCTATTTGGGAAATAGGGCCCTCACACACCCAAGGGTGTCATGCTTCATCATGGGGCATGCTCCTCATCAGGCCGACACTGCAATGCCTGACGGGCACCCTATGAAGGGCTCTTTGTCGGAGATATTTTGCCCCAAGTCATCAGGTGCAGTGTGGATGACAGGCCAGATGGTGTAGATGTGCGAATGTGGTGCAAGTGTGGAAAGGATTTAAAAGGGTGGCCAGTGGTACTCCGAAACAACAATTTTAATCAGGTGAGCCCACTGGTTCCTTTTAAAAAACTGATAATAAAGGCCACTTAGGGAGTAATGCCTGTGAGTGTCAGATTGATCACTCAGCAATTCTTCAGGACCGGGAGTTAAAAATCTATCTTCACTGAGGTCAGACCACTTAGTACATTCACGTTGTTGGTCCAACAATTAAATGGTAGCCTGACAGAGAGGTACCTGAATAGGAAATAGACCAACCTGATATGGGCGTGGATATTGCTCCCTAGATTCAACGGTGACAGGATGACGCTGAAATACTGTATCAGTTCTCAGCAATTGCTGAGACGGACAGCACCTACCCGTCCTTCACCGTCTCGGTGGTCCAGCCAGACTCCCAAATTCTTAATTACCTGTTTTGTTGTTGAAGCTGTGTCAAGTTCAGAGGGCTACCAATTAGAGTTCTAAAGCTGCTGGACCTTCCCAAACAGCTTTATCTCAATTATTTCTGCGTTCAGCTGAAGGCATTTTTCCGTCATCCAGGTAGCAATTGCTTTCATCCCATCAGAGAAAGATTATTTCATTTTGATCAGATTTTTGTCAAAGAAAATTAATAGCTGCATGTTGTCTGCATAAGATATGATTTCAAAACCCAACAATTTTGGAAAGGAGGGCAACATAGATGTTAAAAAGTGTCAGGCTAAGGCATGAGCCCTGGAGCACCACCTTGTCCTGCATCATGATGCAAGACTTAACTGAACCTAGACTGATGTTTCGAGTTCTAATGGAGAGGTAATCACCAAGCCATTGTTTGGGATCAGGCACAGTATCAAATGGTGCAAACAAGTCTATAGAAAGCATGGATGGTACATTTTCATGCTTTGGTTTTGTCTGCTCTTGGTTCCAATGTTTGCTAAACTGGATTATTTGCAGTGTGCCATAGCCATTTCTGAGTAAGGGAGAGTGAGAATCAATAAGGTTGGATGTATTGTGGTGGATTTTGGGTTTGAGTGCTTTGTAGGACTTGTAGTTTGAGTATTTTAAGAATGAATTACACTGAAAGTTAGCTCTTTGGCATTGCGATTCTGATCGGTGGGTCTTTAGGTAGCTTAGTTAATGTGATTTTGATGATTTTGTCAATTAGCGAGAGGAGTTATTGAGGCCCATTAGGACCTTGGGCAGATTGCCACTGCCCGCATGGCGGTGGCGACCCACCCGTGATCCGTCCCCGCCCACCACCCATTTCCCCCGGCCTTATTACTATGGCGGGGGACTGCAGCGGATGGAAAGACCGTCTGCCCCTTTTCTGCCCGATCAACAAGTCAACTGGCGGAAAAGAGTTTAATATGGTGGCGGTGTCTGTTAGACACCGCCAGCCATATTACCATGCAGGCGGAAACATGCCGCCACAGAAAGGCATGCGGGAATTGCATGCGGGGGCCCGTTCTGGGCATCCAGGGACTCTGGGGGGTGGGGGTGCACATGGGGGGTACCTATGGTACCCCCCTGCAGTTCCATGCACAACATGGCAGGCACTGCGCGGTGCCTACCATGTTGTGCATGGAAGTGCACAACATGCCTTGCTGGCATGGTGGTGCTGAGTGCACCGCCCGCCACAATGTCAGGAATGCAGGATGCACCCGCCACTGTGGCGGGCGCATTCTAATGGCCCCCACGGGACCCTCTCCCTTATGGCGCCTGAACGCTCCCCCACAGCACGGTGTGCCCCGCACTCGGGGCTTCTTTGTTTTTTGCCCCACCGTGGGGCGGTGTAATTTTCTTTCCCCTTTTTCTTCTTTGCAGGTGCCGGTTATAAGGGCGGCGTTAGAAGAATTTTGGACGTCCGGTGCTTCGCCGCTGCATCGATGGACGAGCATGGAGGCTGACGGACCCTCGACCCGCGGGATGAAGAGAGCAGCTGGGCCTGTCGGCGGAGAAGGCAACTCGCCTCGGGGGAACAGCTGTGTCGGTCACCGGCGGTGCGAGCGGACGCCTCCACCTACCGCTTCCTGTTACAAATGGTGAGCGTGCGCCTGGTTGGCGGCATGGTTTTGGGTCTCATTGTGGGGATGTTTTTCACAGACGGGCCATTGAATTTTGGGACAGGTTCAATGTGCGGGTGCTGTTGCCCGGGACGGGGCCCAGGGTTTGCTGGGAGGCAGTACAGAGGCTGATTGGTCTTTCTTCCGCTGTTCCACCTCATGCCCTGTTCTAGCACTGGACGCTCTCTGCCCCTTATCTCACTGTTGGTTCTTTTTTGTCTGGCCCGCGTTCTCCCCCCCCCCCCCCCCGTGGGTGCTTTCTGGAGGTCAGTGAGGGGATTTTGTGCATGTTCCTCTGGCACAGGTTCTCGTTTGGGGGCCCGCCAAGTGCCGCACAGATTGTTCTTCGGCGCGGGTGGCGTTCGTTGGGTGGCTTTGTTCCTTTCCTCTGGCCTGGGAGCATTCATTACAATTAATGTGCGGGGGAGGGTTTAACAAATGGTCGTGGATTTCAATATGGTGGAACAGTCCACCTCTTCACATCTTATTTGATTAGGGTGGGGAAATTCATGCAGTGGTAAGGGACACGATAATGACAAAACAGCCCCGCGCTTCAATTTCAATCATGAGGAAGGTAGGGTCAACTGATCATCCCTGCACATTATAATTGATCTGGGTAGGTGGTGTTGTAGCATGTTGGATGTCAGGAGGCCATGGTACCCCACATCTTCAAATTGCAATTTACGTTACTAGGTGGTCTAATTTAGTGTTGTGAGTCATGTGTGAGAAAAGCCCATCTGTTCATGATCCGTTCGCTTAGAGGTGTGCGGAATGTGTAATTAAATGCTGCCATAGATATGCAAAATCATGCAAAATCATGCAATATGAAACCTGGCATTTAGTTTATTTTAGCGTGAAACTCATCCTCATGTCTATTTTGGCATGAGATTTTATTTTAAGAACAAACAGAGTAAAAAGCACAACTGTTGCAAACAACAGCACTATAGTCATTTGAGCTGTCCCCGTGCTCCAGCGCTAACATTTTATCACAAATACAGCATAATTACACCAGGTGACATAATAGTAATCATTTCGTGAATTTTACGCACCTAGCATAAAATGAAATTACGAAAAATTGCACTGGCATTAAGGCAAATTACAAATTATTGTAATGAACAGGCTCATATAGTATTCGAGAGCACCCACATGGGGAATTAATTTAACTAAAGGTCTAGACCATAATTCAGTTTTGCTGGTGGTTGGAGGTGTTGGGCCCTGGAAATCATGTTTGGGGTTCGGGACCTTGACCCAGAACAAGACAGAGAAAGAGTGAAAGGAGTAAGATTGAGAAAAACTATGAAAACAGGGGAAAATATGAAAAGGGGGGGCCCTCGGCCCCCCCGCACGCATGGCGGCGCGGCGACCGCTTCCCCCCTTCCCCTCTGTGTGCCTCTCGGTGGTGGGGGCGGGCCCTTGATGAGGGGATGTTTCACAGCCGCATAATTTTTATTAAGCGACTTCATGGGGGGAAAGGATGACTTTTAAACCCAGCGCAGTTTGCACTGCCTTGTGCGAGATTCATGAACTACCAGTCTGCTCCATAGGAAATTTTTTGCATTGATATGGAGGCAGGGCACTGTTATCAATGCATATTAGGGTTACAGCTTTATAAGTGGCTGTACAGGTATTTCAAGGATTTCGCCAATGCGTATGTATGGGATGCAGGTTTAGCAGTGGACTGTTTCTGAACGTGCTGAAGGATTCCCCTGCACAGCGAGCGTATGATGCATTAATATAGCATAGAATGTTTGGTGCTAGGGACATTTTCAAAATAATTCCCCCCCTTCTCAGACCTTGCCTGGAAATCCGTTTTGTTCTTTGTAAATTGGTCGCATTGGGTTTAATTCTACTTGGCAGGGAGTACATCATGTGCGTGCTGGGTTTGAAATGGTGTTCTTTTCGCATGTGTTGTGTGATTATCTGGCCTGCTATTGTTCGCCAGGAAGTTCGTGAGTCATCAACATTGGTCAGACTGGTTGACTTTGCTTGGCCAGTCGGTTCATGCTACACTTTGTTTGCTCTATTCCTACAACAGTTGACTCATGTAACGGGTCCTATGTTACAGTGCTCTGACACCTTCGGGTAAAACTAGCGCTTTATAAAAGCGCATATAATACAATAGGATAGAATTAGTCGTACATCTGTAGGTATCCAGACACATTGCGCTGGGTTACTGACTTGTCTGCGTATGTAGCGTACACCTACGGAGGATGAGTGTGCAGAAGGAGTGCCATGGAATTCAGAGCTGTTTACAAGGACGTACAAACAGAAATGTAGGGATCTGCACTATCACATGGGTGAATATGGTACACACGCTCGAAATACAGTGACACGTTTGGGGTGAACAGAGCATAGATGCACATGCGTAGGGGGCACACACGGACTGTGACAGTCCAGAGTTGGGAATAGTGCACGGTAATGGTGGTAGTTTTACCTTTGTGGGCCAAGCCGCTGCACGCACCGGCCAGGAGTTTCAGTGCAAAACAGTGAGCGATGCCGGTGCTTTAGTTTGCTCCGTGTTACCACTTTTCTGCAGTGGTTAAACGTGTTGTATTGCGGCATCGTGCTGTTTCATTGTGTACCATGTTTGTAACTTTGGCACTGTGATTACAAGTTTCCTTAGATCACCCGGGTGCGGGCGCTAAACACATTCCTTAATCGCCGTGATGCCCGGGCTACATATGTCTTTTGTGTTCATTCCTGGGCTTCTTTATTGATGTCCTCCAGCCACTTGCAATATTTTATCCAAGCCATGGTTGCTGCTTATTTATCTTACGCAAGGAACAGCCATTGACATAAGTCAAATTTTGACACTCTAGAATTACTATCATTAGTGTCTGCTGAGGTGATAGTTAGAACAATGGTCGAACCATTCACGAATAGGATATACCCCCTTCTCTTGGGGTCCTCCTGGGGATTAACGCACATCTAAGGGTAGGGCTTGACGAGACTGTGAAAGCCATTTTCCCAGGTCCCACATTCCTTTGCAAGCCAAAGCAGAAAGCCAAACAAGGGACTTTTTCATTGTGAAGGTAATCAACATCTGAGGTGCTGTTCACTATTCTAGGGGGGGACATTGCACCAGTCCAAACGACCCTTCATTGATGATAGGTTAAAGTCAACCTTATTAGAAAGCTATCCTAGTGGTAGCTGTATTGCGTGCAGCCTTCAGGCTAAGTCTTGAAGGAATGTAGAGCAGCTTGTTTTACCAGTCTATAATGTCATGAATGAGTAAATGAAAAGAGAACAGGTGTATAACAAATATATGTATTTGTTCTAAACACATCCCTTTAGTTCCTTTACGAGGCTAAAGGCAAGAAATTACAGTCAGTAAACTTATTTAACACACAAGTAAATTGGCACAATATACGGTGAGCCTATGATGAGATTAGAGGCGAATAATTACAGTCTGTAAACCTATATAGCACATAGTAATTTAGCACCATATACGTTGAGCTCTAGGGGTGTACCAAAGCCATATATCAATAAAGTGGTAGGGGAACCACGAATGGCATAGAGACAGGGCCTAGAGCCTGTAGAAAGACTACTTGGGGTCCTGATAATCCTACACACCCTGATGTCACACCTAAAAGGTGCCCAAGAGCCTAGTTGCGGCATCACATAGTTCTGGGGATGCGTGTGATCATGTCCGGTTGGCTAGGATGATATTTACCAGAAGCCAAAGTGGCGAGCGAAAAAGGCCCTTGGGCCAGCTTACAGCCTGGCATAGTTAGGGCTGTGCTAATCCTTCTAGCTAAAGACTTTGATGCTGCACTGTTAAGTAGACTGTCTTGTTTTCACACATAGATCCTATGCATAAAGACGTGGGTAGAAAACCAGGATTAAGAGGCGATGTCCTCGCCTGCAGCACAACTTTCTTGTAGTAACAATGAATGTGAAAATAGGAAGCCAATTTTACAGCCTAGCATGGTTAGGGCGGTGCTGATCCTATGCTTAACGACCTAGATGCTGCACTGGCAAGCAGACTGGCCTTTTCAAACCTAGACCCTATGGCCTAAAGACGTGGGTGGAAAACCAGGAATAGGAGGTGATGTCCTGGTCTACAGCAGAATTTTTAGTAGCCATAAATGTGCCGTGGCACTGCCACTGGGTCACTGTACTGCACACGGGATATTGTGGCACTGCCACTGGGTCACTGTACTGCACACGGGATATTATTCCTAATAAAGGTCATTCTACAGGGCACTCTCCGTAACACTAATTCAATTACAATACATGGGACACAAACTGAGGCTATGCTTAACATTTACTGTCGAAGTGTTAATGAGTAGTCATCTGGCGCTAATCTTATCTAAAACTTAGCAAGTGATGGTAATGTAAGACTAGCACGTGTACAGCAGTTATCGCCAGAAACACTAATGGTTTGTGTTTATCTTTTCCATTTATGTATGACCGGGTCCATGGTGGATACCTGGAGTGCTCCACATCACAACAGCTGCAACAGGTGGACAGCCCAAGGGATGCTTACGTCCGTCACGGCTGGGTCCATGGCGGATATCTGAGGGGTGCTCCACACCGCAACATCAGCAGCGGGTGGACGTCAAAAGGGAAGCATACGTCGAGAAAGAGGACACCCAAGGGCCCAAGTAGTGCTGGCAAGTGTAAGTGCTACCCATTCCCTAAGGTGGAAGTGGGAATTGTCACCCAGGTTTTGTTGGTCTTTTCCTGGTTCTTGCAGTTTCTCAAACCTGTGACGCAGGGGAGGAACTCATCACCAGAAGTGGAGGAGCTACAACGTCCCAGCACAAGCAACAGGCTGGACGCGGGACAGGGAAGATCTGGTTTGGGGGTCTGTGCCTTGGTCAGTTCAGGAACTTCTTGCAGGGACTCTTAGCTCAGCAGCCCGACCCCCCGTCAGTGGTGATACTTCACCTAGGGGGGAATGACTTGGCCAAACTTGGGAGGCGAATACTCATTGATGAGTTCATCTCCACTGCGGGTGGGTCTCCAGGACTTGCCCGGGTGGCACAGTAGTAGGGTCTCAACTTATCCCGCGGTGGCAGGGGCGAGGGGCGGACTCGGTCAGGGCGTTGAATCACTCGGTAAAGAGGATCAACACACAGTTGGACAAATTATTTCAAGCCCCCCAGTTGGACAAATTATTTCAAGCCCCCCCCGGTTGCAGACGATCCAACATGGGTGTATTTGGGGTGCATAATTCTACCTGGTGAGGGGAGTCCATTTGACGGAGGAAGGAAAGGTCCTGTGGTCTGATAATGTCAGGGCCGGGTGGGAAGGTTTTGCTAAAGTGAGAACTTTCTAGGGTAGGTCAAGGCAGGGGGAGGCCAGATCGTCGGTTAACAATGCTGGCCTGTGGCGGTAAGGTCATGACCGGTGAGCACATATTTTAAGGTCTGAGGGGGCGGACATCATCCTATGGAGGTTCCCGCCCAGGAGGAGGGGCCATTGGCCACTCCTAGAACTCCAGGGGCAAGGTAATTGATGCTTCAAAGGAGCGCGGGTCAGGAGTAGTCACGCTTTCCTTAGGCTGGTAACCACCCCGCGCGCGCATACTCATGACGTCACCGGATGGCGCAGAGTAAGGGCCCTCCTTTAGTGGGTAAATGGAGTTCACGGCGTAGACCGGGCGATTACCGGAGCACGACTGCGCATGCGCACAGCTCTAGGTGAGGCGCAGCTTGTAGGACCTGACACCGGTTAGCGACCTTGCCATATGGCCAGAAATGTACAGAAATCAAGATGAGGATGTTAGATTCGGTTAGGAAACAACATGTATTAGAATTTTTTGTTAAGGTTAGCCTCTCAAACTTGTTGATGATATTGTATCTAATGTCCTGCTGATTTTTGTATACATTGTTGACCATGCAATTAAAACCTTTTTTAATTTCATATCTTAATAAATACGGCCGGGGGACTAGCCCCCGCCTTCCAAAGATAAAGAAGCCTCATGTTCATGTTTCTGGGTGTTAGGTGCCGGATTGGGGGGGGGCGGCAGCCAGTCGCTGACCATGTGAAAAGGGGGGGCCCTCGGCCCCCCCGCACACATGGCGGCGCGGCGACCGCTTCCCCCCTTCCCCTCTGTGTGCCTCTCGGTGGTGGGGGCGCGCCCTTGGGCGCGACCCACCACCGATTGGCCGGCGGCCTCCCTGACCCGGATACCAATGGAGGATGTCCGGGTTAGGGGGGGCGGGCTACTGGAGGGGCGGGGCGGAGGGGCGTCGCTACTCCACCTGGCCCCTTGGGAATAAAGAGGCGGGTAGCGCCCGGGAGACCCCCTTGTCCCTGGACGCTCCCCCACAGCACGGTGTGCCCCGCGCTCGGGGCTTCTTTGTTTTCCCACCCACCATCCCTGGAACCAAAACATTTTTGTTGCTTCACTAAGTCTGGTTTGAGCGTCGTTTTGCTAGCGTACTGTTAACATGTCTTACATGCGTAATCGAACTTTATCTGGACTGTATATTTTGATGATGTAATTTTGTTTAGGAATTTTTTCCCTTTGTAGCGAACTGTGTGTAAAGTGCTTTGATGCCAATTGTGTCTAGGCCTTTTTTCCCTTTGTAGCTTTACGTTGAAGCGTGTTTTTCATTAGCCAGTGTAGCTGTCCTTTAGAATTTTTTCCAAAGGTCGTCGTATTTATTAGGTATGGGGCATGCGGTAAGGTCATGACCGGTGAGCACATATTTTGAGGTCTGAGGGGGCGGGCATCATCCTATGGAGGTTCCCGCCCAGGGGGAGGGGCCATTGGCCACTCCTAGAACTCCAGGGGCAAGGTAATTGATGCTTCAAAGGAGCGCGGGTCAGGAGTAGTCACGCTTTCCTTAGGCTGGTAGCCACCTCGCGCGCGCATACTCATGACGTCACCGGATGGCGCAGAGTAAGGGCCCTCCTTTAGTGGATAAATGGAGTTCACGGCGTAGACCGGGCGATTACCGGAGCACGACTGCGCATGCGCACAGCTCTAGGTGAGGCGCAGCTTGTAGGACCTGACACCGGTTAGCGACCTTGCCATATGGCCAGAAATTTACAGAAATCAAGATGAGGATGTTAGATTCGGTTAGGAAACAACATGTATTAGAATTTTTTGTTACGGTTAGCCTCTCAAACTTGTTGATGATATTGTATCTAATGTCCTGCTGATTTTTGTATACATTGTTGACCATGCAATTAAAACCTTTTTTAATTTCATATCTTAATAAATACGGCCGGGGGACTAGCCCCCGCCTTCCAAAGATAAAGAAGCCTCATGTTCATGTTTCTGGGTGTTGGGTGCCGGATTGGGGGGGGGCGGCAGCCAGTCGCTGACCATGTGGCGGGCAGTCCCATTTCACGAAAGGAAGACCCCCTAAGTGTCTGTTGTATCTATTTGGATATTAATGTGGTAAGAATTGAGTTATTGCTGAGTTTTTGTGATTATTGATGGAGTTTTGGTAAATGGATTCATTGAAATCCAAGCTCTTGAGATATACATATGTCTTGAACTTGTCTGCAAGGCAAAGGTGTGTAGTGAGGCACCATATATCCCTGTAAGGTATTTCTCAGTGCTACTAAAGAATTAGTTCTGAATGTTTTCTAATTTAGATTGGTGATTGTTTATTTCATTGTGCACGGAAAGAGACTCACTGGTCAGCGTTGGGTGCAGCTGGGTGGAATCTGATTAATCTCTATTTTCTTCCTCATTTAAATAAATCAGCAAAAGCGTTTTGTTGTTTATTTGTGTATTTTGTTTGTGGGCTGAAAGTAATGCATTATGGTGAGCTGCATCTGTGTCATGGAGAGCCGCTTTGTGATTGGTTGACTGTCACTGAGAGGCCACATTGTGATTGCTTAATCGTCACTGTGACCTGCACAGTCATTAGTTAATTGTTGTAGTAGATTGTGCTTTGATACCTTTAACCGAACCACAAAGTGATTGGTTTAGTGTAATTGTGCATTTTTGCATGGCTTCTTTGGAATCAGTTTGAGTAAAATGGGTTTATATTAAAAGATATTCAGCTCCTTTTAGGGAAGGAGAGACAATTCTTCCGGAAGATTCTCCTGTCTATGAAATGATGCTGAATTTGGGTCGCCACAGTGGCGTCACTAGGTTTGGTGTCACCCGGTGCTCGTAACTCATGGTGTCACCCCCTCAGTCCAGACCGTGAGATAGCTCAGTCTCTTGCCCTGTGCACCTGCTGCAGCGGTGTATCAGTCATATCTGCGGTCAGAAGAATTTCCTCAAGACCGAGGCATTTCTACCTCTTACTCAAGCTTTCCTGTGAGGATGTGGGAAGTGATATCTGTACTGGAGGGGTGGGGGGGCAGGAGGGGGGTTATCAGTGTAAGACCAGGGGCAGAGGGGGCGGGGGAGGGGGTCAGTGCAAGACCAGGGGCCTGATTCACAAATGTAAATTTAGACCAAAAGTCTAAGGGCCCCAAGTCTAACTTTTACTCCTAGTAAAATAAGACTTTTGGTTTAAGTTTCCCTTTGTGAATGAGTCCGAGGAGCGCTGAGGGTCGCACGGTGCGACCTCTCAGTTTGCAGATGTGCTTAATGGGGGAGGGTCATTTGTCTGTGGAAGAGGGTCGAGGGGCATATGCAGGCATTGGGGTTGAATGCATGCATCCAGGTGCCTCGTTCCTAAATCTGCCTTCTAGTTCAGGTCAGATTCCCACGAGCCAATAGCCTGCTTTCCTTGTATTACAAACTCATGAAAGTAGATTACACAGTCGAAAAGTGCTTTACACACACACAGGTGTCTGTGCGAGTTACTCCTCTCCTGTGGGTGGGAAGTGGGCGGTCCCGGGTGGAAGTGCCCTGGACTCCTGGACACGCTCACAAATCTACTCATTTGCGGATATACACAAGTTATTTTCCCGCCCCTTCCGACCCTAAAAATCGTAATAAACCCTTTTTAGGGTGGTAAGGAAAGGGGACGCCACACACAATTGGTGCTAGGAAGGAATTTCCACAGAGGGGTGTTGTTAGCCAGTCTCCGGCTCTGGGGTTGTCACCTGGCATGGAGTACATTTATTTCATTCTGTAATTCACAAGACTCGTCCTTATTAGGCTGGCAGTATCATCCCAGGAGTAAACCTCGAACCCTTTTGTGAACTCTTTTTGTATGCCAAAATGTTGTTTTGGCTTTTACCCAGAGAGACACTTTATCTTGCTCCTAAACCAGTGCTTAATTTGTTTTAAAAAAGATACACACATTGCCCCTGCCATGCTGCCAATGACAGTCCCTATGCAAACATTCACCATCACTCTCCTGCACGTGTGACCCTTCCGTCTATCCAGGCCTCCAAAGCTGTAAGATAGGTTTGGGCGTCGGGTGCACTCTGCACTAGAGTCTAGACCTGCCCGTCGAAGAGGTCCGTGTTTTCGTTTGTGCGAATGCAGTAAAAAAGCATTGTACTGAATGTGATTAATTTAATTTGCACTGCCACATTTTTAACTTAGTTCATCATGACATGATTCATATATTATCATTTATAAATAAATTATATTATTTCATTCTCTCCCACCGTGTCCGGTCCGACTGCTGCCTCGCTCCGAGTCCGGACCCACCAGCAAGAAGAATTTGAAGGGGAGAGGAGACCACGACGGCGCTCGATCTTATGTCGTCAGTATTAATTCTTTATTCCCGGCGGGCGCTTGACTGCCGTGACGCATCAGAGCAGGAGCGCACACTCGCACAGCGCGCGGGGGCTGTCCCAGGGCCGTCATTGGTAGCGATAAAGATTGACGGCCCTGGGACCAACAAACTGCTGGGTACGCCGCGCATGATCCTCATCGCACCAGTGACCAGCACTGTCGTGTGCGTGCGTGGCGACCGACGTGATTCTGCAGTGTAAGGGCACACACACTGCGCAGTGCGCACTGTATAGCAGACAGTATTTAAAACATTTTGTAAGAAAGTCTGGAGGTGCTCAACTGCGCACAGCACACCGTGGTGGTGGCTTGCGTGCCTGCACTAAACTAAAGCAGCACTATGACTAGTGGCCAGCTAACTAACTAGATTGGTGTCACCCCAGATTGGGTGACACCCTGTGCGGTCCGCACCCCCGCACCCCCCTAGTGACGCCACTGGGCCGCCATACGTGTATGTGATTATGGGATAGAATGAGATTTCCTCTGTTGACAAGAACATGCAATTTCCTTTCAAGGGTATCTTCTATGTCAGAAGGCTTGATTATGTAAAACGGAGGATGCTTGGGAGAAAGCCACAGCCTAGACCTGTGCAGACTGAGGCATTGAATGAGTGGGATGAGTTGCAATTGAAAGGGAACAAAAAAGAATGAAAAGCCAGGTTTAAAATATTGTGACCCATTTGCTAGAACCAAGATGGGTCCTAAAGAAAAGGGCATGGAGAGAGGACACAATGTTGAATGTGGGTATGTTCCCTGCATATTGAGTGATACCGGCAAAAAGAATAAAGATAATGAGACTGACAACTTAAAATAGACAATCAAAATATTGAGAATAATTCAGATGAAGAGGATCAACTTTTACATGACTTATTGGATATAAGACATCCTCCATGTGGTGATGATTATCAGAGACCAAGGGGTCCATTAGGATGTCGGGAGGATTGCCTCTGCCAGGGTGGCGGTGGCCACCGCCACCCTGGCGGATGCAATCCGCCCGACAACCACTCTCGTTTTCCCCTCCGCCAGATTAGGATGGCGGAGGGGACAGCGGCGGACGGAAAGACCATCTGCCGCTTTACCGCCACGGTCGCCTTGCGACCGCGGCGGTAATAGATTAATATGGTGGCGGTGTCCAATGGACACCGCCAGCCATATTACGATGTCACAATGTAGGGGCCTTTCCGCAGCGGCAATGCCGCCATGGAAAGGCAGGCGGAGATTGCTGCGGGGACCCTCTGCAGGGCCCCCAGGTTGCCGCCACTGTCGGGGGGGCACATGGGGGGTACCTATGGTACCCCCCACATTTACATATGCAAAGTGGCAGGCACCGCGCGGTGCCTGCCGCTTTGCATATGTAAATGCGTCAACTTATGTTTTGCATTGTGGCGGGCGGTGCAGAGAGCACCGCCCGCCACAATGTAAAACATATAGGATGTGCCCGCCACTGTGGCGGGCACATCCTAATACCCCCAATGGGATCCCCGCCCTTATTGCGGGCGGTCCCGATCTCCGTTAGGGTGGCGGGCGGACAAAGTCCGCCCGCCATCCTAATGGACCCCCAAGTCTTGAAGATCAGGAAGGAGCTGGAGATCCTGGTGCCGCTGGTACAGGTATACAAACGTACATTGACAGAAGTGCCAGCAACGCCTGGGAATAAAGTAGCAAGGCCTAAAGGGGTTGATCCTGCTAGTGTTATCACTGTGCCTACTGACCTGTTGTACCTACTGCATCCACTGTTCGACACAATGGTTTCTATTGCTGATGATGATGCAGTGCAACCAGAAGAACCAGCAATGAAAGAGATTAACATGTATCTAAATATGAAGAAATTTTGCAAATTACCATTATTGTAAAGAGAATAATTGTCTATAATGTGGATGATTTTAAATATATGAATAAGGAAACCGCTAAGCGTGTGTGTGATGCATATGAGAAGTTTGAAATGTTTGCAGAAGAGTGTGATAATGATTCATCTGAAATGAAAGGTTTATGCAAAAATTGTAGAACGGTTATGACTGAAGATCAAATTAATCAAATGGGTTTCATATCTCTATTGTCCCACATCAAAGAGTTAGCGATAAATATTAAAGAATGGATGAATCCAAGGAAATATAGAGACAAATGAGGACCAAAACCAAAACTGGATGGCAAAGCACGGAAGAAAAAGACACAAGCACAAAGATGAACAAATGCAAATGAGCCTGAAAAAGAAATGTTTGTGACTGAGTTTCCTTGTGAGAAGAGCATTGGGGCGGTCATGTCGATGTTCCTTGGTAGATGTCTGATCTCCTTGCCTTTACAACAAACTTTGTAAAGCTTAGGGAAGAACCACAAATGTTGTATTCAATTATTTTATTATGATTTAGAATTCCGCAGAATTCCATTTAAAATACATTTTTAAATCACAATTCATTCGACCATAAAATCTCCAATATAATTACAAGTTATCATTTTCATTTAAAAACACGAATGAACATAGCAGTAGCAGTCGAACTTAGAATTTGCAAAAAGGCGTGAACTTTAAATAATAGAATTGTCATACATGAATTCTTACCAATTTATACAAGTTTCTTATCTTAATTCTATCCTAAAAATATTCGATAATAAAACTTTTTATAAAATATCAAAATACATAATTTGCTATACAGTACTGAATCATGGACATAATAACGATGGTTTATCTATTCACTAAACTATACTGTGTAACCGGCAGCTTACTAACAATGCATAATAGTTCACTCACAAACACTCGCCTATTTCAATATACAGTACACAATGGTTTAGCAGCAAAACAAGTATTTAGTAAGGTACATCAGATCCTAAAGGTCAGTAACTAAAAGACAAAGTTTATGATGAGCCCATGCTTAATTAACAACTAGCAGCGAAAAACATTTGAAAAAGTGCACATGCTTACTTGTAAACGCAATAACTCGGTCATCAGGACAGAAAGGTCGAGAAAAAAAGTGCAAGTGCTCTGTGCATCCTTTTTTGGAAGATCTTTCCCAACCAATAACTAGCAGCAGAAACATTTTTGTAGAGTGCACATACACCTTTGTAAACATAACTAATCGGTCATAATGACTGAAGGGTCAAGATAAAGTGCAGGTGCTGTAAACATACATATCTCAAAAGAGGACTAGACGGTCGAGAAAAAGAAAAAAAAGTGCAAGTGCTCTATGCATCCTTTTTAAGAAGTTCTTTACCAACCAATAACTAGCAGCAAAAAAAAAAATGTTTTGGAAAATGCACATACGCAATTGTAAACATAACTAATCGGTCATATTGGCCGAAGGGCCAAGGTAAAGTGCAAGTGCTGTAAACATACATATCTCGAAGGATCTTTACGACCTTAATATATATTTAAAAATTGTTTAAAAAAGCTAAAGATTTTAAAACACATCAGTTCAGATGGGGGGACAAGAGGCAATTTCGGGCCTGTTCTGCTGTAGTAATATCGCACTTTAAAAAGCAAATCCTTAAATGTCTACGATGTATTGAGTGTAGTGCGGGACAAACAAATAAAACATGATTCAAATCTTGTATACAAAATTACATAACTGACAATACCTTTCATTTCTAGGAATACCCTCCCAAGAACCAGTTACGATTCTTAAGGGAAGTAAATTCAATCTCAGTAGCAAAATCACCCTACGCACTCCGGGCCCGATTCACAGAATGAACTGAAGACTAAATCCTAAACTTACTACTATTTGGTATTCACAGAATGCACTTACTACTTTCGGGATTCACAAAGTGAACTTACTACTTTCGGTATTCACAGAATGAACTTACTACTTTCGGTATTCACAGAATAGATTTAAGACTACTAACTTTACGTCTGCACTCGGGCTGGAAATTCCGGCCCGGAGGCGGAGCTTCCGGCTTGGGGGCGGAGCTTACGCCACAGAGGTGGAGCTTGCGGCTTGGAGGCGGAGCTTCCGGCTCGGAGGTGGGTATTTAGCCTTGGCTGAAATCTCCACCTCTGGGCCGGAAGCTCCACCTCCGGGCCGGAAGCTCCGCCTCTGGGCCGGAATTTCCGGCCCGAGTGCGGACATAAAGTTAGTAGTCCTAAATCTATTCTGTGAATACCGAAAGTAGTAAGTTCATTCTGTGAATCCCGAAAGTAGTAAGTTCACTCTGAATCCCGAAAGTAGTAAGTGCATTTTGTGAATACCAAATAGTAGTAAGTTTAGGATTTAGTCTTAAGTTCATTCTGTGAATCGGGCCCTCCATGTTTAACCTCTACCGCGCTAGCGGGTTTTCCCGCTGTGCGCTGAAATTTGAAAATCGCGCGCAAAGTGACAAAGCCAGCTCGTCATGCGCGTAGCGCAGGTAACGCCCATGACAAGCTGGCTTTGTCATCAGCGCTGAAGGGGTTAAGGTTCCATAAGACATAAGGTTGAGGATTTTTAACAATACTACTCCCCACAATACAATCAATGCTTCTGTTCTCTGAGCACGTTTTATTATCACTTTCCCGAGAAACCGCGTATATTGTTTTCTTAATTATCCTCTTCAAGGCCGTTTTGCAAAGAACCGCTGCCCCATCCATATCTAAACCAAACATTGATAATGCTTTTGAATAATTCCTAAACATAGCACTTTTTTCCATCATATTTACAAATATTTCTCCGTGCAACGCTACCCTTAGCAAATTATCAGAACCATTTATCAGCGCATTACACCATCTTAAGCACGTGGCCATTGATTGCACATATGTAGAAAGGAGACCAAATTCGAATCTAAGTGCTACAATCGGTGCCGCGCAATTTAAGTTACATATTTGGCGCCAGGTCTTTCCTTCCACTTTCTCGAATTTGGCCCCCAGAAATGTTGTATACAGAGATGAATAGATTAGTGACAATCTTGAAGGTGCTCAGGGTTGATCTGAATATGCTGTGTGAAATTGAGAAGCAAAATGATGTGTCGGGAGAGTGTAAGTTGGCTGTAAATTGGCCAAGAAAGGAGCCTCTAAGGGTGCTTCTTCACAATACTCTAGGAACTCATGTCATGGATAAGTGAAATTGTCATTTTTCATTTGAAGAAAAAGGTTCCAGGGAAAGAGGTGAATTGATCAAAGATCTACTCAAGAGCCAAAGTAGTTGGTGCATGCCTACTATGAGAGACTTATCCAGATATATAGAAATGTCAGTGAAGACACCACAAAAGAAAGCAGTGGGTTTGTGTCAACTTTCATTTTGGGTTACGCCTAAAGCTTAGGGGTTGATTACGATGGCGGGAAGTCCGCCACCGCCAGGCCGGCGGTGAGGACCGGTGGCGGACTTCCCGCCATCACCCTAAATATTCCCACCACCAAATTAGGATGGTGGTGGGAATGGGAAAGGTACCGCAGTGGATGGAAAGACTGTCCGCCGTGGTCCGGCAAGGCAGTCCTTTTCCGCCCGCATGCGGGAGAAGGTACTATGGGGCAATGGCGGCGGTGCATTGCAGGCACCGCCGTGTGCATTTGCATGCCTGTCTTTTTGGGCGGAGTTTCCGCCGCAAAAAGACAGGCGGTGAATGCCTTTGGGTGCCCATTGCGGGCCCCCAGGGGGTGGGGGAGTTTTGTACTGCATGTGGGGGCTACCTATGGTACCTCCCTACATATGCATGTACAAGGTGGCAGGCACCGCACGGTGCCTGTCACTTTGTACATACATATGCACAACATGTATTTTTATATTGTGGCGGGTGCTGCCGCCCGCGGCAATGTAAAAATACAGGATGCGCCCGCCAGTGTGGCGGGAGCATCCCAATTCTTTTAGCGGGACCGCCGCACCAATGGCGAGCGGTCCCATTTGCATCTGCGATGGCGGGCGAACAAACATCGTAATCGGCCCCTTAGTTCTCATCTTCAGCAGAGGGTGATGTGTTGTCATACCAAGAGGATAGATGAGAAGTAGTAGTAAAAGAAGTACTGCAGTGACTGTTTTGATGAGAAGTGAATGGAAAATGAAGAAACAATGAATGATAGCCCAATCAAAGCATTTTAAATGGATTTTGGTGATTCTGGATTTATTGGTGGTGCAAATCTTGATATTCAGGGTATAAGCGTGCAAGGAAGTAGTGTTTCGAATGTACAGAGCATTCCTCAGTGTAGAGATAGGGTTTTGTGAACAGTTCAAATGGAAATTCAGATGTTAAAATGTTGGTAAGAGTATGCCTTGACATTACTGTGGGCACCTTGGACGCTAGAAGCAAGACTGTAAATTGAATCAAGATCAAATTAATGATTTTGTTTCCCGAATGATTAGAGTCCAAATCAGTTAGAACAGAGTGAACTCAGTCAATAGTCCCAGCTCAACAGGCTCAAGTACAAAATATGCAGAATCTAGGGAAATTTAATATGAATTTGTTCGTAGATCCAGAGAAGCAGCAGAATATGTGAAATTGAATGTCTGTTCTTAAGCAAATTAGTTTGATGGTCAATAATGATAGTTTTTCACAATATTCAGCTAATGTGATTATTTTACAATGCAAGTGTTTAAGGGAGGAGGAGGATTGAATACATGGTGCAGTCCTGGAGGTAGACTAGAGTGAGTCATATGTAGAAGGTGTGGTAAATTGCCACCCAATACCATTTGTGATCGATACAGGTGCTACCCGCTCCACGGTTTGGCCCATGGAGGTTGTAAACTATCCCTCGCAGGAAAACAAATCAAAGTTGTTTGTATTAGTATTAGACTGCTAAATAACCAGGTCTCTGCAAAAATTCCTGTAAAAATTGGCCCACTTGAGAATGACTCTGTTTATAATATTTGACACGAGTACTGTAAACCGATTAGTTAGGGATTTGCTCTTAAAAATAAATTGTGTGATTTATTGTGCACCTGATGGTGTCTGAATTCACACTGAAGATGAGGACTTACCCTTTAAAAGTAAATAAAAGACTTTAGAGTCCATTTATTCCCAATTATCACAAAGAATGGTTTGTCTCCTGATTGAATATATACAATGAAAGAGAAAGTATGGGATTTTACAGGTAAACCGATAGAACTAACTATATGTGCAGAGCTAGTGAAAAGTACAAGCTTACACAACAAGCAGAAGCAGGACTAGATCACCTATTTGAAAATGTAAATGGGAATAAAAGAATAGTAGAATCAGTAGTCTCTGTAATTCACATGTGATGAGAATTCAACACCCAAACGGAAAATGGAGAGTGGTTCAAGAACTTTGAAAGAGAAACAAAAGTGTAGTTCCTTGGTCTCCTGTGGTACAGAATCCTGCTGTGATTTTGTTTCAGATTCTTACAGTGTAGAATGGTACACAGTCATTGAGCTGTGCCAAGTGTTCTTCTCCTTTCCTCATCATGAAGAAAAACAATATCTTTTTGCATTTAGGTTCCTCAATAAAGTCCTCATTTGGAATTGTATCCCACAAGGACATTCAAATTGCCCCTTAATGTTTAGTCAAATTCTAAAGAAAGGTTTGGAAACTATGCTTCTGTCCTGCAATTCAGTGCTAGTGTGGTTCATAGCTGATCTGATGGTTACATCTAAAACAAAATAAGATTGCAAGTTAGATACAATTGCACCCTTGAGCAATCTTGCTGACAATGGTTGTAAAGTGTCTACTTTATGAAAGAAGTGATTTATTTGCGTTATCATATTAAAAAGGGGGCAAGAAAAGTGTCTCTAAAGAAAGCGTTTCTGCAATCCTGAGCATGCATCCTCCAATCACGAAAAGGCAAATGTGAATTTTTCCAGGAATGGTTGGCTAGTGTAAACAGTGGATTGCAAATGTATTCCTCATTGCAAAGCCGTTACTGAGGCTTACTCTTAGCAATGTTTTTGATCTGGCGCTATTCAAAAACGAATGCCTGAGTGTCTTCCTCAGGCTTAGATATAACGTCTGTAATGCCCCACTCTAGGAATGCCAAATTATGAAAAAGAATTGTGCCTAACATGAGAGAGAAGAGTATACTTGTCTGTGTTTGTTCACGAAAATGGTGAAACTAAAAGGCCATGGCTTATTTTTCTGTATCATTGGATGCAATTGCTGCCACAATTTCTGGATGTTTGCAGTTGTTTGCAGCAGTTTGTCTTGCAACTCAGCAAAGGGAAGTGATAGTGATGTGTTACACGCTTCGTGTGTTAGCCTAACTTTCAGTTGAGATTTTGCTAACTAGTACACAACTCAGCATCTGACAAACACATCTTCATACTAAATATGAGCAAATAATTTTGGCAGCTGACAATATTTCATTCAGAAGATGCAGTACCCAGAATCCTGCAACACCCTTGAAAAATGCAAGCAGAGGTGAGGAAAATGATGAGGATTGTTATAAAGATTGTGACATAAGTGTAAACCAAGACAAGACCTGACATGCATGATGTTCCACTTGAACAGGTTGGTCAGATCTATTCATGGAAGGTTCTTGCTTGAGAAACCATCCTTGGTGCGGTTCATTGACAGAATATCGACACCTAAAATATCCTCATACCACAATATCGAGTTATAAGTATAATGTCAAAAATATCGACATCCTATATTTATAATGGTAAGTATCCCAACAAAATTTCGATGTCATAAATATAAATGTTTAATATATATATCAAGCTCCCTAGAGGAGTGAAACGCATTGTCGGATGGACATTTGTCCATGAATTTAAATAAAAAACTTCACTCTGCCACCTATTTGAGGTTTTGGATTTGCTTTTTGTAAGAATCCTTTCGCTGCTGTTACGAGGCTTGGAGGTCCGCACCTGGTGTGTTTCCGTCACCCATTGACGGAAGCAGGAGCATTTCTTTCATATATATATATATATATAGCGCTCCAATTCTTCTTCCCTTTGCCAAAGAAGACAAAACAGCACTCGAGGAGTTCGTGTCAACCACGCAAGATTTTATTTGCGGGGGGTATGCACAGACGCGTTTTGGCGCGCTGCCTTCATCAGTGTGAATAACACAGATACACAAACCGGCATGTTGATAACGTTTTTTTCATGAATCTTGAGAAGTGGCAAAGAACTAACCCCACTGAAATCACGGTAGGCGCCATCTTGGAATTATTTAAATACACCATATAGGTCCATGTAAGGTGCAAATCAAGCCCACCAATGGGCTGTTGTGCATGAGCAGGGGGTATTTATGACATCAAAATTGTTTAAAACATAAACAAATCATATATATATATATATATTACCTACTGGCGGTCGCCAGTAGGTATATATAGTTAGGATTTTTTCTCTATGGGATTTTTGAAAATTCTATGTCTAATAACTTTGGCGTTTGTGGACGGAATTGGCTGAAATTTTCAGGAAAATGGAACATTTTGTTTCTGAGCAGCCCCTGAAACTTTGGGGGGGGTTCGTCAAGGGGGGGCCGAGAAAAAAGGGGGGTCCCAAAACGCGTTTTTCCCATGTTAATTTCCATAGGGCGGTTGGCCTCACTTTTAGCCCGAACGGCTGAATGGATTTGCATGAAACTTGGCAAAATTGTAGGGACTGTTAGCCCGATGTGCCTTTGCTAGGTCTCAATATATGTGCTCCAGTGGATTTTGAAAAATTAACGTTCAAAAGAATATATATATCTGTAACAGCGCTCCGGGTAGCGCTCCGGTTCGCGTACTTGACGCGTAATGGAACTTCGCGAAGCGAAGCTGATTGGCTCTCCGGTATCTGTCAACATTCTAAACAGTCCGGAGCGGACGCCATCTTGTCTCTCGGTAGGATCGAGAGACAAGAGGAGGCCAAAACAAAGGGGGAAATGACCATAAGGGGGCATAGTAGATCCTCCCTCACCCTCTAGGTTTGATGTGGAGGCTTTAAAAGGGCCCCGCGGGGCAAAAAAAAATAATATCGTTTTTTTGCGTGGGGAGCGCCCGGTACGCTTTTGTGCAATGGGCGGTGGTAATCTAAATGATGAGGGGGGGGGGGGCAGCATTCAAAGCACATCAGCGTGCATAAACACGAAAATGTTTTTATCTACCACGTACTTGACTTATCTCTAGCTTTATTAATACAATATTCAATAATGAAAAATCGACATCAATAGGGTTGTCCGTATTCCCAGTCAGTACCCTTCCCCGCCCGCCATGTGCACAAAGACCGCATACATCCCCCATAACGTCAAGGCTAAGTAACTAGAACGTCATAAGGAGTTGCAAGTCGCTCCCATACTGGTGCCATTTTGGTCGAGGCCAGGCAGGTCCAGAGTATAGTTCAATGTCTCCAATAAGTAGCGGCAGGACCAGAATCCCTTTCGGCAGTTCTGGCTTCGTCATTACGAGCACTAGAAAACAAGACATTCTGGGCAATACCACCCTTGACGCAGCCCTTTATTCTACAAGATGGTGTCTTTCAAAAGCCAGGGGTATAGGAGTATGTAACAAGCGAGCCATTTAATTGAGAAAACTAAACGTGACAAATGGTTGCAGGATCAGTGAAGGTTGATTTTATAAATGAAAGTATAACAGGATCAGTTACAATAAAATCGTTCATACGCACACCATGGGCGAGTATCATGGGTAACATTATTTCGAAGCTTTATTAATACAATAATCAATAATGAAAAATCGACATCAATAGTGTTGTCCGTATTCCTAGTCAGTACCCTTCCCCGCCCGCCATGTGCACAAAGACCGCATACATCCCCCATAACGTCAAGGCTAAGTAACTAGAACGTCATAAGGAGTTGCAAGTCGCTCCCATACTGGCGCCATTTTGGTCGAGGCCAGGCAGGTCCAGAGTATAGTTCAATGTCTCCAATAAGTAGCGGCAGGAGCAGAATCCCTTTCGGCAGTTCTGGGTTCGTCATTACGAGCACTAGAAAACAAGACAATCTGGGCAATACCACCCTTGACGCAGCCCTTTATTCTACAAGATGGTGTCTTTCAAAAGCCAGGGGTATAGGAGTATGTAACAAGCGAGCCATTTAATTGAAAAAACTAAACGTGACAAACGGTTGCAGAATCAGTGAAGGTTGATTTTTTAATTGAAAGTATAACAGGATCAGTTACAATAAAATCGTCCATACGCACACCATGGGCGAGTATCATGGGTAACATTACTTCGAAGCTTTATTAATACAATAATCAATAATGAAAAATCGACATCAATAGGGTTGTCCATATTCCCAGTCAGTACCCTTCCCCGCCCGCCATGTGCACAAAGACCGCATACATCCCCCATAACGTCAAGGCTAAGTAACTAGAACGTCATAAGGAGTTGCAAATCGCTCCCATACTGGCGCTATTTTGGTCGAGGCCAGGCAGGTCCAGAGTATAGTTCAATGTCTCCAATAAGTAGCGGCAGGACCAGAATCCATTTCGGCAGTTCTGGCTTCGTCATTACGAGCACTAGAAAACAAGACATTCTGGGCAATACCACCCTTGACGCAGCCCTTTATGCTACAAGATGGTGTCTTCCATTCAGAAAATATTGTTGGCAGCATTTTGAAAGGAAAGATAAACGGCCGTTCTCCTAGTGAGTCTCACATTGTTACATTTATGAAGAATGTTGAAGAGTAGTATGTTGAAAATCTGAAGCCATCGTTCTACAAACTCTCAACCAGCCTTGGATGGAAAAATCCTGAAGAATGTACAAACTGAAAACCAGTTTTTGTCTGCATAGCATCAGCAGCAACACTTGAGTCAGCTTTGTGTGAAGCCGCCATCTTGATCCAATCAATACCGTCCCCCTGCACACATTCAGGGACCAGGCCGCATTGCGAGGGCACCGCAAGATGTGTCTTCAGGTCAAACGGATTGTGGGACAAGGTCCAGAATGAAGAGTCACCAAAAGGCAAAAAGTTCCGCCGGACCCCGGGAGCCGGCCGCCTATGTCGGGGGCGATCTCAGGCCACACCAGGGCAACAAGACTTGGGGAGGGGGCAGGATCCAAGCGCCCCCTCCCAGTCATCGCCACCACACCGCCCCTCGGGGGCCTCCGTCAAGCGGTTCAGGGAGGCACCGCAGGCAGCGGTTCTTCAGATCAGTGGCTCTCACCGGCAAGGCTCCCCTCCGTCAGCAGCGATCGTTGGCGCTGTGGTTGCGGCCGGAGGCCCCGCCTAGTCAACGCCCCGGCCTCTCCATGTCGTAGGCCGCAAGAGTGGGCGCAACTCAGCTGGATGGCGGGTGAGACGCTGTAGCCGCAAGAGTAGGCGAAACTCAACCGGCCGAGTGAGGCACTGTGCCGCAAGAGCGGGCGGAACTCAGCTGGCCGAGCGAGGCACTGTGCCGCAAGAGTGGGCGGAACTCAGCTGGCCAAGTGAGGCGCTGTGCCGCAAGAGCGGGCGGAACTCAGCTGGCCGAGCGAGGCACTGTGCCGCAAGAGTGGGCGGAACTCAGCTGGCCGAGCGAGGCACTGTGCCGCAACAGTGGGCACAACTCAGCTGGCCGAGCGAGGCACTGTGCCGCAAGAGCGGGCGTAACTCAGGTGGCCGAGCGAGGCACTGTAGGTCTTCCTCTCACAAAGATGAAAGTCAGAGTGAGGATACAAGGAGGGGTTTTCATCATTTAGGACAAAAAAATAGTTCTAAACCAATGAACAGTGTCATTTTTAGGTCACATGACCTAGCCTTACATCATTAGGAAACCAAAAGTGAAATGAACCAATGAAAATTTTAATTAACAAGTCACATGACCTGTTATGCTTACGTTACGCGCTCCGCGCCGCGCCCCAGATCGCTTCCGGGAAGCTGCGCTTCGCGCCTCGCTTCGCGCATCGGGTGCGCTAACGCGGTGCGTCATATGAGGCATTACGCGACAACGCGATACTACAGTGTTTCTGGATGTTTCAGACTGAAGCTGGCGTCAGCATGAGAGCACCCCGTGGCTACGTCGTGACCGTTCCGCGAGCAATCATGGCAGTTGCTCCCCACCGGAAGTCTGCGGGAGTCGGGGGCCCCGGTGACTCTTGTAGAATCTTCAAGGCTGAGGGGACGCTTTTGGGAATGGGGCCCATGCCCTAGCAGTCAAGCGTCCGAGTTCCAGGGTTGCCCAGAGCCATCCTTGCAGGCCAGGCCCAAGTCTGTGGAGCCGACCGCCATTTCGTGAGCTCCGTGGCAGCCGCCTGTCGCTGTACCGCAAGAGTGGGTGCAATTCAGCCGGATGGCGGGTGAGACGCTGTAATAGCAAGAGCAGGCGCAACTCAGCTGGCCAAGAGAGGCACTGTGCCGCAAGAGTGGGCGTAACTCAGCTGCCGAGTGAAGCGCTGGGGTGCAGCTGAGAAACCTCCACCTGGGGAGGTGGGGGAGGCTCGTTCGCGCCGCCTCTCCCTTCCAGTGCACCCCACGCCGTCTCCTGGCACAGGTATATGTGATGGTCGGACCAGGGCACCGCAGGACGTGTCTTCAGGTCAAACGGATTGTGGGACAAGGTCCAGAATGGAAGAGTCACCAAAAGGCTAAAAGTTCCGCCGGACCCCGGGAGCCGGCCGCCTACGTCGAGTGAAGCGCTGGGGTGCAGCTGTGAAACCTCCACCTGGGGAGGTGGGGGAGGCTCGTTCGCGCCGCCTCTCCCTTCCAGTGCACCCCACGCCGTCTCCTGGCGCAGGTATATGTGATGGTCGGACCAGGGCACCGCAGGACGTGTCTTCAGGTTAAACGGATTGTGGGACAAGGTCCAGAATGGAAGAGTCACCAAAAGGCAAAAAGTTCCGCCGGACCCCGGGAGACGGCCACCTATGTCGGGGGCGATCTCAAGCCACACTAGGGCAACAAGACTTGGGGAGGGGGCAGGAGCCAAGCGCCCCCTCCGAGTCCGCGCCACCACACCGCCCCTCGGGGGCCTCCGTCAAGCGGCTCAGGGAGGCACCGCAGGCAGCGGTTCTTCAGATCAGTGGTCTCACCGGCAAGGCTCCCCTCCGTCAGCAGCGATCGTTGGCGCTGTGGTTGCGGCCGGAGGCCCCGCCTAGTCAACACCCCGGCCTCTCCATCTCGTAGGCCGCAGAGTAGTCGGGGAGAAATCCCGGGAACGGCGGCATGTATTTGGATCGATGTTGCAGCAGGCTGCCATGTAAATAGTTATTTAATAAAACGTTTTACCCTGTTACTTTGCTGGTGTGTTGTATATATTTATAATATTTGCATAGGGTTTGTCGTTATTTTGGGCGGGGTGGGCGGCGGAGCCGAGCTGTCTTGCAGCCATCATGGCGTCGAGCTCGGTTCCTCTCACTAGTTTCATATTTCTCATGAGGGGTTGTTCCTAATGTTTCTATTTTAGCGAGGTCAAAAAGAGATCCCATTAGTGGCCTACTGATTTTGCTTGATTCCTTTTGTTTTTTCTAACGATTTTTCACTGTCTGCAAAGACTAAACAGAGTATTGCGACTCTGTGCTTGTTTGTAAATAGAGAATGAACCAAAGAGAAGCAATTCCAAAACAGTAAATGCTTGGATAACAATCAATCAAATGGAGAGGGCAGCAGGCACGACGGATTACAACGGGGGCAAAGGCCTGCGTTACCTACCCTTCACTATCTGCAAAGAGAGAATACTCCTAAAAGAAAAGAGGGGGGGGCAGCGTTCAAAGCACATCAGCGTGTATAAACACTAAAATGTTTTTACCTACCACGTACTTGACATTTTAAAGCTTTTGATATTTGCTAATAAAAAAACATTGAAATTCACTGAAAAAAACATAGGTTATAGACCATATATAGTTAGGAATTAGCATTTACAAAACCTTGAAAATTCACTGAAAAAAACATGGGTAATAGACCATATATAGTTAGGAATTAGCATTTACAAAACCTTATTTTACTCACACAAAACCATTGAAATTCCATATATAGTTAGTTGCACTAACTATATATCGCGCACCCGCAATCCACTGCTGATGATGTCACATATTACATCATTCATGACATGGTCAGTGACATCACTGATGACATCACTGATGACATCTCAAATGACATCACTGATGACATCACTGATGACATAACCTATGGTTTTTTCAGTGAATATATATATATAAATATATATATTACCTACTGGCGGTCGCCAGTAGGTATATATAGTTAGGATTTTTTCTCTATGGGATTTTTGAAAATTTTATGTCTAATAACTTTGGCGTTTGTGGACGGAATTGGCTGAAATTTTCAGGAAAATGGCACATTTTGTTTCTGAGCAGCCCTTGAAAATTTGGGGGGGGTTCGTCAAGGGGGGGCCGAGAAAAAAGGGGGGTCCCAAAACGTGTTTTTAACATTGAGTTTTCCATAGGGCGGTTGGCCTCACTTTTAGCCCGAACGGCTGAATGGATTTGCATGAAACTTGGCAAAATTGTAGGGACTGGTAGCCCGATGTGCCTTTTGTAGGTCTCAATATATGTGCTACAGTGGATTTTGAGAAATTAACGTTTAAAAAAAGATATATATCTGTAACAGCGGACCGGGCAGCGCTCCAGGACGCGTACTTTTCGCGCAACGGAGCTTTGTGAAGCGAAGCTGATTGGTTCTCCGGCGTCTGTCAACATTCCAAACAGTCCGTAGCGGCCGCCATCTTGTCTCTCGGTAGGATCGAGAGACAAGAGGAGGCGAAAGCGAAGGGGCAAATGACCATAAGGGGGAATAGTAGATCCTCGCTGACCCCCTAGGTTTGATGTGGAGGTTTTAAAAGGGCCCCGCGGGGCAAAAAAAAATAAAATAATAATAATCGAATGGCTGAATGGATTTGCACGAAACTTGGTAAAATATTAGGGACTGGTAGCCCGATGTGCCTTTGCTAGGTCTCAATATATGTGCTCCAGTGGATTTTGAGAAATTAACGTTCAAAAAAAGATATATATCTGTAACAGCGCTCCGCTTCGCGTAACGGAGGTTTGCGACGCTGATTGGTCATTCTGTCACTGGGCTATAGTTGGGCTACATCTGGCTGATATTTGGGCTACATTTGTTTTTTTTCGTCTCTGGCGGCCATCTTTGGGCTACATTGGGCTACATTGGGCTTCATTGGGCTTCATTGGGCTACATTGGGCTACATTTGGGTTCCAACATATATATAGGCCAATGTAGCCCAATATATATTTTTCAAAGTTAATTTTCGTAAAAACCACTGGAGCATATATCTTGAGACATAGCAAAGGCACATCGGGCTACCAGTCCCTACAATTTTGCCAAGTTTTGTGCAAATCCATTCAGCCGTTCGAGCTAAAAGTGAGTCCAACCGTCCTATGGAAATGAAGGAAATGAATGGGTAATTTGTAATTAGCAAATAGCTCATCGCAAACTAGGAATGGTAAAGAATCGCTATTTATTCCTTAAAGTTCGCTATTTAGGAAATGCAAAAAACTTTGATGATACATATGGCGGTTCATCTCTAACAAGATAAGAAGCATAGGGATAGATTTATGATGACTGGCGCATCACCAGGGATGTGTTAGTCATTCTGTGCCGCTGTTCCGTCACCTATGGTGTGCTGCATTTACAATGCGGCGCATCATGGGGCAAAAACAGCACAGATGCGTGATGTATCTGTGCCGTAAAGGTGGCGCATTGCTGGAGTTGTATCGCAAGTGTGATGAAGCTCCAGCAAGGGTCGGGGGTGCCCCTGTCGCAGGGTTTCTGTTCTCACACAGAACTGTGGACAGAGGATTGGAATCTCGGCGAATTAGGGTGTCCCAAAACTCACCTTAGTAATCAAAAACCCCTTAGCAAGCTAGGTACAGTGTCACATTGGATATAACAAACTCTCAATGTTTAGACAATCCAGAATATGAACTTATAGTACCTCAGGATACGTGGAACTCATGAACAGTCGGTCGTTATATATTTCTTAGAAACCAGAACATGGAGTTAAGAAGAACACATGTGTATTTGAAATGTTTATTTACTAATGCCGTCTTCTCAGGCGTAGTATCTTAGATAATACAAGTACACATATTATCAGTAGCAAAATTACCAGCATAGTTACTAGTACATAAAAAGCGAATGGTGACAGTATGTTAACATGCTGTAAATGAATAAGAGTTAGCAACACTTATAAGCAGCCGCGGGCCGTGGAGGGAGTTACGGTGGGGCAGGGAGGCGGGGAGGGGGAGGGGCAGGGTGGAGAGGGCTCCACCCTGCTTCTCCCCCTCCCCGCCTCCCTGCCTCACCGTAACTCCCTCCACGGCCCGCGGCTGCTTATATCTCACCCTCCCTAATACACATATTATATTATTTGCTAAGAAGGTCTCTTTGTGTTGGTTTAGGGCGTGCCCATACTTTAGTGTCTTAGATTTGAAGGAATCACATCAGCATACACCAGCTCTCTCTTCATGTGAACCGCATCAAGTGTTGTGTATGTGTGTTCGGCAAAGCAATATAAAACCCGCCTCATGCCCAGAATTGGCAGAAGTTGCACTTATGTTATGAGTATGAAGTCGTGGAGATCAGACCTCATAACAATTCTGTATCGTGTTGTTCTTGAAACTTTAGCACTCGCTGTACAGATATAGTTTAACAAGCAAAGCAGATAGTAGAGCAATAACATATTATTCTCATGTAAACCACGATGAACTACTAGGTTGAAAGCTAAAGCAACAACTAAGTGTCGTGTGCAGAAGTTGCAAAAAAGGAAAAATGGCGTTTAAACCGGTAATGAGCCCATGCTAACTTAACACGGTGTAAAGATATCCAGGACGTAGATGACACCTCCCCATGATCCGGAAACGAACTGAATAAGATAATAGAAGTGCCATCTCATGAGAGCAGATTGCAAGTTTATATGTGGACGGTCCGCAAGGTAAAGCATTAAAAACTAGGAAAATTTAATGCTAAAGAAAAATAAAACAGCCAAGTACTTTATCGAGTCTTAAGCCAATAGGCAAGGTAAATAATAAAAACTTGACAAATAAGTCAATGAATTGTCAATGAAATGCTAGTACTCAGCATATCAAACATGAAAAAGGTCTATGACATAACTGTGTATGCAAAATAAGCTGCAACAGCCTCCAATAGGAAGTCACCGTCTTCATCCGAAAACAGTTCAGCCATCCAATTTAAAAGCGGAAAAGAACATACGTGCTCTCCCAGCACCGGATCCTCTATCACCATCAGAGGACAGCTCGGTGGGTTTTCAAGAAAGCTCTGTTCCAAGAAAGACTGTGTTGCCGCCAGTAAATTCCAGGGACCAATTAGTCCATGCATCAATGCCACAGCCATAATCCTTTCGCAAGGACAAACCAACTCGTGAGTAATGATAGGAGTCATCAGCTGATTAAAGTCGACGTCAGGAGAAACCGGTCCGCAGAGACACAAATCAATGGCCCAATCGAAATCACAGGTCAGGCAGTGAAATACAGGCTGGACACAGGTGAAGTAAGAGAATCAAAAAGATAATCCATATGCCGTGCTTAATATCGCCAACGGCATTGTGCCATAATATTCTAGCATGCGATTGCGGAACAGTGTCAGCAGCTGCAGGGCGGGAGGTTGCATAGGAGGGACATCCATATTTAAAAATGTAAAAAAGCACAAGAGCGTCCGCTGGTAATGCAAGTAAAAATGGCAATCCACGAAGCAGAGTGGAAAAAATACAATGAAAGAAAGTAGGGATGACTCGAAAGATTTTCTCAAATGAAGTCACGAGACCACTGGTAACAACTTTAAAAAAGTGCGCCAGGGCCTTTGTGGAGGATGCGTTAGAGATAGTCCGAACCATCTTGCTGAAATGGAAAGGCAAATCTGAATTGAAAAGGGTCTGCACATCTGTACGGGTGTTCGCTATGTGAAGCACGAAAGTTTCATGGGCCGAACTCAAGGCCACCTCTCTCTGAGACAAAAGAGCTCTTATTCTTGCCATGCCGTTGAAATCTGCTCCCAAGGTTGGTATTTGTGGCGAGATTGAAAACTCCCTATGTTCATGTGTGGGAGGAAATAGAACATTTCTGCAGCAAATAACCCGTTCACTTACTGTTACGATAAAAGGAATACTTTTAATTAACCCAGATCAATCTTCATTATTGAGCATCAAATAACTACCATTTTCCAACAACTTGAACGTGGGGATGATAGCAGGAACTGGCGTGCCTTGCAACACGCAAGCCATATTTGGTCGGTGTTTGTTGCATGAACCGTGTAACTGTATGTGCCTACACATTAGTGAATGATCTGGCGTCTCAGTGCATTCCTCTCCATTCAGATAAACTTCTTGATCATCTTTGAAACATCTGTATGTGTATGGAAGCGACCAGACCTCATGAAGAAAAGCACTACCTAAAGGTTCATAACGACCTATTGGTATATATTTCATACAATTTGAAAACTTATATAAAGCAAAAGGCAGCGTTATTAAACCGTGGATAAGGCACGTTGCCAAAAAACCCGCAATCCTCTGCTGATGATGTCACTGAGCATGTCATGAATGATGTAATATGTGACATCATCAGCAGTGGATTACGGGTAATAGTATCTCTAGTTTACTCCCCTATAGCTGTCTTTCTTTTAACATAAGTGTCTGTTTCCTTCCCTTATACTTACTGTTTTTGGTTCGCTTCCGGTTCGCGTACCGGCGAGCGAACTGGGAAGCGAACTAAGAGAAATAGAGGTTGGCACAGTTCCAAATATTGTACCAATTTTTTAATAACGGGGAGGTAGTTCTGAAAAGAACTTTTTTTTAAATTGTTTTTGTTGTTTTAAATTTTTTTTATTATTTTTCGGAACATTTTTTTACTTTTTTTGAATTTTTCTGAACAGTTTTATATTTTTTGGGGTTTTTCTTGGAGGGGGCAATGAAAACGATTCATTGTAAAGGGCTCAACAGGAGCAACAAAACAAAAAAAAAGTATTTATTATTTTGGGCGTTTCGTACAAACTTGCATATGATAGTCAATAGCTCTGTTGATCAGAGGGATGCTTCTTTCTCCGTAGCAAATGAATCCATCGCAAAATACGCAGGTGTGTTTTACTTCACCAAATCTCATTTGTATATTTGGCACCATCTCCCTGCCCTCTGGTCCCGTTACTTCCGGTACAACAGATCTTCTGGCCATAATAGGGAGATTATCTAGGTCGTTCCGAAACTGTGCAGCACTGTAGTTGTTAGGATGCCACCTAGTCATATGGCGATGCATTGTGTAGTTTCCGAAACTGTATTTTTTCTCGGTTCCTCTGGACAGTCTATCTTGACATATAAGGCAAGTTACGTATCTTGCATTTACTTTTTTCTCACCTTTGGGAATTTAAAAACATTGCCAAATGAAGTTTTCTTTCCGGTGAGACGTCCTGGGCTCCTCAGGCAAAAACTGCCTCTCTTCGTGCTCGTCGTCCTGTTCCTCTTCTTCCTCTTCTTGTTGAATTATAACTTGAGCAGGTGGTCCACTCTTCCTTGGATGTGGTGGAGGTGGTGGGGAAGCACCAGCTGAAGCTACTAAAGAAGCCATTGCTCAGTGATCACAAAGGGTCTTTCTCTCACAATGATGAAAGTCAGAGTGAGGAAAGAAGGAGGGGTTTTCATCATTTGGGAAAAACAAGAGTTCTCAACCAATGAAAAGTGTTCATTTTAGATTATATGACCTAGTCTTACATCATTAGGAAACCAAAAGTGAAATGAACCAATGAAAAGTGTTATTACCAAGTCACATGACCTGCTGTGTTTACGTTAAGCGCTTTGCAGGGCCTCCCGGTTTGCTTCCAGAAACCTGCGCTTTGCGACTCGGTTCGCGTACCAGTTCGCTAACGTAGCACGTCATATGACGTATCACGCGACAGCGTGAAACGTCATGCGGACGGGAGGCGTCACGATGTTGTTTTGTAACGCGGCAGTTGCGGTAAAGAAACGTTTACCGGCTCGCGGTCTATTTCGCGGCATCAAGGTCAGCTAACGGGAAGCTTCCCGATTCGCGAAGCGGGAACGAAGAAAAAAAAATATTTAAAAAAAAAATTATTCATAAACATATAAAATATCTTTTTGGATTTAAAGAAGAATACATTTTACAGCTACAGATATTAGCTGTTAAAAAACCAATGAAATTCACTGAAAAAACCATAGGTTATAGACCATATATAGTTAGGAATTAGCATTTACAAAACCTTGAAAATTCACTGAAAAAACCATAGGTTATAGACCATATATAGTTAGGAATTAGCATTTACAAAACCTTATTTTACTCACACAAAACCATTGAAATTCCATATATAGTTAGTTGCACTAACTATATATCGCGCACCCGCAATCCACTGCTGATGATGTCACATATTACATCATTCATGACATGGTCAGTGACATCACTGATGACATCACTGATGACAACATCCAGTGATTATGTGTTTCTGTAAAGTTTAAATATGTTTTACATATTGAAGAATGAGTGGATGTATAAGTGTCTGAATGAAGGTTTTAGTAGGTGCGTGATTACTGTATGAGTGAGTGATTAAATGCGTCTTACTGAATGCACGGGTTAGTGACTAAACTGTCTGAAAGTGTGCATCAGTATGTCTGTTGTTGTGCAAGCTGCTGCATGTGTTGATCAGTAGCTATATAAGTAGCTATATGGGTTATTGATTGGTTGCACAAGTATTTGTATGGGAGACTGAGTGTGTGTATGGCTGGCTGGGAGGTGTGTGACTCTGTGCAGATCAATGTGTACTTGTATCAGTGATTCTATAAGAGAGTAAGTATGTGTTAGTATATGTTTAAAAAATGTAAGGTGTTCTGTGTTTAACTGTATAGATGAGAAAATGGAAGTGTGATTGATTCTTTTCAGGACTGACTAGGTGTGTGAGTAACTCCATGGATGAGTGGCAGAGTGTGAGTGTCTGTATAGGTGTATGAGTGCATATGATAGTGTTGTAAAGATGAGTGATTGTATGTATGAATGATTGTATGAGTGAATGTGTGTGTAGACATAGGAATCAGTGAGTGCGTATGTAGTAACTAGTATTGGTGTGTCAATGGTTTCAAAAATTATACTCTCTATTTAACACTGGGTGTAATAGAGGTTATATTAGAGTGTGAGGAGATGCATTGTATTATCACATGAATGATATCATCAGTGATGTGATCATTGATGTCAAGTGAGATGTCATCAGTGATGTCATTTGAGATGTCATCAGTGATGTCATCAGTGATGTCACTGACCATGTCATGAATGATGTAATATGTGACATCATCAGCAGTGGATTGCGGGTGCGCGATATATAGTTAGTGCAACTAACTATATATGGAATTTCAATGGTTTTGTGTGAGTAAAATAAGGTTTTGTAAATGCTAATTCCTAACTATATATGGTCTATAACCTATGGTTTTTTCAGTGAATTTTCAAGGTTTTGTAAATGCTAATTCCTAACTATATATGGTCTATAACCTATGGTTTTTTCAGTGAATATATATATATATATATATATATATATATATATCAGAGCCCACCACCTCGTTTGGATGATACTGCAGCGGAGTAAGGAGTCGAGAAAAAATGGCTCCGCACTGGGCAGGTTAGCATTTCATCCTGTCCCCGTTTTCAGATGACACCAGACGCGGAGGTTGAGGCGGTAGGAGACAGGAGGGAGCAGTCTGTTCTGTGGCGGCAGAGAGGGGAGTCCACTTCATACCAGCATAGCATTGTTTCCTATCCCCACGCAACCATCACCAGAAATGGACATATGCAATGCATTCTGGGACTGGTAGTCGCGGTACATGATGCGACCTACCATTGGACATTTGCGATTGGTATTTGGACCGAGGGGCGGAGCTATGCAGGACAAGTGAGGTGGGGCGTGGTATTTGAATCAGGGAAATGTGCCACCACCTGTTACATTTCACTCGCGGCGCTGAAGAAGGCTGAGAGCAAGCCGAAATGCATTCGCTGGGAAGCGGGTGAAAAGGAAGCCTCCTACCTGTTTTTGCGGAATAAATGCTGTTTCCACAGGTTCTCCGTTGTTGGTCTCTGCACTCTCACCGGTGGAGGGGGTGTTGGAACGAATTTAAGCACGGACTCCAGCGCCGTGCAAAGAGACCCCCGTCTTTGAAAGTTGGCTCTGACTCGCTGGTTGCCGCTGCGGCGGTGCTTGGATTTGCCTGGGGTACCGGGATATATCAGAGCCCACCACCTCGTTTGGATGATACTGCAGCGGAGTAAGGAGTCGAGAAAAAATGGCTCCGCACTGGGCAGGTTAGCATTTCATCCTGTCCCCGTTTTCAGATGACACCAGACGCGGAGGTTGAGGCGGTAGGAGACAGGAGGGAGCAGTCTGTTCTGTGGCGGCAGAGAGGGGAGTCCACTTCATACCAGCACAGCATTGTTTCCTATCCCCACGCAACCATCACCAGAAATGGACATATGCAATGCATTCTGGGACTGGTAGTCGCGGTACATGATGCGACCTACCATTGGACATTTGCGATTGGTATTTGGACCGAGGGGCGGAGCTATGCAGGACAAGTGAGGTGGGGCGTGGTATTTGAATCAGGGAAATGTGCCACCACCTGTTACATTTCACTCGCGGCGCTGAAGAAGGCTGAGAGCAAGCCGAAATGCATTCGCTGGGAAGCGGGTGAAAAGGAAGCCTCCTACCTGTTTTTGCGGAATAAATGCTGTTTCCACAGGTTCTCCGTTGTTGGTCTCTGCACTCTCACCGGTGGAGGGGGTGTTGGAACGAATATATATATATATATATATATATATATATATATATATTACCTACTGGCGATAGCCAGTAGGTATATATAGTTAGGATTTTTTTCCTATGGGATTTTTGAAAATTCTATGTCGAATAACTTTGGCATTTGAGGACAGAATTGGCTGAAATTTTCAGGAAAATGAAACATTTTGTTTCTGAGCAGCCCCTGAAAATTTGGGGGGGTTTCGTGAAGGGGGAGCCGAGAAAAAAGGGGGGTCCCAAAACGTGTTTTTCCCATGCAATTTTCCATAGGGCGTTTGGCCTCACTTTTAGCCCGCACGGCTGAATGGATTTACACCGAACTTGGCAAAATTGTAGGGACTGGTAGCCCGATGTGCCTTGGCTATGTCTCAAGATATAGGCTCCAGTGGTTTTTACGAAAATTAACTTTGAAAAATATATATTGGGCTACATTGGGCTATATATATGTTGGAGCCCAAATGTAGCCCAATGTAGCCCAATGTAGCCCAATGTAGCCCAAAGATGGCCACCAGAGACAAAAAAAAACAAATGTAGCCCAAATATCAGCCAGATGTAGCCCAACTATAGCCCAATGACAGAATGTCCCAGAGTGTTCTAAAGAACAACTAGAGTGCTAACAGTCCTACTTATTACAAATGTATGGCACACCTGAAGCCATCTTGATTGGAATAAAGTGGTAACTCTTAAAAGATTTAATTTAAAAAGGAACAAAATGAGGGGGTTCATTTTGCCATAGAAAGTATGAAATCCCGCATACCATCAGTCCGCAAAAAAAACCCTCATTTACTATTAGGCCGCAAATTAAAATAACGAAAACTTTTAGAACGAATATGCCTTTAGCATACACTAAACAACTAAACTACCCTAAACCCTAAAACACTACCCCCAGCATGACCCTACACTACACAAACAGTACAACACTACCCTAAACCCTAAAACACTACCCCCAGCATGACCCTACACTACACAAACACTACAACACTACCCTAAACCCTAAAACACTACCCCCAGCATGACCCTACACTACGCAAACACTACAACACAACCCTAAACCCTAAAACACTACCCCCAGCATGACCCTACACTACGCAAACACTACAACACTACCCTAAACCCTAAAACACTACCCCCAGCATGACCCTACACTACGCAAACACTACAACACAACTCTAAACCCTAAAACACTACACCCCAGCATGACCCTACACTACGCAAACACTACAACACTACCCTAAACCCTAAAACACTACCCCCAGCATGACCCTACACTACGCAAACACTACAACACTACCCTAAACCCTAAAACACTACTCCCAGCATGACCCTACACTACGCAAACACTACAACACTACCCTAAACCCTAAAACACTACCCCCAGCATGACCCTACACTACGCAAACACTACAACACTACCCAAAACCCTAAAACACTACACCCCAGCATGACCCTACACTACGCAAACACTACAACACTACCCTAAACCCTAAAACACTACCCCCAGCATGACCCTACACTACGCAAACACTACAACACTACCCTAAACCCTAAAACACTACCCCCAGCATGACCCTACACTACGCAAACACTACAACACTACCCTAAACCCTAAAACACTACCCCCAGCATGACCCTACACTACGCAAACACTACAACACTACCCTAAACCCTAAAACACTACCCCCAGCATGACCCTACACTACGCAAACACTACAACACTACCCTAAACCCTAAAACACTACCCCCAGCATGACCCTACACTACGCAAACACTACAACACTACCCAAAACCCTAAAACACTACACCCCAGCATGACCCTACACTACGCAAACACTACAACACTACCCTAAACCCTAAAACACTACCCCCAGCATGACCCTACACTACGCAAACACTACAACACTACCCTAAACCCTAAAACACTACCCCCAGCATGACCCTACACTACGCAAACACTACAACACTACCCTAAACCCTAAAACACTACCCCCAGCATGACCCTACACTACGCAAACACTACAACACAACCCTAAACCCTAAAACACTACACCCCAGCATGACCCTACACTACGCAAACACTACAACACTGCCCTAAACCCTAAAACACTACCCCCAGCATGACCCTACACTAAACAACCACCACAACTCTACACTACACTAACACAACACTACACTACACAACACTACACTACACAATCACTAACCCACGAAAAAATTAACACAAACCCACTTACCTCTCTCGTCATCGTGGTTTTCACAACGCAAATGCATTTACCATACATGCCTTTAAAACGCAATTCTTTGTAAAGGCATGCGCGATAAATGCACATGCGTTTTGAAAAAATGCGGGATAATGGTATGCGAGGTCAATGACCTTGAGGGATAATGGTATGCGGACTGAAAGTCTGCGGGATAAAAAATGCGGGAAAATGGCTGCAAACCATGATTAGCAGCAGACTTCCCTGGTGAGCACTAGCTTTACTACAGTGATCTAATGAGCCACTAGAGTGCTAACATTCAGAATTTATGGCAAATGTGTGACACATCTGAATGCCTTCTTGATAGAACCAAAGTAAACAAGCATTGAAAATGCAATAGATCTCGCCCTCGTTTCAGTTAAAGCCATTCTGTTTGTAATGAGGTGGCTTTTTAGCTTTGCTTTTATTAGTGTTTTTTAAACTTTCATGTAAATAACATGCATATGTATGCATATATGTATATGTATGCATGCATTTATATTTATATAGATATGCAGATTATATATGTTTATATATGTATATTACCTACTGGCGATAGCCAGTGGGTATATATAGTTAGGATTTTTTCTCTATGGGATTTCTGAAAATTCTATGTCTAATAACTTTGGCGTTTGTGGACGGAATTGGCTGAAATGTTCAGGAAAATGGCACATTTTGTTTCTGAGCAGCCCCTGAAAATTCGGGGGGGTTTCGTCAAGGAGGGGCCGAGAAAAAAGGGGGGTCCCAAAACGCGTTTTTCCCATTCATTTTTCCGTAGGGCGGTTGGACTCACTTTTAGCTCGAACGGCTGAATAGATTTACATGAAACTTGGCAAAATTGTAGATATGGTTTGCCCGACGTGCCTTTGCTATGTCTCAATATATGTGCTCCAGTGGATTTTGAGAAATTAACGTTTAAAAAAATATATATATCTGTGACAGTGCTCCGGTTAGCGCCCCGGTTCGCGTACCTGACGCGTAACGGAACTTCGCGAAGCGAAGCTGATTGGCTCTCCGGTGTCTGTCAACATTCTAAACAGTCCGGAGCGGCCGCCATCTTGTCTCTCGGTAGGATCGAGAGACAAGATGTGGTGAAAAAAGAAGGGGGAAATGAAGGAAAGGGGGCAAGGTAAACCCCTCCTGACCCCCTAGGATTGATGAGGGGGATATTAAAGTCCCCCGCCATTTTTCACGGTAGAGGCGCTTCCCGGTACGCGAACCGGGCAGCTAACCGGCAGCGTAACGGGAGTCCGCCATCTTGTGTTTTTGGAGCGTCCGGTTCGCGTACCGGGTAGCGTCCCGGTAAGCGTAACAAGGGGAAAACCAAGAGAAACAGTAAAAAAAAAATTAAGGGAATAGATTTCCAGCAAACTTGGCAAAATTGTAGGGACTGTTTGTTTGATGTGCCTTTGCAAGGCCTCAAGATATGTGCACGTGTGAATTTTGTCTAATTAAGGTTAAAAAAAATATATATCTGTAAGCGTGCTCCGGCACGCTTACGTTACGGGTTTTGTTTGCGCTGCAGAGCCGATACGTCACGGTTATGCGACGCGTCATGAGGCGTCTCACGTGGCTACGTGATACGTCACGTAATAAAGAATATATTTTACAGCTATAGATATTAGCTTTTAAAAAACCAATGAAATTCACTGAAAAAACCATAGGTTATAGACCATATATAGTTAGGAATTTGCATTTACAAAACCTTGAAAATTCACTGAAAAAACCATAGGTTAGAGACCATATATAGTTAGCTGGACATTTTATTGACATAAAACCAATGAAATTCCATATATAGTTAGTTGCACTAACTATATATCGCGCACCCGCAATCCACTGCTGATGATGTCACATATTACATCATTCATGACATGGTCAGTGACATCACTGATGACATCACTGATGACATCTCAAATGACATCACTGATGACATCACTGATGACATCTCAAATGACATCACTGATGACATCATGACACACCAATACCAGTTACTACATACGCACTCACTGATTCCTACGTCTACACACACATTCACTCATTCACCCATCCAATCACTCATCCATACAGTCACTCATTATTACAACACTATCATATGCACTCATACACCTATGCAGACACTCACACACTGCCACTCATCCATGGAGTTACTCACACACCTAGTCAGTCCTGTAAAGAATCAATCACACTTCCATTTCCTCGTCTATACAGTTAAACACAGAACACCATACTTCAGTGACATCACTGATGACATCACTGATGACATCTCAAATGACATCACTGATGACATCATGACACACCAATACCAGTTACTACATACGCACTCACTGATTCCTACGTCTACACACACATTCACTCATTCACCCATCCAATCACTCATACATACAGTCACTCATTATTACAACACTATCATATGCACTCATACACCTAGTCAGTCCTGTGAAGAATCAATCACACTTCGATTTCCTCATCTATACAGTTAAACACAGAACACCATACTTTTTCACACATATACTAACACATACTTACTCTCTTATACAATCACTGATACAAGTACACATTGATATGCACAGAGTCACACACCTCCCAGCCAGCCACACACACACTCAGTCTTCCATACATCCACTCATTCTTCAATATGTAAAACATATTTAAACTTTACAAAAACACACAGACACTAGATGATGTCATCAGTGATGTCATTTGAGATGTCATCAGTGATGTCATTTGAGATGTCATCAGTGATGTCATCAGGGATGTCACTGACCATGTCATGAATGATGTAATATGTGACATCATCAGCAGTGGATTGCGGGTGCGCGATATATAGTTAGTGCAACTAACTATATATGGAATTTCATTGGTTTTATGTCAATAAAATGTCCAGCTAACTATATATGGTCTCTAACCTATGGTTTTTTCAGTGAATTTTCAAGGTTTTGTAAATGCAAATTCCTAACTATATATGGTCTATAACCTATGGTTTTTTCAGTGAATATATATATATATGGGTGTGTGTGTGTAGAAAGAAAAGGAGGAGCCCACCAGTTGGGATGCACTCGCATCCAGGCCACTCCCTTTTATTTGGAAGATAGTTCTCAGGTGCGAGTGCATCCCAACTGGTGGGCTCCTCCTTTTCTACATGAAGGAATCCAACTGCGGTGACAACAGCCCACATGGGTTTGTAAAGGACTTCCAGGACGAGAATGCTTAGCAACATACTCACCTGAGAACTATATTCCAAATAAAAGGGACTGGCCTGGAAGATTTTGTTTGTTGTTACTCACAAGCAGCTTGCCTTTGAGAAAGGGTGCCAGCCCGAAACTGGTCAGGAGAAGCTGAGGTGGGCTCATAGCAAGGACTTTTCCTGATCTTTACGCTACCTCCTGCGAGTGCATCCCAACTGGTGGGCTCCTCCTTTTCTTTCAATATTTGCGGCCACCCGGTCGCGGGACAGCACTGCTGCGTCATTACTGATCCACCGCTGTGTGCAAGTACAGCAGAATACGGAGCAGGAGGCGATTCTTTGTGCACCGGGGGAGGTGCCCTGTGTGAGCTCTACATGAAGGAATCCAACAGTGGTGACAACAGCCCACATGGGTTTATAAAGGACTTCCAGGACCAGAATGCTTAGCAACATACTCACCTGAGAACTATATTCCAAATAAAAGGGACTGGCCTGGAAGATTTTGTTTGTTGTTACTCACAAGCAGCTTGCCTTTGAGAAAGGGTGCCAGCCCGAAACTGGTCAGGAGAAGCTGAGGTGGGCTCATAGCAAGGACTTTTCCTGATCTTTACAGTACCTCCTGCGAGTGCATCCCAACTGGTGGGCTCCTCCTTTTCTTTCACTTTCGAAGGAGCTGCTTGGATATATATATATATATATATATATATATATATATATATATATATATATATATGTATATATATATATGAAAGATTAAATATATCAAATAATTTATTTCGTAAAAATATTAGATTTAATATACATTTCAACAAATATAACAAATAAACTTAATTTTAAAAAGATAAACACACATCTATAATAATAAATATATTTATATGTATTTACTTTAAAACAATTAATAAACTATTATTTCTAATTTATTTTAAATTATTTAAATCATATAAACATTTAACAAATATATATATATACATATACCAATAACAAACAATCTATTAAAGCATTCTATTACAAATTAAAACATTAAACTATTTAAAAATCTTTAAAACTTACATTTCCCACTCCAGTCAGTGCAACAGCAGGGATACTGTTGGTTAGCGGAGGGGTAAAAATGAATATTCACACTCCAGTTAGTGCAACAGTAGGGAAAGTGTTGGATAGCGGAGGGATAAAATGTACTATTCCCACTCCAGTCAGTGCAACAGTGTAACAGTAGGGAAAGTGTTGGATAGCGAAGAGATAAAATGTACTATTTCCACTCAAGCCTGTGCAACAGTAGGGACAGTGTTGGATAGAAAATTGGTGAAAAATACTATTCCCACTCCAATTACTGCAACAGTAGGGTAAGTGTTGGATTGCGGAGGGGCAAAAAATACTAATACCACTCCAGTGACTGCAACAGTAGGGAAAGTGTTGGATAGCAGAACAGTAAAAATTACCATTCCCACTCCAGTGAGTGCAACAGTAGAGAAAATGTTGGATAGCGGAGGGATAACATTTACTATTCTCACCCCAGTCATTCGAAAAGTAGGGAAAGTGTTGGATTGCAGAGGGGTAAAATATACTATTCCCACTCCAGTGTGTTCAAAATTAAAAACAAATGGAATGTCAACAACAACAAACAAAACGAAAAACAAAATAGATACAAAAAATAAATAAATATGTTAAAAACTAAAATGCAAATATATTTAATATGGAACAAAAAACATATTAAAATGTTAAATACATATCACAAATACCTACAAATATTATATTAAATAAAATAAAATAAATACTTTTCAAGCAAATCAATATTTTTATTTAGAAATTCATTATGAACAAAAACATTAATTATTACATACATTTAGTTTATTTATTTTATAGCACCACACAATTCACAATCCACTGATACATTTTAAAAAATGTACTTCCATAATTTACACAATTAATTATCAATTGAAGAAGTATGATTAACTAAAAAACGAATTAAAACACATAAAAATGTATTAACTGCCCACCCTTTACCCCTACAATCCCCACAACCCTCACCTAAAATCAAACTTTAAAAAAAAAATAATTACACAGTTAAAATTGTTTTTCAATTAAAAAACTAATATTATTTAACAACTAATTATAAAGTAAGTAAAATTGATTTTCTCCCCTCCCTTTACCCATATAAAACCAAAACCCACCCACAAAAAGAATCAATTACCCTAATTAATTATAAATTAATTAATTATTATTAATTATCAACTAATTATTAATTGATAAAAAAAATTAGTTCCCACCCTTTACCCCTATACACCCCACAACACCCACGTAAAATGAAGTACACAATTTTCATATTTAATTTTCAATTAATTCATTCATATTCACAACTAATTATTAATTAATTAAAAATAGATTACTTCCCACCTTATACTCCTATAAACCTCACATAAAATGTACAACACAATAAAAACACAATTAAGACTATACAATCTAATTTAAATAAATAGTAAACAAAAAATTATCATTAATTTCTCATAATTAAATTACTTCCTACCCTATTCCCCTATATACCCACAACCCGCTATGGAACTAAAAAATGCAAAATGTAAATAAAATAAAATTAATAACTACTAAAAAGTAACACATATATTTAAAAACTTAAACAATACTCCTACAAATAAAATACATCACATACATTTAAAATATATACTAAAATATATATATCACTAATTAAAAAATCAATATTTTAAGCACCTATATTTTTGCAAACAATATTAATGACATATATTTTTTAAAACAATATTTCTCACCTTAATTTCGATATACTTTTTTTTTTTTAACATTGGTAACACGTTTATTCAGTGCTTTAAATGGACCGGTACTCACAGTTACTTAGTATCGGCACAACGAACTAGAGTGGCACATGCATTTTCATGCCTTGTGGATCCATGCATATGCACACTCACTCACATGCGCACATTCATACACACTCGTGAACGTTCATTCACACAATGATCATGCACACACACCCGTGCACATGTGCATACTCACGTGCACACGCGCACACACACACCTACAAACACACACACCATCACTCAGGGAGCTCCTAATTGAATGTGAGCATTCCATGTCAGCAATACACACGTGCACACACACACACACACACACACATACCTACAAAACACACACCATCACTCAGGGAACTCCTAATTGTCAGCAAGTTCTTTAATGACTGCAACTTAAGGCAGGGTTTTTGGTCCTTTGATAAGAAGGAGGTTAGTTATTCTTTTTTTTTTTTTAAACCGTTTTTATTGACATTTTCTCCAAACTTAACAATGTAATTTCGATATACTTGACCACGATATTCTTGTCGATATTTGTGTGTCACAATATTTACAACTCGATATTTGTTTAGGTCGACATTTCCAACTCAATATTTTGTCTAAATATCTTATGGTGCACTAACAGCAGCAGAGGCAGTCTGCAACTTATCAAATATCATGGGAGCATCAAACTTGTCTGATGTAACTTCACCACAAGTAGAAGAATTGATTGCCCTTACAAAGGTATTTTGCTTAAAGCATGGATTGAGTGTTACAATCTACGCTGACAGCCGGTATGGTTTTTCAGTGGTCCACAATTTTGGGCGTTTGTGGCCACAAAGGGATTTTATGACTTCCTCTAGTACCCCAATTTAAAATGTAGTATATATTCTAAGGGGTCGATTACGATGTTGTTCGGAAAGGCTCCAAATGGCATTCAGTATTGCCCTTCTTTCTGAACGAATCGTACACATTTACCAACTACCAATTACGATGCCCGGAAACAGTTTGGGCAGTCATAATCAGTTTTGAAAGGCATTCGGACAACCTTTTTTCAGAGCTGAATTGTACAGCTCTATAGACTCGGTTTCCAAGCGAGCGATTACGATGACGCATTCGGACAGCCATCCCGATTCGGTCTGGCCGACATAAAACAGCTGTTAGAATCTGTTTTTGGGGGCCCGTTGCAGGACCCTCTTCACCTGGAGGCATCCAAATGGGGCCCATGGGGGTACCCAAGGGACCCCTCTTCCCAACCATGCACAATGTGGCAGGCCGAAGGGGTGCCCGCCAGCCACCCGCCACCATCCACAGGGTGCAAGGTTTTTCCCAACCACCCCTTTTTTTAATGGGAGCCCGTGTTCTCAATCGGAACATAAGCTCCCATTGAAGTCAATGCAAGTCCGATAGAACGATGTTGGGAAGCATCATTATCGGAACCGATTTGTTCAGAAATGATTCTGAGAATGAGTAGTTCGGAACAGTTTCCGATCGTGATCTCCCGTAAATGTGTTATAATCACTGAAGCTTCCAAAAGGCATTTCTGTGTTGCAATGTAGAACCCACAGGTCAGGAAAATAATTGGTGACTATTGGAAACAGATACCCAGATGAGGTAGCCAAGTATTGTGTGCTTGAATGTGCTACAATGTAATTCAAATGAGCAAGAATGATGTTAAACTCAAAACAAAGATGGAGATTGCTTTTTATTTACACCAATTCAGATATTGAGTGCACTAAAAGAACAACAAAATGAGGCACCACAAAATGAGAGAAAGAAACCAGACATGAATGGCTGTACAAGGGATCTGAGTAACATGTGGGTGACAGCTGATAAGAAGCAGATTCTCTTAGACTACTGTTGCTTCCTGTGAGTAGGCTGTTTCATGGTCTAGCACCTATTGGATGACATTCCATGGTTAGGTTGTTTATCAAATATTGGTATAACTTAAGATTCAGATCTGTTCCTGAGAATTAGTGTCATCATTGTGTTATTTGTCACCTAAGTAACTAAAACATTAGGACTTTTGTGACTATGAGTCACATCGGCAAGTTCAAAGGTTATTTTACCAGGGTAAAGCTTCACTTCCCGGAGATGCCAGTTCATAATGGCCTTATGTATATTCTTGCAGATGTATGTTTGCTCTCCAGGTGGGTGGAAGACTACCCACGTAGGAGAGCTTACAGAATAACAGAGGCCAAACTATTGATGAGAGAATTAATGCCTAGATTGGTTTGCCAGCTTCTTGAGATGGTGTGTATTTTCGATATGAGTTCATGAACTTGTTATGCACAGGTCTGCAAATTGAACAAAAGTTCCTCTGTAGTTACAGAGCAGAAGCATCAGGAGTCTTTGTCATTGAGCACTCTAAAATCCAAATTGATGAAACTATGTTCTTCAGCATCATTGAAATGGCTAGACACAATTCCTTGTGTGCTTATCAATATAAGAAAGAACACCGATAAGGAAACAGAACTCTCTCCAAACAAGGTCCTAATGGTGAGGGCCAGGAGGACGCCATGCATCCCATTAGCTGAACTTGTGTCTATTGATGATTACATGTTCTAGACTACTGCAAAGATCTGGCAGATGCTGTTCTTTCCATCTTTCATCAAGTAAATCTGGCGACACTTTTACCAGAGGAAGGATTTTGCCACACCCTCCGACCATTTGTATGACACAACCAAGCATTACAACGTATTCCTTTTTCACACATCTATTACCACACAATGCCTTTAGCACAAATTGCTTTTGGTGTTGAATGGGCTGGAAACAATTCCTCGTGTGCTTATGAGTTTAAGAAAGACCCCCAGACAAAGAAGCAGGACTCTCTCCTAATAAGGTCCTACTGGTGAGGGCCATGCGGATTTCATGCATCCCAGCAGCTGCACTTGTGTCTATTGGTGATAACATTGTACTGGACTGCTGCAAAGGTCTGGCAGGTGCTGTGTGTTCTATCTTTCACCAGGTGGATCACTTTTACCAGAGGAAGGATTGTGCCACACCCTCCAACCAGTTGTATGAAAGAACCAAGCATTACAATGCATGCCTTTACCACACATTCATTACCACGCATGTATCGTTACCATGCATGCTTTTATAATGCAAGGTAAGTTTATGTTAGGCAAGTGAAACTGCCTCCTCTAAAATGTCTGTAACCACACTCGTGATTTGCCCATCCATGGTGGTATAAAATGTGAATAATGGGGTTTCGCAAAATAGTTAAAACATAATGATTGCAAGGTAAATGATTGACAGGATGACATTTATATTTTAGGCTAATAAATATAAATTATTTGGTGATACTATTGTGCCCACTGTCAGAATAGATTTTGCTTTCCTCATTTTCACATTAGATGAGAATAAATTTATATTTTGCAAATGCATTCCATTAACTAATCTGTGCCAGTAAAATGTTATAAGATGGCACCCAAAAATGACACATTGATGTGATGAGATTGTTAAGCCATCTTCTCTGTTCATAAAACAATTTTAATGATATGCACTTTTCACTTAAAAAATGGTGTTTGTAACGTTGACTAACTGACATCGAGAAAGGCGGAGTGCCGAAACGCGTCTGTCAGTGAGGGGAGTTTCTGCACATTAAAAGTATTTGACACAAACTCCCGTGAGTGCTCTCCTTTGTGTCTACTGACACTGGATCGGTCTGCTGCTGTGATATATATATATGCAGCTCCACTCGTCCCTCTTTGCAGAAACGATAACGCACTCCCGGGGGTTATTTCTGAAAGCAATCCTTTATTCGGCTTCAGGACAAGAAAACAGATGCGTTTCAGACATCACGTCCTTCGTCAGTGTTTACATGCGCCGCATTTCCCAGCACAATATATACAATACACTCTCTGTTTCATGAAAAGGAAAGATGGACAGCTCGTTCTACATCCAAAAGGGGCAGCCATTACTGAGTGGGTTATACTTCACACAATCGCATATTTACATTGTGTTGTTTACCAGATGTTATACTCATGCCGGTTTGACTGTTAAAGTAAATTAAATCTCGCCGTGTATCGGCATGTAAATGGCATTTCAGAAGCCCTATTTACAGATATTTACAATGTATATACAAGATTCAACCCCGTTAATCAAATACTATGATCAACTACTGTGATCGGATCCTCGTTGTTGGGGAATTAAATGTCTTCCATCATTTATTGATCAACCATAAATTCATAAGATATAAATTAAATTAATTAATTAATTCCCTAGTCGGTGAAATTTAGTCAAATCCAGCCGTGTATCGGCACGTCACCGACTGGTACACCTAGGACAGGACCACAGTATAAATGAACCAACACCTTTCTAACACAATTAATTCCTCATGGTTTCCAAGTTCAACAAATCGTTTCTCCCGCTATACTGTTACAAATCAAGCTCACATAATTCGGCCATAAATCAATATTTACAGATTCACAATTATATGATCAATCACAATTCCACATTGAAATGCTTTAAATCAACATCAACGTATCATTTACTCTTCAGACAATGTTGGACCTAATGGTCTGAAATTTCATTTTAATCATGTGGCTGTGTATGGAGATAAAGGGAGCCTAACCACAGGATCTATCTATCTGGTTGGAAGAAAGAAATATTTCAATGGAGAGGAATAAATCTTGAAAAATTAAGCGGAGGAAAGTTAGGAATATGAGCGAGTGAGGAAGAAAAGAAGAAAAAGAAAAAGAAAAAGAAAAAGAAAAGAGAAGAGAAGGGCAAGGAAATGAGAGAATAAAGGCAGGACCAAAATAACGAAACAACGTTATAAGGAATAAAATATGGAATATGCATGAAATAGGCATAAGGAGGACAGGGTACAACAAGAAACGGGAGAGGTCGTGGTCAGGACAATATGTCTGCAAGTAAATTAGTTCTTAGTTCATTGAATTCTGCTTGCATGTCCCAATTTGAAAACAGACTTTTCATATAATCTGATTATCTCCCCAGGTGTACCCCAAGTTCCTCTCCAATGTTAAGCCCGCCCGGCTGTTTTGTCTGCATGTCAATTATGTGACGCGATTCTAATCTGCGTAGGCGTAATAATCTGTCCCCCCCTCTGGTATTCGATGGTACGTGGTCTAAACCAAAGTATTGGAGTAATTCTCGATTGCTATGGTGGACTTGGGCAAAGTGCCTCGCCACAGGGTAGGACACATCCTTATTCATTATGGCCCGTTGATGTTCTAAGACTCGCATCTTAACCCCATTAATCGTACTCCCTATATACTTGAGACCACAGGGACACATAAGACAATATACCACATATGGTGTTGTACAGGTGATAAAATGCTTGATCTTTTTCGGTTGGGCTAGACCTGGAATAGAGTAAGAGAGCACCCTCCGGCTGTTTTCGCATGCGCGGCATTTCCCACACGGGAAACATCCCGCCATGTCTCTCAATGTACTCTGTCCGGTTGTTTTAATTGGTGAGAGATGGCTGTGGACTAGCATATCTTTTATAGATCTTGATTTACGGAAAGTGATGAGCGGTCTGTCTGGGACATCGCATCCAATCACTGGATCCGTCCGTAATATATGCCAACTTTTTGAGAGCATACCCCTTAGAGCATTAGCCCCATCTGAAAATGTAGTGATCATCCTAAATTTATTTGCAGTGTCAGAGTCTTCCACTCTTTTAGGGCTGGATCCCAGAAGTTGTGATCTGGGAATCCGTGTCACTTTTTTGAGGGTTCGAGCTAGCATGTCTTGATCATACCCTCTCAGACGGAACCTCTGTATGCTCTCATCTGCTGCTTTCCTGAAATCCACATCACAGGAGCAGTTTCTTTTAAGCCTCAGTAATTCGCCGTATGGTATGCTTTTTACTAGGCTAGGTGGATGACTGCTTTCAGCATGTAATATGCTGTTCCCTGCTGTCGGTTTTCTATAGAGGGCAGTCTGTAGTTTGTTCTCACTAACAAAAACTCTAAGGTCCAGGTAATGTACTTCCTTATTACTGATTTCTGATGTAAATTTCAGATTAAGATCGTTACTGTTGAGATCCACGATAAATGTATTTGCTTCTGTGGAGGAGCCCCTCCATATTACAAACAAGTCGTCAATGTAACGACGCCACATCACAATGTTTTCTGCCCATTTGCTGTTATGTCTGGCGAGGGCCACCTGCTCCTCCCACCAGCCCACGAATAAATTCGCGTAGCTGGGGGCGAAGCAGGTTCCCATCGCTGTCCCTGAGATTTGCTTAAACATTGTACTTTGAAACAAAAAGATGTTATTTTGTAAACAAAACTCTAGCATCTCAATTATCATTGTACCATGCTCTCGATATTTTCCTGATCTCATATCAAGGAAGTATTTCACAGCCTCAACCCCCTTGTCATGCTGTATGTAAGTGTACAGGCTAGTGATGTCTAGAGTAATGAGCAAGAATGAGTTGTCCCATGTGATGTGTTCAATTTGTTCGATGAAGTGTTTCGTGTCTCTTACATACGATTTTAAATCATTTTTTAGAAATTTGAATTCATCATTTGACAATAGTCCTGCCGATTTCCAAGCAAGCAGTTTCCCAAAGAAGTTATTTCTTGCTGCATTGACCTGAACTTGGTCACTTCTCCTGTAGCAGTCTCTGTTGTTAAGTTGATTCAGGGCTTCAGATAAGTACATTTCTCTCGGCCAGAGGACAATGTTGCCCCCCTTATCTGACTGGCGGATTATGATGATTTTTTGTTGGGCTTGTAATTTCTTGACCAATTTATGATATTCATTGTTCTGATGTTTGAACTTGTTGGTCGAGTGCATTGTTTGATAGTATAGACAGGGGTAGACAGAATTCACAGAGTTTCACTCCATAGAATTTAGCAAAGTTTTCTAAAAACTCTGCGAGATTCTGTGGAGATCTGCAAGCTGGCGTAGATCGGCACATAGCTCTGCTGGTGCTGATTCTTAGCTCCATGATCAGCGTGAATGACACCACACCGAATCTACTTTCTTCCACTAAAATAGATTTTCTTCTCGAGCTGCAGCTTTCTCAGCGTGAATAATTATGACCTGCTGCGACAGCCCACATTGGCATATCTAGCCTGGAGGCATTCTAGCATCCGAAAAATCACACTATGGGACACAAATTGTCTCTCACACTTGCCAACTTAACATCGATGAGCTGTGTACAAGAAAAAGTTCCAACCCAACGAAGTTGGCAGAGTTTTGCCAGAGTTCTGCACTTCAAGCAAAGCGTGAAGTGGGCAAAACTCTGTGAACTCCGCTGTTGGAATGGAATTATTCACCCACCACTACCCTAAACCCTAAAAACACCCTTAACACCCAATACACACACCCACCTTTAAACCCTTTAAAAACCCTTACCACCCTATACCCCTACCCATCCCAAACCCTAAATATACCCTTACCATCCAATACCCTTACACATCCCTAAACCCTAAAAACCCCCTTCATAACCAAAATCCATCCATACCCCTAAACCCTAAAAACACCCATACCCCATTTCCCTAACGACCCCTTAACCCTAAAACACCCTTACCACCCAATAAGCTTACACACCTCTAAACCCTAAAAACACCCTACTATCCTATATCCCTACTCATCTCTAAAAAGACCCTTATCACCCAATAACCTCTAAACACTAAAAATATCCTTACCCAATTCCCAAATTCCCCAATCCACCCCTAAACCCTAAAACACCCATACCACCCTTCACCCCACCAACCTCTATGCCCTAAAACATGCTTCCACCCAATACTCCTCCCCACCCCAAAACTCTAAAAGCACCCTTACCACCCTCTACCCTTACCCACACAAAAGCCTAGATACACTCTTACCACCCTATACCCCTACCCACCCCTAAACCCTAAAAATCCCTTACTACCCTTTTCCCTTTTAAACCCTTAAACCCTAAAAACACCATTACCAACCAATACTCCTACCCACCCCATCATTGTATTTTATCTATCTTTCTATCTATCTATCTATCTATCTATCTATCTATCTATCTATCTATCTATCTATCTATCTATCTATCTATCTATCTATCTATCTATCTATCTATCTATCTATCTATCTATCTATCTATCTATCTATCAATCTATCTATCTATCTATCTATCTATCTATCTATCTATCTATCTATCTATCTATCTATCTATCTATCTATCTATCTATCTATCTATACATACACAAACACACACTTAACTTAAATATGCTTACCATGCCTTTGTAAAGGCATGCGTGGTAAAGGCATAATTGTGGTAAAAGCTTACGTTGCAAAAGCAATGGGTGGTAAAGGCACTGCGTGGTAATAGATGCTTCGTAATGCCATTGTGTTTTTCCGACCGAGTGGTAAAGGCTGTTTCCCACTCCAACCTAGGTACTGGGTGGTGGTTAAGAAGCACATTCAAAAGCCGCGTCTAGAGCTGAGATAAAGGGAACGCTATCAGGTAACTTCTGCGAGAAACACTGCTGTTAAGTGGGAAGGCTTGTCACAGTGGATCAATGCATTGCATATGAATAGAGTTAAGACTGCAAGTGAAAAATTGGCGACTAGAATTACTGACTCGCAGAGTCAAACTCAAATTCACAGCATGGATCCAGAGAGAGGAGTTAAAAATGCTGAAAATCAATATCAAAATCACGAACAACAAGAACAAACAGAAAGTTAAGTAGAAAATTAAAAAAACAAGAATCAAAGAGTGAAGCAGAAAATTTAAAAGTACAGAGATCAGAATGAGCTACAACAATAGGCGGAGCCAGAACAAGAAGAACAAATCTCTGACCTCAGTGAAAGTGAACAGCCAGTAGTTAATTGATCAACAAGAGACTTGGGGCCATATGCACAAAGCCATTTTGCATTTCCAAATGGTGCAAATCGCTATTTAAGGCCGTTTGGAAATACAAAATTGTGTGTTGGTATGTAGGAAAGGCATTTTCGATGGTGCAATTTGCTATTTTTTTCATGTTGAAATAGCATTTTTTACATTTCTAAATTGAAAATCGCAAATTGGTTTTACCAAATAGAGTTTCGCTAACACTATGTACAAAGGATTTCCTAAGTGTGATTAGTCACAAAATGGGCATTAAGAGTGGAGGACTACTCTTCGCATCTGTGGATTCTGGCATTACAGTTTAGTCGTTATTCTGTGACTGACAGAAAGTCAAGCCCACAAAATAATCTCCACTTGAGCGAAGATAAATACGGAAGAAGCATGTTCCCTTATGTTAGACCCTGCTTTACAGACTACGTTACAGAGCCCTACAATGGAAGAATTAGCCTCTGCATTAGAAGACTCACAAAATGAATTAGTAATCGTTAGAGCAGAGAATCAATGCCTACAGGCAGAGATAGTACATGTTAGAGCACATACCTTTTCAGATACAACAGTGACAGGAACCATACAAAAGAACAAGAAGAGTTATATTCAACCTGCACATTTCACAGTACCTCCACCAGACACAACTACCCCTACAACGGGAGGGAGGGACATGCACCCCATCAATCTAATCGTACACACTATCAGTCCAGTACAATTAGATATACCCAAAAGATTTAGTGGAGACAGCTCCAAGTACATTGTGTTCATGAATCAATGTCACCTCCAATTTCTCCGTAAGTCTGCGTCCTTCCCAGATGATGCTGCAAAGGTGGCATTTGTGATATCTTATTTAGTAGGTAATGCTGCCGGTTGGCCAGTGCCTTTGGTGGAAAATGATGATCCTGTTTTATATGACTTCAACCTGTTTAATGAAAAAATGCTGAGTCTCTTTGCAAAACATACATTCATATAGACGCGTGACAATGAACTCTTGAATCTTAAATAGGGATCTGAGACCTACTCACTTACGTTACCAGCTTTAATCGTTTGGTAGCTGAAACACATTGGCCCGAGGAAAAAAAAAACTCACTGTCCTGTGGAAGAGAAGGAAAAGAGGAGAAAACTCAATTTATGTCTGTATTGTGGTAAAGGAGGACATTATGCTCATGAGTGTCCGGTAAAACCACAGATCATACAGAAAACATCTGCGGCTAATGAGAGGTATGGAAAACTGTTGGAAAACTACCTTGAAGGATCAGGAGATTGGTCCTTCAAGGGGAAAGTTTTATGAGGTCTCAAAATATTTAGCTAATACCATAGGCTATGTGCCCAAGCATTTCCCCATACCATTCACATTGATTATATCTTCTCAATTCAGAAAGACCCTGCCTATCTTACTCGACTCAGGAGCTACAGGTAATATTTTAGACCTCAAATTAGCTAAATCACTGGAATTACCCTTTCTGCGTGAATCACAACCTGAACCATTAAGAGCAGTGCATGGGTCTGAAGTGTCCTCTGGGTTAATTACTTATCGTACCTAGGACATAACCATGTTATCTGATAATAGCCATTCAGAACGTCTTAGTTTTGATTTAATAGATTCACCCAATTTTGGCGCCATACTCAGGGTTCCCTGGTTGCAGCTACATAACCCTCACATGGATTGGGTTTCTCACAAGGTCACTTTGAGGTCACAACATTGTATGTTGCACTGTTACTAGGAAGCTGTGGACTGGAAAACTCCTCTGTTCTGTGCCATGGGTAGCCCGATAGAAGTCCTTGATATTCCATCTATGTATGAGAAATATAGAGAAGTGTTTGATGAGGGGAAAGCTACAGCATTGCCTCCTCACCGGAGCTTTAATTATAGAATCCACTTAGTGCATGGGACAGACCTAACTGTGAGTCGCATATATTCACTAACAGAACCGGAAACTGAATATCTTCAGAAGCACACACAAGAAATGTAGAGAAAGGATTCATTAGACATTTACCCTCTCCCACGTCATCTCCTCTATTTTTTATTCCCAAACGAGAAGGGGGTTTGCGAGCCTGTCTGGACTATCATGTCTTAACAAAGTGACAGCTAAAAACAAATACCCTCTTCCGCTTATATCAGTAATGTTGGATCAAGTGAGGGTGCCAAAGAAAGGAGCCAATTTGCTTACTAACAGGAGTCAGTATTTATTGTTGAACCCTTACAAAGTGTTTAAAAATGCTTTGTGCCCTCAACTCCATGCTTGGCTTACCATACCTGATAAGCGATCCCTCTCCCCGTCGGGCTGGCTTTACGCTTTGGATTTCTCTAGAGGTTACTGTAGCGCTCTTTCCCAGACTCAGAGGACCTTTTCACTGGGAGCTGCTGCTTCGTCGACTTCCTTTCCCTTTTTTGAGACCTGCCTTCCTATGTTTGCATTGAACCATCTGCAAACACAAACTGTGCTTCGGTTCTCACACACCCCCGCTGGCCTCCCGGGGAGTGTCTTTTCTTTGTTACACCATAATCGGATGTCTTGGAGACTCGTTTCTGCTAAGAGGTAACATTTCCCAGTGCTGGAGCGCTCTACATTTATATCAAAGGTCAGTGCACTTGTAGTGTAGTTCCTACATTCCCAACAGGCTCTGCGCATTGTAATAATATATCCTATAGATTTGACGTAGGACTTAGGTCGACTAGGTCTCTATCGAGTATATTAGACCTAACTGTGAGTGCCAGCTAGCTCAGAGGTCACTAGAAACTGGAAAACATCCTTTACAACGCAACTTTTACCACACAGTGCCTTTACGATGCAAATTTTACAACGCAAACCATTACAACGCATTGCGCTGGGGGCGCTCTAGGATAGGGAATAGGTTTAACTTACTATCCAACACCTTCCCTACTATCCACGGTGACTGGAGTTGGAATAGTAAATTAAACTATTCACTATCCAGCGCCCCAAAGCACTATGCGTTGTAAAGGCATGCGTTGTAAAAACAGCGTTGTAAAGGCATGCGATGTAAAAGCATGCGTTGTAATGTCATACATACCTAGAAACTTTCTCAAATAAATAAGAAGGGATTAGTTTCTGACAACCGCATAAACATGACAACTTTGTTTCCCCAAGAATAAAACTGATCTTCAGAGTTGTGGAAACAATAGATAGATATTTTACTCATTCAATCGTGCATGCTTCGTTTCATCAGAGGTGCAGAGAAATAGAGACGGGTGCTTTCAATAAAAGGGTTTATTGAACAGTCTTCTTTCTCATGCAAGTAAAGTGAACTGCTACAATCGTAATACTGGTTGCAAAGTATAATGTGTACAGTAAGAAGAGTATTATAAAATAATACTGTAAAAGCATTGTATGGTTTCTAAACCATAGATAAATACATACATAAATAACAAAGGCTAAAAGTACTCAGCTGGTGCTTCTAAAATACATCCGATGTACCTAACCTAAGTATAGTACGAGGGAAGAAGTAAGTGTGGTGTAGCATAGGTTTAGTTTTTCTTTGCCAAGAATCTAACCAAGATTTCTCTTAGGTTCTAATCAGCTCCGTACCTTGGTTTTAGAATGAAGAAGGTCTGGTATCTCTGTCTCGGGATTCGATTTCCCAACACCCAGCGAGGGGAGCTTGGAAATACTGGAGCTGGATTCTCAGTGAGAGAAAGGACAGCTTCTCAATCAGTGCATCAGCTGGAGGGTCGGCTTCCTTGGGCACTTGCTGTAGAGAGCTGCGTCGGGCAAGTAGATAGTCGAGCTACTCCGAACCACCGTGTGTTTGCTAGGGCAAGTGTAGGCATGTTTATACCTTGAAGTTGCCTAGTTTGACGTAAAGTCGGACATAATAACATCATCAAAGAACCCCAAGGTAATGGTAGTTCTTTGAAAACTCCATGATTTCTAGGACAAATCAATATTCAAGCAAGGGGATGTCCCTGACTGCTGAAGCCGAGTTTTCGAAGAAATCGTTGTGGCTTTTTGGAACTAGTGGAAGTGGCCATGCCTGAATGGGGACTGGATGGGTTATGTCTAAATATGGGTATGATTTCTATGTCTATATAAGGGTACTGTGAATTATAGCTATATAAGGGCATGAATCAGTAAATTACTCTTGGATCCTAAAATGCTACACAACACCCACTCCACTTTATTATGTTCGATATTACAAAATACTAAGCATTTCTAAACATATCTTAAGCATGATGTGTAAAAACCCTTCCCAAAATACATAAAATGCATTCGAAATGGTTGTACACGAAAGATGAGCATTTGCGCTGTACGCATTTAAAAAGCAATATTTTCATTCAAAGCATGTAGTGTGACATTGGAAAATGCTTATCGGAATGAGTCATGAAATAACATTCATGAAATAGCTCTTAAATACAGAAGAAAGGTGAGACCATTCCATGACAGGATATATAAACTGTTTAGAATGCTGTGTGCCAACTTCAAAAATCATTCTCGTTGTTAAGAGAAAACATCAAATCTTTTAAGCTGGCAAAGAAATCGTGAAAGTTGGACCACTTCATTAAGTAAACCGATAGCACAAAAATGTGAAGCATCGCCGTCAGCCGCATTAGCAATGTTTGTCGGAGATGGAGATGGTACCTGTGTGCCTGTCGATCCACGTATCTCACCGTCAGCAGATTGCATCTGTGAGATTTCAATGAATGGCGTCATCAGGATGGGTAGCCGCTGGGGACAACACGATGCATGGGCCGTTACTGAACCAAGCAAGGTATCAACATCTGTTGGCAGTGCTGATGGAAGTGTTAGACAGATGTCCAACACACATTCTTCTCCACATAGCAGGCATCGTAGAACAGGTAAGATGCAATCTTGCCAGATTGGTCGGAATGATAGGAACCACGTGGTATTTAGGTCTCTTAAACATGCCAGGCCCAGAATCTGTATCATGCGCTCACGACACTTCATTGCCAGGAGAGTGTTCTCAATGGTAATCTGGGTGTCGCTGCTGACCGGACTTGCCATATCGGAGCAGAAGGAACAAGAATACTATTCCTGATATGAGTCCCAAAATGAGAGGCAGGCCGCCGAACACAGAGTGCACGAAGTTTGGAAAAATGCTGAGGACTGCTTCAAAAGGTGCTGATAGTCCCGAAAAAACTGTCTTAAATACATGTACAATACCACTGGTATCAGACATGTTTAAGATACGACCTAACATTTCTATGAAATGTAAGTGGCAGTTTGTGGATAAAAGGGCATGTATCTCTGCAGAGGACCTTGCAACTTGTAGTTCATACGTCTCTTTAGACGAGGTCAGTGGCACCGTTTTTTGTAAAAGAATGGCTTTCATTCTGCTTGAAGTATCAATTCGAATTGAAGAGATGTTCAGTGATGGCCATAACGGCGACTCCCCGTCTGTCTTAGCTTTAGGAAACAATACTTGCATACAACAAGTGACCCTGGTTGACACAGTCACGAGATAGGTTGTTCCTGGCAACATGCCACAACAGCTGTGATCATTCAACATTATATAGCTCACGTTAGAAAGCTGCCTAAAAATTGGATCTATCACTGCTGCTGGAGAACCTTGCAGGTGGCAGGATAAGTAAGTCGAAGAACCATCACAGGCTCCATGTAGATTAATACCCTGACATAAAAGTGTACCGCTTAGTGCGCTTTTACATTGTGTACCACTAAGAAATATTTATTTTCCCCCACTCCAACATCTGTGTGTGTATGGTTATTCCCAGGTTGACTTTATGTATTCCTTACCCAACCTTTCATACACGGCAACTGTTATATGTTTCAAACAGTATTGAAAATTGAAAAATTGTGACAGGCAGAGTGATTATCCCGTGTATTAGCCATTCTGTTGCAGGTTTTTCTGAAACAGTTAATGCTAATCTTTCCAGTTTTTCAATGCTCAGCACCGTATAGTCTACTCCTCTTTGTGCCAGAGTGATTTGTTTATCTGTAGGGTTAAATACAGAAAACAATGACGTGGTGTTGATTAGACACCATGGCACATATCCAGAACGAAGATTATGCAACATCCAGCCTAAAAGCATTATAGAACGTAATTGTGACTGTCCATGCTGTAGCATGAGCAAGTCCTGTTCCATTATGTCAATGGCAGAGGATACTATGCTGTCCAAAGAATACATTCTGGATGACAGGGTTGTTAACCCATTGTCAACTACAGAGAGTGCTTTCTCTAAATTATTACAATCAATTTCTCATATTCTTTCTGCAGTCTCTGTCTGTGTCGCTTTCCAAGCTTCATTATAAATGACATATATACCTGCGTATATGAAACATTTATGACATCGTTTCGCAGGACCTTGTAAGAAGTCCCTTAAATCAACACCATATTTAAGTAAAGATAAGTGTTGTTTAACCTCTGTAAGTGTGGATTTTTGTAGCCACTCTAGGCACAGTTTTCCTACACTGTATGTTGTTACTATCCCTGGATGTTATCTCTGGACATATCTTGGATCTGGCCTAGTTACTGTAAACCCTTGTGTCTTGTTCAGGAATCTATCTTGACAGTTATTTGTGTCTGTGGGCCAGATTAACCCTTTTTTCCAATCAGGATCAGTTCTGTTTTTAAGTAAAATAGTTTTTAGGTCGACCCCTCCCTCTGACATGTTTTCACTATCAGGTGTAGGTGTAGGTATGGACGGCTTGTTCAAATCTTTTATCTTGGCTAGGCCAAGACAGGATGTCTGTTGCGCAGTGTCATTCAAAAACATTATTTGTTTTGGGATAATGCAGGCTCGAAATAAAGATTCTATTCCCTGCACTCTTTTGAGTTCCAGACAGTTTTTGTTTCTATGTTGTCAAAACTTAATGAGGACAGCTGGGCATAAAAGGCTGCAGAATAAACGTGCTTAGTATTAGTCAACATACTTTTCATTCCTGTCTTATTAACATTTTTAAAGTAAAATGTTTCTGGATTTGAGACATTAAAACCTGAGAAGTATGGACATTTTTCATAGAATGTTTTTGAGCTACCCTTTGGTGACATTGGACAGTGTTCCCATTGATTGAAAGTATAAATATTTCTAGGGTTTGCAGATTTGTGCAAGGGATGATGGCCATAATGATTATAACAGTACATTTATTCATAATCTGATGAACCTTCTAAGCATTCATTTTTGTAAATTTAGCAGACATTGCTAAGTCTGACATCATATTATTAACAGTCTCAAAGTCCCAATCATCAGAAAATGTGCTGGGTGAAATAAAGTCACTCAAGGAAATCTTGAATTGATGTGGAATCTTCAACAGCTCTGCAGGGCCTAAGATGTCATAATCAGTTCTGTCCCATGCTATACCACCTGGTATAGGAACGGCTGTGATGTTCACTGATGTCAAGTCTCTTTGTTTACGATGAGATGATTTGTGTGGCTTCAGCAGCAAGTTGATGTTCTTACTTGCTGTGTCCATTTTACTATATCTTCCATTTATCAGCATCTCTAAAGTTAATACCAGGATTAGTCAAAGTAGGAGAAAAAGTACGACTAGCACAATCCAAAATTCAACCCATGGTGAAACCAGATAAGTTTTTTCAAGTTGCTGAAAAAGTTCTGTTACTTGTTTTTTAAAGTTCTTTTTGCTGCCATTGTTTCAGGCTCACTGGGATCCTCGGAAAACGTATCAAAGTTAATGAAATAGCCAGAAGCAGTTCTGTCAATTGTAGGTATTGCGTCAAGATTACTTGAAATCCCGGGGGCTACTGGATCCTTTGTCATATTTGTGTAGTCAGATGCTACATCATTGTAGACAGGAGCGTCTTGACGAACTGCTATTTGGGTCTCAAGAGGCACAAGTTCCATTGCATTATTGCTTAGTCTTTTGTTCTGTGCTGCAGAGTCTTCAAATGTTATCAGTCTCACAGTCTGAACCTCTTGGATAGTAGCAAGATTTGGTCTTCTGCTGCATCTTTGGAGTCCACTGGGCCTACTACTTATTATAGGCCACATGATGTGGTTTGACCAGGTCGATAGATACAAACCTGTTCTCCTTTCTTCCAGCAAGGGGCGGCAGTAACACTGTTCTTGATCCGTGGATTGCTATCACAGGTACTGGTTTTCTTTAAGAAGGCCCAAATCCTTCTTATCCGCGATCTTTTCTCTGACTAGATCCCCAATCTTTGGAATCCAGACAGGCCTTGCTGGGGTGGGTGGTTCTCCTTCAGTGGTTGTTGGCTTCTGTATTGTGTTGCTTTGACTTCTCCTTTTCTTATGTAAGTCCTGCAAAACAGCCAAACTGTTTCTTGTTTGATTATTTAAACTACGTTGGACACTTATTAGATGTTTGACCCACCCGTCACCCGAGCGTAATACCTTAGCTTTTATAGATTGCTTTATGTCCCGGTTTTTTCTTTCCACTACAGAATTTCCCTTAGGATGGAATGGACTTGAATACCGCAAATGCAACGCCCAGATTGGCCATGGCCTCCTTGTAAGCTTTGGAGCTAAACACAGGACCCTGGTCAGAATGTAGTGTGCCGACTGTGTATGTGCAGCTAAAGACACGCAAATCTTTTATAACAGTTCGGGCGTCAGCCGAGTGCTGAGGCCACATCCAAATGAATCCTAAGCAGAAATCCACTGCGACCATGATATATTTGTAGTTATCATACCTCTGTAAGGGACCACAGTGGTCCAGGTAAACGCATGCTAATGGTTTATCTGAAATTAAAAGGAGGGTCTGCGCCGGGCGTTTCACTGTTGAAACCTTCATTTTCTGGCAGATTTCACATTCCAAACATAGTTTCTGGTCTGTGTCCTCATGCGCGGCCACCAATATCTTTGTTTTAATAATGACACTGTGGCGGAAACACCTGCGTGTGCAGGGGCGAGCCCTTCGTGTGCTGCTAAAATTAGTCCTAATCTATGTTCCATGTTTGGAATTACTCTATCCCCCACTCCAGGTATTCGTGCAAAAGGAACATTATTTACATTAGTTATATATGAGTACTTGAGTGGAAAGCCTTTTGGTAACGTTTTACCGCTGTATTTACTGGAAGTGGCGACAGCCTACATTTTTTTGCTGTCTATTTTTGTTTTCGAACGAGTGATTGCAGCTACAGAAGTCATTTGCACAGCTGCCTTCGCGGCTTCATCAGCCAATAAATTCCCTTCAACGTGAACGTCACCACGCTGATGACTCAGTGTATGGATCACGTGAGTCTTTTGTAGTTCTTTCTGAAATTGAACTACTCATTCCCAAAGCAACTTATGCTTGATTGTGCTACCTTTTGCATCTTTGAAACCGGTTTGAATCCAGTTCTGCAAGTATTCATTGTAAGATTGAACGCAGTAATACGAATCGCACAATAGGAGTGTGAGGAAGTCGCGATCGGTATTTTCAAGCGCCATCTTGAATGCCTGTAGTTCAGCTCGCTGAGCTGTACAATCTCCGAGAGATTGCGTTTTTGTGACCATAGGTCGGAATTTACCATTGTGCCAGCAACCTTTAACAATCGCGCATGCAGCACTATATGCTTGTTTACTCCCAATTTCGGGCTGTGCTGATCCGTCTGTATAAATTATACATTGGTATTGTTCTAGAGGCAGAATCTCATTGGGCAGAGGACATTCTTGTTCGTATTGTAGAAATTCTTGAGTTTTCAAGTAGGGGTCAAAAACATATTCATCATCTGTTGCAGCAAGAGAGTTAACCCATTGTATCCATCTTGGATGTAAAGCCTTTGCATTCGGAATGCTTGCTTTTGTTACTGCCACTAAGGCAGGTACAGGAGTAACGACCATTATGCGTTTGCCCTGTGCCAGGGCTCTCTCTTTTGCTACTGCAGTTTGAACCGCTGTCAGAATTTTTTCTGTAGAAGTGAATTTCATTTCAGCTTGTGTGTAAAGTGCGATTTATAAGCAATTGGTACTTTTTCACCTTCATTAAAGGTTAAGTACGTGAATCTGCATCTTCCTGGGATTATTCTGATTACAAGGTTGCGTACGTTTACGCGTGTCTGTAAATGTGTTGTTGCTAACATGTCTGTTTGCACTGAACGCAAAATTTCTGTGTGTTTTTGAGTCCAATTAGTTGTTTTGAAATCAGGTTTGATTAATTCGTAGGGAGGTTTAACCCTTTCTGTGTAATTTAGAATGCATGTTCTTCCGAAATTTAGGAAACCTAGAATTGACTGTAAGCTTTTCAGCATTTTTGGAGGTTGGAGCAGTGCACACTTTTCTAAAAAGTTGGCTGCAAGGCTTTTGCCTTCACTTGAAAACTCGTATCCTAGAAAAAGGACGTTGAGGTGGGCAATTCTTGATTTTTTAAAGTTGAATTTGTACCCTTCAGTGGCGAATGCAAGTATAATGGTATTCACTCTGTTCAAGTGCCTGTCCAAATCATCGTCTGTTAGATAGATGTCATTGACCTAAGATAATGCCTCATCATCATACGTTTGTAGTGACTCTGTTACTCTAGCTGAAAATAACCCCTGAATATTCTTGAATCCCTGGGGGAGACGACAGAAGTGACGCTGTGTCCCCATAATTGAGAAAGCATTCAAGTACCTGCTTTCAGGTGCAATGTTTTGGCTGAAGAAACCATTCTAAATATCTAATGTGGTTTTATATTTTTTACGCACAATGTTATTCATTAGTGCTGCACTGTGTGCATTTTGTACTGCAAAGGTTTTGCAACAAGAGTTTAAATGTCTGTAGTCCAAAACTAGACGATATGTAGTGTCTGGTTTGGAGACAGGAAACAAAGGATTGTTCATTGACGAGGTGCATGTTTCAATCACCCCTTGGTATTCAAGTTGATCTAATATCTTCCTGACCTGTTTTTTAGCTTCTTGCTTTACTGGATACTGCCTCTGTGCAGTTGGTTGTGTTTTTAACTGGATTTTATGGTGAGAGGAATCCTCATCCCATCTTACATGATTTTTATATAATGCTGGAGCCTGGGCTACAGCCCATTTTGTGGCATAGGTGTATTTTAAGTGAATTGGAATATGATTGGAGAAGGCTGGCATAATGATGTCTTCGCCATGTGGGCACTCCCTGACAAATTTTGGCGGCCCGTCTTTTTCAGTTGGAAGAATGTCATAACCCTTAGAGAGCTTCTCCCAAAAGAGTGCTCTTACTTTCCTAGTTATGTCCCCCTCTATCTGGAGCGTTACTTCATATAACTTATGGGGTACACTAACCCTGGTATAGGCAATTTCAACTTGGATTTACTCATTCACGTCCACTGTCTCCAGATGATCCTTCAAGATCTTGCGAGCTATGGTGACTTCTGCTACGCTGTCCAGCATTGTCTGGGCCCACTTCCCATTCTTGAGTTGTGTCCTCAAGATCCTCTGCATGTCTGATTTTTAGACCTGCTACCTTCTTTTTGGTGAATTGGTTTTCTTAATTTTTGGAACTTGTTGATCGTCTTTGGACTTCACGCGTTCTTCCTTGTGTTCTGACCGTCCTCTTCTTTCCGATTTCTGTGGGAAAGTGTGAAAGGTGCGAGATGAACATGTATCAGTATCTTGATATCTATCAGGTTTTCTCAAATTATCCCTATTCCTGAGTTATACCTCTTTTCAGAGGGCTCCTTTTTAGGAGACCTTCCTCTGGACTGAGAACGCTTATCTTTGGAAGTTTCTTTAGTACTCTCCCACTTCTTTTTGGGAGTAGTGAGAGTGTTTTTAATAAAGACCTTTTTTTAGGACTTTCTGTTATGTGAGGCTTGACTGGTTGCCCACCCAAACTATCTCTACCTAGTTCTTCATAGAATCTTTCAATTATTCTGTCCAGTTCATATGGTTGCTCAGTTACATCAAATTCTCTTAATTTTTGGCTGAACGCCACAGATGCTGCCTCACCTTTAATTTTAGCTAATATTATAGCTGAGACCTGTTTGAAATCTCTCAGTAATTTCATACCCAGATTTAAAGCAGGCTCTGCCCCACATTCATTTTTAATCTGTTTCAGGACATCTGGTATTACCGCCATAGACGGAACACCATGTGTTTTTGTGTAGATTGCAGCAAAGACTGTACCGCAAGTGTCGCAGTCCTCCAGGTATGGTGCGATCCCCATTGGTAAACAGATTGTTAAAATTCTGTCTTTCTCATGAGGGGTAGTATTGGGAAATACTGCCTCGATTTGAGTAATTTTTTGAGCTATCCAGAATGCAATTTGTTCCCTTTTTGCGGGCAATTTACCAATGACTGATTGTATAGTCTGTGGTGTGTTCCCCTGGTGAGGGGTTTGTTGTGGAATCCTTATAGGAGGTTGGACTGTTAGAGTCCGCATGACATATTGAACCAATTGTCTATATATTTTAATTAGTTGTTTTAGTTGAACTAATAGTTCTGCACCTGACATTTCTTCAAATGCAGGGTGTGGTGTATAGCTGGCTAATACCGGCCATGTTGCTCCTGGACTACCAAGTGGACCAAGCCTTGGAGTGTGATTTTGATGTTGTAGGGTGCCTTTAAATCAGAGCGCTGGGGGGCGTGGCTAGCCAGGCTGCGAGATGGCCGCCTTCTGAGTGAGCTCTGCCGGCCATGGGGGATATCCTTTCATAATCCTTACAAGACTGTGGAGTTGGAAGCCTGCTGCTAGTGCCGGCAGTAGCCGATAACCCGGTGATTGCGACGAGTCAAGTGCCGCTGCGGAAATCACCACACTGCGTCGGCTACACTCAAATCTGTGGCGATCGTATCGTCCTCGCTGCCAGAGCCGAGACCTGAAGGTGCCTGACCCCGCGGAGTGGGGCACTACAGGCCGAGGTGCGTACGGACCCCGAGGGGGCTCTGTCAGGCTGCGAAGACATCGGCACGGAGACACAGGACCTACCTGGCACGCGTGGCGGAGGTGCAACTGGAGCCACCAGTGAGGAAAGAACCTGGACGGAGGTACGCTGCTCGGAAGACCACAGTGCCTGGAGGCGCCTCTTAGATCCTGGTGTGGAGACCTGGAAGAGGCGAAGGGACTGAGACGCGGCTGCTCGAACGCACAGGCACCCGCTGGAGGTAGGAGGGCACTGGGTTGTATCCTAAACGGGGCGGCAACGGTGCTCTTCCCCCCCTGCGTAACGAGCTCAGGGGGTACCGGGAAAGGATGCACTGTGAGATCCGGGCATAAGGTGTATCGCGGGTACATGCCACAGTGCCCCAACAAGAGATTTGCATCACTGAACATGTTGATCCTGCTGCAGAGCCCGATAACCGCGTAGGGCACCCGTGTGTGCGTGTAGACTCCACGGCCCCTCGAGTCACGACTTGGTCGCTGAGCCGCCATCTTGCCACCCTTACACTGGGTCACACTGCCGCCATTTTGTCTGCTGGTACGCGACTTCGCGACTTGCGGGCCCGCCCGATTGCTGTGCCGGTGCGGGGGCTGCATATACTTAGTGTGCTAGTCCTGCAGTGGACCCCCCTATTTCTAGCAGGCCCCGGGGATGACTCGAGGTCCTCAAGGGAGCGGGTGAAGCCGGAGTGTCCCGCTCTGACCTCTCACCTCATCCAGGCGACACGTTCTGCACCTGGGCCTGGCGCCGCGCGGGGGGGTTCCCTGAATCCTGCCTGACTTCTGCCCATCACAGCCCGTCACGACGTACAGCATGGGGAAGAATGATACAAGACAGGCAAAAATAACTTTTGACAATGCCCGCACTGCGAAGCCCAAAGGCCAGTCTCCGGTAAACGCTGGTGCATCCAGAGGCGAAAGAGCGGCGGACAACCAGGATGATGACATTCGCACCTTAATGCTTTAAATGCTCTCCAGCCTGCGTAATATCGACGCGAAATTGGACACGCTGACCACCCAGCTTGACCAGATGAAGACGCAAGTGGCCACACATGAAACCAGGCTCGACGGTCTTGAGAATAGACACACTGAATGTGTGGAATTCCAACATGACGCCAAAGAACAGCTCCTACATATGGACAAACTATTCATGGTTATCAAAGCGAAAAATGACGATTTAGAAGCGCGTTCTCGGAGGAACAACCTCTGAATTACAGGAATTCCGGAGACGACAAACACGGGGAAGATGGAAGCGTACGTGACAGACCTCCTCCGCGAACTGTTCGACCCGGAATTGTCCCAAGTGTTTGTGGTGGAGCGGGCGCACAGTGCGCTGGGCCCGAAACCACCGGTGGGTGTCACGCCACGGCCCATTCTGGCAAAAATACTCAATTACCAAGACAGGGATCTTATGCTGAAACTAGCACGGGACAAAGGCCAGATATCCCACAAGGGCAATAAGATTTCCTTCTGCCCAGACTTCACGCCGATGGTGCAGGCCACCCAGAAAGAGTTCCTGCCTGCTAAACGTCTGTTACAGCAGGCGCAGATTCCTTACGTGCTCCTGTACCCAGCCAAGCTTAAGGTCACACATGACGGATCGGCAAATTTCTTTACAGATGAAAAATCTGCCCTCAAGTTTGCTAAACACGTTTGCGGCTCGAGGAAGAAATCTCCAAACTTGGCGAATGGCCGGGAAGAGGGTCATCTTAGTGACAATGATTGACATATAGCTCTGTGCATGTTTATACCTAAAGGAGTTGCAGTGATATTTCTGAAAGATATATGGCGCTAATGCAGACAACGTGTTTCGGTTGTATTTCTTGATTGTAGTTGCCAATGTTGTGGGGGATGGTGGGTTGCGTATGGCTTCACCGAGTGGTGCAGACCGCTGCTGCGGGCCGTGACTTTGATGGACGCTGGCTTGGGCGACCAAGGCCACATACACTCTCCCCGTGGCCACCCTGTGCGAACAGGGGGGTATGCCTGGGGCTCCTCGCCCTCTTGGGGTGTTCCCAATGTTAAGTTCTTTCCATGCACTGCGTGGTCTAAGGGGGGGTATTACACAACCTGATTGGGGGGTTGGAGTGGGAGGGGGGAGGGAGGGGTCTGTTGGGGGTTCGTTGTGGCATCAGTCTACAAACATGCAGTTTTGGGTTGGTATGTCTTACAGGGTAGTTGTGCCTCATTATGCATGGTGTTAGATGATGGAGCATGAGTGCGTCTAGTGATACTATTAGAATACTGACGTGGAACATAGGGGGTTGAATGACAACAGGAAGGCAATATTGATGCATGCATATTTACAGAGACACAAGATTGATATTTGCCTCTTGCAAGAAACCCATCTTAACTCGCTACCATCAGCTAGGTTGAGGCATGGCAGGTGCAGAGATCTCTACTCTGCAATTTACTCCAACTACGCTCGGGGGGTGGTAATACTGGTGCGTCGTGGGCTGGACTGGAGGGAATGTTTCACACATGTAGACCCAGAGGGCAGATATATACTGGTTCAGGGGAGATTATGTGACAGACCTGTGGTGCTAGTCAATGTTTATGGCCCAAACACGGATATGCCAGAATTTTTCAGAGATGTTTGGGCGCACATTGATTCGGCGAATTGTCCAACTATTATTTGGGGGGGTGATTTTAATGTAGTTCTGAATGATGACATAGATCGTAAGGGCTCATCCAGACAGTTACACCCCCTAGCTCGCCAAGCCCTTACTGACATTATGTTGGAAGGAAGCCTGACCGATATATGGAGGCTGCGACACCCAGGGGCCAGGGAGGGCACTTACATTTCCAGCCATCATGCTGCCTGGTCCAGACTGGACTTCTGGCTGATCTCCCCTGAGGTTGCTGCCTGGACTGTGGGTGTTGAGCATCTGGCCCGCTCTTTGTCGGACCACGTTCCGTGCCTTCTGGAGCTGACGCCCCCGGATGCGCCCACGCGAGCCTTTAGCTGGAGGCTCCCCCCATATGCCCTGATGGACGAGCATTTAAAGAAGAAATTCGGAATGACATTGTAGATTACTTCGCTTTGAACACAGGTTCTGTATCCACTGACTCAGCGCTGTGGGAGGCTTTTAAGGTAGTGATCCGTGGACAGTGTATTGCGAGACAAGCAGGAGTTCTAAAGGCTATAAGGGGTACACTAAGCACACTGGAGAGTCAGCTAAAAGATCTGGAGCGTGCATTTTGCACCGCGCCTGGCCCCGAACTCGCAGCAGAAATAAAACTGAAATTGCTGGACTTTGGGGAGGAGGCACAATGCGAGTTAAAGTTCTTAGGTAAACAGGCGGAGGCCAGACGATATGTGGAAGGCGATAGGCCAAGTCGCGCATTGGCAGGCCTACTTAAAAAAACGACAACCGCTCAATTCATACACACGATTAATGGTCCAGACGGTACTACAGTTACCGGGAAGGCGGCGATACTAAACGAGTTTAAGGCCTTCTACTCCAACCTATATATTACAACACAACCTGAAGTTCCGGCGCACTTACAAGACTTCCTGGAATCCATAGCGCTGGTGTGGTTTAATGACGCACATCGCAAATATATGGATCTCCCGGTGACAACAGATGATGTAACAAAAGTGATTAGTAGTCTTCCTCTCAACAAAGCCCCTGGGCCAGACGGCCTTACCACGGCATTCTACAAAGCTTACGCGGAGGAACTGGCTCCACGGTTGCACGCTGCATATGCGGAATCGCTGGAGACGGGCGTCCTCCCGGCGTCAATGAGAGAAGATTTAATAATGACACTACTAAAACAGGACAAAGATGAGACATCGATAGATTCCTATAGACCCCTGTCTTTAATAATCGTTGATGTCAAGATATACGCTAAATTGGCAGCTGACCGGCTACAGCCCCTCCTCCCGATGGTGGCCCTACCGGACCAGTTTGGAATTATACCTGGTCGGTCCACGGCACATAATCTTAGAACGTTGTTCTCGGTGCTCCATTATCTCCATCCTCCGGTGCAGGCTGCTGCTATTTTTCTGGATGCCACGAAGGCGTTCGAATCCCTGGAATGGCCATATCTGTTCCTCTTATTGGAGCGTATGGGGTTTAGCCGGTTATTCGTTGCCCAGGTGAGACTTTTATATACTAAACCAATGGCGCGAGTGCGGGTGAACGGCATGATCTCTGAACCATTCGAGGTGACTAGGGGCACGAGGCAGGGTTATCCCCTGTCTTCCCTACTGTTCGGTATTACGATGGAACCGCTCGCAGTCCGAAGAAGGCAACACCATACTGCGAAGGGGATTGGGTTCAGTTCCCGTAGCCTGTTGATATCTATATATGCGGACGACGTAGCTTTAAATGTCTCAAACCTCTCAGTCAACCTGGACCCCTTATTATGAGAATTTGTGAAATTTGGCGGACTGTCTGGTATCACAATTAATTGGGCCAAATCTGTGATATTCCCCTTGACGGATGGAACGCCCGAGGTGACATCGGAATTTCCCTTACACTGGTCGGCAGATGACATCAAATATCTGGGAGTCTGGATTAGCCGCAATCTTCAGGATATCTGGTCCTTAAATTTTGGACGTGCGATCGACTGGCTGGAGAGCAAGGTGGCGATCTGGTCCAAATTGCCGATCTCCATTGCGGGGAAGGTGGCTTTGGCTAAGATGGTAGTCCTCCCCAAATTCCTATACTTATTCGGAAATATACCAATTCCTCTCACTAAACACTTCTTTACATGTCTCCGCACCCACCTACTTTCCTTGGTGTGGGCAGGGGGTCAGGTCAGAGTATCTTGGGCTTTGATGACCCTGCCATTAAGACAGGTTGGGTTGGGGGCCCCAGACATGCATCTGTACGCTCTTTGTGCACAAGCTCAGTTCTTGCACTTCTGGGCCTATCCGACGCCCTATCAGCTACATGTGGCGGTGGAGCAAGATTCATTGGCACCCACGCCCCTGGCGGTGGCCCTTTACCAAAAGCACGTTCGTCCCAAGACGGAGGTGGATTACGCTAATACTTTACGCTGGGCATGGCGCGAACTGCAAAGGCGAGCTCGACTCCCACTTCTTTATGCGCCTGCCATCCCCTTGAAGCATAACCCGATGGTGGCCTGCTTGGAGGCTCGTGGTGATGAGATAACCCTGGGAGGCGCTCAAATTCGCACCTTCGCCGATCTATACCCAGATGTTGTGTTCTGAGACCCACAGGTAGAGGAGATGGGGAGGGCGCCTCCGTTTCAGGAGATCTTCCTCTACCACCAACTGAGGTTGGCATGCCGCTCCCTCTGGGAGGGTTTTCCTGATGCACTCCCCACGCTCAATGCCTTGCAAAATATACTTGCTCGTGCCTCCCCCAAAAAACTAGTGACACGCTTGTACAATGAGATGCAGTACCAGGCCCCCATAGTACAGCCTAAGTCTATGCTCCTTTGGAATAAAGAGCTTATTCCCCCTCTGTCTGAGGACCAATGGTCGTTTTGTTGTAAACAGCTGCTTGAACTTTCCCCAAATTACAAATTACGCCTCATACACTTCAAATTTTTGCATGGATACTATAGAACCCCGGTCAGCCTTTACCGCATGCGCCTACGAGAAGATGCGCAGGTGTTGGAGATGCGGCTTCGACAATGCTACCTTTCTACATATAGCGTGGCACTGCCCTAGACTTGCTGGCTTCTGGTGGGAAATATTCGAGGCGGTGAATCAAATTGTTGGCAGAACAGATGACCCGACCCCGCATCTAGGCCTGCTGGGTTTGTTAAGCGACACCACACCTAAGAGGAGAAAGCTCCATGCTATGCTTCTGTTACACGCTAGGAGGCAAATTGCGCTTCATTGGGGTAAAAGGAAGATACCCAAATTTTCCGACTGGCTCTCAGAAGTTACCTACGGTCATACCCAGCTAGGTATCTATTGGGAGACTATGCCTGTTACTTCTCGACCCCGGGACATCTGGGAGCCGTTTATTCAGTGGGCTTCGGCTAAAGTGCGCTCCCCAACTTCGGGTGTCACATGCGCAAGAAACTATTGTGGGGATTCCCGCTTAGTGGGTGACTATCATGACGTTCCAGCGCGCTGACCCGGGGGGGGTTGGTTCCCCTTCCTGATTCCTGACGAGGTGCGAGCCTTGATGCTTGCTGGCCTATTGCCACTGTGTTATGATAAACCTCCTGTATGGACACAAGACACATGATGCTCTGCATGATCTCATTGTGATTCTGCCGTATTTCGTAGCCCTGAACAAGTTATAGGCTGATTATACCCAGTAAAGAACGATATTAACCTTGTAATCTTTTTGATGCTATTGTATTGACTGATGCCAATTTTAGTTTGTTTCACAAGTTAGTTTTTTTTTTTCCACAACTCTGTACGTCATTTACTGGATTTCCTGAAAACATATACGTAAAGACTGCAGTGATGTACCTCAACTATGCTTGTATGATTGTATGGTTTTTGAGAATGAGTTGCCGAAAGCTCTGTAAAATGAATGGAAGGTACAGAACAGAACGCCACACTACATGTTTCAAGCCTCTGACCTCTTAAGCAATTTTTTCTGTCTTCCGGAAGTTTATGTGCCTTATTACCAATGTTGACGGCTGTCACATCGACACTAGTTTAAACGCGGCCGGCCCGATGTGGTTGTAGGTGGCTTGCTGTGTTAATACATATGACTGTCTGAATTATTTTCTGCTGCCTGAGGATCACTCTAAAACGCTGCCGGCCATATCATGGTTGTAGGAAATATGCTGTGTTTATACTCTCGATTACCAATAATGGTTTTGAAAATTCAAAACCAAAAAAAAAAAAAACCAGAGTGCATGCTCTTGGTAAGTTAGTGGAATTTCAACATCCACGAAAGGAGTGTATTCCGTTGGAGGTTCCTCTTCTTTGGAGAAGTGAAACACATGTGTTACTGAATTTGCTTCAGGGAAGAAAATCCATGAATAGAATTCCTCTGTCTGCCGATACTCATGTGCCTCTATGACAAAAATTACCCTACCACCTCTTGGTGATAGACCATTTGTTATAAGCTTTATAGTGATGGTTTTCCTTAAGTTTTCTTGGGATGATTATAGCATCCGGTTCGTCTTGTTGGAAACCTGTAACGTCTAAGCCCTGTTAGGCTGCAGTTGCTGCAGCTCCACTGTTCTCGGTGCTGTTGCTGTTATTCAACATTGTTTAATGAAAGTTGCAGAGCACGTTTCAAGGAAACAAAGATAAGGTTCACAATATTTTGGAACACTCTATCCTTCAACGTTGAACAAACCAAAAACTAATACATAGGATTTTCGTCCTACTCAGTTATGGCGGATATTGTATGCTTTTACCCACTCCAGACGTCTAATGGAGTATTTTAAGGGGAAAAGGGGTCTCTGTGAAAAGCACAACTGAGTTACTCTAGTACCTAGCATTAAATTAGTGCCTTGCCAAACGTTGGCCGCCATGTAGTGTAGTTCCTATATTCCAAATAGGTTCTGCACATTGGAATAATATATCCTATAGATTTGACGTAGGACTTAGGTCGACTTGGTCTCTATCGAATATATTAGACTTAATTGTGAGTGCCAGCTAGCTCAGAGGTCACTAGAAACTTTCTCTAATAAACAAGAAGGGATTAGTTTCTGACAACCGCATAAAAGTACTCAACTGGTGCTTCTAAAATACGCCTACCCCTATGTACCTAACCTAAGTCCAGTACGAGGGAAGAAGTAAGTGTGGTGTAGCATAGGTTTAGTTTTTCTTTGCCAAGAATCTAACCAAGATTTCTCTTAGGGTCTAATCAGCTCCGTACCTTGGTTTTAGAATCAAGGAGGTCTTGTATCCCTGTCTCGGGACTCGATTTCCCAACACCCCGTGAGGGGAGCTTGGAAACACTGAAGCTAGATTCTCGGTGAGGGAAAGGACAGCTTCTCGATCAGTGCGTCAGCTGGAGGGTCGGCCTCCTTGGGCACTTGCTGTAGCGAGCCGCGTCAGTCAAGTAGATAGTCGAGCTGCTCCGAACCACCTTGTGTTTGCTAGGGCAAGTCTAGGCATATTTATACCTTGAAGGTGCCTAGTTTGACGTAAAGTCGGACATAATAACGTCATCAAAGAACCCCAAGGGAATGGTAGTTCTTTGAAAACTTCATGATTTCTAGGACAAATCAATATTCAAGCAAGGGGACGTCTCTGACTGCTGAAGCTGAGTTTTCCAAGAAATCATTGGGGCTTTTTGGAACCAGTGGAAGTAGCCATACCTGTATTTGGACTGGATTGGTTATGTCTAAATATGGGTATGATTTCTATGTCTATATAAGAACAATGTGAATTATACCTATATAAGGGCATGAATCGGTAAATTTCGCTTGGATCCTAAAATGCTCACAACACACTGACGAACATTTTTGTTTCCTGCTTTCCTTATTTTATGTTAAGAGACTTCCTACACTTTTATATTCAGGTTATCAGTACCGGACTCTTTTCTGAAGTAAGACAGAGTACTCCTTCTGTCTATTATACCCTAGAGGGGGTGACTTGAACTCCTAGGTGTGCCTTTACCCATATATGTCTGGAAGAATTTATGGTGAGTGATATTCCCTCCCTAAATATACCATTGCACCATAATAAGGGGAGACTAGGACACATTATCAAATCAGTCTGGTCAGTTCTAATAGTTTGTCATTCTTATGTATTTCAGCTGGGGAATTCAGAAGAACCTCTGCCTGGTTTTGGGGAAGTCTTTTTCTGCTATTTCTGAGTTTGTGTGGTCCCTTAAAGAATTCTTCCCCCTGTCCCCCGGAAGAGAGTCGGGAGACTACCCTTCGCTCCTGTGGATTCAGGCATTACAGGTTAGTGGCTACTCTGTGACTGACACACAGAAAAAAAGATGAAGATGAGGCAGTCTATGATAAAAGAGGTTGTTGCAAGGAAATGCCCTGCTAAGCACAACCCAATGCATGTGCTCGGAAATCTAAAAACTTGTTTAATTCATTCAAATCCCTGGTTGGCACATTTTACCTACTGATAGGTCTCAGGTGTATGATAGAGCCAGTAAGTTACATTCCACTAGAAGACTACAACATTTGATGTGCCACTACTAAAGTGACTATGTAAAACATGACAACAGGCCTGCCATCAGCAAACCTACATTTGCAGTTTTAAAATTGCCATTTCAACCTGCAAAAATCACCCTTTTGCCAGACCCAACCGCCCTTTTCAATAATAGTAAGCCACCCTTCCAGTAGGCCTTACCAACCCTAAGGCAGAGTGAACAGTATTTAAAAGCAGTGCTAATGTATTTAATGTTCCTGCATGCCCTTACAGTCAGAAATATCCCAAACCTGTTTTTCACTGTAGCAAGGCTGGCTGTGCCATAGAAAACATTGAAGTACTTTATGACACCTAATAAAGATACTGTCAGACTAGCATTAGGTAGAAAAATACTTTGAACTCTCAGTTTCATAGTTACAAAATCCAGCTTAAATGTTGCAGGCAGATGTAACTCACATCTAGGTCTGTCCCTTCTATTTTGCAGGTAGGTAGGATTGCACCAATCCCAGAAGTGGTACAACCTGCTTTAGAACTCGTTTGTAAGAGGAGTTTCTCATTTCCCTAAACACATTTCAGGGTACAGATTCTACACTTCGTCCCCTGGGAGACTTTCTGCCAGCGAAAGCACAACAAGTTTCCTGCCAGAGCCGAGGCTCAAACCGAGGGCCCATGCTCTCCTAAGCCGCTGGTATTGTGCTCTCCTTTGGATCCAGGCTGTAGGTTGACCCACCAAGTACCAGTAGACGAGGAATTTTCTCCAGAAAATCTTCTAAGTCAGAAGGTGAACTTCCCACTGGGACAGACTTTGGCCCTGTATTGGACCGGCAGTAGCTTGTGGTCGCCTGAACTTTAGACTTGGGCCTGGTCTAGGGCAACAAGATATTAAAAATTGCTGTTTTGAGCTAATAGGCCATATTGTAACTTAAAACTTCTAAAATTCATATCTCCAGTTCTCCACATCCGAATTTTGGTCATTAAATATTAGTCTATTTTTCTAAATTGTAGTGAGATTTTTATTGTGTTTTAAGTTATACTTTTTCACTGTTTTGGTACTAATAAATGCTTTACACATTTCTCTTAAGTTGAACCTATCTGTTATTGAGATGTACTTGGACTTGGTACAGAATTGTTACATTATTACTTGGTGAGAACTAACAGGTCCCCCAAATAATAATCCATGTTCTCACAGATGTCAATTCATTTTTAAGACAGACCACCGTGAACTTTGATAAATGACTGTGAAGAAGATCAATACTGAATTATTTATATTTTATATTTTTATGCATAGCACACTTCATACTTAGGTATGTTTTGTTTTCTGCCTGAGGTACCTAGACAAAGGTTAAAGGATTTCCTTGAGCTTTCAATACATAGACTGACTTAATAAATTGAATTGAAAACAAAATTGAGGTTTTCTTGAGCTTTTGTTATGTTTTTGCACCTATAATGATTATTGGTTAGAGTTTTCTGATTTTGATTTTTACTTCTTGTCTTAGAGTTTTACAGAAGAAGTATTGCATTCGATAAGCAATAGTGCTGTTCAAAATTATACATAGGTCTAATAGTATTAAGAACAATATTATTAATTAGCTTCTGTTGTGTTTAATCCCCCCATTTTGGATATGATTCACCTACAAATAAGAATACAGAATCAACCACTACTTATAATAATATAGTAACTACAAAACTGACACATAGAAATAGGTTTGTAGGTAATTCTGAAGAGAAAATATATTCACATTTATTGTCTAAGTATGCAGACAATATGCGAGTCAAGATTGTTATATTTGCACATTTCTTCCAACTTGTGTGTCAGAGGGAGTCACCTATCTCCAACTTCCTCTATTGCGTTTCTTATCTTTACATGTTTTTGTTAATTTATTCTAGGGGAGTTGGAGAGAGCTCCTAGCACTTTATCTTACAAAGTACAACATCCCTTTGGAAGATCTTCCTGAAACTAAGGGTGTGAAATCTATATCTAGCCTCTTGAGACATATTATATATTCTGCCCTGAAAATAAATACAAATGGGTTTGTATGTACACTGAGTGATGCTGGAAGAGAATGTATATACACGAATATAAGGAAAGAGAGGTGAGATTTTGTAGAAATTGGGAAGAAATGAGAAAGATCAAATTAGAGGTAGAAGCTGAGGAAAACTTGAGGTATTCACGAATGCATCCTAGATTGAGAGGGAGCAGGAACGGAACATATCATGTGTATGGTATGTAAGAAATCTCCGACTGCTGAGTTAGTTGAGTTTGTGAGTAAGAGTGAGTGTAATTTGAGTTATATAGTTGATTATTTTTTGATTGGGACAGACCCTAAGTTTTATTTGATGAAACAAGGGATATGGATCTTAAAAGATCAAAACATGGTTTTCTGCAGGTATTGGTGGATGTATTTGGTGTTTTAATTCCTCCTATGTGTGTGGAACTCATTTATGTGAAAATTAGAAGGTTGTCTATTTTAGTTGATCGTTTGGCTTCTAACACTGCAGGGGCACTAACTCGTATTCAGGAGAAACTTATATCTATGTGTATAATGATTATGTAGAATTCCTTCACTTTCGATATTATTCTTGCATAATAAGGCAGAGTTTGCTGTGTGTTAAAGGGTGTAACCATTTTCACCTTCCTACCTAATGATAGTGGGCTTATTATTAATTACAATTATAATATAACTAAGGTTTTGTGCGAGGCAAGGACCCTAAAGGAATATTGGTTATAGGAATCAGCTGGTATGTGGTTCAGTGAGATTAGAAAGGCTTTTGCAATAGTAAGTTGTTAGACCTGGCATCTTTGGTGTGGTTTCCCCTGACTGTTTGCCTCTGCCTCCTGTATTTTTGACGCTGTGCTGGATTTCGTTTTTGCTGGTTTAGATGCTTTGGGCACTTTGCCACTGCTAATCAGTGTCAAAGTGCAAGTGCTCCCTGGGTAATATAGTGAAATACTGCCAAATTTGTTTTTCACTATTGAAAGTCTATCTTGCTCATAGGCTAGAATACGGAATGCTGTGTATAATGTTTACCTGCATATCTTCCCATAGAAGCAAGATAGAAAATTTAAGTCTGGTATCCCTGAACTCAGAATTTAATAACCCATCTTTTAGGAAGGATGGTTTTTAAATTCTGTGTTTAAAAACAGCCCTTTTAGAAAGTGGCTATTTTCTTGTCTGACCTTTCTGTGTGCCTTTGCCTGTTTGTGAATTGACAGTCTGGTTTGTGAGTGACAGGGACTAGGGTGGCTCCAGGAGGCTGGGTGAGTCAGCACAAGGCTGAATAGCTTAATCTGCATCTTGAGTGGTGGGAGGGGATAGCACTTGGGCCTGAATAGGGTTGTGCCTGTCTTCCACAATGCTGGCTCCACCTCCTGCTGGGCGGCTGACGACTCTGCCCCTCTCTCTCAAAGGAAAGAAGGAGTCATGTAAACCAAGTGCTCCAGGGCTGACCCGAACTGGTTTGGACTAGGCAAAGGGCCATCTGCCTTCAGAGAATAAAGAAAATATTGGTATAAATACTGGGGCCCAGATCCCAAGGCTTTAGATCATCCAAGGAGAATAGCTGGAAGACTGAAGAGGAAGGACTGCCCTGCTGTGTGTTTGTAGGCTGACCTGCAGTTGCTATTCTGCCAAGATGAAGGGAAGGACTTTGCTGTTGCTGTGTCCCCCGCTTAAAGAGATCTCCAAGGGCCTGAGGAGAGCTGGCCTCCTGTAAAGAGTCCCAGGAACAAAAGGACTTCACCTCCACCTTTGCCCCTGAACTCTGCTGTGTGAGTTCTGACCTGCCTAGAGTTCTTGATCCAGTTGTGGAGCCTCTGGAGGTTGTTTCCTGCTGTTTGGGGAGGTGGAAAAGAAGATCTACAATTATGCACGCATCGCTCGCTTGCGAAGCGCGTCATCGGCTGTGCAAGAAAATTGCAGTCGTCGCAAAGATCGTAGCAGCGCCTGTTGCCGCATCAAGACCAGACACGTCGCTCACTTGCTGAGCGCATCGCCCCAGTGTGGTAAGATTCCTGTCGCTGCGAATATCGTTGCTAAGCCTGTTGTCGCTGTGAGACCCGTCCCACGGCTTGCCCGCGACCGCATCCCATCGCTGCGAACATCGTCGCAAAGTTCAACGCCAACACATCGAGGGGCCATGACAAAAGAGGATCAACGCTGTGCCGCGCATCGCCGCTGCACCGAAGATTGTCGCCGCCCCCAAGATCGTCGCATCGTGCCTGTACGAGATGCTTCCTAACAGAGAACCTGCAACCCGGAATCCATACAAGATATCGCATCGCTCCCTATACAGACTGGACTCAACGCAACCCGCCCGCTGCGTGCAGTGGGGTTGTCGCATCGCCACCCCAGGGTCTCAGAAGTGATGCATCGCTTGTTTTCTGATGCTGCAGCTGCCGCTTGGAACTTTTGTGGCATCTACAAGTACTTTGGGCTAAAAGTGACGCAACTGTGGATTATTTTGTTACAAACCCTTGAACTCTTTTTAAAGACTTATTTTGGAACAGTGTATGTTGGGTTTTTGTCGTTTTGGTCTTGTGTAGTTTAGATAAAGATACTTTATTTTTCTAAACTGGTGTGAAGTCCATTTGTGGTGTTTTCACTGTGTTACTGTGAGTGGTGGTACAAATACTTCACACATTGCCTTTAATAAGCCTGTCTGCTCGTGCCAAGCTACCAAGTGGGTGAGCAGGGGTTATCCAAAGAGTGTATTCCCCTGACCCTAACAAGAAGCAAGGGTCCCTATTTGGACATTGGTAACTACCTCTGCCAACTAGAGACCCCCAGATCTAACAGGAGTGGATTGATAGTATGTGGTGGAGTTATAAAGAAAATATCAGCCCATTCATTATTGTCACTTTGTGTATATTGGGTCTCCATCTTTTGTTAACATTTCTTAAGGTAGATTACTTCCAAATGGGTTTACTTCTGGGTGTATGAAGAAGGCATCAGCAGCATATAAAAAGAAAAGAAAAGAAACATGTGAGTAGGAATCTGAGTTGGAGAACATAAGGGCTTGTCTTTATGATGAAATGAAGGTTTGGAAAGACTCAAAATGCAAGAGGCTGAAGATGATGGAAGCTGTTTTATAAATAGAGAATGTGGAATTGTTGTTGTTTGGTTAATCAATCAGAGGAGGGTCTGTGAAAGCTAACTTGAATTTAATAAAAATGTGTGCTTATTGTTATGAACTAAAACAGAAATACTGCACTTAACAGAACAGTTTTTTTCCTATGCTTGGCTAAACTATGCTTGCATTATACCTAACTTCTATTTTGAATTTCAACACAGTCATGATGTGTGTTTCTATTTCTCTGTTCACCGCATGTAACCAAATTGTGTACTAAGTAATGCTCTGTATTGAAATGCTTTTCTCAACGAACTACAGGGGAAACCTTTTGCAACATTCAACGCTCTTCATGACAGTAGTACTGTAGACCATTTATTTATGAGGCAAGGTTTCCATTCTTTTTTGTAACTAGATTTGTATTGTTACATCTGATGACATTAGGTCAGAATGTGGCACAATAATAATAATTTAGTGAATAGTGTTAGGATGGAGTCAATAGATGACGGTGTATGATTCTGTATTGTGATTAGTTTAACTTTGCTCACTGTAGGCTGACTGTGAAATTTCCCTTGACTTCTAAAGGGACTTTTTTTTCAATAAAAGATGTTACATTTTGGCGGTGAGCAGTCTGATTTGCCTTGACTCCAGAGACTGATTTTTGGTTGGTTTGTCTCACATTTTGGACTTGAACTACTTTTTTCCTTGACTTCATGTCATTCTCTTGCTGCATTTGACTGAACCTTAATCTAATTTCCTATAATGATTTACCATGCATTTTGACTCATTATTATTTTTGCTTTCTATATTGCATCTTGAATTATTTTAATAAACGTTCATGGTTTACATTTTTCTACTGACTCCAGAAATGTTAATGAAATGCTAATAATTACATTTGTGTTAGGGTGTCATTTAGGGAAACATTTCCTCATACATGTTTGCATTTCAACACTGCCACTGATCCCTCATAGGTGTTTTATCTTGTTTATCTGATAATATAGCATCAACAGTTTTCAAATGCGCCACACTTTTGTCATAAATACAAATTGTTGACATTCTAATCTCTCATTAGAACACCGTGGTGAAACAGCAGTAGCACAATGGAGAATCAGCTGACAGGCTGCTGCAGTTGAAAGTACACACTTTTCTCTGCATACCAGATGATTTTCTCACATAGCTGAGGAAGAGGGTGTAAACTTATATAAAATGTGCTTTCGTTTTAGCTTCTGAAACACATTCCATAACCTCTATGAGAAAATCATAAGAAAAAACCATTGTCTCTCAAACAAGTTTCATCAAATTCCAGCAGAGGATAAGCATTTATTCACAGGGTAAAATCAACTTAGAACCCTCCTCAATTCCTAAAATTAGTATAGTACCATCAACAAACGATGTATATTGTGATTAAAATCTGTTCTCACCCTTCCTATGAGTTCCTTTTTGTGACCCTTGATGGAGCGAGGGTGAAAACGAAAATGTTTGTATACCACTCGTGAAGTCACCTTCACCTAACTGTAATATGTATTAATCGTGTGGTTTTAAATTAACCAACGTAGAATAGAAAGCCCACACACAAATAGATGTGGGATACTAATTTGCTTGTGTTGCAAACCGTAATATATTAATTATGTGAAACTGTCTTACTAATATAGTGCGTAAATGCTATAATCTAATGGAAGGCTATGCATGTATGCTTCATAAAAGTATAATTGTGGCAGAAATGACGGAGAATCGTAAGAAAACAACACATATATGTGTCTTTTGAGCTAGGTAATCACTAACAGGGTGAACATAGAATGGGGGGAGGTAAACAGAAGGGTTTTACTTCAAAATCTAACGTTTAATTGTGTTTGTTTCTATGATAGTTCCCGTTATGGCCCATGCGGCCTAGTAAAACATGGAGGGTTTGCGAGACTCCAGGAGAATGTCTTTCTACGCATGCACGACTGTGCTTGAGAGATGTGCAAGCAGTCTGCGCCTGTGCGGCTGGTGTCAAGGTCAGCGTGGCCTGAAGAGCAGAATGGTGCCAAGTTAAGATGTCCGTGTTGTGAGCCTGGGAGAGTACAGCAAAGTGACAAGTTAAAGGCCAAGGGTGAAAGAATGCAATAGCGAACAATCGGCACTTTATTGTGCTTAGAACTATGACTAGGCGGAAATATGGACAATGAGGAGATGAGGGTATCCTCATTCACCCCTTGAATGGACCAATGAGAATTGAATGCAGACCCTAAAAGTTTCAAATTTTAGTTAGATAGTTAGGGGAAAAGGGTATAAAAAAGGTTGTTTGGAAGAGAGAAAAAGCTTGCTTTTGAATTACTTTTCGCACCATGACATTCTGTCGGATTGATCGATTTTTCCTTGGTGCAAAGACTTTGAAATTTTTCCTGACTTTAACTTTTGACGGGGTCGGAGTCCTGATCGGTGGTGAACATCGAGAAAGAATAGGCTGTTTTTGGGAACTCTGCTGTTCTAATCCTGATTTCTATTGCCGAAGAAGATTGGTAATATGTCTTTGACTTATTTTCTGAACTATTCTGCTAATAAATGTAAACTGTTTGGATTTAATTTTCTCTTTTTTTAGGTAAATTAATAAAATGTTTAATTGAATTCGGACTAAAGGTTTAATAAAGTAAGGTCATGCAAGGAGATTTAAAATTTTTAAATAAAAATTAAATACATGGAGAATTAAGCTGGTCTTGTTGTCCATTAGTTAACTTTTACTAGCTGATCCATTGACCTAACAGTGGGGTGTCTTAAATGTTTTCTCAAGAATTAAAACCATGGTAAGATCTAATAAAATGCATATGTATATATTGTATAAAATCTAGATTAAATAGATGAATTAGGACACTCTTCTATTCCAGCAGCTCATCCTCTGGTTTTTCACTGATCTTGGGAGCAGGGTGATTTGTGTGAATGAATGACTCGTGGTGTTATGGGCCCCACCTACGAGTAAAGTGTGATAGCTCCTAGGATATATAGTGATGGTTTGGAGGTTTGTTTTAGAGCATCTCTGGATCAGTTTTTCTTGGTAGCAGGAGTCTGGTTGCTATAGGTTAACTTGGACAGGTAATGTATAGATTTAGCACGGTAATGTATATAGAGTTTTGATGTACTGAAATTATGACTAACATTATATGTTGAGTCTGTATTACGTTATGTGTAGTCGGAATTGTGAGGCTTCTGGGAAGTAGGAAGCTGGTTACTCTGCCTAGGAAGAGGAAAGTGTGGCAAGTAAGTCGCACATTACATAGTCTGTTTCAAAATAGTAATATTGTCGTGTATTACAAGTTAGGGACTTTTCCGTATGTAAGTGGTGAATGTATAGCAAAGGACACCTGTAAAATCTTGGCTCTAAGCATAGGAGTCATATGTACTCTGATTAAAACTTAGACCTAAGAGAGTAGCAGAGTTGTTACTGGAGCTTGAGAGAAGGGTAAGGTAGAGGGAAGTGCTACTTTATAGGCGAAACAAAAATTCTATGGTAGAGAAGAGGAAAGCGCTGTCTACTGGAAATACAGAATTCTTGTGAGTTTGAGGAAACTATCACTTTGGTTCTAGCGAAACAGGCGAATGGAAATGTTTTATGTGGTTACTAATATATTTTAGTGTATAAAGGTGTAAATGTATAAATATAGTGGGCCGATAAATTAAGTAAAGGAGGGTCAGCCGGAGCTGTAGAAGCCGGAGCAGGACTGTCGTTAGCGGTGTTGCGCTGAGATTTGTCCACGTGACTAGAACGCAGTGAGCGCTGATTGGTGCGTTAACAAAAGCTGTGTAAGCATTGGTTGAAAACGATTGGAAAGTATTCTGTTCTGAACCGCGCTGTGATAGGTTGGTGTAGCGAAGCAGTTTGTGGAAGAGTGCGCGATTGTTTGAAAGTCAGGAAACAATTGAAAAATGGAGTTCTATTATGGAGAAGAAAGAGAAAAACCTACATGGTTTAAGAAATTGAAGTACGTGTTTAAGAAGAACAAGGACATAGTTATCAGAGAGGGAAAATTGCTTCCTCCACCTAAAACGCCTGAATCGTACATGATGACCAAATATGGCTATCATACCTGCATATGGTTAGAGAATTGGGCTAGACCCACTAAGAATGATGGAGTGTTTGCATTTCCAGAAGTAGGTTCTTTTAGTACTTATGTATTACGAATTTTGAGAGAGAAAATGACTAAGCTCGAACCGAGCCCAGACCAACTCAATTTGAGGCATTGACCGAGTGGGAAGATGAGATGCATGAATTGGAGCGAGAAAGATTTGAGGAGTTCAGAGGACCTAGAGGTGGATTGAGAGGTTTGTGGGGAATGACTCATGAGATAGAATGCGGAGATGGAGAAATGCTGATATGTGTGATGGAATGTATCCGGTAAGAACAGTTGATGAAATGGCAGGACGGAAGTGTATGGAAAAGAGCCACCAGAGAGAAAGAGTTATGGGGATTGCGAGACAGAGGATGAAGTGCTGGAGGAGATATTAAATAGAAGACCCCCTCCATATCAACCGAGTCCTGTAGCAGTGACTCCAAATACCCCACCAATGGAAACCAGATTTACTGGTACTCCAAAACGATTTTCTGAAAGTAAAGACAGTACCGAGAGAGAGGAATTGAGATATGATTCTAATGCCTCCAAGACAATATTGTGAAATTAGAGGCAGTATGGATAGAGCAGAAAGGAGATTTTAAGGAAACCCAAGTATGTCCGAATATGTGCGATCTACTAATGAATTGACTGAAAAGATACAGGAACTCACTAAAAATATACAAGCCGTGACTGTTCCAGTAACAATAGGTCCTGTGATTCTAGTGTTCAAAAATCAGATAATAAAAGAACCATCATTAACTGTCTCTTTGAACCAAAGTTTACAAAAAGTAAGAGAAAAGGTTTCTCCAGATTTATCTGAAGTTAGGCATACTAGTCAGATGACACCACCTGATTTGACCTTTAATCAAAGTCTCCCATATAAGTTTCCAATGGGTGCGGAGTCAGATTCTGCAACACCTGAAAGAAGTGTAGAGAAAATTGATTTATTTCAAACTCCTGTAGGACCGACAGAAACGAAATTAAGTGATTGGCTTAAAACGTTGAAATTAAAGGATCAAGAACCTAAATTGTTAGATGTGGTCAGATTAAAAATCGACATGGTAGAATTAATAATTAGAACAATTGGAACAGATAGGTTAAAAGCATACCAAGATGATGAATTAATGTTCATGTGTAAAAGCATTACATGGAGAGCTAAAAATCTGCATGACCGATTAGAGGGACTGGCAAATGAACTTGATGTAGACTTTGCAAAGATTAAAATATTACAAAAACCTTACAAAGTAGATTTTACTGAAAAGGATATTGACAATATGAATACTTCCCTGAAGATTAACTCAGATAAAAGAATTGATTGTGTTATTGAGGAAGTGGGGAGATGTGTTATTGAGGAAGTGGGGAGATGTGGAACTGTGGAAGAGTAAATGGACAAAGAAAAGGGAAGAAATCAATGACAAAACATCATTAGCGTTCCCAGTAGGAGAAAAGGAGCCTGTAGCAAATTAATTTCCTATGCGAGAAATACCAGGAGGAGGGTATGTGCATGTTCCCTGGACTAGACAGGATATATTGTCATTTACAAATGATTTCCCTAGGTTACAAGAGAAACCAGTGGAATGGTACCGACAAGTGGATCGATTTGTAAAGGTCTCAAAAGTGTTATGGGAAGATTTAGACGGGTTGTTTAACATAATAGTACCAGCAGATTTATGGTCTGAATGCAAAATTACTGTAGATTGGCCAAAAGCCGAGTATCCAAGAGATGTTAAAACAGGTGTTCCAGGACCTGAGGTAATGCGGAAATATGAACAGGTAATAATATTCTTGAAGAATAAAATCCCTCCAAAAGAAACAGATTGGGTAAAGATTGACAGGACATTGCAAGGAATGAGTACTTTTAGATTATGAAAGATTGTTGCTAGTCTTTAGGCTGTATAGTGGATATGAGGAGTTGAGAGAAACGGACATGAGCCATTTTGTGTATCGATTTGTATTTGGATTAAGACCAGAGATAGGGGATATGATCAAGCATAACTTGATGGGTTGGCAGTCATGCTCTGTCGATCAAGTGTTGAGGCATGCAAAATATTGTAGTGATGAGATTGAAGTTAAGCAAAGAAAGTTTAAAGAGAAAGCCATGTGTGCACAAGTGAAAGTGGCTGAACATCAAGTAGCTCAATTAGAGAACAAAAGTAATGATAATTTAGAAGAGGCGAAGAAAAAGTTTCCATGTCACAATTGCTGCAGGTTAGGGCATTGGAATAACAAGTGTAAGTTGCTACCAAGAGTTAATCCCTAAAATACATCATTGAATCCACAGGTGCAGAATGAGGTAAATCAGCAGTCATCGCCACAGCAACAAGTAGTTACTCAACAGAGTCAGGGGCCACAACCACCACTTGCACACAGTGTAAATTTAGAGAAATACAGTGCAGAGACAGCATTCTTTGAAGGAGAACAGGTAACAAGATCTCCTAGAGTGAATGTGAGTCTACAGTATTGACTGAAGGAAGATGGGAATGAGTCAGATGAAAGTTATTGACGGTGCCTAGGAGAGGGAGAAGAGTGTGTACTTGGCGTAACTCTAGAGGTAGGTCAATCTGGTCCTTTTGTGAATGGAAAGGTGAATGGTGTAAATGTGACTTTCCTAGTGGACACAGGTGCTACCCGTTCTACTGTTAGATCAGTAGAAGTTTAAAATCTTCCTCTCTCAGGAGACCTTATCCAAGTAGTGGGTGTAGCGAATAGGCAGATTAAAACATCCCTTACTGAACCCGTTGAGGTTGAAATTGGCAATATCAAAGATATGCATCGATTTGTAGTATGTGACAGTAGTCCTGCTAACCTTCTTGGAAGGGACATACTGTGCAAGATGAATGGTGCCATTTATTGTTCACCAGATGGCATTAAACTCCAAACTCCAGAGGAAGATAGATTTTATAAAATGACCATATCGCTGATAGATTCAGAACAAAATAGCATGTTTCCTGTATTTTACAAAGAAAAGATATCTGGTGAATTAAAAGACACTGTTAAAGAAGAGGTGTGGGATTTCACAGGAGCAGATATTGGATTAATGAGAGGTGTGGATCCTGTGAACGTTTCTGTATAAGAAGGAGTGAGCTACCCAAATATTCCTCAGTATAAATTGACAGCAGAAATAATTGAAGGAATAACTCTGGTGATAAACAAAAGGATTGAACAGGGAATTTTGAGAGAAATAATAAGCAGTCCATGTAATTCACCTATCATGGGATTGAAAAAGCCTAATGGAACATTTAGGATAGTACAGGATTTACGAAAAGTTAATAACATTGTTGTCCCATGCTGTCCTGTTGTGCCACATCCAGCAGTGATCCTGTACAAAATTCCACATGATGCAAAATGGTATACAGTCATTGACCTATGTAGTGCGTTCTTTACAGTTCCATTACACCCTGAAAGCCAGTCAATATTTGCATTCCGGTTTGGAGACCGTATATTGGCATGGTCCCAAATTCCTCAGGGGTATTCTGAGAGTCCCTCCATCTTTAATCAGCTGTTAAAGAAGTCATTGGAAAGTTTGAACATGCCTGAAAAGTCAGTATTGGTTCAATATATTGATGACCTTTTAGTAGCATCAAGAACCAAAGATGCGTGTGTTTCAGATACCATTGCGTTACTGAATCATTTGGCAGAAGGAGGACATAAGGTGTCACCATCAAAATTGCAATTCTTTTAGAAAGAAGGTCAGTATCTAGGTCACAAGATTGCCCAAGGAGTCAGACAAGTCACCATAGAAAGAATCAGAATGATATAGGGAATGAAAACTCCTAAAACTCAGAAACAGGTGAGAATGTTCCTAGGAATGGTAGGTTACTGTCGACAATGGATCAATGGATTTTCCCTGATAGCAAAGTCATTGCAGAGACTGACAAGAGCAGATGTAAGAGACCCATAGTGCTAAACAAGACAGAAATGGAGGCCTTTGAACGACTGAAAACCAGTCTGTGTGAAGCACCAACATTGGGTATGCCTGATTATGAGAAAGAATTCGAACTATATTGCAGTGAATGAGAGGGATGTGCATTATCAGTTCTAATTCAGAGACATGGGAAATTGAGAAAGCCAATTGCATATTGTTCAGCTGTATTGGATCCAATTGCTAAGGCATTGCCAGGATGTCTGAAAGCAGTAGCTGCTACAAGTGTGAGTTTGGAACAGAGTGAAGGCATAGTGATGGGATACCCGGTGAAAGTATATGTACCTCATCCAGTGGAAATTCTCGTCACTAGGACCAAAACACAGTTCCTTACAAATAACAGGATGACGAAGTATGAAAAGGTAATTCTGGGTGCAGATAATGGGACAATAACACGATGTGTAAATGTGAATCCTTCTACATTGTTACCTGATGTCATGGATGTGGAGGTGAAAAATGAAGTAGATCATAAGTGTTTGGATGTTCTTGAGTATTGTACCAAACCAAGACCTGACATTAAGGATGAGCCATTGCCTGAATCTGATTATATAAATGTATATAGATGGTGCATGCTTGAGAACAGATGAGGGTGCTCTGAGTGCTGCACATGCTGTATGTACAGTGGCAGATGTCCTGGAAGCATCTTGTCTGAAAGGAATTTGTTCTGCTCAAGTAGCGGAGCTGATTGCTTTGATTCGAGCATGTGAACAGGGAAAAGGAATCGGAGTCACCATAATGACTGACAGTCAGTATGGCTTTGGGGTTGTCCATGACTATGGTCAACTGTGGTCGCAAAGAGGTTATTTAACTTCTGCAGGATCCCCCACCAGAAATGCTGAGTTTGTGAAAATGTTGATTGATGCAATCCAGTTACCTGAGAAAATTGCTGTTGTAAAATGTGCAGTTCACAAGAAAGGAGATGATTATGTCACCAGAGGCAACCGCTTTGTTGACTCTATTGCTAAGTACTGTGCTAAAACTCTTGCCTCTATAAATCGGGACAGAAAAGATGAACATGTTTCAAGTCCCTTAATGCTAACAACAGTGATTGAGACTTGGCAGGAGGTACAACAAATGCAGGAAGAAGCAAGTGAGATAGAAAACTGCATTTGGTTAAAAGCAGGATGTAGACAAAGAGAAGAGGATGATATTTGGGTTTACAAAGATGAAAGACCAGTAATGCCTGATAACATGAACTCTAACATGGCCCGAATGTACCATGGTCAAGCTCATGTTGGGAGGGATGCAATGATAAGAATGTTTAGGCAAACCTGGTATAACCCCAAATTCAGGATGATCTCTGACAGCCTTTCTCAGCGATGTCTTGTATGTCAGCAGATAAACCCAAGAAGAAAAACCGTTGTGATTTTGGGAACCATAGGACGGGAGGGAGGTCCATTTACAAGAATGTAGTTAGACTTCATTGGATTTCCACCCTGTAATAGGCTTCAATATGTGTTTGTGATCATTTGACTGTTTTCCCGGTGGGTGGAGGCCTTCCCTACCAGACGAAATGATGGAGTGACTGTTGCAAAATTATTGTTAAGAGAGATCATTCTACGTTTTAGTTTCCCAATAACGATTGAGAGTGACAGAGGAACTCATTTTCAGAATGAGTTAATACAGATGATTTGTGAGGCACTGGACATTTGTCAGAAAATACATTGGGGCAGATTTATGAAGGCCTTGCGCCGCCGGTGCGTCACTTTATTTGACGCAACGGTTGCGCAAACAATGCGCCCTATTTACAACGTGACGCATCTACGAGATGCGTCACGTTGTAAAGCCCTGTGCCATAGGAGGCGTTCCTGCGCAGGGGGGGCGTTCCTGCACAGGAACGCCTCCTAAAAGTGGCTGAGTGAAATATATAAGATTTCACTCAGTCACTTTCAGGACAATGCTGCGCCAAAACCCTGCGCCTGCTTGAAGCAGGCGTAGGTCTTGACGCAGCATTGTGGAGATGGGGCACCCCCGAGCCTTGCTGGAGCTGCGTCGCGCTTGCGACGCAGCTCCAGCAATGCGCCGCTTTTACGGCACAGATGCGTCACGCATCTGTGCCGTTTTTGGCCCATGGTGCGCGGCATTGTAAATGCGGCGCACCATGGGTGGCGGAACAGTGGCGCAGGATGACTGGCGCATCCCTGGGGATGCGCCAGTCATCATAAATCTGCCCCATTGTGCCCACAGACCAGAGGCTTCTGGGGTAGTTGAGCAGGTAAGCGGAACAATAAAGGACAGAATTGCAAAAATGTGTTTGGCCACTGGACTGAAATGGCCCGATGCTTTGCCACTTGTTCTGATGACCCTAAGGAGTATACCTGATAGAAAGACATGATTGAGTCCTCATGAGATTCTGATGGGAAGAGTGATGAGACAAGCATTTGTGCCAGTTGATAAACTGTTGACTATTAATGATGATATCATAGTGGATTACTGCAAGAACCTGTCTGACATGGTAATTTCTGTGTTCCATCAGGTGGGAACTGAGGCAAACTCAAAAGAGAAACATCCATCTCATGATCTAGTCCCTGGAGATTGGGTTCAGGTAAAAGTACACAGGAGAAGAAACTGTCTAGTTCCTTGTTGGCAGAAACCAAGACAAGTCATTCTGGTTAGCACCACTGCAGTTAAGTGTGGTGGTGTAAAGAGATGGGTACATGCCAGCCACACAATCCGTGTACCTGAGCCTGAGAATTCACAGGACGAAGCAGAAAGCACAACTGACTTGGATTCTGAAGGTGAACGAGACAAAAATCCAGATACTGAATCTCGAACTGTTCGTCGACATCTGGAAATATACAAGCTCTGCATCTGAAGGAGAAAGTGAAGTCATTGAAGTACCAAATTCTGAAGATTGACCTGAAAGTCGAGATTTGGCAAGGCCTGATACCAGTGTGAAGACTGATCAAAGTAAAGACAAAACTGGTAGTCAGGCAAGTACTGAAGGACAGTCTAAGAGCTCTGGAAGAAGGAACATAAATCTTGGAACTGGTGAAAAGGGAACTACTCACAATAGGGATGAGCTTCCAAGTACCAGCTAAGGAGAGGTTCCTAACAGAGTGAAATAACTGACCAGAGAAAAAAACGATTCAGTGAATGAAACAGACATTAGAAAGTTCACCATAAAGGAAACTGATGAGAAATCTGAAACTGAGTCTGATGACAGTGAGGATGAAACTCAATTAAGGAGGAGGTCAAGAAAGAGAGCTTGGAGAGTGGAATGTGGTACTGTCGAACCTGAAAACAAAAGACCACGTAAAGGAGATAATTGGCCTAAGGGAAATGATGGACTGAAATTCAAACTGGTTAACAAAGCTAAAATTCAAGAAGATCAAGTTAACGAAATAATCAGTCAGAAGGATTTGTTGGGAGAAAAGAAAGAGATTTTGCAAAGGCCAAACAGAGTAAGGAGACCAAATCAAAAATACAAGTAACCTGAATGGTCATATGTTCCATTGCCTCCAATAAGGGAAGTAAATAGCAGTCCAGAAAATTTGAATTATCAAAGTGAGGCAAAAGAAAGTGAGTGAACTGATACTTAAAAGAGATAAAAGGAGTACCTTAACTGGGAAACCAAAGAAAGATAAAGGTGAAGGAACAAGATTGTTGATTTTATTGATGATAAGGACACTTTTCAAGTGCAAAAGGATTTGGAAGAGACAATATAAGGCCAGAAAAGATTGTGAAAAGATTGTGAAAAATGCAGTGTAAAAAAAAAGGTGTACTAATGATGTACAAAGATCGAAATGTACTATTTTTAGAAAATGGTGTAGAATGTGGTTAATATGCACAGGGTTATTAATGTTGGTATGGTTGCTATTAGCTATTGTGATTCCCTTTAGGCCTGATTTTGAAAAAGCAAAGGCAAATGAGAGTATGAGAGAAAAGGCCTATGAGTCAAAGCGTGAAATGAAAAACGTATATATACCAGAAGTACATCAAGATAATTCCATTAGTCATTATTCTAGAAATACATTTTCGAAGTTATTGTCTGAATATGTGAGAACTATGGATGCCAGTGATTGTTATGTCTGTGTGAAATTACCTGCATCTGTATCAGAGGGTGTGACATATCGCCACCTTCCATTAACATATGGGGTTACATGTAGTGTGTTAGGTAGTTTGTTCTATAAAACAGGTAAATTAGAGTACTATTATTCAAATTCTGATGATATTTTTGCAAAATTGAAAGTCGTAGCTGAATCAAACCTGTGAAAGTTTCTGGAGAATATTTTTGGGAAACACAAGAACTGACCCATGATTATACGTTCAAACATAATTTGACTTGTAAAATGAGAAATGAGGAGAAAGCCTTTTTGGACATGGTAGAGGAAAGGAGAATCCAATATAAAAGAAAAGAAAAAGCAAAGAAATCAAAATTTACAATGTGGACATTTGAGGATGACAATATTGAGGGACATAATGTGCATGTGGCTATAAGTATAGATACACCACTATTAGGGAAGCTATGTATTTGAAGAGACAACACTATGTATGATAATTATTTTGTGGGAGCGAGTCAATGTGAAGATACATATATTATAAAAGGGGGTTGGGATTTAAAGGAGTTAATGATCCAGTTTTTCCCGGTATATATTTCTTATGCTGGAACAAAGCATATTATAGATTGCCTGATCACTGGTATGGGTCCTGCTATATAGGCCTGGTCTTTCCTAATATTTTGCATGTAGATAGAGGAACTAACGGAATTCATGAGATAGGTAAACCTTTAAGTCATAGAAGAAGGGAGAGTGTGATAGAAATAATAGGTGATATTTTAGGAGCATTGATACCACCAGTGGGTATATCTTTTAATGCAAACAGAATTCGGAAGTTGTCAACGATAGTAGATCGTTTATCAACAGACAATGCAGGGGGATTTTTAATGGTAAACACGGAAATGGTTGCTTTGAGAGCTATGGTAATGCAAAATCGGCTTGCTCTTGATATAATTTTGGCAAAAGAGGGAGGAGTCTGTGGAATTTTAAAGGTACAGCACTGTTGTACCTATATTCCTGACGAAAGTCAAAACATTGAAAGGTATATTAAAAACCTTACAAAATTGCATAAGGAAATTATACTACTGGAGGTTGATGGTGTTCTCGAGAAACTTGGTAGGAGTTTTTCAGCTGTTAAGAAATGGTTTTATGAAATAGGTAGATCAATAAAAGGGAAAATATTAATTCCAGTAACCATAATATTAGTAATATTTTTAGTCTTAAGATTAGGTTGTAAACTTAGAAAAAGAAGAAACTTTAAAAAAATCTATAAAAAAGAAATTAGAAGAAAGGCAAGGGAGAGAACGTGAAATGGGGGATATTGAAAAGGAAGAGTTTAAAGAGAAACTGTATCAAGACAGAAAGAAAATGGAAGATACTAAAGTATAAACCATAGTAATTGAAAAGAACTTGAAACATGTTTTTGAAAATATTATGAACATTTTTCGGTGTTATATGGTGATAAATCACCAAAGGGGGGAGTTGATAAAGCGAGGGTGAAAACGAACATTTTTGAATACCCCTCGTGAAGTCACCTTCCCATCACTGTAATATGTATTAATCGTGTGGTTTTAAATTAACCAACGTAGAACAGAAAGCACACACACCAATACACGTGGGATACTAATTTGTTTGTGTTGCAAACAGTCATATATTAATTACGTGAAACTGTCTTGTCTTACTAATATAGTGCGGAAATGCTATAATCTAATGAAAGGCTATGCATGTATGCTAAAAGTATATTTGTGGCAGAAATGACCGAGAATGGTAAGAAAACAACACATATATGTGGCTTTTGAGCTAGGTAATTACTAACAGGGTGAACATAGAATGGGGGGAGGTAAACAGAATGGTTTTACTTCGACATCTAACGTTTAATTGCGTTTGTTTCTATGATAGTTCCCGTTATGGCCCATGCAGCCTAGTAAAACATGGAGGGTTTGCAAGACTCCAAGAGAATGTCTTTCTACACATGCACGATTGTGCTCGAGAGATGTGCAAGCAGTCTGTGCCTGTGCGGCTGGTTACAAGGTCAGCGTGGCCTGAAGAGCAGAATGGTGTCAAGTTAAGATGTTAATGTTGTGAGCCTGGTAAAGTACAGCAAAGTGACAAGTTAAAGGAGAAAGGTGGAAGAATGCAATAGCGAACAATCAGAACTTTATTGTGCTTAGAACTATGACTAGGCAGAAATATGGACAATGAGGAGATGAGGTTATCCTCATCCACCCCTTCAATGGACCAATGAGAATTGAATGCAGACCCTAAAAGTTTCAAATTTTAGTTAGATAGTTAGGGAAAAAGGCTATAAAAGAGGTTGTTTGGAAGAGAGAAAAAGCTTGCTTTTGAATTACTTTTCGCACCTCGACATGCTGTCGGACTGATCGATTTTTCCTTGGTGCAAAGACTTTGAAATTTTTCCTGACTTTAACTTTAGACAGGTTCTGAGTCCCGATGGGTGGTGAACATCGAGAAAAAATAGAGAGGCTGTTTTTGGGAACTCTGCTGTTCTAATCCTGATTTCTAGTGCCGAAGAAGATTGGTAATATGTCTTTGACTTATTTTTCTGAACTATTCTGCTAATAAATGTAAACTGTTTGAATTTAATTTTCTCTTTATTTAGGTGAATTAATAAAATGTTTAATTGAATTCGAACTAAAGGTTGATTAAAGTAAGGTCATGCTAGAAGATTTAAAACATTTTAATAAAAATTAAATAAATGGAGAATTAAGCTGGTCTTGTTGTCCATTAGTTAACTTTTACTAGATGATCTATTGACCAAACAGTGGGGTGCCTTAAATGTTTTCTTGAGAATTAAAACCATGGTAAGACCTAATAAAATGCATATGTATATATGGTATGAAATTTAGACTAAATAGATGAATTAGGACACTCCTCTATTCCAGCAGCTCATCCTCCGGTTTTTCACTGATCTTGGGAGCAGGGTGATTTGTGTGAATGAGTGACTCATGGTGTTATGGGCCCCACCGACGAGTAAAGTGTGATAGTTCCTAGGATATATAGTTTTAGAGCAGCGCTGGATCACCCTCAAAAACAGGCTTTCACTACAATGATTTTCAACAGCAACAATGTCCCTGATTCCTATAATGGCTGCCACATGAAGACGATGTGGCCAGTTCATCAACAGGGGTGGGCCCCTTTAGGCCCCGGCCACTTAACCCTTGGGGTCAGGGTGTGCTCACCATGCCCCCTTAAATGTTTTTCTAATTATTTTTTAGGATGCAGGACCATGTGCCTTAATCCATTAAGGGCTGCCATAACATACTATGGCCAGCCAATCAGGATTGACTGGTCCCATTTAAACTGGCCATTCAGATCAAAACCGGACACCAAAAGTCCCAAACACTTTTTAACCTCTTCATGACCATCCTGAGTCACTTTTTAAAAGTCGATTTCTCAAAAATGGATGATCAAATTCACACCAAATCACAAAAAACGGAATTTCTGGGTTAAGGTCAGACTGCCAAATTTAATGTAATTTCATTCAACCAGTTTTTCTGCATTAGAGAGCAAAGTTTCCTGTTTAAATTAACATTGGAAAGTGCACTTTTGTGCCCACCTCTTTCTTGGCCACCACTTCATGGACCAGCCTGAAACATGGCATGATGAAGCTGATTTGTGTGTGTGCGTGTGTGCGTGTGTGTGCGCGTGCACATGTGTGTTTGTGTGTGTGTGCCTGTGTATTCTTATTCTAATTCTTATATTAGCTTAATGTATCAGGGTACTGCAGATATGCTATTTTTTATTTTTATGAAAAAGAGCAATACATTACCTCAACTTTTAATTATAATAAATCTGCTCAAAATTAACATTCTGGGGGCAGAGCTGGCGAGAATGGCAGTCAACCCTTAACTCTCCTTAGAAGTGTAAGGCCGCCTGCCCGACATACTCCTTGTATCAGGTCCGCATCGAGCCACAATGAAGGGAACTCTACACTGAACCACCAGGAGTGTGCAGGAGTAGCCTGGCTTGAATTTTACTAGTAGCGTAGGCAGTTTTGATGACCATACCATGATGAGGGGGGTCGAACAGCGCACTTTACTCTGTGACATCAGAGGTTTTAATGGGCTGATATGCGGCATAGTAATGTCTGTTCCCATTCCTGCTGGCCCATAGACCCACTGCACCATCCATGCCACACCACACCACAGTACCCAGACTGACTTCCTGCGGCAGAGCCTGCGCTGAACCCCAGAGAGTAATTACCCTGCCCTACAACAGGCATCTTACGAAGATCATGCTCCCCAGGAACTCAGACTCCATGGGACACCACCTAATGATACCTAGAAGGATGCTGGACCTGTGTACACCGCTTCACAGCACTGCAATCTCCTAGTGACTGATGAGCAGTGGGCAGTGTCCTTAAATATTCCCACTGTCACCATCAAGAACCGCTGCATTATCCACAGTGTGCTACTCCCCCATGGGAACTGAACCCTGCAGTGGGGCTCGCGCCAGATGCAAGCGAGAACCTTTGGCTGCCCTGACAGGGAACAAAAACCCAATATGACACCTGCAACCTCTAGAGGGACATTGCTTTAACATACAGACTCTATTCACCAAATGGACCTGGGGCATAGGAATTGCTGGGCATGATTTACCTCTCAGCTGCAGGCCTCGGCCCCTCTCAACAGTGTGGCCTATTCCTTATTAGTATAGATAATTCTCTCACCTCTGCAGCTGTGGTATTGGACCTTGCACTACCTGGCCTCGCTCCAGTGGGGTGAGGCCCCGGAGACTCACCTGCTCTCACAGAGGGCACCATCAGTCTGACAGCACTGTGTGCCTTCAGCTTCAAAAGAATGTGACCCATAACCTGCCGCTGGTCTGCATCATATAGCCAATGGCCTCATATTCTGGAAGGACCTACCAGTTCATGCCAAGATCCCCTAGATCCCCCACACAGGAACTGTACGCAGTGGCGCCACTTTTCAAGCAAGACTACTTTCCGGGTGGGTTCTGTAGGGTGGGTTCTGTACCCTGATGCCATCATCACTTCACACACTGCCGGCCTGAGCATGGCAAAAGTGATGACCACAGGACCATCTGCAGTCCCGGATATCCCAGAAATGGTCCTCACAATGCTAATGAACTAATTTGATTGATATTTAATGAACCCATTGCTTTGATGACCTCGGAAGTTACGGCAACCAACCTAGAGGTACAATCCCTGTGAGGTGGCATTAACATCTTTCAATCTCAACTAACTACAATAGAAGGGCAGCTGCCGGAGGTAGAATAATGGCTGGATGATACCCGGACTGGGGGCAAGACATCTGGGGGCATATTACCAAGGGCATTATCGCCGCATTAGCGGGATTTTTTCCTGCTAATGCGGCGATAATTTTATCGCCCTATTTCCAAGCTGTCGCTAACACCAGTTAGCGACAGCTTGTAGGTGATAGCGGGCATTTAGGGGCCCACTTTGCATGTCAGCGATAATTATCGCTAATGACATGCAAAGTGGGCGTGCCAAGATGTTAGCGACTGAAAACAGTCACTAACATCTCTAACTCCTATTAACAACTTTTGGAAATATTTGCGCTAAGCGCGAATATCTCCAAAAGCTAACGCCTGCTAAAAGCAGTTCTTAGCCATGTTATCCAATGGAAGGTGGATAACATGGCTAAGAGCATTGTCACGATAATGCATGAATATCGCTGATTTTTCAGCGATATTCATGCATTTCGCAGGATTTTTTCCTCTTTTGAGATAAACCTTGATAATATCAAGGTATCTCAGCGGTAAAAATCCTCGGTGCTCGGCGATATTTTTTTCCCCGCTAACCAAGCAATAGCGATAATTATCGCTATTGCTTGGTAATATGCCCCCTGGTATCTCCGGCAGCAGGTCATTGACCTGGAGGGCCACAGCCGCAGGGACAATGTATGGATCATAGGCCTCCTTGAACAAGCTGAGAAAGATGATATGTTTCAATTCATGGGTGCGGTGATCCCCACCTAATTGAACTTTACACTAACTGCCCGACACAGGTTACACAGGCCCCACAGAGTCTGCTCCAGTCGAATGTCCAAAGTCCAACACCTGCTGCATGTCTTGGTATGCTGTGTAAGGCACCAACATGTACGACAAATCCTACAAGAAGCTAAGAAACATAGCCCCGTCTGCTATGATAACACTCAAATCATGTTTGTGGTGGACTTCGTGGTGCCTACCAATGCAAAGCGGAAGCAATATCAGGCTCTCCATCATCTACTCAAGAAGGACATCAAATATGGCCTACTAGACCCAGCCAGGGGGAGCAGGAATTGTTTTTGGATGCAATACACAACACTACCATGGACACACATCAGGCTAAGGACAATGTTGTCTCTCCATTCACAAGCCACCGTGACACAGTTCTTGGGGACACCTCTACACAAGATGATCTAAAATGTTTATCCACACCTCCATCCCCTTCTTCCTCAGCACTCATTCACTAATCTGGTCCCCCTCAGATGGCCCGTTGTTTCAGGCGTACCTGGCACTTATACGTCCTCCCACCGATGCCTCAACACCAAGTACTGTTGCGACAACACCACACTATGGCACAGCTGCTGCCACAGAGATCCTTGAAAGTGCTTTCCTCAGTGCTCATGGTCTGCCGCACTTCATCAAATGGAAAAAAATGCTCACCTTTTTGAGACAAAACAAACCTGACATTGGCCTTCTCCAGGAAACCTACCTTTCACCTGTGAAAAAGCATCAAACTCAGGAGGGACGGGTCGGCTGCATCATACATGCTAGCATCTCAGGGGGCAAACAGCAGTGGATTGCCTGACAAGAAAGCATGCAGTGGCTATCCTTCTCCATAAATACCTGCCATACACACTACTCCAATCTTGGATAGACACTGAAGGCAGATATGTGTTCACAAAACTGTTAATACATGGGACACATGTAATAGTAGGCTCTGTCTATGCCCTGCTGGCAGCTAAGACAGGATGCCCTTCCCGAATCAGTAGGCTACTTTCATCCTCAGGCACCACTGGAGCTACTATCAGAGCAGACTGGAATGTGACAATAGGCCCCATCCTGAACAGTTCAGGTACACCAGATAAACCCCACGACTGCAATAGAAATACCTTGTTAGACCTGATGCAGGATCATGTTGTATATGACCCCTGGCACTGTTGCACTCCCGGGACAGAGACTACGCTTTCAACGTATGCTCTCTCAACGACTTGAATTGGTGTCTTCCTCTGTTTTATAAGGACTGACGATATCTATACATCCACCCAGCACAGAGACACTTTGCATCCCCTGTTACCCAGCTAATTCTCCACATACCACCTTCGTCTCTTTGGTGGCTCCCTAGATCCAGGGCCATGCCACTGCTCAGCCTCACTGACCAAGGGCCCTTGCTTCATGTCCCACTACACTGATCCGTGAGGTACCAGGACTTACTAGAAGACATGTTATCATCTGCTTGCGAATCGGATCCGAACAGGCTTGTGGGTGGAATTGCCCGTATCCTTGTTCCACTTTGAGAGGGGCGACTCCCTCCCCCATTAGAGTTTCCCCTTCCCCACTTATTTGACATTCAGTCACCCATTTTCTACTCTTGTTATCCAGAGTTTACTCATTGTTGTTTATTGAACTATTTCTTACCATCGACTGCACCTCCGGGGGAATGGTTTGTTACTTGAACTAAGGTTTGCATTATGTCATTCTCGATTATATTGCCTTCCATTGTGACCAATACGTGAATTCTGTGTTGTATATTTGAACCGGTTATGACAAACTTAATAAAGAACTGAAATACAAAAGGAACATTCTCTCTCTTTCTCTCTGTATATCTCTCCATTGTTTGTGGATCTTTACAACCTTCCAGTTCAGCACTTTCAATGTAACAGTCACATTCTTTAACCCCTTCCATGCTCATGACGAGCCCAACTCGTCATGAGGCACAGTGGAGCTGTGCTCAAGACGAGCTGGGCTCATCATAACTGCTGCGGCGCACCTATGCGTGATTTATTCCCAGCCTGTGCGGGAGAATTAATCAGTGGGCGGGGCTGTGATGAGCCCAGCTCGTCATGAGCACAGCTGTACTGTGACTCATGACGAGCTGGGCTCGTCACGAGCACCGCGGGCCCCCCTCCCCCGTGCCGTGGGGGAATTACCCCTGCAGTGAAGGGGTTAATTTGTTAGTTTTAGCTGTCTGTTGTGAGAGCCCATGTCATCAATACGGGGTCAAGGACATTTTACGGCTGGTTACACTGTGGTACTGACTTTACCTTATGGCTCTGGCAAAGTGGTGACATATCGCCTTAATGCACCGAGCCAGCAGAGATCTGTCAGAGTATCTTCTGAGGTCCAAGCCCTGACTCCACATGCATTCCCGATAGCTGCAGTTGCCCAACCCTCTTCTCCTGGAGGTGCCGCTCTTTGAGTAATTCTCTGCCAAACTTGTCACTCAGTTCAAGTCAGAGCTAGCTTTGCCAATGCTAGTTGATGTACCTATTGCTACAAACGTTAACTTAACTAATAGGCCTGAATGTTGCATCTGATGATAAAAAATGAATGGGAAAGGGGGTAAAGAGAGGAAGAGTTAAGAGACATGGGTTACATGTGACAGTAGATTAATTAAAACAAATATATTTCTTTTGCGACCACGCTCCTTACCATCTTCAGTTTACCCAAGCTGTTTCCTCTATTTGCCCTTTTTTAGGTCTCGACCTGGCGAAAAGCAGCGCATGCGCTGCTCTGCCATGAATGAATGAATGAATGAAAATACTTATAGAGCGCACTGCTGCCGAGGCGTCCTGGCGCTGGAGAAAACTGAAACAAACCACAATACGTAGAAGACTTAATGTTGGGTAGAAGGCCAGGTTTTAATTTCTTTCCTGGAACACCATTCTATTGGTTACCTTTCTCAGGTGACTGGGAATTGAGTTCCATAGCCTAGCTGCAAGGAAAGAGAAGCGTTTTCCTCCCCATCTTACTTTCTTTATCTTGGGAAGTCTAACCAACCCAAGAGTGGCTGACCTTAAATCACGCATTGGTATATAGCAGGAAAACAAGGCCTTCATGTCCTCGGTTCCTTCGCCAAAAAGGGCTGTGTGAACCAAGCAGAGTGATTTAAACTCGATACGCCGCCGTACCGGGAGCCATGCAGAGGACTTTTGAAATCGATACGATTCCAGCGTGCAAGCGGGGAGACAAAAAAGACAAAAGATGTGCACTCGGGGATTGGATACTTTTACTGGCAGCATGATACACTGGGGACTTTTTTTCTCGCCGCCAGTAAAGGCAGTCCCCGCGTGCACATCTTCTGTCCCTCCCATGACGGGCCACGCTTGTTTTTTTATGGCATGGGGTGGTCACATCCCAGCGTCGGCTCAAAGTCCTTAACTTAATCTCCCCACGCCATAAAAAAAGAAATAATACTTTCATGTAAAACATTTGTACCTCGTGTAAAGCGATTTAATGTACTCCGGACAAGTTTGCGCTATATAAGATGCAAAAAAAGCACTGGCTATGCCTTGCACATATGAGCCGAACTTGGCCGAAAGCAGCGCACTAGGGCACTTTCTGTGGAAGAAGAAAATGCCAATTTCGTTAAATAAATTGCCTCGCAGCCCAGTTCCCAGACACGCCCCTACCAGACCTCGACTCTAATCAATTTGGAAGGTTCCGACAAGTCTCTTTTTCCACTTACAGCACTGGAACAGGCCGAGCGCTAGAATAGTGCGGGCCGCCCTTATGGCGGTCGAGCCTGTCCCCGGGAAAAAGGAGGAGGGGGGAGCACTCCCACCTCCCCAATTTGCATACAGTAGGCGGTGGCGGCGGGCGTGAACCGGAAGCACTTTTAGTGCTTTCGGTTCACCCTGGCACAAAACAGCCGGGCCAGACCAGTTTAGACTGGCCATTGCCCCCCCCCTGTTAAAAGGGGGTGTGGGGAGCAGAACATTCTCTTGTTCTTACGCTCCCCACAGGCGCAGCACCCGGGCAACCAGCGGACCGTAATTTCTTTTGCCCACCCACCATCCCCTAAGGCAGGTAATTTAAATGCGTTGGTCAGGAATGTATTTTGACGTTTCTCTAAAAAAGTTTTATTACAGATATCTCGGGTGATAGCATTAGTGTAAGCTTGATGTGTAGGTACCTGCTAATGATGTCTGTCAGTAACTGGTTTACTATGTTCATTTACATTTTATTGCAGGTATCTCAGGAGATAGAAGTAATGTAAATGTGATATGTTTGCTTTGTTTTTTTTGATGAGTAGGTACCTGCTAATGATGTCTGTCAGTAACCGGTTTTACTATTTTCATTTACATTTTATTGCAGGTATCTCAGGAGATAGAAGTAATGAAAATTTGATATGTTTGCTTTGTTCTTTTACTTCATGACAGGTATCCCAGGAGATATTCAATGTGAATGCGATGTTTTGGTGTATTTATAATAAAGTGTCAATATGTGTAAACTTGTCAAGAACAGGTTCGGTTAGGACAGAGTTATCTAATTGAAGTATGTAATGTTGAATAAATGTCAGTACATGTTATTTGATATCAGTTACAAATGTCGTATTTAGTTTTGTGTCTCCGGTCAGGCGGTAAGGTCATGATTGGTAAGCATAGTCTTCGGTCCTTAGCGGTCAAACATGTAACTCCAGGGGCAGTGACAGCCGGTAGGTAGGCTGTCGGGGTGCGGGGGCCGGGGGTGTCTTTCTTCCCAGTGGGCCTGTGGCCACCCCCGCACGCGCATGCGCATCGGGGCGCAAGTATGCAGAGTTTCTGCAGCCCCCGTTATGGAGTTTAAGGCACAGGGCGTAGGGGGGGGCCAGGTGAAAACTATCTGTCTGATAAGCTGTACCCCCTGCGCAAGCCGACTCCGGCGTAGTAATTTCTCATAGTTTGCGGGGATCAGGAGGCTGCCAGTCTTTGACCTTGCCGTAGGCTCTAGAGGGGACACGCAGAAAGTGTATTTATGCATTGTTAGATTTACAGTAGCAGTGTCATGTATATTAGAGTTAAGGTTAGCCATGTGACATCATCGGCCTAACAATGTATCTGGCCTTTCTGCGTAATTGTAAATAATGTTAATAAATAATCTTTTTTAATTTTGTAATAAATACGGCCGGGGGGTTACTCCCCCGTAATCCAAAAATTCCAAAATAGGTGTGGTCTCAATACTTGACTTGAAGGAGGGAGGGAGATTTCATCCGGGCAAGGGCTGGCCGTGGGTAAACAAGTAAAAAGAGGGGACTTGGGGGAGTACCAGGCCATATGGTAAATACCACTCAGAAGAACAGCTCGTCACTGTAAACACATCTTTATATCTTGAGTTCAGTCTGTTCTAATATACTTACTAACCACCCTCAGTATAACAACAGGAGCGGCGCATCAATAGTGCAGTAGGTGCAATGGCGCCGTAGCCCAGCAATGTAAGATACCCACCCGGCCCCGCCCCATACCTGGGTACTGAAATAACGGGACATCGCAGCTAGAGTGAAGAAACGCTCTCCGAAGAGTGAAATGGAACTCCTCTCTCTCTGACGCAGCCCGAGAGTATTTATAAGCAGTGCCCAGTTTTACTTTCGGTCTGTATTTGTTGCGTGTTTACTTGTACAGGGAGGGATGGGCCGGACTGGGAAACAAAGAGAAGCCAGCCTGCCTGGCAACTGCAAAAGGGGTTAGGGTAGGTTCTTCCTCCACATTTTTAAAATATTGAAGCGTGTCTAATCATTGAATGGAGAAATGGACATGGCTGAATGAATGCATAGTTAGGTTGGGTGGATGAATCTACGTGGAGCAAATGGTCTCAGTGAACAGACCAAGGGTGGGTGCTGTGGTTTTAATTTTAACTTGTGCATTAAAACATCACCCTCCCAAAACAATAGTACCACCAATCCTTGTGAAACATGATTTGACCGGAGGTACTGAATACAGTGCCCTGATTTACTTACCATCTCAAATAATTAAACATAAAGTGTTACGCTTTCATTTAAAATGGGCAAGAGATAGAGATAACAATGTAGTGGCCAAACTGGACAAAGTAAAACCAGGAAACCTTGGATCAATCCTAGCCGCCACTTGACTGCACTGTGTGATCCTAGGCAACTACTTTTTTTTTACAGTGGTTCTTTTCTTCCATCATTACATGCCAGCACCTTTTAATAAATCAGCACGAGGTGTGCGCTGCACAAAAACAAAGGCCTATAAATTACTCCATTCGCAGGGCTTTAAGTGGGATGAAAAAACTGGGGGGAGGGATGTCTCTCCATGGGGCGTGGTCTATATAATAAAATGCGTGGCTAAAAATACCTAAGCTAAAACCCGTCCTTAGCATAGTGTGCTGCCCGACTTTTATTTAGCTGTTTCTGTCATTGCACCCAGCTATGTAATACAGCAAGTAATATTATACCTAACAGCCAGGCCTATTGGCTTTGTCAATAATTGTTAGTTGCATAAGATAAATAAGCAACAACTAAGTCTTAGTTGTATATAATGTTGAAAATGCTTCTGTTCTGAAATGGTGAGACTGAGAAAAAACTAAAGGAGTCTCTTTGAAGTTACATCACAGGCGGTGAAGGGTGGTACTGATCCAGAGTTGAGATTTTTTTTTCACCCTGAGGATGAGAGAAAAAATGGAGAGCCCGACAGGGACCTGTCTCAGCACCTGCTTTTTAGAACTGCTGGTGCTGCGCACCGGCAAGACCCGGGCCACTTAAAGCCCTGTCCATTCATATTAACACCTTAGGCTAGTGCTTCCCAAAGTTTTTAGAACTACGACCCACTGTTTAGCATGACAAACTTTCACGACCTACCAATCTTTTATGGACAAGAGGAAGGCGATTTTGAACTTAATTTAAGCATTGTGTGATAGCGCCCTGTCATTTACAGACATACAGTTTTACTGATAAAACTATATTGCACACAAATGATACCATGTGGCTATTGAGTGTCAGTGGATATTTATTGCACATCACCTAGAAAAGTTGTTTTGGTTTGTTTGGTTTGTTTTGATCCTATTAAAATCTTTGTTTTACAGAATTAGAAAACATGCGCTTCATCGTTTCTTTCAGAACTGCTGAATGTGCACAGTTCATTTACATGTATTTACATTTTGCTGTGTGTTACAAAAAATGGCATCCCGTAGCCTTTCACAGTGTCTGTAACTGCAAAACCGTCACATAATTCACTTTACTTTTCTTTTTCTGGCTGCAAAGTGAGAGGAGTTTGTAAACACCAATCCCCATATTAAAAGAATAAGCAGCAATTTGTCAGAAGGCAAAACCTGACATTTTACCTATGTCATTGACATGCAGCAAATGTGAAAAGATAAATAAAGAAATTAAAGGCATTTTTATGTATTGCTTGGACTTTCAGGACCCACCAAAAATCAGCTCATGACCCATTGCCCTAGGCCATAGATAGAGGACAAATGGCACAACAAATAGCATCTCCATCAGGGCAGTGGGCGAGGGGCATATGTTTCCAAGTTCATGATTAGAATAACTTTTAGCAAATGTCACTCAATGCAATAATATACTGCCCTGAATCCACTGCAGCAGCCACATTATAAAGAAATTGTGCATAGAAGAATATTAGCATCTTTACTATTTCAAATACCATTTTTTAGGAGCAATAGGTGTATTTAAGAACGACATAAATGAGTAAGTTACAGACAGTCCAGCAAAAGATAGATCCTTTTACATTTATGTCTTCTATTAATGACATTGACCTACCAATCATCTCCCAACATTTATTCGTCAATAACAAACAAAAGAAAATCCCTGATATCTTTTCATTTTTGTTTCTTTTTGTGATGAATAATTTATATCAATCTCATTGTGCATCTTACATTGTATATACCCATTCCCCTTATTTCTAAATACATCTATTGTTAAACTTCACACATGAGAGATTATTTTGCTTATGCCATTGAGAAATAAAGGCAAAACACAACAGGAATGTAGGCAATACATTTGGCACTGTCTGAAAAAGGTGTCCCTATCTTGCGCCATAGTAAACCGATGCATTAAAAAAGGACCCCCCCTGGCTTCAGTCCTCAGAAACACACACAGGCACAGTGCAACTCCCACGCATCTATCTTACGCACATTATAAACACACTCGTCAGTGCATGTTTCTGTGCATTCACACATAGTGGAACTTTTTACAGAAGGGCCAGTAGGCCACACTAGCACTGACTCAGATAAAATGGTTAAGTCCTTCTGTTAATCTCAAAACATGGTATGATGCCATCACTACTTTATGTGCTACACCTAGGACAGCTACAACAACCCACTCTTTACTACGACAGTACGCTTGATGCCCCCTTCAGGTCTCAGGACAGGACTTTTGCATAGTCGTGGACAGGCCTAGGCCTCGGCGTTAACGGTACATTAGGGTGATGCCAAAGTCACAAGTAAGTCAGGATACCAGATACACACACAGACAAGACCCAAAGCCACATACACTATGTAGGGGAGATTCCCATTGGAACAGGCATTGGTTTAATTTTAAGATAGGATTAGAGTGCCTTGATACTCTCTTATAGGCCTAGCCAAAAAGAAGGACATGTACAAGTACCTTCACATTGCTGGGCAAAAACATCAAATTGTATTTAGGACCACCCCCGGTAAAACCTAATTCTCTACCATGTTGATACTGAAAGTCGGCCTCTTGTACCTAATCATGAATCATTTAATCAGCACCCTCTTTCTCACATTGTCACCTAAAGGTATATCAATGTTTCCAGCTCGAATTCAATTATCAATTCTTAAAGCAAGAGAATTAGAAAAAAAACGATTGTAAGATGTAGCGAGGCAATGTACTGATGACCTCGCCTAATAACTTTTTAGTTTAGAGATAACATTTATACATCAATGCTCATCTTGCCATTTACGTAGCTTATCACCTCAGTTGTCCAATTGTTATATATTTGCACTTGATGGTAGACTCTGCACCTTTTTTAAATTGAGAACCACATAATCTAAGTTATTAACAAATACTAAAATGTCACCTCTATTTACCACCATTGGAATAATCTGATCAGTAAATGATGAACAAATCATTTAATTATTGGGTTCGAAGATAGGCCACCATATCGATAAAACCTAGTAAGCTAGTCAAGGTTGCCAGTGCTGGAGAGGTACCGACCATCTCCAGTGTCTGCTACATCTGACTTGTAAACATCCTCACGACTACTAGAGTGAGCCTAGACTGCTCAACTTCGCCACCATGTTAGAGACAAATGCCTAAATTTAGGGTGCAAGTGTTGTGGGTGCCTTCTTACAGCAGAGGTGACAACAAGCAATTGTAGCTACAGACATTAGCAGAAACTAAACTTCATAACATTGGATTTGGAGCACATCAATACCTTACCCAACAAACAACTAACAGAAGAGCTCCACACCTGGCTTGCTAAAGGCTTGGACAAATCCACTGAAGAAATTCAATGAATTAAAAGCAGAAAAGGGCTATGTGAATGAAAATAGAAGAAAAAAACAATCTCTCCCGTCTTCAAAAAGATACCATAACTGAATTTGGTGAACTAATCAAACCCGGTAAACCAATCAGAAACCGGTAAACCAATTTTTGCTGCCCCGGCAAAAATGTTTAAAAGGATTCTCTGGATCCATGGCAAGGAACATTCTCAACAATGCCCTAGATGCAGAATCCTTTTCTTTCAAACTGAGGATCTCCTTCATCACACCACTCATCAAAAAAGAATCCTGACCCCCAAAAATCCAGCTACAGCATACTGCCCTCAAATGACCGACCCATTCCATGAAAAAACTGATGGAAAGAACAGCCTTCTCCCAGATCATCAACCAGAACAGACCAAAACTGCTATAGCACATGCGTATGCTGTCAGAAACCCATCATCAATCCACCTAACATAAGCCACTCAATAAAATTGAAAACATGCACCCATTGCACATATCCCACAAATGCCACACATTGCTGGATCATGTGACCCTTTAATATAGTCCATCTTTACAGATTCCATTCAAATCCCTCACCATATTCGAAGCTGACCACCCTAAACAGAAATAACTTACACAGGATAACTCCAATACAGACCAACAAGGTGGCTCTCTCATCCCTCCATCTTATCTCTATTCACTAAAACCTGCAACATGCACTATGTTGATCGCCTAAGTTCTATGTACAGCACAGAAGATGCATAGACATTCTTTGTTAATCAGCATAATCTCAACATGGGACTTGCAGAGGGACCCAGATCAGTCAGCTAATGTAACCTGAAACTGTCCCTCTAGCTTTTATTTATTCTTCTTCCATCTTACTACTAAGCACCACAACCTAAAACATAAGAGCACCGCTCTGGTCACTCACGCACAACATCAAAACATTTCCCTTATAGGATCATAGCTAAAACAACACCCTTCTAACCAAGCACTTCCTAATGGTGAAGCATATTACCCATCCGATTAGGTGCTTCAGTGCTGGTCAAAGGGATTTAAACACCAGGCAAATCCAACATCAACACCACTGGTAGACAACAATTCACTCAGAGGATACCACCTATTAAAATGTGACTTCACCAGGAATCCATTTAGGGTCTTACTTAATATCTGGTTTTATTATTACTACACTTGTGCACTTATTTTATGAAACTCAGAAGGATGAAAAGCTGAGCTGGCCACTTTGGATAGGAACACTTCTAACCTGAACATTGGCATTTCTACAAAAACATGTTTACTCCATGAAATATCTTAATTGGGACGAGGCGCTTGCTTCGATTCCCTAATGGAATTTGTTTTACCAAATACATTTCTTAAAGTAGTCTGGCCGCATAAGTACTGAACTATCATAACACATTGCAATCATGAAAGTAGTGCTTTGTGAGAACCATGTGTTTGCCCCATTACTGGTATATAGCTTGGAATACCACCAGTCAGAACAGAGGTGAGTTGTGAACGTCTTGATATTGTGATACAAGCGTGCCCTGCAAATCAGGACAGTGACGTCCAGCATGGTTCGCGGGTGGCGGGATGGGTATGGGCGCGGATGGAGGGTAATGCAGCCTGCATGGAGGATGGTGAAAGTGCGCAAGACTGGTTCGGGCGGCCCGAGAGGGCTGACCAAACAGTTATTGCGCACTTAGGAGTGGGCAAACCACTCCTCCCCTGCCCTGCTCCAAGAGCAGAGTAGCCCCACCCACCCTCCAGCCCACAAAGCAACAGGAAACAAAAAATTATAATAACTCAAAGTTATTTATCATTTTAGGTTTCTTTTGCAGTGCGCTGCTTAAAAGTAGTGGGGCGACGATCTTCGGCCATAGCGGAGGAGCCACCCCTGCAGGGTAAAGGTGACCTTGGTGGCTCTGTGAATGTGTCAGTAGGCCTTTTAGAGTATGATGCAAGTTGGATAGATGTACATTTAAGGACCTTGGATTTGTTACAGCATTGTGATCACAGGGCACAACACATACCAGGAAAGAGGTGCACTGTAAAAGCACTACGGATACCTCATTAATTGGAAAGGGGCCTCTATCTAAGTACTTTGTCACTATTCTTTCCATGTCTCCACACTGCGTCCAGGGTACACTGCAAGTCCCTGGAGTAGTGCATTATTAGGGATCTGTGGAGCTGTTATAACAGTTGTAGAAATGCTTACTGTGGGCCAGGGTAGAGGTGCAATGCAAGAGCTCTTTTCTTAGTACTTGGAAACTAGCGCAAGAAGTAGTGCTATAGGTATATTGAAGCTATTTAGATATCTCTTCACGGGGACCCTACTCTATGATGGAGGTGCTTTGCGTGCAATAGCAGCCGGCATCTGGGCAAAGTGGTGTGGCAAGGGAGGGGGAAACCGGGAACGGACAACAAAATAAAGCAAGGATTGAAAACGCAATAGTTTTCGCCTTTGATTAAGTTAAAGCCATTTGCTTTGCTAATGGTATTGTATAGCAAAGCAAATGGCTTTAACTTAATAAAAGGCGAGACCTATTGCATTTTTAATGCTTGTTCTTTAGATGCCTCCAACCTGCCGACTGCAGAGCGACCTTATTTCTCTGCCATCTTAGCCCATCCACTGTCCACTGCTTAATTGTGCCGATGGCTGCAGGTGGTGGGCACCAAAATTCATTTTTAAGAACCAGATCTTATTTTTTGGCAAAGACGTTGAACCAGAGCAAGCGAGAATAAAGGGAGAAGAGAGAGACAGAAGGAGGAAAAGAAAAGGAGGAAAACAGAGACATATGAGAAAAACATGGATGAGAGAGAACCTGCAAGAGTGAAATAAAGAGACAGAAAGTCCAGGGTGGTGGAATAAAGGGGTATGAAGTCGAATCAAAACAAGGCAGCTTTATTCACCATTCTGCAGCACAGTAGTGGCCTACTAAGAAATACTTGGGTCTCTGTACTTGTATTGTTTTTTTTTTATAAATTATGCACTGCTACTATTGTATGGCAAAACCCTTTTTAACTCATGTCTAGATGCAGTGGGGAATTCAGTTTCCATAGGCCATCCATCTGACCTGAAGAAATTGCTTTTTAAGACAGCTACAAAATCACGTATTAGCCCTTGACCTCCGTGGTCTTATTCCGTTGCTCTCCCACTACCGCTGTTCCACTGCCTGGTTCCCTGATCAGGTGACTGCACCACAGTCCCCAAGCCTTCCAGTTCGTGCCCGTTGTGGGGACCTTGCCTCGTCTCTAATTTGGATTTACATTTATTTAACCTTATTTATTCATTTACTGTTACTTCATGTTTTACTTTTAATGGCTTAGTATTTTTTTTACTTTTAGTAGCTCAGTGTCCTTCCTGGTTGTCAGGAGTTTTCCCGAGGGTTTGTATTTGCCACCAATTCTCCCATCAGTTCCCGCTTCCCACTCCCCACACTCCCGCCTCCCTGCTGGCCCCTCCAAACTCCCAGGACTATTTATGGAGGCTGCAGCCCTTGACCTCCGTGGACTTGTTTCACTGCTCCCCCGCTGCTGCTGTTCAGCTGCCTGGCTCCCTGGTCAGGTGAAAGCACCAGAGTCCCCGAGTCCACCCCGAGTCCACCCATTGGTGCGCGCAGTGGGGACCTTACCTGTAATTTGGATTTACCTTCATTCTATCCTATTTATTTATTTATTTATGTTACTGTTGCTTCACGTTTAACTTTTAATGGCTGAGGGCCAGATGTAGGTAGCCAAATACTGGTCTGTAATGGCCGAAAATACCGTATTTCGGCCGTAACCGACCGGTATTTGGCTTTTGAGATGTAGGGGCCCAAAAATTTACAGATTTGGAATTTACCAATTCGGAATTTACTGAATCGGAATTGACCGAATCGAAAATTACCGATTCGGTATTTACCGTATTCTTATTTACCGAATCAGTAAGAAATGGTAAAAAATTAGTCTTGAGATGTAGGAAACTTCTAAAATACCGAATTTCATGAAATTCGGTATTTAACAGTCGGTATTTACCATGGATTGAAAGCAGGTGGTAACCAGGTGCAGGCCATTAAAAAGGCCCCAAAATGCAACAGTGTGACCAGAATGGCGGCATTCTAAGTGATAGCAAGGCGGCTACGGCTACAGGCAGCAGGAGAGAGGGTCTGGAGAAGGCAGGAGCAGGTGTACAGACAGAGGATACCGCTCTTTCAACTCACGGAGCCAGAGATATTGCAAAGGTACAGGTTACACCCCCAAACCATCCTGGACTTGATCAGGGACCTCCACCCACTTTTGGAGCGCCCAACCCCAAGGGCGCATGCCATCCCACCCCATGTGCAGGTGCTCTGTAGCCTACACCTGCTTGCATCTGGGAGTTACCAGGGGGTGATTGCTGTGGTAGGTGGGTTGTCTCAGAGCTGCCTGTCCCATTTTTTCAGGAAGTTCCTAGAGGCCATGATGCACAGGATGCATCATTACATCTGCTTCCCTAACATACACGTGAAACTGCTTAAGACCAAGACTGACTTTTATCAAATTGCACAGTTCCCACATGTTGCACACCCACATCCCTATATGCCCACCTGCTGCCACAGAGTACATTTACAGAAACAGGAAGTCAACCCACTCTATCAATTTACAGGTAATCTGTGATGCCAACAACATAATCACAGACATTGTGGCGAAGTTCCCAGGAAGTACCCACGACTCCTACATCTTTCAGAACAGTGGGATTTACACACGCCTGACAGCGGGGCAATTCGGTGAAGGGTACCTGCTAGGTAAACCACTGTGACACACCCTAATAGATATTGAAGATGTATGTGTATGTGTGCATGTGAGTAATGGCTCTCTCATTTACAAATAGGGATTAGCGCATATGCCGTCTGCTCGTTCATCTTGACACCCTACCTCAACCCTTCAACCCCCAGCCAGAGACGAGACAACGTGGCACACAAATCCACTAGGAACATTGTGGAGCACACCTTTGGGCTGTTAAAAAGCAGGTTCCGCTGCATCCACCAAAGTGGAGGGGCACTGCAGTACTCACCTCTCATCTGCTGTAAGATAATTGCAACTTGCGCAATGTTGCACAACCTTGCTACAAAGAAGGGCACAGAGGTTGAATTGAGAGACTATGAGGACCACGATGATGAACATGCACTGTCTGAACCCAACACAGCAGGAGTTGCGTCAGCAACCTATGGCAGACAGAGACGGGCAGAGATCACACAGAACTATTTTTGAGTAAGTAAAGAGACACAGACAGGTGGAGTATGCACCCAACGTAGTTTAATCATTGGCACTACGCAGGTACTCAAAGGCACAAATGTGCAACACAAATGTCATCCATGTAATAATGGTAATCCTGGCTCACTTCCCCATTTAAGGTCATGGAGTGTGGGCTGCATTAGTCATTTCCGGCCATGCCTACCAGTGCCAGATGAAAGTGGCTGGCTGTCCTCACTGGGTGTTTGGGCTGTTGGATCACCATGGTGCCTGCTGCTCCTCCGTGTCTCAACAACAGGGGGGCTTGTCATGATGCTTCTACTGGTGCTTTCCTCGCTTTCCGGTACATCCAGAGCAGCTGTTTGCACTGTCTGTGCATTAAGCAGCACCTCTACAGCACTCCTCACCCTTGCAAGGCCCCTAGACACCTCATTGCTGCTGTGTATTTAGGCCCTCTTGCATGTTGATGCATTGTCTGCATAGAAGGGAAGTGGCTGTGGCCAGGCGGTTCATTGCCTTAGTTTGTTGTTGCGCTTGCTGCCTGTCCTTGCGCCTTGTTAACCTGTCCTGGTCCCGTTTTGTGCACAGAAGATGCACCAATTGTGACATGTCCCACACACTTGTGGCCATCTCTTGCATCTCTGCAGCCATCTCCCTCATACCTGATGCCATCTCTTTGTTCTCATCAACCAGTGCACTGATGCCCTTCCCTATGTTTTCCATATTTGCATTCAGGTGCCTCATCTCGCGTTGCACAGACTGCATGGCCTTCCCCTGCATTCTTTGAATCTTTACCATGCTACCCTCCAGCCCACGGAAGTCACTGGGACCCTCCAAATGTTGTGCAGCACTGCTATCTCTGGGCCTGCAGCGTCTGGTACCTATACGGGCACCCTCTGAGTTGGACTGCTGTGTGGCAGTGCTTCCTTCCCCAGGCAAGGTTTGAGTGTCACCCCCCTCCATTTCACCTGCTGATGTTTCCATTTCAACCAGTAGTGCAACTGCATGCCTCCTGCTCTTTTGAGCTGCAGGTGTTGTTTGTGGTAGGAACGCAGGCAGTTCAGGTGAGGACAGTAGCAGAGGGGATCCTGAACGCTCTGGGGAGGTCTGCAGATAAGGAGACATTTCAAGGTCTTGGGATGGTGGCAGTGGTGTTGGTGCACCAGTGTCCTCTGTGACATTCTCTGCACTTGTGCATGCCTCCTGGCTATCATCCGTCTGTGGTGCAGTGCCTTCCTTCTCCCTGGTACGCCTGCGAGATGTCTCGCCTGTGGACATAAAAGCGTACATTAGCTCTGTGCTCCTGCCTCACTGCTTCTACAATTAAAATGTTCTCACTGAAACACTGTGCATATTGCCTCAGCTTGATTATGACTGATATGTTTTGCATAACTTGTTGCTTGGTGTACTGTACAACATGGTAGGTCTTTCTATGACTACATCTCCCATTGCCCCTGTATAGTGCTACCTCTGCTGGAGTGGGGTTAACACTGCCACATAGGGGAAAGGGAAGGTGATGGGGTGGGGGTGATTGCTGTGCATGCTTCTTACCTTTTCTGGTGACTGCTCTGGCTGAGCTCTCTGCATCTCCCAGTCCACAGACGTTCTCCTGTTCTATGGTGGACTCCACCAGCTCCTCCAGCTCAGTCAGGGGAGGTGCATGGTTCTTCCCTCCTCCAGTTTTGTTTGCCTCTTTGTGGAGCTCTGCAATTTTCTTCTTAGTCAAGCTCCTGAGGTTGTACCACCTCTTTTTTAGGTCATCTATGTCCCTTGGAGTCACTCCTACAGTATTTACCTTCAACTGTATTTCCAGCCAAATCTTTCTTTTGGCAGGTTCAGCCACAGTCAGGGACTGCTTTCCAAACAATTTACGGTGTTCTTTCACCACCTCCTCCACGAGGACCTGCAGCTCTATGGTGCTGAATTTTATTTTTCTCTTCCTCTCTGGAAGTTCCTTTTCACTGCTGCTTGCCATTTTCCTAATTTAAAAGCACAAAAGTTTTCCTGTGGCTCAGGGACTCAGCTCTGCTTTCACAGCCTCTCCAAAACCTTCTAATTACTTCCAGCTGCCTGGGTGTAGCCACTTCCTGGTTGAGAGGGGGTGGTTGCACCTGATTGGCTGACTCCTGAGTTTTACTTTTTTTTCCAATCCGATACGGTATTTACCGAATCGGTATTTCCCATTCATTCCTATGGGCCACAAAGCCCATAGGATTGAATGGGAAATACCGATTCGGTAAACACCGAATCGGTAAATACCGATTCGGTAGATTTCGAATGGCTGATACCGATTTTTACCGAATCGGTAAAAAATACCGATTTTTTAACTACATCCCATTTACCGATTCTAAAATACCGAATCGGTAAAATTCTGTATTTTAGAGTCGGTATAATGGGATTACCTACATCTGGCCCTTAGTGTTTTCTTTGCTATTAGTAGCTCAGTGGCCTTCCTGGTAGACATGAGTTTAGTCGAGTACTTGTATTTGCCACCTATTCTCCTGCCTGTTTCTGCTTCTTGGTCCCTGCCCCATCTCCCTTCTGGCCCCTCCCATCTCCCAGGACTATTTATGGAGGCTGCTGCGCCAGTGCCAAAACCCTGGCTCCCTCACCCGATAAAGCTACACTGACTGCCTCAGACATCTTATCCCAGGAACCCAGACACACCAACAATCACTGCTGCCTCACTTCCCCGCGTACCAACAGAGGACCGTTCTCCTGCCGACAACGCTGCCTGGCCTTCAGCACCAAAGCAACCAACGACACTAGCGACACATCAAAAGCAACTGCATCTGCCACGCCAACTTAAACCACCACGACACAACTCCAGTGAATCCTACTCAAAGCATGATCACTCAGCAAACGCGCCAAGGAGGCCTGGTACGCAATCTCATCCCTCACCCCAGATTTCATCTTCCTCACAGAAACCTGGCTGAACCCTGCCTGGCCATCCCTGAAGGATACAACATTACACACCAGGACCGAACCAACAAACCCGGAGGTGGAATTGTCATCATCTACAGGAACACCATCCGCTGCACGACATCTGCAGAGGACCAGACCCTAATAAGGGAACACCCCATTGAGATTTGGCTTAACAACCGCACTGCATTAAACTGCAAACTTTCCGTCTCCAACTCTGTAAAATCTCCTGGAATTACACTTGACAAAAACCTGACCAAGAAAGAGCATATTAATGCCTCAAATAAAAGTGCCTTCTACACGTTGAAACAGCTTAAAGAAATCAAACCCTTCATCGCCAACGAAGACCTAAAGACTGTGGTACAATCCTTGGCAATCTCCAAACTTGACTACAGTAACAGAATGAACATGGTGCCTCAAAAGCACACGTAGCCCCTTTGCACTCCATGCAGCAGCCAGACTATTGTCTGGAGAGAGTCACTTCCACTGCATCTTTCTCAATCTTAGGAAGTTCAACTGGCTACCTATCAAGGCAAGATGTATATACAAAATGGCCTGCATAACGCACAGAGCTCTCTTCACAGAAAAAACAATTTAGCTTGCAAACAAACTTTCAAAAGCCGGCCAACAGAGACCCCTTCAAAGCTCCAACAGTCTTCTCCTGATTCTGCCCAAATTCATGAAAGAAAGATTGCTCACCTGCTACCAGATTCTGGAACTTGTGCCTCTAGAATTACATGGCATTCACTCATTCCCTCACTTAAACAGGAAACTTTAACTTCTTCTCAATATTTACCTAACGCCGCACCCCAGCGATCAGATTGGGCTAACTGCACCTACCCTTCACCCTCAAACTTAATTTGAGTACCACCACGATGGAAAAGAAATGTGACTCTACTCTCCCCACCTTAGCTACCCCTTACCGTAATATACCTCAGAACCATAACATTTGCGTACCCTACTGACCATTGTATACCTCCCTTCATTCAGTACTATGGATTTTTATTTGCTCTTTTAAGTAACTCCTGTAATTCTTGGGTAATTGCTGCTATATCGCTCACATATCCTACAGTTAATTCTGAGTACCACTACTTTGAGGAAGAACTGTGACTCCACACTCCCCACTTTCACAACTCCCTTCCATAATCTACCTCAGAGCATTAGTGTTTTCATATCCTACTGGAAATCATATACTGATCTTTATACGGCTTCTACATCTTTCCACTAGTTTTTTTATGTAACTCCGGCAATTGCTCCTATATCACTCACATCTCCGATTTCTATCATACATTTCCTTTTATTGTTAAAATGTATTGTTACTTACTTTTTATGCAACTCTTGTAAGTGCTGCTACAGCACTCACATATCCTGTTGTTGATCGTATACCTCTTCTGACACTTTCACTATGCATTGTTATTTGCTTTTTATGTAACTCGTGTATTTGTTGCTGTGCTAACCATGTAAAGCTCTCTGATGCCTTTGGGTCAAGTTTGTGCTATACAAAACTCGATAAATAAACTTCCAACTCCACACAGACGGAAAAGCACCATCAGAGGCACCCTCGCATACAGACCACCATGACCACATCCCTGCTTCTGCAACGCCATCCCTGGCCTCATCTCCCTGTTCGCAAATGACTCTGAGCACTTCATCTTTCTAAGTGACCGCAACTTCCACCTTGACGACCCCAGAGACACCCATACCACTGACCTCCTGGAGAGCAATGAGCAACATAGGCCTCAGGCAGCTTATCACTGACCCTATCCACATTTCAGGACACATGCTTGACCCCATCTTCACCTCCAGTGACAGAGTCAAGCACAACCATCTCAGGACCCACATACTCCGGCACCATGTCCCCCAGATTCATGTGCAGAGACTAGAAAAAGTTATCAGAAGGCCAGTGGAATAACGCTCTCTTGTCTTACCTGCCAGATGCTACACACAACCTAGAACAAGCAGCCAAAACCTTCTCCCAGTGGCTCACAGAAAGTGCGTCACCATAGCCCCTGCCAAGACAGCCAAGGTCAAAGGACCAATCAAAAGAGCAAGCTGGTTCTCAGAGGAACTGCAATCCACCTAGAAAGGAAGTGGTGTGTCAGAAAAAAATATGAAAGACCTCACTGCCTTCGAGACCACTCTCAACCAGTACCTCTGCTTCCTGAAAGAAACTAAGAAGAGCACCGTAGCAGCCCGCATTGAAGTCAGTGCAAACCACAAGTAACTTTTTGTCATTGTGAAGGAGTTCTCCAATCCCGCAGCCACCAAAAATGATATTACACCCTCCCAGGAACTGTGCGACAACCTTGCTGACTTCTTCCACAACTATATCGCAGCCATCTATGAAAACTTCAAACGCCAATCCTCCACCACTGACAGCATCAACCAGTTCATACCCATGAACACAAACCTCGAACACATGCTCACCCACCGGGACCTCTTCACCACGCAAGACACTATCTGCATCATGAACTCCTTACACACAGGAGCACCTGTGGACCCCTGCTGCCACCAGGTCTTCAACCATAGAAGCAAGACAATAGGCGGCAAGCTCAGGAAAGCCTTGAACACCCCCATCACTGGGGCCCAGAGGACTGCAAACATGCTGAAGCAAGGCCCTCTCCTGAAAGAAACATCCCCTGATCCAGCCGTATCAAAGAACTACTGGCCCATCTCTCTGCTCCACTTTGCTTCAAAAGTCCTTGACAAAGCGATTATCCTGCAACTCACCAAAAACCTAGAAGACTAAAACCTCCTTGACCCCTCTTAATCCAGATTTTAAGCTAACCACAGCACCCAGACCGCTCTGATCCCAGCCACCGACGACAGCAGAGCCTTCCTGGACAGTGGAGACATGGCAGCACTCATCCTCCTGGACCTGTCCGCCTCATTTGCCTCCAGGCCGGAAGCTCCGCCTCCGGGCCGAAATCTCCAGCCCGAGTGCGGACGTAAAGTTAGTAGTTGTAAATCCATTCTGTGAATATAAAAAGTAGTACATTTAGGATTTTGTCCTAAGTTAATTCTGTGAATCGGGCCCTATCCATACTAATATTATAAAGAGAGAGCCCAAACCTTTGAGGCGGTTAATCTCAGTAACCACAGCACCAATCACAACACCCAATACAGCGTTGGAAAGGGCAGTTGCAGCAGAAGGACATAGGCTATGCAGACGGATAAAAAAATGTATTAAAAAATGTGCACAAAAACTACATCATCCAGAAGGCCGAGGGCCAAAATAACATCAAACAAGAAATGATGTAATAATGTGACTCACTATATTGAGACTGAGAGCCTGGAGCCAAATTGATCGTGAACAAGGGATATGCTATCCCGAAACGTGTAGATTTGTGCCTGCCTGCTTGAGAAACTCCATGCTGTGAGGATTAAATAAAAAAGCACATAAGTGAAGACAAACGCGAGTTCGTCCCATTTTTCTCCCAGCTGGAGGAATTGGTTGTGGATTTAAATGCGGCGTGGTTCTGCCGCGGGGATTAACGAACCGGCGAGAGAGCGCTGCAAATTCTGGCGAAAAGGAACCGAGGTGTATCAATATCCATCGATACTAATATCTATACTAATATAATAAAGAGAGAGCCCAAACCTTTGAGGCGGGTAATCTCAGGAACCACAGCACCAATCACAACACCCAATACAGCGTTGGAAAGGGCAGTTGCAGCAGAAGGACATAGGCTATGCAGACGCCCACCATATACATTTAAAAGGTAAAAGAACCGGGCCAGCAAAGAAGTCCCTTGTGGGCGTGTGTGCGTTGTGCTGTGGGCGTGTGCTGGGGGCGTGACTAACGCTGGGGGCGTGTGGTACGTTCCGCCCTTCATGCCATGACTCATATCGTGTGCTGTGGGCGTGTGCTGGGGGCGTGAGCGGGGCGCGGGATTACGGAAAGCAAGCGTTGTGCCCAATATTTCATTGTTTTTTCTTCCCAGGTTCTGTACATTCCAGCTCCAGGTGTCCACCCTGCTCCCTTTAAATACCCCTGCACCCCATAATCATAACCCACCCTTACTCCTTAAAATACCTCAACACCCTTAAACACTAACCCATCTTAACCCTATAAATATACCCTGTACCCCAAAACCCAAACCTATCCCTAAACCCTAAAAATACCCCTGTACCCCAAAACCCAAACCTAGCCCTGAACTCTATAAATACCCCTGTACCTCAAAACCCAAACCTACCCCTGAACCCTAAAAATACCCCTGTACCCCAAAACCCAAACCTACCCCTGAACCCTAAAAATACCCCTGTACCCCAAAACCCAAGCCTAGCCCTGAACCATAAAAATAACCCTGTACCCCAAAACCCAAACCTACCCCTGAACCCTAAAATACCCCTGTACCCCAAAACCCAAACCTAGCCCTGAACCCTAAAAATACCCCTGTACCCCAAAACCCAAACCTAGCCCTGAACCCTAGAAATACCCCTGTACCCAAAATCCATACCTATCCCTAAACCATAAAACTACCCCTGTACCCCATAACCCAAAACTATATCTGAACCCTTAAAATACCCAAACACCCCAAAACATATACCTCAGTACCCCAAAACATATACCCCTATACCCATACTTACCTTATCCAAACATTAAAAAAACATGCTTTTACCATTCATGCATTTACAACGAATTTCGTTGTAAACGAATTTCGTTGTAAATGTATGCGTGGTAAAGCATATAAAATGTAATGCCATGTGGTATAATGGCATTGCAGAGTCATGGTACTTTCGTAATGAAAATATGCGGAGTGATGGTATGCGGAAAGAAAGTTGCGGAATAATGAGTGTTTACCCTCCCCCGGTAAGGAAAAATAAAGTAGGGAAACTCGAGTTCACACACTACTGAACGCGCACTCTTAAGTGCATCAGCAGTGCACTGTGAATCGGAGCGTTTCACAGGCCTGTCACAGATAAGAAATGCTATCAAAATGAAATTCTACAAAACAATATACTACTGGCCGGCAGCAATTCATACCCGGAAAACGTCGGGACGGGCTGCTAGTTATATTATAAAGAGAGAGCCCAAACCTTTGAGGCCGGTAATCTCAGTAACCACAGCACCAATCACAACACCCAATACAGCGTTGGAAAGGGCAGTTGCAGCAGAAGGACATAGGCTATGCAGACGGATAAAAAAATGTATAAAACAAATTGCAAAAAACTACATAATCCAGAAGGCCGAGGGCCAAAATAACATCAAACAGGAAATTATGTAATAATGTGACTCACTATATTGAGATTGAGAGCCTGGAGCCAAATTGATCGTGAACAAGGGATATGCTATCCCGAAACGCGTAGATTTGTGCCTGCCTGCTTGAGAAACTCCATGCTGTAAGGATTAAATAAAAAAGCACATAAGTGAAGACAAACGCGAGTTCGTCCAGTTTTTCTCCTAGCAGGGGGAATTAGTTGTGGATTTAAATGCGGCGTGGTTCTGCCGCGGGGATTTACGAACCGGCGAGAGAGCGCTGCAAATTCTGTCGAAAAGGAACCGAGGGGTATCAATATATATATATATATATCCATACTTATCCATACTAATATTATAAAGAGAGAGTCCAAACCTTTGAGGCGGGTAATCTCAGGAACCACAGCGCCAATCACAACACCCAAAACAGCATTGGAAAGGACAGTTTCAGCAGATGGACATAGGCTATACAGCTGCCCACCATATACATTAGAAGGGTAAAAGAACCTATGGGGCAAAGTAGTCCCTTGTGGGCATGGGCGTTCTGCTCGGGGTGTTGTGCTGGGGCGTGTGCATACAGCCATGTGCGCAGTATGCATACACAGCGATGGGCGCGGCATTCCGAAAAAAAAAGCGTTCACAGTACTCCATTGTGGGCGTGTGCGTTGAGCTGGGGGCGTGTAAAATAAGCGTTCACAGTACTCCGTTGTGGGCGTGTGCGTTGTGCTGCGGGCATATGCATACAGCGATGGGCGCGCCTCGAAACAAGCTGTATTCCACTGCGTGCACCAAGCGTTCTGAGGGCGACTACCGTTACAATACCACTGGGCGGTGCTTTTGGCAATTTGCGGTGCGTTCGCCGTTGACGCCATGTGGGTCGTCTAACTGGCAAGACAGCGGCCAAACACGTTCCCGGCTCACACACTTCGCATTTTTCAGTGGCCTCAACTACAGCGGACAAACACGATCGCGGCTGGAGCCGCCACACACCTTAACATATTGCTCCGGTGCTCAGGCGGGCGCTGAGGCAAGTCAGCGTACCAGCGGGGATACAAAAAATTCAACAGACTGCTCTTTCACACACGCGCAGCATCGCGTGCACGCTGTCACGCACTGAACTCTCAGCATAAAGGACTTAACACCAGGCAAACAACATCGACCAGGACGCTGTCGGGGACTGTCACACCAACGGACTCCACAGCACCCACAGGCTGCAAACGTTACCGCTGCTGAGGCACATATCACAAGGCTGGTTCCGCACACTGGCAGCACAAGAGGACGCCCATGTTGCACAGCAATGGACAAGTACCGTTACCCTATATGCACAACTAAACTGAACAGGTAGAAGACGACGTGCAAGGGCATTGTTAAAGAAGGCATCTGACTCATCTTAGCTTTTGTGATACTTACCTAATGCTGCATACGTGACGATTTACACTTGTGTACTCACTGTAAATAACAGGCTTTCATGCACACATTCTATTTCATACCCGGACAACGTCGGGACGGGTTGCTAGTATTTTTATATATTGTCAAATATGTAGAAACAAGTGGCACGCTCACTGCAGAATAATTCATCTAATCAGAAAAAGAACACACAGAACTTCTAATTTAACTTCCCAATAATATATTCAATGTTGTTTTTTTATTAAAAAACATTTTTTTAAGCAGTGACCCCCATGAGAACCCAGCTATCAAGTATTTAGTTCACTGAAAAGGTCTGTGACACTTATCATCTTGTCGCCCTGAACCACAGACTCATCACTTCAAGTGATGAAATATATTTTTTCAGTCATAATTTAATCCTCCTCAAAAGGCAATACGAGGCAGGAGATATTGTGGAAAAAGTATACTTTTTAGAAAAATATATCTTTATTGTAATTTTCAGTTACAAATTCAATGATGCTCACATGAGCAATATATCACATCACAGCTCATCATCTAGTCTCAATCCAATACATATACTCTACATTGTGCATGACTACTTTAAGCCCACCCAGTTCGTATGTCCAACAGTAGAAAGTAGCCAACAATATTGTTGTCTGATTTGCTGTCTAACTCCAGTAAGATATATATACGTCTCCTATTGCTCTATATTCAGAGATTGACCCTCGAGTAGTCACTGGGGTTGCTATCTGAATAAAATATCCATCATAGTATGTAAGATTTAAACCAACTTAACACGGAAAGCAATGTGGTAACAGAGCCATCCAGGTGGTCTACACTCAGTATAAATCTTTATGATCTAAGTCGTCTCAATGAGGGGGTGGGTATCTACCTCTTAATGAATGAATGAAAACATTTATAGAGCGCACAGCTACTTAAGAAGAGTGTCCCGGCGCTAAAATGACTCTATCAAACCAGCTGCAATCCCTAAAAGTGGGAGACAGGATTTAAACTGCACTTAGAAAAGAGGAGAGCTATATTAGTTGCGGAGGGGAAACAACCTTTACAACACAGACATTACATCACACTACCTTTACATAGCAGTCATTAAATCGCAACATCCTTTGCATCGCGCGCCATTACAATGCAGCCATTACATTGCATGTCACTACAACGCAGGCATTACATCGCAAATCATTACAACGCATACCATTACAACGCATAGTACCCTTACACTATCCGACACTTACCCTACTGTTGCACTCACTAGAGTTAGAATAGTAATTTTTACCCCTACACTATCCAACACTTACCCTACTTTTGCACTCACTGGAGTTAGAATAGTAATTTTTACCCATACACTATCCAACACTTACCCTGCTGTTGTACTCACTGGAGCTAGAATAGTAATTATTACCCCTATACTATCCAACACTTACCTTAAATGCAATGTAATGGTATGCATTGTAATGATAAGCATTGTAAAGGTAAAATGCGATGTAATGGAATGCGTTGTAAAGATAGTTCCTGAAAATGCGATGTAATGGCATGCTATGTAAAAGAATGCATTGTAAAGGATCTTGCGCTGTAAAAACTGTGTTGTGCATTTATTGTAAATTTATGCGTTGTAACGTCATACTTTCGTTGCGGAGTAGCCAGATTTTAAGCATTTTAATAAAAACAGCTAAGTCGTCACAGTTCTTAGTGTCAGTGGAAGAAGGTTCCAGACTTCTGCTCCCTGGAACCTAAAAGAAAGACCGCCTGATCAGGCACTGCGTATTTTGGGGACGGAAGCCAGGCTCAAAGTGGAAGCCCTCAAGGTTCTAGGCGGCACAATGCGTAGCTCTTCTTCTGAGATACTCCACGCTGCTTCCATGAAGGGCTTTGAAAAATACCACTAGAGCTTTAAAACTGATCCTCTTTTTTACTGGGAGCCAGTGTAATGCCTTGAAGTACGGTGAAATATGACTCCTGGGCTTAAGCAAGAGAAACGCTCTGGCGGCTGCATTCTGGACCACCTGTAAGCGGTTGAGCAAATACTCAGGGAGGCCCAGGTACAGGACATTGACATAGTCCAGTCTGGAGGTAACCAGTGCCTGGACTACGGTCTTCCTGTGCTCAAGTGGGAAAAGGTGGAGAAATGTCATCAGCATCCGCAGAAGCCCAAAACAAGTGCCTGCTACCAATTGGACTTGAGATCTCATTGAGAGAATACCGTCCATCATGATGCCCAGATTTTTAACAGAGTTTTGCGCAGAGAGAGGAGGTGACATATCCGCAGGCCACCAGTGTTTCAACTCATCAGCGGGCGGGCAACCAAAAAGGATGACTTCAGATTTCTCTGGGTTACATTTTAACTGGTTCCCCCTTACCCGCGAAAACACCTTCGAGAGGCAGGTACTGATCTTCTCACTTTCAAAGTCAGCTGCCTTGTCGCAGGTGAAAATGAGCTGCGTGCCATCAACCTAAGAAATTATTTTTGCGCCACAAGCCTCTGCCAGTGGTGCTAAGGGGGACATATATAAGTTGACGAGAGTGGGGCAAAGGGAGGAATCCTCTAGGAAGGAGGAAAGCCATTTCAGAACGGGCCGCCTATTCCAAAATCCTGTAGCCTGTCCAGGGGTCTAACGTGAGGAACTGTATGAAAGGCCGCAGACAGGTCTAATAAAATCAGAATGCCTTTACCCCCCTGATCTAGCTTCTCCTTAATATGCTCCGAGACTTCTAGCAAGGTGGTCTCTGTGCTATAGTTGGCTCTGAAACCCGACTGGCTAAAGTGCAGGAGATTATTTTTTTCAGCGTAGTCTGAGATCACTATATTGACATATTTCTTCAGAGCCTTGGAGGAAAATGGCAATAGTGAGATAGGTCTGTAGTGTGCTGGCACTGTGGGGTCAGCAGAGGCCTTCTTTAGCAGCGGGAGAATTTTAGTACGTTTCCAAATAGCAGGCACATTGCCGGCAGTTAGAGAAGAATTAAGTACCTTATTTGCCACAGGATTTAATGTTGTGGCCACAGCGGCCAACATTTTTGCTGGGCTAGGGTCAACTGGGGACCCTAACTTCAGACTCTTGATGATATCAAGGGATACTTCAGGTTGTGACAGATGTAACTGCATAAGAGCCGGACTTCTTCTTGAGGGGGGTTCCGCCACCGGAACTAAACGGTCTGCAGGCTCATGGTCCTCACGAGACCCCCTAAAGAAGGAGTCCTGAATAGTCATGATTTTTTCGTGAAAGAAAGTCGCTAGTTGATTAGTCCATTCGGGAGAAAGAGGTAAAACCCTAGCAACAGATGACGGGGCGGAGAAGACATCCATGATTTTAAAGATCTCCTTGCCTTTATTGCTGGACTACTCTATTTTATCTTTCAGATAGCTTTTTTGGCATCGCAGACTTTTGTATAATGTGACTACAAACCCAGTTTGTATTCAAGTTCATCGTCAGAATTAACGTTTTTCCGCCATTTCCTTTCTAGGCGTTTGAGGCGCAGGCTCTTAAATAATGTATATCATTGGTCCGGGGAGTGGGTGGTTGCGGGGGAGCTCCATATGCATTGTTAATCTCAATGGCAGTCACGGCCCCCAGGGGGAGTCCCACTTTGTGAGCTGCTTACTGTGTGTCGCTTGCACTTTCATCCATATTTTCTTCCTTCCTAGTCCCTCATGCATTCAGGATTTCAGTCCATAGTCCCTGCAGCGGGTGTCCACGCAGACCGCGGGCATCCTCCTGTAATAGTGCCCTCTCTTCTGCCCTGGCCCACGCCTCCACATGCCTCTCCCATGCCGTCTCTGAAGGGCCACCCTTGCCATCCACTTCAGCGCTATTTCTACGAATCTGGTTCTCAGTTTCTTAGCCTTGGGCCTAGGAAATAGGCTCAGTAGCCCAACCTCTGCCGTACACGGTAACGAGCGAGCCAATGTCCTGTTGACCATGTTTATTATTGTGGCCCAAAACCTCTGTAACCTGGAGACCTACATCTCGTTCCCCGTATTTCGGGTAGCGTCGCCATCTCCCCCATATATGACTCGTAGTCGGTGTGGTGTGAGGTATGTTATATGTATATAATTACATTGGATGTGTTTAAGTGAGGTATTTCTAGAGATCCGTTGTGGACTCCCTAGAACTCTGGTCCACTCCTTGTCTGACACTTCCTTGTTTAAAAGGGTATTCCATCTTTCTCTGGATTTGTCCAAGAGTTTTATGACCATCCCTAACTTTGCCCTATAGAGCCATTTAACCAAGTGCGGGCCGCTCCTAGGGTCACTATTGCCTGTAGTACGCCATGGGTCACTAGTTCCTGTCTCCCCCTCTCCCCCCTCTCTCCCCCCACCACCACAGCTCTCCAAATGTTCGCACCAGGGTGTGGTAATTCAGAAATTGACCTGGGGGCAAGTCACACTGGGATATAAGGTCGCCCTGTGGTATGAGCTCCCCCTGTTGAATGCAATCACTTACTGTAACATGCCCACAGACGTCCACTCTGACAACTAACGCCTTGTAAACGGAAATAAAGTCATGCCATGTGGGAGCCCGACTAGCGGTAGGTTAGCTAGATAGGGGTTCCGGGCATGCGCCCGAGGCACCTTGGCCAACATTTCAATGCCACCCGCAGCAGCACTCCCGGAGTCTCGCCAGCAGTAGTCCATGGATATCTATTAATCCGTTGGTTCCTAATGTTTCAAGAACCATCTAGCCATTGAGCCAGCCTCTGAAGTTGCGCAACCAAGTAGTATAACTCAAACTCGAGGGCCCTTACACCTCCAGCCTCCGGGGCTCTACGTACTGCCAGAGAGACCCTGTTCCCTCCCCCATCCCGTGGTAAAAGTATACTTGTGTAATTTTTAATTCAGTATCCGCCAGACACACGTAGTCATTTCATATTCCATCACGCCTGACCACTGAGTACTACAAACTTTTCCCAGTTCCTACTAGAACTATGATCAGGGTTTAATGTTGTACCTCTGCTTGTCAGAGAGTAAGTTGCGCAGACGGAAAAGCAAAAGGCTATTGAAATACATTTTCTGACGGCAGAGTTTGAGACCTATAGTTCATTTATTTATTTAGCACTTTTATATAGCGCGAGCTGTGCCCGATGCCGTTGGAGCTCTTTACATAAAAAAACAAACTTTGTGCATTTTTAGGCACGGGGATATTAAGGATGATATATATATATATATATATATAAAACATGGGTACAGCTAAGGCCACTGGACAAATCTTCTTTTTAGATAGGACTTGAAAAAACGGAATGGACTACATACGAGCAAGAAGATCATAAACCAAGTAGCCCAAGAAAGGGTTGGCATGGTTCAATAAATTGAATAATTGCTGCGCATGATTTGGGCAACAGAGCCCTTGTTTACAAAGCATTTTTAATGAGAGGCAGGATGCTGGTAAACTGCTTTGCTCAGCTTGTTTAAAAAGGTTGCATTTCCATAAATACACACATGCCTAACCAAACGCGCTTTCACAATATACCCTTTTCTTTTATATTCCTTGCCCCATTCCCAAGTCAACAGTCCAAGTTGAAAAAGCTGCGTAGTCGTGCCTTTGAAACACCCAGGTCTTACATTCGTGTTTTTACCATGAAAGGATTTGTGGTTAGCTGGCGTTCTTCAAAATTTGATATCGGAGGGGAAAAAAGGTGGCCGTGACCCCTCCCCGCCCTCTGCTGACTTCTTCCTCGGGATAATTTCATTTGGCAGCGGGGGTTGTTTTGACTGATACTCCCATGAAAGGTAAAATTCACGGGTCCCTGGCAGCATCTGGCGCCCCTCGTGACTGCTGCTGGTGGGTGTGTGCCCAGCAGACAGCTTCACACTCCTCTAGCCGCGCCGCGCGACATACTCTGGAGGCAATGCCGTCTTCACTTGATTACTCAACAAGATGGCCACGTTCTGGGACAAAGAAGTCACTGTTTGTGCCGAGTGTTTACTTCAGGAGATATGCTGCGTTGGCTTGTGCTTTCGAAAGTATTTATGGCATGGCCAGACTGTTCATTGGGTGTGCTTTCATGCCCATTCTGCGTTCCGGGAGGAATTTGAGCGTTTGAGAGACCCAAGAGGAAATTTAGCGGGTGGAGCATATATGTTTTTTGAGGGGTCTCCATTAGCAAATATTTTTATTTTTTATTTTGTTAAAATTGTTTTGATATTTTACTTATAGGGTCTTTCAACCAACCCACTCCATTCCTGCCTGTTATTGTGTCGGTCCCATTTTCTTTTACTGCTATAGTGTACTACTACTGCATGTAGCAGTGGTTAGCCCACTTCAGCCATTGCCTAATTCACTGTGAGGGGTGGCATTCTGCACTTCCACAGGGGGTGCCTCGGCAAGTAATAGTAGTTTTGTGCCAGTCGCTAGTATGGCAATATGTGCTTTTTGACACCAAACATATTTTGCTTTAAGTCATTTTTTTTTTACATTGACGAGAGCCCAGCAGCTTCCGCAACAGTACGCTTTTGCAAAAACCATGACAAAGAAAACACTGACAAAGCCAAAAGGCTGCCAGACAATGCTAGAGCTATTGGCTTTGTCAATGCTTGTTTTAAAAAGTTATTTCTTAAATTATACTTCTTGATGTTATCCGTTCTCCCTTTTTTAAAAGTTATATCCTATAGTTTTCTTTTTTTTGGTATCTACTATCCGTTTGTTTGGATGATATTTAACTACTGTAGTGTCCCATCATCCTAGGTACTCGCTAATAACTATGCCACACATGAAGAGTAATTTTATATGTCTTTATTCCGCTGTGTTTAAGTCAGAACTCAGCATTCTAAGCCTGCCTTTAATTCATCCCTCCAACACTTATGTCACAGGCCTACGGTGTACAGTGGGAATCAAAAGCATTCCAGTGTTCTTTATTTACATAACACTACATCTCCCACTTTGTTAAATAAAAAGTTCCAACTTTTGGTGGACCTTAGAAACAGCAGCTCTCAAATTGTACACACTAATTGGACTCCTAACCTACCGTCCACTACATTAGGAATTCTCACCCCAGACACAAGATATTGGCTGAACAAAGAAGTTCGCCTTTTATGGGACACCCTGGTCTCAATCGGCCTCAAAGTCATTCTCTCCGAATGGAAGGACTCTTCCAAACTCTTCTCCTACACCTGGTGGGAATGGGTTTAATCCTTCAGAGGGGCAATTGACTCACTAAATGTATACTTAAAGACCCCACTCATGAAAAGTGGTAAAATCTGGCTCAAACTAGACAAATATATGCCGCTCGTTCCTGCCTGCTTGTTCACAGAGCCTGCCAGCATTTTCCTAAGCGTCGTTCCCTGATTGCGAGGACTGATTGCCCAGAGACGCTAGTTTTCAAGGAGCTAGGAGCTTGTGTGCTCCTTGGTGTATTTTCATTGCCTGGACACAGGGTGTGAAGCGTCCCACGCTTGGAGCGGGAGCGGGACTGCGAGGACCAGAGGTGCTAGCGCTTGTCCATCGCGCGCACCTGGTGCCTCTTCCCGCCCCCTTTCTGCAGGCTACTTCACCTCTCGCGGCCCCCGCTCCGCGGGTGCCGCTCGTTCCTGCCTGCTTGTTCACAGAGCCTGCCAGCATTTTCCTAAGCGTCGTTCCCTGATTGCGAGGACTGATTGCCCAGAGACGCTAGTTTTCAAGGAGCTAGGAGCTTGTGTGCTCCTTGGTGTATTTTCATTGCCTGGACACAGGGTGTGAAGCGTCCCACGCTTGGAGCGGGAGCGGGACTGCGAGGACCAGAGGTGCTAGCGCTTGTCCATCGCGCGCACCTGGTGCCTCTTCCCGCCCCCTTTCTGCAGGCTACTTCACCTCTCGCGGCCCCCGCTCCGCGGGTGCCGCTCGTTCCTGCCTGCTTGTTCACAGAGCCTGCCAGCATTTTCCTAAGCGTCGTTCCCTGATTGCGAGGACTGATTGCCCAGAGACGCTAGTTTTCAAGGAGCTAGGAGCTTGTGTGCTCCTTGGTGTATTTTCATTGCCTGGACACAGGGTGTGAAGCGTCCCACGCTTGGAGCGGGAGCGGGACTGCGAGGACCAGAGGTGCTAGCGCTTGTCCATCGCGCGCACCTGGTGCCTCTTCCCGCCCCCTTTCTGCAGGCTACTTCACCTCTCGCGGCCCCCGCTCCGCGGGTGCCGCTCGTTCCTGCCTGCTTGTTCACAGAGCCTGCCAGCATTTTCCTAAGCGTCGTTCCCTGATTGCGAGGACTGATTGCCCAGAGACGCTAGTTTTCAAGGAGCTAGGAGCTTGTGTGCTCCTTGGTGTATTTTCATTGCCTGGACACAGGGTGTGAAGCGTCCCACGCTTGGAGCGGGAGCGGGACTGCGAGGACCAGAGGTGCTAGCGCTTGTCCATCGCGCGCACCTGGTGCCTCTTCCCGCCCCTTTTCTCCCTCCTATAAGAACTAATTGGTATACGCGAACGCGGGACGCGCGCGGACGAAGACCGGACTAAGAGCGGGCCCTCTGTGGCCCTCAGTGGGCTGAAGTAGGCTGGGCTGGGCCCACTCTCTAATTTTTATTATAATATATTATATTTGTTTATTGCATTGATTGTTTGTCATAGTAGGCAATTACTGTTTATTTAGTGATTCTATACATGCCTCTCATTGTTCGCTTGAGCGATTAGTTAGTATCCATTTTTAGCTGTACATTACCCGCGTATTTATACTGTATATTATCTATTTTTATAGTTTGATCTTAGCTGTAGTATGACTGCCAAAAAGTTGAGATCTGGAAGAGTGTTGGGGGGAAGATCTACAGCTAAGACCAGATCAAACCCCCTTCGAAATAAGAATATTGCAACGATTCAGTTGAAAGGTCAAGCCCAGATTTTTCAGCTTTGGGAGAAAGCGTTGGATGGTATTCCTCAGGAAAACATCGCACCTGATAAGAGCATCTCCCTGGTCTCAACCCCTATTCCATCTTTGGCTAGTCAACCGAAGGAGTTAGAACTGGGAACTCCCGGTCCTAGCGCATGTATTTCTGGGGGTTTTCCACCTATCACGTCTGTATCTCAGGAGAATGAGAAATGTTTAATCTCTAGCCCAGTTAATCCCAGAAACTCTAAGACTGTATTAACGATTGATGATGTTTTGCACAATGGGTCTTTGTCCACCTCTAAGTCGAGGGTGGATATAAATGAAGATTCACAGTCTCTGATTATTGACCCCGTGTTGTGCAAACGTTATTTGGTTGATGTCCCTAGGGCATTATCAGATGTTGTAAAGTCCCCTATGGGCGCTACTCCTTCTGGCCTCCACCTTTTTAGCAGTACTCCTTCTCCCAATTCACTTGATCCCTCATTTAAAACAAACATGTCTTCAAGTCCATTGCTCAATATAACTGGGATTGAGGTTATTAATGATCCTAGTTTGAAATATTCCGAGAAACCCATTTCAGAATTTTTACTTTCATTGGAACAGTTGCTATCCTCTATTCTCACGCTACTTAATAAATTCGTGGGTAGCTCGGATTGCGTATTGGACTCTGTTACTCAAATTTTAAAGGCTTTATTACGTAAGACCTGTGAAAGGAGCTGTGGCCCAGACTCTTCCCCGTTAACACCTCCTAATAATGTTCGAACTAATACACCTTGTTTGTTGAGTGAGAATATGCCGGTGGCTCCGGTAGTGAAGGACGCGTGTCCCACGTTGAAATCTTCTGCTTATAATTGTATAAGCGATTCCATTCCAGGTATTGTTGCTGAGGAAAATAATTTGGTCATTCCCAATGCTATTGCCGAAGTGGCATTATATCCTATTTTCGATCTTGAACCTAAGGGGTTGGAATTGGAGGAAAAAGCCGATAATTATGTAAAACCTAAGGGGGGGAAAAAGAGGAAGTCTCTCCGCAGATTTAAAAAAAGGAGACAGAGACAAATTCTCTTTGAGAATCCCAAAGTTTCCTTCAAGTCCCCCTCTGTTGAGGTTGAAGACGATAAGAACAAGAACAAGGATAAGATATTTTTGAAGCTTGATCCAATTAGGCCATCCTCTGATTTCTTGGGGCTCTCCGTTAATTCTGATGATATCATTATGAATTGTTCAAAATCAAATCTAACAGATCAGGGTCCAGGAACAGAAAAATCCATGACCCTTCGTTTAGTCGAAGAAGAAAGATGCTCTGCCTTGGTGGCTCCCACTTCTTTAAATCCTTCTGCACCCTCTTTCCGTACTCGATTAGAGGGGGCAATTGGGGGCCAAAATACGGCTCATAAAGTCACGGAACTCCGTACTGATTCTTTGATTTTGGATTTTGTCCCATTATTCGATATCGATTTAAGTTTGAACAGATCTTTTCTGTTGAATTGTTGTAAGGATATCGAGGGACTAAATTTAATTAAATCTAGCGACATTGACTTAGTAACACTATTGGGATCTGGACCCACGTCTTTAACTAGGGTAAGGTTCTATTCAAATCTGATAGTGAATCTAATACTAAATAAAGCTGAACTTTTCCAGAGCCAGGGGATTGATGTGGTACCATTTATAGCTACTAGTGGTGACAATCTCATTGCGAATGGTCCTCTTAGGGGATTGAGTTCGGTTGGTCTTTCTCAACCTTTTGATGACTTAAAAATTCGAGTGTCAAAATCAAAAAGGATAGTAACGCATCCCATTCCTTCCCCTAAAACAATAAACAGAGGCTTACCCGAGAATGACCAGCAATGGAATTGGTTACCCGGTGCCCTGGTGACTAAGGTGACGGATAACCCTAGACTGTTCTCTCACCTTTAGCAGTAATTTTTCTGTCATCTCCTGGAATGCAGCTGGCATTAATAATAATCTGGAAAAATTATCTTATCTTTTTTCCTTGAATGCTAATATCATTTGCATCCAGGAAACTTGGTGTATTGATAAATTGATCATAGTGAAGGATTATTATGTATTGGAGGTGGCGGCAACCCCCTCTAGTAGAGGACATGCAAAGGGGGGAATTGCCTGCCTTTTATCAAATACAATTATGTGGAGTTTCTCTCACTATATCGATCCCAGTAACCTTTTCCAGGCTGTGACCCTCTCTAATTTAGATAAAATTGGGGAGAGACACCCTCTTGTTATAATTAATGCCTATATTCCGCCTGGTGATCTTTTTAACACTTTGATGAAGCAAATTTTCGTTTTTATTAGACAAATAAAAAAAACAGTCCCTCTCTCTAATTTTTTGTTAGTCGGCGACTTAAATTGTAAAGTGTCCAATTATAGTCTTGAATTATTCAGGAATAAAGAAAAAGAGGAGGTCCTATTGATACCCCAAACCATTTTTCCAGATAATATAAAAACAAATAAACGGGGCAAATTGCTGCTTGAGGAACTATATAGTACGGAGGGACTCATAGTCAATGGTAGGCTCCCTTCTGATGTCCCTGCAAACTATACTCACAGCTCCTTCAACAGCAAATCAATTTTAGATTATATAATTGTTGACCAACCTTTTTTCTCTTTGTTAAGGGATTTGGTGGTCATGGACACTAGCCTTAGTGACCATAATGTTATTGTACTAACGCTCTCTCTAGAGCCACCCAATTCTGATACCTGGGTGTTGGACAGAGAGGTGGTCACCTTTCAAAAAACAGGTAGATGCTTCTGGGATTACAAAGCCATGAAGGATTTAGAACCTCTCCTTGAAAAAACTGTGTCCGATTTAAATAATTGGCAGGGGGTGGAAGAGAGCTCTTTTGATGCTTTCATAAAGGAGGTCATCTCCGCAGTTAAAAAATCGAACCTAATTAGGAAAAAAAATTCCCTCCCAAAAGCGGTTGTTTCCCTCAATAAGGAAATAAACAAACTGGTGAGGGAACAATATTTAGGTGGTGCAGTAGAAAGATCCCAGAAAATATCTCTTCTCAAAAGGAGGAGGTGCAGGTTAAAGAAAAAAATGAAAAGAGAAAAAGAGGACCTGTTATGGATTGGATTGCGTGAAGCCGCCGTCCATGGGAACTCTAGACAATTCTGGACCCTTATTGGGGAGGGATGTGGTTCTAGAGTGCGCCCATCTCCAATCCCTATCTCCGAACAAACCTGGGTCAACTACATTTTAAGTCTGTATGCAAAAAATGATCGGCAGGTGAAACTTAGGGGAATTGAGGAAAATACCACCCTTATAACTGAATACCCCTCAGAATTATCCATAGAATTAGCTATAAGAGACATGCGTTCTTCTGGTGCCATGGGCCCTGATGAACTCCCGATATCAGTCTTAAAACAAAATCCAGTAGCCTGGAGTAAAATCCTATTTCCTCTCTTTAGGATTTGTTACCTTAAAAAATATATTCCTGCATCCTGGAAGGGGAGCATTTTGGTTCCGTTGTTTAAAAAAGGTGATAAGAACTTGCCTATCAATTATCGCCAAATAGCTCTTCTAGACGCTATCGGGAAAGTGTTTTGTAAATGTCTATTATCGCTGATTAATGATTGGGTGGCGTTAAATCAAATCCTTCCCTTAGAACAAGTAGGTTTTCGTAAGGGCCACGGAACGTTGGACAATCTTTCCGCTCTTCAGTCTATTACGGACAAATATATAGGGGTACGTGGCGGAAGAGTTTACGTGGCCTTTATTGACTTCTCCACAGCATTTGACAAGGTTGACCGTCCACTGCTGTGGAGAAAGCTCTCGGCCTTGGGAATGCCGCCATATCTATTAGATATGATTCAGTTGTTGCACACAGACACCTGGTGCCAGGTGTTGCAAGGAGGTGACAGGGGGCTCTCTAAGATCATTCCTTCATGTAATGGTCTTAAGCAAGGTTGTTTGCTTGCTCCGCTACTCTTTTCGTTATATATTGCTGATTTACCCGCTTCTCTCTCCTCTTGTGACGGGATAGCCCCAATACTGGGCGGAAAACATATCTCATGTATGCTATATGCGGATGACATCATAATAATGGATCTTATGCCCAAAGGTCTTGCTAAACGCCTCCTCGCTTTGCATCAGTATGCAGTTGTTCATTTCCTAAAAATCAATGCAAGTAAGAGTAAAATTATGTGCATCACAGGCCGGAAAAAACATAAATTTAAGAATTTTACATGGTCTGTGGGAAATGATAAACTGGAGGTTGTAAAGAATTATGTTTTCCTTGGAAAAGTAATTTGTGATAATTTAAGTGCCAAACCCCACACCGATAATAGTGTCCGTAAGGCATTAGCCCAAGGAAGAAGTTTAAATTCATTATATTCGGCGTTGGGAAAAAGGCATTTTTCGCATTTACTGGAGGTCTTTAGGGCAAAGGTCCCATCCACCCTTCTATATGGCCTAGAATTAATTGATCTTAAGCACTGGGATTTTTTAAATAAGGTGGAGGGGAAATTGCTAAGAAGTATTACTTCAGTCAGTTCTGCCTGCTCCGTGGCAGCTTGCAGACTTGAGTTCGGTCTGCGCAGCAGCTGGGTGCAGGGCTTGGCAGCTGTGGTGCGCTGGGTCGCAAGTATAGCCAGAGGAGAAGAGGGGACCATGAGGTTCCTTCTAAGGACTGAACTTTTGGGAGGTTTAGGGGAACACTCCTTGATAGTTAGCAATTTTAGAAAAGCCGTATCCCTCCTGCAGTTGGATGAGAGTACTCTCTTCTCTTTATCTGCATCCCAGTTAAAGTCTGTCCTGAAGGAAGCCACTTGGGACCTTAGTTACAGATTAGACTTTACTGCTATTTCTGATAAGAAGGGTGTTAATCTACTTACTGATTCATTTGCAAGAAAATCCGCCCAACCTTATGCCACTTGGAACTTACCTCATAGTATTAGGAGATTTTGGTTTTTACTGAGACAAGATTTGTTACCCCTAAACAATCTTTTGTCTAAATGGTACGGAGTATCTGCAACATGCAATTTGTGTTATCAATCTTTTCAAGATCGAATACATGTACTTCTGATATGCCCAGTGCTGCGCCCCTATCGCAGCAAGTGGCTAAGACATATATGTTTGCAAATGGGTATTCTAAATGTGAATTCCTTTATGTGTGCCTTATATAATCCCCCTAATGAGAGATTCTGTTATTATATTTTTAACTTTTTCAAATGTTTTTTAGAAATTTTTTGAAGATCGGCATGTTTATTAATGTGTCACTTTGTGTTCCAGTAATTGTAACTACTATGATTCGTTTATTTTTTGTGAAATGATTCTCTTTATATTGTATTTTTCTTTTATGTGGACCTCTAAGGAGTTCCAAATCATAATAAAATTTGAATTGAATTGAATAGACAAATATATAACAAAAATGCCCCTAAATTAATAGCAATGGTTGCCCCTTTCCCCATCCCTTAAGACTGCCCCCTCCTCACCATTCATCCCCCTTCCACTCCCTACCCGATCGCACCTCTGCAAAGATCCGCCCATTCCTATTTCAGCCTTCCTCTCCTCTTTTTCTTCTTCTTCTTCTTTTTCTTCTCTCGTCTTTCAGGTCTATCTTTCTCTTGCTCTCCACCCAGCATGCTACCATTCAGGGTACCCCTCACTCATTGTTTAATTTGTGAAAAAATAAGTGCCAGGGCCCTCGTCAGGATGCCACTGCAGCTTGCACCATCCATTGCCTCCACTAGCACTGCTAATGACAGTACCAACACAACTATTGATCATCAATTGACCCAATTTTCGTCTGCCGGCTGCAAAGATGGCAGACGAAAATTGGGTCACTTACATCAAGCAATTCAAGGTTATCTGTCTCCAAGAAACATGGGATGTAGAGTGTGACTTGTTTTTAGAAGGCTATAAGGCTTTTTATGTACCGGCCACACCATCAATCAGAGGCAGGCCAAAGGTTGGCTTGGTGATATTTGTTTCCATTCTGGTCACCTCAACAATCCATAGTATTGATGTACGTCAAGCCTGTGTGCAGGGTGTAGTACTAAAGGGAAAGAACAATAGGGTTGGCCTGGTGAATTTTTACAATGCTATTAATGGTACCACGATTCAAAAAGGGGGTGGTGATGGACAGAGTATCTGAGTTAATCAGAACACTCCTACCCAGTCAACAGATCAGGGCTTGATCCATCACCGTTTTTTAGCTCACTGCACCATCCCAGTTCAGAACCTGACTACATGCAAATTAGTCTGTCCCTGGCCCAGTGCATCATGGGAACAGAGCAGACCAAACTACCAAGCCAATTCTTTACTGGAAAGGAAACAAGCTTCCGGGGACCGGTTTCTGGCATTACAGCCGTCTTCGGCCCGGCTTGCTTGAATCCTGATGGTGCAGTGAGCAAGGGACTCACATCTGAGCATACCCTTCCACACTTGTGGTGGCCAAAATGATTCAAAAAGGGGGTGGTGATGGACAGAGTATCTGAGTTAATCAGAACACTCCTACCCAGTCAACAGATCAGGGCTTGATCCATCACCGTTTTTTAGCTCACTGCACCATCCAAGTTCAGAACCTGGCTACATGCAAATTAGTCTGTCCCTGGCCCAGTGCATCATGGGAACAGGGCAGACCAAACTACCAAGCCAATTCTTTACTGGAAAGGAAACAAGCTTCCGGGGACCGGTTTCTGGCATTACAGCCGTCTTCGGCCCGGCTTGCTTGAATCCTGATGGTGCAGTGAGCAAGGGACTCACATCTGAGCATACCCTTCCACACTTGTGGTGGCCAAAACGATTAAAAAAGGGGGTGCTCAGACATGAGTCCCTTGCTCACTGCACCATCAGGATTCAAGCAAGCCGGGCCGAAGACGGCTGTAATGCCAGAAACCGGTCCCCGGAAGCTTGTTTCCTTTCCAGTGAAGAATTGGCTTGGTGGTTTGGTCTGCCCTGTTCCCATGATGCACTGGGCCAGGGACAGACTAATTTGCATATAGCCAGGTTCTGAACTGGTATGGTGCAGTGAGCTAAAAAACGGTGATGGATCAAGCCCTGATCTGTTGACTGGGTAGGAGTGTTCTGATTAACTCAGATACTCTGTCCATCACCACCCTCTTTTTGAAATTATATTGGCCACCATGAGTGTGGAAGGGATGCTCAGACATGAGTCCCTTGCTCACTGCACCATCAGGATTCAAGCAAGCCGGGCCGAAGACGGCTGTAATGCCAGAAACCGGTCCCCGGAAGCTTGTTTCCTTTCCAGTGAAGAATTGGCTTGGTGGTTTGGTCTGCCCTGTTCCCATGATGCACTGGGCCAGGGACAGACTAATTTGCATATAGCCAGGTTCTGAACTGGTATGGTGCAGTGAGCTAAAAAACGGTGATGGATCAAGCCCTGATCTGTTGACTGGGTAGGAGAGTTCTGATTAACTCAGATACTCTGTCCATCACCACCCTCTTTTTGAAATTATTTTGGCCACCATGAGTGTGGAAGGGTATGCTCAGACATGAGTCCCTTGCTCACTGCACCATCAGGATTCAAGCAAGCCGGGCCGAAGACGGCTGTAATGCCAGAAACCGGTCCCCGGAAGCTTGTTTCCTTTCCAGTGAAGAATTGGCTTTGTGGTTTGGTCTGCCCTGTTCCCATCATGCACTGGGCCAGGGACAGACTAATTTGCATATAGCCAGGTTCTGAACTGGTATGGTGCAGTGAGCTAAAAAACGGTGATGGATCAAGCCCTGATCTGTTGACTGGGTAGGAGTGTTCTGATTAACTCAGATACTCTGTCCATCACCACCCTCTTTTTGAAATTATTTTGGCCACCATGAGTGTGGAAGGGTATGCTCAGACATGAGTCCCTTGCTCACTGCACCATCAGGATTCAAGCAAGCCGGGCCGAAGACGGCTGTAATGCCAGAAACCGGTCCCCGGAAGCTTGTTTCCTTTCCAGTGAAGAATTGGCTTGGTGGTTTGGTCTGCCCTGTTCCCATGATGCACTGGGCCAGGGCCAGACTAATTTGCATATAGCCAGGTTCTGAACTGGTATGGTGCAGTGAGCTAAAAAACGGTGATGGATCAAGCCCTGATCTGTTGACTGGGTAGGAGTGTTCTGATTAACTCAGATACTCTGTCCATCACCACCCTCTTTTTCAAATTATTTTGGCCACCATGAGTGTGGAAGGGTATGCTCAGACATGAGTCCCTTGCTCACTGCACCATCAGGATTCAAGCAAGCCGGGCCGAAGACGGCTGTAATGCCAGAAACTGGTCCCCGGAAGCTTGTTTCCTTTCCAGTGAAGAATTGGTTTGGTGGTTTGGTCTGCCCTGTTCCCATGATGCACTGGGCCAGGGACAGACTAATTTGCATATAGCCAGGTTCTGAACTGGTATGGTGCAGTGAGCTAAAAAACGGTGATGGTTCAAGCCCTGATCTGTTGACTGGGTAGGAGTGTTCTGATTAACTCAGATACTCTGTCCATCACCACCCTCTTTTTGAAATTATTTTGGCCACCATGAGTGTGGAAGGGTATGCTCAGACATGAGTCCCTTGCTCACTGCACCATCAGGATTCAAGCAAGCCGGGCCGAAGACGGCTGTAATGCCAGAAACCGGTCCCCGGAAGCTTGTTTCCTTTCCAGTGAAGAATTGGCTTGGTGGTTTGGTCTGCCCTGTTCCCATGATGCACTGGGCCAGGGACAGACTAATTTGCATATAGCCAGGTTCTGAACTGGTATGGTGCAGTGAGCTAAAAAACGGTGATGGATCAAGCCCTGATATGTTGACTGGGTAGGAGTGTTCTGATTAACTCAGATACTCTGTCCATCACCACCCTCTTTTTGAAATTATTTTGGCCACCATGAGTGTGGAAGGGTATGCTCAGACATGAGTCCCTTGCTCACTGCACCATCAGGATTCAAGCAAGCCGGGCCGAAGACGGCTGTAATGCCAGAAACCGGTCCCCGGAAGCTTGTTTCCTTTCCAGTGAAGAATTGGCTTGGTGGTTTGGCCTGCCCTGTTCCCATGATGCACTGGGCCAGGGACAGACTAATTTGCATATAGCCAGGTTCTGAACTGGTATGGTGCAGTGAGCTAAAAAACGGTGATGGATCAAGCCCTGATCTGTTGACTGGGTAGGAGTGTTCTGATTAACTCAGATACTCTGTCCATCACCACCCTCTTTTTGAAATTATTTTGGCCACCATGAGTGTGGAAGGGTATGCTCAGACATGAGTCCCTTGCTCACTGCACCATCAGGATTCAAGCAAGCCGGGCCGAAGACGGCTGTAATGCCAGAAACCGGTCCCCGGAAGCTTGTTTCCTTTCCAGTGAAGAATTGGCTTGGTGGTTTGGTCAGCCCTGTTCCCATGATGCACTGGGCCAGGGACAGACTAATTTGCATATAGCCAGGTTCTGAACTGGTATGGTGCAGTGAGCTAAAAAACGGTGATGGATCAAGCCCTGATCTGTTGACTGGGTAGGAGTGTTCTGATTAACTCAGATACTCTGTCCTTCACCACCCTCTTTTTGAAATTATTTTGGCCACCATGAGTGTGGAAGGGTATGCTCAGACATGAGTCCCTTGCTCACTGCACCATCAGGATTCAAGCAAACCGGGCCGAAGACGGCTGTAATGCCAGAAACCGGTCCCCGGAAGCTTGTTTCCTTTCCAGTGAAGAATTGGCTTGGTGGTTTGGTCTGCCCTGTTCCCATGATGCACTGGGCCAGGGACAGACTAATTTGCATATAGCCAGGTTCTGAACTGGTATGGTGCAGTGAGCTAAAAAACGGTGATGGATCAAGCCCTGATCTGTTGACTGGGTAGGAGTGTTCTGATTAACTCAGATACTCTGTCCATCACCACCCTCTTTTTGAAATTATTTTGGCCACCATGAGTGTGGAAGGGTATGCTCAGACATGAGTCCCTTGCTCACTGCACCATCAGGATTCAAGCAAGCCGGGCCGAAGACGGCTGTAATGCCAGAAACCGGTCCCCGGAAGCTTGTTTCCTTTCCAGTGAAGAATTGGCTTGGTGGTTTGGTCTGCCCTGTTCCCATGATGCACTGGGCCAGGGACAGACTAATTTGCATATAGCCAGGTTCTGAACTGGTATGGTGCAGTGAGCTAAAAAACGGTGATGGATCAAGCCCTGATCTGTTGACTGGGTAGGAGTGTTCTGATTAACTCAGATACTCTGTCCATCACCACCCTCTTTTTGAAATTATTTTGGCCACCATGAGTGTGGAAGGGTATGCTCAGACATGAGTCCCTTGCTCACTGCACCATCAGGATTCAAGCAAGCCGGGCCGAAGACGGCTGTAATGCCAGAAACCGGTCCCCGGAAGCTTGTTTCCTTTCCAATGAAGAATTGGCTTGGTGGTTTGGTCTGCCCTGTTCCCATGATGCACTGGGCCAGGGACAGACTAATTTGCATATAGCCAGGTTCTGAACTGGTATGGTGCAGTGAGCTAAAAAACGGTGATGGATCAAGCCCTGATCTGTTGACTGGGTAGGAGTGTTCTGATTAACTCAGATACTCTGTCCATCACCACCCTCTTTTTGAAATTATTAATGGTACCACAGCATCTAATCAATTATCTGTACTTCATGTTTTTATTACTACTTCAATGAAGGAGTACAGTCACAATCTAATGATTATGGGAGATTTTAATGTGCACCTGTGTGGCGACCCGTTGAAGAAATGCATAGGGGACTTGCAGTGTGAACTAATTAATGGCTTACATCTGGAACACACAGTAGATGGGGAACTGTGCAATACCCTACTAGATAATTTGGATCTCGCTATGGGTATCACAATCAGGGACCCGCAAAGAAGCTTTGATATTCCCACATTCAAGGGGCATGGCAGGGGCACTTTCATTGACCATATGTTATTTTCACAGACCATGTTGCCCTTCCTAGAATCTTTTGATATTGATAAAAGTGAGTTTAGTGACCACATCCCTCTTGTGATTCATCTAAGGGGATTTGGGATCACTGAAGGAAAGAAAACTCGTAGTGAAGGAAGGCTGAGCAATACAGATGGGAGGAGGCGACTTAAATGGTCAATGGTAACCCCAGATCTTCTGTATAAGAACATTGAGGACAATTTTTCAGAAGACATTACTAATTGTATTAGGAAAGGAGCAGATCCGCGGGAGGTGCTAACTGCCTATCAAGACCTGTCAGGGGAAGTGTCAGAGCTGTTGACGGTTCCAGTTAAAAATAGTGTGGAGAAATGTGGACCAAGGTGGTTTAACCATGATTGCTCCAAAGCGGCTCGTAATCTTAGGCTAGCTCTGTCAGCTTCTCCGAGAATTCAGGAGAATATTAGAGCTTGTCGTAAAAATTATAAGTCTGTCCTTAAAACTCATAAGGAGTTTTTGAGAGAAGAGGCATGGTGTGAGATATTAGATCCATCCACCCTTAACTGCAGCTCCAGATTTTGGGCGCTAGTCAAAAAACCATTTCTGGCGGAAGAACCAGGGGACGGGCTCGAGTGCTGTATAGCTAAAGAGGATTGGGAGCGGCATTTTAAAACTTTGTATTGTTCAGAGGATACTGTAAGCATGGGGCTAGCAACTGGTGATAGTGGAGGAACCGTTAAGTTTGATAACAGGGAGGTGATTGAGGCCATAGAAGGATTGACAGCAAACAAGGCACCAGGCCCGGATGGGATTCCTCCAGACCTGTTTAAGTCAAAGCCGATTTTCTGGGCACCAATTTTGGTGGCAGTCTTTAATGCTGCTGCCATTGCAGGCTGTCCTGTGGCCTGGGGACTGTCGACTATTGTGCCGGTATTTAAAAAGGGAGATAGGGGTAGCCCCCATTGTTACCGGCCAATTTCATTAATTGATTCGATGGTCAAAATCATGGGGAGATTTCTTCTGCGGAGAATTACATGCTGGGCGAATGATAATACCATCATGTCTATCTCCCAGTATGGGTTCTGTGTGGGGCGTTCCACCACAACCCAGTGTCTTAATTTGTTTCTCATTCTTAGTAAATATACGGTGGCGCAGAAGGGAACGGTCCATCTCGCCTTCATGGATCTGTCATCAGCCTTCGACTGTGTCAACAGGGGAAGGCTGTGGCAGTACATGAGGGAGAGGGGAGTTGACACAGGGATTGTTGACTTCCTGGTGGACATGCACAATCACACCAGCGCTAACGTTAGATACTCTGCAAATGGTGACACCACTGATAAGTTTGACATAAAGAAGGGAGTACGCCAGGGATGTATTCTTGCCCCTTTTCTTTTTAATTTCTACATAAATGAATTGGATGTTGTCCTACAGAAGGTACAGTCAGACTGTCCGAGAGTGGGCAGGCGGGGTATTCCTGTTATTTTATACGCAGACGATGCGGTTTTAATTTTAAGGACGGAGAAGGGGCTTCAGTTGCTTTTAAATGCTTTTAATGCTTTTATGACCGACAGGGACCTACTGGTCAACAACTCTAAATCATATATTATGCATGTTGGCCGGCAGCCAAAAAGGAAATTTGTTTTTAAACTTGATGATGTGCCTATCCCGGTCACAGAAACATTTTCGTATCTTGGCGTTTTATTTGATTCTAAACTCAGCTGGGGCCCTCATTTGGCTAAGAAAAAAGGGGAAATGTTGAGGGTCAACGCATCTATTTTTAATCTTGCAACAAAACTGGGGAAGAAACCAGTCAGTGCAATGGTTAAATTGTACAACGCCAAATCAGTCGCTACTGCAGTGTATGGTAGCGAACTATGGGGCTATGCATCAGGAGAACAGTTACAGGTCTTTGAAAATACTTTCCTCAAATGTCTTCTATGTGTCCCACCCAGCACCTCTAACTTTGCAGTTCATGAGGAACTAGGGACACAGTACTTCTGTGACAACTTTGCTCTAAGGCCATTGACTTGTTGGGTTAACCTGTGGTTAAATGAGGACATACCTCTTACCCACCAGATTGTGAGAGATTTTGTATCTCAGGATAACTCTATGTGCATCCCCTGGTTAAAATACTTGAAATCCTGTTTTGAAAGGCTGTGGCGTTTAGATCTGTTTACTCGCCCTAGCGGGATTGTAAAGGGGGATGTAATAGCAATTAGAACTGCATTTTGTAAGTATTAGCTGGCCGATAGAGAAAGTGTGGAACTGTCGAAGCCAAGTGTTAGAAAATATGTTATGTTAAAGACATGTGATAGCATAGAGCCCTACTTGGCAGGATCATTCAGTTCACATGAAAAATTTCTGTTGTCGAGGTTCAGATTCAACATTTTTCATCATCTTTTAATCAGACCCAAGTCGGACATTTTTAGCAAATGTGCAGCTTCCTGTGGCTGCGACGGGAAGTCTCCACAGGATATGCTGCATTTTATGTTTTAATGTAGGTTTTATGAATATCCCCGCCGTCGTTATCTTGCTGCCTTACTAAGAAAACTTGATTTTAATCAAATCAGACCAGCTCTTATTTACCTACAGCTTCTGTATCAGGACAGTGTTCTCCAAATAATATCGTTTTTAGAACTAGCCGTCAGAATGAGAACCTGTTTGGATCAATGACCCTATTAATTTTATCTGTTTAACTGGCAAACTTATTGGACCTTTTTAATTACGTCTTTTGCATCCTATTAAGCACTGTTTGCACTTTATAACTATCCTGTCGGTATATCGAAATTGGGACAAAGGAAACACGTATTGTATAATGATTTTAATATATGGCAATAATGTGTGTAATGTTTTTAAACTGCTGTGTATATGTGTACTTTTATGGTTTGAAATATAACCGAAATAAAGTCTCTAAAAAAAAAAAAACCTAGTGTAGTGTCCCATCATCCTAGGTACTCGCTAATAACTATGCCACACATGAAGAGTAATGTTATATGTCTTTATTCCGCTGTGTTTAAGTCAGAACTCAGCATTCAAAGCCTGCTTTTAATTCATCCCTCCAACACTTACGTCAGAGGCCTACGGTGTACAGTGGGAATCAAAAGCATTCCAGTGTTCTTTATTTACATAACACTACATCTCCCACTTTGTTAAAAAAAAAGTTCCAACTTTTGGTGGCCATTAGAAAGAGCAGCTCTCAAATTGTACACACTAATTGGACTCCTAACGTACCGTCCACTACATTAGGAATTCTCACCCCGGACACAAGATATTGGCTGAACAAAGAAGTTGCCTTTTATGGGACACCCTGGTCTCAATCAGCCTCAAAGTCATTCTCTCCGAATGGAAGGACTCTTCCAAACTCTTCTCCTACACCTGGTGGGAATGGGTTTAATCCTTCAGAGGGGCAATTGACTCACTAAATGTATACTTAAAGACCCCACTCATGAAAAGCAGTAAAATCTGGCTCAAACTAGACAAATATATAACGAAACTGCCCCTAAATTAATAGCAATGGTTGCCCCTTTCCCCACCCTTAAGACTGCCCCCCTCCTCACCATTCATCCCCCTTCCACTCCCTACCCGATCGCACCTCTGCAAAGATCCGCCCATTCCAATTTCAGCCTTCCTCTCCTCTTTTTCTTCTTCTTCTTCTTCTTCTTCTTCTTCTTCTTCTTCTTCTTCTTCTTCTTCTTCTTTTTCTTCTCTCGTCTTTCAGGTCTATCTCTCTCTTGCTCTCCACCCAGCATGCTACCATTCAGGGTACCCCTCACTCATTGCTTAATTTGTGAAAAAATAAGTGCCAGGGCCCTCGTCAGGATGCCACTGCAGCTTGCACCATCCATTGCCTCCACCAGCACTGCTAATGACAGTACCAACACAACTATTGATCATCAAACTCTTGCAAGTGTGACAATTCATACGAGTCTAAGCCCCCAAAGCTAAAAGAATGGCTTTGGTGGTTTGTATTATTCAATGTTAATTTATATTGAAATACTAAATAGCTTTTGTGATGCTCATACCTAAAAAAGTCAGACAGCGCCACCATGTGGCAGCCCGTCATAAGCGCCAGTGCTGACAATTAATTGCCAGTGCCGAGCACCGGAAACCACCAATCAAATTAAGCACTGCCCTCACTACCCCTTCACTAAACAACATCACCCACACATCACACAAACAACAGCCAATTCTTCTTCATTTCCCCCACATATACTCTTACACCCATCCTCCGATGTTTATGAGGCTCATTCACCATCTACTGTACTGATGTAACCAAATGACATGTTGGTACCCCTCCGTGGATTGATTTTTGGCCTTTTTTGCTTGTTCTTTCAGCTGAACTTTCTTGCTCATACAAAAACCCAATAAAACGTATTGAAGTTTCAAATTTTCAAAATAGATAAGGAAATTAAGAAATACATGAATAAAATAAATAAATGCACAGATGCTCATAGATAAAGATGCAATTTCACTTCAGTTAATCGTCATGGCGCCTGAATCACACATCCTGATCGGTTCATTGGAAACTGGAAACTGGCACTCGAAGTACCAGTGATCTGCACCGGTGAGGTGAAATCATCAGCAGACAGAGAGTCATCCTCAGTCTGTCTAGACCCAGTCTCTACATTAACATCAATGTTTGGTGAGTGATGGGCCACATGTCGAATGTGAGAGGAATTTCTCGTAAGGGACTTCCCAGTAGGCTCAATCAATCAATCATGGGTTTGTAAAGCGCGCTACACACCTGTGAGGGTCTCAAGGCGCTAGGGGGCAGCTCTGGATCAGTCGAAGAGCCAGGTCTTGAGTCCTTCCTGAACGTTTGCAGGGTCCGGGAGTGTCTGATGTTCACCGGGAGCTTGTTCCAGGTTTCGGCTGAGATGTGGGAGAAGCTCTCCTGCCTGTTCTGTTCCTGCAGATGTGGGGGACCACTGCCAGGGCGAGGTCGGCGGAACGGAGGTTCCTTTTGGGTATGTGGAAGGATACACTCTGGTTGAGGTATTTGGGTCCGATGTTGTTGAGGGATTTGTAAGCGTGGGTGAGGAGTTTGAAGGTGACCCTCTTCTCGACTGGGAGCCAGTGGAGGTCTCGTAGGTGTTGGGTCATGTGTCTGTGACGCGGTGTCCCGAGGACGAGTCTGGCTGTGGCGTTCTGGATGGTCTGGAGCCTGTGTAGAAGAGTTCTGTTGATTCTGGCGTATAGGGCATTGCTGTAGTCCAGTCTGCTGGTTATGAGCGCGTGGGTGACGGTCCTTCTGCAGTCGGGGGTATCGATTTTAAGATCTTGAGGATGCGCCTGCAGTTGAAACTAGTGGAAGCGACAGCTTTGATCTGGTGGTTCATGGGGATTGAGGAGTCGAGGATGATGCAGAGGTTACGTGCATGGTCTGTAGGGGTGGGAGGATTCCCAAGGGCGGAGGGCCACCAGGTGTTGTCCCAAGCGGAGGTGCAGAGTCCGTGGATCAGGACCTTCTCTGAGTTGAACTTCAAACAGCCGTCTTTCATCCAGGTTGTCACGTTCCTCCTTCCTTCCTGGAAGCAAAGTCTGGTGTCTTTGGTATTCTTCGTGAGTGAGAGGATGAGCTGGGCCATGAACATGTGTCCTATGATGTCAGTGAGAGTAAATGGTTTAGCGTCAGTAGAACAGAAACACAGTGGCCTCCAGGGGGAGACCAAACCATATACTAATAAAGTAGAATGCGAACCGTGACTAAAGTCGAGACTTGACCCAGAAGCCTTAAAAGAGCTGGGGACCCAAGGAACCACTGAAGGTAAGTACCCAGAAACCCCACGGAGGCCGTGTGTAAAGTGGAAACAGAACCGTGTACTCAATACAAGTCAATGGGGAAGTCGGGGTTACAGTTTTCAAGAAGGACCCTTCCCAGAGGACCCTGAAGAAACCCTGTAGTAGATGGAAAGTTGGAGAATCACCCCACCCGTGGATACCTTAGGAACCAGGACACCTACACCAGGGAAGCCGGGTGCATTGGTGCGAAGTGACGCCGGAAACCGCCGTAGACCACAATTATTGACTTTAGTGAAGATGCCTGTTGGCGAAGAAGGTGAAAGAGTCCTGTGGAATCCAAGGGTGAATTCTTAAAGAGGAATACCTGCAAGCAGAGAGGACAGAGTCTATGCCACTCAGGAGTGACCAGGAGGAATATACCCCAATGAATACCGATGACGGAAGATGCAGGAGGGCTGATGGAGATCTTGTCGCTGCAGCTGTGAGGACCAGGCAACACTGTGGAAGACCAGGAGCTGTTCACGAGCTGTCCCACATTGGAAGTCAAGAACCAGAGGTCGGTGCCCGGGGGGAGCACCAATAAGCCTTGGCAGCAGCAACAGACATGGAAAACGAAGAAGGTGCAGTGCCGGAACCAGCAAGGTCCAAAGGGCGCACCAAGTGCAGGAGAGTCAAAGCAGTCCCTGAGCAAGTAGAAGAGCCCACTTGCACCAAAGAAGACCCTCAAGAGGACCCACAGGCCAAAGGCACAGGAGTCTGAAGAGGTCCTTGAGGAGCTTACTAATGATGCAGGCCCATGGTGCAGACAATGCAGTAGTGAGAACAAAGATCTTGATAGATAGAGATGCTGACGGCTGGAGCTTCTTAGAGCTTGAAGATCTCTGGGGAAGAGAGTCAACAAGCCTTGGCAACAGTAAGTTGATGCAGCTCACAGAGGTGCTGTTCCAGCGGTTTTGATGAGGGATACTGGCCTCAAACTATGTGAGAAGACATTGCAGGCATTGAGGGAGGTTTAGAACTACCACCTGTGTTGCTGGGCCATCCATAGTCTGGAAGACGTCAAGATCAGCAGACTGGTCATCTTAGATGCAGTGCCTGCAGATGCACGGAGTGACTCCTTTACTCCAAGGGATGTTCCATCAGGTGTCTTTCATGTCCACAGGCCTGGGAAGAACCTGTATAGAGCACAGGCACAGATGACGCCAACGACTGGCAGTACAACAAGACGAGGGGCAGCAGGATTCTTCCAGATGCAGTTTCGGTTCCCAAAGCGAAGTCCAACGTGCCCAGACAGTTGAAGTAGAAGTGGTTTCAGACCTGAATCTTGTCCCACAACAAATCTGAAGATCCACCCACAGGAAATTCCTTAAGTACACAAAGGAAAGGATTGGGACAATTCAGGGGGCCCTCCCAGAGGAGTGGCTGGACAGAGGTGAGGATACTCCCATGTCTTTTGTCCAGTTACGCGCCAGGGTAGGAGCCAACAGATCTCTGAACTGGTTCCAACTGGAGTATGCAAGTAGGGCACCAAATGTGCCCTTCAAAGCAGTCTGGTAGCGCTGGCAAGCACCCCACCCTAGCCCAGTACTCCAAGTCCTGTCTGGGAGGTGGTCACACCTCCCTGTGACAGGAAACCTATTGTTCAACCTTCCCCTGCTTGAGCCTGGCTCAGCAGCAGGAGGGCAGAATCATGTCTGTGGTCGAAAGCAGCACCAGCTTGCTGTCAGACCCGTAAAGGCTGGTCCCGGGACTACAGGGGTGGTACCTTGGGGAGCCCCCAGTACATGGGATCCTTCATCCAACACTGGAATTGGTGTTGGGGTAGGATTCCAACATGTTTGATAACAAATATGACTGGTTTTGTTTAACCCAATATATAATTAGATGTCTTGTAATTAACTTGATGCCCACTGTGAGAAGTTAGCCTGGCATATGATGTCCACTAATTCTAGTGGGCACCTTGTACCAGTCTAATCGACCCTTATTGATGGTGGTTGTAAAGTCAACCTTATAGAAAGCTATCCTAGTGGTAGAATGAACCAGCAGTCTTCAGGCTAAGACTTCAGTAGGCGAGTTAAGCAAGTTGCTTTACCATATATAATCCCTTGAATACCAATTGAAAGGACACCACACAAGGTATATATCAAATATATATGTATTTAATCTAAACACAACCCCCTGCACTCTTTATGAGGTCAGAGGTAAAAATACAATACAAGTCACACAGTTAATACACAATAAGTTGCACAGTATACGTTATGCCCTAGGGGCCTCACTAACCATATACTAAGAAAGTGGTATAAGTACCACGTGCGAGTTAGAAAGCAGGCGTAGGGCTTCTAGAATCGCTGGAGCTACACTAAGCAACCAAAGGTTAAGAAGTAGGAGACCCACGGGAGCCGCGTGCAGTGTCTAAACACAGGCGCGGGTTCCCATTGACTTTCTATAGACTTCGTAAAAGTTACAAAGTTACAAGTTAAGGACACTTCCGGATGGACTAGGACGGAACTCTTTCAGACTTAGACACTAGGAGGGCCAATACCCTCAAGACTACCAGAGTACTCGTGTTACCTCACCCACGGAAGCCGGGTGCATAGGTGTCTTTTAATGTCGGTTTCGTTGTCGTTTTCCATGGAGAGCTGCAAAGAAGTGCTGCAGGCGACCAGAGGAAAAGTGTCCGGGTGGATTCAAGGGTGGATTGGAGATGTGAAGAACCTGAAAGCAGAGGGGACAGAGTCTCGGTCACTAGCCAGTGACCAGGAAGGAACCAGGCGATGTCGGCTGCTTTAAGGTGAAGAAGGTGAGTTTTTTCTCTTTAGCCACAAGGTCCAGGAGGCATCAACGATGACCAGGAGCTGTATTTGAGTTGTGCCACAATGGATCTAGATGACTGCAGCATCGGTCTCCGGATTGGACCCAACAAGCTTTGGCAACCGCAACCCACGCAGAATGTCAAGATTGGCTCTATTGCAAACCAGCAAGGTCTGTGGCGCTTCTCCTTTGTAGGGTGCATGGAGCAACCAGGATCACAAGTCAGATTTAAGATGGCGATTCAGGGGGCTCACTAGTCAATGGGCAAGGAGCCAGAAAGACGCATCAAGCACAAGGCTTCTCGTACCGCAATGCACAACTTACTGAGGCTTCAGGAAAGAAGTGCAGATAGCAAAATGCAGGATGTCCAAGATGTCCAGTACCATGTCTCTCGTGTCCGCCACGGGTCCCAGCTTTGCTGTGCATGTGGGTCGGGGTCAGAAAAGTCTGGAAGTCCAGTTCTTGAGCAGCAGAGTCTTTGGGTTCCGGTGGGAGCCTTGAAACTGCAGACTGGCAAAGCTGCTGTTGGTGCCTGTTTGAACAGGGTGGTAACTCCTTGACCACAGGGGAGATGTCTTCCGTCTTCTAGTCAGAATAGAATGTCGAAGGTCCAAGAGTTCTGTATCAAAGTTGTATTCCAGGATAATCTAAAGTCCTGGGGACACAGCTCCTATACTTATACTAAGAATGGGGGCTGGATTACCTGCCTAGGTCCCTCCTGTGGGTGGACCTGAGAAGGGGGTGGTTACACCCCTTTCCCTTTGTCCAGTTTTGCGCCAGAGCTGGGGCTGGAGTGCCCCAGCAACTGGTTTGAACCGGGCTATGCATGGAGCACCTTGTGTGCCCCAGGCAGTGTCTAGATGCATTCACTGAATGCAGCCCTCCCTGCCCCAATACACAAAACCCCTGTCTGGGGAGGTGCTGGCACCTCCCTGGACAGGAAACCTATTGTCAAGGCCGCCCTTGCTGGAGTTTCCCCCAGCACCAGGAGGTCAGACTCCTGTCTGTGGCAGCAGCATCCATTTTGTGATGCTGAGGCTCTGTTTAACTTTAACCGGGTAAAGCAGTAACATACATGTCTTTTCCCTCTAGAAGGGTGGAATGCTACCCACGGCGCCAGAATTGGCGGGGGGGGGTAGTATTCCAAAGTGTTGACACCTTACACAACATGTTTTGTTAAAGCTAAACCAAAGTTAGCATTAACCGCGAGGATTATAATGCACTTAAGAGTACATGGTAGGGCTATATCATAGAACATCTATAAGGAGATGGTTCCGAAAGCTGCAGAGGGGCTCAGCTCATGCTAGGGCACCCTCTCACATAAAACCAAGCACTCTGCCTCCAGGATTGTCGAGGCCTACCATAGGAGTGGCTTATAGGTGTATATGTGTCTATATATAAAGGTAGATATAGGTATACTATATCTAAGTAAGGGGTGATTACACCACGTTACCCAGGCTGTGTGAACAGACCTGGGGTGTCAGTTTGGAAGGCAAACCAGGGGTGACACAATACATGCTGCAGCCCCTGGTAGGCCTAGGGTACACCTATGCCCTGGGTACCTATGGTACACTATACAGGGGCTCACAAGAGTGACCCAGTAACCAATCTGGTATGCACCTAAAGTGCATGGTATCAATTTAGAGAGAGAACAGCTGGGCAGTGGGTCTGATTAGCAGGCCCACAGCCACATTAAAGTAAAAAAAACTGAGAATCGAAGCAAAAAGTGGGGGTGACCATAGGAAGCAGACCCTACTCTCCTACACCCACTATAATTATAAAATGGCTGACAGCACCTACAAAGCCTGGAGAATCGACTCCTGGGTTTGCAGGGGGTGTCCTGCTGATGCAGGGCAACCTCACACTTAGAACTTAGCATCTTGCCTTTAGGATTGAAAGGCCTAACTTAGGGGTGAATTATAGGTTTAAAGTGCAGTGACCTCAGATATAAGGACATTTATATATGTGCTGAGTGGTACTAGCACCAGCTCACACAGGCTGCAAGGGCAGGCCTGTAGTCATAGTTTGAGTGGTCTCTCATGGGTGGTGTTAGACCTGGCACCATTGGCGTGGGACTCCCTTCCATTTTTGCTGTTGCCTCATGTTTTCTTGCTGGTGTTACATGATTTGGGCACTGTGCCACTGCTATTCAGTGCCACAGTGCAAGTGCTCCCTATTGTAAATTGATGTATTAATCACTGGTTCCATGTTTGACTATTTGGTTTACTTGTCAGACCCTAGTCTAGTGCACTGAGTGTGCCCAGGGCGTGTAAATCCAAATGCTGCTGGTGGGCCTGCAGCACTGGTTGTGCCACCCACAGAAGCATCCTTGTAAAATGTGTCTTAGGTCTGCCATTGCAGAGCCTGCTTGCAGTCTGGTACTGTCATGCTGACTGGGCAAGTGCACCCACTTGCCAGTCCCTAAACCTTCCCTTCTCTTTATATCAGTCACCCCTATGGTAGGCCCAAGGGCAGGGTGCATTGTGAGTATAAGGTAGGACAAGCCCTAATGTGTGTGGCATGTCCTAATAGTGAATTACAGTCATTTTCGTTTTTCACTATTGCAAGGCTACCTGCTCTCCATAGGCCACAATGGGCTGTTAGAGTTATTACATTTTATAATCCTAACTGTCTCAGAGAACATGGTAGAAATTTGAGTTTAGTATGCCTGAACTCAGAATAATAAAATACATATTTTAGTAAAGTTTATTTTAATATTCTATGTTTGCAAATACCACTTTTAGAAAGTAGGTATTTGCTTGTCTAACCATTCAAACCTGCCTCTGCTAGGTTGTGTATTCCTATGTCTGGTTTTGTGAGTGACAGGGCTGGGGAATTCCAGGAGACAGGCTGAGTCACCCGGTGGTGAATAGAGAGATCTGCATCTAGATGGGAGGGAGGAGTTGCACCTGAACCTTGAATAGGGCTGTGCCTGCCTTCCACAATGGCGGATCCACCCCCTAGGGAGCGGCTGATGTCTCTGCCCTGCACACTGAAAGAAGAGAAGGAGTCCTGTAAACAAAGTGCTCCAAGACTGTACTTGCCTTCCACAATGCTGGCTCCACCTCCTGTGGGGCGTCTGATGTGCATGCCCTGCACTGTGAAAGGAAAGGAGAAGTCTGGTAAACAGAGTGCTTCAGAACTGGTTTGGACTTGGCAAACGCCCCTCTCCTCTCAGAGAACAAAGGATTTTGGGGTATAAATATTGGGAGCCTGATCCCATGAAATTAGATCACTTTGGACTACAAGAAAACACCTTTACTGAGGAGAGGAACCTGAAGAAACTGAGGAGAGACTATTCCCAAGCTGAAGTGCTGCTTGGGGGATTGGCCTGCAGTGGTTGCCTTACTGCCAGAGGAAGGAGAAAGGAACTTTGTGTACTTTGCTTTCAACTTGTGAAGGATCTCCAAGGGCTTGGAAAAGAGCTTGCCTCCTGCTGAAGTCTCAGGGACAACAGACTTCACCCCCCAGCTCCCCAGAGTTCTTTGGAAGTGCCTGCTGCTGTTTTGGGCCTTCTGAGGGACTGCATGTCGGAAGGAGCTGGAAGCGCGACTCAACGAAGCGTGTCGCCGTCGCTGTGCCTGCCGTCGCAACTCCGAAGGAGGGTGTCGCCGCTGGAACTGTCGCATTGTACCGCATCGGTGAGAAGCGTGCCACAACGAAGAGGAAGCGTGTCGCCGTCGCTGCTGACGCCATCGCAACTCCGAAGGAGGGTGTCCACGCTGTAGTTGCCGCACTGCACCGCATCAGGAGAAGAATCTCGCAACGAGGTCGGAGCGTTTCGCCGTCGCTGTGCCTGCCTTCGCAAATCCGAGGGAGGGTGTCGCCGCTGGAACTGTCGCTTTGCACCACATCGACCAAGAGCACCTCGCATCCCCGAAAAGCGTGCCGCCGTCAGAGCTGCTGCCATTTAATCTTGGATGTCGCCGCTATAGTTGTCGCATCGAGCGGAAGCTTCACGCATCGTGGGAGAAGAGCATCGCCGCTGGAGCTGTTGTCGTTGCATCGTTAGGGTGTCACTGCTGCAGTCCACGCATCGAACCGAGAACTTCTCGCATCCCCGAGAAGCATGCCGCATCTGGAAGATCTGCACGTCTTTATTTCTTTGTATCTGAACTTTGCCGAATTTCCCATCGCTGCGACATTGCTTGTCGTGGAAGCGCAACGCAACTTGAGGTACATTGATGCAGAGTGTTGCATCTCAGAACTGAACTGAACTAAGCTTAAATCTACCATCTTAAAGTAATCCTATTGTGTATTTTGTTGTTTATGGTCTTGTGGTAACTCTATATAAAGTCTACTTATTTTTTATATAAAACCTGTGTGGTGTCCATTTGTAGTGTTGTCACTGGGTTACTGTATGTGGTCACAACTGCTTAACTTACAACGCCTCTGAAGTAAAGCCCTTCTGCTCGTGCCAAGCTACCAAGGGGGTGAGCAGGGGTTATTTTAGGAGTGTAATCCCCTTATCCTGACTAGAGGAGAGGGTCCCTATTTGTCACAAGTACCTACCTGTGCCAACTAGAGACCCCCAAATCTAACAGGAGGCATAATACATGCTTAAGCTCATGGGAGACCCTTGGTGTACCTATGTCCTGGGTTCCTTAGTACCATATACTAGGGACTTAGAAGGGTACAGCAGTAGTCAATTAGGAAGATACCAAAGTGCTTACAATAGTCCAATTCAGGGAGAGAGCACAGTGACTGAGGTCCTGATTAGCAGGCTCCCAGTCAGACTAGTCAGGAAACAGAATGACACTACCAAAAAGTGGAGGTAACCATGAAAGCAGATCCTACTTTCCTACAGAAGTCAAACAGTAAGCTCGAAGAGTGTTGTTCAAAATTATTTTGAGGTTGAGCTTCTTCATTGCAGCATGCTGAGCAGCTTTTTTAAGGAGTACTCATTAACAGTTCTACAAGGCTATTATCCTCAGGCCAAAGAGGAGTACTTTTTTGATGCTTTTTAAAGAGATGATTTAGAAAGTCTTTAAATTCTTGACTATTAAATGGTGGTCCATTGTCAGATTTTAAGATTGCAGGTACACCCCATGTTGCAAAGATACCATCTAATCTTTGAATGACCTTTTCGTGTGTAGTGGATGAAAGAATAACCTTTTCGTGTGTAGTGGATGAATTGCCTTCCTCAAGAGGACCAAAGAAATCAACAGCAATTCTCTCCCAAGCATGATGTGGCAATTCAGACATTTTCAAAGTGTGCTGAATAACGCGAGAGGAAAGACAGCTGCATACATGACAGGCCTTCAACTCTTTCAACCCTTTCATTGACATAAGGTAACCAGACTCGGTCAAGGAGAACTCTCTTTGTGGCAACTATTCCTTGATGTCCTTCACGGGCAATGTCGATCACTTGCTGTAGACTCTGTCATGCCCCGAGTTTTCCCTACACACTGACCCTTTAATTGAGACCGCTATTTAAGTCAATAAGTCTCTTGGAGCGACGCTTTACGTTCTTGCATCTAGCTCCATTGGTTCTGGTGTTCCGTCCTGTTCCTGTTTGCCTAACTTCCAGTTTTGCTATTCCGTCTTCGTTACCTCGGTGGAAGTGTTTCCGGCCCTCGCGCTCGAGTGCGGGCTCCGGCTTCCTTTCCCCCCACTGAGTCTCAGAGGTTATCGGACGTCTCTGTCCCTGACGTCCGCTTGTGTCTCGGTGCTGTTGTCCGGTAACGAGTACGCTACCCAATTCCTGGAGTCCCGCCCAGCGGCCGGGTTCTTCCCCGCCATCGGCTGGGCTCAGCTTTTGTCCCTCTTCATTTGTATTGCTTCGCCCGGCCGCCGGGCTTAGTCTCCGCCGTCCGGCTGGGCTCCTACTTAGTCCTCCTCCTTTACCTGCGTAGCTTTGCCCGGCGGCCGGGCTTGGTCTCCGCCGCCCGGCTGGGCTCCTTACTCATTCTTCCCCCCTTACCTGTGTTGCTTCGCCCGGCGGCCGGGCTTTGTCTCCGCCGTCCGGCTGGGCACACTGGAGCCTCCTAGTTAGTTAGGTTGCCTCCCTGCTCCGTTTTATTTCTCCTTAAATCAGGTGCTCCGCCCGGCGGCCGGGCTTGGTCTCCGCCATCCGGCTGGGCATCTATTTCCCTCCATGTCATCCTTCACTTTATGCTAAATTCCCCATTGAGCATATCATCGTTTTTGCTTATTCGTTGGCAAGCCTCACATGTGTTCTGGGGTTCTTGCGTGGACCAGAGTGGGGTGCAGAATTCAGCCTTCACGACTTAGAATCACGATTTCCATGCAACAATCATTGGTGTTGGCATCAGCTCATTGTTATCAGAATAGTGGATGTTGTCCAGTAGTCTTCTACCACATACAGACTCAAGACGAATTCCTACCATTATCCCACATATCAGTTCTGCGACATAGACAAAACAAATGTGGTATATAGCAGTCATATACATAATATAGACAGGGTGTATTTGTGTATTGTGTTTAACCTAGATAGATTGTATATTTACCTTTCTTTACAGCCCACCTGTTGCCAAGTATCCATTCTGAGTTGCCACGCATCCACTCTGAAGACTTCCATCAAGCTCTTGTTTTTTCCCCCCAACCTTTCCTTGTTTTGTCTCCCTGTTTTCCCCTGGCGAGCCTTTCGTTACTCTAGTGTTTGATAGAGTCGGAAGGCCGTAGGGGAAGGCTGTGGAATATTCTTCGGATTCCTGACGCTCCTGCTGAACCTGTTTGGAAATCATTACAGACTCTCTAGAATAACAATTTGTGTAGATCACAGGATGAGGCCTTCCTGATAGTTCATCTCTTACATTTTTAGCTTTAAATATTCACTGTCATTAGTGAGGGATCTAGAATGCTTGTTCCATGATAGATGAACAAGAATGTCTTTTAATTTCAACATGTCACTATCTTGGCTTGTGGCAGTGACAATTTGTTCCGAAGACATGACAGCTGGTGTGCTTGATTATACAATAAAATCGATGTAAGCCTCTGCTGTCTTAGATGGGATACCAGGACACTGCAATAAACTTTTTGAAAAATTATCAGCAGGATTCTGATCGTTCCCTGGATGAGGAAGAATTATATAATTGTACTCTTGTAAACTCAAACCCCAGTGTTCAATTCGAGGAGGCATTTTGGCTTTGGGATTGCCAAATATCGTCAACAGTACTTGATGATCAGTCACTACTGTGAAAGGCTTTCCATATAAGAACATGTGGAAATATTCAAAAGCCCGGGCCACTGCCAAACTTTCTTTCTCAGATTGCGAAGACGGACGTTCCGTTTGTGACGGGTTTTTACTGGCGTATGCCAGGATATGTCTTAGAGAATTTGGCTATCCATTGTACTGTGCAAGGACTGCGCCTCACCCGACAGGGCTTGTGTCAACTACAACTTCTGTATCAAGTTTCCGATCAAAGTAGGGCATTTCAGTGGCATTCTTGATGACTTGCTTGATTTTTTGGAAGCTCTTCTCACATTCACTTGACCAATGAAATGACACATTCTTTTCGGCAGTTCTCGTAACGGTGCATATAGAACAGTAACTGGCAATTTCAAAGAATGACTGTAACATAGAAATGCCCTGCAGGGGATTTACAGTAGATAACACTTGCATTTTAGCTGAATCAGGTTTCATACTCCCATCGGAAAAGACATGGCCAAAGAATTTCAAGGACTACTTGTGGAATTAACATTTGTCAGCAGTCAGAGTTAAGCCTGCATCATTCAGCCAGCAACATACTTGCATGAGAGCTTTGTCATGCTCTTTCTGAGTGGCTCTGAAAACCAATATGTCATCACCATAGTTAAATGCATTTACTACAGACTGTATGATATGTCGAATGATGTCTTGGAAAAGCTCTGCAGCAGAGGATACACCAAAACCCAATCGCTTATAGCAACACAGACCAATATGTATAGGAAAGGTTATAATGTACCTGGATTTTTCTTCAAATTCAAATTGGTGATATCTTTTATTTAAGTCAAGTCATGAGAAGAACTTTGCAATATTCAATTAAGTTATCATATCTGCAAAGTCCAAACCTGGCTGACTCTCTCACTCAATCGCCTTGTTGGCATGACGCATGACAACGCCTATGGGTACATCTCCTTCACTGTCTCTTTTGAGCACTACTACGATAGGAGAAGCCCATGGTATTGGACCAGTGGAACTTTCAATGATGTTGTGTTTAAGCAACAAATTAAGTTCCTTTTCAACAGCTTCTTGCAGGTGAAATGCCATGTGTTTGTGTCTTTGAGCAACAGGAAGAATATCCTCATTTATATGTAACTTTACTTTCGTTGTTTTGAGTTTTCCCAACCCATGAAATAATGAAGGAAATTGACTTACAATTTCATGATGAGCATTCATATTATTGTTCACTGATATCAGTCACATATCAGCATCAATGTTAAAACTGAGCAAACAGGCACTGAGAGCCGTTTCTTGAAATACATGAATGGGCGCTTGTACCACAGTTTTCTTATATTTCATTGCAGCTACAAATTAACCTTGACTTTTTAAGGGCTTTGAGGCACCCCATGTGTAGGCTTTAGTTTTTGACTTTGTAAGTTGTGGTAACAGAGATAATTCTAGATACTCCTCCTCAGGCATGATATTTATCAACGCACCATTGTAATTTATAAATGGTATAAAACACCCATTTATCTTTAGGGTAATCTTTGGACAGTGTTTGAATGTCTTTGGTGCTTTTTCTTGTCAGTTTTACTTCACTTTGAATTTTTTCTTACATTCAAATAGTCATACATGTGCTACTGCATAGGGTTCATCTTACTGATGTTTGTCCACCTGTGGGAGCCTTCGAGAGTCTAAGAGCGATTTGTGGCAAGAAACTCAGCCCAAAATGTAGGTGTCCTTCAGCCTATCAGGAGTAAGAGGATGCTGTGACTTTTAAAGACTAACGGCCACATGCATCAAGTGAATTTGGAGTCGCAAACGGTGCGAATCAGAAAAATCGGCCGTTTGCGATTCCAAATTCACTTTTTGGTATGCATGAAACAATTATTAAAGAACCGCAATTTTTAGCATTTCCAAAAAATGCGATTGCATTTAAGGAATCGCATTTGTGTGATTCCTTAAATGCAATGCATGATTTTTTTTTTAAATGCGAATTTGGAAATAGGAGGTGCAAATTAACACGAGGTTGACCCTCATGTTAATTTGCGAAATCTTTCAAAAATGCTCAAAAAAGCATTTTTGAAAGTGTCAAGTTACACACACACATGTCCTTTGGACATGTGTGTGTGAAACTTGCACTTAAAAAACATTTCAAGGGTGCAGGGGAGGGGTCCTTTGGACCCCCCTCAGCACCCTTGAAATGCATCAACAAATAGCGATTCGCAAATTAAAAAAATGCAAAAAGGCATTGATTCCCATGGGCCTCTAGGCCCATAGGAATCAATGTAATGCCATTCCTTAATTGCGATTCGCAATTAAGGAATCGCAAATACCGAAAATTAAGAAATCCTAAAAAGTTTAAAGATTTCTTGATGCATAGGATTTTGCAATTCCTAAATTGCGATTCCTTAATTTTTGCAATTTAGGAATTGCAAAATCCTACAATGATGCATGTGGCCGTAAGTATTTTCTACTCAGGTAGCCAGCCTTGATTGCTCTTCCGCATACTTTCTCCTTTGCGGGCTGTAGTTGTTCAGCAGTAGGCAATGTCTCTGCCTTAAATACATAGAATAAAATGGTGCATGACTACTACTTATGTGACCAGTTCCCATGCTTGCAGTTTTGGTATCCTGTTACTCATTTGACAGCATATCTTTCTGGTGCTTGCTGCTGTATGGATTACACTACTTACCTTTGCAGGCACGGCCTATGGTGACTCCTGTCTTCCCACCTGAACGGCGGCTCCTACCTTCTATGCCACATGGGCCATGGCTATTTCTGGCCTCTAAGCTGCATAGATCTTGGTGACCTTGTGCTCTGTGTTATTGTTGGTAGTGGAGATGCAAAGGCATCTTCCGCAGCCACCATCTTTCATTGAGCACCCTTCAAGGGCGGAAGGAGCATTTCTTACATGTGAGCTTCTAATATATGCCACATGCAGGTTTCTATAAGTATATAAAACGTTTTTGGGGCAATTATATATATTGATATATTGTCCTCATGCTTAAAGATATTTCAGCGAAAATGCACATCATTTCTTCCTTTCATTATCCCAATCTTAGATGGATAACTTTTTTCTCTTACCTAGGTAATTTCTGTCCTTCACTATAAAAAAGGACCTCTCTTGAGGCCAGTTGCATCGCAATGGTTTCTTCATTGCTCGCTCCTGGTGTCCGAGGGTTTCCAAAGTCTCCTGTTCTACCCGCTTTTCAGCTACTGCCTTTTTTCAGAATCTTGATTCCAGCCTGGACCAGCTTGAAGATATTTTCGGGACCTCAGTCTTTTACCTCCTTGCTGTGTCATTCCCTGGAGCAGTTTCGGACTCGAGGTTGTCATTCTGGCACCCGTTGCTGACTCTGGTAATAAAGGACCTTATCTTCATGCCTAGAAGACCAGCTCTTGACAGGTTGCAACACCAGCATATCATAGGTATGGATCAAGAGCATGAACCTTCACAGGTACAAGACCTGTTAGACGCAGTCAATAATCTCACACTGTAAGTCCAGAAACTAACCACAGAAAATGTGCCTCTTTGACATTCATTGGCTGTTTTACAGCAAGGTTTTTTTAACCCTGTTCTGGCTGGGCTACTGGAGCTGAAGTTCGATGGGAACTCCAAAAAATGTAAGGGCTTTCTGAGTACGGGTTAAGTAAACTTTGGGGCAGATCTACAAGAAAGTTTAGCTGCGTGGCTACGCAAGCCCTTAGGCTGCGCCACGCTGCGGCACTTTCGAAGCACAGGAATGCAACATATTTACCATAATATGTCGTATTCCTGTGCTCTGCCCTGCACTGGCCCACAAACTACATGCACTGGCACAAGCATCCTTGCACCATGGTGCAAAGATGCCTGCATCATGAAGAGATTGTTTTTGTGCAGGAAGGTGTACCTTCCTGCACAAAAACAATCACTACAGGCATTTTCCTCTTTCAATGCATGCCGTAGAATGCAGCACGTTTTGCAAGACAAAAAAACTAGGAGAAATGAAAACAGGGGAGGCGTAGCATTGAAACCCATTTCCAGATTCACAATACCTTGTAAATCTGGAAGTGTGTCTCGTTCCATGAGTGTTGAGTGGCAACACCCACAGCAACACCGATGGAACACCCCTTCCCCGCAAAGTGCTGCGTGTGAAGGGCCCATATTTATAAGGAGAGGAAAAGTCTCGCAGGGTGGCTTTTCCTCTCCTTGTAAATATGGAGATGTGAAATGCGCCTCCAGTACGTCACAAAAAGTGACGCACTGGTGGCACAGGGGGCTTCTGAATCTGCCCCTTTGCATTTAAGTCACACATTCACTCTTCGGATGGAGTTAAAGTGGGCTTCATAATGAGCAATTTGCTTGGAAATGCTCTGGCATGTGCAATGCAGTGCTTAATTTGAGCTAGTGGTTTCCAGTGCTCAGCACTGGCACTTAATCATCAACACAGGTGAATTTCATGAGCAGCAATTAACAACACATTTATTTAAGGGGAGATTAAATGATTTGGCTAGAATCACAGGCTGTCGAGCTGATAAGAGACTCAAACCTGTTTCCCCCAGCTCTGAAGTCTGCCGCTCTGGCCGTTATGCCACATCATATCCCCACTTTCATGGTTAGTAGAGGGTTCTGTTTTAGGAGGCGCTAAAAGGGGAAATGGGTTTGTGCAAGCTGCCTCCTGACGAAAGCCCCAGTGCTTATTTCTTTACAAATAAACCACTGCAGCAATGCCACTAGTATCAACTTCTAGCCCCCTTCTGGATAACTTTCTCTCCTTCTTGATGGCATTTCAACAAATTGTTCGACCATCAGGATCATAAATTTGCCACCCAGGAAGTGATCCTAGAACACATGACAAGGTTGCATGGACCTGCTTTCCTATATAACAAAGTTCAAAGGACTGGCAAGAGAAACCTATTGGACCGGCTCAATTTTATTCACCCTCTTCCGGAAAGGGCTAAGGGAGGAGTTGAAAGATGAACTTGCCAGAGTAACCAGGTCTTCAACTTTCCAAGACCTTATCTGCTTGGTGCTCCAGACTGATATCCATTTGCAGGAGAGACTTCAAGAAAGGTAGTAATCAACAAAGGCCACCATTATCTAGTGCAGGGAATAGAGGCAGTTAGGATCAACATATCCTGCCACCATCACTACAGTCTTCCAGCTTTGTACTTCTTCAAGGTGAACTTATCATTCAGACTGTGTTTATTACGGTTTTAACTGTTATTAATGCAAAGCTTTGAATGTGGATATGGACATTCAATGGGCCTCTCATATTCAGATTCCTGTTATAAAAAAAAAGAAAATCTTCCAGTGACAGTGGAAGCTGTCAATAGTACTCTGGTAGCTTCCGGATTAGTATTTGAAGAGAATCAGCCATTGCCCTTGAAAATGGATGCTCACTATGAGCTCATTTCCTTTGACCTAATTGCCCCTCCTAACTGCTCAATAATTCTGAGAATAAATTGGTTGACAAGACACGAACCATATATAATATGGACTGCCAAGACGCTTTCTTTAGGATCTGAGTTTTGTGTTCACCATTGTAACATGGTTCATTCCGGTCATCAAATCCCCAAATTTCATTCTAGCCAATCTACTCCCACCGTGGGTCATCTTGGGGACATTCCATAGGTCCATCAAAATTAACTGGATGTTGTTCAAGAATTCACAACAAAAGTGTCACCACCTCATCGTCCCTTCAACTGCGCAGTTGAAATTTTACCGGATGCAATTGTTCCTTTTTTATAAAATGTTGTTGTTATCTTTCTCTGAAATACAAGCCCCAAAGGATTATCTGGAAGCCAACTTAGCTAATGGTCTCATACAGCCTGATTCATGTACGGGCCGTTTTGCGTGTCCCTAATAGCGATTTATAGCGACTCGCTATAGAGGAAACGCAAAACGGCATTCATGTACTTTTCGGGGAAAAAATAGCGACTCGCACGCGGGCGCTAAAGCCGTTAGCGACCAACTAAAAACGCAGAAAAATCGCTATTCCCGGCTACCTGCGATCGGGATTGCGACTCGCAATCCCGTGCGATCGGGAATGCGACTCGCAATCCCGTGCGATCGGGAATGCGACTCGCATCCCGTGCGATCGGGAATGCGACTCGCATTCTCGCGCGATCGGGAAAACGGGAAGACGCATTCCGAGCACCGTGATGACATCACATCCAGGAAGCAGGCAGTTCCCACCCCCAAACACCACAGTGACGCTATCCTACGAGTGAGCACGTCGGAAAGCAGACGCCTAACCAGCGATAGCGACTCCAGAAACGCCTGAAATAGCGACCGCCATGTCTGAGGAACCTGTCCCTGGCCCCAGCAACAGCGCAGGACGAAAGCGAAAGCTCAAGTTCTCAGAGCAGGAGCTCGAGAACCTAATTGAAGGGGTGGTGGCCAACCATGACAGGCTGTTCGGCCTCAACTCCAGGAAGGTCCCAGAGCAGGACAAGCGGAGGATCTGGCTGGGAATAGCCTCCAGCGTAAACTCGGTGGGTGTGGCCGATAGGTCATTGGAGGAGCTAAAGAAGCGCTGGTATGACCTCCGAGGTCGTGCCAAGGAGAGGGTGGCGGAGCGCCTTGGTGAGGCATCGGGCACTGGAGGTGGCGGACCGACAGTCCCACCCAACACACCCCTGGAGGACCAGGTTGAGAACACCTTGGAGAGGGAGGCGTGCGTTGGCGTGACCCCTCTGGACTCCTCCCGCCCCACCCAAGACACCCAAGGTAAGTGGCATGCGACTGCGACCCTGTCCCCTATGACCGTCCATGACCAAATAGGCTCACACATTGGCCCTTAGTCATGCCTATGTTGTGCATCAGGAAATGCCCTGAAGCATTGTGGGAGATGTAGTATGTCCACAATGTAGTAGTACCACAATGCAGCCAGAAAGGTTCCAAAGTACGCAAATCCACAGCCATCCAGGGAATGTCACCCAGCATGCATGTAACATCTGCACGTCTGACAGTCACATGCAACTAATGAGTATCCACTTACCCTCACAGGTGGCGCAGATAGCAGTGACAGCGAGAGGCTGCAGATTGATGAGGAGGCCCAGGAGGAGGATTCACAACCCGAAACCCAGGCACCAGCCCCTGCCGCTGCACCAACACCAGCAGCCAGGCCCCCCACCGTAGCTGCATCTGGATCTGCCGCACCACCCGCAGCCAAGGCCAGGCCCCCCACCGTACCTGCTCCTGCATCTGCCGGCCCACCGGCTGCCAAGGCCAGGCCCCCCACCGTACCTGCTCCTGCATCTGCCGGCCCACCGGCAGCCAGAGCCAGGCACCCCACCAATGTGCCTCCAGTTCCTGCCGCACCAGCAACACCTGCTGCGACACCACCTGCAGCTCGTGCAACGAGATCTGGGCCTGCGACAGCGGCAACACAGCGGCCGATCAGCAGGAGGGGCAATGGGCATCTCCATGCCTGTATGAGCGTCGAGCGGCGCATGCTCAGAATCCACCAGCGCCAGTCGCAGCAGCAAGGAGCCATCCAGCTCCAGCTGCACAAAATTGGCTGCAATGTGGCGGGAGTTGGAGACAGGATGGACCGCATGACGGCGGCCATGGGCCGCATGACTGCAGCCATGGAGGAGAAGACTGCTGCGCTCATCAAGCACCGCAGTGTAGCAAGCAGGCGCCACCACCAGCTAATGAGCCGGCTGTCGTCCTATAGTAGGTCAAATTATGTGGCAGCAAATGCCACCACCCAGTTGTCGCGGCGCTCTCTCACCCAGCAGCACCAACTGGTCCAGTGCTGCGAGGACATAACCAGGGTCCTGGAGCACCTAACCACCGCCGTGACGGCACTTCACACACCTGTGCTACCGGCCACTGTAGGGGGAGACGATGCCAGTGAGGGTGCCTCCAGCGTGAGCAGCCAATCTGCCACGCAGGTCCCGCCACCTAGGCGCAGCACCAGGGCAACGCCTGGTACAGGTGCCCAGGATGAGGATGAGCCTCACAGGCGCCTGGGCATTACGCGCCGGAGGCGCCTTTGACACTGTCTGAGGGACACTGGCACAGGCTGACGCTAAGCCTGCCAAGAACCTTCACACTGCAGTATGCAGGAATACTGTAATTTGTAAATAGTTGAAACCATAACCTTTTTCTTGTGAATGAAACAAATACATTTATTTTGCTGCACACATTAGCCTTGTGTAATCATTACATTTTGCATGCAATTGTGATATGTGGGGTGGGGGAAGAGGGTGGGCTAGAAATTGTTCGCTGTGATGTGGTTGCGACGTCTGTGGCCTTCAGCTGGGTTCTCCCCACATGCATGGTGCGCATGTGCTGGTGGCCGGTCGTCCCCTCAGATTCACTGCCTGAGATGTCAACAGGTATCCGGCGCTTGGTTGCAATGTTATGAAGCATTGCACAGACAGCCACAATGCGGCAGCACGCTGCAGGACTGTAATACATCGCCCCACCTGTCTTGTGCAGAATACGGAACCTGCTCTTGAGCAGGCCAAATGTCCTTTCTATACAGTTCCTTGTCCGGATGTGCGCAACATTGTAGCGCCGTTGCTGAGGTGTGGCAGGGTTGAGGTAAGGGGTCAGGAGGTATTCCCGTAGGGCGTAGCCACTGTCACCTGAATGAGAGGAGCAGATGTTGATTGCCTGTGCAGCGCAGTTACTTCATAGCAATGTGACATTGTCGACAAAGTGTACTTACCAAGTAGGTGTCCTTCCCCAAACTCTCCCCTGAGCAGTCGTGTGTGGAGTCCGCTGTGCCTGAAGATAAAGGAGTCATGGGTACTCCCTGGGTACTGGGCCACAATGTCAGTGATGATGGTCTTGGCATTGCAGACCATCTGTATGTTGAGGGAGTGGTAGGACTTCCTGTTGCGGTACATATACTCCGTGGCAGCTGGTGGGCAGATGGCGACGTGGGTACAGTCTATGCAGCCGAGGACATGGGGAAAATGGGCGACATTGTAAAATTGTAGTTTTGTCAGGTCCAATTCCTGTTGGCTCGTGGGAAATGTGATGTGGCGGTGGAGCTGGCTGAGCATGGCGTCAACAAAAGTGTGGAGGCAGCGTGACATGGTGGGCTGGGATATCCCCCCAGCAGCGGCTACTATGCCCTGGAAACTGCCGGAGGCCAGGAGGTGCAGGCTGCACAATACCTGCACATGTGTGGGCACATAATTGTTTCGCCTTGTTGGGTGCTGCATGATGGGGTCGAGTTCTTGTATCAGCCAGGTGATCATTTCCCCATTCAGCCTGTATTTAGCATAAATCTGTTCTCTGGTTTGGCCCAGCAAGGTGACCCGCTGCCGGTAAATCCTTTCCTGCCTCATGCGTCTCCTCCGTGCTGCTCGCTGTAGCCTTCGCCGCCTCACCACCATGTACATCCCTGGCATTGTGGAATGCCTAATGCTGCTGCTGAATGTCCTTATGTGTGATTGGTCAGGCCTGGACCTGTTGGTGATTGGCCAACATTTTTTCAAATTTTACTTAATCATGGCTTTTATGGTTACCACCTGCTTTGAGTTGTCCTTAAATTGCGCCGCGCAAACGTGCGAATTTGCGCTTTTTCGCTATTGTATTTTTTTCATGAATGCCGATTGAGACAATATTGCGTTTCGCTATTCATTTCGCAGATTCCGTGGTTGGTCGCTATTTCCGTATCGCTAATGCTCGACTACCCGGAGTCTGCGACTATTATAGCGTAATCGCTATTTAAATCGCTATTCTGTGTTTGCGAATTCGCTATTTTGTACTTGAATGCCGATTCCGTGTTTTGCACCCGCAATTGCATTTTCGCAGCCATTGCGGGCGCAATTTCGCTTCATGAATCAGGCTGATAGTTCCCTCCAAATCACCAGCAGATGCAACTCTATTCTTCGTACCTACGAAGGGAAAGTCTGAACTCTGTCCCTCTAGCGACTACAGAGGCCAAAATAAATGATCATAGAAGGCCAGTGCCCTTTACCTTTAATTTCAGATATACTGGAAGTGGTCCAAGGGGCAAAAATGTCCACCAGATTAGATTTGAGGGGCACATTTCATTTGATCCAGATATGTACTGGAGACAAATGCAAAACTGCCTTCAAAACTCCATTTGGACATTTCAAAACTCGAGTGATGCTCTTTGGTCTATGCAATGCTGCCTCTATAATCCAGCGTTTCATGAATGCAGTTTTCTGTGACTTTATTCTGCAGATCATGGTGGTGTATTTGGATGATATTCTGTTTTTTTCCAAAGACCCAACCAATCATGTGGGCCATGTGTATTACAGAGACTGAGATAAATACATAATTTAGCCAAACCCGAGAAATATCTTTTCCACTAAGACGATAGAAATGTGCAAGCAGTACTCGGTTGGCCTATTCTAACTTCTTTAAAAGAGATGCAGAGATTTTATAAACTGGCAAATGATTTCAGAAAATTCATAAAAGGTTTCTCTCAGCTAGTCTTACCCATTACTGAATTAGTAAAGAAGAACCAAATGTTTCTCTATTTACCAGAAGCCTCGATTGCTTACAAAAATTAAAACCTGTGTTTGTTATGGCCCCAGTTCTACAGAAGCCAGATATCACTCAACCATTTATAGTGGAAACTATTTCCTCAGAACATGCCATGAGGGCTCTCCTGATTCAACACAATCAAGTTGCTGAAGAAAATTCTGTAGCATTCTTTTTAAGAACATTTTCTCCAGCAGAAAGAAATTATTCAGTGCTGGAAAAAGGATCCTTTCTGGGATGGAGACATTTCTTACTTGGGGCCCAACACAGATTGATTGTCTGCACTGTTCTAGCTGAGTGTCAGAACAGTCATTGAGATCATTGGGATTTTCTTTCCTTCAGTATGACTTCATAGTATATTGCTGGACCTGAGAATATAGTAGCTAATGCCTTATGAAGATGCTAGGCCAACTCTATTAATCTTAAGAAGTCAGAAAGAATAATGATAGATAAGATGGAGCGCGCAGGTCACCCGTCTATTAATTTACCAAATACTCACCCAGGCCCATATCCAAATTAACCCCAATTTCTTAGATCAGATAACCTGGGCACTAACTATCAGATATTTGTACTTCCGAGGTCCTATACCCTTGACTTACACTCCTGGTCATCGGTATCTGTGAACCTATGGGATCAGGGAGTCTAGCATAATAAGTATGGTAGCAAGACAACAATTGCACTCATATAATAACCACAGACTCGAGAAGTTTTGAAAACCTTTATCTAATCTTCATCAAAAGTCATAAGCCAAAGATTAACAGCAAGCAAGCTATCAATAATCAGAATCACAAACAGCGTATAACTATGCAAAAGATATATTATGCCAACCATTTAGATTTCTAAAGGAAAGGTAAGAACAAGGAACATACTGAAATGAACTTATAGAAATCAGACTTGAAATGATATTTTCTAAAGGACGGGAAAAATAAGAGACATACTATAAGTCACAGTTTAAACGCCTTCAAGAGGGTGGGTGAAAAGAGGGAACACCAGTTGTTATGACGAAACTGAATTAACCATGTAGCTATAGGGAAGGTAAGAAAATGGAACATGCTAATAATTCAGAATAACCACTTCAGCTTCTTTAAAGGGGGGGGTAAAGAAAGGACAATTCTATACATTCATGGATAGTATTTAATATTCAACTCTAAGGAGGAGTAAAAATGGAACATGCTAATAAAGGTAAGATTCACAATTTAGTAATTTGTCACAAAGGAAAGGTAAGAAAAAGGAACATATGCAATTAAGACTTTAGCAAACTTCAGGGAAGGTAAGAAAAGAACGCAATTGATACTATTTGTTACCCACACAGATTTATATTTACCTAAATTGGAGTGAAGACCAACCCTGGCCACGGGTCAGTTAAGGACAGAAACCCCGAAAGTTGCAAATGCCAGTAGGCCAGCAAGTGCAGGTCAGAAACAGGACAGGAAAGCCAGATTTGGATCAGAACCAGACCACCGAAAGTTGAGACCAGCACCCGCAGTTCAGTTGCAACGCCTGCGCTTCTCCCTCTGTGCAGCTATCAGTCAGAACCCCAATTGGGTTATCGAATTTCCCAGCAAAGTGCTTCGCCAGCACTTCAGGTCCAAGATCCCCGATTGGGTTAGCGAATCTTCTGACAGAGTGCTCCGCAGCACCTCTGTTCTCGATCAGCTATTGAGTGCATTGGGTCAGTAACAGGTCAGCTATTTGGACAAGTCGGACAACTTCTCTAGCTAAACCTGGGCTAGTTATACCATTTTACAGGTCAGTGTACCACCCCCCAATGTTGCAAGTGTAAGGATCCCCAATTTCGATTGGACAAGAGAGGAGGAGAGGTCGACACACCACCTAAATATTTTCTACCTCAGCATTGAATATTAATTTTTACATTCCCGCCCATCAATTTCTGGTTCACATTAATTGGTCATTCACGTAACAATGGTCGCTTTATTAATAAATACATTGTAATTCAACAGGCAAGGGAAAAGTTCAGCTTCTCAGGCGCATCTTGGCTGTGGCTGTCTTGGCTGGGTTTCAATGACAAAGGCCTTCATGGACTTATCCAGTGCCTTCGACACTGTATGTAGAGACAAACTGTGGCAGATGATGGAGTCCATGGGGTTTGAAGAACCGTTGGTTACCCTTCTCCGTAGACTGCATGCTGCCACATCAGTGAGGATCCGATTCGGCCCAGGCGGGGAGAAGACAAAGTCCATTCCATCGACTGAAGGTGTCCGCCAGGGTGTATTTTGGCGCGTTCTTTTCTGTTTCTGGTGTACACCAATGGCCTTGAAGGTTTTTTGTTGGAAAGTGGTGCAGACTTTCCCCAGGTTAACGGCAAACGGATACCGATGTTATCTTATGCAGACGACACAGTGTTAATGACTCTAACTGCCAATAGCATGCAAACTTGTTTGAATGCTTTTGAAGCTTTTATGCAAGGATTAGATCTAAGGGTCAATTTCACAAAGTCCTTTGCAATGGTCTGCGGACCAAAAGGTGTAAAATCTCGCAGGCTCATGGTGAAGGATTCAATTATTGTGAAAGTTGATAGTTTTAATTATCTGGGGAACCTATTCAATAAAACCTTGAGTTGGGATCACTTAATATCAGCTCGCGTTCAAAAGGCTACGCAATCTATAGAGGCCCTTTTTCGTTTCTCGAGTAAATTGGGTCAGAAGCCGGTTGCAGAATTAAAAACTTTATATAAAGCAAAATGCCTCCCTGTTGCAACATATGGTGCGGGCGTATGGGGGATACAAAACTGTAATAAAATTTAAATTATGGAAAATAAATTCATAAAGCGCCTACTATCTGTCCCACCCGGCACCTCTAACATCTTTTGTCACACTGAGGTGGGCCTTGAATTTGTGAGCGACACTATTCGTGTCTCCCCCTTGCTGCTTTGGAGCAAGGTTTGGAGTTCCAAAGAACTGAAACTCACAAAGGAAATTTTGCAAGATTGCCTTAAGCTTGATCATCCTGCGAAGATCCCATGGTTATTATATGTCAGGGAAACCTTCCACAAGATAGGCCTGGGATACATTTATCTAAACCCCGAAGCAGTTGGTAAGGAGACCAAACTAACAATAAAAGAGGCCTATCGCACCAGATTGGGTATGTTGAGAAATAGTGAAAGTGTGATGTATGATAGGGGTAGGCTGCAGCAGCAGCCTTACCTATCATACATTATGCATACCCAATGGCGTTTTTACCTGACCAGGTTTCGCCTTAACACACTGCACTTTCTTTTTGCCTTTCCTAAGCAAGTGGGGTGGTGTGAGAGACTACCTCCTTGCCCCTGTAACAACAAAGTTTCACAAAATACTCTGCATCTTATTCTTTTTTGTAACCTGTATAAAGATCCAAGAAACCGATTTATTAAGCCTGTCCTGTTAACTCTTGGATCTCGCTACTACAAAGAGGGATTTGAATATTTAGGGTCCTTATCAACTCCAGCTATATGTAGTGCTGTGCTCAGCTTCATCAGACTGGTGCTCACTATCAGAAATCGATATTGATCAGCATTATGTGTAATCATTGATTATCTTTTGATTTACATTTAGCAGATCAGTGTATAGATTGGTATTCTTATGGACTGCACATGTACTTTATAATAATGTCTGTTCATATATGTGACCTTTTATCCTAAATATATCCTGAATGTATTGTAAATTTAATCTGGATAGATAATATGTCTATGGATGCTAATATAACTGTACGGTCTTTTTAAAATTGCTTGTGTAATGTGTAATGTTCCTCTTAATTTGTGTATACTTTTATGATTCTTTTTTCTGGAATTGAAATAAAGTTTATTGAATCGAATCGACTTCAGCCCTCCTCTTGTAGAGTGCCGTGTGTAGAAGGATTTTCAAAATGGAGTATTCCCGTCCCTCAGGCCGAAAGATTTTGATACATGAAAGGTAAAAGGAAACAGTTTTAGAACACAGAATAAATGATTTCACTGTATACCATGAACTTCTATTCTGTACCCATTACCTTTCTTTAAACTATAGCATTAGGATTAAGCAGAACAAACAGCTTAGCCAAAGCAGCAGTGCAAGCTTCTCGCATGTGAGAACATAGAGCAGCCATCTTAGCTCTAGTGCGTAGAAGCAACAAAGTCCCTCCAAAGCTGCGAGTACGTCATGTCACGTGGGTATGACAGACGCATGCGCAGTTCAAATTCCTGCGTAGCAGCGGCCATTTTAGATGCAAACGTATTAGTATTAGTAGACACATAGGCAAGCTTCTCTTGGACACCCAATGTATAAGGGAAAATGTAGGTTTAGTAGGACAAACATGTTGATTACTTATTAATACTGTTATTCGAGGATCTTGAATACGAGCAAGTCGCTTTACGTGCGAATCCTTGTTCCATCAATCCCCTCTTTGATGATATTTTATATCATCACAATTAATGGAACCAGATGCCAACTTCTCACATTTCACCCATTTCAATCTCTTCAAGCTTTCTATTCTGCTTTTTCTCAGCATTATTTTGAGAATTTTTCATCTTCTTATAGATTTGGTTATTCAGCTCTTCCAATTCGAGCTCTTCAATATTCCTTTTCACTCCTCGCCTATTCACAGAATATTTCTTTTTGTGTTTTCGACATTTGCAGCAAATTATTATTCCGAATACTAATAAACGTATTCCCGCTATTGGCATTAGTATTTTGCTCACAAGACTTTTACCTAAATTAGAAAACCAACTACCTACAGCAGAGAGACCATCAGTAAGCCTCTTCCACGCACTGTCAACCTCCAGTGGCTTCAGCTCTTTTTCCAGATTTGTAATATTTCACACATACCCTTTAATTTCAACACTTTTGTCTGGTATGTAAGTGCAACAATGTTGCGCTTTCAACATTCTGCAGACTCCGCCCTCTTTTGCCAATAACGTGTCAAGAGCAAGTCGATTTTGTAAAACCATTGATCTGATCGCAACCAATTCGGTATTGACCATCAGGAAGCCTCCAGCAGTGTCAGTTGATAATCGATCCACTACTGTTGACAATTTGCAGATTCTGTGTGTATTCAGAGCCACTCCCACTGTAGGTATCAATGCACTAAAAATATCACCTACTATTTCACCAACACTTTCTCTTTTACTACGTACTAATTCATTAGTTCTTTCATTGCTTCCAGTGATTTTACCCACATGGTATATCTTTGGGAAGACAATACCAAAATAACAGCTCCCCTACCAATGGTCGGGGAATTTGAAATAAGCCTTGTTCCCACAAATATAATAAATTCCAGGAAACACAGGTTCTGACCCATCTTTAAAACCCCAACCCCCAATTACCTTGTAATTGTGTTCGCATTCACTGGAACCAATGAATATATTGTTATAGTAACTGGTTGTTTCTCTGTGAAGACAAAGTTTCCCCTTCTTTTCGAAATCCAGCAACATAGCAGTATTAGCCCCACCCTTTGAGGTGCTCCTTATGCTTTCAGACCATTTAGGAATTTTCTGAGTCTTGTCATTTTCTTTCCTTTGGAAACTCTCTCTTCTTTTCTCTACCATGTTCAAAAATATCTTCTCCTTTTCTTGTAATAAACATGTCAAATTATTCTTGTGTGCGTCATCTATATTTATTTTACCTACAGTTAGAAAATATTCACTCATGTAACGTAACACGTCTCTAGTGGTATGTACAGAGTTTAGGTTTCTTCATACAGGGAGTTCAGAATATATCACATCTAAGTTAGAATAAAAATATTGTAATGGTCCTCTTTTGTAAAATAAACTAGCTAGAACGCCACATGAAATTCAATAGGTTAGTGGCAAATGGTGGTACGTCACACCTTCAGCTACCGAGGTAGGCAGCTTCATGCAAACATAGCAGTCTTCTATTTCACTTGCTTCTACATAATGTACTAACAGGTTTGCAAATACATTTAAATGAGTTCTATTTTTAATTCTATTATAGTGTAATCCTTCCCCATCTGGTGCTTCTAAATCTACCTTTGTTTGTTTAAGGCTAAGTGCTCTCTCTGGTGTATCTACTCTATGTGGGATATTTCTAGTTTGTAACTCTTCAGTGTCTTTTGGAAATTGACTAGTGGGGTACAGATTTGTGTCTTTACTCATCATGTAAGGAATACCTATTGTTAGTCCTATCCAAAGTATAAGTACTATTGCTATACTACATAAACATATTCTAAAACTTGTTTTTAAAAAACCTCCTTTCGGTCTTCCATTAACAGAAGGATCAGCCATTTTCGACTCAAAGGAGATTCAACCCCTCTTTGTAACTTTACACAGCCTTTTTACCCTATGTGGATTTCAGGTCGGTCTCACTTCTTCGTCAGTCTGGTCAGTAATCAATTCTTCATCACTTTCGTCACTTATTTCCAGGTTTTCAAAATCCTCCAACACAAGATAAGTCCATTCAGGGCTTCGATATTTATTATTCAGTCTTTTTATTCGGGGACTCCTTCTTCTGGTTTGTATCACAGACGGGTCAGCTTGACTTGAGACTTCATTCACCTGTTCAGGTTCTTTCGTTGATTGTCTTTAGCCGCAGTCTCAGTCTTTTGACAAATCTAGGCAACTTGTCTCCTTTTCTAAGTCTTTTAACTGGCACTGTGTCTTGGCCCTCTTCGAATGCTCGATTATTTTCATTCAGTTGTGGCACATTTGTTTCAAGATCATCTTCTGTGTTTCTCCCTAACTGACTAGGTCCAGGTCTTATTTCAGCTTCTTCCGCCTGGTCTCTAAACTGGCCTTGTTCAGGTATATGTTGGATTTGGCTTTGGTTTGTTATCGTCTTCTTCTTCCTGAACACAATTCTCTATTCCTGTGTGCCCCTGTTCAAGCTCATCGAACTTTTGATTTTCTTCCGCTTGAACCTCTGCCCTAATTTCTATCTGTCCCTCTTCTGGCTCAGGAGTTCTTGGAGGAGTGTCAATTACCTGCTCTTTCCCTGTCTGGTCCTCCTCAGTATCGGTTTTGATTTGGATTTTGATGATCTGAGAATCTCCCTCTACACCTGTCTCGTCCTCACTTTCCCACTGTCTGTCTTATTAGGTTTGTCTTCTTGTTCTCACAGGGTCTACAGTCAGGTCGATTACTGGGGCCCAATCATCTTGACTGGAGCTCGGTTGTTCCTCTTCAGCTACTTCTGGATCAAGTTCTCGAGACCCTTCAACTGCACAACCTTCAGCCACAGTTTCCTCAGGTTCAGTCACTTTCTTTGTGTGACTGGCATGGATCCAATGTGGCACTCCTGCACATTTCACAGCGGTAGTGGTAACCATGATGACTTGTCGTGGTTTACCCCACCTTGGTGCAAGGCAAATTTTCCGAGTATGTTTCTTTATCACTAACCAATCACCTGGGTTCAGGTCATGTGCTGGAGTTGCTGGTCTGGCGACAGCGTCTTCCCCAACCTGGTGAGAGATAGAACGCACTTGGTCAGCCAGTTCTTTGCAGTATTCCAGTACCCAATCATCAGATATGCTTATCAGTTTGTATCCTGGCACCCATGCTTGCCGCATTGCTCTTCCCATCAGTATCTCATGGGGACTCAAGCCTGTGTTCCGGTCTGGAATACTTCTAAGTCCCATCAGAACAAGGGGCAAAGCATCTGGCCATTCCATTTGAGTTGATTCACACATTTTTCCCAATCTTGATTGGATAGTGCCATTCAATTGTTCCACCACTCCAGAAGCCTCTGGGCGCTATGCACGGGGCAGTTTTTGCGTAATTTTGAATGCTTCACAAATTTGATTTAATATTTCACTATGGAAATGTTTTCCTCTGTCTGATTCAATTGTAACTGGAAAACCGTAACGAGGTATAAGTTCTCTAAGTAACAATTTAACTACAGTGATGCTATCATTCCAGCGTGTGGGGTAGGCTTCCACCCATTTTGAAAACAGGCAGACAATGACAAGTATGTACTTCATGCCTCGAGAAGGGGGTAACTGAATGAAATCAAGTTGTAATCGTATGAAAAGGCCCTCTGCCTTTCCAATTTTCCCAGGTAACACTACTGTTTTCTTTCCTGGGTTAAATTGTTGACAAACCAGACACCTCTGGCAGAGTGCCTCTGCTATGTTTCTGAATTTCGAGTTAAACCATGCCTGTCTAAATATGCGTATCATAGCATCTCTTCCCAAATGTGTGTCTCCATGTATCAACCTAGCCATAGGAGCAAGCAGACAGTCTGGTAACACAGGCATACCATCAAGGTAAACAACAACACCATCTTCAACCCTTCTCTGACAACCAAATTTCCTCCAATTTTCCTTCTCTTTTGGCTCTGCTGTGACCTGTAAGTCTCTCACTTCTTCCCATGTGTTTATTCCCTCTAGCATCATAAGTTGGCAGCTGTTTCCGTTCACCTCAACCTTTTTATTAACAGCCATTTTGTATCTTGCACAATGTTGGGCTAACTGGTCAGCATATCGATTACCTGCTGTCACTTTGTCGTTGCCAGATTTGTGAGCAGCGCACTTGACCACAGCCAATCCTTTTGGTAACTGGATTGCTTTCAGTAAATCTTGTACATATTTTCCATTTCTGATGGGTGTACCCGAAGAAGTCAAAAACTCCCTTTGCATCCACAATTGGCCAAAGTCATGCACAACCCCGTAACCATACTGGCTGTCAGTATATATGGGTACTTTCCAGTTCTTTCCAAATTTACAGGCTTTTGCCAATGCAACAAATTCAGCTACCTGTGGAGACTTGACTCCAGGTAAATAGGATGCTTCGACTGGACCTCCCAAAGTACACACTGCATAAGCAGCGCTTAGGCCTCCTCCCTCATGTCTCATACAAGAGCCATCTACAAACAGCTCATATTCTGCATTAGTTAAGGGCTCTTCTTTTATGTCTGGTCGTGGTTTTGTACTATATTCGGTCAGATCAATGAAAACATGTTCAACTTCTCCCTTTACTTTTGCTGAAAGTGAATTTGGTAGTAGTGTAGCTGGATTCAAGATATTACATCTGGCAATGGTTACATTTCCTGCACCTATAAGGATTCTCTCGTACTTAGTCAGCCGACTAGGTGTGAGATACTGGGTTTTTGTTTTTGTTAGCAAAATTACAACTGCATGTGGAACATACACAGTTACAGGATGTCCCATAATGATGGATTCACTCTGCTCAAGACTCATGCATGTTGCAGCTACTGCTTTCAGGCATCCAGGTAATGCAGCTGCCACTGGGTCCAATGTGGAAAAAAAATATGCCACCGGACGTCTCGTTAAGCCATGAATTTGGGTCAGGACTGAGAGTGCACAATTGTCTCCTGTGTCACAAAACAGTGCAAACTCCTTTGAGTACGCAGGCATTCCTAATGCAGGAGCTGTACACAAGCATTCTCGCAATTTTACAAAAGCAGTCATGCTTTAGTCATCCCACTCCACTGGGTCCTTAGCTCCTTTCTTTGTCATCTTTATCAATGGTCTTGCTAGGACCGCAAATCCCACAATCCACTGCCTGCAGTATCCTACAACTCCAAGAAACATTCTGATTTCTTTCTGGGTGTTGAGCAGCTCCATGTTTCGAATTATTCTAATTCTCTCTGTGGTAACTTTTCTGACACCCCTCTCTATCTGGTGCCCCAGATATTTTACTGATGAGGTACAGAACTGTAATTTCTCTGGTGACACTTTATGTCCTCCTTCACCTAAATGGTTCAGTAATGCAATGGTGTCAACAACACAGTCTTTCAGGCTTTTAGACGCCACTAAGAGGTCGTCTATGTATTGCACCAGGACGGACTTTCCGGGCAATATCAGAGATTCAAGGCATTTTTTCAGAATTTGATTAAAAATTGAGGGACTCTCTGTGTACCCCAGAGGAACACGATTCCAGACGTAGACATGACTGTCGAATTCAAATGAGAAAATAAATTTGCTGTCTGGATGTAATGGAATCGAAAAAATGCATGACACAGGTCAATGACACTAAACCATCCAGCATTCCACGGTATTTGGTATAAAATCACTGCAGGATTTGGCACAACTGGACAGCAAGGAACAACAATTTTATTAACCTTGCGGAGGTCTTGTACGACCCTGTACTTACCACTCGGTTTCTTTATGGCAATTATGGGAGAGTTACAAGGACTGCTAAACACTTCCTGCAAAATGCCTGCTTCCAGCAAACGTTTTATTTCGATAGCAACCCCTGCTTTCACTTCTGCACTAATTTTATACTGTTTGTTGAGTATTTGGGTAAACTGCATTTTCTTTTATTGCTATTTTAACTGGGTCAACATTTGCCATTAATCCTACATCTTTTCCAGTAAAATCCCATACCTCCGGTGTTACTGTTTGTTGGAGTTCTTCTGGTAAGTCTTGTTAAGTTTTAAAAGGAAGTTTATTTCAAGAAAAGATCACAACAGAAAACACACAAAATAATCATAGTACAAATTAAAACAGCAATCAAATATAGAATAATTTACTACAATATTAGGGAGGAGAAGAGAAAGGGAAAAAAGAAAGAAAAAGAAAAAGAAAGAAATGGGATGGGGCAGGAAAATAGAAACAGTTCATTATATAAATTGCTTAAAATACATCTAAAGAGATTAAAGTTACCATTTAAAATTTCTTACTATAAACAATGAAAACATTCTTAAGTAATGCATACATGAATTTCTTTTTCTTTTATTTTTATTTTTTATTTTTTTTACATACTTAGAGACTTTAATATATTATACATTTCCAAAATAGTTAAAGGATTGTTTTGGGAAATATTGGCTGGCTCACCCAAAACTAGCACCAGTATCGTAACATTAGAAGTTGTGCAAACAGCATAAAAATAAAATGTCATTTCATTTAAAGAATGGAGGCTGGGTACATATAAAAGATGTTACATTAAAATTTGTATAAATACTATTAATTCAATTATTATTAATATATATTTATTATATTATTGTCTTAATTAGATATATTCATGTATAGTTGTGCTTCCTGTGACATATGTGCACGACTGCCATCCAGCCGGCATTGAGTAAAGTCGGGAAAAAAAGTCTAACAGTGGCACATTCATGCTATGGCTGTTTTGTACAGTACTTCACTGACTTAAGTCTCTTCCTGGAGCTAGACTTCAGTAGACCTTATAATTTCACACAACAAATGGTCAAAAACAGGGTACATAACGTATTAAATGTAGCTGGAGGGTGAAGGTATCCAATTAGATTTAAATACCAAGCAGCAGTTTGTTCCACGTTAGGGCCGCTTGAGCTAAAAACAAGTTTCTACAAACACTCAACATTTAGCCTTGGGGATGGACAATAGCAAGGCAGCTTAGTAATGCATATTTCTTGACGGAACATAGTAAAAAGCCAAGAGGGGACAAAACATACTTGCTGTCAAACAAGTATTAGCAAGAGTTTAGTCAGTAGGGCAACGTTCCCATGCCCCTACATAGGTCCACTTCTCTTTTTTTTTTAAACCAGTTTTTATTTGCATTTCAATTTAATAAACATCATTACCCCCCGCCCCCCCCCCCACCCCGGCAGAACAGTTAACAAAATCTTACATTTTGTTGATTGTAACAGATATGGAGAGAGGTAAACACAATTGTTCAGTGAAAGGAGAAAAAAAAAGTATATATAGAGAGAGAGACAATTTAATGTAAGACCTAAACGATTCAAGCATTTCATTCCTCATGCATCCAATCAAGCAAAGGTGCCCATATCATCATGCCTTTATGCCGCTTTATCCTCCCTTTGTTTCAGTAAATTGCTACTTCTAGGTTGCAGGTTGCAAGAAGCCTGGTTCTCCATTCTACAAATGATGGTGCTAATGGATCTATCCAGGCTGACGTGATGCACAGTCTGAAAACAGCCATGGCAACGAATATAAGCCCATGCATTGAATGTGGTCGTGGAATGTTGGACGTACCTAATAGAATTTCTTCGGTTGATATATTTATACGGCAATGTGCGAGATTGGAGAGAAAGTCAGAGATTGTCGATATAGTATTCCCTAATATAGGACAAGTAACAAACATATGAGTTGAATCTGCGGATTGCGGGGAACACCTCGGACAGTATGTCCTGGTTCCATTCCCCCATTTTGTTAATTTGTCTTGGGTATAATAGAGTGAAAAAAATGTTTTATAAAATTGCGCTTGGAGTTTCATAGACATTAAGGTTGATATTGACATCTCCAAGGCTTCCAAAGAGGTTCGTGGAGAAATACCAAGTCTATTCTGCCATGCCATCGTATGTTTCTCTATATCGTCTGACATAAGTAAATTAAGCCCTTCATATATCTCCCCAATTTTAGGGGTTTTTATAGACAGTAATTTGTCCATAGTTTGCCATGGTTGAAATTTAATACGGCCTCCACCTTTCTTTAAAATAAAATCCCTCACTTGGAGGTATTTGAAGAAATCTCTATTAGGTAGTTTAAATTCGGTTTTTAGTTCCTCAAAGGGCTTTATACCATTCACAGAAAAAAAGCACCCCAGTTGTTTTATCCCCAAATCAGCCCATCTATTCGATACTAAATCTTGAAATATTTCGGGGAGATCCGAATTGTGTATTGTAGGAGTATAGAAAGAGAACCGACCTAAACCGACTAGTTTTTTAACATTCCGCCATATTTTAATAGTGCTAGAGAAGGCCTTGAATTTCACCTTTTTAAAATAATCATCATTTGAATGCCGCCATAAGCAGCCTGCACAGCCATCTCCCAGAATAAGTTCTTGTGGGGTGGGGATATTATGGACGTCTATATCTTCTTTTAAAAGATATGTGCTGTATCTCAATACTGTTGCCCAATAATATAGTTTAAAGTTTGGTAATGCCCAACCCCCCCGATCTCTAGGTAATGTAACCCACCTGAGAGCTCTTCGTGGCTTGTGATATCCCCATATAAAACGTGAAAACAAATTATCTATATTCTTAAAAACTGTTTGGGGGAATTCTAAGTTAATTGAACGAAAGAAATAGAGAAACTTCGGGAAAAATAGCATTTTGACGACATTTACTCTCCCCCCAATAGTGAGCTGTAGATTATGTAGGCGCAGTAGTTCCTTCTTGGTGTGACTTATGAGGGGGTTAAGATTATCGTCAACTATGTTTAAGATATTGGCATCAATACTCACGCCTAGATAGATTGCTTTATTAATTATTCGAGGATCTTGCATCGTAATTTTATTATTTATAATAATCTGGGTTTTACTACGGTTTAATTTGTAACCCGAAACTTTGCCAAAAGCATGGGCTTCTCGTTCTATCCATTTAATGGCGTTATTCGGATCACCAGTGATAATAGCTATATCGTCGGCATATGCCAGACATTTGGTTTCTATATTGCGCACTTGAATTGAGGGAATTAAATTGTTATTTTCCAAGTAGTGATTAAAAACATCAATATAGATAGCAAAAAGGAGGGGCGAACAGGGGCAACCCTGTCTTGTACCCCGCGTGATGGCGAACACATCAGATAAAGCCCCATTGATTAAAACTTGAGCCCTTGGGTTTACATAGAGCTGTTGGACTGCAGTTAAATATTGTCCGCCTATCCCACAGTTTGATAGGGCCGCCCACAGAAATTTCCAGGAGACCCTATCAAACGCTTTCTCTGCGTCGAGCAGTATAAGGGCCATAGGGTCTCCTGTCACCCCCGTATAATCAAAAAGGGAAATAACCCTTTGTATATGATCAATCGTGGACCTTCCTGGGACAAAGCCATGTTGTCTTTCTGAAACAATATTGTGAATTATGGGTGCCAATTGATCTTCCAGAATTTTTGAATATATTTTAGAGTCCCCGTTAATCAATGTGATAGGTCGATAAGAGCCCAATTCTTTCTCATCTTTATTTTTTTGGGGAAATACTATTATCTTGGCAGTGGACCATGACCTTGGTGGGTTCCCCCCGGAGAAAATAGTTTCGAAAAGGGGAGTTATGATATTCGCAAGTTGAGGTGCGAACGTAAGGTAAAAATCGGTTGGAATCCCGTCCAAGCCTGCTGCCTTTCCGTTAGCCAAGCCCTTGATTGCTAAATGTATTTCGTCGTAAGTGATTGTACCATCTAAAATCTCCTGATCAGTAGTTTCCAAGTGTGGCGGGGTAAATGATTCCAAGTACAAATTGGGATCACCACATTCGGTATTATCCTCATGATAGAGGTTCTTATAGAACCTTTGAAAGGATGTTCTTATTTCAGATGGATCTGATCTTAGGCCCAAATCAGGGTCCCTAATTTCTTTAATTAAAGCAAAAGATGTTTCTTCGCGAGTTCTGACGGCTAATTGGTGGCCCATTTTTTCCCCTAACTCGTATATTTTAGCCTTGTTGACATTAGCTTTAATAGCTGCTCTATCAAGTAATATTGACGAGATCTTATTCTTAGCAATAGCCACTTTGCGTTCTGCATTAGCAATTGGATTACCTTCCTGTATCGTTTTGATAAGTCCTTCTTCTGCCTTACACAGATCTTCATCTAGTAAGGCCATTTTTATTTTTTCGGTCTTATTGTGGTGAAAGGAAAATTTCAACGTTTCGCCCCGGATCCCGGCTTTCAGAGTATCCCAAACAATGTCGATGGAGGTGGATCCGACATTATCTGATAAGAAAGCGGGGATCCATGTTCTCATATGTAACTTATATGCCTTATTATATAGCAGAGCTCTTTCGAAAGTCCAAATATTAGTGTTGGACTTTCCAGGGCCCTTCATTAAGTTAAGCTTAAGCGGGTTGTGATCTGACAAAATTCTAGGCAGTTTATTGATTTGACATGTAGAGCGAAAGTTATTTGACAGGAGCAGATAGTCTAATCTAACATGTTTTGAATGTGGAGAGGAATATTAGGTATAGCCAGGGTCGCCCGGGTGATCCATGGCCCAGCCATCTAGAAGGCCGTGTTGTAAACATAGATCTCTAAGAGCACAAAAAACCTTTGGTTTCCTGCCTTGATAAATAAACCCAGGATCAGTGGACCAATTACAGGGTAAATGAATATTAAAATCTCCACAGAGAATCAAAGGAATAGGCCAGTGAAATAACTCATTGGACGCCCTAATCAGTACCTCCGGGTCGTCAATAATATCCCCATATATTGTACATAGCGTGAATTTACCTGCGCCGTTATTAAAATGGCACTCTGTAATTGCAAATCTCCCTAGAGTATCAGTTTTGGACCGGGAAAATTGTAGCCCCCCACCCTTTGCTAAGTTAGCGACCCCCTGGTGCGTGTCCCCTGTGATGTAGCTACTATAAGTCGATATCCTAAAGATTTCAAAAGATATTGTTGCGACCCTTCAATATGTGTCTCTTGGAGACACACCATATTCGACCCCGAAATTCTTAGACTCTCTGCGTTTTTTTGTCTTTTTTTTTATATCATTGAGGCCGCAAATGTTCATTGACAATATGCTGATCTTAGCCATTAGAGTTTTTAGACTTTGAAAAAGAAACTCACTACTTTTTTAAGTTTTTCTATTTTGCTAGGGTTAATATGTTCTCCATGTCCCTTATGGGTATTTTTCTCTTTTTTCCTTCTTTCTCTCTTCTTCCCCTTTTTTACCCTCCTTTCTTTCCTTCCTCCCTCCCTTTCCCTCATCCTGTTCTGCCCCCCCTACCTAGCTGTCCCTGCTCACTCAGCCCCCCCTTCCCACCCGGAATCCTCCCGCCCCCCATGCCCCTTTCCATCCGATGAGGCACCCCAGGTGTGTTGATACCCGGGTGTGGGTGTCCATGTGAACCGCCCGCGTTAGCGCCCTCCCCGTCCTAACCCTGTGTATCTAAGATATGATAGTTAAACTTTAAGTGGTTATGTGATTAACAGATTCAACAATTCTTATATTTATCAACCCCCGTGCACAGTTTCATGCCCAAATGAACTTGTGTAAAAGTCACAATACTCAATATGCATTGTCAGTCTATATTTGCATTTGTGCTGGTTTTTCCGGACTTCCTTGCCCCAACTTCTGTTATTTCTTTCAGGTAATCTTGGGCTTGAACCTTGCTAGTGAAGCTTCTCGATATTCCATTATATATGATTTTCAGTCTCGCAGGGTTCTGGAGATAGACAGTAGCTCCAAGTTTTTCAAAGGGCTTAAACAGTTGACGCATCCTCCATCTACGTTCGACAGTCGGATGCGCAAAATACGGTCTTACAAAAAATTTAAATCCTTTGTGTTCCCGCTGACTAGTTGGTCTTGCGAGGTCATAAATGGTTCCCAAAATTGATTAACATAGCCCTTGGATATTGCGGTGTCTTCTGAGAATATTTGGGTAGCGTCAAGGGAAATCGATGGGCCCGTTGTACCTCCTTGTCCATATCCCAAGCCTCAAGTTCTGGAATTGCAGTTTTTAGGAGGCCAATCATAGATCCTCTTGCATCATTTCCCTCGAAACCTTCCGGAATTCCGAGAAATCTTAAATTGTTCCTTCTGGTCCTATTTTCCTGGTCCTCCACTTTTAGCATGAGATCCCTTATTATTCCGTCATGTTCTTTTTCTTTCTTGAAGAGTTTAGTAACATCTGTTTCCAAATATTCGGTACGTGTTCCTACCGAAGCCATTCTTTCAGAAATTTCTAAACATGTGTTGCCAACCTTCTTAATTGCGCCTTGTAGTTTTTCTATGGCCGCATGGTTTCTCTGACTGTCTTTTTTAACATCAGCGTGAAAATTCTTGATGGAGCTTAAGACTTCGCTCAGTGATGGTTCTGGTAAGATGCGTGGACTTCACTTCGACTTTGACTTTATTCCCTCTGTTTCCTTCATATTGCTGTCTTCTTTAGTTGGTTTTCCCGTATTTCTTCCGGATGGGCTTTTCCTTGAGTGTATTGTTTTTGTTTTTTTAGTGCGGTCGGTGTTGATGCCTGGGTCAGTAGTCTCTTCGGCTGTATAATTTCCTTGGTGTTTTATCCTCCTTTTCGCCAGATGTTTCTTTGATTTTATACTTGGTCCGGTTTTGCCGGATTTATGCGAGTCGAAGGAGCCTTGCCCATCATGCGTTTCTTCGTCAAGAAAATCTATATTGCTCTCAGAACTCTCAGTCAGTTCACTTGATTCGCTAGAGACGGACTTCCCAGTCTCGTAGAGTCCGATTCCTTCTCGGTAGCTAAGGTATTTAGCGGTGACTGGCAATTTAACGCATGATTTTGTATTACTGATTTCCCAGTGGGCTCTATATTATCCATTACCCCTGGTTTTGATGATTTGACCTCACCGGGTATATTTTGGGTAGTCAACTCATTTATTGTTGTTGTATTAACCGTTATAGCGGGAGCGGTGTCTTCATTTCTCAAATTGGAATCCAGAATAGGATCGTTCACTTCTTCACCAGTAGCGGATTCCGAGCTGACGTCTTTGTTTATTTTTTTTGCATCACTTTTGTCGCATTTATCATTTCTCTTACAAATTACATTTACATGCGTTGACGATTTGTTTTGACTTTCTTTTGATAGTGGGCTAAAGATTTCAGATATACTAGGCTGAGAAATTGATGTTGCGCCTGTGATTTTTGCTGAAGCTTTCAGATTTTTTATAGCCTGTAACCGTTGCGCTTTTTTGACCAGTAAGTCTATTTCTGTGGAGTCTGCTGGTTCTCTGCTCTTATCGTCTGTGCTTTCTTTCTGTTTAGTTCTAGTTTTATCCTTTTCTTTTTGTAGGTTTTTCTTAACTCGCTCTGGGCCTTCAAGCGTTTCCTGCCCTGAACTTCTTTCAGTGTTGCATTGGGCGTTGTTTTCCTTAGCTTTGGCTCCTCTAGGCTCCTCTAGTTTCCGGTCCGGGTCCATGTCCCAAGTGTCTATTCCTGGGTTTTTTTCTTGGAGAGACAGGTACAGTCTGAGTATGAGAGTTTCCTTGGTTGGCTATGGAGTCTTGGGAGTTTTTAGCTTTGATTTTTTGGGTTTCCCCAGTTAAGGTGCTGGACACAGATGCGCCTACAGGGTTTTCTTCATGCTCTTTCTGAGTTCCAAGGGTGCATGTTCCGGGGGATTCATCCGTCGTCAACCCCATTTGCACTTCTATTCCGAGATTCCCCAGAGTCCCATCACTACAGGCCATGCTCTGGAATTGGGAATGTGCTAGCGTATTTGTATATGTGCGTTCAATACACCCAGCTGAATCTCTGAGCGTTGGCGCTAGTTTTGGAGATGGATCAAGTCTCAGTCTGGTTCTTTTTTTTTTCCCTACCGTGTAACATTCGTAAACTGCATATTTTTTTTCACAGTTTCTGCAGCAGTTACCGTTATCCTATCAAAAAGCCTATCATAGAGCCTATCGGAGAGCACGCTCACTCCTGATGCGTGGTAATTATCCGCTTGCGCTGTGTTAGCAGATGACGTGCTGACAGGCGAGCAGACAGACAGACGTGCCGTTTTTCGGTGAGCGGTGTCGGCAACGGCGAGTGGTGGGTGATGCGCCTGATGTATTGAGGGTCGGGAATCAAGAAGCAAGGATCAGCACAAACGCTAGGAGCCGTGAGCCATGCGCTGAAGGTAGAGGCTGCAGTAAGACCCGCACGACGTACTTCACTTTTTCATTTTAAAGTCCACTGATACGGGCGTTAGAGACCTGACATAGCTCTGTTCGTTTTTTTTTTTGGTTTGTTTGTCTTCCCCCCCCCACGGTCTCAACTCAGCTCAGCACTCTTGTTGACACGGGAGCTGATGAGCAGGCAGAAAAACAAGGCAAATAGGTTTGTGCAGACGGTGGTGCGAAGATGATAGCAATAAACAACTAGTTTTATGATGGCTTCAAGGCGGGTTAGGGCGAGAGGAGAGTTAAAGCCGCAATTTGCATAGAGTATAAAAAGTATATAAAGTCAGGTTTCGGCACACAGTAGAGTCGATAAGAGTCAAGGGTCAGGACAGAGTCAGAATCGATGTGATCAGGAAAACATATGGTCGCTCTCTGTTAGCTTCCTCCTCCTCCGGGCCCGTCTTCTATATATTCAATATTTTGCAGAACTGCTCTCGGGGTACATGAACAACGGTGCTTGTTGTAGAATTTGACTGGTTGGCAGGTAGCTGATAGCAGATGAATTCGTAGCGGGAATAATGAGAGTCAAACCATGAATAGTATCCAATGCTCCAGAGAGACACACTACACGCCGCTCGCCACAACCTGAGTGCAGGACACTGAGCGCTTAACACCACTTAACACCAGACACAGCGGGCCCGGATAATCAATCTCTAATGACACGATGGCCCCTCTGTCTCAGACTCAAGACCCTCAGCATGTAGGACATCGAAAACTGCCACACTTAGCGAAGAGAAAATGTCACGGATCACATCGAAGGTGCGTAGAGTTGAATGAAGGGTCGAAATATCAGCGGAACAATGCATGTCACAGCCCGTGTTACTTCATGTCTCGAGGGTGAGCCATAGTTCATTGCATCCGAATTTGGTCCCAGCAGCTCCAGCTCCAGCTCCAGCTCCAGCAATACCACCACCTCACTCGATCAACACTGGGTAGGAATGACAGGCAATGCTACTGCAGCGACCTCTCACTCAGACGCCATCTTGCCTCCCGCATATATAAATTTCTATAGAAACAATATCAATATCATGGAGGTTTGGGGACTTCTTCAATAGCAGGGGTATGTAATGAACGTGACTGAGCAGATACATCAAGAAAATTGGTAATCGGTAGCCATAAGAGGTCACGTTTAATAGCCAGAGATAGAGGGGAGACATATGCTCTATCCAATCTGTGATTATAGCAGACACCATACCACCAAGCTTGAAAAGAGACGCTTGATGTATCTTTCCAAGATTTAGTGATCTGCTGAAAAGCCACCGCCAAGAGCAGGTCAATAATGGAAGTATTAAAGGTCATTGAGGACCATACGTCAGATAAGCTGCCTAGGAAAATGTGAGTGATTGAATAAGGAAAATGTGTAGAGAAAATAGAATTAATTTGTTGCCATACTTTAGACCAAAATAAATGAATAAGGGGACACGTGAAAAGCATATGTTTGAGATCTGCGCATGTATTGGAGCTGGACCAACATGTGGAGGGGATAGATGAGTCAATAATGTGTAATCTGGCAGGAGTGATCAAAAGCCTATTGTAAACAAAAAATAAAGTTTGAGTAGTATTAGCTGCTCTAGAAGATCTTCTTATTTTATTCCATATGTCATGCCATAATAAACTAGAAAAAGTATCTTCTAAATCAGATTCCCAATCTTGTTCTGTCTTGGACTTATCTCGAACTAGAGGAAAATCATGTATTTTTTTATAAACTTGTGAAGCCGAAGGCGAAGACAAAAGAAAAGGAAGAGTAAGAGTAGAGGTGACAGGGGGAGAAGAAGGAGTAAGAAAGGAGTTATATGATGATTGGAGAGCCACACGAAGCAGATTATATTTACTAAGAAAGGAGTGAGGGAGAGAGAAACGAGATTGGAGAGACGAGAAAGGAAGGCAAAGGTCATCTTGAAAGAATTGATGAACCCAAATAAGACCAAGAGAATGCCAATCCTGAGGTACTGGGTTTTTCAGAACCGGTACCGAACCGGTAACCCAGTGGTGTCAGGGTACACCCTAAGACCTCGAGTACTTTCCTGATTCAGACCACAGAAACTCAGAGTCTTCTAGGTGAAGTCAAAGATCGAATTTATTGGCTGCAACCAAGTAACAGGCGTCCTAGAAGTACAACAGCACGGTGTGTATATTCTCAGGAGACTGCTCAAATTTACAAAGCCAGGCTTCTCTTTTTATACAAAATATTATGCTTCAGGCAAACATTCTTAAATTTACAGTAGGCCATTCACATATTTTCACTACAAAGAAAGAGCAGAGTCATGATGACAATCCCACATGTCAGTTCGTCCAGCCCACAACAAATTACCCGGCAAGGCCCAACATTTTCATCAGATATCGGTGGACCCCCAATAAAAATGGGCACCTCCTCATCATAAAGCAAGACATATGTAAAGAAACAGGGACAGGTGTGAGCAAGATTAGGCAGGGTGTGTGTGCGATGAAAAGGGTTTATGGCATGTTGTGCCTTGATGCTATCTCGTTCGGCCACTGGGAGAGGAACTGACCAAACAGGTTCGGCCTGGGGCAATGGTTTCAGCTTGCCCAGGTCAGAGAGAAGTCAATTAAGGTGTACGTGTCCTTAGGAATCAAATTTAGCTGTATTATAAGCCGATGTGAGGGCAACCCACAAAATGGCTGCCGTACACAAAATGGAAGCCAAGGGTTTCAGGACGAAAGTGACGATTTCGAGGTGAAATCGTTACTGGAATATGACGAAAATGCTTGTACATAGTGTACTAGCCATTCTCGGTCTTTTGATATAAAAATCGTCATGCTACGACAAAGTTTTATTCACGAGTTCAGAATTTTCAGAACTACAAACCCTCCTTTTGCCCTTACATAGGCAATTAACCTATCCTCATGCTAGTCTGAGTCCAGGTCTATATTCCTAAAGTCATTGAGATGTTGCTGTAACATCATCCTTGTACTTAGTTTGTCTCTTGATACAGGTTTCCTTACACATGATGTAGCACAGAGGCCACATATTGCAGGAGCACACTGCACGCACAGACAGAACAGGAAACGAATGGCTAAGACCATCCCAATAACCATCAGAATTTTCCATCCCCAGGCGGATATCAGGTCCCAGAACCATCCCATTAACGACCAATCTCCTTTATCCACAGGAATAGATTCGGAAATCTTATGTAGTTTGGAGATGGCCTGGTACACTGTTGGAGCGTTATCTGGAATGAAAACACAGCAACTCGATTGGATCAATTTACATACCCCACCTCGGTCTGCAAGTATGACATCTAATGCGACCCTGTTCTGAAGGGTCATAAGACGATCCGACTGGAGCTCAGCAGTCAAGTTACTAAAGGCACCGGCAGTTTCAACCACGGTGGATTCAACCACCCTTGTCAATTGCCTTATGTTCCTGCTGTTACCCATGGGTCCCCAGAACGGCAGAAAACCCTTTACGAAGTCCCCAAATTCTTGTCCTGCAGTGTCTTCTTCGCTGAAGACACCTCTAACTATCCTTGTCTTGTGGTAATCTGCCGCCGCTGTGTAGGTGGGAGGCAACAGGAACGAAACAAAACATGTGCCCGAAAAGTCAGGGGGCAACCATGTATAGGCTCTATCATGGCAGATGAAATAGGTACCCTTAGCTGCTAAGAACGGAGGGGAAGTCTAAGATGCAAAAACATATGTTTCAGTGCAGATGCTCTTCCCTAACTGAGCTCTGGGATTCTTGCCATTACCTTGCAGACACAGGTGACCCTGATGGGGTACAATCCAAATCGGGGAAGATCTCTTAGCTTGCTGTTTCTCATTTAGAGTAGCTCCATATCCGGTTATGTTCCATCCTATGTATACTAGTGTCTCATCTCTAGGGATAGTCTCGTAGGAAATATCTTCCTTAATCATGTCTACTATACCCTTAACTAGAGCACTATTCTTAGGATTGTCTTCCACAGAACGTAGGGGGTAGACTTCATGTGCATAGATGAACATTGTTCTGTATGCCCACACAGAACCATTGTGGCTGAAAGGCAGGACCAGATAAGGGATACCTTTATCCGTTGTGTGAGGCATAAGACCACACACCCAACAGTTAGTTGTGTTCATTACTAGTTGGTGTTGGTGCAAAAGCTGAACAAAGGAGTTATTAATAAACTCTAATCTCCTAGCGGATTCGTGTTCAGGAAGGGGTTGAAAAGAGTGTGGGGAAACAGTAGAAGGAGGAGGTATAGACGATGTAGTGGGTGCAAATGTTACTCAAAAAGAGAATAAAACATAACCTATAAAAAATATCATCACACTGAATAACATGAAAATGCACAATATCAAAAAGCTTTTCTTTGTCATCATTTTACATATTCGGTTTTTAAAGTTCACAGTTTTGGCAGATCTCTCCATCTCAAAAAACTCCATCCTCTCTAAAATGCTGCCCGCGATGGGAGGTTGTTTCTGCTAAGGAATGCTTCTGTCAGTCTAGGGCAACTCCCTTAGACCAACCAGAACTGTCGACCTAACGTCGTCAGCTGCACTCCAAAGACTTTGGGCAATCGCGGCCCTAGCAGCGGAACCCGGATGGTGGTTCGAAAAATAAAAATAAGCAAGTTTCTCAGATGGGAGAGCTGCGCTTTCAAAAATAGCGAAAAAGGAAAATTTGTTTATTTGTCCATAGGTCTCGGCCTCAAATTGTATCTTTGCTTTCCAGGTATGGTATGATCTCCGAAAAGGAGTTCAGGCTCTGTAGTGTCCAATGGAACGGACGGTGATACAGCTGGTTGCAAAATGTTGTCGCTCTCTTTTTCAGTAAGTGTTCCTTTTATACGTGCATCACTGAAAGGCAGAAAACGTGGCACGGTTTCAGTCTCTGAGTCGGCGACACCCTCCTGGACCCACCGGTCGTATGGCAGAGGCAGAGGGATCCGCTTGCAGTGGATCCCGTGGATCCAGTTTTTCTTCCCCTCCACTCGAACAGCTGATCTTGTGAAAAGAAGAACAAAGTGCGGTCCGGTCCACCTTGGCTGGTCGTTCTTGGTTCGCTGGAAGTTCTTCACGAGAACCCAGGATACAGGGTCGATCTGGTGACCTGGAGTTTCAGAGACCGGAGGCAGGGTGTCATGGACCTGTTGGTGTAAAACACGCAATTTAGCCGTCAATTCGTACAAATAATCAAGCAAAACAGGGTGTTCGATTTCACTAAATTTTGTGGGCCTTGGCACTCCCCATATGTTGGCCGGGCGGCCATAAACAATTTCATAGGGACTAACAGCCTGATTCATCATTCTCCCGTTTTGCGAGCCCCTAATAGCGATTCATAACGAATCGCTATTAAGGACTTGCAAAACGGGATTCATGTAGGAATTGCAATAAATATTGCGATTCCTACATGTTCCTTATTTGCGATTAGCTAATTGCTAATCGCTAATAAGGAATAACTCCCCATGCATTCCTATGGGCCTACAGGCCCATAGGAATGCATGGGGAGTTATTCCTTATTTGCGATTAGCAATTAGCTAATCGCAAATAAGGATGCGATTTCAAGGGTGCACCCCTGAAATGTAATCTACATTGGTGTTGCGCACACACATGTCCAAAGGACATGTGTGTGTGTAACATGCAACTTACAAAACTGCATTTAAATGCATTTTTCTAAGTTTTTGCTATTTACCGAGAGGTCTGACCTCTCGGTAAATAGCGGCCCAAAATTGCAATTTCGCAATTTTAAAATGCTTCATGAATTGCATTTAAGGAATCTCAAATAGAGATTCATTAAATTCAATTCTTCGCAAATGTGCGATTTCTTAAATAGCGAATTTTGCATTTGGGATGATGAATCCCAAATGCAAAAATTGCACTCGCAAAAGGCAAGATTCTGAGAATCTTGCCCTTTGCTAGTGCAATTTAGCTTGATGAATCAGGCGGTATGTCCCACTCGCGAATGCACAGTCATTCTGGTGGATAGGAGTGCTAAAGGGAGAGCGTCAGGCCATTTAAGACCAGAGCTCGCTTGGATTTTGGCCAGTTTAAGTTTTAAAGTGCCGTTGTAGCATTCTACTAATCCAGCTGATTGGGGGTGATTTTCCGCGTGGAACTTTTGCTGAATGCCTAGCCCTTCACATACTCTCTTCATCACACGACCCACAAATTCACTCCCATTGTCACTCCAGACCATTCTAGGCATTCCGAATCTGGGGAAGAACTCTTTCACAAGGGCTTTAGCTGTGGATAAGGCAGTGTTGTCTTTTAGGGGGTAGGCTTCCACCCATCTTGAAAAGGCACAAACAACAACGAGTACGTATTTTAAATTGTTGCACCTCTCCATGTGGATGAAATCTAGCTGCAAAACCTCGAACGGATACGTAGGAGGTGCAAAATGACCAGCTGGAGTTGGGGTTCCCTTACCAGGATTGTGTTTCAGACACACCATGCAATTCTTGACCACATTCTCTGCACACTTAGGAATTCCTGCATTTTGCCATACTGGAGCCAACAACTTACAAATCCCTTTCACACTGATGTGAGCCATTCCATGGGCCATTGTAACTACTGCAAGCACGTACGCATCGGGTAACAACCATCTCTGATGCTCTGACAATTCAACCCAACAACCATTGGCATCCATTTTACCCGTGCTTTCTCTCCACATGTTCAACTCTTTCTCTGTAGCCTCAGCTTGAATAGACTTCACACTCTCTATCGTGTCTTCACACATTCCAACATCACCAACCCATCTTGCAGGGCCTGTAACATACATTCGGCTCATTACATTCCTTGCAGTTTCTTTCGCGATTTCGTCAGCAAATGCATTTCCATGACCAACATCATCAGTCACCTTCTTGTGAGCACTACATTTCACAATCGCCACTTGCAGAGGCAAGGTCAGTGATTCAAGAAGCTCATTCACCAACTGACCATGCTGAATCTTAGCTCCATGCGAAGTCAGGAACCCACGTTCTTTCCACAATCGTCCAAAACTGTGAGCCACTCCAAACGCATACTGACTATCGGTGTAGATGGTCACTTTCATTCCTTTTGACAACACACATGCTCTTGTAAGTGCAATCAATTCTGCTGCTTGAGCTGAATTATGTGGAATACGTGCAGCTTCAACAATTGTATGTAAAGTCGTGACAGCATATGCTGCAGTCGTGTCACCATTCGGGAGCTTGAAGCATGAACCATCCACCCATAATGTACCATCACATTCAGCAAGAGGAGTATCCTGGAGATCTACTCTCCCTTTCGTTTCTTCTTCTATTCTAAGAAAACAATCATGCTGTTCAGAAGCATCTAGTTCCTCTACAATTGGTAACAACGTAGCTGGGTTGAGAGTGTTGCATCTTTTTATGTGCACATGAATTGCTAACAATTGTTAATTCGTAACCTGACAATCGAGCACTAGTTAAGTGCTGTGTCTTTGTTCTGTTTAACAACGTGTCTACTGCATGTGGAACCATCACAACTAACATGTTATTCATCACTAGACCAGCAGACTGTCGAATAGAAACAGCTGCTGCCGCCGTTGCTCTTAAACAACTCGGCAATGCTTTAGCTGCCGGATCCAAAGTCGACGAAAAATATGCGCATGGACGCTGCTTGTCTCCAAACAACTGAGTCAACACTGATAATGCACAACCCTCTTTCTCATGGACATACAATGTAAAGGGCTTACTGTAGTTGGGTGTACCTAACACAGGAGCCGAACATAATGCTGTGCGCAATTCAAAAAAACTTTTCTGACACTCTTCAGACCAAGGAACGGGATTGGGTGTATCTTTACACGTTAATGCCACCAAAGGTTTGGCTAATAATGAAAAATGTGGTATCCATTGCCTGCAATATGATGTAATGCCCAAGAAAGCACGCACTTCTCTCTGTGTTCTTGGCACACTCAATTTCGCTATTGCCTGGATTCTTTCTGGGGTCAGTTTCCTTCCCTCCTTCGATAAGAGATGACCTAAGTAGGTCACTTCTTGTCGACAATATTGCAATTTTGAGAGAGACACATTGTGGTGCAAATCACACAAATGACGTAACAATGACAACGTGGCTACTTTACAGATTTCCTCAGTATCTGCAGCAACAAGCAAATCATCTACATACTGAATGAGGGTAGTGCCATCAGGTAAAACAATCGTATCAAGCTGTGTTTTTAAAGCTTGACTATATATTGATGGACTTTCACAGTAGCCCTGTGGAGCGCGTTTAAAGCGGAAGCTTCGTCCTCCTAAACTGAAGCCAAAAATATCCCTGCTCTCCTCAGCAATCGGGATGCTGAAGAAAGCATTCTTCAAGTCAATCACCGAAAACCATGTTGCAGAAGCTGGAATCATAGTCAATAGGGCAGTAATGTCAGGAACAACTGGAAATTGTGGCACAACTATTTTATTGACCTCTCTAAGATCGATCACGAATCTGTAAACAGGTGGCTGGGAAGGGTCAGTTCGTTTCAAAACAGGCACAACAGGACTATTGCAAACGTTGCCTCTTGTCTCTTCAATTACATCTTTTTCAATCAGATCATAAATGATCGCTAGTAAAGCTTTTTCACCTTCCCTAGAAATTTTGTATTGGGGAATTCGTGGCATTTTAACATTGGCTTTCAATGTTCCAACATATGGCGGTATTTCTAGAAGACCTACATCATTAGGACCAATAGCCCAAAGAATTTTAGGGAGAGATGACAATTCTGTTGGAAGTTCGTCCTTTGACAAATACATTGAAGAAATTGAAGAAATCACTTTCTTACCCAGCGTAAGTTGTACTCCTGAAGGAGAACAATATAACGTTGCATACAATCTTTTCAACAAGTCCAATCCTAACACGTTTTCACCACAACCTGTCGTTAAAATAAGGGGTGCTTCCAATTCACAAGGTCCAACAGAAAGGGACAAAGGGTCAGAAATCGGGTTTCTAACTGGGGCGCCAGAAAAACCTACTGATACATTCGTTTTGCCAGACAAAGGTGCGCCAGGGAGTTTGGAGTGCATAATAGAACTCTTTGTAGCACCAGTATCCAACAGAAAAGGCTCTGACACACCTGATGTAATCACCTCAATATAAGGTCCACTCTGATCTACTGGAACTGAAACAACTCCCTCTCTTTGTCTATGGCTGTCCTAGCAATCATTACCTTCCATATTCTCATCTTCTGCATAGTAATCATCAGCATAGTACTGAGCCGTCCTACCAGACGCGTTATTCTGCTGATCAAACCTATTCATTGAATTCTGAGGCGGAAAGGAACGAGCGTTCTGGGGGAAATTTCCACGTCCTCTACCTCTAGGCGCTTGCTGAACACCTCGACCTTGTGCACCTGAGACACCATTCGTGCGCTGTAACAAAACAGGGAAGCTATACTTGAAGTGACCCTCTTCCTTACAATAGGAACATTGAATGGGACCTACAGGGACACGTGGTTGAGTATACTCAACTCTTTGCGAGTTCCTCTGAAACTGTTGAGGCTGCTGAAAGTTATTCTGATAGTTACTCTGAGCACCACTATTCTGACCACCACGTGGCGGATATGCTTGCTGTAACTGTAACAAAACCTTCGTTTTTAACTCTTTAGTTTTCTTCTCTGCTCTATCTTTCTCATCTTTATCTCTAATATTGTGCAGTAGCCAATATCTGTGCTGAAGAGGAAACTGCCCAAGAACTCTCTGAATCTTTTAACTTTTTACACAACTCAGGAAGTAAATTATGCACAAATTTATCGACGAACAATCGTTGGCCACCTTCTGTGCTCATATCTTGACCACTGTGGTCGACAAATGTTTCTTCAAACCTGGTGAAGAAATCTGATACCGTTTCATCTTTCTTCTGCTTACACGCAGACAATTTATCCCAATTTACTCGCATGGCAGGCATTAAAGTCTTCATGTAATCAATGATCTTACCAGGAAGTTCAGCTACTAAAGGCTCAGGTTTAGCACCACCAACTTGCCGGTCATCTGCAGCCGCAATATTAGCCCATGAGTCACCTAACTCCTGATCATGATCTGCATGACGAATCTTTCTCCATAAAGGCTGTGGGACAACATTCCCAAACAACATATCTATATCTGCTAAATTCATGATGCATGACCCTGCAGTCTGTGACAATTCCTTGTAATACCCTGCAGGATTTTTGCGGGGATCAGGTAATGTCTGCTTAAGGGCCAAAACTTCAGCTTGCTTCCATGGAACATGTACCCACACACGCTGAAAATATGCTGGTATAGGTGGTGGAACATTACCAGGACCAACCGCTACTGTTTCCTTCCATACTGGAGGAACTTCTCTCATGGGATATTGTCTTACCTTCTTCTTAACAGAGGAATCAGACTCAAACAACGACCTAGAAACACCTTCGGTCCTAAGCGACAACAACGTCGCAACTGCTTTCTCAACATCTGAACCCACAATTGCGCCTTTTGAAAAACTCAAACCGTACATGGCTCAATTCGGGCGGATTAGAGTCCAAATCATTGTCCTCTAAATCTTCACACAGAAAACCACACATTTTCTCAAAAATGTATCTCTGTTTCGATACTTCCCACTGATGGAAGACATCCATAACAGATTTTAGATCATATTCCATCGGGTCAGTCACCCATCTATGTGCCAAATGATTCAACGTTTCCTTCTCCCTAGAATCAGGCAGTTGGCTACGCAACTGCGTGCACTCAGAAGTAGGAGCTGGACTTGCCGCTCCAAAGAAAGGATATAGAATACTAGTAACAGTACTAGCCACTCTCTGACAAACAGAAGGAGAGGTCGATGAAAAGACCAGCAGGAAAGCAGGGTGAGGCAAGGCAGATGCAGAGGCAGTATCAGGAGGAGTACCAGGAGTGGGAGTCGATATAGTAGTCAAAGTTGTAGGAAGTATAGGAGGAGCAGATGTAAAAGCCGGTGGCCCTTGAGGAGGCTGCACCGGAGGAGCAGGAGCCAACTGAAGAACAGCTGGTGGGTGCTGTAGAGCAGCAGGAGGCAATGCAACCACGGGTTGCGCAGCTAAAGGTTGCGGAGGTGCTGTAGCATTCTGCGCATAAGGGGGTGGCGAACTTAACAAATGCGACATTAGAGGATCTTTTTCAAGCTCTTTTGCTGCATCTTGCATCTTGCTGAAGAGGTGGCAAAACTGGATAACATTTATCTATTACCATTTTACGTTGCCTGTGCAACTGCTCACTCATCTGTTCCTCTTCATTGTCTTTAAACTGTATAGCAGCTTGCATTATCGAAATACCCCTTTCTCTCTTATTTTTCTTCGCTAATTTAATTTCTTTCTGTTTGGCCTCCTTACGCCATAGGCGGAAAGAGTCAAACATCGCCGGCCGGGCTTTCTTCTTAAAAAGTTTAACTTCTAGATTATCTAGGATTTCCGTGTCAAAGCTACCATATTGGGGCCATTTTAGAACACCATCTTTTCTGGTGTAGCGGATCCACACTTCATTATATGTGATGGGGCCTACTCCATGTTTCACATACAATTCATTAGTTGGAGTTCCAATCGGAGGAACCGGACACGAGTCCTCCAATCGGGAATCCCTATTACTACTACAACAAAACAAGTTTCCAAGTCTGCTAAGACCAGGCATCTTCGCTCTCTAGTCTAGCTTCAAACTTCAAAGGATTATCGATTATGATAGTCTCGTGAATACACGAGTCCTTCGGCTTTGGTACTTGCAAGTTCCAAATCAAAGATCCCGAAGGGATACCCAAAACTAAGAACCAACTAAGGACTGGGAGACGCTCCACTTATACTTAACTGAGATATCGCTGACGTCACCAGAAGACTCGTCTTATCGTTTCGCTCTACCAAATCAGGGCGATAGCCAGGGCAGCAGTCCTTTGTAGCCGTCGGGAAGCGGGGAACCTTGCAGCAAAGACTTTCGGACCATGTCAACATGCAGGGGTCGATGAAGTGGCGGCCTTTCTCCAGAATTTTCACACAAAGCTCCTCACGAACCTCTGGCTTGGACCGGTACCGTTGGTATCGCCCCACGTTGGGCGCCAGCTGAGGTACTGGGTTTTTCAGAACCGGTACCGAACCGGTAACCCAGTGGTGTCAGGGTACACCCTAAGACCTCGAGTACTTTCCTGATTCAGACCACAGAAACTCAGAGTCTTCTAGGTGAAGTCAAAGATCGAATTTATTGGCTGCAACCAAGTAACAGGCGTCCTAGAAGTACAACAGCACGGTGTGTATATTCTCAGGAGACTGCTCAAATTTACAAAGCCAGGCTTCTCTTTTTATACAAAATATTATGCTTCAGGCAAACATTCTTAAATTTACAGTAGGCCATTCACATATTTTCACTACAAAGAAAGAGCAGAGTCATGATGACAATCCCACATGTCAGTTCGTCCAGCCCACAACAAATTACCCGGCAAGGCCCAACATTTTCATCAGATATCGGTGGACCCACAATAAAAACGGGCACCTCCTCATCATAAAGCAAGACATATGTAAAGAAACAGGGACAGGTGTGAGCAAGATTAGGCAGGGTGTCTGTGCGATGAAAAGGGTTTATGGCATGTTGTGCCTTGATGCTATCTCGTTCGGCCACTGGGAGAGGAACTGACCAAACAGGTTCGGCCTGGGGCAATGGTTTCAGCTTGCCCAGGTCAGAGAGAAGTCAATTAAGGTGTACGTGTCCTTAGGAATCGAATTTAGCTGTATTATAAGCCTATGTGAGGGCAACCCACAAAATGGCTGCCGTACACAAAATGGAAGCCAAGGGTTTCAGGACGAAAGTGACGATTTAGATGTGAAATCGTTACTGGAATATGACGCAAATGCTTGTACATAGTGTACTAGCCATTCTCGGTCTTTTGATATAAAAATCGTCATGCTACGACAAAGTTTTATTCACGAGTTCAGAATTTTCAGAACTACAATCCTTCCAGAAGAATGTTCTATTTTTAATTTTAACAAAAGGGTTGTGCCATATGGGAGATTGCAAAAATTGAGCTCGATCGTCAAGACCATTAAGGAAAAAAGGCAAGAAGAGTTTTCTAGCAGTTTTAAGAATAGGAAGAGACATCTTAGTGGGAACATGATAAAGAGAAATACATTCTTTAAAAGTAAAAGGATGGAAGAAGGAGGATTCAATTGCAACCCATATCGGAAGTGAGGAGACATCTGCCTCCGAATGCAGTAAAAAAAGAAGTTGAGTGGGAAAGGAAAAATGAAGAATGATAGGACACGAAATCCGGAAAGTTAACTCCACCTAGAAGCTTGGGATGTTTAAGTTTGGCAAAAGACATCCTAGCTCTCTTGTGATTCCATAGAAATTTTGAAAGGACAGAGTAAATGTTCTTAAAACAGGACTTAGGAAGATTAACAGGAAGGTTAGAAAGAAAAAAGAAAACCACCGGAACCAACATCATTTTAATAGAGTCTAATCTACCCCACCAGGATAAAATAAGGGGTGCCATCTAGAAGTGGAGTTTATTATAGTGTCGAGTAGGTTCTTAATATTTAAAGCCAGCGTATCTTTAATAGAAGGAGTAAATTCAAGACCCAGATATTTGATTTTACTAGGACTCCAATGAAAAGATGAAATTAAAAAATCAGCATGGAAACAATATTTATTGAGAGGGAGAATTTCACACTTATCAACATTAAGTTTATAACCAGAAACTGAGGCATAGGAAGAGACTTTGCCGGAATAGACGTTTGGGGATGAGAAATAAAGAAAAGAATATCGTCTGCATAAGCAGAGAGTTTTAGCTGCTTATCCCCATATGGAAAACCGGAGATATCTTTGTTTAATCTAACTTTTGACAAAAACGGTTCTAAAGCAAGGATAAAAAGTAAAGGAGAAAGAGGACATCCCTGTCGAACACCACGAAAAAGAGGAAAAGAAGAAGAAACAAGACCGTTAGCAAAAATAAAAGACCTAGGAAAGGAATATAAGAGAGAAATATAAGATATGAATCTAGAGCAAAACCAAACCAAGAGAGAGTAGAGAGCATAAAAGACCAGTTAACTCTATCGAAAGCTTTCTCTGCATCTAATGCAATTGCAGCTAAGGAATGATTGAAGGTGGGAGATTTACTGAGAACATTAAAGAAAAGGCGAGTATTATCGGAGAGAAGACGTCCCTTGATAAAACCACATTGTTCTCTACCTATCAGGCACGGAAGAATTTTGTCCAAACGAAGAGCTAAAATCTTAGCAAATATTTTGTAATCTAAATTAATTAATGAAATTGGTCTATAATTTTTACAAAGGGTATGATCCTTATTGTCCTTAGGAAGGAGACAAATCAGAGCTTCTTGGAAAGTACCCTCGGATTTCTGGGACGATATAAAAAAGCTAAATAATTGGTGAAGTTTGGGAACAAGAAAGGAGGAAAAGTGAGAATAGAATTCTATAGAAAAACCATCTGGACCCGGCGCTTTACCTTTTTTAAGCACATGAATGGCATCTAAAATATCTTTGGGAAGAATATCTTTATCTAAAGAAGAAAAATCAACATCAGTTGATTGTGGGCGAGGAATAGAGGCTAGGTATTGGTCAATATCGGAGGGCACAGGAGGAAATTCTGGAGTATAAAGATTTTGATAAAAGGTAGTGAATTCATTTAAAATATCTTCATCTTTATGAAGAATAGTATTAGAAGAGGAAACAATTGAATCAGTTTTTGTCCGCTCTTTTTTGACTTTAAGATAATTAGCAAGAATGTTCCCAGCTTTGTTTTGTGCAGAGTAGAATTTAGCGCTAGACTTAAGTAAAAACAAGTTAGCCGAATTGGTAGTTAATTTATTAAAAGAAAGTTTAGCATTAATGAGTTGAGTAAGGGTCGACTGAGATTTGGTTGAATGATAAGAAAGTTCCAATTGTTTAATCTGAGAAGTTAAAGAAGATAAAGACTGGTGTGCAAGGCGACGTTTCTTGGCAACATAAGAAATAATAAAGTCCCTAGAAGCAGCTTTAAAAGTGTCCCAAATTAATTGAGGAGAGGATTGTGGTGTTTCATTTTCTGCAAAAAATCGTGGTGCAAAATCAAGGAAAGCAGAAGTAAAAGATGTATCTAAAAGGAGGGCATTATTAAATCGCCATCTTCGTGTACCCTTAACTGGAGGGAGTAAATCAAGACCTAATGAAACAGGGGCATGATCGGAAATTAGTATAGATCCAATGTCAGAATGAGTGATATGTTGTGATAGGGCCTTGGAAATAAAGAGATAATCAATTTGTGATTGAGAGGAGTGGACGGGTGAGAAATATGTATATTCTTGTAGAGTTGGATTGGAAAGTCTCCAGGAATCAACAAGAGACCTCTGAGAAATAGTGGATGTAAATTGGGCATGAACCTGAGAAGGAGAAAAACGAGAGTTGGATTTCCTATCTAGTAATGGATCTATAATCATATTACAATCTCCTCCAAGTATAAGATAGTCATCCGTATAAGTCATAGAGGGTTGAAGGATGGAAGGCCAAAACAATTTATCAGGGACAGTAGGGGCATATAAGTTGAAAATGGTTAGAGGAATTGTATTAACCAATAACGAAACCACCACCCATCTACCCTCCACATCATTATCTTGGGATAGGAGTTGAATGTTTAAACGTTTATGACATAAAATTGCAACCCCATTACGCTTCCCCGAGCCTGGAGAGGCATAAACATGACCTACCCAGTTACGACGTAACTTAGTTATTTCAGCATCTTTAACATGGATTTCTTGCAATAAAGCTATATCAGCCTTCAAATGTGCTAAATGTGAAAGAACACGTTGTCTCTTGATAGGGGACCCCAAACCTTTGACATTCCACGAAATTACATTAATAGACATCTAAGCATATCAGCAATATTGAATAACACAATATTTAGCAACATTAACATGAGTAACCAGCAAAATATGCAACTAAACCACAAGGTAGCAATGTAAACAGAAGATAAAACAGTAAAGATCAGAATTGTGAAGAAAAGTAAAGGAAGAAAAGTGGTGTAGAAAAAGAGATGATTGAAACATGAGAGAAAGGAAAAGAGTGAAAAAGATAAAAGGAAAAGAGGGAAAATAGAGAAAGAAGAAAACAAAAGAAAGGGAAGAGTACAGAACAAAAATAGGAGAAATAGATTATATGAAAAACATACCACAGGGAAACAGAAAAAGTAGGGATGGTGAAGCCACATGAGGGAGATGGAACGAAAGACGGGAAAAAACTCCACGACGAGTCGGCAGAGAGGGAAACAACTCCAGGAAGCAGCGCAGTAGATAAAAGAGACAATTTGGGACCATACACGAAACCACCTAGAAGGGAAGAGAAAATGGGAGAGAAAACTTGAATAACAAGGGAAAACTTACAACAAGCCTACAAAAGAAACAAGCAAAGCCACAACCTCAGTATAGGTGAAAAAGTACATAAAAAAATAAGTATCAGCAAAAGGAAAGACAAAAATCACCACTAAAAAGAGACACTACAGGATACAAAAGGGGAGCAAAGAAGGACAAAAATCATGCTTAGGAGACTTCAGACTTCATGGTTGAGGAATGTCCATAGAATCCACTCTGCAGCTGTTCAGAAACCGTTGAAGAAGAGCAGGATCTTCGTAAGTGGTGGTTTTCTTGTTATATGTCACTTTGAAAAGGGAGGGATGGAATAAACCATATCTCGCATTCAAACTGCGTAACGCCGGCCTCATATCCAGGAATTTCTTACGTCGTTCCGCCGTAGCCTTAGCGTAGTCCTGAGCAAAAAATAGTGTAGTGCCATTCCAAATGATCTTCCCCCATTGTTTGGCAGCTTGCAACACACGAAGTAGTTCAGTATATTCAAGAAAGTACAAAATAACTCCCCTAGGTTTGGGAGAGGATGCTGAAGACGATGGACTTGGACCAAGACGGTGTGCTCGCTGAATGTTCAAAACTGGAGAATCAGGAAGACCAAGAAGCGTTGGCAAAAAAGTTTGAAAAAAGGAAATCGGTGATGGACCCTCCAAACCCTCTACTAAGCCATAAATGCGTAGATTATTACGCCTATTACGGTTTTCTAACTGTTCAACCTGCTGTTTAAGATGCGCAATCTCTTTAGACATGGGTGGAACCTGATCCGCAAGACCTTGAATAAGATCAACACGGTTCTCCAATACTCCAACCTTCTGTTCAGTGACGGACCAGTTGGACTCTAGATTAAGCAGACGCAGATTAGTTTCCTCCATGTGAGGTTTAAGGGCACGTAATTCTTCAAGAATGAGGTCTGAGGAATTCAAGGTGGATGATGTAGGAGTGGGGGACGGGGGGATTCACCTTGACTCGCTTGCCTTGTACAGAGGATGAATTTGGCACAGTAAGGGGCGCTTTAGGGCTTTGCTTAGTAGTCAAGCGTGACACCGAAGGAGCAGACCCCTTAGAGTTAGTAGAGTCCATGAGGGAATCGTCTTGAGCGTCTTGCAAGGCATTAAAAGGGTTAAAGTCCTCCAAATTTGCTTCCTTTGGTGGAAAAGACCCATTGCGATTAGTACGTGCTTTAGCCATCATAGACGTGAGGGAAACGATCACTGCTCATTCGATAAAGGCGTGTACACCTGAGAGAACCGACTGGCGTTAGTAAACCAAAAAATCGGCAAGTTCTGTTTTTAAAAGAGCACCCATGTATATCAACAAGTAAAAGCGTCAAAAATAGGGCAAAGAGAGGAAAAAAACAGACTTATGGCCGAAAAGTAGAGGGTCCGTTTAAATATTGTGAGGGAAATGCATCAGAGAGAGTGTGCAGGCGGGAAAACGCGGACGCGCCGAAAAACAAAATGGCGGCCGCGACACTGCTGTGGAGAGCGGCAACAAAAACATTAAAAAGAAGGGCAAATCCTTACACAGCGCAGCTGTCCTGGCAGCAGGGCAGGCAGCGTCCTTTCCGACACCGGGAAATGCCAAAATCCAGGTCCGAAAGTAAGAAAGAAGTCCTGGAAGCAGCTCGGACTCCTACGTCCCGACGGAGCTCCCGTGAATCGCGGCCATCTCCAGAGGCTCCTAAGCCATGCCCCCTTCTGGTAAGTCTTGTATTGTCAGCTTTTTGATTTCTGTCTCTTGTTTTGCTAACATTAATTTATATATTCCGTCTTCATCTGGGGTTTGAATTTCAACGCCATTTGGAGTGCACAAGATGGCACAATTCATTTTGCACAACAAATCTCATCCTGACAAGTTCACAGGACTTGAATCACATACAACAAATCTATGCATTTCTTTAAAATTACCTATTCTGACTTCCATGGGTTCTGTAACTGGGGTACTAATCTGTTTATTAGAAACACCCACTACTTGGATTGCTTCTCCCGAGAGGGGTAGGTTTGGAACGTCCTCTGTTCTTACAGTAGAACGGGTAGCACCAGTGTCCAAAAGAAAGGTGACATCATTTCCTTCAACCTTTCCTTCAATGTATGGCCCTGACTGGTCCACCTGCAAGGAGGCGCCAAACACGCACTCCTCGTCCTCCCCCCTCAGGCACCGTCAGTAAGGTTCGTCACAGAGGAATGTGTCGTTTAACAGAAATTGTGAAGTTGCTGTATCTCTACTCTCCCTTCCTTCCCAATTTTTGGTATCTGCACTCTGTTGTGCTTTGCTCCTATAATTTGGCATAGGTGCATGAGGAAACTGATTCTGCTCTACCTGCTGCTGGGTCTTCCGTGGCACCTTATTCTGCCTCTGTGGATTTAAATCATTAATCAACTTTTCGGAATCAGCTGACTTCTCTGTTTATTCAAGGCTTCTCTTTCCCTTTCCTGCAATACCCTTTCGATTGAGGTCTCGTGCACCACTTGTGGCATCAAAGGTGGCTTAAAAAATGGGGCACTTGGATTTACTGTACTTGGTCCCTCATTATAAGGAGGTTTAAAAATTGGGTTATTCGTATTTACTACTCTGGATTCCTCATTATAAGGTGGTGGATTCTTCATTAATAAATCTTCCAAGTAATCATCGTCCGAATCACCACTGGTCATTAAATGTTTAGTTTTTTCAGTCTTTTTACCTCCCGTGGGCCCTTCTAAGGTTAGTACAGGATATAGACCATTCACTAACATGTTCTGTCTCCATGTTTCATTTTTTTATCTCTGGTTTCTTTCTGTACCTTTGGATAGAATTTACTTAACCCTTTATCAATTCTGGGTCTGTCTCGCTCAAAAGCCTCTATTTCCCATTCCTCTAAGGCCTCATATTGCGTTAATCTAGGTCTGGGATGTAAATCATTCATTCGAGTCCTCAAGTTGAACAACATTCTTCCATTAAATGTACCTTCTAAGGGAAATGCTAAAATTCCATCATCTTTAGTATATTCCACCCAGTTCTCCAACCATACACAAGAGTGGTAGCCTCTATCAAACATCATAAATGATGCGGGAGTGTGTGGTGGTGGAATGATGACTCCTTCTCTAGTTTTAATGGGCTTGTCTTTTTAAAAGTAATTCTTAACTCTGTCTACGAGTGACAATTTTCTTTTACTTCCGTACATATTGCTTGGTCTGCCTCTGATCATCTGCTCCCTAGCAAACCCTAAATATCTTGGATCAGGTCGGGTTTCTGGACTATATAATTGCCACATATATTTTCACAAAATTCAAGATCACTTGACTTTCTTTACAAATCACTTCCAATACTAGCGCGTCTTCTAATTTTCCTGTAATCAACCAACAATGCGGTTTCAAATAATTTCAGCCAATGAGTGCGTGGCCTTTCTCGTGAGACGAGTTCCCGCACTTCTGTGCTCACCCCTCCTTTACAATGCTATCTCAGCTAGACGCCCGCTGTCTCAACCAATACCAGTGAGTGACGTCAGCGCAGCTCCGCAACTGACTCCCTCCTTCACAAGGTAATGAAACTCAATCTTTAATTTAAAGTGCAAGTGCTTTGTTTTAATCTACAACATGAAACATTCGCCACTGTGCTCGAGTGACTAGAAAGGAAAGATTTATTTCACTGCAAGTAAATCCCTTCCGTTTACTTTTCATACACTGCGGATAGATCTCTTCTGCCTACTCTTCACACAAGCATTAGAGAACCTGCTACTCTTTCGGACTCATCCACTCTGGGATATATACTAAGGCCAAAATTTCACCAGCGAACCCCTTTTCACCCAAGCTCAGATGAACCTGCTACTCCTTCCGTGTGACCCTTTCTAGGTGATATCACAATAGAAGTTTTTCCAGCGAACTCTTTACTATCATTTATTCATCCATTCATACAGAAAACCCTAAATAGTGCTTCCGGTTCTACCCAACCCTGCACTAATTTCCTCGAGCCACTGACCTCACTGCGATATGGCTTCCCTTTACCACCCGCTATTCTGCCCCTGGGTATTCCAGACAAACATATAACAGTCACAAACGGGTTTGGTTAATACATAAATCAACAAAGCATAAAATCAGTAAAAATTTCAGAACATTTCAGAACATTTCATATTTGAATAAACATTTTACATTTGATCGATCAATACTTTTATTTAGCAGCAATTTGATTTTTACTTTTAGCAGCAAATTACCAACCTACCTATCTTAACTAATCCCTAACCATGCCTCTGCTACCAAGAAAATATACTGATAGAGCGCGCAGGTCACCCGTCTATAAATTTACCAAATACTCACCTAGGCCCATATCCTAATTAACCACAATTTCTTAGATCAGATAACCTGGGCACTAACTATCAGATATTTGTACTTCCTAGGTCCTATACCCTTGACTTACACTCCTGGTCATCGGTATCTGTGAACCTATGGGATCAGGGAGTCTAGCATAATAAGTATGGTAGCAAGACAACAATTGCACTCAAATAATAACCACAGACTCAAGAAGTTTTGAAAACCTTTATCTAATCTTCATCAAAAGTCATAAGCCAAAGATTAACAGCAAGCAAGCTATCAATAATCAGAATCACAAACAGCGTATAACTATGCAAAAGATATATTATGCCAACCATTTAGATTTCTAAAGGAAAGGTAAGAACAAGGAACATACTGAAATGAACTTATAGAAATCAGACTTGAAATGATATTTTCTAAAGGACGGGAAAAATAAGGGACATACTATAAGTCACAACACCAGTTGTTATGACGAAACTGAATTAACCATGTAGCTAGAGGGAAGGTAAGAAAATGGAACACGCTAATAATTCAGAATAACCACTTCAGCTTCTTTAAAGGGGGGGGTAAAGAAAGGACAATTGTATACATTCATGGATAGCATTTAATATTCAACTCTAAGGAGGGGGGAAATGGAACATGCTAATAAAGGCAAGATTCACAATTTAGTAATTTGTCACAAAGGAAAGGTAAGAAAAAGGAACATATGCAATTAAGACTTTAGCAAACTTCAGGGAAGGTAAGAAAAGGACGAAATTGATACAATTGTTACCCACACAGATTTATATTTACCTAAATTGGAGTGAAGACCAACCCTGGCCACGGGTCAGTTAAGGACCGAAACCCCGAAAGTTGCAAACGCGAGTAGGCCTGCAAGTGCAGGTCAGAAACAGGACAGGAAAGCCAGATTTGGATCCGAACCGGACCACCGAAAGTTGAGACCAGCACCCGCAGTTCAGTTGCAAAGCCTGCGCTACTCCCTCTCTGCAGCTATCAGTCAAAACCCCGATTGGGTTATCGAATTTCCCAGCAAAGTGCTTCGCTAGCACTTCAGGTCCCAGAACCCCGAATGGGTCAGCGAGTCTTCTGACAGAGTGCTCCGCAACACCTCTGTTCTCGATCAGCTATTAAGTGCGTTGGGTCAGTGACAGGTCAGCTATTCGGACAAGTCGGACAACTTCTCTAGCTAAACCTAGGCTAGTTATACCATTTTCCAGGTCAGTGTACCACCCCCCAATGTTACAAGTGTAAGGATCCCCAATTTCCATTGGACAAGAGAGGAGGAGAGGTCGACACACCACCTACATTTTTTATACCTCAGCATTGAATATTAGTGTTTACATTCCCGCCCATCAATTTCTGGTTCACATTACTTGGTCATTCACGTAACAATGGTCGCTTTATTAATAAATACATTGTAATTCAACAGGTACACTCTGGTTTCTGGGAGCAAGGGCAAAGTTCAGCTTCTCAGGCGCATCTTGGCTGTGGCTGTCTTGGCTGGGTTTCAATGACAAATGACTTCAGCCCTCCTCTTGTAGAGTGCCGTGTGCAGAAGGATTTTCAAAATGGAGTATTCCCGTCCCTCAGGCCCAAAGATTTTGATACATGAAAGGTAAAAGGAAACAGTTTTAGAACACAAAATAAATGATTTCACTGTATACCATGAACTTCTATTCTATACCCGTTACCTTACTTTAAACTATAGCATTAGGATTAAGCAGAACAAACAGCTTAGCCAAAGCAGCGGTGCAAGCTTCTTGCATGTGAGAACATAGAGCAGCCATCTTAGCTCTAGTGCGCAGAAGCAACCAAGTCCCTCCAAAGCTGCGAGTACGTCATGTCACGTGGGTATGACATACGCATGCCCACTCCAAATTCCCGCTTAGCAGCGGCCATTTTAGATGCAAGCGTATTAGTTGACACATAGGCAAGCTTCTCTCGGACACCCAGTATATACGGGAAAATGTTGGTTTAGTAGGACAAACATGTTGATTACTTATTAATACTGTTATTCGAGGTTCTTGATTACGAGCAAGTCGCTTTACGTGCGAATCCTTGCTCCATCACTCTCAAGCCTTTGTTAATTCTCTAACTTCTACGTTTCTGAAAACAATTTGTGCTGAAACCAGACACTTTAACTTCTTCCAAGATAAATGTAAAGTTTATGGGCTCCCTTCCAAAATTGTATCTGATGAAGATCCACAGTATATCTCGCAATTTTGGAAATCTATATGACAAAAACTAGGTATTCAAAAACCTCTGACCTCAGGTATTTACCCAGAGTCCAAAGGACAAACCAACAGACTGAATAACACTCTGGAGGAATTCCTAAAATGCTAGATTTCCTGCACTCAAGATAATTGGAAAGCTCTTATCCCGGCAGCAGAGTTTGATTACAGTAAGGCTACCCATTCCTCTAGTAGGTGTTCACCTTTTTAGCCTTAAATGGATTCCACACTCAAACGTTTTTAGAATTCCGCAATACCCATACATCAGTGGTCCTCATGCATGACATGAAAATACTTTCCATACAAGCTAAAAAAAAAAAATTCGACCACACACACATTTGTTTTCCTTGTGGGTAAATGCTTCAGCACCCCAAATAGGGCTAGTGAGCACTCTACAAATGTCAAAATACAATACAAGACATTACCTGAAAATTGACTCATTTAGAGTGGCTCAAAATTGAAAATATGCTTACCTCACTTTTACCCCATTATGCTTATTTATATTAATACTAAATTACGTCAAAGAAAAGCGTACACCACTTGCATGTATATTTTAAGGTGTTAAATAGCTTCTACGTACATACTTACAAAGACAAACAAACATTGGCATAGCCTTTGGGACCTTCTAAGTGTTTTGCTAGAGCTATTGGCTTTGCTAATGTGTCTAAGTTATGTTGTAGAGTAGTGTGGCTTCTGTGCAGCATGTTGCACAGTTATAATAAAAGAGTGTTATAAGCATCTTTGTTACCTTATTTATGAATAAGATGATGGGTATAACCGAACGACTTATTAAAAAAGAGAAAATGAAAGTAGCACTTTACTAGCAAACTCTGTAAAGTGGCGCTAATGTGCGTTGTTGTGCATAAAACCAATCTGGCCACTTCGTGACCACTCTAACTTGCTATATTTAATTCATTTACTTTTCATATTTTGAAACTTTTTTTCTCTACATCCCCGAGGCTGCACTTTGGAATAGAAAAATGTCAGAAAAAGACAACATTTCCAGCAAAAGTGTTTTTATTTTTTAGATCCATTTCACTGGGGAACAAATAAAGGAAAGGAGAGCAAGTGAGGGTAAGAGCCGTTTCTTAAAGTCACGGTTTTCAGCAAGTGAGGAGAAGCTTGACAGAGACAGAAATAGAGGGACTAAGAGGAAGAATGAAGAGACGGAGGGTGCGGCAGAGCAGGAGCAGTAAACAGTGACTGTCCTTGTCTTCTCTGCGCAAGAAGGGAAAGACAGAGTCCTTTTCCTTCCCTGCCCTCCCTGCCAATCCCCGAATGGCTGAATCTTATCTCTAGGACTTTGCTATCTCTGCCATCCTGAGACACATTTCTAAAATAAAAAAGTAGGGGAATAGATTGCAATAAATTAAAGACGTAGGGACACACTGGGGGGTGGGGATTCGCAGTGCGAGGTCTCTTTGCATGAGAAACCCGCAGCTGTGTGTATGCTTGGAGGGTGGGGGAGGGCTCTAAGAGTAAGGAGGGAGGAGGGAAGCCACAAACAAACAGGCAGCAATGGAAGAGAAAGTGAAGGGTACCCTTATATTGATAAATCTAAAACATAAAGTGCGGCGTCCGTGAAGCCGTGCTGATTAGCGAACGGGATTGAAAGAAGAGTGTTGGAACCAACATATATTAAAAACAGAATAATGCCACAGTACCAGGGGCAGTTGCCTGGGAGGGTCCAAAATGCCAAAAGGTGGGACAAATTTACCCTATCCACCAAATAAAAGCAGGTATTTAATAAGGGCACTAACACAAGCCGATAGATAAGAGGGAAGTTTCTTCTACCACACATACCAGATACAGCATGCCTCGCATAGCAGTGCATGCGCGCTGAACTAGTGTTGACCTAAAAATAACATCACTAAAGAATTTGTGTAATTTAGCGATAGGTGGAAAATGGGTGCAGAATTCAAAATTAAGGCCTGATTTAGATCTTGATGGGAGGTTTACTCCATCACAACGGTGATGGATATCCTGTCAGCCGAAATATAAATCCCTTAGCATCCTATAGGATTTATATTTCAGTGGATGTTATATCTATCACAGTTGTGACGGAGTAACCCAACCTCCAAGATCTAAATCAGGCCCTAAGACTTAAGAAAGCTAAAAGTTGAAAGCTGGGGTTCGCTGGGACAAAAAGTAAAAGAGACCAAGAAGCAGTGGCAATTTTTCAGGAAATGTAAAAAGAGTAGCCTAGTGGGCAAAAGCCATGAGAAAAAAGTCAATAAATAGAATTGACTTGGGCACTGAAAAAAATTATTCTATCGCAGTAAAAATGTCTTCCACACTTGAAGTGTCATACGGTCATTGCATAGGGACAGGCATGAGCCAAGAAGCCTATCAGGGAACCTTAAGTGGCTGAGGGAGTGCAGCATTTCCTCTGGAATTCATCTCTTCTCCAAGACTGCCTCATTCAATTCTAAATACGAAACAAGCCAAGCCTTAATGTCAGGCGTTATAATCCACAACGTGTGTTCTTCTAAAAGTAATTCGGCTCAGCCTTTGCATCTTTCTTGACAATATGCAATACGAGAACTTAGGGGGTCATTAGGATTGCGGTTTTTCCGCATCCTTCGGGCCGGCGGAAGTGTCCGCCGGCCCGGAGGATGTGGAAAAACCGCTGCGGAGCCTTCAAAGACCCCCCGCCAGATTAGGATGGCTGGGGGGTCAGGAAGACCGTTCGCAGCTTTTACGCCGCGGTTGCCTTCCGACATGTCTGGCGGTGTCTATCAGACACCGCCAGGCATATTAGGATGTCTGCATTTCTATGCCTTTCCACGGCGGCATTTCCGCCGTGGAAAGGCATACAGACTTTTGTTTGGGGGCCCGTTGCGGGCCCCCAGGTGTAAAGGGGTGTGGGGGGTGCACATGGGGGGTACCTATGGTACCCCCCTGCCTTTGCGTGCACGAAGCGGCAGGCAACACAGGCACCGCGCGTTGCCTGCCGCTTTGTGCACGCAAATGCACTGCTTTCATTTTTAACATTGCGTCGGGTGCTGCTTCAAGCAGCACCCGCCGCAATGTTAAAAATACAGGATGTGACTGCCAGGGTGGCGGTCACATCCTAATTTGCACGGAGGGACCGCTGCTGCCCCTGCGGACGGTCCCTCCTACTCTGGGGTGGCGGACGGACGCAGGTCTGTCCGCCATCCTAATGAGCTCTTTAGTTTGTCTTTGATAGACAATGACAGTTTGCAACTTAGCATATACAGCTTATCCTTGTCAGGGTCTACACACTCAAAATGTAAATTGCTGTGAGTAAACCAATTTCTAGCCACTATGATTACGTTTGGGGTAGTTCTTATTTTCATCCTCATATTTCCTCACCTCAGGAAGTTAATTGAAGAGCTCAGTTTGTTTTCCCTATTATTTGCCACAGTATTAATTCTCAATTAGTTCTTTCTTCCATTTTTAGGTCAAGCCTACCAGACATCATTAAGCCTACCAGACAGCACAGCTGTCTGTTTACAAACCACCCATTGTGGGCTTACTGGGAGCTTACCCCAGTTCTAGCCCATCCACTGCTTACCATTGGTTGAAATTTACTGTCACTCACATTTGCTTTCTCCTTATTTGATGGCTTTCTGCATTGCCGCTTACCATTCTTCTGTTTATCCCTTACCTGGAGTATAGCCTTTTTTACCATTTCTCTGATAGGGTAGCTTTTATACATTCCACTGCTGACTTTTATCAAACTATTACCTTCTTTCAACTTATGCATTCTATGTGAATGTCTGTGTTTTCTAGCTGTTTACCTCATGTGCTTCTCTCAATGCCATGCTCTATATTGTTCTCTCTTGTCTGCTCTATTTTGCTCTCTCTCACCTGCTTGCTTCTCTTCTCCTCTTGCTTGAGTTTCTCTCTCACTCCGCTTCCGGGTTGTGAGGACTGAGAAACGCGAAGCAGCGAAGCCATGAGCCATAGACTCCAGCGCCAGGAGCAACACCTGCAGAGGGACAGTCGCTCGAGTGCAGTCTCGAGGTGAGGCGGAGGCAGGGAGTGAGGCACAGCAGCCTATCCCAAAAACCTGCTGTTACCACCCCACTCTCCTGTGCCACTGCAGCTGTGCCATCACTTGCCCGCATGGCTAGTGCTCCTACGCACCCCCTGCCCTAGTTCAAGCTCCAGCGCCTCTGGAGGTGGAGGAGGAGGCAAGTCAGACAGAAGGTATAGGAGGGGTGGTAGCAGAGGCAGGTTGCGGGAGAGCAGGAGTCTCTGAGTACTTCAAACACTGGCCAGCGGGTTCCGTTTCCTTCACACCTTCCTTGCCTTTCCAGTACTGGCTCACTGCCCCACCATTAACAGTTATTGCTCCCCGCTGTTGCCAGCTGCTCTTAACCAGCTCTCCCTTCCCATTCCTGCTGCACCCCTTGGAGATAGTAACAGAGACAGCGAGGCAGTGAGTGGTGCAAGCGGGAGGGGGCAGGGAAGGGCAGTTGGAGGAGGCCCAGAGGGCTTGTGGCTCGTTTGAGGAGCAGAGGCGGTCAGCATCAGGCTGGTGCGGCTTGCCCCTGTCAGGGGGGATCTCGCCCTGAGCAGTCACTGAATAGACACCACAACATCTTCACACAGCCCCCCACCTGGAGAAAGTGAGGGAGGGGATAAGGGGGTGAAACAGAGAGACCCCTTAGTGCCACAAAACCCCACACATCCGGCACTCAAGGAAGCGACAAACAAAGCAAAAAGCAAAAAGAAAAACGCTCAAGGAGCATCAATCTAAAGTATAAGAACAATACGGTCACCCAAGGAGACTGCTCTAATATAACTGTCTGGTAAAAACCCAAAAGAAGGAGTGAGACCAAGAAAAAACAAATCAACAGGAAAAACCCCACAAGAAACATCTACCTGGAATACATTTTGCGTGATATTGTGTGTCACCAAGGCACATCAAGTAGCATGGAGCCAAGCAGAGCTAACCATCTATCAGCATTAACACTGAGCAGGAAGCAAGCATAAACATAACAAGCACAACAAGCAAACTATTAAAGGAATTAGGAACAAGTCAAACAGTAAGATTTGATGTTGGATAGAGTAAGAACGTCCATTACAAAGCAAAAGCCAAAAACAACCAAAGGAGAAGCTATCCCTAAAAGTAGCTTAAAAAAGGAACCCTGTCATAAGGATAGCAAAGACACCAGCATTTGTTTCATTGTTAGTAGTACAAACACAAGCAAGGCCTGTAGTCCAGTAGCTACAAAAAACCCTAAAACCACAAGCCAGTTGAAGATGGAAACAAAGAGCGACAAAACAAAAGAGCTTATAAATATAGCAGGGTTGTCTCACAGAATGAGCCTTTGTACATACCAGACGAAAATCTTCACAAAGTTCACATTTTTTAAAGACCCTGGCACAGCCATCTATTAAAAAAAACGATGATATTAAGGGCTTATAAACCCCACTAAAACCAGGGAGAATAGAATACCCCTCAGAGAAACCACTCCAATTGACTGAATTGTTGACAAATACAATGGACATGGACATGAACACGACAGATAGAGATATCAGAACAAAAAGTCAGACCAACAATCAAACAGGGGATAGATCTCAAGGTGGACCTGCTGTGGGGACAGTCAGCAGTTCAACAAGTAGCCCAACAAGAAGCTCTCAGGACAACAAAAATCCTATCTGTGGAAACAAGAGTCAGTTGGCCATAGAACCTACAAATATTCCAACACAAGGGGGCATCAAAAACCCAAGGTATCCTTAAAATAATACCCCGAGCAGGACCCCCAGACTGGACAGAACGCTTAGCCCATAATACCACAGCCAAAAAACTGCTCCCACTAAAGACAATAAGTATACAAACCGACACCACGTCAATTCATAGTCAACCATTAAACAACTCCCCAGTTGAATCTTCCCTGCCCCTGCCACATGAAGACTTGCATCTAACGGATAGGGACATGACTTTCCTCGCATCCCAGGAATGGGAGGAACTTGTTGCCTCATACAACTTAAAGCCCACCTCAAATCAACCTAGCGTGGAACCAACTAGATCATCCAAAGCAGCGAGTAACAACTCTAGAGAAATAATCCCTAGAGAACCAATCTAGGCAACCTTACTAAGCATTATGCAGCATTCAGCAACAGCACTTAAATATCGATCACACAAATTAGACATGCAGCTTACAGTTCTCCAAACAGCAGCACATTTCACCTCCGGGATACATAGGAAGCTAGCAGACCTCAATGGGCTTATTAAGCGGGGGCAAGAAGCCGCACAATCAACTCAAATCTCACAAATCGGCTCTATTTGTGCCCCAATTATTGATAAACTTTCCAAGTTGCCATCAATGTTAGGAAATCTTCTAACAGACCTCAAAACAAACACTATATCGCATAACATCACTGAAACCATCGAGGCAAGCAAAGGCCCGACTGAACGAACAATCGGAATAGACACAACGATGACCAGGCACTAACACATGGGGAACCTACCGGCTAGTTTAAATCAAATATCAGAAGGTTGCACACGATTAAACTCAATCAGAGTGTGCTGGTAAAGAAAAATGCATGATTGCAAAAGAGCGTCACAAACAAAAAAAGGAAGGGCAGGAACGTAGCCGCCCTGGGCCACTGTCAGGAGGACCAGCCCATGCCAACTCCGGTGAAAACTGAGCCTTCTAGGCATGCCCGACCCCCAACCTGGACAATAGGACAGAACATCTAAATACGGGACTTAATGTCACTCTGGACCCAAGCAGGCAGCAAGTTCTTAAGTCATCAATCCAAACTGCTACAAACGGTGATAATCAATGGGGGTATAATCAGACAAGTAAACACCCAGTGTTAACAACACAAGAATTTAGCACGGCAACCTGCACGCAACAAAGCCCAAGAATTGAACAGAGAGGTGAGCCTTTGAGCAGCCCTAGGGAATTGGGACAAAGGCCACAAAGGGAGAATACACTAGGCAGGAACATGCCGATAAAAGACTAGGCACCAGTTGAGCCCCTTGGAGCTAGTAATGCCAACCAAGAAGTCAGAAACGCCAATTCCATCCCACAAATTCTAATACATCTTGAAGCAACTTCCCATCAGAAAACCTCAGCCAAAGATTCAAAGGAGACAGACACCATCATATTCTTCCCAGAATAGAAATCGAGGGGAAGAGTAGACACACAGTGGAGAAGTGTGGCTCACTGGTTAGAGGAGGCAGACCTAGAAGCAGAGGTCAGCCCGGGAACAGGGTTCAATTCCCGGCTCGGCGGGGTCTTGAGTCCTAAAATGTCCATGGACTCGACAATTCTCGCTCCGGTGCCTACTCGATTCACGGGTTCACACTCTGCGACTCTGGGCAATAGCTTGCTTAATCTCCACAACGGCCCCTCGCGGCGGGATGCCTGGCTTTCACCTTGCGGATACCCTGCCGGGGTTATCTCACAGGGGAATACCAGGACGGGTTCCCTAAGCAAGCGCTTAGAAACCGCTTGGTGATTTGCGCTATATAAATTCCTGTACATTTACATTTACATTTACATTTACATTCCTGTACATTTACATTTACATTTACATTTACATTTACACTAAATAGTGGGTACATATTATGGCTCCTGCACTCCATCGAGAGCCAAGGAAAACTAAGCTCAACAGACCTGTTTTCAATCAAAGTCCAACCAACTAATAATCAGCACTGTCCAGAAGCAACTGGGACAATATGGAACACTAATGAGACAGTTAATACAATCAGGAAGGAAGTACAGTGGGGGCTAAGACTAGAACCTGAAACAAAAACAGCCTACCCAACACCCCTTCTATATGGATACAATAACGAACCACCACAAACTGTCACATAAATCTTAAAGGGAGCACGCAGTAGCTCCCCAGGATCCCATCCCACCCACTTTAAGACCACCAACTTAAGCATAGACCTTGACTCAAAGGGCCCAACATCACTGTTAACAGACCTTACCTGGATACACATACAGCAAACAATAACAACCGAGCGCACCCACTGACAAGGGATCCCCTGCCCAACACCATCAACGGCAGAGTCAAGGAAAATCTGTATGTGCATCTGGAACCTTAATGGCTGCACGAACAAGATGGAGGAATATGAGGTACTTAATTACTTAAAGACATTTGATTTGATACTACTCCAGGGAACCGGTGAGGATCATTTGATAGAGCTACAGGGGAACATGTCACAATTCGTGCCAGCAAAAAAGACATCCAACTTCGGCCATCGTTCAGGAGGTCTGATGAAATACATCTCAATACTCACAGTAGAAGCAATTGCATCAGTTGAGGCACAAATTGCAGCCCCCAATTGCCATGCAGACAGTAACCACAATATTCAAATTGAATGAGGAAGACCAGCTAATAATAATAATTAACACGCATGTGCACCCGAAGCAAAGGTCAAAAGTTGCTAAAAAACTAGTTAAAGAACTGATAAGAATCATAGATGAGCAGGACGCAGAGTACATCATCCTGGCGGGCAACTTTAATCTCCAACTCTTTGGAACTGCATCAGAAGACCAACTAAAACAGGAATTAACCACAGTGTGGGGGATACAGAATCAGGGCCCAGCATACTCAAACAATCCAACAAGATGTTCAACCTATTTACTTCAAGAACTTGAACAATTAAATATGAGAGCTCTGAATGGTCGATTTAGGAGGATAACCCGCAGGTTCCAACTTTTCACTCCACAACCTCCTCCTCCTGCCTAGACTTCCCCTGCGTAACTCTCCCTATGTTCCACAACATCCACTCATTCAGAATGCGCGATAACGAACAAAGTGATCACTTGCCGCAAAAAGTGATATTAAAAGCAAACATAGGACACCAAATGGAGGTATGTAAAACTGTTGGCACAGAACCCACCTCAGATTTCAAACGAATAAGCAAGCCAAATATGATTGAGGAATTATCCAAAACTGCAATGACACTTCTCTGCCAAGAAAATGATATGACAACTCAACCAACAAAAGTTTAGGAGAATTCTACAATGGCTCTTGGGGAGAAATTTGCCACCAGGACAGGAACGAAAACTGGAAAAACAGCGGTCTTTTTGCTTGGAAAGGCAACAACACCGGAGACAAGGAATCTTAAACGTACAATAAATCAAACACTAGGGAAGCTACGTAAAACTCCACAAAACTGCGTAAATTGAAGGCAATATTAAAAAGGAAGAAATGGGATAAGAAAAGGCAAGAGAATAAAAATTTTGGGCAAGGATACTACATGACTCTAAACTCAAGAACAGCACCAGGTTCTGGCAGATGATTAACAGTCGTCAACGCCCAGCCCACCAAGGATTAAATTCCAATATAACAGAGGCCAATTGGGCAAAATACCTATATAACCATTTTAACTACAACGTGCAAGAGGAGAAATCTTGGGCCATCCTAAGGGACAGAGGTGACATGACCAGAGAAAAAACTATACGAAAGGCCCACGAGGGCACTTACAACAACGCTTCCCTAATTTGACGAAAACACCCTGGACTAGAAGTAGCAGTAGCCTCAGAATCCTCACTGAATAGCAACGAAGACCACCACGAAATACGAGTATCACAGATAAAGTCACAAATAGCTAAAGGGAAACTAGAAAGAGACTCAGGCCCTAACGGAATACCTCAAATGCTCTATAAGCATGATGCAAAATACTGGAGCAAAGCACTGGTCCCAGTCTTCAAGGACACATAAACAATACCGGAATCATGGAAAGGATCGATGATTAGCCCTATCTACAAGCAGGGCGACAAGAGTAGTCCAAACATTTACCGACTTAGAAGCTAAGTATTATGCAGGAATAATCCTGGAAGAACTAACATCCTGGGCATCTTCAAATTCCATCATCCCCATAAACCAGACCGGGTTTTGTAGAGGACAGGGAACCACTACTAACATCATGGCGCAAGTTCTGCTGACGGATGCGGCCAAAGTGGCAAAGTACCCACTGTGCTTATGCTTCATTGACTAAAGTGCAGCATTTGTCCACGTAGACCCGCTAAACTATGGCAGAAATTGGAAAAGTAGGGGATACCAAAACCCCTCTTAAGTCAGCTGATATTGCTACACACTGACACATGGGTCAAGATCAAACTGGGAGCTTTGACCCACCTTTCGAGGCCAATCAACCCTTCTAAAGGGAAGAAGCAAGGGTGTGTTCTCGCACCCTTGCTTTATAACCTCTTTATGGCTGACCTCCCCGGAGAGTTGGACAAGAGTACATCGCATGCCCCAAGATTGGGAAAAACTTTGCTGTCCAACCTTTTATAAGCAGATGATCTGGTGCTGATAAGTCGGACTCCAATTGGTCTGCAACATCTCCTGAATACCACTAATAATTTCGCGTAACGTAATGCATTAAATAATCAACATAAAGAAAACAAAAATTATGACAGTAATTTATCATAAGAGCAAAAAGATTAATTGGTACTTGGACGGGCGCTGTCTAGACCAGGTAACTAACTACAAATACCTTTCAGTCCTGTTGGACAGCAGAGGTTCGTTCGGACTCGCTTGAGGCCACTAAGGTGATTTTAACTTTGATCAGTATGCTTGATACTGCAACTCTGGGAGCGCATGGCAAAGGGCTCCTTTAAATCAGATGTTACTTCGTGTCCGAATGCTGTTAAAATTCAACTTTTAACATTTTTAATCCACTTACTTCCTCACCTGCACACGTTGCCTATAGTTGGGTGCCTCCCCGTTCCATCGTGGACTGTTCCGTTTATATGGAGGGAGTTGACATCAACCGGAAGTGATCCAGGAACACTTCCACCAGACATTAGAACTAAGGTTATCAGTTCAGCTGCCTGCCTTCTATAAAAATGGATGCTAGGCTCGATGCACAGCAGACGCGCTTGAGGCCACTACGGTGATTTTAACTTTGATCAGTACGCTTGATACTGCAGCTCTAGGAGTGCCCAGCAAAGGGCTCCTTTAAATCAGATGTTAATTTGTGTTCGAATACTTTTAAGATTCTACTTTAAAATTTTTTAGTTCACTTACTTCCCTCACCTGCACACATTGCTTATAGTTGGGTGCCTCCCCATTCCATCGCGGATGGATCCGTTTGTATGGAGGGAGTTGACATCAACCGGATGTGATCTAGGATCACTTCCGCCAGACATTAGAACTGAGGATAGCAGTTCAGCTGCCTGCCTTCTATAAAAATAGATGCCTGGCTCAACACGCAGCGGACGCGCTTGAGGCCACAAAGGTGATTTTAACTATGATCAGTACGCTTGATACTGCAGCTCTGGGAGTGCCTGGCAAAGGGCTCCTTTAAATCAGAAGTTAATTCGTGTTCATATGCTTTTAAAATTCTACTTTTAAAATGTTTAGTTCTCTTACTTTCCTCACCTGCACATGTTGCTTACAGTTGGGTACCTCCCCGTTCCATCGCGGACTGTTCCGTTTGTATGGAGGGAGTTGACATTAATCGGAAGTGATCCAGGAACACTTCCACCGGACATTAGAACTGAGGTTAGCAGTTCAGCTGCCTGCCTTCTATTAAAACAGAGGCCTGTCTCGACGCGCAGTGGACCCGCTTGAGGCCACTAAGGTGATTTTGACTTTGATCAGTATGCTTGATACTGCAGCTCTGGGAACACCTGACAAGGGCTCCTTTAAGTCAGAAGTTAATTTGTGTTCGAATGCTTTTAAAATTCTACTTTTAAAATTTTTAGTTCACTTACTTTTCTCACCTGCTCACGTTGCTTATAGTTGGGTGCCTCCCCGTTCCATACCGGACTGTTCCGTTTGTATGGAGGGAGTGATCCAGGAACACTTCCGCCAGACATTAGAACTGGGTTAGCAGTTCAGCTGCCTGCCTTCTATAAAAATAGATGCTAAGCTCAATGCGCAGCAGACGCGCTTTAGGCCACTAAGGTGATTTTAACTTTGATCAGTACGCTTGATACTGCAGCTCTAGGAGTGCCCAGCAAAGGGCTCCTTTAAATCAGATGTTAATTTGTGTTAGAATGCTTTTAAAATTCTACTTTTAAATGTTTTAGTTCACTTACTTTCCTCACCTGCACACATTGCTTATAGTTGGGTGCCTCCCCATTCCATCGCGGATGGATCCGTTTGTATGGAGGGAGTTGACATCAACCGGAAGTGATGTTCGAACACTTCCGCCAGACATTAGAACTGAGGTTAGCAGTTCAGCTGCCTGCCTTCTATAAAAATAGATGCCTGGCTCAACACGCAGCGGACGCGCTTGAGGCCACGAAGGTGATTTTAACTATGATCAGTACGCTTGATACTGCAGCTCTGGGAGTGCCTGGCAAAGGGCTCCTTTAAATCAGAAGTTAATTTGTGTTCAAATGCTTTTAAAATTCTACTTTTAAAATGTTTAGTTTTCTTACTTTCCTCACCTGCACACGTTGCTTACAGTTGGGTGCCTCCCCGTTCCATCGCGGACTGTTCCGTTTGTATGGAGGGAGTTGACATCAATTGAAAGTGATCCAGGAACACTTCCGCCGGACATTAGAACTGAGGTTAGCAGTTCAGCTGCCTGCCTTCTATTAAAACAGATGCCTGTCTCGACGCGCAGTGGACCCGCTTGAGGCCACTAAGGTGATTTTGACTTTGATCAGTATGCTTGATACTGCAGCTCTGGGAACACCTGACAAGGGCTCCTTTAAGTCAGATGTTAATTCGTGTTCGAATGCTTTTAAAATTCTACTTTTAAAATGTTTAGTTCACTTACTTTTCTCACCTGCTCACATTGCTTATAGTTGGGTGCCTCCCCGTTCCATACCGGACTGTTCCGTTTGTATGGAGGGAGTGATCCAGGAACACTTCCGCCAGACATTAGAACTGGGTTAGCAGTTCAGCTGCCTGCCTTCTATAAAAATAGATGCTAAGCTCAATGCGCAGCAGACGCGTTTGAGGCCACTAAGTTGATTTTAACTTTGATCAGTACGCTTAATATTGCAGCTCTAGGAGTGCCCAGCAAAGGGCTCCTTTAAATCAGATGTTAATTTGTGTTTGAATGCTTTTAAAATTCTACTTTTAAATGTTTTAGTTCACTTACTTTCCTCACCTGCACACATTGCTTATAGTTGGATGCCTCCCCATTCCATCGCGGATGGATCCGTTTGTATGGAGGGAGTTGACATCAACCGGAAGTGATCTACGAACACTTCCGCCAGACATTAGAACTGAGGTTAGCAGTTCAGCTGCCTGCCTTCCATAAAAATAGATGCCTGGCTCAACACGCAGCGGACGCCCTTGAGGCCATGAAGGTGATTTTAACTATGATCAGTACCCTTGATACTGCAGCTCTGGGAGTGCCTGGGAAGGGCTCCTTTAAATCAGAAGTTAATTTGTGTTCAAATGCTTTTAAAATTCTACTTTTAAAATGTTTAGTTCTCTTACTTTCCTCACCTGCACACGTTGCTTACAGTTGGGTGCCTCCCCGTTCCATCGCGGACTGTTCCGTTTGTATGGAGGGAGTTGACATCAATTGGAAGTGATCCAGGAACACCTCCGCCAGACATTAGAACTGAGGTTAGCAGTTCAGCTGCCTGCCTTCTATTAAAACAGATGCCTGTCTCGACGCGCAGTGGACCCGCTTGAGGCCACTAAGGTGATTTTGACTTTGATCAGTATGCTTGATACTGCAGCTCTGGGAACACCTGACAAGGGCTCCTTTAAGTCAGATGTTAATTCGTGTTCGAATGCTTTTAAAATTCTACTTGTAAAATTTTTAGTTCACTTACTTTTCTCACCTGCTCACGTTGCTTATAGTTGGGTGCCTCCCCGTTCCATACCGGACTGTTCCGTTTGTATGGAGGGAGTGATCCAGGAACACTTCCGCCAGACATTAGAACTGAGTTAGCAGTTCAGCTTCCTGCCTTCTATAAAAATAGATGCTAAGCTCAATGCGCAGCAGACGCGCTTGAGGCCACTAAGGTGATTTTAACTTTGATCAGTACGCTTGATACTGCAGCTCTAGAAGTGCCCAGCAAAGGGCTCCTTTAAATCAGATGTTAATTTGTGTTCGAATGCTTTTAAAATTCTACTTTTAAATGTTTTAGTTCACTTACTTTCCTCACCTGCACACATTGCTTATAGTTGGGTGCCTCCCCATTCCATCGCGGATGGATCCGTTTGTATGGAGGGAGTTGACATCAACCGGAAGTGATCTACGAACACTTCCGCCAGACATTAGAACTGAGGTTAGCAGTTCAGCTGCCTGCCTTCTATAAAAATAGATGCCTGGCTCAACACGCAGCGGACACGCTTGAGGCCACGAAGGTGATTTTAACTATGATCAGTACGCTTGATACTGCAGCTCTGGGAGTGCCTGGCAAAGGGCTCCTTTAAATCAGAAGTTAATTTGTGTTCAAATGCTTTTAAAATTCTACTTTTAAAATGTTTAGTTCTCTTACTTTCCTCACCTGCACACGTTTGCATACAGTTGGGTGCCTCCCCGTTCCATCGCGGACTGTTCCGTTTGTATGGAGGGAGTTGACATCAATTGAAAGTGATCCAGGAACACTTCCGCCGGACATTAGAACTGAGGTTAGCAGTTCAGCTGCCTGCCTTCTATTAAAACAGATGCCTGTCTCGACGCGCAGTGGACCCGCTTGAGGCCACTAAGGTGATTTTGACTTTGATCAGTATGCTTGATACTGCAGCTCTGGGAACACCTGACAAGGGCTCCTTTAAGTCAGATGTTAATTCGTGTTCGAATGCTTTTAAAATTCTACTTTTAAAAGTTTTAGTTCACTTACTTTTCTCACCTGCTCACGTTGCTTATGGTTGGGTGCCTCCCCGTTCCATACCGGACTGTTCCGTTTGTATGGAGGGAGTGATCCAGGAACACTTCCGCCATACATTAGAACTGGGTTAGCAGTTCAGCTGCCTGCCTTCTATAAAAATAGATGCTAAGCTCAATGCGCAGCAGACGCGCTTGAGGCCACTAAGGGGATTTTAACTTTGATCAGTGCGCTTGATACTGCAGCTCTAGGAGTGCCCAGCAAAGGCCTTCTTTAAATCAGATGTTAATTTGCGTTCAGATGCTTTTAAAATTCTACTTTTAAATGTTTTAGTTCACTTACTTTCCTCACCTGCACACATTGCTTATAGTTGGATGCCTCCCCATTCCATCGCGGATGGATCCGTTTGTATGGAGGGAGTTGAAATCAACCGGAAGTGATCTACGAACACTTCCGCCAGACATTAGAACTGAGGTTAGCAGTTCAGCTGCCTGCCTTCTATAAAAATAGATGCCTGGCTCAACACGCAGCGGACGCGCTTGAGGCCACGACGGTGATTTTAACTATGATCAGTACGCTTGATACTGCAGCTCTGGGAGTGCCTGGCAAAGGGCTCCTTTAAATCAGAAGTTAATTTGTGTTCAAATGCTTTTAAAATTCTACTTTTAAAATGTTTAGTTCTCTTACTTTCCTCACCTGCACACGTTGCTTACAGTTGGGTGCCTCCCCGTTCCATCGCGGACTGTTCCGTTTGTATGGAGGGAGTTGACATCAATTGGAAGTGATCCAGGAACACCTCCGGCGGACATTAGAACTGAGGTTAGCAGTTCAGCTGCCTGCCTTCTATAAAAACAGATGCCTGACTCGACGCGCAGTGGACCCGCTTGAGGCCACTAAGGTGATTTTGACTTTGATCAGTATGCTTGATACTGCAGCTCTGGGAACACCTGACAAGGGCTCCTTTAAGTCAGATGTTAATTCGTGTTCGAATGCTTTTAAAATTCTACTTTTAAAATGTTTAGTTCACTTACTTTTCTCACCTGCACACGTTGCTTATAGTTGGGTGCCTCCCCATTCCATACCGGACTGTTCCGTTTGTATGGAGGGAGTGATCCAGGAACACTTCCGCCGGACATTAGAACTGGATTAGCAGTTCAGCTGCCTGCCTTCTATGAAAACAGATGCCTGGCTCAATGTGCAGCAGACGCACTCTAGGCACTTCGGCGCGCCCAAAGCAAGCCCGTCTGCGCCCATCCGCGCCTGGACATCGCCAGGAGCCAGAATCCCTGTCGGTTTGTCCTCCATTCTAGGAAATAGCACTGGCGCCCCTCTCCTTTACTCGAGCCAAGAGTTGGTGAGGATAAGAGACAACTATTTTTCTAGACATCTAGTAAACATTGCATGCACCACACCAGCAGACTTAGAAGGACCTTTCTCATGCATGACCTGTAGATTCCAGAGTATGGTTTTCACACTGTCTCAGACTAATAAAACAGCTGACCCGGGACTCAACCTACCACACTGCACTTGTGAAAAGGAAGGTCCCCCTCACAACCTCCACCATAACAACGGAGGTTGGAATTGTTTCCTGCCAATGTCAGATCATTGCCCAAACATGCAGTCATAAGGGGTTTCTCACTGAAACGTGGACTAAACCCTGCTCTAACCCTGCCATTGCAGTGGCACTTCCTGATGGCTATCACATTCAAAAGCTAGATAGAAACTGTAGGGCGGGGTTGGAATTAGCTATTGTCTATAAAGACCCCATTAAAATCTCCATCTTGGACCAATTATGTAATGACACATTGGAGATCTTAGTCTTCAGAATTGACTTGCACTCACAACTTAGTTGGAAAGGAGCCCTCGTATACCGACCCCCAGGACCACTTACCAATTTTACCTCCCAACTCATGGATCTCATTTCTGCTCATTTTATTTCGACCAGAAATGTCTTACTTCTCGGAGATTTCAATGTGCACAGTGATAATCTTGCTAACATAGAAACTTCTTCACTATTGACAGACCTATCCACCCTCAAATTAACCAAGATAAATAATGAACCCACTCACTTGGCAGGGCACACAGTGGATTGAATTCTAATCAACTCCACCGATATTATTTGTGGAGCAACCTGTCCTTTGACATGGTCAGATCATTCATTGATCGAATTCCAAATTAACTGCCCTAAAGAAAACACAGCTTTCAAAACATACCCTATAAGGAGGTACAGACAGTGGCACAAACTCACACCTACTCAGTTCCAAGATACTTTCATACCACCTCAGAATTCTGACTCTGATAGTATGGAGGAGCGCTTAGCCTCCTTCAATGCTAGTATGAAATCCGCTGTCGACCTCCTAGCCCCCCTGAAACTCTATCCACCATCCACTAAATGGCATCAGACACCATGGTACTCTCCCAATCTCCGGACCGACAAAAACTCACTGCAAAAAACTTGAACTACACTGGCGCCTTACCCATGACTTGCAAGATAAAGAAAGATTCAAGCATGCACTGGCACAATACCATAAAAACCTGAAAACCACTCGGAAAATGCATATCGCATTGCAACTCGAAGTAGCAGAGAACTCCCCAAGAACACTATATCAGGTTTTAAAGTCTTTCACTAACCCTTAGGTGTGCAGCACTGAAGAGGCCCATCCCAAATCTTATGGGACAACATAGCAAATCATCTAACCCAGAAAATCGAAATGATCTTCAACAAGATTACTTCGGCTAACTGCTCCCGGACATGCCCTAAAATAGACCCTCCCCCAATTACTCCCAATGCTTTAACACTGGAGAACTTCCCGGCTCTCATACCGGAGGAGGTAGAATCTCTACTAAAAGTAGTTAAACCAGGGTCTCCACTAGACCTGATCCCTGCCAAGACCACCGCTTTGCTATCCAAGCTACTCGCTGCTCCCATCTGCTCCATTCTCAATAGTTCCATGAAGGAAGGCAGTCTCCCTCTTGAGTGGAAAGCAGCACAAATTATCCCCATCAGGAAAAACCCTACAGCTCCCCCGGAAGATGTTTATAACTACCGCCCTATCTCCTTGCTCCCTCTACAGAGCAAAATTCTGGAGAAGCATACTAACAAGCACTTGTCTGAATTTGTTGAATCCTTGAATTGTCTCGATTGTTCACAATCTGGATTTCGACCCAGACATAGTACTGAGTCAGCGTTGGTGGCAGTTACTGATAACATCCAAATGCTAGCGGATAATGGTCAGGAAGAACCTACGAGTCCGGATAGATCATTAACTAACTCTGGAGGAGCATGCTACCACTACTGCTGGGGCCTGCTTTCACATACCTATTTTCCTTCGAAGAGTCTTTACTCTTATGCCACTCTCCACACGGAAAACCTTGATCCAGGCATTGGTCCTAAGCTGCCCGGATTACTGCAACGCTTTGCTTATTTCAGCCAAGGAAACCTCCTTAAACAAATTGCAGGCAGTCCAGAACATGGCGGCCCGCTTGGTGACCAATGCCCCTCCTAGAACTGCCTCTATTCCTCTACTCCAAAAACTACACTGGCTACCGGTGCGAAAGAGGATTAAATTCAAGATCTGTTGTATGGTCTACAAATCCCCAAACAATCTGGGCCCTAGCTATCTGACAGAAAAATTGGCCAGATATATACCATCTAGGCCCCTCCGGTCAGAATCCAAAGTTCTCCTCCATATCCCTCGATTTAAACAAGCTTGCATGGGTGGTAAAGATTTCTCCCACCTTGCCCCGCTTTATGTGAACCAACTTCCTATTCATTTGCGTCAATGCGCAAACCTCCTGGTTTTTAGAAAGCTGCTGAAAACCACACTGTTCTTATTCATCCCCCCTTGGTTGGTAATGGCCTTCGTAGCAAGGAGATACCCCTGTTGGGGTGATTCGGGAGCTTTATAAATTAAATAAGTAAACCCAAACTGGAGGCAGGAAGGACACCATGAGCTATCTAGCAATGAAGCCTCTGCAAAAAGCACTGCCAGACCTAACCCTTGACCCCCTACTGCAGGTGATTCGAGCAAAACTACAACCACTGCTAACATACGGGAGTGAATCAATGCAAGGGAGAGATGCAATAGCCCTGGATAAAACAATTACCAGCGCCTACAGAGAAAACTTTCATCCACCAAACCATGTGTCACCCATCCAAATACGCTAAGAATTTGGGCTACAGAAACAATTGGTGGAAAGGAGGGGTGCATGCATAAAAAGCTTCCATAAGATCAGGGGTGCTGAGGCAGGATCCCTGAACTCGCACCTTTGGAACGAGCTGTCATGCCGTGGAAAATTGCTCGCCAGAGAGTACTTGCTTGATTCTCTAAATAGATTGGGACTGACCAAACTTTAGGCAACCTCTACAGATCACCAGAGTTTTAAAAAGACTGTAACAAAAATAACAAGAATGGTATATGTTACAGATGATAAGGAAACACTGGCTTAAAAGGCGGACGGCTGGACAGTGCTTAATGACTACAAAGCTCTCAAACCTCAAATGTATTTAAAAACAGGAGTTAAAAGGAGGATAAAAAAATCCTAAAGCTACATTTAGGCATCTTACCAATCCTCCCACACTTGCCACTTTGAAAAAGGAGACCAGGAGAGCAGACCTGCCACCTTTGTGGAAAAGGAAACGAGGACCTTGTGCATGTCCTCTGTATTGGTTAAATTTTTTATATTGTGATTTTTAATTAACTGAACAATAACTGAACGATAAAACTATTCTATTGATATAGCTCTCTCACTGATGTGCTTTTCTACCTCCCCCTCCTCAGTCTGGGTCTTGCTCTCTTGTCCTTGTGCTTCTCTCCTCCACCTGAACTCCAAGTTGCTCTCTCTTGCCTGTGTTGCTCTCTCTCAATTGCTTCTCCTCTTACTTGTTGCCTGTCCCCCCACCCTCTGGGAAGCTTCCCCACCTGTGGTGTTGCTCTGATCTGTGTTTCTTTGCCTTGCCTCCTGTGGTGTTGCTTTTTCTAGCCTGTTGCCCCCTCTCTCTCTCTGTTGCTTTCCCTGCCTCTCTGCTGCTCCACTTAAAGAGTAAACAAAAAATATGCCTTTGTGCAACTTTTGTTAATTTAACAAGCCATCTACCATTGGTAAGTAAAAAGAAGGAGCCCACGCCATTGGTAGGAGGTGCACATGCATGCACTTAAAAAATTATGGAGCCTCAGTGCCTTTTCTTTTTCTTTAGCCAGGCTGTACAGCATTGGCAAAGCTGCAGAGCATTGCCCAAAAAATTGGCAAAGCAAATAGGTTACAAAAGTGAGATCTGTTGGCTTGCAAATGCTTCTTAGGAAAGGCTTTACAACAGCTTCAGTTGTCTGTCCAGCCTCATGTAAACAATGGAATGCATAGAGAAAAATACATACCTATACACATACGGGGGGGGATTTGCGTCAGTCCTCTTTAAACAATGGTCTCTTCAAATGTCTTCCACATTTTGCTTCCGTCCACCAAAAGCACACACCAGCCCAATTCAATCACAGGTTCTCTTACACTGTGATGATTCAATTTGTCATGCTCACATGTGCACAGCTGCCCAAAACTAAGTAAACTTCATGACCAGTACTTCGATGAGGTGACTTCCTATCCGTTCATTATCCTTTTTAGGTCTGGCTTACCTTAGAAACTGTCACTGACTTCATGTGGTGAACAGAAAAAGAGTTTTAAGAAGCACAAGTGGGTAGGGCCTTTGGTTCCAGCTAAATTTTGTGCACTTATTATGTATTTGTGTGACTGTGGGATGTCCTCGTGCAGGGAGAACATAAAATGAGCCTAACGTGAGTTGTGTAGGTGCAAGGTTTCAATGTGTCTGTGTGAGTACAGATTGAGCGGTGTGCCTGTGTGAGTGGAGTACCTATGTGAGTTGATGGTGGCTGTGTACCTGCATTAGTGCAGGGTGAGCAGTCCCTGTGTGAGTTCAGGATTAAGGGAGTATCTATTTGAGTACAAAGAGAGCAGAGTACTGCAAGTGCAAGGAGAGCAGAGTTCCTGAGTGTGTGTAGGGTGAGCTGGATGCCTCTAGGGAGGGTGAGAAGTGCCTGAGTGCAGGGTGAGTGGAGTCTGTATGACTACATGTGAGCAGTGGGCCTGAGTGTGTATTAAGTGTCCAAGCTGAGTGGCCTACCGATGACTGGGTGTGTTGGGTAACCGGAGTGTCTGTGTGACTGCTGGAGAGGGTCTATCTGTAGAAGTACTGGGTTAGCTGGGCCTGTGAGAGTGTGGGGAGTGTCTGAGGGTGCAGGGGGGCATCTGTATGGGGTTTATCTGTGTGAGTACAGTGGGGCATATTATCAAGGGGGTTTATCTCCGCTTTTTTGGCTTTAAAAGCCAAGAAAGCGGAGATAAAATTATCTCCCTATTACCTAGCTGTCGCTAACACCAGTTAGCGACAGCTAGTAGGAGATAGCGACAATCTTGGGCCCCACTTTGCATGTCAGTGATATTTATCACTAATGACATGCAAAGTGGGCGTGCCAAGATGTTAGCGACTGGAAACAGTCGCTAACATCGCTATCTCCTATTACCAACATTTGGAGATATTCGCGCTAAGGGCGAATATCTCCAAAAGCGAACATCTGCCCTGAGCAGTTCTTAGCCATGTTATCCAATGGGAGGTGGATAACATGGCTAAGAACATTAGCTCGGTAATGCATGAATATCGCTGACTTTTCAGCGATATTCATGCATTGCGGCCGTTTTTTATCGCATTTGCGATAAACCTTGGTAATACCAAGGTTTATCTGCGGTAAAAATCGCCGCAGCTCAGCGGTAAAATTTTGTCTCTAACCAATGCTTGGTAATATGCCCCCCAATCTTTAGTATTTGAGTGGCATTTCACTGACCAGTTACAGCTTATTATGCTATGTAATTCAACCAATGGATACACATGATTATTTAACGATTAATATGAGCTATTGACATTAGAAACATATTCCACTTTGTGAATGTATTTTAATCACAGAATGTCCCAAAAATGCTTAAAAGTGGAAGCACAAGCCATTTGTTTCCGAGCCATGGAGTTTCTGTCGTCAGCAATATACACAGAGACAATCAATTTTACGTGTGTAAATGACTGTATAGGAAATGTTACATAAGACAAAGGACTACAAGGTGTAGATGTCACATGATAACCATACTAGTAGACAGTATAGTTTATTAGTGATTGGCCTGGAGAAACACAAACTCAGAATTTAAAACTTAATACCATGATTGGGGGTTCTCTTTAAAAATCATTATTGATTTGTATTAAAAATAACACTTTTTGCAACATTAGGATAATCAAAGGCTTAGGGAAAAAACCATAACGCTCTACTTTATACCTTGCAGTTTGTATGCAGCTCTTAGATGACAGTTAATAGCTCATTGTTCTTTGTTAGGATTTTAACTTATAAACTGCAAGTAGCAAAAGGATCTCACTGACAAAAGCAGTAACCCACTGACCTATTTACGATATGTGCACTTTGTGATGGGCCTGGTACATTTTCTTTGCAGCAGGCACATTAACCCTCTGCGCTATCTTTCCATGAGTCAAAACTTCCACTAGACAAATCTCCGATCTCGCTCTAGGAAGAAGTTTATTCATCAGAGTTATCATAACATTTTTATTATTGCCGAAAATAGCTGGCGGCCAGGAAGGAGGGCAGCAAGTGCTTTTAAAACCATAATATACGACGCCCCCACTCAAAGTCAGCGCCCGTTGCGGTCACACCAGTCGCACCGCCCTAGAGCCAGCTCTTCTCAGGGGTCCAGTGACCTCAGTGACAGAGTCACTGTTGCTCTAGGGTCTGCTACTCCGTAGGCCTGCCGGCAAGACTGGAGGTGAACTTCAGTATGGATTGTGGTGGGCAAGCCTTCAAGGTGAACCCACACTTGCCACTGCTAGGGTCCACCTGCTGGTGCTAACACACCAGGGCTTTTCTGGTGCCTTCTAAGGTCTGGCATGGGAATGTGCTCCCTCAGGAGAGTGGTCTGGGGGACTGTTCATGAAGGCTGAACCTGGTTCCCCAATTTAGCAGCTCTGCCCCCAGTGCTACATCTGCTCTCTCACTGAACACCATACTGCCCCACTGAGAGAAACTCATACTGCCTTCAGCTACAATCCAATTTGACCTGCTATAAATAACTGGATGCGACTCAATTCAAATTACACACTAGGCAAGAGCAATATGCTGCCTAAAAGAAAAGGTAACAACATCCTGGAAAAAGCAAACACTCATAAGGAATGAAAGATTTAATAAATCATGTAAAATATAAGCAGGAACATGGTGAACTTAACGCTTTTACAGTCATTATTCAGAAATCAACAAGTATTTTTGCCTGAAAAGTTAAGGACATAACTACAGGGCCCAGAAAGGACTCATTTCAATGTCCACTGCTTATATGCTTACAAAACGTAAGCAGTATGGTTTCAAAAGACCACATTTGTAAACACAAAGCCACCGTACACATTTCGTTTTCCAATCCACCCATCAACCAGGTATTGCAGTACCTCCAGGCAGGGCCGGTACTAGGATTTTCGGGGCCCTGGGCAAAAGTGAATGTGGGAAGCCCCTGAAAACTACATAAGTGACACCTTCTGATCTCGGGGAAGCTGCTTTGTGCAGACTCCACTTGGGCCGCAGCTCCTCTTCTCAGCCAACCCAAGCAACTCTTGTAGAGCCCATTTCGAACTGAAGGTGTGAGAATTGCTTGGGGGCTGAGTTAAACCTGTGTGGGCTAAAGTGCTGCCTATGGGCGCCCTGCCGAGTCTCTGAACTGGCTGCCTGAGAGGTGTACCATCCCCTAGGCCTTCCCACACCATCCCTTAGAGGCCCCAGGAGGGGGGGGGTCCTCCCATGAGTCCGTTTGTGAAGCATTTCTTTCACTCTGATCGGCAGACATACACGAGGACTAGTGGGGTGTTAATTGCCATTGTGGGGGGCCCCATCCTGGCAGGCAGAGTGCCAGGCCCTGGGCAGCTGCCCACACTGCCCATGCCTAGCGCCGGCCCTGCCTCCAGGTAGGAGGTACTGGAGGAAAACAATGCTGTTCAAAGAAAGACAAGAAAACAAAAGTAGCGCTTTACTGACAAACTCTGTAAAGTGGCGCTAATGTGTTGGGGTTTGAAAAAAAATATCTGGCCACTTTAAGAACACTCCATCTTGATTTATTTAATTATTTTTCAGAGTTTGAACATTTTATTTCCGAGGCTGCACTTTGGAATAGACAAATTTCAAAACGGCATTTCCAGCAAAATTGTTTTTCTTTTTTGCATCCATTTCACAGGGGTACAAATGGACGACAGGAAGAGACGGTGAGAACCATTTCTTGATTCATGATTTTCGGAAAAGTGAGAAGGAGTTAGACAGAACGAGAGGGAACAGGAGTAAGAAAGAGGGGGCAGCTGCCAGCGGCAGAGCAGAAGCGGACACCTTCCTTGTCTTCTCTGGGTAGGAAGTAAGAGACAGAGACCTTTTCCTTCTCTGCTCCCTGCCCGTCCACGAACAGAATATTTCTGACGTCCAGGGACGCATGTTCATAACAAGCATTTGCAATGCCATAGGTCTCGCATTAGGAAAGTTTGAGCTATTGGTATTGTAAATTACACATTTTTTATTTAGGTTTTGTTTTTGAAAATAGCGAAATTAATAGCTTTGTCATTTACAATGCCATAGTTATAACTTTCGCAAATGTGACACCTATAGCATTTGTAATGCAATATGCGTTGTATTTACGTGACTTACATGTATTGATATTACAAATAACGATGGTTTTTATTACTTTTTTAAATAATTAATACTTAATAAAAGTTATTGTAATTTATAATGGCAATAGCTTAAACTTTTGTAAATAACTTTTGTGAAGATTATGTTCAGTGTATTTTATTGTGACGAAAATCCAAGAACAGAAGTGAAATATCAACATCTTTTTGTTATATTTGTAATAAAGCTTGAAACATTGAGAGAACATATTTGAACCATCTGTTGTTGAATGGTTGCACAGATTGATGCTGTGGTGGCGCTGAGTGATGTTGTGATGGCGAACGAGTGATGCTGTGGCATTCAGTGATGCTGTGGTGGCGCATAGTGGTGTTGTGGTGCCCCTGAGTGATGCTGTGGTTGTGCTGAGTGATGCTGTATGCTATGCTATGTTTTGTTTTGCTATCCTATGTTTTGTTATGCTATGCTATGTTTTGTTTTGCTATCCTATGTTTTGTTATGCTATGCTATGTTTTGTTATGCTATGCTATGTTTTGTTATGCTATGTTTTGCTATGCTATGCTATGTTTTGTTGTGTTTGGTATGCTATGTTTTGCTATGCTTTGTTGTGTTTTGTTAACCCCTCCACTGCGCCGACCGTTCTGCGCTGGTGCGGAACGTTCTATTGCGCGGGCGGGGCCGGAACGTTCAGCAGACGTGCGCAGCACTACCGAGGGAGTGCACGCGATGTCCGCTGAACGTGCGCCGCACCGAAGGGGTTAAGCGATGCTATGTTTTGTTGTGTTTTGCTATGTTGTGTTATGCTATGTGCTGTTGTGTTTTGTTATGCTGTTTTGCTATCCTATGCTTTGTTTTGTTATGCTATGCTATGCTTTGTTTTGTTGTGTTGTGTTTTGTTTTGTTTTGCTATGCTGTGTTTTGTTATGCTATGCTATGTTTTGTTGTGTTTTGTTTTGCTATGCTATGTTTTGTTGTGTTTTGTTTTGCTATGCTATGCTATGTTTTGTTGTGTTTTGTTTTGCTATATTGTGTTTTGTTGTGTTTTGTTTTGCTATGCTGTGTTTTGTTGTGTTTTGTTTTGCTATGCTGTGTTTTGTTGTGTTTTGTTTTGCTATGCTGGTGAGGGTGTGTGAGGTTGTGAGTGTGAGAGGGTTGGAGGGTGAGAGGGTTGGAGGGTGAGAGGGTTGGAGGGTGAGAGGGTTGGAGGGTGAGAGGGTTGGAGGGTGACAGGGTTGGAGGGTGAGAGGGTTGGAGGGTGAGAGGGTTGGAGGGTGAGAGGGTTGGAGGGTGAGAGGGTTGGAGGGTGAGAGGGTTGGAGGGTTGGAGGGTGAGAGGGTTGGAGGGTTGGAGGGTGAGAGGGTTGGAGGGTTGGAGGGTGAGAGGGTGAGAGGGTGAGAGGGTTGGAGGGTGAGATGGTTGGAGGGTGAGAGAGTTGGAGGGTGAGACGGTTGGAGGGTAAGGGGGTGAGGGGGGTGAGGGTGAGGGTGTGTGAGGGTGGGTGAGGGGGTGTGAATGTGAGTGAGGGGTGTGAGGGTGAGTGAGGGTGAGTGAGGGGTGTGAGGGTGAGGATGTGTAAATGGAGTACCATTAAATCTGGGTAATACTTAATTCTTATATTTTCAATGCTTGGAAGTGGCAAAAGGCATTGAAAATATAAGAATTAAGTATTACCCAGTTTAATGGTACTCCATTTACCCATCCTGGAAGAATGGAAAGTTAAGTCAGCATTCCTGGGATTCACACTCATGACCTGCAGGTCACAGCATTTTAAAGCAGGCACGGTTGTACTCACGGACCCATCCTGGTGCAAAAGTCACATGCATAAAAACTATGTTGAAACATGTCGCTTTAACAAAAAAGCATTTGCAATGCAGTAGGTCTCGCGTTTACGCAAGTTTAAGCTACTGGCATTGTAAATGACAATGCCTTTTATTTATGTTTGTAAAACCAAAACATAAATAAAAGGCATTGTCATTTACAATGCCAATAGCTCAAAGTCGCGTAAATGCGAGACCTATTGCATTGCAAATGCTTGTTCTCTAATGTATTGTGCTGCACACCAATGAGTGTCCTCAAGCACACAAAGGAACAAACACAGATGAAGCCTTGACATTGGCATTCAGGCATGATAGAGTGATGGCTTCAGACCCTATGTATTTTCAAAGTACATAGCTTACTGGTTTAGCCCAAATGACTGTTCAAAGTTACATCGCAGTGCCATGGATTATGACGATAAGGTCCATTCAGGCCTCGGAATTGGGGAAATGAATGAGGGATAAGTGTTATGAGACCTTATTTTTAGCTTCCACAATGACTAAAACCTCAGGCCCTCTATCTCTTTTTCTCAGCTCTTTCCCTTGACCCTCCAACACTAATAAGCAGGGCACCCACTTCAGGACACCGCGCTTCATGTTTAGACAGCATTTGCATTTTTCCAACACTATGTAAACAAGCCTTGCCTTTTGTTTTATAAGCGGGTGTCCGTGGACGCCGCGCCTCATGCTTCATTTTGAGGGATCTTTTCCGGGTTTACTTATGGGCAGGGCAGGAGTCCGCGGCCGCAGAAATGCTGCAGCTTTACTTTTAGCTACAGGAATGCTTACGAGTTTGTTGATTTACCGTGGTTGGGCAGTGACTGCCTCTGTTGTGCACTCCCATAAATGCACCTCCATCTAAAAGGTTTTAATGACAGTAACATCTGAATCTGCAACCCTTGGCCTTACAATCACGGGTCTCCTCGAGCATGCTGTATACACTAACACAGAGATGCCCGCTTGGCGTCCGGTTATTTAAGGTCACCTCAGAAACGAGCAGAAGTGTAACTGGCACTGTATTCACCTGCCCTGGTGTCCACCCCTTGTTTTGACTGCAGTTAGAGAGAAAGCGCTATATTGTGACCGGTTTTAGACACCCTCTCTCTCTCAGAACAAGCACCAAGTGCTCCTAACTATTTTGTTGTTTTAGAACTCAATTTTGCTTGTTTTATAAACGTCGGAAACATGACGAAGGTTCGAGCTGACTCGCTGGGTTCGACCAAATGTTAAACTCTGGCACTTGCAGAGGACTTAATTGGAAACTACGCCACCAATGCTTAATTTATGGGACTTTCCCACTATGGAAAAAACAATGCGTTATTCTGCATTAAAGTAGTAAAGGCGTCACCGTGACTAACACACAATAAAATAAATAACAACAAATAATTTGCAATGGCAGAGAAAGTGAAAAAGACTTCGTAACAAAGCAAGTAAACCAACAAGGATGGTACAAGTAGCGTCTGGGGTAGTAAGCGCTATATTAATACCACACAAGTAGGGGACAGTTCGAAGTTCTCATCTATGAGCGTGGCTACAGAAGACACACAGGAAGCCAGGCGGGACTGTCTGGGACTGACTGGTTGAGGGCGGGGCCACCAGCACAGACAGGAAGCGGACGGGAGCCTACCCCGCGCTCCTGTGAAGGGAAGGGAGCAAGCCGCCTACGAATCCCGTGCAGCCGCCACTACCGCGGGACAGGACGAGAGGAGTATAGCAGACCCGGTGAAGGGGGGGTCGTCGGGGCACATTGAGGGTGCTCGCCCCCCAGTGATGGAAGCCCTGCGTGTGCTCGGTGAGTGGGGTTGGGAGGGTGTGTGTGTGCGCGTTTGTGTGTGTATGTAAGCCCTGCGTGTGCGGGGGGGGTGAGTGTGTGCGCGAGTGTGTGCGCGTGGGAATGTGTGTGCGTGTGGGAATGTGTGTGCGCATGCGTGAGTGTGGCTGTGTGAGTGTGTTTGCGCATGGGAATATGAGGCACGAGAGGGGCACGGCGTCGTGTCTACATTCCCAGATACGGGCAGCAATAGGTCTCGAGCAGACTACTCTGCTCGACCTAATAAAAAAGTAGGGGAACAGAATCTACAGAATTAAAGAAGTAGGGGCACGCCGTGCCCTGCCGTTCCTGCCCACTTGGACCACTGGATCAAGGTGACGCAAGGGCAACACAAGCCCTTAAGTGAGGTTTACCAAGCCACGCAAAACCACCTTGCGTGGCCCTGCGTGGCTTGGTGAATCTGGAGTCCGGCAAGGCAGTGCAAGTCTCTACCTTGGGTTAGTCTGCGCTGGAAAGGCATTGCATGAGGGGAACAAGGGTGTTCCCAGACATCCACTTATGGACTTTCGTGCATTCCCAGATTTACTAACACTAGTAAACCTGGGAATCAGTCAAAACGGCATGCCTTCCTAGGAGATTCGGAATGAGGAGATAATTATCTTATTTCTTCTTGTAATTTTCTCTAAGTGTGCTCCATTCTCTACACACTTAGCAAGGGGATACAACCTCTAAAAGTTGTTTTGTGCACGAAGATGTCCCTTCCTGCACCAAAACAATCTTGGGTGTAAGGGAGGCACCCTTACCACATGGCGTAAGGGTGCCTGCATTGACGCTTGGCAACCACAAGTGCACCAGTGCAGAAAGAAAGAAGGAATGCACCATATGTTACTAAACATGACACATGCTTGCCCACTCCATGTGAAGCCGTGCACTACAAGTTGTCTTGCTGCATTCCGCTGTGTCACATCTTGATAAATCTGGCTTGCGATTAGGAAAACACAGATATGGAATTATGGGCCTGCTAAATGTTGAGCATTGTTTGAGAATGAAGGGCCAGGTGTAGAAATTGTGTGTTTGCAATGTCCAAACAGAGAATTGTAGAGATTCACTATTAGGAAATCGCAACCTGCGAACTACAACAGTGTGTTTTGCACTGTTAGCGATTAGCAGTAGGTCGCAAATGGACCTGCCTCATAAATGTTCATGAGGCTGATCGCAGTTTGCGACCCATAGTGAATGGCAACAATCACTGGGATGGTGGCCTGCTGGGGTCAGCAGACCAAAACAGGATACATTCCAAAAATAAAAATGAAAAGCTACCTTTTCATTTTTTAAGTGCTCTTAAAAATCATTGGTGTCCACATTCACAAAGGGGAAGGGATCCCTTGGAGACCCCTTCCTTGTTTGCAAATGGGTTACCACCAATGGTAACTGGAAATGTTTTGCGACCGCATTCCTGGTCGCAAAACATTCATACACACCAGTGTAAGTTGGTATTAGGAAGGGACGCCTGCCTAAAACTGAATCGCAAAAGCAAAAAGCGATTCGGTAACAAGATACCAAGTCGCATTTTGCCTTCTGTACATGGCAAAATGCATTTTACCGGTTGCAAACGGACAGAATGCTTTGTACATTTGGCATTATGGGCCATATGTATCAACATTCCGTTTTGCGATTCCTAAATAGCGATTTTTAAGGAATCGCTATTTAGAAATCGCAAAATGGTATGTATGTAGAAAACAGCTTCTTTTTAGCGATTTCTTAAAATTCCTTAATTGCGATTAGCAAATTGCTAATCGCAATTAAGGAATAATTTCCCATTCATTTCTATGGGCCAGGAGGCCCATAGGAATGAAGGGGAAATGTGCGATTAGCAATTAGCTAATCGCAAATTGTGCATATTTTCAAGGGTGCAGGGGTGTCCAAAGGACACCCTGCTGCACCCCTGAAAATGACATGTGTGCGCATATGGCGCACATACATGCCCTAAGGGCATGTATGAGCGTCACATGGCACCTTTTGTTTTAAAAAAAATGCCTTTTGAAAAGAATTCGCAACTTACCACCAACTTGAAGTTGGTGGTAATTTGCGATTCCTTAGGGACAATTAGCAATATTTGTTTGCATCATACATTGCATTTAAGGAATCGCAAATTTTGCGATTCCTTAAATGCAATCACAAAATAAGGAATAGCAAATTGTGCGATTCCTTATTTTGAACCACATTTGTTTAATACATACCATATTGAGTATTCGCATTCGCAAAGGCCGAAATTCTGCGAATTTCGGCCTTTGCGAATGCGAATTTCAATGATACATATGGCCCTATTAGACTTATTCATCAACGGGCCGTTTTGCGAGCCCCTAATAGCGATTCATAGCGAATCGCTATTAAGGACTCGCAAAACGGTATTCATGTAGGAATTGCTAAATAAATAGCGATTCCTACACATTCCTTATTTGCGAGTAGCAAATTGCTAATCGCAAATAAGGAATAACTCCCCATTCATTCCTATGGGCCAAAAGGCCCATAGGAATGAATGGGGAGTATTCCTTATTTGCAATTAGCTAATCGCAAATAAGATAGCGATTTAAAGGGTGCCAGGGGTGTCCAAAGGACACCCTGTAGCACCCCTTAAATGCAAATTGAAACAGGTGTTGCGCACACACATGTCCAAAGGACATGTGTGTGTGCAACATGCAACTTAGAAAAATGCTTTTAAAAGCATTTTTCTAAGTTTTTGCTATTTACCGGGAGGTCTGACCTCTCGGTAAATAGCGGCCCAAAATTGTATTTTCGCAATTTTAAAATGCTTCATGAATTGCATTTAAGGAATCTCAAATAGAGATTCCTTAAATTCAATTCTTCGCAAATGCGCGAATTCTTAAATAGCGAATTTTGCATTTGGGATGATGAATCCCAAATGCAGAAATTGCACTCGCAAAAGGCAAGATTCTGAGAATCTTGCCCTTTGCGAGTGTAATTTAGCTTCATGAATCAGGCTGTATATGCTTAAACATTAATTAAAACGCCATCTAAATGTAGAGACTACTTTTATTTCTACCCCGTAGCGGGATATTTTCAGGGCTTTCGTCAAAGGCAGTTAAACTGTGAATAACGTGGTGGGGTCGACTTTGCCTCTAGGAGTAATATGATTAAATGACTCCACTCACGCAACAGCAGTGCGAATGTTGTTTACCAAAGTTGTGTCAACACATTCGATAGTTGTATAAAATAAGCACACGACATAGCCTTAAACCAAACAGTAGGAAAAACAAAACACTGATAAGAACGAGCAGTAACTCGTCTTTCCAAGCAGGGAGGTCCTGCCCTGGACTGACGTTTCCAGATAGTGCCTCACCAAGGATCAGCAGTGGGAGCTCTGAATCCTCCAGACAACTGTCAATAAATAAACTAGCACTTGGAACTTGACAAAAAAAAATTCTTCAGGGGTTGCGAGAACTAAGAGATGAAAGAGTGAGAAAATGTGGGAGGCAGTCAGAAACGTTGTCACCCCTTTGATTGCCGCGCCGTGTTTGGAATTTGTCAGTCATCTGGGCAGAACTTTTACAGACTGAAAACACTCGGAGGCTCTACCGAGAGCTCTTGGCAGCATGCCTGAATTGAATTTATTTCTGCCAGTAAATAATGATTTCTAAATATAGGACTCAGGGTTGCCAGCAAGTGTCTCAGCTCAGCATGTTGCAGACAGAACACTGGGGTCTCTGTCAGCTGGTTATGAGGTTGTGATGCTGCTGGCTGAGTGCGGCCTGTGACTGAACACACAAGGAGGTGCAGGCTTGGGGAGAAAGAGGCGGGATGAAAAGGGGGGAGGGAAGATGAAGAATTCAAGGAAAAATAAATAAATACAAATATAGCAGGCTGAGGCGAACATGAAAGTTAGGAGCCAGTGAGATTCGTAAATATTTCCCCTATATTTCTTTTGACAAGAACAGTTTATTGCAGAAACCAGGCCTACAGATTGCTTAGCATAGCCTTTTATCTGCACAGCTGGATTGGAAACCTTTGTCAGAGTGCTCGTGCTTTGGTTCGTTTACTAATGGTTCATATTAAGAATGAGCGTGAAGGTGACTGAAATAGAGAAAATCCCCGCTGTTTGCTTTCACTTATTGTAGACGCTGATTTCTTTCAAAAACAAAAAATAACAGAGGAGAAAATGACATACCTAGAAAATTGTGTGGAAGTTGGACACAGAATTGCCCTTCCGTGCTGTGCCCTTGAATCAACAACTGAATTCATTAGAGCGTTTACAATTTTCGCTCTGCCTACAGTTTAACCCTTTGCCTTCCAGACTGCCTTCATTATGCTTTGTTTATGAAGACTAAATCTAGATGGCTTGAAGCAACATGCAATGGAGAAGAGAAATAACCCGACGCGGACGTCGTCTTTCGTAAATGGAATTGTATGGCATGGTATGATATGGTATGGTATGGTATGGTACTTGAAAAGCCATGTTGTTAGATTTATTCAAATCATTCTCAATTGCATGTTTTTTTTAATTCAAAACCAGAAACCTTCATACATTCTAAACCATGAACTAAGATATCAGCTTTTCAGAGAATCCATGATGACATGACACTGTGGACACAGAAACTCATCAGCAGATGGATGGGAGGTCTGATCACAGTCATCCCCTCTAGGTCTCCTGGTTCAGTTTAATATGCTCACTTCTCAATTGCAAGATGGATTCTGCCCACCTCTGCCTGAGACTTAGTTACCTAGTCCTCAGAGATCACATTTGATCCATCAATCAAATTATACATTCTGGGGCAATGAATAAATAAATGAGACCACACCGTTTTAAGTAGAGGAGTAATTTGTCACAAGTCTATTAAAGCACATTTACTTCTGGGTGATCAGGTTAGTCAGCAGACCACCATCGTGAGGAAGTCAACACCTTCTACATTTATTTTTAATTGTTTCTTTAGATTAATTTCTTCAGGAGTTATCCTTCCTTCCAATCCGATTTCACACCCCAGCTTCTATACAAGATACTTGCCACCCAGTCAGTCCCACATCTGCTCAGGATTCCAATTGCCTACATAAGGATAAATGGGGGCTGTTGCATTTACCGTTGTGGTGCACGTCAGATGCTTGCTGTCTACTATTCCCTACATGTTATCTTGTGCGGCTCAGCGCCCTCCATGCTACAGCCATTGTAAAACCTGGTACCTCTCTCGGTTTAAATTCACATACGTTCCAATGGAGCAGGATGGCATCTTTGTGTCCTCCTTGCCTGAACGAGCTTAGCCCATGGTCTGAAAAGTGAAACAACTGGACAAAAGGCATAGACATTATTACACACCTATTAAAGCAGATGGCTTACCTTCCCATGTCTCACATTCTGTTTCTTGATAATCCCAATAGCAAGATACCAGCATAAGCTTCCGATTTTTTGGAAGACTATCTGGCTTCAACCCATAAAACCATGTGCAGCGCATCTGATGCCTGTCAATTCTAGGTGAAATAGAGTGACAGGGCAGATTTGGTAGCTTGTTACCATGGATTTCTACAACAACTGCAGCCAGATGCACTTTAAAATGACTGGCTGCCTCCGAATGTTTGACAAAAACTTTAAATCTGAGGAGTAAGTTAGAGTGGGATCACCTGCCACTGCTTCTGATCATAATCTAGCCAGCTAGGTAAATTGCTGCAGTCTGAACAGAAAACGAGGTAGACTCCATGTGTGTTGAGAACCTGCCTTAATCCAGCATCCTGCATTGATATGAGGAGCTTTAAGATGCCAAGAAGACTAAGGGGCCCATTATGATGTCGGGCGGATTGCCCCCGCCAGGCTGGCGGTAGCCACTGATATCCACACTCGTTTTCCCCCCCGCCATATTAGAATGGCAGGGGGGACCTCGGCGGACGAAAAAAGACCGTCCGACGCTCCGACGCTTTTCCGCCCCGGTCGCCTTGCGAATAATATGGTGGCAGTGTCTATCAGACACCGTCAGCCATATTATGATGGGCGTCTTTAGGTGCCACGGAAAGGCATGCAGTCTTCACTCTGGGGGCCCCCTGTGGGCCCCCACAGTGAAGGAGAGGTGGGGAGTGCACACAGGGGGGGGGTACCTTTGGTACCTCCCTTCATTTGCAATAACAAAGCGGCAGGCACCGCGCGCTGCCTGCCACTTTGTTTATACAAATGCATCAATGCATTTTTAGCATTGTGGCGGGCGGTGCAGAGAGCACCGCCTGCCACAATGCTAAAAATGCAGGATGTGTCCGCCACTGTGGCGGGCACATCCTAATACCCCCCACGGGACCCCCGCCCTTATGGCGGGCGGTCCCGAATTCCGACAGGATGGCGGGCGGACAAAGTCCGCCCGTCATCCTAATGAGCCCCCAAGATTGAAGGCTAGCAAAGCGGACCAGGACAACCCAAGAGCGTAACATTTGGATGCCACGGTGTGGGCAGAGAGAGTCCCAACATCACCAGACATTCTAATGAAGTGAAGAAGACTCTCTTTTCTTTCAGTATTTCCCAACTATCAGGCTCAAGAATAGATTGAGAGTGGCTATGAACAGCAACATAAATCCCATCCTCTTTCTTCTTTGGGGTAGTTAATAAAGCCTGTCCGAATCAGGGCTAAGGGACCACCTGTGGAAGAGAGGAATGGGATGTGAGGGGAGCAAGAGACAAAGGAGAGCACACACAACTACAGCTGCCACTTTTAGAAAAGGAGACAAAAAGATAGCAGATAGCCAGACAGGACATGTTAAGCTTTGTCAACACAATAAGATGATGGACAGAATGCTGACACTTTTTAACAACTCACCCCAAGCCAAGAGATCTAGGATTACTCCATTGTTCTTTTGCTTACTATGCCACCCCTGTTTGGACCGTCATATGCAAATCAGTCTTGTCCCTGCTTCTCCTGGGAACAGTCCAGCCCGAACGACTAGGTCATGTCCTCCCTGGACCAAAAACAAGCATCCTGTGGTAAATAAATAAATAATACCTCTATTTTTGGATGAATAAATGAATAACAGATAGCTCAATAAATAAGAGTCAAGATTCGAGGTAGTAGGAGTTTTGCAGGTTTAATACAGCATAAGGACAGGAACAGGACAACCTGCATAGGAATAGGATGGCAGGGCCCAGCAGCTGCTGGGGCTGGATCTGGGATGAGCGCGCTCACATTTAATAACAATACACGATCATATATACTAAAACAGTTGCATTACAATACATACGATAGGCGGAGCAGTGGGTGTGGTCAGTAGCAGTCGCGAAAGATAAGGGTGAAAGTGGGTGTAACAGAGGCGTATACATAGACATGTGATGAAAACGTAACAGAATATGTCATGAATGGGGCGGAAACCATGGAGGGGGCTACCTGAGGAGCCGGGACCTCTAACCTGATGGTGCGCGCAAACTGGCAATGACGTATCACTAGGAGAAGCTGGGGGCTTCGAACTCTGTGCTAGGAGCAGAGACTGAAGTCTGGAGAGTCAGGGCGACATGTACCTAAGCAGTATCTAGTATCTGATGTTTAGAGAACATGTTGATATGAACTAAGAGTCAGGAGGGGAGAGGCTAACGGACTCTAAGACTGGAGCATGCATTATTCTATATGTAGTGCGTGATGAAGAATATGAAATGACCATTAAATGCAGTATTTCTCTTACATGGAGACGTAAAGGCTAGACAATGACGGAAACTATTGATGCGATTCAGTAGCTTTAGGAATGCAGAGAAGGAGGACTGAACTGATAACTGGAATCATAACATACTCTTGGCAGACTCAGAGGCAGAGCCAGGCTGAGCCGGGCACTGCGAGGCAGGAAGTAAGTGAAGGGTCGAGGATACAGGTGGGGGCTGTATCGCTCCTCAGCGAGGCTTCAGGAGACAGGAGACAGGAGCTGAATCTGGTGTCCAGGCCCTTCTGAGGCCTAGAAACGGGGACTTTACAATGGAATAACGTGCACACTGAGAAACGTGGCAACGTAACTTTACATAGGCCTGATATTCGTAGTATTCACGAGAACTGGAAACTGACATACTAGATTTAGACACAAATGTAATTGCGTCTTTAATCGAACATAGGGAATACATATGCATATTAATCATGCACAGATAACTTATGATGGAGGACTCGTAGGGACACAGAACATGGCAAAATTTACTTTTCCACTGTCAGGGAGTGTCCTAATACTATGGAATCACTTTGTCTGATAGCTAGTGCTGTGGCTGCAACTGACTTGAGGCACGCAGGCAGAGCCTGGGCTACAGGATCTAATGTGCTCGAAAAATAAGCACAGGGCTTGTATTGTCCTGCTTGATCTTGTGTGAGAACAGATAATGCTGTACCTTCGCGTTCAGTGACGAAAAGTGTAAAAGACTTACTGTAGTTCGGTGTAGCTAGAACTGGAGCTTGACATAGGGCTTTCTTTAACTCATTGAAACTGAGTGTATGTTCAGATGTCCAAGGGAGAACAGTCGATACGGCTGCCTCCTGTGTCGTTAACTGTATCAGTGGCTTGGCTAGAAATGCATACTGAGGAATCCATTGTCTGCAATAAGAAGTAAGGCCAATAAAAGCACGTACCTCCTTCTGGGTCTTGGGTTGAGGAAGACTCGCTATTAACTGGATACGGTCTGGTGTCAACTGCCTACCCCACTTGGACAGTAAGTGTCCCAAGTAGACCACTTGCTGGACACAGAATTGAAGCTTCGAAGGGGACACCTTGTGTCCCATCTCGGCTAGGAAATACAAGACTGTAAGGGATGCTCGCTCGCAAGCACGTTCAGAACGGGCTGTGATCAGTAGATCATCGACATACTGGAGCAGGGCAGTGTCAGTTGGCATGTGAATGTTGTCTAGTTGTCTCTTAAGTGCTTGACTGTAAATACTAGGACTTTCTGTGAAACCTTGAGGAGCTCGTGTGAACATATAGCTCCTTCCATTTAAACAAAATCCGAAAAGAAACTGGCTGTCTGGATGAATGGGAACACTGAAAAACGCGTTCTTGAGGTCAATTACAGTAAAGAACGTGGCTTCGGAATCGATGGCTGTCAATAGGGAAGAGATGTCTGGGACAACTGGGTACTGAGGAATAATACATTTATTAAGCTCTCGTAGGTCAATCACTAATCGATATACTGGGGGTGCATTTGGATCAGTACGTTTCATGACTGGAATGATCGGAGAATTGCATACATTGGAGTCAGTTTCTACAACCACTCCTTGAGCGATGAGTTCGTCAATAATTTTGGATAAGGCTGCTACAGCCTCAGGTGGCAATCTGTACTGTCTGATTCGTGGTAACACTACACCTGGCTTGAGAGTCACACGATGGGGTGTGATTTGCATATAACCAACATCAGTTGGACCTTGCGCCCATAGATGCTGCGGAACATTAGACAATCTGGGATCAAAATCTCGTAATACATAGTGACCCTTGAAGTCACGTAGGAACAATCGTATTCCCTCTGGGGAACAGCATATAACTGCACCTAATTCTTTCAGTGTTTTAATGCCTAACAGATTTTCTGGACATGACTTAGTAAGTAACAGATCAGTAGTGCGGGACAATGGACCTACTTCTAGAGTAACTGGCTTGGATATCTCATTTACGATAGGTTTTCCTGAAAATCCAAGGGAAACATTTCTTGAGCCTGAGAGCGGAGCCCCTGGAACTTCGGCGTGGCTAATTGTGGTCCTACTTGCCCCTGTATCAATCAAAAACTTTCTGTCTTTCCCTAATACTTGACTGTGAACATAGGGACCTTCTTGATCTACAGGTATCTCGATGAGAGGCAAGCCTACCTCCCTCTCTAGGCTGTTTCATGAATATGGCTGATACTCTGGATACTCGGACTGTGCATACTGGTACATCTGCTGTGTAACGTGCTGTGTTGCAGCGATAGGCTGCGGAGCTGTAACTGTCTGTGGTGCATTCTGTGACTGAGGAATCTGTGAAACTTGTTCTTGTCTAGGCGGACGTGGTCTTTCTTTAGTCTTACCAGTAGCTATGTTGTGTTTCAGAACTGCACACTCGTTTATAAAATGACCTGGCTGTTTACAATAATTGCAGTTCCCTTTAACGGGGGCTGCAGGATGACTGGCTTGATTCGGACCCCTCTTCTGACTGTCTTGTGGAACGGATTGTGCAACTAGTACTTTCATTTTCGTGTCTTTCATACTCTTTCTCTCGTGTTCTTGTTCTTCCCTGATTCTATTCTGGTGGTATTGGAGCATCTGTAACATCTGGGACGGGGTATTAGCTTGCCAGGTACTTTCGACTTTCAAAACTCGGTTTTTAATTTGTGGGCTTGAATTCTCGACTAATTTAGTAACAAAAAGATGAGGGTATGACTCACTACTTGTCTTGAGGCCACTGTTGATGCTAAAACATTTCTCAAATCTGGAATAATAATCACTAATATCTTCGTCTTGTTTCTGTTTACAGGCTGAGATTGCATCCCAGTCTTCCTTTCTCGTTGTTAACAATCTGGGTAAAACTTGAATCAATAATTCAGGTAATTCTTTACATTTCGCTCCAAGACCGGTACCTGGTACTCGTGCCTTATCTTCAGCTTCTAGAACTGCCCAATTGATCTTTTTCTCTCCCACCTCCCATTCTTTTTCCTTGAGCTTTTCATACACCCCTGCGGGCAACAGAACCTTTAACATTTTAATTATATCTGGATACGTGTATTCTCCCATACGGAGCATGTCCTTTAATTCTCGATGGAACCTTGCTGGATCTTTATCATGACAGGGGATTAATTTTTTCATCTCTAAGAGTTCCATCTTTGTGATCGGGGTGTAAACAAACACTCGTTCTAGTTCGCCACCCGTTCCTCTAACTGGGTGGACTTCTCGTAACGGATTCTGTCTGTCCATGTAAAATGGTTTACTTTCTGGGGGTGAGACATGAACAAAATACGGGTTCAAAAACGTTCTATATTTGTGACGCTGTTCTAGAATGACACTAATTAAATCGGTACCTAAACCTTTCCATTTATACTGGAGTAACTCATTCAGGACATCGTGTAACGGACCTGGATCAGAATGTTGACCCTCATACAATGTAATGAGGTGCTGGATCATATACATACCCGCCAGTCGTTGCTCGGCTGGGGGCATTTTCAGAAACATTTGTGCCACTATTTCGTCTGGAAAAGTGGTAGAATCAGTAGTCCATCGGACTGCTGATCGGACTAGTTCTTGTTCATGCATGGTACTTAACTCGCTATAACCGATTCGTGATTTCAGAATGTGATCGGTAGCTTGGAATATTTGTTCTAGAGAACCTTGTTCTGGTGCTGGATGATGGAAAATTGACTTGTGCTCTAGGCGTAAATGGCGATCTGGAAATCTAGATTTTCCTACATACGCTATTCTGTCGGGATTCTCGTCGTCTACCTCTTCAGTATCAGAGTTACTTTCTTTCTCGCTTACTTGTGCTGCTTTACGCTGTTCGTGTAACTTTATTATTTCTTTACGGATTTTCTTGTACATACTCTCTATAGCACCGATAGTCTTGTGCTTACCCTCGGCTATATTATCACTCCACTTTGTCAGGGTTCTCATTTCGGCTTGATCTTTGGTCGGATAATCTTGTTCTCGTATTAGACAATTAATCAAAAACTTTAATAGCATGAGCTGGACTTCAGCTTTTCTTTGGCACATGACATCACTAATACTTTCTGGATCATTCCCTGTACGGATGAAACGATATATTCTGTCTAGATCTTCTTTCATATCTGGTAGGGTGACTAGATACTCGGTCACCTTTCTTACGCGTAATGAATACAAAACCATACTATCCTCGCCTGGGACTGGATCATAGCCACATTCGGTAAGGGCTTTTCTTATTTCTGCAACAGACTGATACCTGGGCGTACGCTGTGACGCTTGTGCATGTAATTCGGCTGACGTTAAACGCTTGTGTGGCGGCGGGGTTTGAGGAGGACCTCCTCCTGCGGCCCCTAAACTAGAATCGTCGACTGATCCTCTTCGTACTAGTGTGGCAGGAAATTGAAATGCGGGCTGAACTGGTATGGCGGGCTGGACCGGGGGGACCGTAGCAGGTACTGCAAGGGGTACCCCGGTGTCTGGAGGAACGGGAAGTGCCTGATTTACAGGGGCTGGCAGAGCGCGAACAGGATTTGCATATTCTGGGACTGTGTCGTCCAAATAGGACGAAATAAAAATATCAGCTGCGGTCGGTTTGTGACGTAGCTTGGTCGGAACTAATGGTGGCGGAAAGTTACTGGATGCCTCCGGGGTCGCTTTTGGCAGGCCCTCGGCAAGAAGAGGATACATACCCTTAATAAGAGCATGCCTCTGTCTGTCTGACTGTTCGGTTTTAACTTGTTCACCAATCTCGATTAATTCCCTTTCTTGGGCTCGTTCCAAGGATTCTCTACTTAATTCTGACTTTCTGATTTCTTTTTCGGTTCTTTTATGAGCTTCTTTGCGCCATAACTCGATGGCATCTTTCTGTGACTGTCTGGCTTTCTTTTTCCATAATGCTTCTTCTACTCGCATGATGCACTCGGCATCCCATGTACCCGATACGGGCCATCTATACTTTTCTTCTAACTGTTTGGTATACTCTACCCATAAATCTAGATATAATATGGCACTTATGCCATGCTTCTGATACATAAAATGACCTGGACTGTCCCTAGGCGGAACTGGAACTGCTGCTTCCAGCAGACCCTTTCTAGTTCTTAACTGACGTAACTTAGAAAACAAGGGCATGACTGGACTGTAATCTAGACACAATACAATACACAATGAACACGATACTTATTCCCCATTCATACCACGACATTAGAATACATGAAGAACATTTAAAATAACAGTTCGGACAGAATACTACCTGGAATACGGAACACAGAATACATGAATTTTCTCGAGAACAGAACTGACTGGAACAGAAACTAGATGCACTGCTGAAACAGTACGAAACTTACCGGTCTCATACAGAGACACGTCAGGACCCGCATCCACCGAAGTGGACACTTCGTTTGTGGGTCTGTGTACCACCAACCCACGGACCAGAGTCAATCAGATTGACCCTGTCTAGATACTACCCCAGTAACGGTACTCACCGGGCAGCAAGAACGGAAGGCCTCGGACTGGACTGGACTGCTTCGACGTCGGACGGACGAACTTCGGACTTCTGTTACGGGTGGGCCTCCGGATACCTCGGACCTTGGACTCTCGGCTTGGGCTCTGGTCGGGACTCGCCGCGTTCCTCCACCGCCTCGTCTGGATGCTGGACCGCCTCCTCCGTCTCCTCCGTGGGCCTGAGGGATACTTGAAGCAGAAATATCTACACGTGCACGGTATGGTTCCGTCACGGCTGCAGAGGGTCAGGGGGCCGGCGTGGCTTCACCGGCGCGTGGGGAAAGGGCAAGTCCCTGTTCGGGCGCCATTATGTGGTAAATAAATAAATAATACCTCTATTTTTGGATGAATAAATGAATAACAGATAGCTCAATAAATAAGAGTCAAGATTCGAGGTAGTAGGAGTTTTGCAGGTTTAATACAGCATAAGGACAGGAACAGGACAACCTGCATAGGAATAGGATGGCAGGGCCCAGCAGCTGCTGGGGCTGGATCTGGGATGAGCGCGCTCACATTTAATAACAATACACGATCATATATACTAAAACAGTTGCATTACAATACATACGATAGGCGGAGCAGTGGGTGTGGTCAGTAGCAGTCGCGAAAGATAAGGGTGAAAGTGGGTGTAACAGAGGCGTATACATAGACATGTGATGAAAACGTAACAGAATATGTCATGAATGGGGCGGAAACCATGGAGGGGGCTACCTGAGGAGCCGGGACCTCTAACCTGATGGTGCGCGCAAACTGGCAATGACGTATCACTAGGAGAAGCTGGGGGCTTCGAACTCTGTGCTAGGAGCAGAGACTGAAGTCTGGAGAGTCAGGGCGACATGTACCTAAGCAGTATCTAGTATCTGATGTTTAGAGAACATGTTGATATGAACTAAGAGTCAGGAGGGGAGAGGCTAACGGACTCTAAGACTGGAGCATGCATTATTCTATATGTAGTGCGTGATGAAGAATATGAAATGACCATTAAATGCAGTATTTCTCTTACATGGAGACGTAAAGGCTAGACAATGACGGAAACTATTGATGCGATTCAGTAGCTTTAGGAATGCAGAGAAGGAGGACTGAACTGATAACTGGAAGCATAACATACTCTTGGCAGACTCAGAGGCAGAGCCAGGCTGAGCCGGGCACTGCGAGGCAGGAAGTAAGTGAAGGGTCGAGGATACAGGTGGGGGCTGTATCGCTCCTCAGCGAGGCTTCAGGAGACAGGAGACAGGAGCTGAATCTGGTGTCCAGGCCCTTCTGAGGCCTAGAAACGGGGACTTTACAATGGAATAACGTGCACACTGAGAAACGTGGCAACGTAACTTTACATAGGCCTGATATTCGTAGTATTCACGAGAACTGGAAACTGACATACTAGATTTAGACACAACTGTAATTGCGTCTTTAATCGAACATAGGGAATACATATGCATATTAATCATGCACAGATAACTTATGATGGAGGACTCGTAGGGACACAGAACATGGCAAAATTTACTTTTCCACAATCCTGGGACTGGATTCAGGGTATCATCCCTCTTCAGCCAGCCTAGCTTGAATCCAGTGGCTCAGTGAGCAAGGGAACCACATCTGGGCATACCCTTGGCCACTCAGGGAGAACATAGCAAACACAACAAGATGATGGACGGAATGCTGTAACTTTTCAACCACTCATCCCCTGTTAAGAGATCTGGGTTTAATCCATTGTTCTTTTGCTCACTATGCCAGCCTAGTTTGGACCCAGTCATATAAAAGTCAGTATTAACCCTGCTCCTCACGGGAACAGTCCAGCCCATACTGCCAGGCCAGATCCTCCCTAGACCAGAAATAAGCATCCTGGGGCTGGCCCTAGCATGCTTTTTTCCTGACAGCTTTCTTAATTTGAGCAGAGCGACCTGCTGCAACAGCCCGCTTTTAGAAATCTCGCTGGGAGGTGGTCTAGCAAGTGATTTTTCTCTCTCTAGCTTGGCAAATGAACATTGCTGAGCCACACAAGACGTTTTTCAAGTGGGCAAAACTCTGCAAACTCTACCTGCTAAGTGGAATCCTCGGCCTGGGCATTGAGGCTTTGGGAAGAGAGGACAAGTTCAGTTGACTGTTTAAACTTGTTTGGGCCGCATCGGGCCTATGGCCAGAAATACTGCCCGTTTTAAAAATGTTTCTAATTACCAGCCACCACCTTACCCCATACACATCCACAAACATATTAACACACTCTCTGCAAATGCATACTACTCATTTACAACAAACAAAGCCTATCCATACTTCAATGTCTCAGCTACCACTAAGAAACCCCACAAAACACATCTATACAACCTTCTACCCCAACTGCCACACAATGCCACCTTCACCTTCACACAAAGCACCCCTCTGTTCTGTACCACTATCAAATCCAAACATCACCAACACAACACAAACCCACGTTATACTTAACCTTAATCCCTGTAAACACACACTTCCTGTTCATACAAAACACCAGCTCTACCCAATACTTTCTCCTAACATACCCCTTTCCATCACCACCATGCCTATACTCAATCCTCTCTCATATCAACCACCAACATTTCTCTCCTCCTCTTTCTACCAAAAACACATGGCCAAACAATCCTTACACTCCACTCCACCACATATATCACCACTTACTGTTACCAAACCTAACACAAACACTCATAACACCTGTCTATTTGTTCTCACACATCACATACACTCTCCATCAATGCACATCACCACTCATATACCTCTCAACTTCCACTCAGCAACAGTACTTTACATACAATTCATTCACAGAAATTCACTACTTCATTACATCTCACTACTACACAAAAACAAAACATAACACACACACCAGCACATCAAAATGCTCACACGCAATTTCACACCACATTTTGTCACAAAATAGAAGTAAACACCCGCTCCCACCCTCATGACTACACAAATCATACAGATCCTAAACCATATTTACTCCCAAATGTTCTACCTTCACCTACCACAAACACCCCAACACAACAACTCTCATTCATCTGTCTCTCATACATTGCACACTGTAGAGCCTTAAAACGTGACCCACATGGAAGATGAAAGAAAGGGTGCAGTAGACCTCAACAAATTGCAGCACCCCCACCGTTATATCCCCAAAACATATCTTTAAAGTTTTGTATCAAATGGTGTGTACCCTCTCCCCAAAGGGTGCTACCCTATCATAGGGAAACAATTTTTCCAGACATTACAACTAGAGGTGCACTACATTCAGAATACTTATAATAGTTATTAAGAATAGAAAATATCCCTGAAAAGTTGTATAAATCCATAAGTAATCTTCACTTATTGATACTTCTTAAACACACTTCAGAAGCCAGCCACTGCGTTTTCTCCAAAAGAAATTGGACTTCTTCAGGGCATTAATATGGTAAAACAGATGTATCTCTCATAGTCCAGTTTAGTATGATACATTTAAGTCGGCCCTGTACTATGAGTAGTACAATTCCCATGGTAGTCCGTCCGAAGAGAATGAATGGGAAGTCATAAGATAAATAACATTCCACCCGTGTGTGGTTTCGGTGTGTATAAGGTTCATGTGTTCCGAGTGTGCCTTAAACAAAGGACATATCCCCCCACGTTGACCACTTCAATTGGTGCTGTTGTGCGGAGGTTCCTGAAGAAGTACTGAGGAAGTCCAATTTTTTTGGGACAAAACATGACCCACATGTTCACCACCACCCCTAACCCATACTTCCACCCTAAACACACGCAAACGAAATAACCAATTAAGCCACTCTTTTCAACTTCACATCTCCATGTCAATTACACAGCAAGGCTTCTCTACAAAAGTAACACAGTTTACTAACTCACTCTCAACCACCATCTCCACCACCTACACACGCAGACCCAACAAAATGCCTTCTAAACCTGCTGGACTAGGATTATGATAAAAAAAAATCAACATGATGGCAATCTTCATACAGCTAATCCCAACACTAATAATGCACATGCTACAAGTTCAAAGAGTATTACTCACTCCTCTACCAAATAAAGCCACACCACCACCAAAACACAACCTCTTGACTGCCTACTAACAAGTGCTCAATCATTCTCTAAAAACAAGTACCACATCTACGACCTACTCACTAACACACAACCTGACTTACTCTTCATAACTATATCATGGTTGGGAAATGACATGGCTCCAGTGTTGCATGAAGCCGTTCCTCCAAGCTATCAAACTGTCACACAAAATTGTATTAGCAAAAGAGGAGGTGGACTACCTGTCATATTCAAGGAAACAATAAATCTCCCTGGCTGACATACTTTCCACAAAAGGTTGAGAGGCCCTAATGACCAGATGCACCACCTAGCAATGCAATATTCCCAGACACATTTTAGACACAGTTTCAAAGTTTATGAAACTACACTCCAACCCATGCATCCTTGGTGACCTAAATATATGGCTAGACAAACCCACAATGTCCCATCCAAGAACTATCATCACTGGCATAAACACACTTAACCTACATCAGATCATCCACAATCCCACACACATCACTAGACACATACTAGGTATAAGTAAGTAAGTAATACATTTATTTGTTCAAACTAATTCAAGTTGGTACAAAAAACTGATCTCGCACAAGCAATAAATGATACTGTTTGTATGAGCACAGTCAGCTATACATGACTGAACTTCATTTCAAATTCATAGACATCTAATATTCTAATCATCCAACCTTTAAGTAGTAGAAGCCCAGAAAAAAGTAAAAGTAATTGAAAAGAAAGAGCCCTTTAATACTAGCAGCAAGATTATGTTGTGAAATGTAGTCATTTTAAGTGCACCTGATCACCAGCCCAAAGAACCGAAAGGCCATGGCACATAAGGGCAGACCCGGCACCAGGCAAACTACTGAGCACAAGAATCTTCCTTTACTCTCCAAACATTCATTATTTTTCAGGGGCATTTATGGGCTGGATTTCATATCTCCAATCTTTCCAATGTCCTTTTTTAGTCCATTGGGTGGCCTTCTTGCTCCTGAACAGCACGTAGTGGCACTCACTGGATAAAAAGTGCTATTAGTGCTAATTGGCAGAACAATAATCTGTATTCCAAAATTGCAAAAGCACAGTCATATTATGAGCTGCATAATCCTGGGTGATACTACTAATAGAATAAGGTTGATATTAACACAGTGCCACTACTGCTACTACAGGGGACCTTTCAACAGTAATTTAGCTACCGACATGAATTTCCCACATTCTGCTAAAACTACTGGGGCTCAAGCCGGTAGAGCAGCTCTTTAGCTTCAATACATATATGCTCCCAGTGTAATAAAAAGACTTGTCGTAATAAAGTGCGATGTAAATGTTGAAAATGAAGAAAGCATATCCATGTCAATACCGCCATTAGCAAAAAGTTGTTTGCAGATGTATGTATTAAAGAAAAAATACAGGCTTAAATTATCTGCAGTAATAGAATAGAAAGGCTATACAAAATGGAGTCAGGTCACAGGGAAGATACTTAGATGTGAGCTTCCTTAGAACAGGGAAATATAATTAGACATAGCAAGAATATAAAATACAGGCAAGCTTAATTAGAACACGTGTTTACAAAAATATGTAGATAAGTTAGCGCAGAGGCACAGAATAGGTGGGAGATTAGGTCGTGCAGAGCAGTAGACATGTAGGTAGTAGAGAATTGCCAGATTCCAAAGAAACAAGTCAAGCACAACCGATAGTAAAATCAGTAGTGCAGATACACAGTTACCTAACACATGCACATTAATCACATATTTTAGAACATGTGATCACTGTTTTTCTAAAAAGTAGTACTTTTAATACGGTGTGCTTGAGCAGGTGTGTTGTCAGTTATGTAAATTGTGTGACATATTAATGCTTTGATCCAGCGTATAAAATAAGTGGCGGCCTATTGCAAGTTGAAGCTCAGATTCCAGTTCAACAGAGCTGTGTGACCTTCTGCATGCTTATATTACATTCAATACTATATTGCCAGCAGAAGTCATGTCGTCTTTTCTTTCACCCGGTAACATTTTGGTGAGCCAGCCAGGAGTTCATCTCAGTTGTCGTGGTAGCTGTGGAGAGCAGATTTTTAGGCTTAGTCCAGAATGAGTGTATAGCAGCTTGTTTTACCATAATGCAATCTTATGGTAAAGGTTAAGTGAAAAAGAACCACACAAAGTATTTATAAAAATATCTAGTTGTTATATAATACTTTCTAACACATAGCAACATCTCCTAGCAAAGAAACACCAGTAAATAGCACATAATACACAGTGGACCCCAGGGTGGGACCAAACAATATACTAAGAAAGTGGTATAAGAACCACAACTCGGGTCAAGACAAGGTAGAGAGGACGTAGAAGTGCTGGGGACCCAAGGAACCACCCAAGGTAAGTAGATAGGGACCCCACGGGAGCGTGTGTGATGTGGGAACACGACTGCGTGCTCCGTGTGACTCTATGTGAAAGTCACTGTTGGATCATTAAAGATTATGGCCCCCTCCTTGTGAACCCTAAAGAAACCCTGTGGAAGACATATGTGTTATGTTGCTGTATCTTTAAGAGTGTCATGGACAGTGACATCACTGTTAGAATGATTACATTCCAATTGCTGAGAATACAGTTTGCTGTAACTTCTGCTGTTGATGGTTGTACCATTAAAAGCTCCTTCTATAACTTATCTGCTTCTGAGCTTTTATCACTGGCGACGAGGGTCAAGGCTTGATTGGGGACAAGCACCTACAACCATCAATTCCCCTACCTTTGGAATTTTGTTTGGGACTTGGATTTTTTCCAATTTTCGTTTTTCTGTCCATTGGATTACATTGAACACATTGGACACAGCATACTTATTATGGACTTGGTTTCTACCATCTGGATCATCATTCAACAGTCTAACTTTATTGCCTTCCTTGGATTGGTTTGCAATTTTAAGACTTTATACACTGAATTGGCTGACTCTATCGTTTTTGGACTGCATTTGAAACCACATGGTTTTTATTCTACTTCTACTGTGACAGACTTGGCTGTACCTTCTTGCTCTGCCTGCCTGCCGTTTTACGACCCAACGGAGAACATACAAAACTTCAAAAACAGGTACTGTCACTGGTAATACCTCCTCCTCGAGGCTTACCGTTATCTTGTTGCCGCTTGAATCGTATCGCGTGTGCCATCGCGTGCCCCTGTTTCGCGTGTCATCGCGCGAGTGCCATCAGCCTTCTCTTCCTCGCTCTGGCAGCCTAAGGCGAGCGTGCACTTTTGCGCGAGTGCTATGAACTCTGACTTCTGACGTCTGACGTCCTACGCGTGACGTCACCACGCAGCGGCCATTTTGGATTTCCCTGGTAACCACGCCGATGCGCACGGCAACGCTCATTATTTACCCTCACAACGGATTTAATTACGCCGATGCGCACGACAGCGCATATTAACAATTTAATCCACAGCAGCCCTAAACAGAACTTCGTTTTACTCACGCTGATGCGCACAGCAGCACAATACATCGAAACAAAACTTCGTCATCATTTATTATCCACCCCGATGCACATGGTTGTGCATCAAGAGTAATTATAAGTATAGATTAAGTATTATATGTATGGATTAATATTTTCACGCTACTGTGCACTTTAAGGTTTGGATCACCCTCAGTTTCTACATTCTACTTTACTTCTACCTACATGATTATAATTGTATTTGCAAATCTAAGTATGTGGTAGACATTCAATTAGCCTATATTCTATTTCCTATATGAATTTATTCTTTTATCTTTATTAGGACATCATTAGAGTAACTGTATTATTTCTTCGCCATGACTACTACATCTAGCATGTCACAGCCACCCCCATTTCTTTCGGAGGAGGGTGAACCCATTCTTCCTTGGAAGAGGTGGAGAAATTTATTTGATTCATACTTAGTTGCCATTGGAGGAGAAAAGTTTTCGGCTGTTAGAAAACAAGCCATCTTATTGCACAATTTAGGTGTTGAAGGCAGATACACTTATGACAGTATGGACAGCATACCTGTTGGTGGGGCTGATGGGGAACCTGCAGACATTTTTGAGATGTCTATGACTATGCTGGAACAGTATTTTAGTCCAAGGATTAATGTTGTTTTAGAGCGACATAGATTCTTTACTCGTGTCCAAGGTTCTCATGAACGTGTGGGCACATATGTCGCGGCTCTGAAAACTCTCTCTCGAACTTGCGATTTTGGTGATTTATCCGAATCTCTGGTTAGAGACCAACTCGTTCGATGCACAAACAGTTCAAGGGTTCAGGAGAAATTATTATCCAAAAATCCTACATTGAAAGAAGCTTTAGACATTGTGGAGGGTATGGAGAATACCTCTACATGGGTAAAGGAAATAAGGAAAAATAAAGTGGATGATAGTCACACTGTCAGTGATAGTAAAAAGAAAGTTTCTGACTCTGTACATATGTTAGAAGATGAGGATCTGTTTTGTGAACATCACGATGAAGTGGCTAAAATCAGTGTAAGTTCTAAGGGCAAACCTATCCAAAAAACGTTTGCCCAGAAAAACACTCTTGATAATCGCCCTTCTTCATCCAAAGAGTCCACTTTCTCTAAGGAGCGTGACTCTCGCCAACAACGTCCTATAAGTAACCAAAAGATGCGTTGTTTCAGATGTGGGAGTTTCTCTCATTCTTCTAATTTTCCCCATTGTTACGCTAGAGATAGTGTCTGCAATAACTGTGGTATCAAAGGACACTATGCACGTGTATGTAGATCTGGGAAAAGGAGAGAAGTTAATGAGTCAACCTCTGATATTGTACGTACACTTGTGGTATCCAATGTTAATGATGCGATAGTCGACACAGAACGTATTTTTATGCCATTCTGTGATGTGAAAATTGACAAATTTGTATTTAAACTCATGGCAGACTCTGGCTCTCCTTTTACGTTAATCGGCAATAAGATTTGGGATGAAGTGGTTGGGTTGGAAAATGTTCAATTATTACCCTCTGATATCTCTCCCCTTAGCTACAATAAGTCAAAAATAGAGATCTTGGGTTATATTGTGGCCAACATTTCTTTTAGTGGAATGTGTATATCTGGGAAAGTGTATGTAGCTGTCAGAGGTGACAATCTCCTAGGATGGCGGCATCAACATGATCTAGGGATTATCCTTAATCCGGGAGCTGAAGATCCAAAAAATCAAGTCATGCTGATGAAAGATTTTCTTTCCAGTTATCTTCATTCCCAGGTAGATCTTGTGTGTGAGTCAAGTAAATATTTTGATGATTATCCCAATGTTTTTTCTGACAAATTGGGGTGTCTGAAAGGATTTGAACATAAAATCATCCTTAAAAAATCTGCCAGACCATGTGTACACAGAGTCAGGAAAGTACCCAACATGATGCTGGAGCCACTTAGACTGGAAATTGAAAAATTGCTAAGCTTAGGAGTGATTGAAGAGATTGAATCATCAGAGTGGTTGAGTCCAGTGGTTCTAGCACCCAAGGATGGTGGGAAATCGGTTAGGATGTGTGTGGATCTTCGCGGATTGAATGAATGGATCTGGGTAGACCGTCAGCCTTTGCCTAACATAGCTGAGAGTATCAGCATTCTAAAGGGAGCAAAAATATTTAGTGTTCTTGATCTCTCTTCTGCTTACCATCAAGTTATGCTGCATAAGGACTGCAGGCACTTGACATCATTTGTAACACCTCTGGGTGCTTACCGTTTTTTAAGAATGCCATTTGGCTTAGCCTCAGCAGCCGCATGTTTCCAAAGAGTGATAAAAATGGTTTTAGGGAGTCTCTCCAATGTGATGTTCTTTCAGGACGATATTTTGATTCATGGTGTAGATATGTGTGAACATGACAAGGTGTTGAGATCTGTGTTAGATAAGTTAAACGAGAGTGGGCTTACAGTGAAAAAGGAAAAGTGTCGTATTGGCTTAGAGTCTGTCACGTATTTAGGACATGTTATCTCGGGGAACGGAATTCAGCCCAAATTAGAACTAGCAGAGAGTATAGTTAAGGCACCTACTCCAGTAGATAAAGATCAGGTCAAATCATTTCTAGGGATGGCGGAATTTTATTCCAAATTTGTTAAGGGATTTGCTAGTCTCGTGGAGCCCATTAGGTCCCTTTTAAAAAAAGGTGTACATTTTTCCTGGTCTAGTGATTGCGAGAAAGCTTTTGTTTTAGTAAAGAAAGAGATTGGTGAAATGCCAACTCTGGGTCATTTTGACTCCAAACTCAAAACTATATTGACTACCGATGCCAGCCTTAAAGGATTAGGTGCTGTGCTTTCTCAGGTTGTTAATGGTGAAGAAGTTGTTGTTGCTTTCGCTTCGAGAGCCCTAAAGGAAGCTGAGCATAATTATTCTTGCATTGAAAGAGAAGCGTTGGCAGTATATTGGTCTATATGTCACTTCAAATTTTACTTATGGGGGATACCATTTGTGGTTAAATCAGATCACCGTCCTCTAGTTCAAATTTTTTCATGTCATCAAAGTGATCATATGACACCAAGATTGAAAAGATGGAGTGAAGGTTTGCAAGAATTCAACTTTTCTGTGCAATATATTCCGGGGTTCAACAACAAACCTGCTGATTGCTTATCACGTCTTCCCATAGATAGAGATTGTATCACAGAGGTTACTACGTGTATAAATTGGGTTTTGGAGTCTACCATTTCCGAGGAGGAATGGTCACGCAAGGTTGATGAGGATGTTGTTTTTCTTTTACTAAGGAATGTTATCAGGAGTGGTTGGCCGAGTTATGATACTCTAGAAAGCGTGTTGAAGCCTTTTTGGTCCGTGAGAGATGATTTAACTTTTTTCCAAGGGAATTTAATGAGGGGTGACAGAGTTATGCCTCCTACTGAATTAAGAGAGAAGATTGTCAACCTGGCTCATGAGGGGCATTTGGGAAGAAATTTGACGAAAGCTCGCATCAGGGAAAGATATTGGTGGCCTGGAATGGATCGCATGGTGGAAACTGTGGTTAAAGATTGTCATTTATGTGCGGTGAATGACAAGTCACGTACCACCAGTCACTCCCCGTTGTCACCTGTGGAAGTTCCTGTGGCTGTTTGGACAAAGTTAGGCCTAGACATCGCCGGCCCTTTTGAGCTTATGCCCTCACATGAGAGGTATGTTGTTTTACTGGTTGACTACACTTCGAAGTGGGTTGTGTCTAAATGCATGAGTGCAGTTAACTCAAGAACTGTGATTGAATTCCTAAAAGATGTGTTTGGGTCTGAGGGTGTTCCCAAATATTTACTCACTGACAATGGGGTACAATTTACTTCCAGTGAGATGGACAACTTCTTGAAAAGTCTCGGTATTATTCATCAGAAGACAGCTCTTTACTCTCCTCAAGCAAATGGTCTCACGGAGAGGATGAATAGAGTTGTTAAAAGTTGTGCACAAAGGGCTTTAGAGTCCAAGACTTCATTCAGCAATGTGTTAAGGGAGACGTGGTGGGCACATCGCACAACTCCCAATGCTATTATGCAAAGGTCTCCTTTTGAGGCTTTGAGAGGTAGATTAGCTTGTTCAAAGCTAAATCCAACTTGGCTTCCGGAGAAGTTGGTTGAGGACAGAGTGGAAAAGGAAGTGAGAAGGCGGACTGTGTTGACAAATTATCAGCAGAAATACAAACAACGCTATGATACTAGAATGGCTGTTAAACACAGAAAATGGAATGTGGGTGACAATGTTCTAGTGAAAAAACCGAAATTTGGTCACAAGGGTGTCTCGAACTTTATAGGACCTTTCACCATTGTTTCCATTAAGAAAAATGTTGTCACCTTAGACAATGGTTGCACTTGGAACATGTCTAAACTGGCCAGATGCAATGATGTCAGGAACCGTTGCTATGATGGTCCCAAACTTACCTATATTCCCAATATTCCCAATGTTCCTCCTTCCACCAGTTATCAGAGGGCCAATCCTAAAAGATCTTTTTAGCTTCCCAAAAAGTTCAGTGATTATGTGATGCATTGGTGTTCACTGTTACTCTTTGTCTTTTTCCTTTTAAAGTTATTTGGTATTTTTATCAATATTCAATTTGTTCTTTTATTATGTATAGGGGATGTGTTATGTTGCTGTATCTTTAAGAGTGTCATGGACAGTGACATCACTGTTAGAATGATTACATTCCAATTGCTGAGAATACAGTTTGCTGTAACTTCTGCTGTTGATGGTTGTACCATTAAAAGCTCCTTCTATAACTTATCTGCTTCTGAGCTTTTATAAATAAGGTTGGAGAGCCACTCCACCCATGGATACCCTAGTACCCACGTTACCTACACCAGGGAAGCCAGGTGCAAACGTGTAAAGTGGTGTCGGAACCACAGTCAAACCTAACGGTGGACTTCAGGAAAGTGCCGCTGTTAAAGAAGGAGAAATTGTCCAGTGGAGTCCAAAGGTGGATTCTAAATGAGAGGTAACTGCAATCAGAGAGGAAGACGAATGCCCTATAATGTCGGGTGTTTTAGGATGACTGACGCTGACTTTGACTCTGCAGCTGTGAGAACAAGGCGACGCTAAGGAGAACCAGAAGCCATGAACGAGCTGTCCCAGGAAGGATGTCGAATGCTGAGGGGGTCAGTGTCCGGTGGGAACACCAACAAGCTTTGGAAAATGCAACCAATACAGGAATTGTAGAAGGAGCAATGTCGAGACCAGCAAGGTCCAGGTGACTCACCACAAGCAAGGGAGTCAAGGCAGACCCAAGTAATCAGAGGAGCCCAAGAGAAGCAAAGGTGAGCCTCAAATGGACCCACAGGCCGGAGGCACTGGAGTCGCGAGAGGACCTTGAGCAGCTCACCAAAAGATGCAGGCAATGATGCACACAATGTGGTGTGGCTGAAGATTCTGGTTACAAGATATGCTTGAGTTTGGAGCCCGAAGATCTTCTTGTGAAGAAGCCAACAAGCCTTTGCAACTGTAAGTTGACAGGGTGTACAGGGGTTTGGTTATTGCAACCCCCACAAGGGATACTTGCCTCAAAATTGGTGAGAGGGCAGGGCTGGCCTTGGGAGCTGTGGAAAACCACTACCTCTGTTCCAGAACCTTTCGGAGTCTGGAGGAACTCAGGATCAGCAGACTGGTTGACTTAGTTGCACTGCCTGAAAATGCAGGGAAGTGATTCCTTCACTCCAAGGGAGATTCCTTCAGGTGTCTTTGATGCCCACAGGCCTTGGAGGGTTCCTGTATAATGCACAGGCACAGATTATGCAACATACTGGGAGGGAGACTAAGTCGAGCCCAAACGAAGTCCAGCAAAGGACGGAGTGCCAAGACAGTAGAAGAAGAAGTGGTGTCTGATCAGAATCTTATCCCACAATGAATCTAGGGACCTGAACCCAGGTAAGTCCTTAAGTACCCAAGGGAAAGGGTTGGGGAGATTCAGGGGACCCTATCAGGTGAGGGTCTGAACAGGTGAGAGGTTACTTGCATGTCCTTTGGCCAGTTTCATGCCAGAGCCGGAGCCAATGGCTCTCAGGACAGGTTTGAAACGGACTATGCACAGGGACACCAAATGTGCCCCTCATGCAGACTTAGTGGCACTGGAAAGTGAATCCACCCAGTCCCAATACACTGAATTCTGTCTGGGAGGTGGACATACCTCCCTGTGACCTTCCCCTGCTCGAGCTTGTCTCAGCAGCAGGAGGGCAGAATTGTGTCTCTGGCCGACAGCAACCATATCGTGCTGTCTGGCTCTAGAATGCTGGCACCGGGAACACTGAGAGCCTAATGGAGGGCTCTTCCTGTGCTTGGAATCATACCTCCCACACCATTTATTTCACAGTGTGTGGGTATGATTCCAACATGTTTGATACCAAACATGATAGGATTTGTTGCAGACGTTTTCGAGATGGTCATCGCGTAATTGCGTGGCGCCCCTCTATATGGTATATAGCTGCTTCACTGATAACTGAAGGCTGTAGGGGTGTCCTGCTCATGCAAGGGCACCCTCTCACTTAGAACCAAGCATCCTGGCTTCAGGATTGTAAAGGCCAACTATAGGGGTTTTAAGTGCAGTGACCCTAGATATAGGAAACCTATATCCTAAATAACTGGTGATGGCACCAGTTTACACAGGCCTATAGTTCCTTGGCTTGTTGAATGGTCTCTCATAGGTGGCATAATACATGCTTCCGCCCATCGAGAACCTCTGGGTTACTTCTGCCCTGGGTACCTTAGTACTATCTACTAAGGACTTCTAAGGGTACCCCAGTATCCAATCTGGGATGTACCTAAGTACTTGTAATAACAATTTAAGAGAGAAAGCAGATAGACTAGGGTTCTGATTAGCAGGATCCCAGCCAGACTCGTAAAAAACAGCTTAGCACCAGGCAAAAAGTGGGGGTAACCATGCAGAAGGATCCTACCTTCCTACACCGAGTATTTATTTATTTATTTGAATTTTTTATTTGTCAACGATTGGATGATGCAGTATACAAATGGATAAATCAAGACAATAACTATACTGAATATAAACAAATATCAAAAGCAACATCACAAATGGAGGGGATAAGAAATAAAGATAGATGACGAAAGGGAGAGAGTAAAACATAAATGAATATCTGACAGGTAATTATTTGAACCCAAAAGCACATTTGCACTGAAAAAGACCTCCTAATATATCAAATTATATTGCCTAAAACCAAGACCCCCAAATTGCATTACATTTAGCACCTGAGCGAATGCCTCTTGTCTTGGCCAAAGCCTGTTCCATGTCATGCGTCTGTCTAACAAGAAGCCACCAGTCCGTAACAGATGCGGGCTTTGGTGAAATCCACTTCCGGGCAATAATCAGCCTTGCAGAGACTAATAAAATAGTTAATAAACCATTCCTTTTGGATCCAGAATTTCTACAACCCAGCATAATTTCCACTATCGTCAAAGGCGTTTTCAACCCCAGTTTCTGAGGGAGGACTTTCTGGACATCCTGCCAGAATATTCTCAATTCTGGACATGTTAAGAACATTTGTTTAATATCTGCCATATGCAGATCACATCTTGGGCACTTTGTCCTATCAGTGGTTATGTTATTAGTCGCCCACTTAGCTATTCTCTCTGGGGTATAATAGAGAAGACATATCGTCCGATATTGCTGCAATCTCAGATTAGTAGAATGCACCACTTCTTTAATAGTACAGAATGCTTGTGTGATGGTGCTAGTCGCTACGGGGATCTCCAATACCATGCTCCATTGATTAGCCAATTTTTCGCAATCATCCACTCTGTAGCTACCCAGCCATTTATACACCTTTATGACCATAGACTTCACTGCTTCATCATGTATAAAATCCCATACATCAGAACCAGTTCTATTAATCAACTTCAGGTGCTTTAAAAAATAATCTCGGATCTGGTAGTATTTTAACAGTGTATAATTAGGCAATTTATAGATGATCTGTAATCTCTCAAAAGAGATATAACCATTATGATCAAAAAGATCACCTAAGCATCCTACTCCCCATCTGGCCCATTTTTTTCCCACCACATCATGAAATATACCCGGTATATTGGGGTTAGAATAGAGAGGAAATTTGTTGTGATAGAGAGATATATTGCCCCTATGCAGGATCGCCCACCAAATAAAAATGCTGTCCCGTGCAGTCTTGAATTTAACTCTTTTAAAATAATTTGGATCCATTATTCTGTACAAAAACATTTTATTCTCTTCCCCCAGCATAAATGTATGGAAAAAAGGTACTACCAGGATTAATCAGGTTACGAAAGTGAACAAAAAAAGACTGATCAAAAATACATCTTAAAGTCCGGTAGCTCCAGACCTCCTTGACCAAACGGGAGCTTAAGCCGGTCTATCACTCGTCTCTCCTTCTTATATACCCATATGAAGCTACTTATTGTACCCCTACACCGAGTATTTATTATATACTAAAGTCTGTCTGTTGGGCAGGTAAAGGTTTATGGGTTGCTGTCAAAGGAGGAGTGAGATTGAACTTTGTACCGTAACATTTTAAACTACATGATTCTTTGGTAATTATTGTATAGAAAGAAATGCATGCATGTTTTATAAAAGAAATAAAAGTTATCGTGGTGATGCCAGGTACACACCGGAAGACTAGCTAGGGTGAATTCCCCTTGGAAATAGAAGGATAGAGACACTCCTTCAGGGGAGTCTAGTAGGCAATAAATGCATTACCCAGAAGAGTTGCTCCTGGAGGAGCCATTTCTTCAGGAGCGTTCTAGAAAGCAATAGTGCATTACCCGGGAGAGGAGCTCCTAGAAGGAACGGTCCTTCAGGAGTGTTTTGGAAAGCAGAAATGCATTAGCCAGTAGACAGCATCTGGAAGAGATACTCATTCGGAGTGATGTGACAGTTAGTAGTGCATTGCCCAGAAGGAACTTTCTGGAAGGGGCATTCTTTCGGGAGTGCCCGCAGGTATCCCAGTTACATCCATCTGGAGGGCTAGTGCAGGACTGGGTCGCAAGTGTGTGAAGTCTGACGTGGTAAGAGACGGTCATTAGACCGTTGTCAGCAGGCCCTACTCTGGATAAGTCAGACACCCCGTTCCTGAATTCTCAGATTTAAGGTATCTGGAAGAGCAATCAAAGCAAAGGCATCAGTTGGCGAGTATGACGGTTGGGTAACAGGGCAGCAAATTGCTGGTGTCAGTCGACTTTGCCCCGAGCACGTTCAGACCCTTGGTTGCAAATCTGAAAAGTGCATTAGTGCAAGCAAAAATCCCTCAATGAATAAGGAAGACAGAGCACAGTGCTGCATGATTCCAAAGGGTAAATTGTGGAGAGGCGGCAGGGGTGCCCGCCATTTATTATACAGTCTAGTTTAAGCAAGAAAGAAAAACGGCAAAATCTCTGCAACATTTTTGGTATTTTGACACAGCCCGTAAGGTGTCCTGAGGGGGGTAGGGAATATCATCTCAGATAAGAACACGGGGAATCAAAATAAAAAATAATTCCCAAGATAAGATTAATAATTCCCTATGAGTGAGATTGATAATTCACCATGGCAAGTGACAGATGAGATTGAATTGGAATTTGTGTATCAATGAGCACATTGAGAACCCCCATGTCCATGCAATAGCCCTAGAATAGAGTCACCAATCATATTAGAGGCTCTACTCGATCCGTTTCTCACTGATATTTATGGTTTGGGAGTTAAAAATAGGAATGGAACACCACATCCTTGAGCACCTCAAATAGTTGTTTACATTCACAATAATATTGTTTAGTGTATTGCATCAGGCACAAATCCCCTTAGGCTCCTATGCATACACCTGACCAAGATATAACATTGGAAGATGTGTCCTACAGACTAGTGATCAACATGTTTGATGTTCACTGCTTTGGCCTCACAGTAGTGCACGTGAAGTCAGTCACCACTGTATAAAATTAATCTGTGTTGTACACTACTACAAGGTAGCGTTTTTCACAGAGCACAAATGTATTGAGGAAGAGACTGGTTCAGAAAGGGACAGAGGACAGTGAGCAAACAAACAAGGGAGTAAGAGATGTTTTTATTATACATAGGAAACATATACATCCTTAGGGAACCATGGAGACCCCTCTGGAACATATGATAAGACATTCCCTTCAGATGAGAAGACAGTACAAATGTACTGTAAACATTGGCACAAAGGCACTAAAGTCCCTACGATGGCATGGCCAAAAGATGGGACATTTGATGAAGACATTGTTGTACAGACACTGCATCAAAGAATGGTGGGTACAGGAAGCACAATGCATCCTGGAAAACATGGGAGGATGTGGTACTGAAAATTCTGGACCCGTGTTATAAACATCGTCGTATCATGACGATTTTGGTATCAGCAGACCGAGAACGACGAGTATACTATATACAAGTATTTTCGTCGTATTCGAGTGACGAGATCACCATGAAACCCGAGATTTCGTTCTGAACCCTCGGGTTCCATTTTGTGTACGGCAGCCATTTTGTGGTTGCCCTCACATAGGCCGATGACTAAGGCCGACCGGGTCCATGGACACGTACACCTTTTGATGACTCCTGTGTGACCTGGGCAAGCTGACTCCGTTGCCTAAAGCCAAACCTGTTAGGCCAGTTCTCTTCCCAGTAGCTGATCAAGATTAAGCATCAAGGCACAGGACATCATAAACCTTTATTGCATACAACTATGTCTTATCTTACTCACACCTGTCTCTGCTCCTTTCTTTATAGCCTATTTACGATGGGGATGTGTCCGGTTTTATTATGGGTCCGATCGACCTGTCTGATGAAAAATGTTAAGTTTAACCAATGATTGATTAAGGGCTGGACAAACTGAAAAATGGGCTTGTCATCATGATCCTGCTTTTGTCGTGGAAACATGTGAATGGTCAAACTGTAAGGAAGGAATGTTGGATTTGTTTTTGCATGCTTGCAAAAGCTAGGACTGCCCCTTACTTATGTGTTGAGTCATGTAACCCTAAAACATATAAAAGGCCTCTGTCCTCTGAATTCCTCAGACTACCTCATTCAGTTGCTACGGCTTCTGTGTGACGTGGCCTCACTATGTTAAGTTTAATAAAGATGTCTTTTCATATTACAGCTTCTGTGCAAAGTTCTTTGTTATATTAGTAAGTATTCCCTGAGAACAAAAATTGCATTTCTTCAGTTGGCGCAGCCAATGCGGGGCTCATCAGAGAAGTGGCTTTCTGTGGGAGTAATCTTGTCAGGAGACTAAAATCTACTGAGGAGGACAGAATGGGATTCTACTAAGAAGGTACTCTGTGCACAGGGAGTCTGGAGATTCTTTGATTCTGCAGCCCAGTATATTTCTGATCTTCCTGATTTTGATCCTCCACATGATGTCACTCCTGACTGAGAACCTTTTTGGCGAGAGTATTCTTAAAAAGACCATTAGGTTGTGTAGAACTTGACAGTTAGAATTTGTATAACCTTTTGATTAGTAAAAGTAAGAGTTAAGTATAAGTGGGTCGCTCCCAGTCCTTTGTTCTTTGGTTCCTTAGTTTGGTTCTTAGTTTGGTTTTGTCCTTAGTTTTATTTGAATATTGCAATATTCAAAAACCGAGGGTCTTGTATATTTACGAGTGTATCGATAGAGATAGCCCCTTGAAGTTTGAAGCTAGATTAGTGAGCTATAAGATGCCTGATCTTAGCAAATTTGGAGCTTTGTGTTGGCCAACTTTGTATACGTTTGGATTAGCCGGTTTCCCCTAAAGGGAATATCTAAATAGGTTTAGATTTAAAAAACATATTTCTTCCTTGGTGATTTTGGGCTGTGTTTTTTGCAGTCTTTTGGAACCCTATTGAGATGTGTTTCTTGTAAATATGACTTACAGCTCGTATTTACGAATGGTTTGGTTGGGGTACAGTCTGTAGGGTGTCCTTTGTTTTCGTCCTGAGTGTTGATTTGTGGGTTCAATGTCTATGCGGTTTTCTCATTAGTGTAACTTCAGTATGTGAATTGCGATGGCGAAATTTATGAAACAATAGCTACAGCGCTGTATTGTGTGTCCTGAGCGTTTGAATCCTTTCTCTTTATGTCTGAAATGAGCTCAATGTGTGTTTGTGGGTTTCTTGATGTTTTCAGTCTGTTAAGTAAAATGTCAGATTAATTAATATTAAGTAGAAATTAAATAACACTCCAGCAATTTACTATGTCACATGCTAAAATGGCTATATGTTGCTATTCAATTTACAGACTAAGCAAAAACGCATATGTGCAAACTGTTAAATGCTTAAAATAGATAAAGTTAAATCCACATTCACTAAGAATATGAAGGGCCTCAAAAATAATTGTGTGTTTCGTAGCAAAACGAATTTATAGCATTTTTTTTTTACTTACATGCATTGTAGTACATGTAAAAGGCAAGCACTTCAGCTAAAGTGAATTTTTGCTAGATTTAAATGCATCTTATTGCACGCGCATTTTTTTTTTAAAAACTTGAAATGTCTGTTTTCAGTAAGACTGAAAGCGTGCTCAGGTTTCAGCACAGTGCAGGGCCTTTCCTGCCCTTAAGGCAGCAGATGTTGTTTTTCGAAGGCCATGAATGGCATCGGAATGTTTATTTAGCACAGTTGGACTTTTTCATTTCAGAATAGTGTTTTAGAGGGTTACAAAAATAAGGTTCATCACTTGGTATCACTGGAAGACATTCCAATTGCGGTTTTCCTCTCTTTAAGAATTTTTTTTCAAAGTATATTTCTGGTTCTGTTGCTAAATCCTGATTGTCCTTTAAAAAATAGCGCGAAAAATGTCATGCTTTAAGTTAGGCTTTTGTGCTTAGGCGCATAAATGAATGCATCTAAAAATGATAGGCAAGGGATGCAGCTTACCTTTATATGTGGAATTATCATAAAAACAGATAATTGGTGTCATTGAACGAAAAATTATTAATTATGGAAAAATTATTTGAGAAAAATCGTTTTTTGATATTTATAAAGCTTAATACTCATACTATGACTTCCTAGTATTAAATTTGATTTAAGTTATGTGTTACTGTATAATTAGGTAATTTGCATGTTGGTTTTCACTTGGCGCAGGCGTAAAAACTCATTTTTTCAAAGGAATTAGATGTGATATGCTTAATGTCCAATCTTTGCAATCTGTAAAGCACATTCTGAGGATGATTAATAAGTAATATAATTGTAGGTTTTTTTATTTTTAAGTGCCCCAAAGATGAAAGTCGAAATTGAGTTAAATGGATTTTTAACACAGCATTCTTGTCATTTACCATAGCTTGAAAGTGTCTCTGGCTTCAGTAAATGCATACATTTGTGTATAATACAAGCTTGCGAGTTGTTATTAAGGTTGTTTTTCATAGCTCAGTGAGCCAATGTGCCCGGTGCAGAGGTTTGTGTTTAATATCAGGGTTGAAGGTTCTAACTTTAGCGGGGCCCATTTAGGCGTTCATCCATGTTAGGTTGCTAAAATGAGTACCATTGTATAGGGTGGTAGCAAACATTTGTTCTAAAAACTGGTATGTGTGAATCATTCACAGTAAATGTAATAGGCCTTCTGTCTTTGTCAGCCTCGGAATGAGCAGAAATTGTGGGCTAGGAGAACAGGCTGCTCAAGTTGCGCCAAGATGCTATCTTTAGTTTTCCTGTAAACAATGGAGGAGGCTGTCATGTTGACATATGTGACCTTTTAAATTCGAGCCTTGTCTCTGTGAAATGCAGAATGACCTTGCTAAACAGCCTCTGAAAGGTGGGATTTCTGGTTTCTCTATAGGAACATCAATAAAATTAAAAGAACTTAATTCCAAAGGGAAATATATAAAAAGGGTTTCTTTAAAAGTCCCAACATCATGACATTTGTATTTCTGCTCTAAAAAATAATGTCCGCTAGTCGCTTTTATTTGACAGAAAACGAAGTGTTGCATTACGTCTTAGACAAAAAAATAAGATGCAGCCTTTTACTAAAATTTTGAAGCCTACATGAATAAGTAAGAACGATTTGCCAATTAAGAATATGTTTATCGTGGAGACTGTGGCACAAGGCTAACATGCAGTGTCAGGGAAAGGATTTTACTTTTGGAAAGTTAAAAGGGCTTCATGTTGCAAGGTGACTGACAAGATGGTAACAGTTAAGTAATGGAAATTTATTTTTGTGTTTCTTAATATGTATCATGTTTTGTCTTCTGATTAAAAGTTATAATTAATATTCGTTTGTTATCAGATATGTCTCTCTTTTGTGTGCTGTGTATTTTTTTTCTTTTCGCTTCTGCTCACAGATCATTCATGGATTCCTCTGGGGGATTTTAAGCCTAACAAGACACGTGAGTTTGGTTGGTTGAAATAAGATGTTTTTTTTGCGCAACTCCTTTGGAAAGAAATGTCCATGCGTTTTTTATGTTTGTGTATTTGGTTCTATCATGAATTGTTCTTGCTGGTTCCGTGTGTCTCTCAGTTATATTTGACAGCAGATACCCACTAATTGGTGATCTACTGTCAAAAAGGAGGGTAAGGATTTTTAAACCTGACACGGTATTATGCGTCACCGCTCATTTATATATGCTATTGTTTTACAGCGAGTATATCTGATGGCTTGACGTCCGTTTTGTGCGTTTTTGCTTGTTTCATGTTTTATGATTGCTGCTTAAGAAATTATTACAAGTTCACCTGTGTTGCTTGTGAGGGGACATGTATGACGATACGTGTCGCTGTACAACAGTTGGGTAAAATTTTCGCTGATTCTAAAATTCACAGATATGATTTTTTTTTCATATTGTGCACCAGACAGACAACACTTCACCAGTGTATGTCAAATTTGGCTATAAGTATTGAAGAAAAATAAACAGCAAATTGTGTCATTTGTAGTCACGATACTGCCCTTTCCTGTAAGGAACAGGCAGCCCCAAAATTATATATCCTGATTGGACGTAAGGATAAATTATAGATTTGTGACTCTTGTACATGGTGACCTAATTTCTATATTACATTAGTCAGTTTTATTCTGCTTCCTAAAGTAGTATATGGCTTTGGACCGTAAAGGAAACCAGGTTTCATTTTTTCCTGAAGAAGGAACTGGAACATTAGATGAGATTACCGTGTATGGTGTAGCAGCCAGCGGTAGAGTTAAATTTGTATACTATTGTGATTTTTTTGTGTATCACCCATACTCTTGGTATTGTGTCACATGCCTGACTATCACCCAAGCACATCATGCCTAGTTATTGGGGGATTTTAGCTGTGTCCTAGTCCCATTTCTCCTTTCCGTATTCCTTTCACTAGTCAGCTTTTATTATTATTAGGGTATTGTTCAGGTTCACACTTTCAGATTGCAGTAATGTACCATGGACCCCCATTTTATGTATAATTCCCTGTTGCATAACTAGACTGGTTTCTAAGATAAGCTTTCCACCTCAATAGGAGACACCTTACGTTTTTTGAATATGACAAATTCAATGCCAATTCTTATTTGGTTTTTAGTTCCTTTTTCTACTGCTTTAATTTTTGATGGACCAGATGTATTTTAAATAATGGAAATATCAGGACTCTCTAGTTCTTGTTTTTTGTTTCCACAACTTGATCATTAGCTTTTGTATTGCATAGTCCACCTGATGCACAATTACTAAAAGAAGGTATCTATATGTCCCTGATAATATGTATTACGCGATTTTCTCTTTTGAGATGTTCTAGATGAGGAATTTAGGAACACCAATATGTAATCATTGAGATAAAATGTGTTTACCCCATTAGACAATGCCACTATGTGTGAGGACATCCATTCAGATAGAATTCCCATGTCGCTATCTACCCTTAGATGGTGAAGGATATGCTCTCACACGGAAACCCAATTGAAGAGCCTAGAGGCACTGTTTTGCCTATTGCCTTTGTTTTTGTATTGCCTTTGAGAATGACAGTGTATTTCAACGCAGAATTGTCCCATGGCGTGTGGCCACTCCTTTGAAGATCGCAGGCCACCTGTTTGCAGTCCCCTTGTTATACAATGAACTGTTTAAAGCATCACACTTGCTTCATCAGAAGGCGTTCAACATCAGAAAAGAAGGAGGAGCTGGTTTTGCCACAGAACCAGAATTTCAGTGCAAAAGAGCGCCTGTCATGTGCTGGTTAACCTCTGACAGTGTGCAGTCCCTTGAGCCCCTTGGCCTGAGTTTTGTCCACGCACCGAGCGCCTGTCATGTGCTGGTTAACCTCTGACAGTGTGCAGTCCCTTGAGCCCCTTGGCCTGAGTTTTGGCCACAAACCTTTTTTCCTTTGCTTCAACGGAAGTACAGTGCACCGGAGGATCCAAGAGTGGAAAAAGGCACTCCATTCTGGTGCCCATGAAAGAGCAGCCTGAGCGTCCTCTGACACTGAATGATGAGTGTTGGCGTCTGAGAATGGTCCCGGGTCTGCACGAGATGATTTGTGCCCATGACCAATGAAGAGCACAATATCTGTAGTGTCTGCCGCAGAGGAGGGATACGGTGCACTGCCTTGAGACATTGAGACTTTTTGAATGAGCTATGAGTGTTTGCCAGGAGGGCACTCCAACAGATACTGAGCATTTTTTTCATGGGAGGCCTGAATCCAAAGGCCCATGCAACAACGGGAGCAGACTTGATGGACAATAGAAGCCTGCCAGAGAGGCTTTTTGAACGGACTCTGGGCATAGTTGGTTTCACAAGAGGTTTCCGTGTGATTGTATAGACTAAGTGTTAGAAGAATGATTTTATTGTTCTGCTGGCATTATTTTAAAGTAGTATTCTGTTTAGTAAAAGCAGAATAAAGTCAATTTTCGGTGGAAGAGTATCCCCTTTTCACCTCAGAGCATTAACGAGGGTCACCACTGTTTCACTTGAACATATAATAAATTACAGAAATGCATAGGAAGACCTAAAAATGTTACTAGGTAATTTTAGGATTTACCTTTTGCTTAAGGTTGTGAAAAATTATAATTTCGTTTGTAATAGTGGTTACTACTTTCTCCTGTTGTCTAAATGTTCTTAATAACATGTTTTCTAGTTTTTTTTTTTTTTAAAACATGACGTTGTCTTTTATGGATGGGATTCTTTTATTCTACTCAATTGACATCTGTACCCACCTCCCAACCTATGTCTCTTCCTACTGCTACTTCTTTGCATTCTTTCCATATTTTACCTGAACATGGACTAGTTAGGAGGCCGGAGTTTACTGATAATTCCTTTTGTATAGTTTCTACATCAACACCAGTTAGTAGTGAACATCACTAATTGTTGGGTGTGGTCTTATGCCACATACTACAGATAGAGGTATTCCCTATTTAGTCCTGCCATATATGGCCTTTGTACTACTACGTGTGTAAGGAGACCTGTCCCGAGAGAGTTGCTAAGTAATAATATTATGCTCCAGCAACATCTCAATGATCTTATGAATATAGACCTAGACTCAGATTAGCGTGAGTGTAGGTTATTGCCTATGTAAGGGCAAAAGGAGGGTCTGTGGTACTGAAAATTCTGGACCCGTGTTATAAACATCGTCGTATCATGACGATTTTGGTATCAGGAGACCGAGAATGACGAGTATACTATATACAAGTATTTTCGTCGTATTCGAGTGACGAGATCACCATGAAACCCGAGATTTCGTTCTGAACCCTCGGGTTCCATTTTGTGTACGGCAGCCATTTTGTGGTTGCCCTCACATAGGCCGATGACTAAGGCCGACCGGGCCCATGGACACGTACACCTTTTGATGACTCCTGTGTGACCTGGGCAAGCTGACTCCGTTGCCTAAAGCCAAACCTGTTAGGCCAGTTCTCTTCCCAGTAGCTGATCAAGATTAAGCATCAAGGCACAGGACATCATAAACCTTTATTGCATACAACTATGTCTTATCTTACTCACACCTGTCTCTGCTCCTTTCTTTATAGCCTATTTACGATGGGGATGTGCCCGGTTTTATTATGGGTCCGATCGACCTGTCTGATGAAAAATGTTAAGTTTAACCAATGATTGATTAAGGGCTGGACAAACTGAAAAATGGGCTTGTCATCATGATCCTGCTTTTGTCGTGGAAACATGTGAATGGTCAAACTGTAAGGAAGGAATGTTGGATTTGTTTTTGCATGCTTGCAAAAGCTAGGACTGCCCTTACTTATGTGTTGAGTCATGTAACCCTAAAACATATAAAAGGCCTCTGTCCTCTGAATTCCTCAGACTACCTCATTCAGTTGCTACAGCTTCTGTGTGACGTGGCCTCACTATGTTAAGTTTAATAAAGATGTCTTTTCATATTACAGCTTCTGTGCAAAGTTCTTTGTTATATTAGTAAGTATTCCCCGAGAACAAAAATTGCATTTCTTCAAGGAAATGTAATGGTGTTTTACAATGTAATGAAATGAGGCCTGCCCACAGACGTACAAGCCAGCATAGATGAGAAAGTGGGAATAGAGGCTAAACTATGGCCAGAAATACAAGCCCATATAATACATTATTAATTTTGTTTAAAAAAGTATAGAGAGAGGACAGAGCAGGCAGAAAGAACTATAGCTAACATAGTGCAACAACAACTTAAAAAAAAGAACAAGTGCAGAAGGGGCACTTAAAGCAGCACCGCTAATGGTTGTCATGATGCCAGTGCAGGTGCAGGCATGTGGATGGCAACCAGTAAGTACCATGGGAAAGAGACATGGAGTTTGTTCAGAAGGTCAAGGGCCAGTGCAAGGGAAAAGACAAGGAGGATATAGGGCAGGACAGCAGTGCTATTATTATGGTAATATTGGTCATTTTGCATGAGAATGGAGAGTAAAAAAGAACAATGAGCAAGCACAGTGATTGTTTGCTCCACAGAAGCAGATGAGTGCCACAACAGATGGAATCGGCTCTCCAACAACCTCTGCTGGGTCAGTGAACTCCACAACCGAGGCAATTACCACAGAGTATGTCCCAGGTTGTCAGAAACACTACAGAAGGACCAACACAGATCCAGATGAGAGGGGTAACAGCACAACAAAGTAATCCCTTTTCTGTGCAATCCAAATGCCTGGAGAGACATCAACTAACAATTACACACAATATGGAGGCCCACAGACAACCATTATGTGTCCTGTCCTGAGGAACCCACTGTGACCTAGCCAAAGAAAGTTGCCCCTATATGTTTTTGATTGATATTGGGACCTCTAAATCTTGTATAAAGGAAGGAACACTGCTACTATTCCACAAGTCAATGAACACACAAGGGTATTCTGGGGCTGTCAGAAGGGTTCATTTTACTGAATCAGTGAACATGGCAATAGGTGATATGCAGATTGAAGGATCATTGTTATAGTCTCCAGAGGCACCAGCCAATCTTCTCGGAAGAGACCTAATGAGCAAGTTGAATATGACCATCTCTTTTTTGGAAGAATGGTCAATGATATGTTGCACTCCAGGTATTACATCGGGCAGGATGTTGTCACTTATAGCTCATGAGGAGTTTAAACAACAGGTCAAATCAATTCCTGTAGATACTGAAGTCTCTTTGCATTGCAGTGCGGTGCTTTGCATTGCAGTGAGAAGTGCAGATAGCAAGAGAATTATTGTTCAGATCTTAGAGGCCTGTGGATCCTACAGAAGAACTTGACATTGTGTCAGATATCACGGCCCTTGAAATAAAGCGACGTCATGCACTGATGTTAGCCTTTGACGGAAGACAAGTAACGTGGGTCTCAGTCATATTTACAGATCCAGAAGTCAAATTGAAAGACATATCAGAAGAAGAAATGTTTGAAGAAAGCCCATCAGTTGAGACAGTGGTCTTTCAAATGGATATTCCCATTAGAGAACAGTTGCAAAACAGTACAGTGCTGAAAAATGCACAAGACAGTACAATAAAAGAAAAGGATTTTGCAAAAGTGCCAGGGAGTCTGTGGACAAAGGGACCACATGATGACGAAGTGATTAAATAAGCTGAGCCAGTGAAAATAACATTAAAGCCTGGAGCGATACTGCAAGGGGTATTTCTTCCATACTCTTTTATTATTAGGGAAAATAACACTATTTATTTGGATTAAAGGGAATACAAATAAAGTGACATAATATTTAGATAAAATACATGTTATATGTATAGTTAATGTTTTGCGTTATACTGCACTGTAATTATTACTAATAGGACTGTTCCTTTTACCTATTTTTATACACAGTTACAATCAGAGATACCACAATGTCTTCAAAATATTATCTGAATTGTTTTTAAAGGAAAACGTAATCGAAATTTATTGGAGAAAAAGTACCCACACCTTCAAAAGGACAAAGTGGAGGTCCAAAAAGTAAAATGGTAAGAGTATTATTGCATGTTTGCAAAGTAAGAATCAAGTTTACCTTGATGAAATGCTTGTGCATGCAAAAAACAAAAAACAAATATGTGCATATGTAAATAACACACCTTCAAAAACAAAGAACACACCTTCAAAAACAAAACAGTGAATTACATAAGAAAAATTATCTGTAAACAGTATAAAAACAGAGTACTTGGTAATTCACTTAAAAATATTCCCACTTGCAAAAACCATACTGCAAAACTTAAACATAAACAATATGTTTACTTGATTATGGAAAAAGCCTTTGCTCTGAAATTAAACTCTATACTTTCCCATGATTCCCATGAAAACACTCACACATTTAATTTTGATTTACAATTATGTAAATTGCCAAAAACATATTGAATTGACTAAACGTCTCTAACATATTTAGAGGCTGGTAGAGACACGTCCAGTAGTGAACCAGGCTTTCACAAAGAAGGTTACCACATATATACTAATTGGATCCAATCTCTAAATAGATTTATGAAGTTATGTGTGGCTCTGTTGTTGGGTTAGAGAAGCAAGTGAATCATGTAACAGGCCACTCAAACCAGGATTTTGCAATTAAAATACAGTTTACCAATGGAACTGCACTTCAATATACACGATTGAGACAATCTAAGGAAAACCTGTGAATGTTTCTTACTATTTAAAAAAACATTTGAAAGGTAAAATTAAACTTTGCAAACTTTGGACAACAGTCCATTTTGAAATATTACGCAGCCTCAAGGCCATAGTTTAGGCTGCCGGAAAATGATATGTGTAATTTCACTTTTAATCACTAATTTAATGTTTTCTACTCATCATTCCACTATACAAAATTTGTAAGTACTTTATACTTTGTTAAAGGGCTTGCACTGCAACTGGAGCTAATATATAATGCTCTATTACATACTAATCCTGAGAGGGTCCTATGAATTACAAAGTATATAGAATCAAAATACTTTGGGGCCAGTGTGAAGAAAACGTGTCTCAAAATATTTTATACCCAGAAAGTACAATAGACAATCTATTTATGGATTGTAACCAGTATGATTTGGATATTTTGCTATACAAAGAAAACATTTCAGAAATTCCAAATGAAGTCAGCATTTGCTGTAGATGAACACATTATGGAAAACAAACAAAATATATTGATTTATTAGAAAAAACTGAAAAAGAATATAGATGAATGGAGAAAACTTGCTATTTATCTTATATTGAGAAACAGATATGAAGTTTGCTCTGATCAATGTATGTTACTATTGCCTTGAGCAACTTGACCATAATTTTATGCCTTCATGTGCATTTGGAATTATTTGAAAATTGAACCTAAACCTGCAGAATTACAAAATTAGAATTTCCATGAAACTATCTTAATTCAAACTTTACATCCTTTTCAAACTATTATAAGACTGCAACCAAAATCTGGAAAAGTTCTTAGCTCAAGAATTAGTGCATGCACTAACAGTAGAGGTTGTTATTATACCATTAGATTATGAATGAATGAATGAATGAATGAATACGCTCTTGTATAGCGCATGGCTAGCCTGAGGCATCCCAGCGCTGCAAAACCATGGACAGAAGAAGACAATCAGTGTAACAAAAATGTCTTCAATCGCTTCCTGAATATGAGATGGTTCATTTCCAGCCTGATGTTATCTGGGAGTATATTCCAGCCCTTGGCTACATGGAAGGAAAGCTGGCGGCCACCCATACGGGCTTGCTTCACCCTGGGTACCACCAGCAAATTTCGCTGATTAGATCTCAAGGATCTAGCGGCATGATGCCAGCAAAACAAGGGCTGGAGGATGGTAGGACCAACATTACTTATACACTTGTGCGCCATACAGAACGTTTTAAACAAGATCCTTTCATGGATCGGGAGCCAGTGAAGTGACCGAAGTGCCGCCTTCGCCGAACAGCGTCTGGGAAGATTCGTAAGCAGCCGAGCTGCACAGTTTTGTACTGATTGGAGAATCTGGATAGAACCAACTGGAGCTCCCAGATAAACGGCATTTGCATAATCCAGACGCGATAAGATCAGCGACTGGACCAGCACGCGTCTGGCCTCAAAAGGTAGGAGGGACAGGACTTTCCTGAGGACCCTAAGCAGTCCATAACAAGTCGCCGCCACCTTCTTGGCCTGGACCTGAAACCCCAAGGTGGTATCTAGCCAGACCCCCAGGCTCTTTATTTGGGTCTTAGGGGTGGGAGGGGGGCCCAGACAGTGCGGCCACCATGGGTCGAGGTTAATGGGAGCTTTATAACCCAGGAGCATGATGTCAGTTTTTGCCCCATTTAGCTTTAAAAATGACGTCGTCATCCACTCCAAAACCTTGGTGAGACAGGGGGTCAAGTTGTTACTCCCCTGATATCCGGCGTCATCTCTTGCCAGAGAGACGACCAACTGCGTATCATCGGCGTAGGTGATAAGCTGAATTCCCCAGGGAAGCACCACCTCAGGCAATGGACTCATATAGATGTTAAATAAGGTTGGACTGAGAGAGGAGCCCTGGGGAATGCCGTGATGAAGTTGCAGTTGGTCGTATGATACCTCCTCCTCAAAAACAGAGAAAAATCTCTCCGCCAGAAAGGACTGAAGCCATTTAAGGGCCATTCCTGAGATCCCTGCCTGATGGAGGCGCTGAAGCAAAAGTGGATGATTAACAGTGTCGAAGGCTGCGCTGAGGTCCAACAGGACCACCGCAGCGCAGCCCCCGGCATCCACAATACTCCTAGTCGCCTCCACCACCGCCACCAGGGCAGTCTCCGTACCCTGTTTGGCTCTAAATCTCATCTGAGAGGAATGGAGGGCACCCGAGATCTCAACGAATGAGGAGAGGATTTGATTGACGTATTTTTCAGCAATCTTACTCAGGCCCGGTAGCAACGAGGTGGGTCTATAGTTAGCTTGATCTTCTGGGTCCAAGTTTTTTTTTTTAGGAGGGCTTTCACTTTCGCCATCTTCCAGATAGGGGGTACCACACCTGACTCCAGGGATGAATTAATGACCTGCATAATAACAGGGCACACCGTCCCTGAAACCTGTTTAAGAGCTGCAGGAGGCGCAGCATCCAGGGGTGAACCCGATTTGAGGCCATCGAGGAGTCTTTCCACAGTAGCAAGGTCGAGTGGTGGAAAGGCGTCGAGACTTTCAGAGGCACCAAAAGGAACCTCTTCTTGAATCACAGCCAGGCTTTCCGTGGAGTCAGAGGCCTGTCCGGATGACTCAAGGCCTGCATAGATAACAGACACCTTGGCGGCAAAGAAATCGGCCAAATCGTCACATCTTTTCTGGGGATCAGGGAAGGCCATAGTGGCCGAGGGGGGGGTGACCAGGGCTTGGAATATTTTAGAGATTTCTCTTGGCCTATTAGCTGCTTCGGTAATTTTAACCTGAAAGTACGCAGACTGAGCAATTTTTAGTTGTTTTTTATATGCCCTTAACTCTAACCTATATTCATTTTTGGAGGCAGTTGCAAAATCTTTCCTCCACTTCCTCTCCGCTCTTTTACAGCGATGTTTTTGCTCCTTGAGTTCCCTAGCATACTAAGGCTAATTGTTAGGGCCGGTCCTGTATTGAACCACTTTTTTTGGAAGAGTGGCATCCAATGTAGAGGTAAGCCACTCATTAAAGGCCTCGTTGGCAACAACAGGGTTATCGTGAGGGGCCGGGGGGGGCCTCAACAAGGCAGCCTCCCAGTCCCCCACTGACAGCCTCGACCAAGTTCGACTGACTTTATTTGATAGACTAGCTATAGGATGATTTTGGTCTCTAGGAGCTCAGACAAAAGGGAGCAGGGCATGATCTGTCCATGGGACAAAGCTAGGATGGTCGTACCTAATGTTGCTGAGGTTAGTAAAAAAGTGATCTAATAAGTGCCCTGCTATGTGTGTGTGGCCAGTCACAATTTGCTCCAGGTGCACTACTCCAAGAGTGTCCAGCAGACACTGAGAGGCAGCGTCATCCACCTCATCAAGATGTATATTGAGGTCGCCCATGATTGAAAAATTGGGTGAACTACTAATGGACACTGAAATCTTGTCCAGTAGATTGTTACAAAAGCCGCGGTGGTCGCCTGGCGGCCTGTAGACCAAGATGCCTGACATGGTACAGGAAGGAGAGAAGGCAATTGAAAAGTCCAGGCTCTCACAATCCAGAAGTGGACTCTCAGTTGTTCTACATATAACAGGGTTTTAAAAAATTATGGCCACTCCTCCTCCACGACCGATTTGACGGTCCTGCCTAATGATTGAATAGCTAGGCGGTAGGGCCCTGACGACATCCGGATCTGATGCCTCAGTGAGCCACACCTCTGTCAAAAACAGGGCATCTACATCTCGTTCGCATGCGAATTTCCACCACATGTCTCGGGAGGGAGTGACAATTTAGTAATGCAAATGAATGATGTTTCGCGTTAACAACTGCAGGCCTTATCTGTTTGCAGTGCGGACACGGAATCCCTACCTCCTCAGAAGGGGAGCTGACGGGACAGCTGATGGTAGCGCTGCCTCTAATTGCCCTCAGCTTCTTCCCACTATAGCGTAGGGTATCCATAAGGGGGAGTCACCAATTAGTGCCCCTGGCCTCGACCTGGCCCGTCCTGGCACGGACGGGCACAGACGGGCTTTCCTTGGGCGCTCCTTCGGCGCGATGAGGCGCGTCCGCTGTCGCGTTCGCTGCGCGAAGAAAATACCTCTCAATTTTATGGGCTTGAGCGCGGGACCGGCGCTTCGTGCCCCAACGACTGCAGCGTCAACCTGCCTCCTCCCAATATGGCCACTCTGCCTAGCCGGCCACCTCCAACCCGCGACCCCAATTCAGCTCCTAAATCGGCTGAAATGAGGGTGAACCAGCTGATGAATGCGGCGTTAGTAAGTGTGGCTAAAATCACGAAATACAATCAATTTTTTATTAAAATAAGCGGCAAAATAAAATGTTTTTTAAAAGAGCGAGCAAAGTGCAAGTAAATGGCTCTAACTCCCGGCTTCCGCCTCAGGAGTGGAATACTGTCCCTATACTTTCCATTTAGTTTTCTTGCAAAAAGTGTGCTTGCTATACCAGGTGGGGTTCCAAAATTCACAGGCGTCTCTGGTGGCCTACCACAATGCAATGCTGCAAGAGCACTTCCTTTCCATTCAACATGTTATAAGAAAAGTATTGGCCTTGTGGAAGTACAGCACAAATGAAAAGAATCTATATTTGTGTTAGTTAATGGAGTTCCAACAAAAGGTAAAAAAATTGGCAAGATTTAAGAAGCATTTTTAAACTACAAGACACAATTTCATACTTGTTTGAAAATAACATACACTACCAGAATTTTAAACTGAATGACTTAATTGCCACAAATGACCTACTAGTTCCAGACAAAAGTAATGTAGGCCAATTTGAGAAAATCAGTAAACCCTCAGAAGAAATGTACGAGCACTATAGTACACACCCACTGCCTTCAAAAGATTTAAAGGGTGATTCTTTCCAATTCTATCAAATGAGAAGGGCTACAGAAGATCCTGTAAGTATTTGGGAAAAAAGTTTAGAGGGTTGATGTTATCCAGTTTTATTTCAAACAGGAAAATGAGGATTATATGATGATTACCCTTTTCCAATTTCTGCTGCAGAATATCATTTGACAAGACTATATTTTGAAAGCTAAGGTTTTAGGCAAAACATTCCTTACATTTTCAGTTTACTCTATGAAAGTGAAATATCCATTACCTTCTATTCTGTTGCACATGCAATGTGAACTGGAACAGGATTTAAGAACAAAACAGCTAACGATTTCTTAAATAAAATGGAAAACAATGAAAAAACATTGAATATCATTAATAAATATAATGGCATGTCAATGAGGCACAAATGAATATTGTTTCCGAATACATGGAGAATTAAAATGTATGTTGAGGAATATGGGACCACAACTTGGTTTCTGACATTAAGCTGTTCCGAATACTTATGGGATGATTTTATACACTTTACTACATGAAGCTAATAAAACGTTTATAGATGTAGCTGTGAAAATACTAGGGAAATTATGATCTTTACATCCACCAAATGTTTGCTGATTTTTGAACTGCAAATTCCATACTATGTGTAAGTTCCTGAGAAATAAAAAAATAAAACCCCTAGGAGAGGCTGTTGATTTCTTTTGGAGAAAACAGTACCAAGCAAGAGGTTCACCTCATAACCATATGCTGTATGGAAAAAGAGTGCACCAAAATTTGTATATGACTCTGATTAATCTGTTCCACGTATTATTGAGCAATTTGTTATGTGTGAAATTCCAAATAAAGAAAGTTAAAAAAAAGTTTGAATACGTTTTTACATTTCAAACTCACAAATTTGGGAAATATTACTTACTAATATTTTGAAACAGAGCAACGCAGATCATGAAATGTCCTTTTGGATTCCTGAAACCAATTTTATAAAAGGAAGAGTCAACAATCTTACATCTTCTGTTAAGCATGTTGTTAAAGGAAAGTCATAAAACAACAATACAATTTAAAACGTGGACACGCTTCACAGCAGATCAATGACTACAACCATTTAATACTGCATATGTGTAATGCTAATATTGATATCCAATCTGTTGCTGATAATTCAACTGCTGCTGCCTGGGATATCACTTCGCATATTAATAAAGCTGAGAAAAATGATATGAAAGTATGGGAAGAAATATCCGCTGAGCAATCTTTAACTAAAAGGCTGTATCGATTTATCCTTGAAATGCTATCTATAGAGAGATTAGCAGTTATGAGGCATGTGACCATTTAATCTCTTTAAATGTATAGGGTAAATCTGGGGGTTTTACATGGCTCAGTTGAGGATTAGCGTCCGTGTGAAGAAGAGTTTTAAAACGCTTGCCAGAAATTGAATGTCTTGCTCACTTTGATCCTGAAAACAAGGACATTGTCAAAACAAAATTTATAGACACGTACTACCCTAACAGTAGTCCTTTATTTCAAAACCTATCACTGCATAAAGTAGCTCAATTTTATACTTACAGAAATAATGTAATTGCAGATATTCATACTGGAAAATTCAAGGAGCAGGGAACAGACGGCTACTTAATACATCATTCAACATCAACACTAATTAATCACCACAAACTTACAAATGATAATGCAGCAAACAAAGAATTTTTTTTGGACAACTTTTTAAAACATGGCGAAAAGAGAAAGCATTGATTGCAAATTTATATCTTACGAGGAAGCTTTTTAGGTCTCGCCTATTCCATCCCGTAGGGATGATAGGCAAGATTTATAGTAAGCGTTCCGAAAAGTCTACCCTGCTGCGGATCGCGTACAGTTCATTTGAGCTAGGCGTGTGCACAGGAATTCGCTCCCCCTACCCCTCCCACAAAGCAAGACAAGACAAGAACCTTAAAGTGACCGAGGCCGCTCTGATTCCATTTGCCACCAGCCACTTCACGCGCTCCGCAGGTCATAAACAAGACCATCTGCTCGTGAATCGGAATGCTGGCATGGTTGCCCAGCCCCCCTCCCAGCGCTGCCTGATCTTCTTCAAATGCAAAAACAACAATTGATGGATAGAATGCAGAACAATGTCATACATTCACCCCAGTACAGAGATCTGGACCTAAATCCATCATTTTTTTGCACTCCACACTACTCCAGTTCAGACATGGCCATATGCAAATCAGCCTTGACCCTGTGGCTCATGGGAACAGTCCAGCCCGAACTGCCAAGCCATGTCTTTCCTGGACCGGAATCAAGCATCCTAGGTCCAGGAAAGACATGGCTTGGCAGTTCGGGCTGGACTGTTACCATGAGGCACAGGGTCAAGGCTGATTTGCATATGGCCAACTGTTGTTTTGCATTTGTCACCTCGAGTGGGATGGGTATGCTCAGACGTGAGTCCCATGCTCTCCACACCACTAGGATGCTTGATTCCGGTCCAGGAAAGACAGGGCTTGGCAGTTCGGGCTGGACTGTTCCGATGAGGCACAGAGCATATAGCCATGTCTAAACTGGGGTGGTGTGGAGTGCAAAAAACCGATGGATTTAGGCCCAGATCTCTGTACTGGGGTGAATGTATGACATTGTTCTGCATTCTGTCCATCAACTGTTATTTTTGATCTTCTTCAAAGGCAGCTTGTTACCCAAGCTGCCCTCTGCCTTTGCATTCTGAACTCTTTCTTGGATTTCACACGCAGTCCGTGGCGCTCCCTTCTACCAAAGAAGCTCTAAAGCGCTTTCAATTGTTGTTCCTGGTGCAGTGCCATTATACTGGACGAGCGTGATTTTTTTTAATTACCTCATTCTTTTCCCATTGACGATACTAAGTAGCCCCCTCGCATGTGTGAAAGCTCGCTAACCAAGAAACCAAATAAGGCACATGATTATGTTTTGCTTCATCACAACCTTGAATGGGTGTACTTTCGGAATGCTTCCAGTTTCTAAGCACCCAATTAAGGAACACTTCCACCACACACACACCACCAGACGTCAGTGCACGCTTTCACTAGGGATACACACCACCAGCCACCAGTGCACACTCACCAGGCACAGACACCATCAGTCATCAGTGCACGCTTTCACCGGGCACAAACACCACCAGCCGTCAGTGCACGCTTTCACCAGGCACAAACACCACCAGCCGTCAGTGCACGCTTCCACCACACACACACCACCAGACATCAGGGCATGCTTTCACCAGGCACACACACACACGACCAGCCGTCAGTGCACCCTTTTCACAGGCACACACCACCAGCCATCAGTGCACGCTTTCACCAGGCACACACACCACCAGCCGTCAGTGCATGCTTTCACCAGGGATACACACCACCGGCCGGCCGTCAGTGCACACTCAACAGGCACAGACACCATCAGCCATCAGTGCACGCTTTCACCGGGCACAAACATCACCAGGCATCAGTGCATGCTTCCACCACACACACACCACTAGATGTCAGTGCATGCTTTCACAAGGCACACACACACACACCACCAGCCGTCAGTGCACGCTTTCACCAGGCACACACCACCAGCCGTCAGTGCATGCTTTCACCGGGCACAAATACCACCAACCGTCAGTACACGCTTCCACCACACACACAACACCAGACGTCAGTGCATGCTTTCACCAGGTGCACACACACACACACACACCACCAGCGGTCAGTGCACGCTTTCACCAGGCACACACCACCAGCCGTCAGTGCACGCTTTCACCGGGCACAAACACCACCAGCCGTCAGTGCACCCTTTCAACAGGCACACACACACCACCAGCCATCAGTGCATGCTTTCACCAGGCATACACACCACCGGCCGTCAGTGCACACTTTCACCAGGCACTGACATCATCAGTCATCAGTGTACGCTTTCACCGGGCACAAACACCACCAGCTGTCAGTGCACGCTTTCACCAGGCACAAACACCACCAGCCGTCAGTGCACGCTTCCACCAGGCACACACTACCAGCCGTCAGTGCACGCTTTCACCAGGCACACACCACCAGCCGTCAGTGCACGCTTTAACCAGGCACACACACCACCAGCCATCAGTGCACGCTTCCACCAGGCACACACACCACCAGCCGGCCAGGCACACACACACACACCACCAGCCAACGATTAAGCAATATTGCAAGTGTTGTTGTAAGTAATTCTTTGTTGCCAATTAGTTTGAAATCATTGCACTATAAGACAAAAGTGTTAATAAGGTTTGTAATATAAGTCCTGCAGATGCACTAGGTTTATCAAATATTGTAAATGAAGGTACAATTGCTATGGATGAGATTGAACTTGCTATGGCTGAAATGGGTAAGGACGGTGACAATTTTGCCTACATCTAAGCACAATTAAATTGTAATCAACGTGAAATATTTGACAAAATTAAAACAAGTGTTGATCATTGAGTACAACATGAGCATGGTTTATGCATATGTTCTGAATACCAGACTATATTAAAATATATATCAGGCCAAGCTGGTACCAGGAACATTTTCCTTATAAAGTTATAACTGCCTACGTTAAAAAAGCCACAAAATGTAACTGATCTTGTGTTGTTACTACTCCAATTGGATTAGCCGCACATAATATTTAAGGAATACCATTGCACATGATTAATATTTCTACCAGTGAAGCATAATAATTAACTGGAAAACTTAAAATTAAATAGTGATACCGCACACAAACTTCGTAGATTTCTGAAAAAAACTATACTAGACAAGGTTAGTATGGTTTCCAACATGATGATGGCTTTTGTTCACTTACATATGACAGCAAGTGATCATCTATATGGTGGTAAACATGCCATTGTTTTTGGCAATCTACTTCAACTTACTCCAGTTAAAGATGACCCCATTTTCTAAACTGTGACAGCTAAAAAACAATAAACTTTTTAGGGAGTATAGGTAATGTTAATATTTGGTTACATTTTTCATATAGTGAACTTAATAAAATATTAGACAAGCAGATGATGAGAAATGTGGCAAAACATTGAAAGATATGAGGCAAAGGATTGTAACAGAGAGTGCAAAAAAGTCCTTCTCACAAGAAGCCTATCCAATCTATTTCCACATTTTATAGCTCCAGGAGAAATGATCCATTCCCTTCTCTTAAAAGCACTAATGTTGTTTGTTTGATGCCAAGCATAAAGGAATGCTACAATATAAATATGTTATCAATGGAAAATGAAAAAAAATATAAATTCACCTTGCAAAGGCCCTTCCGAAGGTCATGGAACATTATCCTTATTACAAAAACCTTATCTACAAAATTATCGAACAAGGAGAAATCTGTGTAGCAAACACCCGGATTAGAAAAATAAGTATTTCTGTGCAATATTAGCCGTGCTATTTTACAATGCAATTTGGATGTAGAACAAGTTCTTGTAAATGGAGCTATGGGATATATAGTAAAGTTTATATATTACAAAAATAATGAAGATACTAAATTTGTTATTGTCTAATTTGACAATATTATGGACTCGAGACACGTTGCAGGAGCAACGGAAGATCTTTATTAATGAAAGACTTATATGTTCAAAGTGAGCAATTTCCTTTGTATTTAGCTTATGCTGTTATAATACATAACTCCCAATGTTTAAGCTTGTAATTCTGCATTTATTAACATTGGCTCAACTGTTTTTAAAGAGGGTAAGGCATATGTTGGGGAGAGGAGTTGGCCTCGCGGCTAGGGCGGTCGACATCGAATCTGGGGAACTGGGTTCGAGTCTCGGCAATGATGCTGAACATCCTGTCATTCTGGGCAAATCACTTAATCTTCCTGTGCCTAACAAAAAGAGAAATGAATGTGTCCTCATGTAATGCAACTGGTGCTGTGTAAAGCGCTCTGATACCCGATTCGGGTCAAGTTCAGGCTATATAAAACTCTGTAAAATAAAAAAAATTAAAATAGGTTGCTTTATCGTGTATGAAAACTTTACAGGGTCTATATATTATAGATGTCGATAGAACCAAAATTAATGCAACACATCTTGTGCTTGCAAATATAATCATTCATGATAGATAGCTACTCCTTCTCTTGGTGAATATCCATTCTTGTATAAACCTAAAATGTGTAAGGAAAGGAAAGAAAGCTTTACAACTTATGCGTCTTTGGAAAAAGGTGAACTGTGTAAAAAAACAGAATAAGACAACTTTGAAATTTTAGGACTTCAATTTACTAATACAATTGGTATGAACTGCTTTAGTAATGTAATTGTTAATTTGCTTTTATATTTCCCTTTAATGAAAGACTGAGTTCTGGAAAACACAGATATGCCTTTGTAAGATTATAACTAATTTACTTCAGTTAAACAAACAACTGTGCCAATCTACAAGTGGTTCATTTTTCAATACATGAGCAACAGGATGCAGAGGATGTTTCTATGGCTATTCTTGAAATAGTAGCAAATGAGAGTTCCCTACATCCAGATCGCTTTGCTGTAAGCTACTATTGGGAACATACTGCCAGATTCATCAAAGTAAAATCGGCTCGCAAAGGGCCAGATTGTGAGAATCTGGCCCTTTGCAAGCGCCATTTTTGCATTTGGGATTCATCATCCCAAATGCAAAAATCGCAATTACAGAACTCGCTAAATTGCGAAGAATCACATTTAAGGAATCTCAATTAGAGATTCCTTAAATGCTATTCATGAACCTTTTAAAAAATGCGGATTCGCAATATGGGGCCGCTATTTACCGCAAAGTGTAACATCGTGGTAAATAGCGAAAACTTAGAAAAATGCACTTTAGTGCATTTTTCTAAGTTGTATGTTACACACACACATGTCCTTTGGACATGTGTGTGCGCAACACCTGTGTACATTTGTATTTCAGGGGTGCTACAGGGTGTCCTTTGGACACCCTGGCACCCTTGAAATCGCTTCCCTATTTGCGATTATCCTTATTTGCGATTAGCTAATTGCTAATCGCAAATAAGGAATGACTCCCCATTCATTCCTATGGGCCTTGAGGCCCATAGGAATGAATGGGAAAGCCATTCCTTGTTTGCGATTCGCAATTAGCGAATCGCAAATAAGAAAGCAGTAGAAATCGCAAAATTAATTGCGTTTTCTACATGCATCCCGTTTTGCGAGTCTTTAATAGCGATTCCTTAATAATCGCTATTATGGACTTGCAAAAGAGGACGATGATGAATCTGGGGGATAGATGTTTCCAATGCTTAAATTCTCTCTCAAAAGTCACGGAATTTGAAAGATTTGTATACCTTTCTATTACTGATTGTAAGTCAATATCGTTTAAGAAATCGATGCATCAAGCCATGCACTCAAACATTTGTTCAAACTGTGGACATGAAGTTTCCTCAACACTTTTCTTAACTATGGTGAATAAATATTTATGTGAATTATACAAAGAAGTGCTCCAAAAAATGCAAAATGTAATACTGAAGTACAGATTTCACTGCTTCTCAAATTTCTAATTTTGGAGTCACTTTCACTTCTCCTGCAAGTATTTTCTAGCATGGAGAAAATACTATTTGTGGTCATCACACCATATATTTAAGGCACAATACAGGATGGTAGGAATGTGATGACACTAAGTTAACCTTTAAACACAGATTGACAAAAAATGTAATAAAACTTTGACCTTCTGATACTTGGTCAGAAACTGATCATTTGCAAAATTGGGACTCTATATAGTACCTACTACCTTCAGTACATATGTCATTATGTGGCCTTGCATGGTTGGTGACGTGTGAAGAAATCTGCTGTTTCTGGTAAGAAATGTAGTTAGTTATTAGGAAGAGCTTTACAAATAAAAGTGCAACTCACAGTTGAACAAGCAAAGTATTAGGATGGGGTTTTTTCACAATCAATTTGATGTGTATTTTTCCTCAGTGTTTGGTGATAAACAAAATATAATGCTAATTCACATTCTCTGGGGATGATAAATGATATCATACCTCAGTAACTTTCCTATTACTACCACCTGAAGAACACAAAATCACAATTTTATATATATATATATATATTCACAGAAAAAACCATAGGTTATAGACCATGTATAGTTAGGAATTAGCATTTACAAAACCTTGAAAATTCACTGAAAAAACCATAGGTTATAGACCATATATAGTTAGGAATTAGCATTTAGAAAACCTTATTTTACTCACACAAAACCATTGAAATTCCATATATAGTTAGTTGCACTAACTATATATCGCGCACCCGCAATCCACTGCTGATGATGTCACATATTACATCATTCATGACATGGTCAGTGACATCACTGATGACATCACTGATGACATCTCAAATGACATCACTGATGACATCACTGATGACATCTCAAATGACATCACTGATGACATCATGACACACCAATACCAGTTACTACATACGCACTCACTGATTCCTACGTCTACACACACATTCACTCATTCACCCATACAATCACTCATACATACAGTCACTCATTATTACAACACTATCATATGCACTCATACACCTATGCAGACAGTCACACACTGCCACTCAGCCATGGAGTTACTCACACACCAAGTCAGTCCTGTAAAGAATCAATCACACTTCCATTTCTTCATCTATACAGTTAAACACAGAACACCATACTTCAGTGACATCACTGATGACATCACTAATGACATCTGAAATGACATCACTGATGACATCTCAAATGACATCACTGATGACATCATGACACACCAATACCAGTTTCTACATACGCACTCACTGATTCGTACGTCTACACACACATTCACTCATTCACCCATACAATTACTCATACATACAGTCAGTTATTATTAGAACACTATCATATGCACTCATACACCTAGTCAGTCCTGTGAAGAATCAATCACACTTCGATTTCCTCATCTATAGTTAAACACAGAATACCATACTTTTCACACATATACTAACACATACTTACTCTCTTATACAATCACTGATACAAGTACACATTGATATGCACAGAGTCACACACCTCCCAGCCAGCCACACACACACTCAGTCTTCCATACATCCACTCATTCTTCAATATGTAAAACGTATTTAAACTTTACAAAACCACACAGACACTAGATGATGTCATCAGTGATGTCATTTGAGATGTCATCAGTGATGTCATCAGTGATGTCACTGACCATGTCATGAATGATGTAATATGTGACATCATCAGCAGTGGATTGCGGGTGCGCGATATATAGTTAGTGCAACTAACTATATATGGAATTTCAATGGTTTTGTGTGAGTAAAATAAGGTTTTCTAAATGCTAATTCCTAACTATATATGGTCTATAACCTATGGTTTTTTCAGTGAATTTTCAAGGTTTTGTAAATGCTAATTCCTAACTATATATGGTCTATAACCTATGGTTTTTTCTGTGAATTTCATTGGTTTTTTAACAGCTAATATCTGTAGCTGTAAAATGTATTCTTCTTTAAATCCAAAAATATATTTTATATGTTTATGAATATTTTTTTTTTTAAATATTTTTTTTTCTTCGTTCCCGCTTCGCGAATCGGGAAGCTTCCCGTTAGCTGACCTTGATGCCGCGAAATAGACCGCGAGCCGGTAAATGTTTCTTTACCGCAAGTGCCGTGTTAGAAAACACCATCGTGACGCCTCCCGTCCGCATGACGTTTCACGTTCTCGCGTGATACGTCATATGACGTGCTACGTTAGCGAACTGGTACGCGAAGCGAGTCGCAAAGCGCAGGTTTCTGGAAGCAAACCGGGAGGCCCTGCAAAGCGCTTAACGTAAACACAGCAAGTCATGTGACTTGGTAATAACACTTTTCATTGGTTCATTTCACTTTTGGTTTCCTAATGATGTAAGACTAGGTCATATAATCTAAAATGAACACTTTTGATTGGTTGAGAACTCTTGTTTTTCCCAAATGATGAAAATCCCTCCTTCTTTCCTCACTCTGACTTTCATCATTGTGAGAGAAAGACCCTTTGTGATCACTGAGCAATGGCTTCTTTAGTAGCTTCAGCTGGTGCTTCCCCACCACCTCCACCACATCCAAGGAAGAGTGGACCACCTGCTCAAGTTATAATTCAACAAGAAGAGGAAGAAGAGGAACAGGACGACGAGCACGAAGAGAGGCAGTTTTTGCCTGAGCAGGACGTCTCACCGGAAAGAAAACTTCATTTGGCAATTTTTTAAAATTCCCAAAGGTCAGAAAAAAGTAAATGCAAGATACGTAACTTGCCTTATATGTCAAGATAGACTGTCCAGAGGAACCGAGAAAAAATACAGTTTCGGAAACTACACAATGCATCGCCATATGACTAGGTGGCATCCTAACAACTACAGTGCTGCACAGTTTCGGAACGACCTAGATAATCTCCCTATTATGGCCAGAAGATCTGTTGTACCGGAAGTAACGGGACCAGAGGGCAGGGAGATGATGCCAAATATACAAATGAGATTTGGTGAAGTAAAACACATCTGCGTATTTTGCGATGGATTCATTTGCTAAGGAGAAAGAAGCATCACTCTGATCAACAGAGCTATTGACTATCATATGCAAGTTTGTACGAAACGCCCAAAATAATAAATACTTCTTTTTTTGTTTTGTTGCTCCTTTTGAGCCCTTTACAATGAATCGTTTTCATTGCCCCCTCCAAGAAAAACCCAAAAAAATATAAAACTGTTCAGAAAAATTCAAAAAAAGTAAAAAAATGTTCCGAAAAATAATAAAAAAAATATAAAACAACAAAAACAATAAAAAAAAAAGTTCTTTTCAGAACTACCTCCCCGTTATTAAAAAATTGGTACAATATTTGGAACTGTGCCAACCTCTATTTCTCTTAGTTCGCTTCCCAGTTCGCTCGCCGGTACGCGAACCGGAAGCGAACCAAAAACAGTAAGTATAAGGGAAGGAAACAGACACTTATGTTAAAAGAAAGACAGCTATAGGGGAGTAAACTAGAGATACTATTACCCGTAATCCACTGCTGATGATGTCACATATTACATCATTCATGACATGCTCAGTGACATCATCAGCAGAGGATTGCGGGTTTTTTGGCAACGTGCCTTATCCACGGTTTAATAACGCTGCCTTTTGCTTTATATAAGTTTTCAAATTGTATGAAATATATACCAATAGGTCGTTATGAACCTTTAGGTAGTGCTTTTCTTCATGAGGTCTGGTCGCTTCCATACACATACAGATGTTTCAAAGATGATCAAGAAGTTTATCTGAATGGAGAGGAATGCACTGAGACGCCAGATCATTCACTAATGTGTAGGCACATACAGTTACACGGTTCATGCAACAAACACCGACCAAATATGGCTTGCGTGTTGCAAGGCACGCCAGTTCCTGCTATCATCCCCACGTTCAAGTTGTTGGAAAATGGTAGTTATTTGATGCTCAATAATGAAGATTGTTCTGAGTTAATTAAAAGTATTCCTTTTATCGTAACAGTAAGTGAACGGGTTATTTGCTGCAGAAATGTTCTATTTCCTCCCACACATGAACATAGGGAGTTTTCAATCTCGCCACAAATACCAACCTTGGGACAGATTTCAACGGCATGGCAAGAATAAGAGCTCTTTTGTCTCAGAGAGAGGTGGCCTTGAGTTCGGCCCGTGAAACTTTCGTGCTTCACATAGCGAACACCCGTACAGAGGTGCAGACCCTTTTCAATTCAGATTTGCCTTTCAATTTCAGCAAGATGGTTCCGACTATCTTTAACGCATCCTCCACAAAGACCCTGGCGCACTTTTTTAAAGTTGTTACCAGTGGTCTCGTGACTTCATTTGAGAAAATCTTTGGAGTCATCCCTGCTTCCTTTCATTCTATTTTCTCCACTCTGGTTCGTGGATTGGCATTTTTACTTGAATTACCAGCGGACGCTCTTGTGCTTTTTTACATTTTTAAATATGGATGTCCCTCCTATGCAACCTCCCACCCTGCAGCTGCTGACACTGTTCCGCAATCGCATGCTAGAATATTATGGCACAATGCCGTTGGCGATATTAAGCACGGCATATGGATTATCTTTTCGATTCTCCTACTTCACCTGTGTCCAGCCTGTATTTCACTGCCTGACCTGTGATTTCGATTGGGCCATTGATTTGTGTCTCTGCGGACCGGTTTCTCCTGACGTCGACTTTAATCAGCTGATGACTCCTATCATTACTCACGAGTTGGTTTGTCCTGGCGAAAGGATTATGGCTGTGGCATTGATGCATGGACTACTTGGTCCCTGGAATTTACTGGCGGCAGCACAGTCTTTCTTGGAACAGAGCTTTCTTGAAAACCCACCGAGCTGTCCTCTGATGGTGATAGAGGATCCGGTGCTGGGAGAGCACGTATGTTCTTTTCCGCTTTTAAATTGGATGGCTGAACTGTTTTCGGATGAAGACGGTGACTTCCTATTGGAGGCTGTTGCAGCTTATTTTGCATACACAGTTATGTCATAGACCTTTTTCATGTTTGATATGCTGAGTACTAGCATTTCATTGACAATTCATTGACTTATTTGTCAAGTTTTTATTATTTACCTTGCCTATTGGCTTAAGACTCGATAAAGTACTTGGCTGTTTTATTTTTCTTTAGCATTAAATTTTCCTAGTTTTTAATGCTTTACCTTGCGGACCGTCCACATATAAACTTGCAATCTGCTCTCATGAGATGGCACTTCTATTATCTTATTCAGTTCGTTTCCGGATCATGGGGAGGTGTCATCTAGGTCCTGGATATCTTTACACCGTGTTAAGTTAGCATGGGCTCATTACTTGTTTAAACGCCATTTTTCCTTTTTTGCAACTTCTGCACACGACACTTAGTTGTTGCTTTAGCTTTCCACCTAGTAGTTCATCGTGGTTTACATGAGAATAATATGTTATTGCTCTACTATCTGCTTTGCTTGTTAAACTATATCTGTACAGCGAGTGCTAAAGTTTCAAGAACAACACGATACAGAATTGTTATGAGGTCTGATCTCCACGACTTCATACTCATAACATAAGTGCAACTTCTGCCAATTCTGGGCATGAGGCGGGTTTTATATTGCTTTGCCGAACACACATACACAACAGTTGATGCGGTTCACATGAAGAGAGAGCTGGTGTATGCTGATGTGATTCCTTCAAATCTAAGACACTAAAGTATGGGCACGCCCTAAACCAACACAAAGAGACCTTCTTAGCAAATAATATAATATGTGTATTAGGGAGGGTGAGATATAAGCAGCCGCGGGCCGTGGAGGGAGTTACGGTGAGGCAGGGAGGCGGGGAGGGGGAGAAGCAGGGTGGAGCCCTCTCTACCTTGCCCCTCCCCCTCCCCGCCTCCCTGCCCCACCGTAACTCCCTCCACGGCCCGCGGCTGCTTATAAGTGTTGCTAACTCTTATTCATTTACAGCATGTTAACATACTGTCACCATTCGCTTTTTATGTACTAGTAACTATGCTGGTAATTTTGCTACTGATAATATGTGTACTTGTATTCTCCACCCTGCTTCTCCCCCTCCCCGCCTCCCTGCCTCACCGTAACTCCCTCCACGGCCCGCGGCTGCTTATAAGTGTTGCTAACTCTTATTCATTTACAGCATGTTAACATACTATCACCATTCGCTTTTTATGTACTAGTAACTATGCTGGTAATTTTGCTACTGATAATATGTGTACTTGTATTATCTAAGATACTACGCCTGAGAAGACGGCATTAGTAAATAAACATTTCAAATACACATGTGTTCTTCTTAACTCCATGTTCTGGTTTCTAAGAAATATATAACGACCGACTGTTCATGAGTTCCACGTATCCTGAGGTACTATAAGTTCATATTCTGGATTGTCTAAACATTGAGAGTTTGTTATATCCAATGTGACACTGTACCTAGCTTGCTAAGGAGTTTTTGATTACTAACGTGAGTTTTGGGACACCCTAATTCGCCGAGGTTCCAATCCTCTGTCCACAGTTCTGTGTGAGAACAGAAACCCTGCGACAGGGGCACCCCCGACCCTTGCTGGAGCTTCATCACACTTGCGATACAACTCCAGCAATGCGCCACCTTTACGGCACAGATACATCACGCATCTGTGCTGTTTTTGCCCCATGATGCGCCGCATTGTAAATGCAGCACACCATAGGTGACGGAACAGCGGCACAGAATGACTAACACATCCCTGGTGATGCGCCAGTCATCATAAATGTATCCCTATGCTTCTTATCTTGTTAGAGATGAACCGCCATATGTATCATCAAAGTTTTTTGCATTTCCTAAATAGCGAACTTTAAGGAATAAATAGCGATTCTTTACCATTCCTAGTTTGCGATTAGCTATTTGCTAATTACAAATTACCCATTCATTTCCTTCATTTCCATAGGGCGGTTGGACTCACTTTTAGCTCGAACGGCTGAATGGATTTCCACGAAACTTGGCAAAATTGTAGGGACTGGTAGCCCGATGTGCCTTTGCTATGTCTCAAGATATATGCTCCAGTGGTTTTTACGAAAATTAACTTTGAAAAATATATATTGGGCTACATTGGCCTATATATATGTTGGAGCCCAAATGTAGCCCAATGTAGCCCAATGAAGCCCAATGTAGCCCAATGTGTCCCAAAGATGGCCGCCAGACACACAAAAAAACAAATGTAGCCCAAATATCAGCCAGATGTAGCCCAACTATAGCCCAGTGACAGAATGACCAATCAGCTTCGCAAACCTCCGTTACGCGAAGCGGAGCGCTGTTACAGATATATATCTTTTTTTGAACGTTAATTTCTCAAAATCCACTGGAGCACATATATTGAGACCTAGCAAAGGCACATCGGGCTACCAGTCCCAAATATTTTGCCAAGTTTCGTGCAAATCCATTCAGCCGTTCGATTATTATTATTATTAATTTTTTTTGCCCCGCGGGGCCCTTTTAAAACCTCCACATCAAACCTAGGGGGTCAGCGAGGATCTACTATGCCCCCTTATAGTTATTTCCCCCTTTGTTTTGACCTCCTCTTGTCTCTCGATCCTACCGAGAGACAAGATGGCGGCCGCTACGGACTTTTTGGAATGTTGACAGACGCCGGAGAACCAATCAGCTTCGCTTCACAAAGCTCCGTTGCGCGAAAAGTACGCGTCCTGGGACGCTGCCAGGTCCGCTGTTACAGATATATATCTTTTTTTAAACGTTAATTTCTCAAAATCCACTGGAGCACATATATTGAGACCTACAAAAGGCACATCGGGCTACCAGTCCCTACAATTTTGCCAAGTTTCGTGCAAATCCATTCAGCCGTTCGGGCTAAAAGTGAGGCCAACCGCCCTATGGAAAACTGAATGTTAAAAACACGTTTTGGGACCCCCCTTTTTTCTCGGCCCCCCCTTGACGAACCCCCCCCAAATTTTCAAGGGCTGCTCAGAAACAAAATGTGCCATTTTCCTGAAAATTTCAGCGAATTCCGTCCACAAACGCCAAAGTTATTAGACATAGAATTTTCAAAAATCCCATAGAGAAAAAATCCTAACTATATATACCTACTGGCGACCGCCAGTAGGTAATATATATATATATATATATATATATATATATATTACCTACTGGCGGTCGCCAGTAGGTAGTTATAGTTAGGATCGTTTTCCATAGGAAATCCTCAACATTCTATTGGGAATAACTTTGGCGCCGAATGAGGGATCTGCCTGTAATTTTCCTTAACTTTGCCTCGCTACGCTCCGCTCCTTACCTGAAAGTTTCGGGGGGATCCGTCAAGCGGGGGCCGAGATAAAAGGGGGGTCCCAAAACGTGTTTCCCCCATGTTAATTTCCATAGGGCGGTTGGACTCACTTTTAGCCCGAACGGCTAAATTGATTTCCACCAAATTTGGCAAAATTGTAGGGACTGGTACCCCGATGTGCCTTTGCTATGTCTCAAGATGGATGCTCCAGTGGTTTTTATGAAAATTAACTTTGAAAAAATATATATTGGGCTACATTGGGCTATATATATGTTAGAGCCCAAATGTAGCCCAATGTAGCCCAATGTAGCCCAATGTAGCCCAAAGATGGCCACCAGAGACAAAAAAAACAAATGTAGCCCAAATATCAGCCAGATGTAGCCCAACTATAGCCCAATGACAGAATGTCCCAGAGTGTTCTAAAGAACAACTAGAGCGCTAACAGTCTTACTTATGACAACAGTATGGCACACCTGAAGTCATCTTGATTGGAATAAAGTGTTAACACTTAAAACATTTAATTTGTAAAGGAACAAAATGAGGGGGTTCATTTTGCCATAGAAATTATGATTAGTGCTGAAGAAAGAAAAATTAGGGCACATTTTGAGTGACTTCTCAAATCCTCTTATATTTCATTAAAACAATTCTGATATGCAGTCTCCCAAGATGGCCACCAGAGACAAAAGAGCCCAAATGTAGCCCAAATATCAGCCAGATGTAGCCCAACTATAGCCAAATGACAGAATGTCCCAGAGTGTTCTAAAGAACAACTAGAACGCTAACAGTCTTACTTATGACAAAAGTATAGCATACCTGAAGTCATCTTGATTGGAATAAAGTGGTAACACTTAATACATTTAATTTGAAAAGGAACAAAATGAGGGGTTTCATTTTGCCATAGAAATTTTTTATATATATATATATATATATTCACTGAAAAAACCATAGGTTATAGACCATATATAGTTAGGAATTAGCATTTAAAAAACCTTATTTTACTCACACAAAACCATTGAAATTCCATATATAGTTAGTTGCACTAACTATATATCGCGCACCCGCAATCCACTGCTGATCATGTCACATATTACATCATTCATGACATGGTCAGTGACATCACTGATGACATCACTGATGACATCTCAAATGACATCACTGATGACATCACTGATGATAACATCCAGTGACTGTATGTTTCTGTAAAGTTAAAATATGTCTTACATATTGAAGAATGAGTGGATGTATAAGTGTCTGGATGAAGGATTTAGTAGGTGCGTGACTGACTGTATGAGTGAGTGATTAAATGTGTCTCACTGAATGCATGGGTTAGTGACTAAACTGTCTTAATTTGTGCATCATTATGTCTGTTGTTCTGTAAACTGCTGCATGTGTTGATCATTAGCTATACGAGAGGCTATATGTGTTATTAATTGGTTGCCCAAGTATTTCTATGGGAGATTGAGTTTGTGTGGGGGTGGCTGGAAGGTGTGTGACTCTATGCATAGATGTGTGAGCAGTTTATTCACTAGGTGTATGAGTTCAAGAGTGCATGTGGAAACAGCTACATGGGCAGTTGACTGTGTGCATGAGTGTATTGATGAGTGAATGGATATCTCAATGCTACATGTCATAGTAAGTACATATGTAAAACACAGTACATGTGAGAGTTGGCATATATAAATAACTGTGCATGAGAGCCACTGAATGAGTGAGTGGTTGTATCGATCATTGTGAACTTGTATCAGGGATTGTATAAGAGAGTAAATATGTGTTAGTATATGTTTCAATAAGTAAGGTGTGTTTAACTGTATAGTTGAAGAAATGGAGGTGAGATTGTTTCTTTGCATGACTGACTGGGTGTGTGAGTAACTCCATGGATGAGTGGCAGTGTGTGAGTGTCTGTATACACTGAGTGTATCTAAGGTTATATTAGAGTCTGAAGAGGTTTATCGTATTAGCACAAGAATGATGTCAAATGAGATGTCATCAGTGATGTCATCAGTGATGTCATTTGAGATGTCATCAGTGATGTCATCAGTGATGTCACTGACCATGTCATGAATGATGTAATATGTGACATGATCAGCAGTGGATTGCGGGTGCGCGATATATAGTTAGTGCAACTAACTATATATGGAATTTCAATGGTTTTGTGTGAGTAAAATAAGGTTTTTTAAATGCTAATTCCTAACTATATATGGTCTATAACCTATGGTTTTTTCAGTGAATTTTCAAGGTTTTGTAAATGCTAATTCCTAACTATATATGGTCTATAACCTATGGTTTTTTCAGTGAATTTCAATGGTTTTTTAATAGCAAATATCGTAAGCTGTCGAATGTCAAGTACGTGGTAAGTGAAAACATTTTCGTGTTTATGCACACTGATCTGCTTTGAATGGTGCCCCCCCCTCATTTCTATTAGGAGTACTCTCTCTTTGCAGATAGTGAAAGGTAGTTAACGCAGGCCTTTGCCCCCGTTGTAATCCGTCGTGCCTGCTTCTCTCTCCATTTGATTGATTGTTATCCAAGTATTTACTGTTTTAGAATTAGTTCTCTTTGGTTCATTCTCTATTTACAAACAAACACAGAGTCGCAATACTCTGTTTAGTCTTTGCAGGTAACGAAAAATCGTGTAAAAAAAAAGAAAAGGAATCGAGCAAAATCAGTAGGCCACTAATGGGATCTCTTTTTGACCTCGCTAAAATAGAAACATTAGGAACAACCCCTCATGACAAATACAAAACTAGTGAGATGAACTGAACTCCACACAATGATGGCTGCAAAACAGCTCGGCTCCGCCACCCACCCCGCCCAAAATAACGATAAAGAACGGCTGCCATGATTGGTTGCGGAATGACCACGACGGAGCTACAAAATGGTGCTGCTCTCATGCTAACCCCAGCTTCAGTCTGAAACATCCAGAAACACTGTAGACTACCAATTCGATCAGTTCCGGTAGCGCCCCAATGTAACCCGGTAGAGAAGAACTAGCCCTCCCCTCTTTGACTGATGGTTCTTGTTGCCTGTCCCTTCTGTTGTCATTTAACAGAACTATTTAGCCTGCTGAAAGGGGTTGTGTTCCGACCGCTGGTTGGTGGAGACATTTTGACTATATTCTGTACCTGCGTTGTCGCGTAATGCGTCATATGACGCGCCGCGTTAGCGCATCCGGAAGTCATCCGGGGTGCGCAGCGCGTAACGTAAGCATAACAAGTCATGTGACTTGTTAATAAAACTTTTCATTGGTTCATTTTACTTTTCTTATTGTAATGATGAAAGGCTTGGTCATATGACCTAAAAATTACGCTTTTCATTACTTCCGAACATTATTTTTTCTTAAATATATGTTATAATGTTCCAGGCTAATGTACTTTCCCGGAAATTTTACAACTGTCCTGCAAGTAAAATATATTCTTTTTTCGAGAAAAAGAGCGTTTCTTCGTCCCATGACGGAGCCGTTGAGCAAAAGAGGGTCGACCTGCTGTCTTAGTCGCCGATACGCCTGAATATGAGATTCTTATCGATCACTTTATGTTGCAGGAATAGAAAACACAACAGCCCTTGACCATTTATCTTTACTGCGTTCCTTCGTATTATACCTTTTACCCTTCATGTAATTGGTCTGCTTTATTTCACTTGCCTTTTAATGATTCTAAAACAGTCACTATTATTAAAAACTTTACCAATGTATATACTACTACCATGTTTTCTTTTAAAAACCTTTATTGTGAAAATTTCATTATACAAATACGAGCCTATAACCACGTGGGCCTGCCACAGAGCAAACTGTAATCGTATATGATGAATAGACATTTACACTGTAGAGGAACGTAACGGGCGGGCCATTAGGTTGCAAGAACTAAGGTGTCTAACAGTTACGGAATCGGTGGACGTACATTTTATAATTAAAATACGACAGGGCCAGTTACAATAAAATTATCTAGATATACATTTGCGGGCAAGTACCATGGGTGACGTTAATTCGAACTTTCAACAGTACAGTAATCAATAACACATCAGAACTTAATATCAATAGGGATGTCGAAATAGTCAATCAATTCTCGTCCCCGCCCGCCATGTGCTTCAAAACTGCATACGTATCTCGTGATTTCAAGGTTCTGCAACCAGTACACAACAAGGAGTTACGAGTCCCATTTATTACGGCGCCATTTTGGGCGAGGACGGGCAGGTCCAGGATATAGTCAAAATGTCTCTACCAACCATCGACTATGATGATGTTCATATGCTGTATTTATTAGAGTAACACTCATCTGTCCACATGAAATTAATTTGCCACAATCTAAACATGTCATTTTAATCTTTCCAAAGTTCTTCTAAATATTTGGGACCGTTTCCCTTGCCTCTGAAGCTCTCAGTGCCACTTCTTTGATGAATGTACTAGCAGGTCAGGGGTTCTCCTCCAAATCTCTCTTTTATGCAGCACTATAATTAATTGGTGCCACCTCTCCATATGACGATGCATGGTATAGTTACCACAACTATATTTTTTTTCGGTTCCTCTGGAGAGTTCATCGTGGCAGATGAAGCGTGTAACGTACCGGGCATTTACCTTTTTTTGCATGTACAGGAAAGGAAAAAAAAATAGAGCGTCCGAGTTCTAAGGTGTCCCAGGGCCATTTTAGTGGACCAGGCCCAAATCCAAAGAACAGGCCGCCATTTTGAGAGTCCTCTTGCAGCCGCCTGTCGCTGTAGCATCAAGAGCAGCCGAAACTCAGCTGAATGGCAACTGAAACGGTAAAGGGGCGCCCCACTACAGCAGACGAGCCTCCACCTAGGAAGGCCCATTCACGCCGGCTCCCCCCCCCTTCGGGCACCCCACGCCGTTATTCGGAGCAGTATTGTAGGATGGCCACACCAGTGCGGCAACTTGCTAGACATCACCTCGGTGGTAACCGAATCTCAACGCCTTGTGGTGTCTTCTATTCAAAAAACATTGTTATGCTGCCTTCGACCTATTCGCCGCAAGTGCGCACACAACTCAACTGCATAGCTTGCTAGACACCACCTCGGTGCCATCCGGATCTTGGAATGTCAGCACCTTTTGGTGTCTTCTCTTCAGAAAATATTGTTGCGCTGCCTTTGGCCCCATTCGCACATCAGTCCGCTACTGACGCCATCTCACAGGCTAATGGGGCGCCCCACGCCGACTTTCAGCATTGTAGAATGACCACACCAGTACAGCAACTTGCTAGACATCACCTCGGTGCCATCCGGATCTCGGCGCCCCACTGCAGATGAAGTGCCTCTCAACTATGAAACCACCACGGTGACATCCGGATCTTGGCGCGTTGTGCTGCCTTCGGCCTATTCGCACATCGGTCCGCTACTGACGCCATCTCACAGGCTAATGGGGCGACCCACGCCGAGTTTCAGCATTGTAGGATGACCACACCAGTACAGCAACTTGCTAGACATCACCTCGGTGCCATCCGAATCTTGGCATCTCAACGCCTAGTGGTATCTTCCATACAAAAAATATTGTTACGCTGCCTTTGGCCCCATTCGCACATCAGTCCGCAACTTAGACATCACCTCGGTGCCATCCGGATCTTGGCATCTCAGCGCCTTGTGGTGTCAGTCAGAAAATATTGTTGCGCTGCCTTTGGCCCCATTCGCACATCGGTCCGCTACTGACGCCATCTCACAGGCCAACGGGGCGCCCCACGCCGACTTTCAACATTGTAGGATGGCCACAGAAGTGCGACAACTTACTAGACACCACCTCGGTGCCATCCGGATCTTGGCGCGTTGTGCTGCCTTCGGCCTATTCGCACATCGGTCCGCTACTGACGCCATCTCACAGGCCAACGGGGCGCCCCACGCCGACTTTCAGCATTGTTGGATGGCCACACCAGTGCGGCAACTTACTAGACACCACCTCGGTGCCATCTGGATCTTGGCGCGTTGTGCTGCCTTCGGCCTATTCGCACATCAGTCCGCTACTGACGCAAACTCACAGGCCAACGGGGCGCCCCACGCCGACTTTCAGCATTGTAGGATGGCCACACCAGTGCTGCAACTTGCTGGACACCACCTCGGTGCCATCCGGATCTTGGCGCGTTGTATTGCCTTCGGCCTATTCGCACATCGGTCCGCTACTGACGCCGCCTCACGTACCAACGTATTTTCTCCGCATTTTATACCCTATGCCGCATAACAGGTCATGTGACTTGTTTATAAAACTTTTCATTGGTTCATTTTACTTTTGGTTTCCTAATGATGGAAGGCTTGATCATATGACCTAAAAACAACACTTTTCATTGGATGAAAACTTTATTTTTTTCCCAAACGATGAAAGCCCCACCTTGTTTCTGGATGTTTCAGACTAAACTGGCGTCAGCATGAGAGCACCACCATCTCGTAGCTCCGTCGTGGTCATTCCGCGAGCAATCATGGCAGCCGCTCCCCACCAGAAGCCTGCAGGAGTCGGGGCCCCCAAAACTTTTGATGAATTCTCAAGGCGGAGGGGACGCTTTCGAGAATGGGGTCCAAGACCTAGCAGACAAGCGTCCGATTTCCAAGGTGTCCCAGGGCCATTTCAGTGGACCAGGCTCAAAAAGGAAAGAGCCTGCCACCATTTTGAGAGTCCTGTGACAGCCGCCTATCGCTGCACCGCAAGAGTGGGCGCAACTCAGCTGAATTGCGGCTTTTGACACAGTGGACCAAAAACGGACGGAATGGCAACTGAAACGGTAAAGGGGCGCCCCACTACAACAGATGACACTCCACCTGGAGAGGCCCGTTCACGCCGCCTCCCCCGGGGCGCCCCACGCCGTTATTCGGAGCAGCATTGTAGGATACCAAAACCAGTGCGGCAACTTACTGGACATCACCTTGGTGCCATCGTTCTGCTGCCTTGGAACTATTCGCAAAACAGTTTGCTACTGATGACCCACCCCCCGCGACGCCCCACGCCGTTATTTGCTGGGTGGCAACTTACTAGACATCACTTTCGTGTCATCTAGATTTCGGCGCGTTCTGCTGCCTTGGAACTATTCGCACAACAGTTTGCTACTGATGACCCACCCCCCGCGACGCCCCACGCCGGAAATCTGGACGCTGTGCTGCATTGGGACTATTCGCACAGCCGACCGCTACTTCGTTGTTTTTCCCTAAAAATGTTTATATGTTATTACTATTTTTGTTTTCTTGTATATATTTATAAATTATTAAAGTTTTATAATCTTACTACTTTGTCGGAGTGCTATATATTTTTAATGTGACACATAATTGTAAAAACTTTGATGTACAAAGAGTCATCCCTGGAATCTTCCGCTTCACGCTCGGTCCCCTCCCCAATCACAATACAGGATGGTTTTCAGATAATAGCAACGCTTCTGCTGTGACGGATCTCATCGAGTGTGGGCCTTGATCTACTATAACTCCTTTGAAGAGGGGTGATTCTTTACAGCTGTGGCCATAAACTACATCTGCAGGGCTAGCTGATAGCCTAGGACCGGCCTGGACAATCGGACACAGAGGAAAAGGAGTGTCAGAGGGTGCGGTAGTGAATAGGGCGAAAGGGAGGTGTCGGGCGGGCACAGGGTGTGATTCTCAGGGAAGAGCAGCGCAGATGGGGGGAGGTTTATTACCCATGCATAAGACAGAGAGCGGGGGTGACCACTGCCTGGGTGAGATGCTTGCGAGGGTGGGGAGCCATGCTAAGGATCGACAGCGTGCACAGAGTGGGTCTGGTCAAGGCATCTAAAATGGCTGCCGTGCACGACAAAAGTGTGGCATTTGAAAAAAGACAAGATGGCGCACACAATGTTTTTCAACACTTCCTGATTTCCTTCGAATCGAACGTTAACAGACGTTGGGCATATTACCAAAGTTAAGCGATATTTATCCCTAACGATGCATTGCAAAGATTTTTTTACCGTCAGAAATTATCGCAGATAAACCTTGCTATTATCAAGGTTTATCGCAAATATGATAAAAAACGACCGCAATGCATTAATATCGCTGTAAACTCAGCGATATTCATGCATTACCGAGCTAATGCTCTTAGCCATGTTATCCACCTCCCATTGGATAACATGGCTAAGAACTGCTCAGGGCAGCTGTTACTTTTTGGAGATATTCGCGCTTATCTCGAATATTTCCAAAAGGTGATAATAGGAGATAGCGATGTTAGCGACTGTTTCCAGTCGCTAACATCTTGGCATGCCCACTTTGCATGTCATTAGTGATAAATATCACTCACATGCAAAGTGGGGCCCAAGATGGTCGCTATCTCCTACTAGCCGTCGCTAACTGGTGTTAGCAACAGCTAGGTAATACAGATATAATTTTATCTCCGCGAAGCGGAGCGCTGTTACAGATATATATCTTGTTTTTGAACGTTAATTTCTCAAAATGCACTGAAGCACATATATTGAGACCTAGCAAAGGCACATCGGGCTACCAGTCCCTACAATTTTGCCAAGTTTCGTGCAAATCCATTCAGCCGTTCGATTATTATTATTATTTTTTTTTTTTTGCCCCGCGGGGCCCTTTTAAAACCTCCACATCAAACCTAGTGGGTCAGCGAGGATCTACTATTCCCCCTTATGGTCATTTGCCCCTTCGCTTTGGCCTCCTCTTGTCTCTCGATCCTACCGAGAGACAAGATGGCGGCCGCTACGGACTGTTTGGAATATTGACAGACGCCGGAGAACCAATCAGCTTCGCTTCACAAAGCTCCGTTGCGCGAAAAGTACGCGTCCTGGAGCGCTGCCCGGTCCGCTGTTACAGATATATATCTTTTTTTAAACGTTAATTTCTCAAAATCCACTGTAGCACATATATTGAGACCTACAAAAGGCACATCGGGCTACCAGTCCCTACAATTTTGCCAAGTTTCGTGCAAATCCATTCAGCCGTTCGGGCTAAAAGTGAGGCCAACCGCCCTATGGAAAACTCAATGTTAAAAACACGTTTTGGGACCCCCCTTTTTTCTCGACCCCCCCTGGACGAACCCCCCCCCAATTTTCAGGGGCTGCTCAGAAACAAAATGTGCCATTTTCCTGAAAATTTCAGCCAATTCCGTCCACAAACGCCAAAGTTATTAGACATAGAATTTTCAAAAAACCCATAGAGAAAAAATCCTAACTATATATACCTACTGGCGACCTATGGTGTGCTGCATTTACAATGCGGCGCTTCATGGGGCAAAAACAGCACAGATGCGTGATGTATCTGTGCCGTAAAGGTGGCGCATTGCTGGAGTTGTATCGCAGGTGTGATGAAGCTCCAGCAAGGGTCGGGGGTGCCCCTGTCGCAGGGTTTCTGTTCTCACACAGAACTGTGGACAGAGGATTGGAACCTCGGCGAATTAGGGTGTCCCAAAACTCACCTTAGTAATCAAAAACCCCTTAGCAAGCTAGGTACAGTGTCACATTGGATATAACAAACTCTCAATGTTTAGCCAATCCAGAATATGAACTTATAGTACCTCAGGATACGTGGAACTCATGAACAGTCGGTCGTTATATATTTCTTAGAAACCAGAACATGGAGTTAAGAAGAACACATGTGTATTTGAAATGTTTATTTACTAATGCCGTCTTCTCAGGCGTAGTATCTTAGATAATACAAGTACACATATTATCAGTAGCAAAATTACCAGCATAGTTACTAGTACATAAAAAGCGAATGGTGACAGTATGTTAACATGCTGTAAATGAATAAGAGTTAGCAACACTTATAAGCAGCCGCGGGCCGTGGAGGGAGTTACGGTGGGGCAGGGAGGCGGGGAGGGGGAGGGGCAGGGTGGAGAGGGCTCCACCCTGCTTCTCCCCCTCCCCGCCTCCCTGCCTCACCGTAACTCCCTCCACGGCCCGCGGCTGCTTATATCTCACCCTCCCTAATACACATATTATATTATTTGCTAAGAAGGTCTCTTTGTGTTGGTTTAGGGCGTGCCCATACTTTAGTGTCTTAGATTTGAAGGAATCACATCAGCATACACCAGCTCTCTCTTCATGTGAACCGCATCAAGTGTTGTGTATGTGTGTTCGGCAAAGCAATATAAAACCCGCCTCATGCCCAGAATTGGCAGAAGTTGCACTTATGTTATGAGTATGAAGTCGTGGAGATCAGACCTCATAACAATTCTGTATCGTGTTGTTCTTGAAACTTTAGCACTCGCTGTACAGATATAGTTTAACAAGCAAAGCAGATAGTAGAGCAATAACATATTATTCTCATGTAAACCATGATGAACTACTAGGTTGAAAGCTAAAGCAACAACTAAGTGTCGTGTGCAGAAGTTGCAAAAAAGGAAAAATGGCGTTTAAACCGGTAATGAGCCCATGCTAACTTAACACGGTGTAAAGATATCCAGGACCTAGATGACACCTCCCCATGATCCGGAAACGAACTGAATAAGATAATAGAAGTGCCATCTCATGAGAGCAGATTGCAAGTTTATATGTGGACGGTCCGCAAGGTAAAGCATTAAAAACTAGGAAAATTTAATGCTAAAGAAAAATAAAACAGCCAAGTACTTTATCGAGTCTTAAGCCAATAGGCAAGGTAAATAATAAAAACTTGACAAATAAGTCAATGAATTGTCAATGAAATGCTAGTACTCAGCATATCAAACATGAAAAAGGTCTATGACATAACTGTGTATGCAAAATAAGCTGCAACAGCCTCCAATAGGAAGTCACCGTCTTCATCCGAAAACAGTTCAGCCATCCAATTTAAAAGCGGAAAAGAACATACGTGCTCTCCCAGCACCGGATCCTCTATCACCATCAGAGGACAGCTCAGTGGGTTTTCAAGAAAGCTCTGTTCCAAGAAAGACTGTGTTGCCGCCAGTAAATTCCAGGGACCAATTAGTCCATGCATCAATGCCACAGCCATAATCCTTTCGCCAGGACAAACCAACTCGTGAGTAATGATAGGAGTCATCAGCTGATTAAAGTCGACGTCAGGAGAAACCGGTCCGCAGAGACACAAATCAATGGCCCAATCGAAATCACAGGTCAGGCAGTGAAATACAGGCTGGACACAGGTGAAGTAGGAGAATCGAAAAGATAATCCATATGCCGTGCTTAATATCGCCAACGGCATTGTGCCATAATATTCTAGCATGCGATTGCGGAACAGTGACAGCAGCTGCAGGGCGGGAGGTTGCATAGGAGGGACATCCATATTTAAAAATGTAAAAAAGCACAAGAGCGTCCGCTGGTAATGCAAGTAAAAATGGCAATCCACGAAGCAGAGTGGAAAAAATAGAATGAAAGAAAGCAGGGATGACTCCAAAGATTTTCTCAAATGAAGTCACGAGACCACTGGTAACAACTTTAAAAAAGTGCGCCAGGGCCTTTGTGGAGGATGCGTTAAAGATAGTCCGAACCATCTTGCTGAAATGGAAAGGCAAATCTGAATTGAAAAGGGTCTGCACCTCTGTACGGGTGTTCGCTATGTGAAGCACGAAAGTTTCATGGGCCGAACTCAAGGCCACCTCTCTCTGAGACAAAAGAGCTCTTATTCTTGCCATGCCGTTGAAATCTGCTCCCAAGGTTGGTATTTGTGGCGAGATTGAAAACTCCCTATGTTCATGTGTGGGAGGAAATAGAACATTTCTGCAGCAAATAACCCGTTCACTTACTGTTACGATAAAAGGAATACTTTTAATTAACCCAGAACAATCTTCATTATTGAGCATCAAATAACTACCATTTTCCAACAACTTGAACGTGGGGATGATAGCAGGAACTGGCGTGCCTTGCAACACGCAAGCCATATTTGGTCGGTGTTTGTTGCATGAACCGTGTAACTGTATGTGCCTACACATTAGTGAATGATCTGGCGTCTCAGTGCATTCCTCTCCATTCAGATAAACTTCTTGATCATCTTTGAAACATCTGTATGTGTATGGAAGCGACCAGACCTCATGAAGAAAAGCACTACCTAAAGGTTCATAACAACCTATTGGTATATATTTCATACAATTTGAAAACTTATATAAAGCAAAAGGCAGCGTTATTAAACCGTGGATAAGGCACGTTGCCAAAAAACCCGCAATCCTCTGCTGATGATGTCACTGAGCATGTCATGAATGATGTAATATGTGACATCATCAGCAGTGGATTACGGGTAATAGTATCTCTAGTTTACTCCCCTATAGCTGTCTTTCTTTTAACATAAGTGTCTGTTTCCTTCCCTTATACTTACTGTTTTTGGTTCGCTTCCGGTTCGCGTACCGGCGAGCGAACTGGGAAGCGAACTAAGAGAAATAGAGGTTGGCACAGTTCCAAATATTGTACCAATTTTTTAATAACGGGGAGGTAGTTCTGAAAAGAACTTTTTTTTTTATTGTTTTTGTTGTTTTATATTTTTTTTATTATTTTTCGGAACATTTTTTTACTTTTTTTGAATTTTTCTGAACAGTTTTATATATTTTTGGGTTTTTCTTGGAGGGGGCAATGAAAACGATTCATTGTAAAGGGCTCAACAGGAGCAACAAAACAAAAAAAAAGTATTTATTATTTTGGGCGTTTCGTACAAACTTGCATATGATAGTCAATAGCTCTGTTGATCAGAGTGATGCTTCTTTCTCCGTAGCAAATGAATCCATCGCAAAATACGCAGATGTGTTTTACTTCACCAAATCTCATTTGTATATTTGGCACCATCTCCCTGCCCTCTGGTCCCGTTACTTCCGGTACAACAGATCTTCTGGCCATAATAGGGAGATTATCTAGGTCGTTCCGAAACTGTGCAGCACTGTAGTTGTTAGGATGCCACCTAGTCATATGGCGATGCATTGTGTAGTTTCCGAAACTGTATTTTTTCTCGGTTCCTCTGGACAGTCTATCTTGACATATAAGGCAAGTTACGTATCTTGCATTTACTTTTTTCTGACCTTTGGGAATTTTAAAAAATTGCCAAATGAAGTTTTCTTTCCGGTGAGACGTCCTGGGCTCCTCAGGCAAAAACTGCCTCTCTTCGTGCTCGTCGTTCTGTTCCTCTTCTTCCTCTTCTTGTTGAATTATAACTTGAGCAGGTGGTCCACTCTTCCTTGGATGTGGTGGAGGTGGTGGGGAAGCACCAGCTGAAGCTACTAAAGAAGCCATTGCTCAGTGATCACAAAGGGTCTTTCTCTCACAATGATGAAAGTCAGAGTGAGGAAAGAAGGAGGGATTTTCATCATTTGGGAAAAACAAGAGTTCTCAACCAATGAAAAGTGTTCATTTTAGATTATATGACCTAGTCTTACATCATTAGGAAACCAAAAGTGAAATGAACCAATGAAAAGTGTTATTACCAAGTCACATGACCTGCTGTGTTTACGTTAAGCGCTTTGCAGGGCCTCCCGGTTTGCTTCCAGAAACCTGCGCTTTGCGACTCGCTTCGCGTACCAGTTCGCTAACGTAGCACGTCATATGACGTATCACGCGACAACGCGAAACGTCATGCGGACGGGAGGCGTCACGATGTTGTTTTCTAACGCGGCAGTTGCTGTAAAGAAACGTTTACCGGCTCGCGGTCTATTTCGCGGCATCAAGGTCAGCTAACGGGAAGCTTCCCGATTCGCGAAGCGGGAACGAAGAAAAAAAAATATTTAAAAAAATAATTATTCATAAACATATAAAATATATTTTTGGATTTAAAGAAGAATACATTTTACAGCTACAGATATTAGCTGTTAAAAAAACAATGAAATTCACTGAAAAAACCATAGGTTATAGACCATATATAGTTAGGAATTAGCATTTACAAAACCTTGAAAATTCACTGAAAAAACCATAGGTTATAGACCATATATAGTTAGGAATTAGCATTTACAAAACCTTATTTTACTCACACAAAACCATTGAAATTCCATATATACTTAGTTGCACTAACTATATATCGCGCACCCGCAATCCACTGCTGATGATGTCACATATTACATCATTCATGACATGGTCAGTGACATCACTGATGACATCACTGATGACATCTCAAATGACATCACTGATGACATCACTGATGACATCTCAAATGACATCACTGATGACATCATGACACACCAATACCAGTTACTACATACGCACTCACTGATTCCTACGTCTACACACACATTCACTCATTCACCCATACAATCACTCATACATACAGTCACTCATTATTACAACACTATCATATGCACTCATACACCTATGCAGACACTCACACACTGCCACTCATCCATGGAGTTACTCACACACCTAGTCAGTCCTGTAAAGAATCAATCACACTTCCATTTCCTCATCTATACAGTTAAACACAGAACACCATACTTCAGTGACATCACTGATGACATCACTGATGACACCTCAAATGACATCACTGATGACATCTCAAATGACATCACTGATGACATCATGACACACCAATACCAGTTACTACATACGCACTCACTGATTCCTACGTCTACACACACATTCACTCATTCACCCATGCAATCACTCATACATACAGTCACTCATTATTACAACACTATCATATGCACTCATACACCTAGTCAGTCCTGTGAAGAATCAATCACACTTCGATTTCCTCATCTATACAGTTAAACACAGAACACCATACTTTTTCACACATATACTAACACATACTTACTCTCTTATACAATCACTGATACAAGTACACATTGATATGCACAGAGTCACACACCTCCCAGCCAGCCACACACACACTCAGTCTTCCATACATCCACTCATTCTTCAATATGTAAAACATATTTAAACTTTACAAAAACACACAGACAGTAGATGATGTCATTTGAGATGTCATCAGTGATGTCATCAGTGATGTCATTTGAGATGTCATCAGTGATGTCATCAGTGATGTCACTGACCATGTCATGAATGATGTAATATGTGACATCATCAGCAGTGGATTGCGGGTGCGCGATATATAGTTAGTGCAACTAACTATATATGGAATTTCAATGGTTTTGTGTGAGTAAAATAAGGTTTTGTAAATGCTAATTCCTAACTATATATGGTCTATAACCTATGGTTTTTTCAGTGAATTTTCAAGGTTTTGTAAATGCTAATTCCTAACTATATATGGTCTATAACCTATGGTTTTTTCAGTGAATATATATATATATATATATTCACTGAAAAAACCATAGGTTTCACACCAGTTATAGTTAGGAATTAGCATTTAAAAAACCTATTAAATTCACTGAAAAAAACCATAGGTTTCACACCAGTTATAGTTGGGTGGAAATTCTACTCGCATAAAACCATTGAAATTCCCACGTTATAGTTAGTTGGACTCACTATAACTTGCGCGTGCAATGCACTGCTGATGACGTCACATATTACATCACTCATGACATGGTCAGTGACATCACTGATGACATCTCAAATGACATCACTGATGACATCATCCAGTGAATGTGTATCTTTCTGAAAAATAAATATTTTTATATATGTATATCTAAAGGTTGATGGAAGAATAAATGGGTAAATAAATGTCTAAAATTGTGTAAAATTGATTGGTTAACTGACTTATTAAATGTATCTTAGTGAATACATATATTAGCGAGTAATGTTTAAATATTTAAATATCTGTATCTGTGTCTCACTTTGTGTATAAGTGGCTGCATGGGTTGGTGAGTACCTACATGAGAAAATGATTATCGTGCAGGGAGAGTCTATACCTATGCTAAGCGATTTGACTATTTGATGAGTAAACCCACTAAAACCAAACCAACAGGCAGTATCACACCCCCCAGTGAAATAGAAGCCTCTTCTAGCAATGTGTCAAGTGACGAAAATGAGGAAACACCAGTTACCACTGCAACATTAGAAAATAATTTTTTAGAAGAGGTTCAACGCCTGCGAAGGGGGAACCGAGACACAGAGAGAAATCGCATTACTACTGTAAGATGACAAGGAGGGGCAGGAGAGGAAGTAGGAGACCCAGGATCCAGAATAAAGAGGAGCCTGAGATCCTGGAAACAGCCCTAGATGATGATGCTAATGTAAGTGACATTGAAGTTATTAACTTATCTGACTTTCAACTTTCACATGACATGATTAATGTACTTAAAAAAGGTTTAGGTTTCTGTCCAGCAAGGAGGCAAGACTGGGTAATGACAAAAATAGACCTTTTCAAATTTATTAGAAGACTTAAACTTAAAAAATACTTTGCAAATATTCCAAATAAAGTGGCTGCTCCAACAAAAAGAGGGATCAGTAATCTCACGATACAAGAATTGAAATACACACAACTCCTTCTGTCTCTGACAGAGAGTGAAGAAGACCCTGTTACACTATCAAGACTACTTGAAGATCTAGAAGTAGAACGTTTTTTGACTAAAGGTAGTGGTCTGAAATTACGATCAAAATGGACCCCTAGATTGGCACTAGACAATACGATAGATGTGTTTTTTAAGGCAGTAAGTACCGATATAGACAAAGAACTAGATCGGCAATTACCTAGGTATCTTAAGTCAAGAGAAGATAACCTATCACCTGGAGAGAGGAAAGCTCTAATTGAACTTATGAATAATAAGGATGTTACAATACATAGAGCAGATAAAGGTGGTAACCTTGTTATTCAGAATACTATAGACTATAAAAGTGAGGTTCTCTCTCAACTTAATGACAGACATTATTACATTAAACTTGAGACTAACCCAATGAATGACCTTATAGAGACCATCAACACGAAAGTTAAGGAATGGTATAATTTATCCCTAATAGATCGTGACCAGTACCTATACCTTCAAACTACTTATCCAAGATCACCATGTCTTTACACGCTTCCCAAAGTCCACAAATGCCGAGACAGACCGCCAGGTAGGCCGATTGTCTCTGGCATTTGTGGACCTACAGAACATCTCTCTGAATATATAGATACATTTCTCAGAGAATATGTTTACAATTTGCCCTCTTTTGTTGAAGACAGCAAGTTTATATTGAATATACTAAATGACATGCCATGGGAGGAAGGGATGATATTAGCTACACTAGATGTAGTATCCCTATACTCAAATATAGATCATGATATGGGAATCAAGGCACTTGATTTTTTTCTGAGCAGAAGAACTGCTGAACTCTATGATCATACACAAATGTTACTTAAAATGACAGAGCTTGTACTCAAGAATAATGTCTTTTTATTTGATGGTAGCTGGTACCGGCAACAACTCGGGACCGCGATGGGAGCCAGATTCGCTCCGTCTTTCGCTAACCTATTCATGGGTTGGTTCGAAGCGGAGCGAATCTGGGGACCAAGCAACAATGAATGGATCCAGTATGTACACTACTGGGGTCGATTCATTGACGACTGCCTCTTAGTATGGACAGGATCAGTTGAGCAACTTAAAGGATTCTTCGATTACCTTAATGACAACTCTTACAATTTAAAATTCACCACCCAATATGACTACAACAAGATTACATTTCTAGATATAGAGCTTTTTGTAGAAGGAGGTCATCTCAAGAGTAAGATGTACAGGAAACCAACAAGCTGCAATGCAGTACTTCTCGCCGAAAGTTGTCATCCAAAAAGTCAACTGAAAGCTATACCATATGGAGAAATGGCAAGAGCCCGACGTAATTGCTCTCTAGACAAAGACTTTGAAACTAACCTTAGGGATATTTCAATGCGCTTTAAAAGGAGAGGTTATGAGAAACGACGAATAGAATCAGCAGTTACAAGAGTTAAGAAACTGAAACGTGAAAATACACTTACAGATAAATCTAAGAAACCCGCCCCAGATTCAGAAGCTAAAGTGAGACTAATCACACATTATAGCACAGAGAGTGCCAAATTGTACACAATTCTTAAGAAACATTGGTCTCTGTTACAATTAGACCATGATATTAAACCATTCATTTCTTGTAACCCTTCCATAACATTTAAAAAAGGGCTGACACTTGCTAACATGCTTAGCCCTAGTTACCCCAAGAAAACTGTAAACAAAGACTGGCTATCAAAATTCAAAGGGTTCCACAAATGTGGAAAATGCCCATCATGTAGGTGGGCTAAGAAAAAAGTAACTAGTTTTACTTACAATGATACGGGAGTTCACACAATTGAGAAATTTATAAACTGTGATACAACTTTTGTTGTGTATGTTATTGCATGCAGCTGTGGTAAAATATACGTTGGAAGTACCAAAAGAAGACTCAGAGACCGGATGTCTGAGCACTTTAGAGCAATCAAGCAGGGTGATACTCGGTACCCAACAGCATCTCATCTGATTAGAAACTCCTCTGATGGTACTAAACACAGTTTTAGTTATCATGGTATTGATTACATAGAACCAGACCCCAGAGGAGGGAACAGAATTCTGACACTCAGGAGGAAGGAAGTAACTTGGTTAATTAAACTTAAAGCGGTAGAAAAGGGCCTTAATGTGGATAATGAATATGAGTTCTTCCTGGGAAATGAATAAATGTATATTGATCAGATGATCTATTTAACTATGGCTCTTTAACTGTGAAGTAACGTAAGATATATGATAATCGTTTCAACGAATCAGAATTACTGTATAATGATCAGATGATGTTTTAGACTATGACCTTTTTACTCTGATGTCAACTTAGATTTATTAATACTGTGTATTCAGAATAATAACAAATGTATACTGATGAGATGACAAATTCTATTGTTAAGCCTGAGGAAGTCTTAGTCGAACCTTACTCTCTGGACTACTGTTAAAATCTTGCCAGCCACATATACTGTATATATGTTATATCTTGGTTGTTAATTAACTCTGACAAACTATGTCTTTTTTGAAACTCAGTATAACTTGACATATTATTGAGATACATGTACCCGCAACCTCTAACCTTAACCTCCTATCCTACTACAAATGTACTCTTATACTAATAATTCATAGACCAGATAGCAGGGCAAACTACTATTATCCCCCCTCTATGTTTTACATATGTACTCATCAATACAGGGTATGCAAGCGATGTAACCGCACAGACGATAGCAGATATTAGTATCCTGCACAATATTAATTACCACTCTAAGATGGCGACGAGATCTACTATGTATTTCATTTATATAAGTGCATGACAACACCACTAACATACAATCCTCCAACTGGTAATTTTCGGCAACAATTAAGTGGTAAAAAACTATAACTGATAAAACTTATGAGTTAGCGTGTACTATTACACCTTTACTCGGAGTTTACTATAAAGCGATACAAGTTCATAATAGTTAGCGTGTACTATTACACCTTTACTCGGAGTTTACTATAAAGCGATACAAGTTCATAATAACTAGAAACATACTGAATAATGACTGTTTCGCTATTTATTTATTAATGGAATTGATGAAAACTCGGGAACGAGTATCATCGATATAACCATACTACTTCGGTTTAACCAACATGGCGCTCTGTGATCTTATAGTTAGTATAAAAAGGATTACCAAGATGGCGCCCATACAGGACGCCACCGCAGAGACACGCGCTTCTAAGTGCAGGACATAGCACTAGAGGTAAGATCGACTAGCGTAACTTTAAAAAAACTACACAATTCTAATCTTAACATTATCGCTAATACGGTCCTCCGCTGTTTTAGGTGAAAGAGCAAGATATCACCTACACCATTACTTGATAAAGATGGGAAACCTGGACGATATATAAACCGACGAGTGTAAAAAGTCACGCGCCTCTGTATGTGAGGTGAGAATTCCCTCAACTACTATTTAGTATTAACGATTTGTTCTTCTTGCTTAGTACATTTATAGAACTGCCGGTAATATGGAATCTCGTCCTTACAGGTGATGGGACGGGATAGATCTATCGTTACGTGAAATAACAGGGAAACCTGGATGATAATTTGAGATATTCGTTTCTTAACGCAAGAACTCATATGAAAGGTGAGAAACCCCCTCAACTACTACACAGTATCGTAAAGTTGTGTCTCTCGCTTAGTACCCATATAGGACTGTTGCTAATATGGAATTTCGTCCCAACAGGTAATAGGACACGACAAAATCATAATATTATACGCTGTTTATGGGAGAGTTACAGAACACCAATAAATAGGTAAGATTACGCTATACCACAGGGATACTAACAATCAGCTGACTGTAACGTATAAGATTTGGAATTTAGAATGACAAACATATTATCTCTATAGGTCCGTGAGATATATTTAGGACCACCCACTACCTTACTTCGGAGGAATATAGGTATGAAACCCTGCGACATGGTCTCTTTACTCATACTAACTCACTATTAATTAACAAACTCTATCTTTTAACTCAATAATAATATCTTGATTAATGATATCCAACTTGGTTACTTATTAATTTTCACAAGGGTATCTCTAGCTTTTTCTTGGTGGTGAGCCTGTACAAACATTGTACTTACTCGCTATATATGTACACAAATTAGGGAGTCTTCCCTTCTAACTTTACTATTTAGTTGCAATTTATTATCTTAAATTGTTATAACATTAATATACTGGTTTGTTATATTCTGTTTGGGTTGCAGCCCTGAGGAAGTCATAGGTCATATATGACCAGACGAAACACGTGTTGGCTGCATGGAATTATGTTAACCGAAGATTATACTGAAAAATGGGATTGCTTCCAATGAAGAAGATAATTGGAAATTCATAAGAATAAAATCGCAATAATATAAAATTGATATGACATGTTATTGAGTGCTCGTTGAAAATATTATTTATGTCTGAGCTACATGTTAGCATTTATAATTGGTCGTGGTAACCGACTCAATCTCGACTGAGCACCACGTTTACTGTACTTAACTTGTTAATTTTGATATTCCTTTACCTGCAGTGCGCTCTTAGCTTAACAGTTACCGTAATTATTATTTAGCTACATGAGTGTGTATATGGGTTATTAGTTGTTTTTTTGAGTATCAGTATCAGGGTCTGTATGGTTCGGTGGGGGATATTACTTAGAGCACAGATGCATGAATGAGTGACTCACTATTTGCATGTATTTTGAAGACAGCATGTGTGCAAGACTGTATGGGTGGATGATTGTGTGTATGGGTGGGTTAGTGAGCATGTGTTTTTATAACTGATTGTTTAAGAGAGTAAATATGTTTCCGTTTCTGTAGAAGTATGTGTAGTGGTGTGTATATAGCAGTATAATCAAGTAAATGTTTTTTTGATAGTTTATTTGCATGTGTGAATTTGTGTGTGAGTAACTATATGGATGAGTATTAGTGTGTAACAGGATGTATAGGTGTATAAGTACATATGATGAGTAAGTACATGCATGAGTGACTATATAGAACTGTTGGTGAATGAGTGGATGTGTATGTAGATGTTGGAATTACCTAATAAGTTGTTGTAATTGGTATTGATTTCTCCTTTTTTAAGAAAATGTTAGTTTCTATTTTTGAATGTGTGTGTCAAAGGTTATTTTATGCTGATAGGAGGTCTGCCACTTTGTCACAAGGATGTTGTCATCAGTGATGTCATTTGAGATGTCATCAGTGATGTCATGAGTGATGTCACTGACCATGTCATGAGTGATGTAATATGTGACGTCATCAGCAGTGCATTGCACGCGCAAGTTATAGTGAGTCCAACTAACTATAACGTGGGAATTTCAATGGTTTTATGCGAGTAAAATTTCCACCTAACTATAACTGGTGTGAAACCTATGGTTTTTTCAGTGAATATATATATGTATATATATATATATTACCTACTGGCGGTCGCCAGTAGGTATATATAGTTAGGATTTTTTCCCTATGGGATTTTTGAAAATTCTATGTCTAATAACTTTGGCGTTTGTGGACGGAATTGGCTGAAATTTTCTGGAAAATGGAACATTTTGTTTCTGAGCAGCCCCTGAAAATTTGGGGGGGGTTCGTCAAGGGGGGGCCGAGAAAAAAGGGGGGTCCCAAAACGTGTTTTTAACATTGAGTTTTCCATAAGCGGTTGGCCTCACTTTTAGCCCGAACGGCTGAATGGATTTCCACGAAACTTGGCAAAATTGTAGGGACTGGTAGCCCGATGTGCCTTTGCTAGGTCTCAATATATGTGCTTCAGTGGATTTTGAGAAATTAACGTTCAAAAAAAGATATATATCTGTAACAGCGGACCGGGCAGCGCTCCGGTTCGCGGACTTTACGTGTAACGGAACTTCGCGTAGCGAAGCTGATTGGCTCTCCGGTGTCTGTCAACATTATAAACAGTCCGGAGCGGCCGCCATCTTGTCTCTCGGTAGGATTGAGAGATAAGAGGAGGCCAAAACAAAGGGGGAAATGACCATAAGGGGGCATAGTAGATCCTCCCTGACCCCCTAGGTTTAATGTGGAGGCTTTAAAAGGGCCCAGCGGGGCAAAAAAAATAAAACATTTTTTTTGTTTTTTTGCGTGGGTAGCGCCCGGTTCGCGAACCGGGAAGCGTTCTGGGCAGCGTACTATAAGGAAAAAAGAATGATAGACTTTTCAAATACTGTATGTTAATTGATTGTTGGTTTTGTTGATTATTTTTTAATTTTTTTATTTTTTAAGCAATTATTTATTATTGTGATTGTGTTTGAAAATTTAATAACATTTCTAACATTTAACTAGTTTATGAATTACATATAAAAATGATTAAAGACTCAAACAATTTTTTAATATTACATACAATTTTATTTTTCGGATTGTTTTTCAAAATTTAGTAGAACGTCTAGCATTTGACTGTCCAATATGTCCTCTTGTTGAGTGAACATAAGTTCCCACATTTGACCGTCATCATAATGAAGTAAATGATCCACAGATTCTACACATTGAACTAATTCATGGTCCCGTGATTCATCCATGAAATCTGAGTCATCATTGTCCTCAATATCTTTTTCTGTGTTGTTCTCCAGAAAAATTTCGAAGGAAACATTCTGCTCACCTTCCATTTTATTGCTGTAATTTGCATAAAAAATAAATATATCAGTAGAGATAGGGCACTGTTGGGTTTAAGTTCAGACAGGTACTTGTGAGTTTATAACAGAGAAGTATTCTATGGGCACTGTATGGTTTCAGGCGTGAAGTAGTACTATTAAAAAGTGCCTGTGAAGAAGCCTAAGTAAATTCATAATTATACCACAGAAACCTAAATCAATCCATAATTATAATAAAGAAGCCTTTCTCAATGTCTAACTCTTACAGAGGGATAGTATATAACTATCTGAAAATGTTTTCAAATTTATAAAATAATATCTCACCTTCTAAAAACAAGTTTAAGTTGTGAGTGAAAATGATCTTGCAATGTAGTTCAGGAAGTAGTAGTCAAAATGGCTGTGTTTCTCTCTCTTCCTTTATATATATTCAGGTACATAGCCAATCAAATGTCAGGTAAAAAAAGTAGAAAATGAAAGTAACATTTTAATTGGTTGTCAATTCCAACACTTCAGATGTGTTTTGTGAAGTAATTTACCTCAGGGTATTTAGAGAGGTCTACAGGCTAAATGGTTAAATGGAATTTCAATCAAATTTGTGAAAATGGTAGGCATTGGTATGTAGTATGAGCTAATCTATATTTGGTGAAATTGTCTCCAGTCGCTTTTCTGTAAACTACTTTCCCACCTTTTTTGATGGTGCGCTTCCCAGGGAGCGACCCGGTACGCGAACTGGCGAGCGCCCTGGTTCGCGAACCTTAAGCGTTACGGGAGTCCACCATTTTGTGTTTCGGTCGAATTAAGATACAAGATGGAGGGCAAATAATGTTCAGAATGGGTAGAAGGGGGCACGCTAGACTTATCTTGACCCCCTAGGTTTTCTGAGGGTGGCTGAGGAGGCCCATATGTGCGAAAAAAAAACATTTTTTAAAAAATTTAGCGAGGTTAGCTCCCGGTTCGCGTACCGGGTAGCGCCCCAGGGAGCGTACTTTGTTGAAAATTAGTGAAAAATGTTAGAGTAAAATAATAATTGTGAGTGATCAGATGTAGGGTAGCTCTGAGAAGAGCTTTTGGGTTTATGGTACATTTAGGTACTTATAAGTAGGTACCAATGCACAGTCTTAAATTCAGAATGAAAATTCTGTTGCCCTCATCTGAGAAGTGAACTCCATCTCCTCTGTAGATATCTTGCATGTAGTAACGCAAGTTATTGTTGTACAGGGAGCCCATTCCATGGTCTCTCATGTAAGCTGAAACAGATTTGTTTACATGCTTCCTCGACTTCTCAATTTGTGGACAAAATTGGTTTGACCACCTCCATTTCTGTCTTTGGCATATATTTGAATATACCAAGGCAGTCTGAGGAAAAAGTGCCATTAATTGCTCAAAGGTGTCCTTTAAAAGCATTTCCAGACCTACCCCAGTCAAAGTGCCCAAATCATTACCTCCACAGTGCACAATTAACAGGTCAGGTTTTGGCAAATGCATAAAGGTTTTCACCAATGGTATCAATTGGTGACATTTTAATCCTCTGTGGCCAAACCACTTAATTTCCACATCTTGTAAATTGAGGTTAGGTAAATTCCTGTTCTCAGCATACCTCTGAGCCCAATAGATGTAACTATGTCCAACAATCCAGACAGAAAACATGGTGAGAGAAGGTTCTCCTGCAGTCAGATGAAGTGTGGCAATGAAATGGCAGTTGAAAAAATAAGAGTTTAAAATGAAAAAAACTGTTGAGTTTCTTTGTTAATGAAGCAGTAACAGTGATTGGTGGATTTTGATTGCTGAAAACAGAAAGTTAGGGTGCATGGATGAGTTCTTTGAAAGATGTATTTTGAGTGGTCAAGAAAAAATCATTAAATGAAAGAATGCACTGGATATGAGGTGCACTGAGAGTTCAGAGTTCAATTGCAACATTGTTGTGTGAACTTGCAAACACCAGAGGCCTTCAAGGAGGTGGTTGCTATGCAAAAAAGGCAGAAAGGGCAGAGGGGGGAAGGGTTTTGATTTGAAAAAAAGTGAGGGAAGAGTTTTGATTGGGTGACATGAGAGATATGTGTGAAGAATTACAGCATTTCTGTGCTTTTGATAGCTGCAGACTCTGGAGTGCATACCTTTTGCTCTGCTGAAGACAAATTGGTGTGTTTCTGAGACTGTTTTGAAACTCAAAGTATTTGCTAAGGTGAGAAAAGATTTCTTTAATTTAGATAGAGAATAGTGTGCTTTAAGGAGAACATTATGAAGAAAGTTGTGTTTTTCAAATGTTGCTTTGTCTCAAGTGTTTTACAAATAGATTTTGTTTCTTTGAGAAAATGTAATTGGAGAAAATGTGAAGTATTAGTACTGACAGGGTGTTATTGTGCATAGGAGCTGTGGAGTCTTTTCAAATTATGACTTGAAAATCGTTTTTGAGGAAAATGAATGGTTATAATATTTATGACAAGGACATAATGGTGTATGCTTCTTTATAAGGCAATTGAGTGTCTCTGATGTTATTTTTCCCATTTTAATGTAAGACCTTTCTCTGTGGAGCAAATTGCTTGTAAATATGCTCCCACCTGTGCATGGCAAATTTAGATTTTGAATGTTTGCGTTACATAGCCATGTTAAAAGTGACACAACCATGCTGGAAAGGCAATCAAAAAACGCTTTCATGTGTCTTAAGGACATTTTAAGTCATTTCTTAATGTGCAGTGTTTTGAAATTATGATTTGAAAATCGTTTTTGGGGAAAAGGAATGGTTTTAAAATTTATGACAAGGACATAATGGTGTATGCTTCTTTATAAGGCATTTCAGTGTCTCTGATGTCATTTTTCCCATATTACATTAAAAGACCTTTCCCCGTGGGGCACATTCCTTGTAAATATGCTCCCACCTGTGCATGGCAAATTTAGATTTTGAATGTTTGTGTTACATAGCCATGTTAAAAGTGACCCAACCATGCTGGAAAGGCAATCAAAAAACGCTTTCATGTGTCTTAAGGACATTTTAAGTCATTTCCTCATGTGCAGTGTTTTCAAATTATGATTTGAAAATCGTTTTTGGGGAAAAGGAATGGTTTGTAAATTTATGACAAGGATATAATGGTGTATGCTTCTTTATAAGGCATTTCAGTGTCTCTGATGTCATTTTTCCCATATTACATTAAAAGACCTTTCCCCGTGGGGCACATTCCTTGTAAATATGGTCCCACCTGTGCATGGTAAATTTAGATTTTGACTGTTTGAGTTACATAGCCATGTTAAAAGTGACCCAAAAACTTGCAAAGGCTTTAAAAAAACACTTTCATGTGTCTTTAGGACATTTTAAGTCATTTCCCCGTGGGCAGTGTTTTCAAATTATGACTTGAAAATCGTTTTTGAGGTAAAGGAATGTTGTTAAAATTTATGTGCGCCATATGCCCCCAAATTTCTTTTTCAGGGGTGCAGCAGGGTGTTCTTGAGACACCCCTGCACCTTTGGAAAAATTCCTAATTTGCGATGAGCTAATTGCTAATCGCAAATTGCACCTTCATTCCTATGGGCCTCCTGGCCCATGGAAATGAATGGGTAATTTGCAATTAGCAATTTGCTCATCGCAAATTAGGAATGTTAAAGAATCGCTATTTATTCCTTAAAATTCGCTATTTTGGAAATGCAAAATAGTTTGATGATACATATGGCGGTTCATCTCTAACAAGATAAGAAGCTTAGGGATACATTTATGATGACTGGCGCAATGAAGTGGACATCACTTACTTCATTGGTAGAGCTTTACATGTATTATCTCCTCTGTATTCTTCATCAAGCGTAACTTTCATCTGCAATCCTGAGTAGGCCTCACCTTAAACAAACCTCTGGATAGGGCACACCTTATCGTCATCCTGAATTAATCATTTAAAATGCTAGGGACAGATTTATGATAGGTGTATGCCTCTTTTGCGCCACTGTGCGTCACTTTTGTGATGCAGCGGCGGTGCAAAAGATTTGCTATGAGGCGACAAAATTACAAATTGATGCATTTAGGCAGATGTGTCATGGTGTAAAAAACACCGTGCCACATGAAACCGATGCAGCAGTGATGCAAAAGATGCACCATGTTGCAAGACAGGCCTCACTTGGGGCCATATGTATGAAGCTAATTAGCATTTGCAAAGGCCGAAGTTCTGTGAATTTCGGCCTTTGCGAATGCTAATTAGACAAATGGTATGTATCAAACAAGTTTGATGCAAAATAAGGAATAGCAAAATTTGCTATTCTTTATTTTGCGATTGCACTGAAGGATTTGAAAATTTTGTGATTTCTTAAATGCAATGTATCAAACAAAAAATATGCAAAAAATGCCATTAAGGATTTGCAAATTACCACCAACTTCTAGTTGGTGGTAATTTGCGAATTCTTTTCAAAAAGCTTTTTTTCCAAAAAACAAAAGGTGACATATGACGCCCATACATGCCCTTAGGGCATGTATGTGCGCCATATGCCCCCAAATTTCTTTTTCAGGGGGTGCAGCAGGGTGTTCTTGAGACACCCATGCACCCTTGGAAAAATTCCTAATTTGCGATGAGCTAATTGCTAATCGCAAATTGCACCTTCATTCCTATGGGCCTCCTGGCCCATGGAAATGAATGAGTAATTTGCAATTAGCAATTTGCTCATTGCAAATTAGGAATGGTAAAGAATCGCTATTTATTCCTTAAAATTCGCTATTTAGGAAATGCAAAATAGTTTGATGATACATATGGCAGTTCATCTCTAACAAGATAAGAAGCATAGGGATAGATTTATGATGACTGGCACAATGAAGTGGACATAACTTACTTCATTGGTAGGCCTTTACATGTATATATATAAAATCTTTATTCGGCTTGTTCACAGTGGAAAAACCATAAAAGTACACAAAATAGCAAACACAGTAAAAATACACTTGTTACATATATTTCTGATAAAATTCATTTCATTGTTAAAAGCAGAAAAGTTGATCAAAAATGTGCAAAGTACCGCTTATTCTCACACTGACAAGATTTTTAAAGATTCATTCTGTGTTTCATGATACACTTTAAGAAACTACTAATAAAATAACAGACATTTGGTGTTTCCAACATTTGCAGTCTTAAAAGAGCAGGTCTGCATTGTCGCAATCCCCAAGATTTTAAAATCGGTAAAAGCCAGATCTTTCTGTGGGCTTGGTGGTATTTACAAAGCAAGATCACGTGCAAATTTGACTGCAGTGATATACCGTCACACGGACAAGGCGGGAGTATAGCCTCCCAGCAGTTTTGTGACGGAAAAGTGACCATCCTAAAGAATATATTTAGCCTGAATCTTGTAATGAGCATTCTCTCGTAAGTTGGCATTTGAAGTTCTAAGTACGGATGAATGACAAAGGCTACTTGGATCATATTTGAATGGATCACTGCCGTTTTTGTCGAGTTGGAAGCGAGTCTTAACGACTCCAAATGGCATAATGCTTGTCGTTTAAGAACTTTTTTTGGGATGTCCGTTATAGATGTCGGGTCTGAATAGTAGTTCTCAAGGCCTAAATCAGTAAAAAAGTTCCTAACATATAGGAGCCACTTTATTTTTACAGAATTGTCCATATTCATTGAATCTGTGATGATGGCTTGAGTCAAAGCGTTTTTGGTTGATTTCCAAATGCGGCGCCACAGCATCAGAGGTTCGATTTTAATTAAATCCTCTAGATATGGTATGGCTAATTCTAGGTGCATTGCATAAATTGAGGTGCCTTTGGGGGTGGCTAACAAGAATCTTAAAAAGGTGTTTTCCGCCCTCTGAATAGGGCTCACATCAGTATACCCCCAGACTCCTGCACCATATGTTGCTATTGCCTGACATTTGGCGTGGTAAATCTTAAGGAGCTCTACTGGAGGCCTCTTGCCTAATTTCTGGGAGAAAGTTATTAATGCTGCAATTGATCTCCTAAATAAAAGTGCCCTTGTGCTCACTGCTTGCTTCCAGCCGAGTTGGTCATCTATCATAACCCCCAAGTAGGGATAGTGTGAGGTAGGTTCAAGTTTTTGCTTATTGAGGATTATTGGATAAGTTCTTTTTTTGTGTCTGCCAACAGTCATTACGAACGTTTTTTTTACGTTCACTTTTAGATCTAAGTTGCCCATAAAGGACGTGTATCTGTTCACTGCGTTCTGCAGTTCTTTGGGTGTTCGCGCTAAGATGACAGCGTCATCCGCGTAGAGCAGGGCTGGGATCAGGCGGCGATTTATGCGTGGGAGGTCCTGGGCCCCCCTCAACATCTCCTCCTCCAAGCCGTTGGTATAGAGTGAGAAGAGGAAGGGGGCCAGGACGCATCCCTGCCTGACCCCACGCCCTACGCTAAACGGGGACGTCAGCTCACCATTGACGCCGAAGCGTACTCTGGCTGTGGCCCCAGTGTAAAGCTCTTTGAGAAAATCTAAAAGGGGTGGATCTACTCCCAATTCAGCCAAGACCCTCCACAGCTTTCTGTGCGAGACGCAGTCGAAAGCTGCGGAGAGGTCGACAAAGACCATATATATCTTAGTAGGGATGGCCTGTGTATATTTCCCCATTATTAAGGTAAGGTTAAGGACCTGCTCTAGGGTACCAAAACCTTCCCGGAAACCGAATTGGATATCCGAAATTATGCCCCGGTCCTCAGTCCACTGCTGGAGGTGCTCGAGAATCACTCTCCCCACCACTTTCCCGAGAGAATCCAGCAGTGAAATGGGCCGGTAGCATTTTGCATCTTGTCGGTCCCCCTTTTTAAAAATGGGGACCATTATTGATTTTGTCCAGGATGTTAGGATTCCCTCACTTGCTGCTGCTGTACATACTCTAGTTAAAATGGGGGCCCAGAGATCTTGATTACTTTTAAAAAGATCCACCGGGACCCCATCGGGTCCTGGTGCCTTGCCTGTTTTACTACTCTGCAGAGCGTCTAAAAGGTCTGAGATATCAAAAGGGACCAGGATTGGGTAATTTACCTTGGGAAGGGGGGATTCTGTTGGATGGGTATTCTTAAAAATTTCCTCAAAGTGGGAGACCCAGGTGTTTTCGTCGATAGCGACTTCTATTTTTGGGGTCTCTCTGTCTGTGAGGTATGGGGTTCTAACCGTGCGCCAGAAAAGCTCACTGTTTTGTGAGACTGCACCATGGTGAAGATCATCCCATAGCTTTTGCTTTAGTTGTGCAGTTCGCAGCTTTCTTTCCCTTGTATATTGGCGCCTGAGCAAGTGGATCTGAGCCGCATCACGTGGATTATTTTTGAGAGCGGTTTTCAGCTTTGATAGGGCCGCTGTGCAGTTATGATTAAACCACTTTGGTTTTGAGGGGCGGTTTATTTTAGGTTTTGTAGTAAGCAGATCTTTTATAGCTTCTAATATTAGATTAAAATTTCTCAAGACTTCTTTGTGGCTAGTTGTGAGATCCAGGCATTTCATTATGTTTGAGTAGGACTGCGTTACTAATTTTTTCATTATGTCAGATGGGTTAATTTTAGCCCATCTGATTGTTAGTCCATTACGTTTACCGACCTCTATCTTGTTCTGCCTGAGAGTGGTCGCCATCTCTGATTTACGTGAAAGGTTGGCAGGCATGGGCATGGTTAGTCTTAAAGCTGCGTGATCGCTAAGGGGGGTGACAATGACTTCAAAATTTTTAAATGTCGACATTAGGGTTTGGGAGAGAAATATGAAGTCTACTGTTGTCCTATGTCCTCTACCCACATAGGTCGGTATGAATTCGTTTGGATCTGCTTTTGCATGATTTGCAATCTGGAGATCCAGATCTGATAGGGCGATGTTAATTAAATTTCCCAGTTTAGAGTGTGCGAGGTGTGCTAGTGGAACATTAAAGTCGTCCACGATTCCACAACACAGTAAATTGGGGGCTGTGCAAGGATGAAGATTGAAATCGCCTCCCCACATTAAATGGGTTGCTTTATTTGCAGGGCTCTGATGGAGTACTTGTTTTAGTTTATCGGTTATGGTAGTAAGAAGAATTATAAAGTTTTCTTCCGATAGATTATTATATATGTTAGTCAGGATAATAGTGTCTTTGTTAGGAAAAGTGAGTGATAAGATTTGATGGTTAGTGCCCTGAGAAAGTGTGGCCACTTTATTAAGAGATAAGGAATTTGAGATATAGATGGCTAACCCACCTTTTGGTCTGCCCATTGTACTAGTTAGGGCTGGAACATTATAAGTTTTATAACCTTGTAGATGGAGTTCTTCTACGGACCATGTCTCCTGGAGACAAATTATTTGACATGGGGCTAAAAACTTCTGCGCAGAGCCATCCTCGATTTTATTTCGGAGGCCCGCGATGTTCCAATAAGAAGCTATGAGAAATGAAGGGTCATCGATAAATTCTGCTTCTGAAATTATTGTGTTATTGCTACTAGTAGGCAAGACGGTGAAATTGGGCTGCAAAGGGGGAGATAATTCGATATCAATGGGAGGAATTTCTATTAGTGGTCAGTCGACCATTTCAAGGCCGCTGAACCTATTGCTTAGTGGGATGTTTTGCCATGGGTCCCATCGTGTTTGATCTCTATGTGGGGGCCAATGTGTATAAGGTCTTCTGTCGTCCCACCTTCCTCCCTGGCGGCGCTGTCTCACTGGGTGCCAGGAGTAGTCTGGCTCGTATTGGTTATGGGGGCCATTATAAGTAGAATTTGGAAAGTCAACCTGCCTGGGAAATGGGACGGACCAAGGGGGTTCTTGCTCCTGTATATAGGTGTCTATTTGCCTGAAGGGATAGAAAAAGGGGAGGGACTTGATCTTGATTCCTCCATTTGGTGTGATGTCTTCCCAGGCACAGACATAATCCGCTGTTCGAGAGTCCTCGAAAGTGATTGTAATGCAGTCACCGGGAATGGTTTTTCGGGTATTGCCCACCCATGGTACCCTGGCTACGGATCTGATTCTACCGCGCCAGGAGGATGGAATTGGGCGGTTGGTCTGGAGCCAGTGCTGAACTTTATTTTTCAGGGACCAGACCGGTTCAGGGGTAAGATCTATTAGTTCTGGCACTCCAGCCATGACTGCCACATAGGGTGAGGCCTCTGGAGGGAAATCTGCTGAGAATCTTGGTGGACCAGGATTCCCCGCAGTGTTTCTCTTGGGCCTGCCCGCAGGTGTTTTTGGTGGTGCAGGCGGGGGGGGTATGGTTTTTGTTGTTGCATTATGCGTGGTTTTCCCTGAGGTTTGGTTGGCCATACTGCTCGGTACCTTTGGAGTAGCGGCAGTAATAGCAGGCACAGTTATCACAGGCACAGCTGGGGAAATCAAAACGGTGGTCTGCTGTAGGTTGCTAGTAGAGCTTTGAGCTACTACAGTTTTAGTTGTTTTGGTTGAGTTTGAGGTATTATTATTAGTCAACATATTTGAAGTAGTTATCCTGAGGGTCTTATGTTGTGGATTGGGTACAGGTGAATTGGTGATTGATGCATTGGAGCTTATTGGTTTTTTGCTATTGTTTTGTGATGGATTTTAGGGACATGATGGTAGAGATGACTGATTATTTTTTAGAAGCTTGGAAATTTGTAGTTCTAGGGTTGCTAACCGATGTTCTAAAGGTTGTAGCGCATGTTTTACTACATTAGCTATGCTGGAGAGTGTTAGTTCCTGAGCCTCAACAGCGTTCAGATCCACTGGGGTTTGTTTTGTGGCGTAAGGGTCCAAAACTATCAGGGAGGATGGGTCCTTCTCTACCTGATGGACTGACGCTAGGATCTCGACATGTGGCGGACTATCATCCTGGATTTGTGGGATACTTGATGTTATTACCAGGTTTTCTGGGGTAGTTGGATTTCTTAGTACCCTTTTCTTACTAATTGCTCCCTCCCTCCTACCCCTTTCTAATCTTTTTTCTGACGAAGAGATTTCTGGAGGAGTTGTTGGAAGCAGTTCGGGGGTTTTTTCTAGGTCGAAGCTGAGTTGGGAGTCCGCTAGCTGAGATACCGACAGATCTACTGTATTTGGTAGACTGCGTCTCTCTCTAGCTGGAACCAACTCAGCGTTTGGGGCTCCTCGCCTTGGAGATCTGGCTTCCGCCAGAGATCCTAATGAGGATCTTTTAGCGAATGCCAGATCTAAAGAGACCCTTTCTTCAATGAGTGTTATGCTTTCGTCTATGAGCGTGTTTGCCTTTGCTAGGAAGTCATCCATGGGACCAAGCAGTTTACCTGCAGCGCTGGGGACTTTAGCTTTAGATTTATTCCCTCTCGTAAGAACCATTGCTATTCGATTTAGGTTGTGGGGATAAGGCAAGTCATAAGAATATTACTATTAATAACAGTGGATCGAAGAATAATATTGGGGTCAAGGGGGATGGCCCAGTCCGGTCTCTACCAGCCTCTAACGGCCTAAAACGGCCCAGTCTTTGCCCGGGTCTTCGCCCCGGGCTGCGACCCGCGGCGCGACCCGCGGCGCGTTAGGGACTGGCTAGATATGGAGGACGGAAGGAGGGCGTGGCCGCCGGGGGAAGAGGCGCCGGCTTCAAGGAGCGGTGGTTTCTGGGCCTCGCAGTCCCCCGGTGGGCTGTTCGTGGACACAGCCAATGCACTGCTACCTGGGCGGGTCGCGCTGAGAGCGAGATGGTGAACTGCCGATTGCAGTAGCGCTCCCACCAGCCGACCTCAGCTCCAGGGAGTGCGGGTCAAGATTTGGGCAGATAAGCAGTTCCTCGTTTATGGCACAGAGAGCAGGTCAGTGAGCGGCACCCGCGCAGCGGGTGTCGCGAAAGGTTATAAGGCAGGGATCCAATCAGTGGGCGTGGCCGCCGGGGGAAGAGGCGCCGGCTTCAAGGAGCGGTGGTTTCTGGGCCTCGCAGTCCCCCGGTGGGCTGTTCGTGGACACAGCCAATGCACTGCTACCTGGGCGGGTCGCGCTGAGAGCGAGATGGTGAACTGCCGATTGCAGTAACGCTCCCACCAGCCGACCTCAGCTCCAGGGAGTGCGGGTCAAGATTTGGGCAGATAAGCAGTTCCTCGTTTATGGCACAGAGAGCAGGTCAGTGAGCGGCACCCGCGCAGCGGGTGTCGCGAAAGGTTATAAGGCAGGGATCCAATCAGTGGGCGTGGCCGCCGGGGGAAGAGGCGCCGGCTTCAAGGAGCGGTGGTTTCTGGGCCTCGCAGTCCCCCGGTGGGCTGTTCGTGGACACAGCCAATGCACTGCTACCTGGGCGGGTCGCGCTGAGAGCGAGATGGTGAACTGCCGATTGCAGTAACGCTCCCACCAGCCGACCTCAGCTCCAGGGAGTGCGGGTCAAGATTTGGGCAGATAAGCAGTTCCTCGTTTATGGCACAGAGAGCAGGTCAGTGAGCGGCACCCGCGCAGCGGGTGTCGCGAAAGGTTATAAGGCAGGGATCCAATCAGTGGGCGTGGCCGCCGGGGGAAGAGGCGCCGGCTTCAAGGAGCGGTGGTTTCTGGGCCTCGCAGTCCCCCGGTGGGCTGTTCGTGGACACAGCCAATGCACTGCTACCTGGGCGGGTCGCGCTGAGAGCGAGATGGTGAACTGCCGATTGCAGTAACGCTCCCACCAGCCGACCTCAGCTCCAGGGAGTGCGGGTCAAGATTTGGGCAGATAAGCAGTTCCTCGTTTATGGCACAGAGAGCAGGTCAGTGTATTATCTCCTCTGTATTGTTCATCAAGTGTAACTTTGATCTGCAATCCTGAGTAGGCCTCACCTTAAACAAACCTCTGGATAGGCCACACCTTATCGTCATCCTGAATTAATCATTTAAAATGCTAGGGACAGATTTATGATAGGTGTATGCCTCTTTTGCGCCACTGTGCGTCACTTTTCTGATGCAGCGGCGGTGCAAAAGATTTGCTATGAGGCGACAAAATTACAAATTGATGCATTTAGGCAGATGTGTCATGGTGTAAAAAACACCGTGCCACATGAAACTGATGCAGCAGTGATGCAAAAGATGCACCATGTTGCAAGACAGGCCTCACTTGGGGCCATATGTATGAAGCTAATTAGCATTTGCAAAGGCCGAAGTTCTGTGAATTTCGGCCTTTGCGAATGCTAATTAGACAAATGGTATGTATCAAACAAGTTTGATGCAAAATAAGGAATAGCAAAATTTGCTATTCTTTATTTTGCGATTGCATTGAAGGATTTGCAAATTTTGTGATTTCTTAAATGCAATGTATCAAACAAAAAATATGCAAAAAATGCCATTAAGGATTTGCAAATTACCACCAACTTCTAGTTGGTGGTAATTTGCGAATTCTTTTCAAAAAGCTTTTTTTCCAAAAAACAAAAGGTGACATATGACGCCCATACATGCCCTTAGGGCATGTATGTGCGCCATATGCCCCCAAATTTCTTTTTCAGGGGGTGCAGCAGGGTGTTCTTGAGACACCCATGCACCCTTGGAAAAATTCCTAATTTGCGATGAGCTAATTGCTAATCGGAAATTGCAATTTCATTCCTATGGGCCTCCTGGCCCATGGAAATGAATGAGTAATTTGCAATTAGCAATTTGCTCATTGCAAATTAGGAATGGTAAAGAATCGCTATTTATTCCTTAAAATTCGCTATTTAGGAAATGCAAAATAGTTTGATGATACATATGGCAGTTCATCTCTTACAAGATAAGAAGCATAGGGATAGATTTATGATGACTGGCACAATGAAGTGGACATAACTTACTTCATTGGTAGGCCTTTACATGTATTATCTCCTCTGTATTGTTCATCAAGTGTAACTTTGATCTGCAATCCTGAGTAGGCCTCACCTTAAACAAACCTCTGGATAGGCCACACCTTATCGTCATCCTGAATTAATCATTTAAAATGCTAGGGACAGATTTATGATAGGTGTATGCCTCTTTTGCGCCACTGTGCGTCACTTTTCTGATGCAGCGGCGGTGCAAAAGATTTGCTATGAGGCGACAAAATTACAAATTGATGCATTTAGGCAGATGTGTCATGGTGTAAAAAACACCGTGCCACATGAAACTGATGCAGCAGTGATGCAAAAGATGCACCATGTTGCAAGACAGGCCTCACTTGGGGCCATATGTATGAAGCTAATTAGCATTTGCAAAGGCCGAAGTTCTGTGAATTTCGGCCTTTGCGAATGCTAATTAGACAAATGGTATGTATCAAACAAGTTTGATGCAAAATAAGGAATAGCAAAATTTGCTATTCTTTATTTTGCGATTGCACTGAAGGATTTGCAAATTTTGTGATTTCTTAAATGCAATGTATCAAACAAAAAATATGCAAAAAATGCCATTAAGGATTTGCAAATTACCACCAACTTCTAGTTGGTGGTAATTTGCGAATTCTTTTCAAAAAGCTTTTTTTCCAAAAAACAAAAGGTGACATATGACGCCCATACATGCCCTTAGGGCATGTATGTGCGCCATATGCCCCCAAATTTCTTTTTCAGGGGGTGCAGCAGGGTGTTCTTGAGACACCCATGCACCCTTGGAAAAATTCCTAATTTGCGATGAGCTAATTGCTAATCGCAAATTGCAATTTCATTCCTATGGGCCTCCTGGCCCATGGAAATGAATGAGTAATTTGCAATTAGCAATTTGCTCATTGCAAATTAGGAATGGTAAAGAATCGCTATTTATTCCTTAAAATTCGCTATTTAGGAAATGCAAAATAGTTTGATGATACATATGGCAGTTCATCTCTTACAAGATAAGAAGCATAGGGATAGATTTATGATGACTGGCACAATGAAGTGGACATAACTTACTTCATTGGTAGGCCTTTACATGTATTATCTCCTCTGTATTGTTCATCAAGTGTAACTTTGATCTGCAATCCTGAGTAGGCCTCACCTTAAACAAACCTCTGGATAGGCCACACCTTATCGTCATCCTGAATTAATCATTTAAAATGCTAGGGACAGATTTATGATAGGTGTATGCCTCTTTTGCGCCACTGTGCGTCACTTTTCTGATGCAGCGGCGGTGCAAAAGATTTGCTATGAGGCGACAAAATTACAAATTGATGCATTTAGGCAGATGTGTCATGGTGTAAAAAACACCGTGCCACATGAAACTGATGCAGCAGTGATGCAAAAGATGCACCATGTTGCAAGACAGGCCTCACTTGGGGCCATATGTATGAAGCTAATTAGCATTTGCAAAGGCCGAAGTTCTGTGAATTTCGGCCTTTGCGAATGCTAATTAGACAAATGGTATGTATCAAACAAGTTTGATGCAAAATAAGGAATAGCAAAATTTGCTATTCTTTATTTTGCGATTGCACTGAAGGATTTGCAAATTTTGTGATTTCTTAAATGCAATGTATCAAACAAAAAATATGCAAAAAATGCCATTAAGGATTTGCAAATTACCACCAACTTCTAGTTGGTGGTAATTTGCGAATTCTTTTCAAAAAGCTTTTTTTCCAAAAAACAAAAGGTGACATATGACGCCCATACATGCCCTTAGGGCATGTATGTGCGCCATATGCCCCCAAATTTCTTTTTCAGGGGGTGCAGCAGGGTGTTCTTGAGACACCCATGCACCCTTGGAAAAATTCCTAATTTGCGATGAGCTAATTGCTAATCGCAAATTGCAATTTCATTCCTATGGGCCTCCTGGCCCATGGAAATGAATGAGTAATTTGCAATTAGCAATTTGCTCATTGCAAATTAGGAATGGTAAAGAATCGCTATTTATTCCTTAAAATTCGCTATTTAGGAAATGCAAAATAGTTTGATGATACATATGGCAGTTCATCTCTAACAAGATAAGAAGCATAGGGATAGATTTATGATGACTGGCACAATGAAGTGGACATAACTTACTTCATTGGTAGGCCTTTACATGTATTATCTCCTCTGTATTGTTCATCAAGTGTAACTTTGATCTGCAATCCTGAGTAGGCCTCACCTTAAACAAACCTCTGGATAGGCCACACCTTATCGTCATCCTGAATTAATCATTTAAAATGCTAGGGACAGATTTATGATAGGTGTATGCCTCTTTTGCGCCACTGTGCGTCACTTTTCTGATGCAGCGGCGGTGCAAAAGATTTGCTATGATGCGACAAAATTACAAATTGATGCATTTAGGCAGATGTGTCATGGTGTAAAAAAACCGTGCCACATGAAACCGATGCAGCAGTGATGCAAAAGATGCACCATGTTGCAAGACAGGCCTCACTTGGGGCCATATGTATCAAGCTAATTAGCATTCGCAAAGGCCAAAATTCTGTGAATTTCAGCCTTTGCGAATGCTAATTAGACAAATGGTATGTATCAAACAAGTTTGATGCAAAATAAGGAATAGCAAAATTTGCTATTCCTTATTTTGCGATTGCAATGAAGGATTTGCAAATTTTGCGATTCCTTAAATGCAATGTATCAAACAAAAAATATGCAAAAAATGCCATTAAGGATTTGCAAATTACCACCAACTTCTAGTTGGTGGTAATTTGCGAATTCTTTTCAAAAAGTTTTTTTTCCAAAAAACAAAAGGTGCCATATGACGCCCATACATGCCCTTAGGGCATGTATGTGCGCCATATGCCCCCAAATTTCTTTTTCAGGGGGTGCAGCAGGGTGTTCTTGAGACACCCCTGCACCTTTGGAAAAATTCCTAATTTGCGATGAGCTAATTGCTAATCGCAAATTGCACCTTCATTCCTATGGGCCTCCTGGCCCATGGACATGAATGGGTAATTTGCAATTAGCAATTTGCTCATCGCAAATTAGGAATGGTAAAGAATCGCTATTTATCCCTTAAAATTCGCTATTTAGGAAATGCAAAATAGTTTGATGATACATATGGCGGTTCATCTCTAACAAGATAAGAAGCTTAGGGATAGATTTATGATGACTGGCGCATCACCAGGGATGTGCCAGTCATCCTGCGCTGCTGTTCCGCCACCCATGGTGTGCTGCATTTACAATGCGGCGCAGCATGGGGCAAAAATGGCACAGATGCGTGACGCATCTGTGCCGTAAAGGTGGCGCATTGCTGGAGTTGTATTGCAAGTGTGATGCAGCTCCAGCAAGGCTCAGGGGTGCCCCATCTCCACAATGTTGCGTCAAGACCTATGCCTGCTTCAAGCAGGCGCAGGGTTTTGACGTAGCTTTCTCCTATCTGATTGTAAATGCGGCACACCATGGGTGGCAGAGCAGCGGTGCACGTTAACTGGTGCATGCCTGGGGATGTGCCATTTAACATAAATCTGCCCCTTTACATTTAAGTATGTGCAGGGGACACAGAGTCGGTGAGGCTTATCCAAGGTTAAGAAGAGATGAGTCCTGTTCACTGAAAAATTAGACATAGGCTTCACCTGCTCAGCATCGCTGGACATGGCTATATAATAGCTGCAAAATGTTACTCTTGTTAAACAATTTTACTATTATAATCTCTGCGATTTGTCTCTTACTCTGCAACATCTCATTGTTGTTATCTTTCTTTAAAGATAAAGACAACATCAACATGAGCGACAATCAGCAATCAGTTGATTTTGACCTCATCATTGAACTCGTAATTGAAACATCAGTGGATGTTGATCCCTTGGATGATTTAAATCCTGAGGATGAAGAAGAACGTGATGAGGATGCAGATTTGTCCGAATTATATGACATAGGATGGGAAGATGACGTGCTTGAGCCTATGGAACTATAAACATTTATTTTAAAAATTTATAATAAATAAAAAGTAAAAATGTAAACCGTTTAATTTAAAAATAAAGACACCTTCAAAAACAGGTTATGTGTAGTGTCTTCAATAAAATATTAAAATATGCTCATAAAATTAGATCAGATTCACATATAAAATAGCACAGGTAACATGAATATAAATTCCATTTCTTTTCTGCTATTTCTGTATTCTAAATTTGCCAAGCACTAAAAAATCTTCTATGTAAAAATGTCAAGTAGTGTTTTAAGTTTTTGATTACTGTTATTGATTTACTGTTGGGTAATAGTGGTTAATAACATTTTTTAATATATTTTACCACAGATTCAACTGCAGATCATTTCAAGATTTCACCATGCCAACGAAAGAAAGACTGAGAAAGGCTGCAAAACGTCAAAGACAGCAGGTGAATGAAAAAAAGCAGCAGTCCTCTAATAAAAATATTTGTCAAGTCACCAAGAAAGCACCGGGTAAGAGTACAAAAAAATTCATAAGAAATATTTGTAGTAAAAAAAATATTACTACAGAAAATGTTTCAGTCCAGAAAAAGAGAAGCAATTCAAACGGAAAGGAAAGGCCAATGAAAAATGTTACTGCTAGAGCAAGAGATAACTCTGTGCATGATATTAGAAGGAAACAACAGTTTAGGGACATTCGTAAACGAATGTTCCGCAACAGGATAATTGGCAATTTGTTAAAAAATATTAAGAAAGGTCAACAGAAAGTGGTTTTTTATAAGAGAAAAAAAAAAGTTGAGAAAGTTATTGATCAGGCATTTGAAATTAAACGTAAGTTATTTATTTTGATAATCAATAGAATTAGGAAGCTAAACAAGGCAATTTATGATTTCAAAAGAAATAGTAGATGGAAGAGAATAGTTAATCGTAGTAATTTTTGTGAAGTTTTTTCTGGAGAATGGATGCATAGTTCAAGCTGTGAGGCATTTTTTAATGGGGAGAGTTATTTCCAGGATAATGATTTGGTGCATGCAGTTGACACCAGTGGTCGTGCTTATGAAGTGAAAGATGGTTGTCCAGTTGAAAAAGAAAAACTTGTGACAACAGAGGCAGAAGAGGTGTTAGGTAATGAGGTTTTAGGAAGACGTGCTAAGGGTCCTGTGTACACCTGGAAGTGTAGTAGTATTTGCAGTGTGCGACAGGATTCCATCAATTTGCTTTGTGATTTTGTACGGTCATTTAATAAGAAAAGTTTGAAGCAGAAAATGAGGTTGTTGCAAGAATTAGATCCTTGCAGAGTGAGAGAAGTGACAGGTTTGTATGGTCATTCACTGGCTTGTCTTTCCAGGAGAGTATGCCAGAGTGTTTTTCATCATTTCAGGATGCTAGCAGTGCATCATAATAAAGTGAGGAAATTAGTTAGAATGTTGTATTATGCTAAGAGTCCAGCAATTATGCTTAAACAATTATGCGCTGCTCTTTTGCATGGTTCTGAAATAGATGTGAAGAATATATGTGAAGAAATTGAGTTTTGTTACTTTGGAAGTAAAGAGGAGAATGTTGAAATTGACCAAGAAGAAGCGGGTAATGTGGAAGATAGTGTACAGGTTTCCAGTACAGATAATTTCCAGAGGGAAATTGCGACGTTTCAGGTCAAATCAAGTGAGAGGCCAAATTTCACTTGTGTGTGTTGTCGACGCACTTATTATAAGAATCAGACTAAGTCAGTGGATTTATATGCAAAAAGTGAAAGGGAAAATAATAGTGAATGGAAGGATTTCACAACATACTTGATGGCAGAAAATTGTTTTGATTTGGGATTGGATCAACGTGTGTGTACTTATTGTTGTTGCAAATTAAATCAAAACCAGATGCCTGCTAGAGCAGTTCATAATAATCTGGAATTGGTTGAGATTCCTTCTGAATTGAAGGATTTAAATACTTATGAATCTATTTTGATTCAAAGTATCCATCCCTTTCAGGCTATTGTAAGAATGGAGCCAAAGACAGGGAAATTGCCTCCATCAGATTTGCAGAGAGGATTAAAGGGAAGAGTTGTTTATTTGCCTCTAGATTTGAAGAAAAACATTAACACAATTGGAGTAGAAAAAGTGGAAGAGGAACCTCTGGTTATCTTAGTTAATGGGGTTCCGACAAAGAATAAGAAAATATGGCAAGATTTAGTGGATGTTAGGAAAGTTAAAAAGGCAACATTGTATTTGAAAAAAAATAATAAATACTATAAGAATGTATATGTTGCAGAAGAGGAAGTAAGTGAGGAAGAGGATAGCGATTTGTGTGCTGGTCAAATTGAGAAAGTAGAAACCTCTACTAGTGAAGAAATTTATGAACATTATAGTGTTCATCCTTTGCATTCCAAGGAAGTCATGGGGAATGCTATTGAGTTGTTTCAAATGAAACAAGCCAAAGGGAGTCCCATTAGTGTTTGGGAGGAAAGTTTGGAAGCTCGGTGTTTCCCACAGCTTTTTCCAACAGGTCAGGGAGGAAGATATGATGAGCGACCTCATCAAATTCCTGCTTCTGAATACCGGACTTTGCGATTGTATGCAGGAGATGCTAGGTTTCGACAATGCATTCCTTATTTGTTTCATCTCCTGTTTGAAAGCGATCTGTCTGGACTGTCATATGCAGTGAACCACATCTTGAAAAGTGGTATACACATGCAAAACATCTCAGCAAGTGACTTTATGGATAAAGTCAATGTCCAAGACAGTATTTTGGATTCTCACCTGATTAATCTCATGGCGTGTCAGCGTGGTACTAATGAGTACTGGTACCGTCGTCATGGTGATTTAAAATGTATGCTGAGGAACTTAGGAACTCCCACATGGTTCCTCACTCTGAGCTGTGCCGAGTATGGCTGGGAAGACTTACTTGAATTTCTACGAGAGGCAAATGCTAACGTAGAAAACATCGAATTCAAGACACCCGGAGAACTGTGCTCTTTGGATCCAGTCAATGTATGTAGGTACTTCAATCATAGATTTGAAGCTATGATGTCTTTCATCATGAATAAGAAGAATCCACCTCTTGGAGAGGTGTTGGATTTCTTCTGGAGAAAGGAGTACCAAGCAAGAGGTGCTCCTCATATACATATGTTGCTGTGGATCAAGGATGCACCTAAATTTGGAACGGATCCAGAAGACTCAGTGATGAGTTTTATACAACAGTATTCTACGTGTGCTGTTCCAAACGCAAAGGAGAAGAAAAGCCTAAGAGAAAAAGTTCTGCGTTTCCAAAGCCATCGATGTGGAAAGTACTGTCGTCGTAAATTCCGAAACAAGGACAAGTTCTACACCAAATGTCGTTTTGGCTTTCCACGACCGGTGATTTCTAAAGGAAGAGTAAACAGTTTGATGTCTTCGCTGCGACATAATGTGATGAAGAAATCACCTAAAACACATACAATTTGAAGAGGAACGAAGAGTCCAAGTACATCAACGACTACAACCCGGTGATTTTGTCCATGTGGAATGCTAACATGGATATACAGTTTGTGGCTGATAACTGTATGGCTGTGGCTCGGTATGTGACATCTTACATCACCAAAAAAGAGAATACAGAATTGAAGGATATGTGGGAGGACATTTCCCATGAAAAGAGCCTCAGCAAGAAGTTGTACAGTTTCAGTCTGAAGATGTTGTCGCATCGAGAAATCGGAGCGTACGAATGTTCTGACCGGTTGTCTTCAGCAAGTCTCTATGCCAAGTCCAGGAGTATTGTTTGGGCGAGTCTTGGTCTTGCTGCAACGCGTAATCGAGTTCTCAAACCTGTGCGGGAAATTGAGTATTTGGCGGAAAAGGAGCCAAACAGTACCGACATTTTGAAGACCAACATGTTGGATACATATTATCCAAATCGAAGCATTCACCTCGAGAATGTTTGTCTGTATGAGGTTCTTCAAAATTACATATTCAAGAGGAACATCAAAGAAGATACTGAGAAAGGAGTGTATGCTGTAATAGGAAGTGAGGGATGTCTGGTCAAGCAAAGAAAATGCCACTTGGTAAACCATCGAAAATTGAGTGGCGAATCTCCTGAAAAGAAGGAGTTTTTCTATTTAGCACTTTTGCAACTTTTCAAGCCTTGGCGTGCAGAAGAGGAACTGCTTGGAGATTTTCTCTGTTACGAAGACTCTTTCAATGCCGCCAAGGAGACCATAGAATGTCCTGCTTTTCCCAAATATGTAGAAATGTTGAATGCGGAAATTGAGCAGGAAGCAATGATTGCAGCCGAGATTGCCAGAGACAGTTCTCAGGACAGTCAGAGTTCTGCTTCATTGAGTCAGGATCCACTAGGAGGACCTGTTATCGAAAATGAAGCTGCCACTGCTATGAATGAAGTGGAAAGAGCCATGGCACATGCTCAGGAGGATGCGGTTAACTTAGAAGAGTTGGAAAGACAACTCAACGTTGAGCAGAGGAAAATATATGACGAAGTTACCATGCAAATTGATCATGGATTAAGTCATGACAAGAAAGAGTGCTCATGTATGTCGTTGAAGCCTGTCCGACTGTACGTGAGTGGAGAAGCGGGAACTGGAAAAAGTTTCCTTATTAAAGCAATTTCATGTTATTTGCAGGAAAGGACAGAGTCATCGCTGTCTTGTGTTGTCACCGCTCCAACTGGACTGGCAGCACATAACATTAAAGGGATTACTTTACATCGTTTACTGATGCTGCCAGTGGAGCATGACAACAAATTACAATATCACAAGCTATCTGGAGATGCTTGTTTTGAAGTTTCAAGAATCTTGAGGAAAATGAAACTTCTTATCATTGACGAAGTAAGCATGGTTTCCAATGTCATGCTTGCCTTTGTGCATTTGAGAATGCAAGAAGTTCTCAAAACAGAGTATGATGTGTTATTTGGTGGCAAACACATCATTGTTTTCGGAGATCTTCTGCAGCTGACACCAGTGAAAGGGCAACCTGTGTTCAAAATGCTCACGCATGAAGATACCAGGAAGTGCCTAGGCAGCATTGGCAACGTCAATATATGGTTAAACTTCAATTATGCTGAACTGCATGAAAATATGCGTCAGGCGAAGGATGAAGTTTACAAGACTATTCTACAAGATGTTAGAATTGGAAAAGTGACCGAGCATGGGAAAGAAGCTTTACATGCACAATTACTGTCAAATTTATATGCAGAACAAGATGTTGTGCCTGAGAATATTTTTCAGAAAATTACTGAGAAGAAATCTGGAATATGTTTGATGCCAACTCTTGCAGAATGTGCCAAATTCAACAACAAAATGTTGCATTTAGAAAAGCAAGAGATTGTGAAACTGGAAGCTATTGACAGAGTAGAGCATATGGGATCAACAATTATTTTGTCTGAGAATCTGAAAACAAAATTGGATTCATTAGAGAAGAGTATATCTAAAACTGCAGGTTTTGAAAAGACTCTGAATGTGTGCTTGAACTGCCGTATAATTTTAAGAAGGAATTTACATGTTGAAAGAGGTCTGGTAAATGGATCAATGGGTAATGTTGTTGATTTTGTAAAATACAGAAATAGAGATGGAATTGAATTTTTAAAAATTACATTTGATGGCATTGAGGAAGTACAGCTAATTGGTCGTTGTTCTGCTAGATTTTTGCTTGTAAAAGACTTATATGTTCGCCGTAAGCAGTTTCCTGTTTGCTTGGCATATGCGGTGACAATCCATAAATCGCAAGGTTTAAGTGTAGACAGTGCATTGGTGAATATTGGCAGTTCTGTGTTCAAGGAGGGTATGGCATATGTGGCATTGTCACGAGTTAGAACTTTATCGGGATTGTACTTGATTGAGTGTGATGTCACAAGCATTTGTGCGGATCTAGATTGTGTTAAGGAATACAATAGGTTAAGAAGAGAGTATGCGCCACATTTGCCTCAATATCCTTTGTTTGAGAAACGTGTGGTAGGCCGGAAACGAAGAAATGTGACCAATACTGGGGAGGTTGTAGCAAAAAGACGAAAAGTCGATGAACCTGAAATTATAAGCAGAAACAAAAAGGATTCTGTTGAAGATGTTGTTGGTTTTCAATTTGAAAACAGTTCTGGTGTCAACTGCTATGCTAATGTAGTGGTTAATGTTTTGTTTTCTCTAGAAAATGTAAAAGAAGAGATTGTGGTCAATTCTGATCAAAGATTTTGCAGTTTGTTAAATTCTGTCTTAGAAAAATGTAGCACTGATAGAACAAACATAGAAAGTGTGTCTGAAATTCGAAATCTGTTAGACAGATGTTCAGGCCAAACACAATTCTCTCAAAATATTCAGCAAGATTGTCAGGAGTTTTTAATGTATATGATTGATGTATTGCATGCTGAAGGTGTAGATGTAGATCAGCTGTTTGGGCTTTCTTATCAATGGCAGCATGACTGCGAGAACTGTAGGGTATCAAGTACTACTAGTGTAGACTCAGAAAGATTTATATATTTAACTTTGCCAGACAGTAAATCAGTCTCCTTTAATAAGCTAGTAAAAGCAGCTGATCACAACATGGAGTGTAGCCAATGTAAATCTGAAATGATGTCCACATTATTTATACGAACATATGGCCAGTATGTCATTTTAATGTTCCAACGATGTAGGCCTGATGGAACAAAATTGACAACTTTAATTAAAAATGTTGTGGCTTCACAGTTGTCAATATCAGGAAGGACTTTTGTAACTGCAGCAATTATATATCATGACGGTCCTTCAATAACATCAGGACATTACACAGCTTATTTAAAGTTTAGAAATGGATGGTCATTCTGCAATGATTCTGTTTTAATTTTCAAAAAAAATTGCCGTATGACCTTAAAAACTCTTACCTGGTGTTTTTAAAACCAAAATTTTAGGGAAAGAATCTCGGGATGTGCTCTGAGGAATTTCAAGAAGTTCTAATGGCTCCTACACGATTTGGCCTTGAGGATAAGTGTAGTTCAGAGACATAACTTCTAACTATAAGACTGGACGTCATGGAGAAATAAGTGCACTTTTAATGAGTTCAGAAAAACTGTTTCTTTTTATAAGCTAATTGAAGCAGCCAATCAAAACATAGAGTAGAGGGAATGTAAGTCTGCAATGCTGTCTACTGTTTTACATTGCTTTGTGATTAAAAGTGATGTAGAGAATTAAATAATTGTAGTAGTCATAGAGGTAGTGTAAGTCTGCTTCATAGTAAGCAGTATCAGTGTCATAGGAAATGTAGAACATGACTGAGCAAGAAGGGGAAGATATTACTAGTCCAGGATTGTGAAAATGATCTTCAACATTTTAATTGTGAAAGTTGCGGAAATACAACATGACGGGATTGGCTTACAAGAATTCCAAGAGTTATAAATGGCTCTGACACGATTTGGCCTTGTGGAAACGTGTGGTAGAGAGCGAGAAGTCATTTATTGTATGTAACATGTTTTTCAAAACGATGGAGGTTTTCTTTCAGAAAGTGGTGGGCTGAAAGTAATAACAGCACAACAGAGTGTAAGCTGTTCATAGGACATCCTTCGCCGTCATGGAAAGTAAGTTAACTTTAAGGAGTTCTGAATTCTGATTTGTTATGTTGTATGGGTTTTTTAAACACAATCATTTTGATTGTGTTTTTTTTTCCCCGCTGTTATATGATGAATACCTTCAAGTCACTGTTTTTAGTGAAATTTGATACATTCTGAGAACAGCAAAAATAAACCATTTAACATGTATAATTAATTCTGTACTGTTTCCATTTATGATGTACATTTAGAACTGTGTAGGAGGCATGGAGAAGGAGAGGCTTCTGTAAGTGTCAAAGTTCTTGCATACAGTGCTCATATTCTAAGTAGTCTTTCATATGATAGACTACATTTCCACAATGAGATACCTAAGCAAAGGAAACACAGGTCATATGATTGTGGAATGAGCAAAAAAATGTGCATGTTTTTCAATTATATTACCTGTGTTTCCTAACATTACACACCACATTGTGTAGATGAGGTTTAGGCCTGTTCCTGGAGACAGAGGAGGTCTGACATTTGTTCAAGAGTGCAGTGGACATTACTCACTTCGTTGGTAGGCCTCCACATGTATTATCTTCTCTGTATTCTTCAACAAACCTAAATTCCATCTGCAACCCTGAGTAGGACTTACCTGAAACAAATCTGTGGATAGGTTACACCTTATTGGCATCTTGAAACAATCATTTAAAATGTTAGGGTCAGATTTATGGTGGCCGTGCGCCTCTTTTGCTCCATTGTGGGTCACTTTTGTGTAAAAGATGCACCATGTTGCAAGATAGGTTTCAGTTCATCTCCAGCAAGATACCATCAGTTTAAAATGTATATAATTAGCATTGTGTAGGGGGCATGCAGAAGCAAAAGCTTTTATAAGTGTCAAAGTTGTTGCATGCAGTGCTGCACTTCTAGGTACTGTTTAATATGCTGGACTACATCTGCACTATGAGATACCTAAGCAAAGGCAACACAGGTGATGTGATTGTGAAATGAGGAAAAGAAACTCCACATTTTTCAATTACATCACCTGTGTTTCCTAAGTTTATGAATGACATTGTGCAGATGAAGTTTAGGTCTGTCCACGGACACAGAGAGGTCTGGCCTTTGTTCAAGAGTGAAGTGGACATGACTTACTTCATTGGTAGGCCTTCACATGTATTATGTCCTCTGTTCTCTTCAAACAACTCGAAATTTCATTTGGAACCCTGAGTAGGTCTCACCTCAAACAAACCTCTGGATAGGACACATCTTATTGGCATCCTGAAGCAATCATTTAAAATGTTAGTGGATTGCGACACTTTTCTGAGACAACAGCAGTGCAAAAGATGCACCATGTTTTAAGATAGGCCTCACTTCATCTGCATCAAGATACTGTTAGTTTAAAATGTATATCTTTAGGACTGTGTAGGGGTCCTGGAGAAGCAGAAGCTTCTGTCAGTGTCAAAGTTGTTGAAAAACTGTTTGTCCTTCAATCTTTTCCCTTGTCTTTTGTAATTTTTAAATACATGTTTTAATATTTTTCAAATGTTTGTTCTCTCTTTCACAGATTGAAAGTATAAAAACAAAAAGTGAGTAATTTAACGACAATTATAAGGTAAATGTTTTGTATTCTTTTCGTTACATTTCTATCACATTCACCTACTATTAGTTCCACAGCTTCATTTCTTTAACCCTCAGTTTCCTGCCTTTGCTACTTTCCTCATTCCTTTCTCTATTTCCTACTTACTCAACTCCTTCCACTCTTTTTCTCAGTCCCTCTCTTCTCATAGTTCCTCACTCTTGTTCACTCACTCCGTCTCTATTACTCTTAGTGTCTTTGACTGATCACTCTTTCACTACTTGTTCATAATGCTTTCTCTGTGTAGTTGAAGCACACTAAGGGGCATATTATGAACACAGCCAATAAAATTATTGCTGTTTTTATTGGCAGAAAACTGGTGCAAAAGTGGTTTTAGCGGCAGTTTTCTGCTGCAAAAGCGGCTTTGGTGACATATTTCTGCCGATAAAAGATGCAAAATTTTTATTGCCTATGTTGATGATATGGCTCTATGTTATTTACATTTCTTTGCTGTTTCAATTAATCTTTTTCTGTTACTTCTTCTTTTCTGTTTTCTATTTTTTCTCTCTGTTATTCCCCATGTTTTAATCTTATTTTGAACATTCACTCACATTCTCCAAGAAAGTCTTCTTTGTTATTGTTCTACTCTCTTTTTTTTCTTTCACTGCCTTATCTATTTTGTTTTTCACAATTATACCCTCTTCCGTCTTTTCTTCGGTAAATAGATCTATTAAACAGTATCTCTGGTTTACTCCCTATAGCTGTCTTTCTTTTAACATCACTCTCTGTTTACTTTCCTTATACTTACTCTTCTTTTTTTTTTTTTTTGTTTTTTTTTGGGTTAGCTCCCGGTTCGCCAACCGGGAAGCGAACTGGGAAGCGAACTAAAAGAAATAGAGCTTGCCAGAGTGCTAAACATTCTAGCAATTTTTTTTGAAAGGGGAGGTAGTTCTGAAAATAACTTTTTTTTTAATGTTTTTGTTGTTTTATATTTTTTTTTATTTTTTGAATTTTTTTTGTTTTTTTTGTATTTTTTGAACAATTTTATATATTTTTTGGTTTTTTTGGGGGGGAAACAACAAAAAACAGGCATTGAAAAGGGCTCAACAGGAGCAAAAAAAAAATTACTGTCTGGGGCGGTTAGGACAATTGTGATTGTTATAAGCTAGGTTGATTGAATTAATGCTCATGTTACCACATGATATCAATGCACCGCAGTGCAGACAAGTATATTTCATATGCCCAAAATTCTCCTGGATGTTTAGCACGGTTTCCCGTGCCTCTGCTGCTGTCAATGATATTAACGATGTTGACCTGGCCACAGGAGTTGCTGTTGGGTTTTCTTCCATGTCACGTATCTCCGCCCGGCTGTAATTCAATGGATGCCACCTGTTCATGTGCCGATGCATGGTATAGTTCCCATAGCTATACTTTTTATCAGTCCCTCTTGATAATTTCTCTTTGCAAATGAGGCAGGTGACATACCTCGCATTTACTTTTTTCTGCCCTGGAGGGATTGAAAAAAACTGCCAAATGAAACTGGCTTTCCTATGGGAAACCCGGGGCACCTCTTCCAAGAACTGTGGTCCTTCTCTCTCCTCTTCCTCTAGTTCTTCCTCTTCCTCCTCTGTGTTGGTGATGACCTGGGGAGGTGGTCCTCTCTTCCCATGAGGAGGTGGAGGTGGTGGTGGGGGTGCACCAGCTGAAGCAACTACTGAAGCCATTGCTCTACTATGAATAAAGGTCTTCCTCTCACAATGATGAAAGTCAGAGTGAGGAAAGAAGGAGGGGTTTTCATCATTTGGGAAAAACAATAGTTCTAAACCAATGAAAAGTGTTATTTTTAGGTCACCTGACCTAGCCTTACATGATTATGAAACCAAAAGTTAAATGAACCAATGAAAAGTTTTATTAACAAGTCACATGACCTCTCACGCTTATGTTACGCGCTGCGGAACGCGCCCCGGATCGCTTCCGGTTCGCTGCGCTTCGCGCCTCGGTTTGCGCTCCGGAGCACTTCCGGGTGCGCTAACGCGGCGCGTCATAAGATGCATTACGCGGCAACGCGATACGTCGCGCTTTCGCGACGCGCCGCGGATCGCTTCCGGGGAGCTGCGCTTCGCGTCTCAGTTCGCGTACCGGAGCACTTCCGGGTGCGCTAACGCGGCGCGTCATAAGACGCATTACGCGACAACGTGATACGTCGCGCTTCCGCGACGCGTCACGATGTTGATTTCTAACGCGGCAGTTGCGCTAACGGAACGTTTACCGGTTCGCGGACCGGGTCGCGGCATCAAATTGAGCTAACGGAAAGCTTCCCGGTTCGCGAACCGGGAGCGAAACAAAAAAAATATAAAAAAAAAAAATTATTAATAAACATATAAAATATATTTTTGGATTTAAAGAAGAATACATTTTACAGCTATAGATATTAGCTTTTAAAAAACCAATGAAATTCACTGAAAAAACCATAGGTTATAGACCATATATAGTTAGGAATTAGCATTTAAAAAACCTTGAAAATTCACTGAAAAAACCATAGGTTATAGACCATATATAGTTAGGAATTCGCATTTAAAAAACCTTATTTTACTCACACAAAACCATTGAAATTCCATATATAGTTAGTTGTACTAACTATATATCGCGCACCCGCAATCCACTGCTGATCATGTCACATATTACATCATTCATGACATGGTCAGTGACATCACTGATGACATCACTGATGACATCTCAAATGACATCACTGATGACATCACTGATGACATCTCAAATGACATCACTGATGACATCACTGATGACATCATCCAGTGACTGTGTGTTTCTGTAAAGTTTAAATATGTTTTACATATTGAAGAATGAGTAGATGTAGAAGTGTCTGGATGAAGGATTTAGTAGGTGCGTGACTGACTGTATGAGTGAGTGATTAAATGTGTCTCACTGAATGCATGGGTTAGTGACTAAACTGTCTTAATTTGTGCATCATTATGTCTGTTGTTCTGTAAACTGCTTCATGTGTTGATCAGTAGCTATATGAGTAACTATATGGGTTATTGATTGGTTGCCCAAGCATTTGTATGGGAGACTGAGTGTGTGTGTGGGTGGCTGGGAGGTGTATGACTCTGTGCATATATGTGTGAGCAGTTGATTCACTAGATGTATGGGTTCAAAAGTGCATGTGGAAACAGCTGTATGGGCGGTTGACTGTGTGCATGAGTGTATTGGTGAGTGAATGGATATCTCAGTGCTACATGTCAAAGTAAGTACATATGTAAAATACAGTACATGTGAGAGTTGACATATATAAATAACTGTGCATAGGAGCCAGTGAATGTGTGAGTGGCTGTATGCATCATTGTGAACTTGTATCCAGGATTGTATAAGAGAGTAAATATGTTTTAGTATATGTTTGAATAAGTAAGGTGTGTATAACTGTATAGTTGAGAAAATGGAGGTGTGATTGATTCTTTGCATGACTGACTAGGTGTCTGAGTAACTCCATGGATGAGTGACAGTCTGTGAGTGTATGTTTACACTGAGTGTATCTAAGGTTATATTAGAGTCTGAAGAGGTTCATTGAATTATCACATGAATGATGTCATCAGTGATGTGATCAGTAATGTCAAATGAGATGTCATCAGTGATGTCATCAGTGATGTCATTTGAGATGTCATCAGTGATGTCATTTGAGATGTCATCAGTGATGTCATCAGTGATGTCATTTGAGATGTCATCAGTGATGTCATCAGTGATGTCACTGACCATGTCATGAATGATGTAATATGTGACATGATCAGCAGTGGATTGTGGGTGCGCGATATATAGTTAGTACAACTAACTATATATGGAATTTCAATGGTTTTGTGTGAGTAAAATAAGGTTTTTTAAATGCTAATTCCTAACTATATATGGTCTATAACCTATGGTTTTTTCAGTGAATATATATATATATATATATTCACTGAAAAAACCATAGGTTATAGACCATATATAGTTAGGAATTAGCATTTACAAAACCTTGAAAATTCACTGAAAAAACCATAGGTTATAGACCATATATAGTTAGGAATTAGCATTTAAAAAACCTTATTTTACTCACACAAAACCATTGAAATTCCATATATAGTTAGTTGCACTAACTATATATTGCGCACCCGCAATCCACTGCTGATGATGTCACATATTACATCATTCATGACATGGTCAGTGACATCACTGATGACATCACTGATGACATCTCAAATGACATCACTGATGACATCACTGATGACAACATCCAGTGACTATGTTTCTGTAAAGTTAAAATATGTCTTACATATTGAAGAATGAGTGGATGTATAAGTGTCTGGACGAAGGATTTAGTAGGTGCATGACTGAATGTATGAGTGAGTGATTAAATGTGTCTCACTGAGTGCATGGGTTAGTGACTAAACTGTCTTAATTTGTGCATCATTATGTCTGTTGTTCTGTAAACTGCTGCATGTGTTGATCAGTAGCTATATGAGTAACTATATGGGTTATTGATTGATTGCCCAAGTATTTGCATGGGAGACTGAGTGTGTGTGTGGCTGGATGGGAGGTGTGTGACTCTGTACAGATCAATGTGTACTTGTATCAATGATTGTATAAGAGAGTAAGTATGTGTTAGTATATGGTTGAAAACGTAAGGTGCTCTATGTTTAACTGTATAGAGTAGAAAATGGAAGTGTGATTGATTCTTTACAGGACTGACTAGGTGTGTGAGTAACTCCATGGATGAGTGGCAGAGTGTGAGTGTCTGTATAGGTGTATGAGTGCATATGATTGTGTTGTAAACATGAGTGATTGTATGTATGAATGATTGTATGGGTGAATGAGTGAATGTGTGTGTAGACGTAGGAATCAGTGAGTACGTATGTAGTAACTAGTATTGGTGTGTCAATGGTTTCAAAAATTATACTCTGTTTTTAACACTGGGTGAAACAGAGGTTATATTAAAATGTGAGGAGATACATTGTATTGTCACATGAATGATATCATCAGTGATGTGATCATTGATGTCAAGTGAGATGTCATCAGTGATGTCATTTGAGATGTCATCAGTGATGTCATCAGTGATGTCACTGACCATGTCATGAATGATGTAATATGTGACATCATCAGCAGTGGATTGCGGGTGCGCAATATATAGTTAGTGCAACTAACTATATATGGAATTTCAATGGTTTTGTGTGAGTAAAATAAGGTTTTTTAAATGCTAATTCCTAACTATATATGGTCTATAACCTATGGTTTTTTCAGTGAATTTTCAAGGTTTTGTAAATGCTAATTCCTAACTATATATGGTCTATAACCTATGGTTTTTTCAGTGAATTTCAATGGTTTTTTAATAGCAAATATCATAAGCTGTCGAATGTCAAGTACGTGGTAAGAATTTTTTTTTTCGTGTTTATGCACACTGATCTGCTTTGATTGCTGCCCCCCACCCCTCATTTCTATTAGGAGTACTCTCTCTTTGCAGATAGTGAAGGGTAGTTAACGCAGCCCTTTCCCCCTTTGTAATCCGTCGTGCCTGCTTCTCTCTCCATTTGATTGATTGTTCTCTTTGGTTCATTCTCTATTTACAAACAAGCACAGAGTCGCAATACTCTGTTTAGTCTTTGCAGATAGCGAAAAATCGTGTAAAAAAACAAAAGGAATCGAGCAAAATCAGTAGGCCACTAATGGGATCTCTTTTGACCTCGCTAAAATAGAAACATTAGGAACAACCTGTTGAAAATAGCAATGCGTATGTATATAAGCGGCGTTCATTTGTGTTCACAGTACCCCTTGTTGATTGTTTCAATCGAGCATTGAATTGTTCGAAGTTAATTCTCTTAACGATCTTCTCTACCTGCAAACGAGGAAGAATAGGAATATTCTATCTCCCTTTGCAGATAGTGAAGGGTAGGTAACGCAAGCCTTTAACACGTCGTACCTATTTCATTCCTCATTGATTGATTGATTGTCCGAACATTGACTGTTTGGGAATTAGTTCTTTTTGGAGGTATTCCCTGTTTGCAAATAAACGTAGGAAAATCTTTGCAAGTAGTGAAAGGGTACGTAATGCGGACCGTTCTCCCCCGTTGTAATCTGTCATGCCTATCTACTCCCCACTGATTGATGCACCTTTTTCACCCGGACCATTTACTAGAGATACGTCATCTGGCCCGACCAGAGAGCACCCCTAGTGAAAAGGACATATGCAATAATAACGAAGTGATCACTGTATCCTGTTAACAGAAACTTTACCATGAAACAACCTGGAAAGAAAAAAATAGGAAAACGAAAATCAGTAGGCCACTGATGAACATGAACTTTTATTAAACAACGAACAAAGAAACGATAACATAACGTAATGATAAAACCTATTAATGTCCTAGAAACAAGAAAACGTTAAAATATGCCAGTGGTGAGAGACCAGAAAAACAATAAGAGAAACCAAATCACCCCTCGCTGTCCCACCGCCTGCCACGCCAAAAAAATCGATAGACTAGGGAAAATGCAAGTCAGTAGAACATCCACCCCCACTCTGGAAACTTCCAAGGTGGGGCAGGGTTCCGGCTACGCCCAGCCGGGAGCAGCCCATATAAGGCAGGTCCTGCTGCCACGCCTCGGCCAGGAGATCCTAACGTAGGGTGTAGCCGGAGGAGAGGCCGAGACCAGCGGGACCCGGCCAGGGGATTGCCTTTACAACGCTGAACAGTTGCAGGGGGGGGGAATGTCTCCTCGACCCTCCCCTCTCTCTCCCAGTCCGGCCGCGGTGGCCCTTGAGAGTTGCAGGTAGTCCCGCCACATGCTCTTCCGGTCCGACCACCAACGGTCGGGGGGCCGAGGCCGACGGGATCCGGCTGCAGCCGATAAACCAAGAAACCCGTTCATGGGGCCAGAGCCAGGGGCGTCCGGCCGACATCCACCGGAAGCCCGGCCCGAAGACGGACGGGACACTTCTTTCTTTTATAATGGCTGCGACAACACTGGAGGGGGATGTCTTGCACATGCCTCCGACCCCCCCCTCGTCCTCATCGCCTGGTCCGGCCATAACAAATCTCAAGCGAGACGCCGTGGGGTGCACTGGGAGGGAGAGACGGTGCGAACAGGCCTCTCCCGCCTCCCCAGGTGGAGGCTTCCCAGCTGCACCCTCAGCGCTCCAGGCGGTGGCATCCTAACAACTACAGTGCTGCACAGTTTCGGAACGACCTAGATAACGGTTCTTCCACTGTGGCCATGCTGCAACGTCTCGCCCGGCAGGGTGGAGCCCGTCCACTCATGTGACCCCGCGATCGCCAGTAGCTGCCGAACTCTCAAAATGGCGGTCGACCTGGCAAGAGCGGGCCCAACATAAAGAAATGGCCCGGTCACTGGTTGACTCCACCACCGTAGTCCTCCACGACCTTGAAGATTCTAGAGGAGCCGCGGGAGTCTCCGACCCCCGATGGGGAATGACTGCCATGATCGCCCGTGGAGTGACGAAACTGTATCCGCGGGACGTCGGCGCTCCCATGCTGGCGCCAGCCTCACTTTGAATTACTAGAATCCTGCAGACCTCACTTCCGGTGAAAGCACAGTGTGACCCGGTAGGAAAAATTATTGCACCCCCTCCCCTTTTTGACTGATAGTTCAAACCACCGATCCTTTCCTTTGCCCTTTTAACGGAACTTTGGACTGCCTCCCCCTCTTTTACATTTTCTAGAGAAAACAAAACATTAACCACTACATTAGCATAGCAGTTGACACCAGAACTGTTTTCAAATTGAAAACCAACAACATCTTCAACAGAATCCTTTTTGTTTCTGCTGTGACCCTGCTACAGCACAGGCATTGTCCCCAGCAGTAATTCTGCAATGCCGGTAAGAATAGCTGTGGTGCCTACTGGACTCACTCACCCCCGCGGCGCCCCACGCCGTTTTTTGCTGGGCGGCAACTTACTAGACATCACTTTCGTGCCATCTAGATTTCAGCGCGTTCTGCTGCCTTGGAACTATTCGCACAACAGACCGCTACTGACAAGAATATTTCATTATTGGTGCTGTCAATTTCAATAAATCTATTGGATAATTAAAAAGAAATTGCCACGGTCTCTTCGTTGTTTAAATGTTTTTACTGTTTTTGTTTTGTTGTATATATTTATATGTTATTAAAGTTTTATATTCCTACTACTTTGTTGGAGTGCTATATATTTTTAATGTGACACATAATTGTAAAAACTTTGATGTACAAAGAGTCATTCCTGGAATCTTCCGCTTCAGGCTCGGTCCCCTCCCCAATCACAATACAGGATGGTTTTCAGATAGTAGGAACACGTGTGGTGTGACGGATCTCATCGGGTGTGGGCCTTGATCTACTATAACTCCTTTGAAGAGGGGTGATTCTTTACAGCTGGGGCCATAAACTACATCTGCAGGGCTAGCTGATAGCCTGGACAATCGGACACAGAGGAAGAGGAGTGTCAGAGGGTGCGGTAGTGAATAGGGCGAAAGGGAGGTGTCGGGCGGGCACAGAGTGTGATTCTCAGGGAAGAGCAGCGCAGATGGGGGAAGGTTTATTGCCCATGCATAAGACAGAGAGCGGTGGTGACCAGTGCCTGGGGGAGATGCTTACGAGGGTGAGGAGCCATGCTACGAATCGACAGCGTGCAGAGAGTGGGTCTGGTCAAGACATCTAAAATGGCTGCCGTGCACGACAAAAGTGTGGCATTTCAAAAAAGGCAAGATGGCGCAGACAATGTTTTTCAACACTTCCTCATTTCCTTCGAATCGAACGTTAACAGACGTTGGGGCATATTACCAAAGTTAAGCGATATTTATCGCTAACGATGCTTACCAACCAATTTTTTACCACTAAGCATCGTCAGAAATTATCGAAGATAAACCTTACTATTATCAAGGTTTATCGCAAATGCGATAATAAACGGCCGCAATGCATGAATATCGCTAAAAACTCAGCGATATTCATGCATTACCGAGCTAATACTCTTAGCCATGTTATCCACCTCCCATTGGATAACATGGCTAAGAACTGCTCAGGGCAGGTGTTACTTTTTGGAGATAGATATCTTGCATGTTGTAATGCAAGTTATTGTGGTATATGGAACTCATACCATAATCTCTCAGGAAAGCAGAAACTGATCCTTTTGGGACCGCCTAAAAAGGCCTAGGGGGTGAGGAGTACTCTACTTTGCCCCCTTTTCACGTTCCGAACTATTTTATTTTACTCTCTTCTGTAATTACACAAAATACCAGCGATAAGATGCATCGGAGACACACAGTGAGAGAAAGGAGGCCGGAGATGAAGAAGACATGTCAAATACACATTGGAGATAATATAGTGGCAGAAGGGAAGTAAATATGAGTAAACTTACCATGTAACATAAAAATGTTGCACTCTATACTATAAGTCTCATTTTATACTACAATCACTTCGCTACAACCTCATAAATTAAAAATAAAAATAAATAATGTCTCAAACAATTTTTGATTTCTAAATATAAATTTATTCTTCAGAATTTTCTAAATTTGAAACAACTAGTAACATGTCCTCATCAGTAATTTCCTCTTCAATCATCTCATCTGGAATCTCCTCATTAAAAGTCTGCAATGATGATTCTTGTAACTCTATGGTCTCCAAACACTCGATAAATTCGCCATCAAGAGATTGATCAAAAAAATCATTCAAGTCATCTCCTCCTTCTGACAATATTTCATTATTGGTGCTGTCCATTTCAATCAATGTAGTGGAATCATTCAAGTCATCTCCTCGTGACAATATTTCATTATTGGTGCTCTCAATTTCAATCAATGTAGTGGAATCATTCAAGTCATCTCCTCCTTGTGACAATATTTCATTATTGGTGCTGTCCATTTCAATCAATCTAATGGAATCATACAAGCCATCTCCTCCTTGTGACAATATTTCATTATTGGTGCTCTCAATTTCAATCAATGTAGTGGAATCATTCAAGTCATCTCCTTGTGACAATATTTCATTCTTGGTGCTGTCCATTTCAATCAATCTAATGGAATCATACAAGTCATGTCCTCCTTGTGACAATATTTCATTATTGGTGCTCTCAATTTCAATCAATGTAGTGGACAATTCAAAAGAAATTGCCACGGTCTCTTCATTGTGAGCCATTTTATTTTGAAATTGCTTGCTGTAAATTGCAGAAAAAAATAATCACTTTCATTTATCGTTTTTAGTAATACATAATATAAAACTAACTTCATCAAGTATTTAGTATAACAGAAGGACTGCAAATAAATAACAGAAAACATTTTTCAAATTATCTTCAAGTGTACAACATAGTTCCCCTTACAAATTAACAACTCACCTTTTTAAAAGTAGCAGAAGTGTTAGTACTGTGTAAATCAAACACCAGAAATTCACCACCAAAAATTCCTCACAAATGTACCTCAGACAGTAGTATCACAAAATGGCTGTGGTTTCCTCTCATTTGACATATATACATAACCAATTAACTTTCATCACACACAAATACAAAACCAAAGTAACATTTTAATTGGTTCTAAATTTCAACACTTTCAAATGTGTTTTCCCCATGCAATTTTCCATAGGACATTTACATACGTCTACAGCCTGAATGGCTGAACGGAATTACACCAAACTTGGCAAAATGGTACATCAAACCTAAGAGGTCAGGAAGGATCTACTATGCCCCCTTATGGTCATTTCCCCCTTCGCTTTGGCCTCCTCTTGTCTCTCAATCCTACCGAGGGACAAGATGGCGGCCGCTACGGACTGTTTGGAATGTTGACAGACGCCGGAGAACCAATCAGCTTCGCAAAGCTCCGTAACGCGAAAAGTACGCGAAGCGGAGCGCTGTTACAGATATATATCTTTTTTTCAACGTTAATTTCTCAAAATCCACTGGAGCACATATATTGAGACCTAGCAAAGGCACATCGGGCTACCAGTCCCTAATATTTTGCCAAGTTTCGTGCAAATCCATTCAGCCGTTCGATTATTATTATTTTGTTTTTTTTTTGCCCCGCGGGGCCCTTTTAAAACCTCCACATCAAACCTAGGGGGTCAGCGAGGATCTACTATGCCCCCTTATAGTTATTTCCCCCTTTGTTTTGACCTCCTCTTGTCTCTCGATCCTACCGAGAGACAAGATGGCGGCCGCTACGGACTGTTTGGAATGTTGACAGACGCCGGAGAACCAATCAGCTTCGCTTCACAAAGCTCCGTTGCGCGAAAAGTCCGCGAACCAGAGCGCTAACCGGTCCGCTGTTACAGATATATATCTTTTTTTAAACGTTAATTTCTCAAAATCCACTGGAGCACATATATTGAGACCTACAAAAGGCACATCGGGCTACCAGTCCCTACAATTTTGCCAAGTTTCGTGCAAATCCATTCAGCCGTTCGGGCTAAAAGTGAGGCCAACCGCCCTATGGAAAACTCAATGTTAAAAACACGTTTTGGGACCCCCCTTTTTTCTCGGCCCCCACTGGACGAACCCCCCCCAAATTTTCAAGGGCTGCTCAGAAACAAAATGTGCCATTTTCCTGAAAATTTCAGCCGATTCCGTCCACAAACGCCAAAGTTATTAGACATAGAATTTTCAAAAAACCCATAGAGAAAAAATCCTAACTATATATACCTACTGGCGACCGCCAGTAGGTAATATATATGTACACAAAGAGATAGCTGTTCCCAAGCCTCGGTATCGGCGGGCTCACGGCAGGGGTAGCCACCCCCTAAAATCAATCACGTCAACCACCAGCGTTCTCCTTCCCGATATGGAGGAAAGAAATACACAGGAGCCGCGGCCTCGGTTGCAGTGCAGGTTTATTTTCAGACACAACGTCCTACGCGTTTCGGAGTCAACAATACTCCTTCATCACGGGCAGAGAATGTGCATTTCAACAACACTAATAAAGTAAAGTAAAGTGTCACGTGGTAAAACAATATAGATAAAATGTTTACTCCTTGTACTTTTGTCACCGATGATGTTTGTAGATACATAGTATATTATACGTTTTTTAATGTTGCGACCAGAAATTAATTAAACATTCACAATGTCACAAACCTCAAAAATTACCGTCCGTAATTTTCAGGTTAGAATACATGTGCGCATCAGATACAATTGTTATATTTGCCCTGCGTTTTCTGCAAAATAAAGTAAATTAAAATGAGACCACCATGAGTAAATAAAAATTTCTTACTCAGATAACGTCAGACTCGAACCCTCAGTCCCAAAAGTCAAAAGACACCCTGACGGCCTGATAACCGCTTGTGCTACACCGTTCGGCACTGTTAAATGTCGAACTGTTGGGATAACTCATTGAGAATCTTATTCCCACAATTCAAAAAATAAAGCCCAAGTGGGCTAACGAATCATTTTCCACATTTCAAAATAAAGCCCAAGTGGGCTAACGTAACTCATAGGTCTGATCCAAACAACAGGTTCATATTTTTGGCAAAACAAAGCCCCCAATGTCCATTATCATATTGTGACACCGAACGGTGTAGCACAAGCGGTTATCAGGCCGTCAGGGTGTCTTTTGACTTTTGGGACTGAGGGTTCGAGTCTGACGTTATCTGAGTAAGAAATTTTTATTTACTCATGGTGGTCTCATTTTAATTTACTTTATTTTGCAGAAAACGCAGGGCAAATATAACAATTGTATCTGATGCGCACATGTATTCTAACCTGAAAATTACGGACGGTAATTTTTGAGGTTTGTGACATTTTGAATGTTTAATTAATTTCTGGTCGCAACATTAGAAAACGTATAATATACTATGTATCTACAAACATCATCGGTGACAAAAGTACAAGGAGTAAACATTTTATCTATATTGTTTTACCACGTGACACTTTACTTTACTTTATTAGTGTTGTTGAAATGCACATTCTCTGCCCGTGATGAAGGAGTATTGTTGACTCGGAAACGCGTAGGACGTTGTGTCTGAAAATAAACCTGCACTGCAACCGAGGCCGCGGCTCCTGTGTATTTCTTTCCTCTATATCGGGAAGGAGAACGCTGGTGGTGACGTGATTGATATATATATATATATATATTCACTGAAAAAACCATAGGTTATAGACCATATATAGTGTCTATAACCTATAGTTTTTTCAGTGAATATATATATATATATATATATATATTCACTGAAAAAACCATAGGTTATAGACCATATATAGTTAGGAATTAGCATTTACAAAACCTTGAAAATTCACTGAAAAAACCATAGGTTATAGACCATATATAGTTAGGAATTAGCATTTAAAAAACATTTTTTTACTCACACAAAACCATTATAATTCCATATATAGTTAGTACTACTAACTATATATCGCGCACCCGCAATCCAGACTCCCTACCGAAGAATGGGCCAGGATCCTAAAAACGACCACCCCGGTATACGCCGTAGACCCGGCTGTTGCAGACAAAAAATTTAGAGAATGGATCACCACCTCCCTGAACACAGTGCTCCCACTTAGAACTAGGGAGGACAAAAACGGTAAACCCGGCTCTGCCCCGTGGTACACCTCGGACCTCCGACTACTTCGCAAAAATTGCAAAAAGGCCGAACGGCTTTGGAGAAAAGACTGGCAGCACACCAGCAAGGAAGCATACCATAACACAGTCAAACTCTATAAAGAGGCCATCAGGCACGCCAAAGCCTCCCATTACGACACGCGGATAAAAGAGTCCTCCAATTCCGCCAGGGAATCCTTCTTAATTGTAAAAGAGCTGCTCAAAGTACCTGACACCCCTCCCTCCATCACCCCCCGGGTTGACCGAAGTAATGAACTAGCCTCTTATTTCAATGACAAAATCTCCCGCATCCTGGCTGCCCTCCCACCGCCGGGCCCCCCTAGCCACCTGGCCAGCCAGGCATCCCTCTGCCACACCGAAAGCAATTCCTGCCCCATATTTGCGACATTCCGGCCAGTAACCCGCATAGAGGTAGAGCGAACTCTGACTAAAATGAAAAGCGGATCTCCTCTGGACCCAGCACCCATCAGATTCCTCAAAACCGTGGCCCCTGTCATCATTCCCACGGCCACGGAGCTTATCAACAGCTCGCTCGCCCAGGGATCTGTCCCTGACAGCTGGAAAAGTGCGGTGGTAAAGGCACTTTTAAAAAAACCCCAGCTTGATCCAGCGGACATGTCAAACTATCGTCCAATATCACTACTCCCCGGAATCAGCAAGGTAGCCGAGAAATTGGTCAACGAACAATTATCTCAGTACTTTGAGACCAACAACATACTACGGCGATCCCAGACTGGATTCCGCCCGGGTCATGGCACAGACACCGCCCTTCTTGCCGTTATCGAGGAGGCAAGGCGCATCCTGGATTCAGGAGGGTCAGTGGCAGTGATCCTCCTGGATCTCAGCGCAGCCTTCGACACAGTCAACCACCGTGTCCTCCTCCATCGACTTGCAGCAGCAGGGCTCACCGGGACGGCACTCAGCTGGATTGAATCCTTCCTCACTGGGCGCACGTTCCAGGTATGGGACGACAATCACCATTCATCCACCCTTCCCCTCACAAGCGGGGTCCCTCAGGGTTCTTCCCTGAGCCCGACGCTTTTTAATGCATATATGGCCCCCCTTGAGGACGTGGTGACACCATTTGACATAAAAATGGTAAGCTACGCTGATGACACTCAACTGGTCGTCTCCTTATCCCAACTAGTCGACCACCCAGAGAACCTGACCAACTGCCTCACAGACATCCACAGTTGGATGAGTGACTCATCCTTAAAACTAAATGGGTCAAAGACGGAAGTGATGCTCCTGGGGAAACAATGGACGACCATCCCTCCAGCACTCTGGCCCGATGTATTCGGAGAAATCCCCCCCCCAAAGCGTGAAATCAAGACCCTCGGCGTATGGCTCGAACCAGAGCTTTCTATGAAGATGCAAGCAGCCAAAACCTCGGGTACCTGTTTCGGGCTCATGCGCACGACCCGCAAAATTCTCCCCTTACTACCACCTGCTTCCAGGAAATTGCTTATCCAGGGGCTAGTATTGTCTCGCCTGGACTATAGCAACATGGTCTACCTGGGAGCCCCTGAGGCCACCTTGACGAGACTGCAGCGTACACAGAACGCTGCAGCACGTCTGCTCACCAACCTTCCCCCTAGAGTGTCCGCCAGACCTGCCCTCAGGGATCTGCACTGGCTCCCTGTGCGCCAAAGGGTGCATTTCAAAGCCATGTGCACGACACACAAGCTGATCAACGGATCCGGTCCCGCGATACTCAGCAGCATGATCACTCACTACAAAGCACCCAGATCCCTACGATCCGAGAATGAGCACCTGGCTAACATCCCCAGATTCAAAAAGACACGCACAGGAGGACGACGCTTTTCTGTCCAAGCAGCCACTGGATGGAACGCCCTTCCACGTTCCCTCAGACTTGAACCCAACTACCTGGTATTCCGAAAAAAACTGAAAACACACCTATTTCCCAATTAATCGTCCTTCCTCCCTCCTTCTCCCTCAACTGGATTACAACTCCTATAGCGCGGGGATGCCCTTGGGTCACCAGGCGCTTTACAAATCGCTATTAAATTTAATTTTAAAAATTAAATTAATCCACTGCTGATCATGTCACATATTACATCATTCATGACATGGTCAGTGACATCACTGATGACATCACTGATGACATCTCAAATGACATCACTGATGACATCACTGATGACATCTCAAATGACATCACTGATGACATCACTGATGTAATCTCAAATGACATCACTGATGACATCACTGATGACAACATCCAGTGACTGTGTATTTCTGTAAAGTTAAAATATGTCTTACATATTGAAGAATGAGTGGATGTAGAATTGTCTGGATGAAGGATTTAGTAGGTGCATGACTGACTGTATGAGTGAGTGGTTAAATGTGTCTCACTGAGTGCATGGGTTAGTGACTGAACTGTGTTAATTTGTGCATCATTATGTTTGTTGTACTGTAAACTGCTGCATGTGTTGATCAGTAGCTATATGAGTAAGTATATGGGTTATTGATTGGTTGCTCAAGTATTTGTATGGGAGACTGAGTGTGTGTGTGGGTGGCTGGGAAGTGTATGACTCTGTGCATAGATGTGTGAGCAGTTGATTCACTAGATGTATGGGTTCAAAAGTGCACGTGGAAACCGCTGTATGGGTGGTTGACTGTGTGCATCAGTGTATTGGTGAGTGAATGGATATCTCAGTGCTACATGTCAAAGTAAGTACATATGTAAAACACAGTACATGTGAGAGTTGGCATATATAAATAACTGTGCATAAGAGCCAGTGAATGTGTGAGTGGCTGTATGGATGATTGTGAACTTGTATCAGGGATTGTAAAAGAGAGTAAATATGTGTTAGTATATGTTTGAATAAGTAAGGTGTGTATAACTGTATAGTTGAGGAAATGGAAGTGTGATTGATTCTTTGCATGACTGACTAGGTGTATAAGTAACTCCATGGATGAGTGACAGTCTGTGAGTGTCTGTTTACACTGAGTGTATCTAAGGTTATATTAGAGTCTGAAGAGGTTCATCGTATTATCACATGAATGATGTCATCAGTGATGTGATCAGTAATGTCAAATGAGATGTCATCAGTGATGTCATCAGTGATGTCATTTGAGATGTCATCAGTGATGTCATCAGTGATGTCATTTGAGATGTCATCAGTGATGTCATTTGAGATGTCATCAGTGATGTCATCAGTGATGTCACTGACCATGTCATGAATGATGTAATATGTGACATGATCAGCAGTGGATTGCGGGTGCGCGATATATAGTTAGTACTACTAACTATATATGGAATTTCAATGGTTTTGTGTGAGTAAAAAAAGGTTTTTTAAATGCTAATTCCTAACTATATATGGTCTATAACCTATGGTTTTTTCAGTGAATTTTCAAGGTTTTGTAAATGCTAATTCCTAACTATATATGGTCTATAACCTATGGTTTTTTCAGTGAATTTCAATGGTTTTTTAATAGCAAATATCATAAGCTGTCGAATGTCAAGTACGTGGTAAGAAAAAACATTTTCGTGTTTATGCACACTGATCTGCTTTGAATGCTGCCCCCCCCCCTCATTTCTATTAGGAGTACTCTCTCTTTGCAGATAGTGAAGGGTAGTTAACGCAGGCCTTTGCCCCCGTTGTAATCCGTCGTGCCTGCTTCTCTCTCCATTTGATTGATTGTTATCCAAGCATTTACTGTTTTAGAATTGGTTCTCTTTGGTTCATTCTCTATTTACAAACAAGCACAGAGTCGCAATACTCTGTTTAGTCTTTGCAGATAGCGAAAAATCGTGTAAAAAAACAAAAGGAATCGAGCAAAATCAGTAGGCCACTAATGGGATCTCTTTTTGACCTCGCTAAAATAGAAACATTAGGAACAACCCCTCATGAGAAATACGAAACTAGTGACATGAACTGAACTCCACACCATGATGGCTGCAAGACAGCTCGGCTCCGCCACCCACCCCGCCCAAAATAACGATAAACTCTATGCAAATATTACAAATATATACAACACACCAGCAAAGTAACAGGGTAAAACATTTTATTAAATAACTATTTACATAACTATTTTATACTTTTTGTTGCCCGATCCGGCTAGCTCAATCGATCGAGCATGAAACTCATGCACTCTGATGGTTCAAAGTTTTGAGGAGTGCTTGTAACACTGTCTGAAGCCTATTTGCACTTGCTTCAGCTTCACTATTCTTAATGTAAGTGGGGGTTGTTTGAGGACGTGACTGCATTTGAAAACAATGTGATGCGGTACCACCCTGAACCGCTTGACGGAGGCCCCCGAGGGACGGTGTCATGGCGCGGACTCGGAGGGGGCGCTTGGCTCCGGCCCCCTCCCCAAGTCGTGTTGCCCTGGTGTGGCCTGAGATCGCCCCCGACATAGGTGGCCGGCTCCCGGGGTCAAGCGGAACTTTTTGCCTTTTGGTGACTCTTCCATTCTTCACCTTGTCCCACAATCCGTTTCACCTAAAGACACGCTGTAGTGGGGCGCCCCTTTTCCGTTTCAGTTGCCATTCAGCCCGCTTTTGCTACACTGTGCCTCTTCCGCTATTCAGCTGTTTACCGCCCGCTCTTTCGACTACAGCGTCTCGCTCACCATGTACTTGAGTTGCTCCCGCTCTTGCGGTGCAGCGATAGGCGGCTGCCACAGGACTCTCAAAATGGCGGCCGGCTCTTCAGATTTGGGCGTGGTCCACTAAAATGGGCCTGCGACACCTTGGAACTCGGACGCTTGTCTGCTAGAGCTTGGGCTCCATTCTCGAAAGCGTTCCCTCAGCCTTGAAGATTCTACAAAAGTCTTGGGGGCCCCCGACTCCCGCAGGCTTCTGGTGGGGAGCGCCTAGCATGATTGCTCGTGGAATGGCCACGAAGGAGCTACGAAATGGTGGTGCTCTCATGCTAACGCCAGCTTCAGTCTGAAACATCCAGAAACACTGTAGACTACCAATTCGATCAGTTCCGGTAGCGCCCCAACGTGACCCGGTAGAGAAGAACTTGCCCTCCCCTCTTTGACTGATGGTTCTTGTTGCCTGTCCCTCCTGTTGTCATTTAACAGAACTATTTAGCCTGCTGAAAGGGGTTGTGTTCCGACCGCTGGTTGGTGGAGACATTTTGACTATATTCTGGACCTGCATTGTCGCGTAATGCGTCATATGACGCGCCGCGTTAGCGCACCCGGAAGTGCTCCGGTGCGCGAAGCGCAGCTTCCCGGAAGCGATCCGGGACGCGGCGCGCAGCGCGTAACGTAAGCATAACAGGTCATGTGACTTGTTAATAAAACTTTTCATTGGTTCATTTTACTTTTCTTATTCTAATGATGAAAGGCTTGGTCATATGACCTAAAAATCACGCTTTTTATTACTTTCGAACATTATTTTTTCTTAAACATATGTTATAATGTTCCAGGCTAATGTACTTTCCTGGAAAATTTACAACTGTCCTGCAAGTAAAATATATTCCTTTTTCGAGAAAAAGGGCGTTTCTTCGTCCCATGACGGAGCCGTTGAGCAAAAGAGGCTCGGCCTGCTGTCTTAGTCGCCGATACGCCTGAATATCAGATTCTTATCGATCACTTTATGTTGCAGGAGTAGAAAACACAACAGCCCTCGACCATTTATCTTTACTGCGTTCCTGCGTATTATACCTTTTACCCTTCATGTAATTGGACTGCTTTATTTCACTTGCCTTTTACTGATTCTAAAACAGTGACTATTATTAAAAACTTTACCAATGTAAAAACTACTACCATGTTTTCTTTTAAAAACCTTTATTGTGAAAACGTCAGTATACAAATACGGGCCTATAACCACGTGGGCCAGCCACGGAGCAAACTGTAATCGTATATGATGAGTAGACATTTACACTGTAGAGGAACGTAACGGGCGGGCCATTAGGTTGCAAGAACTAAGGTGTCTAACAGTTGCGGAATCGGTGGACGTACATTTAATAATTAAAATACGACAGAGCCAGTTACAATAAAATTATCTAGATATACATTTGCGGGCAAGTACCATGGGTGACGTTAATTCGAACTTTCAATAGTACAGTAATCAATAACACATCAGAACTTAATATCAATAGGGATGTCGAAATATTCAATCAATTCTCGTCCCCGCCCGCCATGTGCTTCAAAACTGCATACGTATCTCGTGATTTCAAGGTTCTGCAACCAGTACACAACAAGGAGTTACGAGTCCCATTTATTCCGGCGCCATTTTGGGCGAGGACGGGCAGGTCCAGGATATAGTCAAAATGTCTCTACCAACCATCGACTATGATGATGTTCATATGCTGTATTTATTAGAGTAACACTCATCTGTCCACATGAAATTAATTTGCCACAATCTAAACATGTCATTTTAATCTTTCCAAAGTTCTTCTAAATATTTGGGACCGTTTCCCTTGCCTCTGATGCTGTCAGTGCCACTTCTTTGGTGAATGTACTGGCAGATCGGGGGTTCTCCTCCAAATCTCTCTTTTATGCAGCACTATAATTAATCGGTGCCACCTCTCCATATGACGATGCATGGTATAGTTACCATAACTATATTTTTTTTCGGTTCCTCTGGAGAGTACATCGTGGCAGATGAGGCGTGTAACGTACCGGGCATTTACCTTTTTTTGCATGTAGAGGAAAGGAAAAAAAATTTGAGCGTCCGAGTTCTAAGGTGTCCCAGGGCCATTTTAGTGGACCAGGCCCAAATCCAAAGAACAGGCGGCCATTTTGAGAGTCCTGTTGCAGCCGCCTGTCGCTGTAGCATCAAGAGCGGCCGAAACTCAGCTGAATGGCAACTGAAACGGTAAAGGGGCGCCCCACTACAGCAGACGAGCCTCCACCTGGGAAGGCCCGTTCACGCCGCCTCCTCCTCCCCCCCCTTCGGGCACCCCACGCCGTTATTCGGAGCAGGATTGTAGGATGGCCACACCAGTGCGGCAACTTGCTAGACACCACCTCGGTGCCAACCGAATCTCAGCGCCTTGTGGTGTCTTCTATTCAGAAAATATTGTTGTGCTGCCTTCGACCTATTCGCCGCAAGTGCGCACGCAACTCAGCTGCATAGCGAGTGAAACACCAAGGGGCACCCCACTGCAGCCGAGGAACCTTCATCTTGGGGGCGACGCACAGCATCACATTGCTTTCCAATGCAGTCAGATCCTCAAACAACCCCCACTGACTGACGCGAACTCACAGGCCAACGGAGCGCCCCACGCCGACTTTCGGCGCAGCATTGTAGGATGGCCACACCAGTGCGGCAACTTGCTAGACACCACCTCGGTGCCATCCGGATCTTGGCGCGTTGCGCTGCCTTTGGCCCTATTCGCACATCGGTCCGCTACTGATGCCACCTCACAGGCCAACGGGGCACCCCACGCCGACTTTCAGCATTGTAGGATGGCCACACCAGTGCGGCAACTTGCTAGACACCACCTCGGTGCCATCCGGATCTTGGCGCGTTCTGCTGCCTTCGGCCTATTCGCACATCGGTCCGCTACTGACGCCGCCTCACGTGCCAACGGATTTTCTACGCTTTTTATACCCTATGCCGCATAACAGGTCATGTGACTTGTTTATAAAACTTTTCATTGGTTCATTTTACTTTTGGTTTCCTAATGATGGAAGGCTTGCTCATATGACCTAAAAACAACACTTTTCATTGGATGAAAACTTTTTTTTTTCCCAAACGATGAAAGCCCCACCTAGTTTCTGGATGTTTCAGACTGAAGCTGGCGTCAGCATGAGAGCACCACCATCTCGTGGCTCCGTCGTGATCATTCCGCGAGCAATCATGGCAGCCGCTCCCCACCGGAAGCCTGCAGGAGTCGGGGGCCCCCAAGACTTTTGTAGAATCCTCAAGGCTGAGGGGACGCTTTCGAGAATGGGGTCCAAGACCTAGCAGACAAGCATCCGATTTCCAAGGTGTCCCAGGGCCATTTCAGTGGACCAGGCCCAAAAAGGAAAGAGCCTGCCGCCATTTTGAGAGTCCTGTGGCAGCCGCCTATCGCTGCACCGCAAGAGTGGGCGCAACTCAGCTGAATGGCGGATTTTGACACAGTGTACCAAAAGCGGACGGAATGGCAACTGAAACGGTAAAGGGGCGCCCCACTACAGCAGACGAGCCTCCACCTGGGGAGGCCCGTTCACGCCGCCTCACCCCCCCGGGCGCCCCACGCCGTTATTCGGAGCAGCATTGTAGGATACCAAAACCAGTGCGGCAACTTACTGGACATCACCTGGGTGCCATCCACATCTCAGCGCGTTCTGCTGCCTTGGGACTATTCGCACAACAGACCGCTACTGACGACCCACCCCCGGGACGCCCCACGCCGTTATTCGGAGCAGCATTGTAGGATACCCAAAACCAGTGCGGCACCCAGGCAACATCACCTGGGTGCCATCCAGAACTCAGGACGTTGTGCTGCCTTGGGACTATTCGCACAACCGACCGCTACTGACCATTGTTCCTTCTTTTTTCCTAAAAATGTTTAAATGTTTTTACTGTTTTTGTTGCGTTGTATATATTTATAAGTTATTAAAGTTTTATAATCCTACTACTTTGTTGGAGTGCTATATATTTTTAATGTGACACATAATTGTAAAAACTTTGATGTACAAAGAGGCATCCCTGGAATCTTCCGCTTCAGGCTCGGTCCCCTCCCCAATCACAATGCAGGATGGTTTTCAGATAGTAGGAACGCGTGTGGTGTGACGGATCTCATCGGGTGTGTGCCTTGATCTACTATAACTCCTTTGAAGAGGGGTGATTCTTTACAGCTGGGGCCATAAACTACATCTGTAGGGCTACCTGATAGCCTGGGACCGGCCTGGACAATCGGACACAGAGGAAGAGGAGTGTCAGAGGGTGCGGTAGTGAATAGGGCGAAAGGGAGGTGTCGGGCGGGCACAGGGTGTGATTCTCAGGGAAGAACAGCGCAGATGGGGGGAGGTTTATTGCCCATGCATAAGACAGAGAGCGGGGGTGACCAGTGCCTGGGGGAGATGCTTGCGAGGGTGGGGAGCCATGCTAAGGATCGACAGCGTGCAGAGAGTGGGTCTGGTCAAGGCATCTAAAATGGCTGCCGTGCACGACAAAAGTGTGGCATTTGAAAAAAGGCAAGATGGCGCAGACAATGTTTTTCAACACTTCCTGATTTCCTTCGAATCGAACGTTAACAGACGTTATCTCTCCCACACTACCGGTCCCCCTGGGCTTAAACGCCGAGATGGTAGGGACTGCATCCCGTGGAGATAGGCCGAGACGTCCCTCAGCAGAAAAAAAAGAAAAAAAAAGTCTATAAACATACAATAAGTTAAAAGTCAATCATTCTTGTTTCCTTGTAGTACGCTCCCCAGTCCGCTTCCCGTTACGCTAACCGGGCGCACCCCACCAAAAAAAACGATTTTTTTTTTTTTTGCCCCACGGAGCCCTTTTAAAGCCTCCACATCAAACCTATAGGGTCAGGAAGGATCTACTATGCCCCCTTATGGTCATTTGCCCCTTCGCTTTGGCCTCCTCTTGTCTCTCGATCCTACCGAGAGACAAGATGGCGGCCGCTCCGTACTGTTTAGAATGTTTACAGACACCGGAGAGCCAATCAGCTTCGCTTCGCAAAGCTCCGTAACGCGAAAAGTACGCGAAACGGAGCGCTACCCGGGACACTGTCACAGATATATATCTTTTTTTGAACGTTATTTTCTCAAAATCCACTGCAGCACATATATTGAGACCCAGCAAAGGCACATCGGGCTACCGGTCCCTACAATTTTGCCAAGTTTCATGCAAATCCATTCACCCGTTCGTTTTTTTATTTTTTTTATTTTTTTGCCCCGCGGGGCCATTTTAAAACCTCCACATCAAACCTAGGGGGTCAGGGAGGATCTACTATGCCCCCTTATGGTCATTTGCCCCTTCGCTTTGGCCTCCTCTTGTCTCTCGATCCTACCGAGAGACAAGATGGCGGCCGCTACGGACTGTTTGGAATGTTTACAGACGCGGGAGAACCAATCAGCTTCGCTTCGCAAAGCTCCGTAACGCGAAAAGTACGCGAACCGGAGCGCTACCCGGAGCGCTGTTACAGATATATATCTTTTTTTGAACGTTAATTTCTCAAAATCCACTGGAGCACATATATTGAGACCTAGCAAAGGCACATAACAGTCCCTACAATTTTGCCAAGTTTCGTGCAAATCCATTCAGCCGTTCGGGCTAAAAGTGAGGCCAACCGCCCTATGGAAATTAACATGGGAAAAACGCGTTTTGGGACCCCCCTTTTTTCTCGGCCCCCCTTGACAAACCCCCCCCAAATTTTCAGGGGCTGCCCAGAAACAAAATGTTCCATTTTCCTGAAAATTTCAGCCAATTCCGTCCACAAACGCCAAAGTTATTAGACATAGAATTTTCAAAAATCCCATAGGGAAAAAATCCTAACTATATATACCTACTGGCGACCGCCAGTAGGTAATATATATATATATATATATATATGTATATATTTACATATCTATGTATGTTTATTGTTAAATATTAAATGTCTTGTAAATCTACACAGAACAACTGTATTTATATAATATATCTACTGAGTTTATGAGGCTTACCGTTGATTTACCATCTCCATTTGTCTTCAATTTAATATATAACTAACAGTATCTGTAAGTTAAAAGTTAGCTAGAATATTCAGCTCTTTATTATAATGAAATAGTTCTTACAAGAATTTTTATTTCTTCTTTTTCTTTTCTTTTTTCTCATTAATTTTAGGTAAATTGGACTAACTTTGAAACAAAACAAAAACGTTCTCAACAGGGCGCCAAAAAAACCTGCACCAAAAAAAAAAAAAACATTAAACAAAACTACAGGTTTTGGGGAGGACAGAGGTGACAATGACAAGTTCATGATGAATATGTAACTCACTCTCCCCTGCGACGATACCTGTTTGGCAGTATAAACAGCAAGTCACAGTCCCCACATAGGGCTCCACAATGTTCTGCTGGGGAGCCAGCTCACAGCAACTTGCAACCCAGCTGCTGGTATGGTAGGTGGAGCTGAAGTACGAGCTTGTGGTCTTGGTTCAGTGGGCACGCCAGAAGTAAAAGGCACAGCAGCAGTGAGGAAAATTGAATTTTGCCCTGTCATGTGTCCCTACGTGTTCCCCATTATATGTTATTTGTGCATGATCGACATGCATATGTTCCCCCTCTCCAGATTAAAGACGCAATTATAGTTGTGTCCAACGTTAGTATGCCAGTTATCCAGTTCTCGTGAAAGCAACGAGTATTAGGCCTATGTTGCCAACGTTTTACATTGTACACGTTAATTCATCGAGTTGTCCCCGTTTTTAGGCCTCATAGGGCCCGGACACCAGATTCAAGCTCCAGTCTCCTGAGATCACTCCGAGGAGCGATACAGCTCCGCCCGCATCCCTGACTCTTCACTTACTTTCTGCCAAGCAGCGCGGTGCCCGGCCTGGCCTGCCTGCCTGTCTGCCAAGAATATGTTATGCCTCTAGTTATCAGTTCAGCTCCCCGGCTTCACATTCCTAAGCTAACGAACCGTATAAACATCTTCAGCTATAGTCTAGTCTTTCTGTCTCCATGCAAGAGAATTACTGAATTAATATCCATAGAAGATTCATAGCACACGCAATACACTAAGAAATATATGCATGCACTAGCCTTAGTGACAAGTAGCCTTTGCCCCAATGACATTTAGATTCAAGCAACATGTTCTCCAAACACCAGATATCAGATATGCTATAGGTACATGTCGTCCTGACATCCCAGACTTTAGTCTCCTCTTCTAGTGCCAGAAGTCAGAGCCCCCAGCTCTCCCCAGTTACACGTCATGGCCCGTTTGCGCGCACCAGTAGGTTAAAGGTTCCAGCTGCCCAGGTAGCCCCCTCCATGTATCCACCCATTTATGACACTTCTGTGACGTTTACATCACATGTCTTTGTGCACGCCTTCTTTTTACGCCCATGTGTTCTTATCTTTCGTTTGTCACTTGTTACGCCTACTGTATTCAATGCAATTGTACTGTTTTACTATATATACTATGTAATGTTGATGAGACGTTGCAGCTGCCATTCCATTCCATTGCATGCCACATCATGGTCTTTAGGCTCGAGCCATCTGATTAAAGCCTATTCGACTCAGATACCACGGATCCTGCCTCTTATTTATTGAGCTATCTGTTTCAGTTAATGAATAGAAAAATAGTACCGGTAATTAATTATTTATTTACCACAAAATGGCGCCCGAATAGGGACGAGCCCCTTCCCCACACGCCGGCGATGTAACGCAGGCCCCCTGACCCTTCTACAGCCGTGACGGACCCCTACTGTGCACGTGCAGATATTTCTGCTTCAAGTCTCCCTCAGGCCCACGGAGGAGACGGAGACTGCGGTCCGGCATAAAGACGAGGCGGTGAGGAAGGCGGGTCGTCCCGACCAGAGCCCAAGCCGAGAGAGCAAGGTCCGAGGTATCCGGAGGCCCACCTGTAACCGAAGCCCGAAGCCCGAAGCGCATGCGTAGTGCGTAGCAGTAACCAGACGTCGTAGCAGTCCAGTCCAGTCCGAGGCCTTCAGTTTGCTTCCCGGTGAGTACCGTTACTGGGGGTATCTAGACGGGTTCATTAATTTGTCCCCGGTCCGACGGGTTTGGGTACACAGATCCGGTCCGACGTGTTCACCTAGGTGGATACGGTATGACGTGTCTCTTCAGGAGACCGGTATGTTCTGTACTGTTTTAGCAGTGCATCTAGTAATTCTAGTAAGTCTGTTCTCGAGAAATTCAAGCATTATGTTTTCAATGTATTAGGTGGTATTCTGTTCGAACTGTTATTAATGTGTTCTTGATGTCGTGGTATGAGTGATTGTTTTGCTATTTCATTACTGTGTTCATTGTGTATTGTGTTCAAGTTCAAGTACGGTTCAAATATGCCGCTGTTTTCGAAGTTACGTCAGATAAGAACCAGAAAAGGGTTACTCGAAGAATCAGTTCCTGTCCCTCCTAGGGACAGTCCTGGACATTTCATGTATCATAAGCATGGCTTAGATGCCATACTGTATCTAGATTTATGGGTGGACTACACCAAACATCTTGAAGAGAAATATAGATGGCCTGTTTCAGGAACATGGGATGCCGAGTGCATCATGAGAGTAGAAGAAGCATTATGGAAAAAGAAAGCCAGACAATCCCAGAAAGATGCCATAGAATTATGGCATAAAGAATCGCATAAAAGAACAGAAAAGGAATTCAGAAAAGCCGAATTAAGTAGGGAATTCTCCGAAAAAGCCCAAGAAAGGGAATTACTAGAAGAAGGTGAACGAGTTAGAGCAGAAAAATCAGACAGACAGAGAAATGCCCTTATTAAGGGTATGTATCCTCTTCTCGCCGAGGGTTTGCCTAAAGCGACCCCGGAAACGTCCTGTAATTTACCGCCACCCTTGGTCCCGACTAAGCTACGTCATAAACCGACTGCAGCTGAAATTTTTCTTTCTTCCTATTTAGACGACACTGTTCCAGAATATGCAAATACGAATCCTACCCCGCCTGTTCAACCTCAGCACCCTGTTAATAATGTAATTACTGTGCCTCCAGCCGTTGGTCCCGGGAATCCTGTCCATGTGCCAGTACCCCAGGACCAACCCACTTTACGTACGCCTGCTTTAGCAGTCACGTTACCAGTAGCCGCACATTCAGTATTAATTGACGATTCCAGTTCAGGAGGGGCAGGGGGAGGTATTCCTATCACCCCGCCCCAAACAAAACGCTTGACGCTGAGAGATGCAGCGTTACAACGTACCCCGAAAGTGACTACGTACGAAGCCCTCAGAAAGTATTTCAATGAGTGCGGATCTGATTGTAGATATGATCCAGTACCAGGTGAAGATAGTATGATAATATATTCCATACGCTTACGACGAGTTGCAAGCTTCTTGGTTACCATATCAAATATGAAAGAACATCTAGACAGAATATATCATTTCATCCGAACAGGGGAGAAACCAGAAAGTATTCACGAAGCTATGGTACACAGAAAAGTCGAGATTCAAGGTATGATTTTGCAATTTTTAATAAATTGTTTAATAAGAGAACAGGATCATCCTGATAAAAATCCAGAAGAGATGAGAGTCCTGACCAGATGGAGTGACAATATAGCAGAAGGAAAACACAAGACACAGAATAGTATAGAAACCATGTACAGAAAGATTCGTAAAGAAATTATAAGTATACACGAGAGGGAGAAAGCAAGAATAGTAGCCGAGAAAGAGAATGACTCTTCAGACGAAGAGGTAGACACCGAGAATCCCACCAGAATAGCGTATGTAGGTAGGACGAGACCTTCTGATAGACACACACGCCTAGACTACAAGAAAGCTTTTCCTCCTCCCGTGCCGGAACAGTGTTCTCTTGAACAATTATTCCAGGCTACCGATAAAGTTCTGAAACTACGAATAGGTTACAGTGAGCTTAGTACCATGCATGAACAAGAACTCGCCCGATCAGCAGTCCGATGGACTAATGATTCTACCACGTTTCCAGACGAAGTAGTGGCTCAAATGTTTCTGAAACTACCGCCAGCCGAGCAGCGACTGGTGGGTATGTACATGATCCAGCACCTTATTACACTGTACGAGAATCAGCACTCTGATCCAGGTCCCTTATATAATGTACTGAACGAGTTACTCCTAAACAGATGGAAAGGTCTAGGTACCGATTTGATTTGCGTCATTTTAGAACAACGCCACAAATACAGAACGTTCCTGACTCCGCATTTTGTTTCTGTTTCACCCCCATTCTACATAGATAGACAGAATCCGTTGCGAGAAGTAAATCCTGTTAAAGGAACGGGGGGTGAGCTCGAACGAGTATTTGTTTACACCCCTATAACGAAAATAGAACTACTAGAAATTAAAAAGTTAGTGCCCTGTCACGATAAAGATCCAGCAGGGTTCCAACGAGAGTTAAAAGACATGCTCCGTATGGGAGAATACACGTATCCTGATATCTTCAAAATGTTAAAGGTCCTGTTGCCTGCGGGCATATATGAAAAACTTAAAGAAAAAGAATGGGAGGTGGGAGAGAAAAAGATTGATTGGACAGCGTTAGAGAACGAAGATAATACACGAGTCCCAGGTACTGGTCTTGGGGATAAAGCCAAAGAATTGCCCGAACTGTTAATACAAGTCTTGCCAAGATTACTAGCCACGAAAAAGGAAGACTGGGACGCCATCTCAGCCTGTAAACAGAAGCAAGACGAAGACACTAGTGATTTCTATTCCAGATTTGAGAAATGTTTCATTATTAATAGCGGTCTGAAAACAAGTAGTGAGTCGTATCCACATCTTTTTGTTACCAAACTAGTTGAGAATTCTTTACCACAAGTTAAGAATCGAGTATTGAAAGTCGAGAGTACATGGCAAGCTAATACCCCGTCCCAAATGCTACAGATGTTACAGTATCACCAGAACAGAATCAGGGAAGAGCAAGAACACGAAAGAAGACGTATGAAAGACACGAAAATGAAAGTACTAGTTGCACAGTCCGTTCCACAAGATAGTCAGAAGAGGGGTACGAATCAAACTAGTCATTCTGCAGCTCCCGTTAAAGGGACATGCAATTACTGTAAACAGCCAGGTCATTATATAAACGAATGTGCAGTTCTGAAACATAACATAGCTACAGGTAAGACGAAAGAGAGACCGCGCCCTCCTAGACAAGAACATGTTCCGCAAAATACACAACCACCGCAGAACGCACAACAGACAGTTACAGTACCGCAGCCTATAGCTGCCACACAACACGTTACACAACAAATGTACCAGTACGCACAGTCTGATTATCCAGAATATCAGCAGTATTCATGAAACAGCCTAGAGAGGGAGGTTGGCTTGCCTCTCATCGAGATTCCTGTAGATCAAGAGGGTCCCTATGTACACAGTCAAGTATTAGGGAAAGACAGAAAGTTTCTGATTGATACAGGGGCAAGTAGGACTACCATCAGTCATGACGAGGTTCCAGGGGCTCCACTCTCAGGCTCAAGAAATGTTTCCCTGGGATTTTCAGGAAAGCCGATTGTTAATGAAATATCGAAACCAGTTTCCCTAGAAGTTGGTCCATTGTCCCGAACTACAGACTTGTTACTCACGAAATCCTGTCCTGAAAATTTACTTGGTATTAAAACATTGAAAGAATTAGGAGCCGTAATATGCTGCTCTCCGGAAGGAGTGAGATTGTTTTTACGTGATTTTAAAGGACATTATGTGTTACGAGATTTTGACCCAAGATTATTGAATGTACCACAGCATTTATGGGCGCAAGGTCCAACTGATGTAGGTTGTATGCACATTACACCATATCGTGTTACTCTGAAACAAGGTGTTGTATTACCACGAATCCGACAGTACAAGTTGCCACCTGAGGCTGTAGCAGCCTTATCGAAAATTATTGACGAGCTCATTGCTCAAGGAGTAGTTGTAGAAACTGACTCCAATGTATGTAATTCTCCTATCATTCCGATTCTTAAACGTACTGATCCAAATGCACCTCCAGTTTATCGATTAGTGATTGACCTTCGAGAACTTAATAAATGTATCATACCCCAGTACCCTGTGGTTCCAGATATCTCTTCCCTATTGACTGCCATTGATTCTGAAGCTATGTTCTTTACTGTTATTGATCTGAAGAACGCATTCTTTAGTGTCCCCATTCATCCAGACAGCCAGTTCCTTTTCGGATTCTGTTTAAATGGAAGAAGCTATAAATTCACACGAGCACCTCAAGGTTTCACAGAAAGTCCTAGTATTTACAGTCAAGCACTTAAAAGACAACTAGACAGTATTCACATGCCAACTGACACTGCCCTGCTCCAGTATATCGATGATCTATTGATCACAGCCCGTACAGAACGTGACTGCGAACGTGCGTCACTGACGGTCTTGTATTTCCTGGCAGACATGGGGCACAAGGTGTCCCCTTCCAAACTGCAATTCTGTGTCCAGCAAGTGGTATACCTTGGACACTTACTGTCCAAGAGGGGTAGACAGTTGACACCAGACCGTATCCAGTTAATAGCACATCTTCCACAGCCCAAGACACAGAAGGAGGTACGAGCTTTCATCGGCCTCACTTCTTACTGCAGACAATGGATTCCTCAGTACGCATATCTAGCCAAACCACTGATACAGTTAACGACACAGGAGGCAGCCACATCGACTGTCCTCCCTTGGACCCAGGAACATACACTTGTTTTCAATGAGTTAAAGCAAGCTTTATGTAATGCACCTGTTTTAGCGACACCAAACTACAGTAAGCCTTTTACACTTTTTATTACTGAACGTGATGGTACAGCATTGTCTGTTCTCACACAAGATCAAGCAGGACAACACAAGCCTTGTGCTTATTTTTCTAGCACATTAGATCCAGTAGCCCAGGCTTTGCCTGCGTGCCTCAAGTCAGTTGCAGCCACAGCTTTAGCTATCAGACAAAGTGATTCCATAGTGTTAGGACACTCCCTGACAGTACAAGTTCCACACTCCGTGGAAGTTCTTTTAAACCGAACACAGACTCAGCACTTGACAATTGCACGTTTAACAGGATATGAATTGACACTATTTCAGCCACACATAGAAATCAGACGCTGCAACATTTTAAATCCTGCTACACTGTTACCCTCGAATACATCAAATCCTGCCACACATGACTGTGTGGAAGTTATCAACACCATGACAAAGCCAAGACAAGACTTGACGGACATTGCATTACCTGATCCAGACCTGACACTTTACGTGGATGGTTCATGTATGAGAACAAGTACAGGAGAGTTAGTAGCCGCGTATGCAGTGACTACTGAAACTGAAGTTACAGAAACAAATCGTATTGACACCCTGTCTGCTCAAGCAGCAGAGCTTATCGCTCTGACCCAAGCCTGCATACGAGCCAAGAACCTGAAAGTAAACATATATACAGATTCACGTTATGCATTCGGAGTCGTTCACGACTTTGGAGTCCTTTGGCAAGAAAGAGGTTTCATGACCTCTCATGGAGCCAAGATTCAGCATGGCCCCCTCATTCAAGCTCTTTTAGAAGCAGTACATTTACCGAAAGCCATTGCCATTATGAAGTGCAAAGCACATACGAAAGCCACTGACACCATTTCCCAGGGTAACGATCTAGCGGACCGAACAGCCAAGCTTACAGCTCAGATTCCAGTCATTCCAGTTAACATGACAAAGACAGACGTTTCAGTTCTGACAACTTGCATGACAGTTAAGGACCCTACACAAGACGTACTAGACATACAGTCACATGCTACCCCAGACGAAATCAAGAAATGGTCTGAACAAGGAGGGGTCCCGACAGATCAGGGATGGTTGACGAAGGGAAAAGCCACATGGTTTCTCCCCGACTCTATGGTTCAAGTCATTATTAATACAGCACATAGTCCAGCACATTTAGGAGAAAAAGCCATGTTAGACAGCATCCAGAACCTTTGGTTTAACAAGCATTTACGAGCAGCAGCCAAACAGAAAGTACGTACCTGCATGATCTGTTGTCAGTTCAATCCAGGTAAAGGTGTTCTGGTGGAACAAGGTGGATTTCATCCTCCTGACCACCCTTTTGAAGTCCTCCAGATGGATTATATTCAGATGGATCGATGTCGAGGTTTCAAGTATGTCCTCGTAGTTGTATGCGCCTTGTCCAGATGGACAGAAGCTTATCCAATTCCAGATTACACTGCCGCGACCACTGCCAGGCAGTTGGTTCGTGAGTTTTTCCCACGCTATGGTTTGCCCAGGTCGTGTATTCAGACAACGGTCAGCCATTCTCATCCGAACTCATGAAACAAGTATCTCTACTGTTAGGGTACCAGTGGAAGTTCCACTGTGTGCGACATCCCGAGGCAGCTGGCCTCGTCGAGAGACATAATCAAACTCTGAAAATCCGCATTGCAAAAGTTTGCGCAGAGAAAGGCGTCGATTGGATGGTAGCCCTGCCAGTCGCCCTTTTTTACATGAGAATGGTCGCTCACTCCCGTTCAGGTCTGTCCCCTTTCGAGGTTGTATTCGGTCGTCCCCCAAACATGTGGGGTACACCTATGCCAGGTAAAATTACTGATGTTGACAGTAATATGCTGACAGATTACCTAGCTTCCTTGATGTCTGCACTACTCTCTTGTCGTTCACAGGTCGCGGCTGCTTTTCCAGACAACACCCAGGTGAAACCGCACGAGGTCATTCCAGGTGACCTCGTTCTAGTGAGGAACTTTGATCGTTCAAGTCCGCTGGAGCCCCGCTGGAAAGAGCCGAAGCTTGTTCTGATGACCACAAGGACTGCCGTCAAAGTGGAGGGCCGCAAGGGATGGCTCCACTCCAGTCACGTTAAGCGTTTTCATGGACTCCATCCAAAGACTTTTTTCAAGGACTGCCCAGATACTGACTTTAAACTCCCCCTGTTAGAGAAAACTCCGCAGCAGGAGTATAAAATGAAATTGAGGTCTAGCAAGTCAGACAGTTTAATTGTTTAAGTCCCTCTCGGGTGAAGCGGTTAGACAGGTTCCTGACATGTATGAGATAGACCCCCATAGTGAGAGAGTTAGACGAAACTCCAAGAAAACACGTTATTGTAAAAACCTGCGAAGCAGATGTATTATTACGTTATTGTTTATGTTATTTCTGAGTCTTACGATCACATGTATAAGTTACGTTTTACATGTATTTTTTCCCCCTCTTGATTCGCATGTACACACTTCTTCTAATGATACAGTAGAGCACACTTTTAGTGAACTACCTCCACACGAGTTATCCTATCGACTTGCCATGCGCAACAATACTTTTATCCGAATGTTACGCTATTCACACCAGACTAACAATGCCACTAATTGTTGGGGGTGTGGTCGACTCCCCCCTTTCCAGACACCGAAGGGAGTTCTGCCACTCTTTCCCTATCCGTTTTCACACAATGGTTCGTGTGGAGCATGGTTTACGTTAACATCATCCCTAGACGATAAGTCCCTTTTGAATAGAACATGTTTCCCAGACAAGGAAGGTCTTTCCCATAGGACAGGGTTAGATCTAGAAAATGAAGTATATGATCTAGGTAATTATTCCTCCAATTTCATGGTTTTGAATGTTCAGTCCGAGACTACTCCAGATTTGCCTGCTATAACAGTTCTACCAGTGGAAGGCGAATTATGTGTTAGACAGAATGGTTCAGTACATCTAGGACACAGTGATTGTACTACTGTGGTCGAGTATAGTGACAGTGGGAAATCTACTTTCAAAGCCTCACGTCATTCATATTTTGTATGTGGTCAAACCGCATATGTACGTCTGCCCCTAGATTGGGATGGAACATGTTACATTGCCTTCCTACTGCCACCAGTTTTTCTAGCCCCATCCGATTATCACAGAAATACACATCTAGTACACATCAGACATAGAAGGGAGATTGAGTCCCCAATTGTCGATCAAACTGAAACTGCCTTAGAACAGTATACAGATTTCAATAAAGGTTTCTTTTTCTTCATAGGACCTATCCAGAATAGTAAGCTAATACGTAGGTTAACCAGAACCCTTGAAGCAGTAGTGAATGAGACTACTTCCGCTCTAGGTAACTTAACAGAAGAGCAATCTGCTATGAGATTTGTTGTTCTTCAGAACCGCCTTGTTCTTGACGTCATACTGGCCGATAGGGGCGGAGCTTGTAGAGTCATCGGATCTAGTTGTTGCATTTTCATTCCTAATAACGCACCGTCTGTTTATTCAGCTATAACCAGACTTCACAAGATAGCCCATCAGTTGCACCAGAATCCAGGCACCTGGACATGGTCCGATTGGCTCTGGAGTATAATATCTGCATGGGGATGGAAAGTACTGTCATTCCTGGGAATAGTAGTAATGATCATATTCAGTTGTTGTCTCTGTTTACAATGTGGCCCTGCGATTTGCGGCTTGTGCGCTACCTCTTGTATTCCGAATCCTAAGTCCCATTCCAAGAAGATTCGAGACGAGCAAATGATGCTGTATGAACAGATAGAGGGTATCATGAATATTGATGTTTCCTGAAGGAAACGTAGGGCACAAGGAGGGAATGAGGAAAATTGAATTTTGCCCTGTCATGTGTCCCTACGTGTTCCCCATTATATGTTATTTGTGCATGATCGACATGCATATGTTCCCCCTCTCCAGATTAAAGACGCAATTATAGTTGTGTCCAACGTTAGTATGCCAGTTATCCAGTTCTCGTGAAAGCAACGAGTATTAGGCCTATGTTGCCAACGTTTTACATTGTACACGTTAATTCATCGAGTTGTCCCCGTTTTTAGGCCTCATAGGGCCCGGACACCAGATTCAAGCTCCAGTCTCCTGAGATCACTCCGAGGAGCGATACAGCTCCGCCCGCATCCCTGACTCTTCACTTACTTTCTGCCAAGCAGCGCGGTGCCCGGCCTGGCCTGCCTGCCTGTCTGCCAAGAATATGTTATGCCTCTAGTTATCAGTTCAGCTCCCCGGCTTCACATTCCTAAGCTAACGAACCGTATAAACATCTTCAGCTATAGTCTAGTTTTTCTGTCTCCATGCAAGAGAATTACTGAATTAATATCCATAGAAGATTCATAGCACACGCAATACACTAAGAAATATATGCATGCACTAGCCTTAGTGACAAGTAGCCATGGAGAAAGTCACACTCAGAGGACAACAAGAAGGCACATCGTGCAGCCCAAACCAATTATTACAAACATATCAAAGCTGCCCGCAAAAATAACATTGCCCAACAGCTCGCGGAAGCCGGCAATTCCGCCAAAGAACTCTATAGAATCCTTGAAACTTTTGTCAAGCCTACAGCCTGCGTAAGTCCAGATGACTTCTCACAAAGTCTGTGCGAAGAAGTCTCTCTATACTTCGAAAATAAAATAGATTCCATTTATGACAAAATCTTAGCTTCCCAAATAGGCAATGATACTCTGACTGTTGTCCCCTCCACCGACAGCACTAACCTCACGTTGACCACATTCCCTCCTATCAATATTGAAGAGCTATCCACACTAAAGACCCATGTAAAATCTGGGTCTCCGGACGACCTCATCCCTGTTAAAACCCTAACTTCCCTCAGCACCTTGCTAGGTCCATACATCCAAGATGTAATTAATCAGTCTCTGAAGAAGGGATATGTTCCAACTGAATGGAAAAGAGCGGTGGTGAACCCCATCCGCAAGAATGCGGCCCTCCCCTGGACGGAGCTTTCCAACCTCCGGCCCATCTCCCTCCTACCGTACATCAGCAAGCTGGCTGAGAAACATGTCAACGCACACCTTTCCAACTACATCGAGACAGCGGGCGGCCTAGACCATTCACAATCTGGTTTTAGGCCCAACCATAGCACCGAATCAGCCCTCCTGTCAGTGACAGATAACATCAGAATGTCACTTGACAGGGGGAGCTCAGTGATTCTGGTGCTATTGGATTTGTCCGCTGCCTTCGACACGGTGTCGCACAAAATTCTTCTCGACCACTTGAAAGGAGTGGGGGTAAAAGGGACCGCCCTTGCATGGCTTGATAGCTTTCTTACAGATAGACAACAGGGTGTCAAATTAGGCTCCCACAAATCTATCTGTAGGCAGCTCACTAAGGGAGTGCCACAGGGCTCATGCCTGAGCCCCACGTTATTCAACGTATATGTGGCCCCCTTAGCGGAAATCATAAGATCTTACGGGTTCTCCCCAATCTCCTACGCTGACGATACTCAGCTGTTATTTCCCTTCCAAACTATTACACCTGCAGTCATGCAATCTTTTCAAAATGGCATGAGAGCCGTGGCAGGTTGGATGGCCCAGAACTTCCTCCAATGCAACGTGACTAAAACCGAAGTCATGTTGTTTGGAGGGGCCACCCTGCTCTGGTCTCCGGATTGGTGGCCACTTGAGCTAGGACCTGTTCCTGTGCCCAAACAGACCATCAAAAATTTGGGAGTACGCCTGGACCAAACACTGATTTTAAAAGACCATGTCAGTCAAGTCACGGGAACATGTTTCCGAATAATTGGTCTCGTACGGCGCATTTTCCCCTTCCTGCCAGACATCCACAGGAAAACGCTGGTACAGGCACTAGTACTCGGGCGGATAGACTATTGCAATGGTCTACTCATCTCCGCTAATCAAGAACAACTTTGTAAACTGCAGGTGGTACAGAACACCGCTGCTAGACTCATCTTGAATGCTCCCCCCCGTACCCCGTCACGCCCCCTCCTTTCGTACCTTCACTGGCTTCCAGTGCAAAAACGGGTCAATTTCAAACTTTGCTGCATAATGCATAAATGCATCTATGGGTCCGGTCCTAAATACTTAAAAGACATTTTTGCTCTCTACTCTCCTGGACGTGCTTTGCGCTCCAGTAATACCATGTTGATGCATGTACCCAAAATCACCAGAGCGAGACAAGGTGGCCGAGCACCATCTTTCAAAGGCCCCCTACTATGGAACTCCCTCCCTCCACAACTGAGATACATCTCCAATTTACTCTCTTTTAGGAAAAAATTAAAAACATTCCTATTTACCCAAGATTAACTCACTTTGCCCCTCACTTTGCCTGCCCTTTCAATAAGCATTCGACTCATTCAGAAGCTACGCGCGGAGATACCCCTTCGGGGCTGATTCAGGCGCGCTACAAGAATATAAATAAATAAATAGCCTTTGCCCCGATGACATTTAGATTCAAGCAACATGTTCTCCAAACACCAGATATCAGATATGCTATAGGTACATGTCGTCCTGACATCCCAGACTTTAGTCTCCTCTTCTAGTGCCAGAAGTCAGAGCCCCCAGCTCTCCCCAGTTACACGTCATGGCCCGTTTGCGCGCACCAGTAGGTTAAAGGTTCCAGCTGCCCAGGTAGCCCCCTCCATGTATCCACCCATTTATGACACTTCTGTGACGTTTACATCACATGTCTTTGTGCACGCCTTCTTTTTACGCCCATGTGTTCTTATCTTTCGTTTGTCACTTGTTACGCCTACTGTATTCAATGCAATTGTACTGTTTTACTATATATACTATGTAATGTTGATGAGACGTTGCAGCTGCCATTCCATTCCATTGCATGCCACATCATGGTCTTTAGGCTCGAGCCATCTGATTAAAGCCTATTCGACTCGGATACCACGGATCCTGCCTCTTATTTATTGAGCTATCTGTTTCAGTTAATGAATAGAAAAATAGTACCGGTAATTAATTATTTATTTACCACAGCAGGTGGAACATCACCAAGTGCAGCAGAGGTTCCCTGTTCCAGTGGACCAAATCCAAAGTGTGCCTCCTTTCTGCAGGCACCAATGGTTGGCCTGCATGGCGCTCAGGTGCTTTCTCATTCCCATTGTTCCTAGGCAGTACTGCTGATCAGTTACACACAAGATGACTTTACTACACAAACAACAAGTCACCTGGCAGGCACTGACTTTTTTCCCTGGTGTAATAGTGAAGAGTTGCCAAAAGACAGACTCCATTAGTTTTTTACGGCACTCCAACTCCTGCTCCTCCATAGCAATGTCCTCCTCTTCATCCTCCAATGTGTGCTGAGCAGCAACAGCTGGTTGACCTCCTTCAGCTTTGTCAGCAAAATCTCCACCAACAAGGCAGAAGCAGCAGCAGGCTTATTTGAGTCCCGAACAGCTCGAAACTACAACAGAAACGGGCCAAAATATAAACAACTTTTCTATTGGCTGGAAATATATGTTTCCTGCCCTGCCTATCAGATTCTTTATTACTATCACAGAGTACCATGGTACTCCCAAGATACTACATCAGTACCGGCAGAAACCCTGAAAAAAAGATATTGCTGCCTAATGTCACTAAACAATATATACCCTGCTTACTAGTACTACTTTTTACTTACAAAATCCAAGATTATTATAGCTATAGAGTGTAAACACAGAGAGTAATGTGGGTTACACAACTATAGGGTCAGTTCTACCTCAAAAGAAAAATCCTGAATTACAGTAAAATTTTAAAATAACATTGAACACAATGTATTACATAGACACATAACTTTACAAATTTGTCACTTCTAAAACACAAGTAAATGGAAAAAACAAAGGATACATATTAGTTATAGTTAAGGATTATTACATTATAAAACAAGACATTTAAACTACAAAATATTATAACTACCATAATAATAGTTTTCTTTTTAAGGCTTTCATTAAAACTTTATCTATACAAATGATACTATGGTCCATAATCAAACATTACATCTATACATCACTGATACAGTTGAACAACTATAACTCCAAATATATATAGCTATTGAAAATTAAATGTGTGCATCTCCTTATTGGAGGACAAGGCGAGCTTATCGAAAAGAGCTCATGCCTGGATGACCCTTAACTCCTACAAAGCACTCGCCCCACAATCGTACTTTAACCAGGGCTATCCTAGGGCCATAAAAATGAACTTCCTAAGGTACAGACTGGAGATTGTTCCATGCACCCAGCATCTACCACCATGGCTGAGGACATAAGGACAAAATACTTGCAGACTGTGTAACATCAACAATGGCGACATTCTTCATTTAATCTGCTTATGCGAAGAACTGCACCAAGTACGGCAACAGTTCCTAAAAGAACCCCTTAAAAAGAAAGGCATCCACACCAGAAGGCAAGCAGTGCTGGCCTGCTTAAACCCAGCAAATATCCAACTAAATTGCAGATTGGTAAAATTCCTGACGGTGGCTAAACAAAAAGTGCCAAAAAAAAAAAACGCTCCACAAAGCCCGCTGCCGCAAGCTGACCAGCAGACGGGTAAAAAGGACTAAGCGGAACCTTATTAAGGATGCCTGCTAGCAGCAGAGGGACAAATCTCGCAATAAGCAGAGTCCATTTGAAAGATGCGTCAAATGGGCAAGCAGGGCTGGAATAGGGAAACTCTAAGAGAAGCACCTTACTGCAGCCAGCGACTCAATGACTTTCTTTAACTAGCACAACCGAACTGTGATTTTAAATTGTAATGAATTTTCTTTCTTTGGCTTTTTATTGGTTTTAAACAAGGATGTTTTAGTAATTTTGTAGTGTTATTATTACAACGGTTTTAATTAACTATGCAAAAATAAATAAACATGGGGCGAAACTTGATATCACAATGTGTAGATGATTGCTACATTAATATATGTATTAAGAAGCCATTATTTAATGGTGTAAAGAATGCATATACAATTGGAGAGTTATAGTTTTCGACTGTTTCAGTGACATATATATGTTATGTTCTAATATGGACCGTAGTATAATTTGCATAAGTAATGTTTTAATGTGAAGCCTTAAAAACAAAACTATAATTATGGTATTTCTAATGTTTGTGTAGTTTAAATGTCTTCTTGTTGTAATGTAAGAACCCCTAATATAACTAAGTTATATATATATATATATATATATATATATATATATATATATTCACAGAAAAAACAAAACATTACAGGGACGGTATAGTTAGACTGTCATTTTGCTGATACAAAACCAGAGAAATTCAACAGTTATAGTTAGCTGATCTAACATCTCAAATTACATCACTGATGACATCAGCCACAGAATCTCTGACGCCTCCACTCACATCCCAACATAACCTTTCATACACCCACTCCAAATGTTACACTATCATCAAAAACATTGACTCACCCATGCCATTTCTTGCACACCCACTCACTGATTCATAGGTGTAAACACAAATACACTCAGTTACCCATGCAGCCACTCATACAACAACTCGCTCACTAATGCATTGACTGATATATCTTTATTTTAATTTATTTTATTTATTTTGAAGGTTTTATATAGCGCGAACAAGACCCTTGCGAGTATCAGAGCGCTTTTAAAGTCATATGTAGAAAACAAGACATAGCACACAAAGATATAGGTTAAACAGCTATACAAAGCTCACAAACATAAGAATAAGCTAGCGCAAAAACAAAAGGACACTATGGAGCACAAAAACAGAAATAGTAATAAAATACAGTAATAAGACAGAGAGTTCACGTGAATTTAGCCATGAGGATCGCTTTCACTTCTTTTTTGAAGGAGGCAGTGGAAGAGTTCATTCTTGTTTCAATGGGCAAAGTGTTCCAGATCCTAGGAACCATACCATAGAAGGATCGGTTATAGGTTTTTCTCTTGGCAAATCGTTGTCGTTTTAGAAGAAGAGTCTTGGCACACCTGGAGGCTCTGAGAGCACCAGTTTCTGAGCTAGGTAGGGCGGGGAGTTGTGGTGTAGGGCCTTGTGCGTCAAACAAGTGATTTTCAAATGAATTCTTGCCTCCAACGGTAGCCAGTTGAGGGCTCTCAGGTCTGAGGATATTTGAGAGTTTCTCTTTGAACCCGTGATGAGTCTTGCAGCTGAGTTGATAGTGGCTCTTAGCGGGGATGTCGATGAACTTGGGAGGCCGCATAAGGTTACCGCCCCATATTCCACTCTAGGGATTACTAGGGCTTAGCCTGCTTGTTTGAAATCGTAGGCTGGCAGAAAGGGTTTCAGTTTCCGCAGGGTCTTCATGTGGAAGTTAGCTCCTTTTGTGGAGGCACTGATATGCTTCTGCATCTTTAGGTTACTGTCCAGAGTTACACCTAGCAATTTCGCTCTGTCGACGATGAGAGGTTGTCCTTTGAGAGCTGTTAAGTGCTTCAGCCAATCCAGGATAGTGGGTGTTTTGTTAGGGGGAGCAATTAAGAGGAATTCCGTTTTGAGGGAGTTTAGTTTCAAATGGTTTTCGGCCAGCCAGGTTTGGGTTTTTTGTAGTGTGGTGTTGAGCGATTTGATGTCATCAAGAGAGTGCATCTTGATGTAGATTTGGGTGTCCTCTGCATACATATGGAAGTGATTCTTGGCGAGGCTGAGAAGTTCGGTAAGCGGTTCCATAAAAAAGTTGAAAAGGGTGGGTGAGAGGGAGGAGCCTTGCAGAACTCCTAACGTGACTGGAATGGGGTTGGACAGGGATTGGTTGCCCTTGAATCTTTGGGATCTATTTTGGAGGAAAGAGGCGAACCAGTTAAATACAGTTCCAGACATTCCCATTCTGTGTTTCAGGAGTTCAAGCAGGTTGCCGTGTTTGACGGTGTCAAATGCTGATGACAGGTCGAGTAGGATTAGTAAACAGGCTTCGTTTTAGTCCAGGATTTTTAGAGCATCGTCTATTACATGTGTCATGGCTGATTCTGTACTGTGACCTGCTCGGAAGCCTGATTGAAATTGGTTAAGCAGGTTGAATTGATCAATGTGACTGTTCAGCTGCACGTTAACACATTTTTCCAGGTGTTTGGCTAGCATAGGTATGTTAGAAATCGGAAGATAGTTATTTAGGTCTGAAGGATCAGCTGTTGCTTTCTTTAGGATAGGCGATAACTGGCCTGTTTTCAGGATGTCTAAAATGGATCCTTGAAGGAGGGAAGTGTTAGACCTGTCAGCTTTTGGGTGGTCTCCCACTATTTTTTTCTCTCTTTCTGCCTCAATTTTTTTGCACCAATTTTTTCCATGTGGCCTTAGGTCTCCAAGTGCCTCACCACTGCCAATCAGTGCTGAGGCACAGGTGCGCATTCCTAAAATGGTGGGATGGGAGAGTTTCCTAAGATGGACGCCTGCAAGAAATTACCTCAGAGCTCTGGGCCATTGGATAGCTTTAGGGGGTTCCAGAACCTTCCAGTCCACTCTAGTGACCTGGGCACAGGCAATATAAGGGAGGACACAGGGCGGCCATTTTGTCACTGCTGGGATGTCTGGAGTGCAGACTACAGCGTCAGGGGGATTGTGTCTCAGGCTAATCTGACTGCTCCTAGGGGCTGTGAGTTAGTTTGTGGGTGCTGCCCTCCTTCCTGTTGATCTGGCCCTGCCTGTGAGAAGTTCTGCGAGCACCACGTCCCAGTGTGGCCACCCATCAAGAAGACTAATTCATCGTTGACAGCTGGTGAGAGTGACTTTGCCCCACCCCCAGGAACCTTGGAGGGTGGTGCTGTGGGCTAATAAGGCAACGTGGAACAAGGGACCTTCAACACGACCCCTGGAGTGAAGCTTGGTCTTAACCTTTGCCATTGCCCTGTTTGGCCTTGTTGAGGCGCGCTGCTTTTGCCTGCTCTGAATGCTGCCTAGTTCTCCCAGCGCTGTATCAATCAGAGCCCCCCCATTTTGCCTTTTCGCCCTCTCCAGAGCGATGTGTGTCCGAGGTTGCCAGGTGATTCTACGTCGCTGGCCTGGGTGCTGAGTAGGGCTGAGCGGTTCCAGCGCCAGACGTGAGGAAAAAACCACAAGGAGCGAAGCGAGGCTCCGAGAGAGACGCTGGGCGGGGTCGCTGAGCAACCGGACTCCCGCCTAGCGCGTCACCTCTCTCAGACGAGCCGGAGCTCCTCACAGTAGCGGAAGCTGCTGCGGCCCCTCAGAAGGCCAAGTTGACCCTCAGTTTGACTCTCCCGAGGGTCGGGAGAGGGCGCACAAGGAGGCCGACACGCTTTGGGGCCTCGAGGTGTTCACGTCGTGGCTTGGCTGCGGCCCTTGTCCCGCCTCAGAAGAAGTCTCAAAAGACCTGAGTGGGAGGACGGGGAAAGTTCAGCCTCGTAACTCGCTCCAGAGAAGGTGGAACAGAGGCGCCGGACGGGCGCAGAGGTATCTGGGGACAATACAATGGAGAAAGGGGCTGAAGGGAAGAAGCCATTCAGGGAGGGGGGACTGTAATGATCGGGGGTGCCAAGAACCAAGCCCCTAAGATAATCTGCTCTCTGGTAACAACGTGACTGACCTAAATTAAGAGAGTGGGTTCCAGATTTCACTTTCCCCCTCTGAAGTAAAGTCTCCTTAAGCTCTTTCTTGCACAGGAGTGAGGAAGAAACAGCGCACTCAGAATAAGAAACCATTGCTGTTCTAATCTTAATGTATTTACCAGCTTAATTTAAATTAATGCCAAAACCTGCTAAATCAAAATTTCATTTATTTACATGCTTGCTCCAAATGGATATTTATATCTACTAGACCAGTATTCAAAGTACCTACCCGATATGCTTAAACTGTAACATGATCCTATTTATCTATGTGTGATATGCTTACCTGCTGATTACCTAGCTAAATGTATTTAGGAACCTGGTGCTTTGACAACTGTGAAGAATGCAATGTACTGTTTAATTAATGTAATTAATCCCAAAATGAAATGGCCAAAGTCCTAATTGATTCAACATTGGAACCTTTATTCCCCCTTTTCAATACAAAGAGATAAAGTCTCCCTATTTTGTATTTAACCAAGATGGTGTGGTGTCATTTTTGGTGGGTTTGCGATGGGGTGTTGTAGTGAGTGTTGCGCAAGTACGTCACAATTGCCTTCTGGATCTAGCCTTCCCACTCTGTGCCATGCTACCCTAAATGGGCCGGTAGTCCCGGTTCCAACATTTGGTGCTCAGCGGTGGGATAGGATTTGTGCTTGCGTACACCCTACAGCAACTTAGTGTGCTCCAGGCACCCTAAACCTAATTGTTGTTCTTTCTCTGTCTGGCAATATTGTTTTCCTAGGGTTAGTCTCTTCACTTGACATTTTTGGTTTTTCCGAAATTCTCCTTGAAGTGGTGGTTATAGGTAGCTCCTATTTAACGCCTTTCTATTAAGTGTCCCATCAGTCTCATGCTAATGTCTGAGGGCCCATCTGGCAAGGTGGAGTTTGAGCCGGCTGAGATGGAAACTTACTCAGTGACGCAGCTTAGAGAATTTTGCCAGGAAAAAGGGATGTTCTTTAAGCGTGGTGCAAAGAAGGCGGAACTTCAAACCAGCGTGAGGGCATGGGTAGCAGCTCACCCGGATGGGGGGAAGGACGGGGAAAGAATGGAGCCTAACACCACTGAAGAATTACACCCACTGTTTCAAACTGAAGGCGGCAACCTGCTAGCAGTGCCTGGGACACCTTCTAGGGCGGGCAGTAGTGTTTCTGGAAGGAGCCTGTCCTCAGTAGAATTAACTGACAGGAGGGAGAAGAGACAACTAAAATTGGGGATAGTACGGTTGGAGAAAGAGCGGGAGGAGAGGGGGTTTATCCATGAGCTTACTTTAAGGGAACTGGATCTTAAAGCATTGCAGATAGGGACCCCCAGCAATCCCATTGGTGGCAGCGTACCTAAGGAAGTTACCAGGGAGCCCAGAATCTACCTGCCCAAAGATGTAGTAGCCAGTTTTAGCGTAGGGGATGACATTGGCAAGTGGTTGGCTGCCTATGAGGTCTCATTGAGAGCCCATGGGGTTCCTGAAAGTCATTGGGGGGTGACCTGTATAAGTACATGCCCCCGGTGGGGAGGGATGCCCTTCTAGCTCTAGAACAGGAGGAACAGACCAATTACCCCACAATGAAGATTGCCTTAGTTAGGAAATCGGGCTGACCCCTGAAAAATAAGTCACAAGCTTCCCACGCAAAACTGGGTAGATTTCTTGGACTACGCTGGTAAGGCATTAGAGGGCTGGGTGCGGGGCAGTGAGGTTACTGATTACGAGGGGTTGTACAATCAGTTCCTAAGGGAGCACCTCCTCAAGAAATGTTTTCTGTAGCTGCGCCAACACCTGGTGGACAGCCAGCTGACTAGACCTAGGAAGCTTGCAGAGGAGGTGGACACCTGGGTTAGTACCAGGGTGTCTTCTAAGGGATCTGGGGAGACTCCCAAAAAGCTGGTCAGGCTTCTTCCCAGAAGAAAGAGGGGGGAGATAAAAAGAAGGAGTTCCACAGAGGCCCCCAAAAATAGCTCGCAAGGGCAGGAGTCAGGTTCCCCAGCCAAATCTGGAAACCAAAAACCCATTTAACCTGACCGTAGTCAGCAGCCCAGAATTGACCGGTGCTACGAGTGCGGCGAAGTTGGACTCTATAAAGGAGATCCCAAGTGTCCAAAGAGAGCGCACCCTCCCACTGGAGGAAAAACACTCGGAGTGGCAAGTGTAGTGCTTGGGGAGGAGCTGCCCCTAGACAAGGGGGGTGAGTGGGCAGGGCAGACCCTAGTGTCCCTGGGAGACAGTGAGATGGTTCCTAAGATCCATGTGCCCCAAATACCACAAAGTATAGGCAATGGGTCACCATCAACGGCCAGAGGGGGGAGGCTCTGAGGGACACAGGTGCCAGTATGACGATGGTAAGAAGACAGCTGGTGTCCCCAGAGCAGGTGATTCCCAACGTACTCCACCCAGGTGTGATGGCTGATGGCAGCGTGGGTCACTAGCCAGTGGCTGAAATTCCCTTTGAGTGGGGACGAGTCACAGGCCTTCTACGAGTTGCGGTGAGCCCTGCCGTGCCAGTCGACTGTTTGTTGGGAAATGACCTTGAGCACAATGCCTGGAAAGAGGTAGAGTTCAAGACACATACGGAAATGTTGGGATCACCTGACTGGACCTGTGCGAGCACGCGGTCTGTGACTGCCCGGAGAGGAAGTTCACAAGGGCTAGAGCCTGGAACAAAGACCCAGCCAGCTACCAGAAAGGGGAAGATCCAGGGACGGGGGAAACCTGTCCCGGCATCCACACCCCGTGAGATGGATGGGGCATCTGAGGTGGTGGTCCCGGAGTCCACGTAGGGGCATGTTGTCTCACTGGAGGACTTACCTACCCCTGCGGAGTGGCAGGTGGAGGGAGGACCTACCAGGGAGGAGTTTTTTCGGGCGCAGAAGGAGTGCCCTACCCTTGAGGGCCTGAGGTGACAGGCTGAAGTAGGGGCAGCAGGTAATACTTCAGGGAGCTTTCATATCTACTGGGTGGATGGCCTCCTCTACAGTGAGCCCTAGGCTCCGGTGCACGGTTCCTCCCGGGCCTTGGTAGTACCCCAGTCTTACCGAGCCTTCATTTTGGAGTTGGCTCACGAAATTCCGTTGGCAGGACACCTGGGCCAGGACAAGACCTTTGCCTGGCTTGTTCCACACTTTTATTGGCCTCAGTTGAGGGTCGCGTCCGACACTTTTAGTAGGACGTGTGTGTCCTGTCAAGGCAGTGGGAAAACAGGGGTTAAGCTGAAGGCTCCCCCGGAACCACTAGCCATCGTTAGCACCCCCTTTGAAAGGGTGGGCATCGACATCGTTGGGCCATTGGATCCACCAACTTCTGCCGGTCACAGGTTTATCCTGGTTCTGGTGGATCATCCCACCCGGTACCAAGAGGATATTCCTCTGAGGACCATCACTGCAACTGCGGTGGCCCGGGCCCTGATGGGGATTTTTACCCGAGTGGGTTTCCCCAAAAAAGTTGTGTCCGACAGGGGTGCCAACTTCATGTCGGCATACATGCTGGCTATGTGGAAAGAGTGTGGAGTTACTTACAGGTACTCCACCCCTTACCACCCCCAGACCAATGGTCTGGTGGAAAGGTTTAACAAAACCCTGAAGGGCATCAGAAGTCTGCCTGAGAGCCTGTTGAGGAAATGGGACATCCTCCTACCCTGCTTGTTGTTCTCCTACAGGGAAGTGCCGCAGAAGGGGGTGGGCTTCAGCCCCTTCGAGCTTCTGTATGGGCACCCTGTTAGAGGACCTCTTAGCCTGGTGAAAGACGGATGGGAAAAGACTCCCAGGAGGCTTCCCCAGGATGTGGTGAGTTACATGCTGGCCTTCCGTAGACAAATGGCTAAGTTGTAGGAGCAAGCTTCTGACAACCTCGAAGCCAGCCAGGCAGTCATGAAAGAGTGGCATGACCACAACGCTCACCCAGTGGAGCTGGAGCCTGGACAGAAGGTGTGGGTCATGGAGCCTGGAGAGCTTAATGCCCTCCAGGATCGTTGGACAGGTCCCTTTGAAGTGGTTGAGAAGAAGGGCAAGGTCACTTATTTGATAGACCTTAAGACCCCCAGGCAGCCCCACCGGGTGCTCCATGTCAACCGCCTCAAGCCCTACCATGAGAGGTCCGAAGTCACTTTGATGAGGGTGACTGATGGGGCAGAGAAAGAGGAAAGCGAGCCTCTCCCTGACCTGTTTGTGTCCCAGGAGAAGGATGGTTCAGTGGAAGGAGTGTTCCTCTCACAATCCCTGACTTCCGAGCAGCAGAAGGACTGCTGCCACATCTTGGAGCAGTACTCCTCGCTGTTCTCCCTTATCCCGGGGAGGACCCACCTGTGCACCCACGATGTGGACACAGGGGACAGCCCACCTGTGAAGTCCAAGTCCTACCGGCTGTCAGATAAGTTGAAGGCTAGCATCCACAGTGAGGTAACCAAGATGCTGGAGTTGGGAGTTATTTAACCTTCCGACAGCCCCTGGTCCAGTCCGGTGGTACTGGTACCAAAAGCTGCCCCACCGGGCACCATACCGGAATTGAGGTTCTGTGTGGATTACAGGGGGCTGAACTCAGTGACAAAGACTGACACTCATCCCATCCCAAGGGCGGATGAGCTCATTGACCGGCTGGGAGCTGCCCGATACCTGAGTACCTTCGACCTCACGTCGGGGTACTGGCGGATCTCTCTGACAGATGGGGTGAAGGAAAGGTCTGTCTTCTCCACCCCTGAGGGCCACTACCAGTTCCGAGTGATGCCCTTTGGGCTCAAGAACGCCCCTGCTACCTTCCATCTGCTGGTGAACCAGGTCCTCTCCGGTTTGGAGGCCTTTTCTGCTGCCTACCTTGATGACATCGCTGTCTTCAGCAGCAGCTGGGAGGACCATCTGTGTCACCTTCGGGAAGTACTTCAGGCCCTACAGCAGGCAGGCCTGACGATCAAGGCCAGCAAGTGCCAGATCGGGCAGGGGTCGGTAGTGTACCTAGGCCACTTGGTGGGTCGGGGTAAGGTGCAACCCCTCCAGGTCAAGATTGAAACCATCATGGCCTGGAAACGCCCCGAGACACAGACTGAGGTCCGAGCTTTTCTGGGCCTCACCGGCTACTACCCCAGGTTTGTCAAGGGATATGCTACCATCGTGGCTCCCTTGACTGAGCTTACATCCAAGAAACACCATCGACAGGTAGTCTGGACCGAGGCGTGCCAACGAGCCTTTGACACCTTAAAGCAAGCCATGTGCATGGCTCCTGTGCTCAGGGCACCAGACTTTTCCAAAGAATTCATCGTCCAAACAGACGCGTCTGAACATGGCATTAGGGCGGTGCTATCGCAACTCAACGAAGAGGGTCTGGAACAACCTGTGGTTTTCCTTTCGTTTGGGCCCTGAAAAAGTTGCGGCCATACCTGTTTGGTTCGCACTTCCTTGTTCAAACCGACCACCGACCCCTCCGGTGGCTTATGCAAATGAGGGGCGAGAATTCCAAGTTGCTAAAGAGGTCCATCTCCCTACAGGGAATGGACTATAGGGTGGAACACCGGCCTGGAGTGGACCACGCCAATGCTGATGGTCTCTCGAGGTTTTTCCGCCTTAGTGACGAGAACTCCCAAGGGATTGGGTAGCTCTCCCCACTTTCAGCCGGGGGGGGGGGGACGCGTGTTAGACCTGTCAGCTTTTGGGTGGTCTCCCCCTATTTTTTCTCTCTTTCTGCCTCACATTTTTACCACAATTTTTTTTCGTGTGGCCTTAGGTCTCGGAGTGCCTCACCACTGCCAATCATTGCTGAGGCACAGGTGCGCCTTCCTAAAATGGTGGGATGTGAGAGTTTCCTAAGATGGACACCTGCTAGGAATTACCTCAGAGCTCTGGGCCATTGGATAGCATTAGGGGGTTCCAGAACCTTCCGGTCCACTCTAGTGACCTGGGCCCAGGCTATATAAGGGAGGACACTGGGCCGCCATTTTGTCACTGTTGGGCTGGCTGGAGTGCAGACGACAGCGTCACGGGGATTGTGTCTCAGGCTAATTTCACTGCTCCTAGGGGCCGGCGAGTTAGTTAGTGGGTGCTGCCCTCCTTCCTAATGATCTGGCCCTGCCTGTGAGAAGTTCTGCGAGCACCACGTCCCAGTGTGTTCACCCATCAAGAAGACTAATTCATCGTTGATAGCTGGTGAGAGTGACTTTGCCCCACCCCTAGGAACCTTGGAGGGTGGCGCTGTGGGCTATTAAGGCAATGTGGAACAAGGGACCTTCAACACGACCCCTGGAGTGAAGCTGGGTCTTAAACCTTTGCCCTTGCCCTGTTTGGCCTTGTTGAGGCGCGCTGCTTTTTCCTGCGCTAAATGCTGCCTAGTTATCCCAGCGCTGTATCAATCAGAGCTCCCCCCTTTTCCCCTTTTCGCCCTCTCTGGAGCGCTGTGTGGCAGAGGCTGCCAGGCGATTCTACGTCGCTGGCCTGGGTGCTTGGTAGGGCTGAGCAGTTCCAGCGCCAGGCGTGAGGAAAAAACCACAAGGAGCGAAGCGAGGCTCCAGAGAGACGCTGGGTGGGGTCGCTGTGCAACCGGACTCCCGCCTAGTGCGTCACCTCTCTCAGACAAGCCGGGGCTCCTCACAGTAGCGGAAGCTGCCGCAGCCCTTCAGAAGGCCAAGTTGACCCTCAGTTTGACTCTCTCGAGGGTCGGGAGAGGGTGCACAAGGAGGCCAACATGTTTTGGGGCCTTGGGGGTGTTCACGTCGTGGCTTGGCTGCAGCCCCCGCCCCGCCTCAGGAGAAGTGTCAAAAGACCTGAGCGGGAGGATGGGGAAAGTTCAGCCTTGTAACTCGCTCCAGAGAAGGTGGAACAGAGGCGCCGGACGGGCGCAGAGGTATCTGGGGACAATACAATATAGAAAGGGGCTGACGGGAAGAAGCCATTCAGGGAGGAGGCACTGTAATGATCGGGGTGCCAAGAACCAAGCCCCTAAGGTAATCTACTCTCTGGTAACAACATGACTGACCTAAATTAAGAGAGTGGGTTCCAGATTTCACTTTCCCCCTCTGAAGTAAAGTCTCCTTAAGCGCTTTCTTGCACAGGAGTGAGAAAGAGACAGCGCACTCTGAGTAGTAAACCATTGCTGTTCTAATCTTAATGTATTTACCAGCTTAATTTAAATGAATGCCAAAACCTGCTAAATCAAAATTTCATTTATTTACATGCTTGCTCAAAATGGATATTTATATCTACTAGACCAGTATTTAAAGTACCTACCCGATTGGTTTAAACTGCGACATGATCCTATTTATCTATGTGTGACATGCTTACCTGCTGATTACCTAGCTAAATGTATTTAGGAACCTGGTGCTTTGACAACTGTGAAGAATGCACTGTACTGTTTAATTAATGTAATTAATCCCAAAATGAAATGTCCAAAATCCTAATTGATTCAACATTGGAACCGTCATTCCCCCTTTTCAATACAAAGAAATAAAGTCTCCCTATTTTCTATTTAACCAAGATGGTGTGGTGTCATTTTTGGTGGGTTTGTGCTGGGGTGTTGTAGTGTGTGTTGCGCAAGTACGTCAGAATTGCCTTCTGGATCTAGCCTTCCCACTCTGTGCCATGCTATCCTAAGTGGGCCGGTAGTCCAGGTTCCAACAGGAAGTATTTATTATCTTGGTCCAGAGAGGTAGTAACAGATAGATGGAGTCTTTTAAGTAATTATCCGGGAGCAGGTCTGTGAAATGGTTGGAGGGTTTCAGATCGATTAGCGTATTTAATATGGTATCTTCACTGTAAGTGTTGAAGTGGGACCAAGTTACGTTGTTTTTGAGTTTGAATTTTGGGAGGTCATTAGATTGGGCACCAGCCTAGGGCATTGATGAATACTTTTTCAGGTCTGAGAGGGATAAGAGGTCCTTGAGTAGATCTGATTTCATGGATTCTGTTTTAGAAGCGAAGAAGTAGGCAAATTCATCACAATTGGGTAGAGTAAGTGGGATAGCCTTAGGGAGAATGGGTGCACTCTTGGTTTGGGCTTTGATAAGATCGAATAGCTTTTTGGCGCGGTTCTTGGCTTGGTCTAGTTGAGTCCTGACAAAGTCGGTTTTAGATTTTATGATCTTTCTAAAATAGAAGTTTCTGGAGGTTCTTAGAAGCTGAGGGTGCGGCTCTCCAACCTCGTTCAATTACTCTAAGAGAGCGTCTGTCTTCATTTAGCCTCTGATCATACCAAGGTTTTGAGTCTTTAGTGGAAGTTCTTTTCAGTTGAAACGGGGCTATTTTGTCTAGTAGGTTGTTCATGGAGTGAAAGTAGTGATTGGTCAGCCCCTGGACATCGGCTTGGTCTACCGGGGGACATAGAAGGTTTGAATTAGATGATGCTAGAAGGTCAGAGCTGATGTTTTTCAGGTTTCTGTTCCAGATCTTAGTTCTCAGGGGTTGTGTTGGGAGTTGTTTAACCATTTCCAAAACTTGGAATGTAATGATGTGATGGTCAGACCAGTCGCAGGGGAGGATCGAGTCGAGCTGTGTGGAGTGCACTTTAGAGATTACTAGGTCGAGAATTGCGCCTTTGTCGTGTGTTGAGCTGTTACATATTTGGTTAAGATTAAGGTCAGCGAGGAAAGCTTTGAGGCTGTTTACCCCTGGGTCGTTCTTGTCATCCCAGTGAAGGTTGAAGTCCCCCAGGAATATTTGCTTATTTTGTTGGTTGTCATTTGACGCTAGAATATCCATGAAGTGTTCTATGAATGTGAGGTTATCTCCAGGAGGGTGGCAGAAAGTGTGTAAAGAACATATTTGTTTGTTATTACTGCCGATGTTTAAGCAGACGTATTCACATGAGGATAAAGCGGGGTCATTGGAGTTGGTCACTGTTAGGCTGATCAGATGTATGCAGGCTATCCCACCACCTGGCCTGTCCATTCTGTCTAGTCTGGTGATGTAATAGTTTGGGGGGTAGCAAGATGTCCATGATGGGGGTAGATGCTTCATTTAACCAAGTTTCCGTCAGGATCAGAATGTCTGGTTTGTTAGTGAGTAGTAGGTCAGCTATATCGGCTGCAGATCTTCAGTTTAGGAGAATACAATTTAGCTGCATCTTGTCGGATACTGTGGTGGGTTCGATTATGAGGGGATTCTACTGAGGTTATTTTCAACTATGCCTCTGGAGTTGTGCCTGGTGGCTCTGTATGTGTTGATCGGGATAGATTGTATTCAGAAGTCTGTATGTGAGTTAACTGGATGCCCAGCGTTATTTGGAGGGTGAGGTGGCTCGTAAGAATGAAGGAGGGCCCCTAATTCTTTAGCAGATAGAGGGTTTATCATCCTGATAGGGCGGGATATGGCATTATGGTGAGGAACTGTGCTCCAACGTGAAGACCCCTGAGCTTGGGAGCTTGCAAGTAGACTAGAGTTCTTGGAGTGTGGGAAAGATATGTATTCCTGTTTAGTGTGAGTGAACTTGGGTTGCTGTAAAATAAGGTAGTGTAGGGTTCGGATGTCAGTTTTGACTTGCTGAAGGGCTGATAATATCTGTTCAAGTCTGGGGTCAGGCGCGAGAGTAACCTCATTGGAAGGATGGACTGAGGGAGTAGGCAGGGTAGTAGCATCTTTAGTGTCGGTTGAGGGGGAGTCATGGTCGGGGACAATGCAAAGATCTCTTTCTGTGTGTGTGTCAATGGAGTGGGGAGGTGAGGAAGCAGGATGGGGAGGGGACTGAGAGATGGCTATGTGGGGGTGTAGGTGTGGCTGATGGGCTGATGGGAGGTGGTGGCTATAAGTGGGGTTAGAGCTGAATGATTAGTGATGGAGTTGGGGAGAGGTAGGCGAAAGGGAGGTGAGTGGCTTTGAGAGCTAGGCTAAGGGGGGTGAGTGGGGTGCTGGGAGTAATGGTGAGGGGGAGGGGGAGGGAGGTAGTGCAGGGTGAGGGGGATAGTGAGTGTATTGATAGTGTTAAGGAGTGAGGCGGTTATTAGGTGGAATGAGTTGTTAGGTGGAGTGTCGTTGAGGTCTAGAGTTAGTGACGGAGCAGGTGGGGACCGCTGGGAATCCTGAATTACTTCAGGATCTGGATGGGAGTTGAAAATTTCGGAGCGATTGGATGGAGAGGAGGGGTGTGTTAAAGTGACTCTTTCCTTGATGAGCGGAAATATGTGATCTATCATATTTAGGTTGTGGTTGGTTGATTGGATGAGGATGATTCCATTATGCTAGATATTAATGGTGGCTGCTGCATTGAAGAATAGGGATGGTAGGATAGATAGCGTGAATCCATGGACTGCTTTCTTCATAAGAGAGACCTTAAAGAGAGCGAGAAAGGCTTTTCTCCATTGAGCTCTTCTTTTAGTATAGAAGATTATGCCATTCTTAATGAGCCCTTTGTTCATTGAGAAGTTAGGGTCAGAGATTGGGGTTTCAGGATGAGATTTTAATAGGTTGTGTTTAAAACCTTTAGCTGCTTTTTTTTTTACGGTTTGGGGGGTAAGGGATGGAATAAGTGAAGTTACCGGTGCTCTCCATAGTGTAGGTAACACTTGATTAGCTGGGGGTCGACAGATGGGAAGATGTATATGCAAAGTGCTGCCCTTTAGGGGGAAAGTATAACAAGGTTGTGGGTGATGTCAGTCCAAGATGGCTGCTCTGTTAACTGACTAGAACAGTGCTAGCAAGGAAGTCCTCTGTCTATTTCGGTTAAAGGGAAGCAGTCCTTTTTCTATGTTAATCTACTGATCTATTGCGGCCATTTTGTGTGAGCTGTAGAGGCAGCTGAGTTTTTCCCCTTTCCAGGAATTCGAGTTCTTGGGAGGGATTCCTAGATTATAGCTATCTGGTTGAGATGATCTGCTTGCCTTAGTCAGGAGTAGACCAAGTGGCCCCTAGAGTGAACGTGGCAATGTGGCAAGCCTGTGGCAAGGGAGTGGAGAAAGAGGGTAAAGCCTGGGATGCCATGCAGACCCCAGCTGAAGTGATAAGGGCTGGGGGTCCCGCCTGGGCCCCTCAATCACACTCAGGCTGAGTACATGACAAGTTTTAAGATTTGAAAGTATACTTTTAGCATGAGTCCCGGTGTGTCTCGGTATGTGCCTGCCTCCTTCAGCAATACCTAGGGGTGGAGGTGAGCTCAGACTATGCCTGCTATGTCTACTCAGACACCTATACAGCCACTCACACACAGTCAGTCACTCATAGAGCTACTCACACACCTATAGAGTCAATAACACAACCATTTACTCACCTGTACAATTCTACACATACTCACCCACCTATACAGTCACTGACACAAGAAGACTCTCACCCATATGGCCACTCTTACAATCAGTCAGTCACACATACATTCCCTCATATACTCCAACATTCACCTATACTGCCTTTCACATATGCACATTCTGCTTTTGTCTCCTCATGCACAACCCTATTTTGTCAAGAGTCTCCATTCTGTTTAGAACCAAAATGAAAAGCTTTCTCTTCCAAGCAAAACCCTATCAACTACTCTCTCAACTCATTCTTTCTGTTTAACTGCATCTCTCCTTCTTTTTAAAATTTCTCACTAAATTTACAACCACTCTAAAACAAAAAATCCTGGCTCTGATTACCTTAAACTGCTTCTGTCTCCTGGTTATGTTGCACCCATCTTTAGTACAATCTTTTTTGTTCTTCCATAGTAGACTTTGTCCAATCTTGTTGTTACTCATAGTCATAATTGTATTTTCTTTATTTTGTAATCTTTGCAAACGTCCACATATATTTTAAAGAAATGACTTTGTCCTCTTACCAGCACCTCTTTTTCTGCATTTTGTCTCTTTTGTAACTCAATTCTGCAGAGATACTGTAGTTGCATCTGTTGTTTTTTCCTCTGAGCTTTTGTAGGCATTTTAACTGTATGTTGTTATGAATATATTGGTCTGTAAAAATAAGTATATTTTATTTATATCCCCACCTGACCTACAAACTACTTTACTACTGACTTACACATAATACAAAAACAGTTTTTATGGTATGTTGTGGTTTTAAATCTACAGATGAACCTAGCTATATTACTACATACACTTACTTCAATATAGCAATCCCAAAGCAAAACACAAAACTTTATTTATTAGTTACCTTTTAACATTTTAGCACCCTGTGCAACAACATAGCTGCACAATATCTCACTTCTAACTTATACATGGTGAAAGACCAGTTTATCCCTTCTCTAGTACATTTTAAAAATCAAGCCAAGGGAGCATATTTAGAAGCCCCATGCACCACAAAAGCCTCACTTTTTTGACACAACATTGTCATAGTGTGGTGCTCGGTATTTACAAGGCCACGTAAAGCCATTCTGTATGGCTCTTTGTGGTCTAGCACATACGGGCCCTTTTCACATGGCACTTAACATGAAAGGAGCATGCCATGGGTGTTGCTGTAGGTGTTCCCAAACAAAACCCCTGCATTTTGCCACATTTCCAGATTTATAACGATTTGTACACCTGGGAATGTGTCAAAATTCTAAGCCTCCCAGGGGATGTGTAGGGAGGTACAACAAGGAGAAATACTTTTATTTATCCTCGTTTTTCCTCTTTCTATGCCTGCTGCAGCACACATCAAAAGAGAAAACACCTCTCATGATTGTTTTTTGTGCAGGAAGGTATGCTATCCTGCACAAAAACAATCATCCCCGCAACACAGGCATCCTTACACCATGGTGCAAGAGTGCCTCCATTGAAGCATGTCAGTCAGTTGTGCACCAACGCAGAGGAGAGCACAGGGATCCATCATATTGTTGTTAATATGATGCACCCCTGAGCTTTGAAAGTACTGCAGCACATGCAGCCAAATGGCTTACCCAAGTGTAGAAGTACATACAGTGTCTCAACACTGTAAATCCAAAAACCCACCATAAGAGCTTTTTGCGTGCCTCTCTACCACTGCATCACTGGGGTATTTAGTATCTTAGTACTTTTCTACTTAAATGTATCAGATTTACATTTTGGGAAACGGTGCATATAAAATTCTGCACATTAATCTATATCCAAACACATAGCTTACTAATTCTTCCCCGTACCTGCAAAGAGTGTGGGACGGATTGTTGATATCATTCTCCACATGGTTCTAAAAGACTACATATTTCTCAGTAAAACTTGTAAATACAAGGGTTTGTGGTTGAACACATCAATACTCCCTGGATGATTGAGTGCATAACTAGTGCCTCGGTGATTCCCTGAGGATACAGGTAGTGGCTAGATGATTCCCTGATTGTGTCATAACTCTATGGGTCACTCCATATCTGCATAGTTACTGCCTGCATGTTTGCATGAGTATACGTTACTATCTGGGTGTTTGGATGAGTGCATGAGTAGAGCCTGAATGCTTAGACAAGTGTGTGACTACTGCTTCAATAATTCACTAGATGCATAGATACTGGTGGGATGATTAAATGAGGGCAACTCTAGTTGTTGGATGATTGCAGGAGTGCATACATTGTATTTGGTGATTTATAGAGTCCATCGATAGTGCATACATGATTGTTTAAGTCCATGCAAAGCACCTAGCCTATTGAATGAGTGCATGAATAGAGTTTCAGCGATTGGATGCAGCATATTTGTTTTTGGTTGAATGAACATGTAGTAGCTAGATGTTCAGATACCTACAGGGGTAGTACCTGGATAATTGAAGAGGTGGAACAGAAGTGCCTGGCTAATTAGATGAGTGCATGACTCGTGTCTGAGTGACTGCATGAGTCCATTGTTAAAGCTTGAGAGATTGGATGAAAGGTTACTGCTGGTGTGAATGTATTAGTGGAAGAGTATTGCCACAGTACTTAACCCCTTCGACGCTGATGACGAGCTGGGCTCGTCATGAGGTAGCCTCCTGCTACGCTGATGACGAGCCCAGCTCGTCACGTAACATGCGCTTTTAAATATCTCAGCGTGCGAGCGGAATTCCGCCCGCACGCATGCGGTTAAATGACTGCATAGGTACTGGATGGGTAATGGGTTTTCTATAATGGTACTCTCTATGTAATTAAATGAGATCATGAGTAGTACCTGAGTGTTTCATGAGTGCAGGAGTGTGCCAAAGTATTTCAATGACTGCATGGGTTATACGTGGGAGTTTAGGTGACTGCATACGTTCTGTGCACATTTTATAATGATTGCATGGGTACAGCCTTGTTAATTTCAAAAGTAAATAGTTAGTACCTAGGTTATTAGTAGACTACATAATTTCTGCCTGCCTGATTGTAAGAGTACATGCGTAGTGCCTGGGTAATTAAATAATTCCATGGATAGTAAACCACTGATTTGATGTCTGCCTGACTAGCGGCTGGGTGATTGCATGAGTTCCTGAATACTACCCGACTGACTGTGAAAGCATCTTCATTGCTTTTAGATGCATTACAGTTGTGACTATATCTCTGACTCCTTTGTTATCTCCTTCTGTCAGTATCAAACTTCCTGTTTTACTGTATATATGCGTTTATTTTGAGCTATGAGTGAGTGAAGCCTAGATATCACACTTGATATAAAAAGTGCCTACATGTCTCTCTAGAAACATACATTGCTTTGTTAATGAGAGTACACATGCATCAGTAAGTGTAATGGAAAACAACATTTTGAAAGTTTTCAAAGCACAAAACCTTTTGTGAATGACATGCCTACATCATTTCTCAAATACTTCTGCTTCTAAAACATATATTCAGCATATTTCAAGAGCAAGTTACACTTGAGATGAATCTAGCACAAGAACTCCTGAGTCATTCTGCAATATTAATTCTCCTCAATTTTAAACAATTATTAAAGAAAAACACTACCCTCAGTATATACATTAAATTTTCATCAGCCTTATTGAACATAGATCACTGTTTAAACATATATGCAAACTCTTAATAGATGTACACCTTCATACCATCTTTCCAAAAATATATACCTCTCTGCATCTTTAAGTAAACTCAAAAGTCCCACTGTGTATATAGCTGTGATAAAAACCACATTGACAAATACTTCCAAATACATACCTTACAAGTATTACTTCTTTCTAATTCATATAGAGGCGGACAACATATTCTCATCTTTTATTGCTGACTACACTATTCCTGTTTAATAATGTTACTAAAATTACTACAACTCCCAGAATGCAAATAACAACTGTATCTATTCTGCACATGATGTTTAGACATTTAAAACATTCTCAGTGCCTCATTTCAACTTTCCACAGTACTATGCTGTTTTTTTCAATAATATACACAATTTAATAAAGAGGCACTAATTCATTTTTCTCTTACTTCTGAAAGCATTCACCACTAACCTCTTAAACACATACACTCTAGTAGATACAGTTCATCTCATATATTTTTTCACATCACAGTGATACTCTTTTTTTTATCAAACTCGTATATACATCTTCATAACTAATGTTGTTTTTTAAAGGATTAAAAAGTTATGTACATACCAGTAAATTGAGTTCGTAGATTATATTGTTATTGTAGTTCTCTGTGGATACTTTTGACACTGTTAGGGTTTGTAGAAACTAAGCACAAGAACAGTACACCACTCTCTCACAAAGCAACTCCAAAATGGAAACCTCTTCAACTTTCCACTCGATCATCATGAGAAAGGCAGCAAATGAAATGATGTCTTTAATTTTAGACTACTGCATCTCCACTTGTGAATGGTTAGCATGTGTTAACCCTTTCCCTCTCATTCAAAACGAGGTTCCTGTTGGCACATTTTCCCGATGTTTTTGCGATCATCGCTGAGTAATCGTCAGAAAAAAATGGAAGTTCAAACCTCTAGCTAGCTTCAATTATTTTTTATTTAAATACTACACAACAGTTTATTACATAGTCCTGAGTTGGAAATTAAAACTTGCCACTACTTAAATTGTGTCATCACTCCTCAACTTTTAAAGAAATGGTCCATCTCTTTACAACCCCCTAATACACTCTTAGCTCAGTGTACCTAGCAACCCAGTGGAACCAGTAGCTCACAAGTTCATAGCACATTCTAAAAGGAACATGCTACTTCCAAATAAGATACTGTTGTGTGCTTTACTCCACAGATTCAAAAGCATATCCATGTCTTTATTACATTTAGTTTTTTAAACCATAGCCAATAATTAGACTTCTTACTAAGGCATCCAACACACTACCTAATTGTATTCACTTTCATGCTGACAACATCCAATAATATATATATATATTTTTTAAACACCTATATTTTAACTGTTTTTCCTTAGGACATTCAGCTCCAGTCTTCTCCTGACTACTATTGCTCCTTGACTTCAAAATGCTTAGAGTATGGATTGTGGGCCACAGCTATATCTATTGGGCTTAATAGGCTGCAAAAAAGAGAGGTATTGACAGAGACTTGGGTTTGCCAAATGTGCAGATTACTTGGTTTGGCCAGAGAGGGGTGAAGTTCCATCAGTTGCTATTTTGGTTAAATCCATTGTGGATTCCCAAGCTCCTCACCTCATTAACTCCTCGCCAGACCTCACTGTCACAGTCCAAACCACATGAGAATAGCTCCTCCCCCCAGAACTTCCAAGCAAAACTCTTTAGCCCATCCCTTCCCTCCAGGCTACTCCCACATCCTATGGCATTTAACCTATGACCCCCCATCCACATCTTGTTGTTTTTTCTGCTGGAACTATTGCAGGCAAGACTCACCAAGGGGGTGCCTGATGCCTCCGCATGGTAAGTGTGCGGCAGTCTAAGTTAGTAGCCGCTGGAATACCTGGGTTCCTGCCTGGGGGTGTTTTCAAGTCCCTGCTATAGCTAGACTGGGGTTTATGGGCCGGAATATGTAGCTGATTGGGGTAGTGGTGGGCCTGCTGCGGGTTCCTCTCTTCCAGGTTCATCCCCTGCTCTAGTGGGAATACCCAGGAAAGGGAGGGGAGGTTGATCAGCACGGCATTGTCTATCTCAGCACGCCAGGGTCGTGGGGGACGGCTCCTCTTAGGAGGTCTACTGCACGGGGGCTCTGAGGTCGAGTTGCGAGATGGCGTTGCCCTCTGTCTTGTTCAGAGCCGGTCAGAGTGGCGTATACTCCGTCGGACCCTCGGCATGGTATGTGCATTTGTTTATTTATTACGGCCGTGCTGGGGTGCCGGTTAGCACTGCGTTCTACTGACGCGTTCTCTTTGACTTTGGTCTCTGGTGCGGGGGCGGGGTGTGAGCCCGCTTGTTAAGGATCATGCAGGCTGGTCTCCCCTCTCTATGGCATCATACTGTTTGGGGTAGTGCTAGGGTTCCTGTTCTCCCCGCTCAGTGATGTGGGTCCCTGTGGCCTAGTGGTAGCATTCTCTGGCTCCATAGATGCGAGGTGACGGGAGTTGCTTGGGAGCCTTACCTGGGCGTTCTCTGGTTCATGGTTGGGGAGACTTTGGTGGCTCAGATGGGAACCCTTGAAGCAGGAGCCTGGTCCGGGCGTTGGTGTTATTGGGTTGGCGAAGTCTCTGATTGGACTGTTTTTAAGCCGGCCTTCGGTCCTGTTGGTAATTGGCTGTGGGTCCTGGAGGCTTTGGGGGTATTGGTTGATTGGTCAGGGGTATTTTCTGAGGGTGTGGGTACTCTTCTGTCCTGATCCATCATGGAGGGTAGACATTCTGAGATTAGTGAGGTCAGATGTGAGGAGGACGTGGTGGTTGCTCGGTCTTCCACTGCTCCTTCCCTGGCTGATGTGCAGAAGATGAATGAAGCCGCAGTGGCTGCGGCCTTTTTGGCTAGAGAGTACATGGGCATAAGAGGCAGAAGTTGAATGTCTCGGCAGACGTTGATCCAGACTGGGAGTTGAATGAGGAGGTTAAGGGCTGTTTTGTCCAAGGGTGAAGTGCCATTGCAGTGTTCTGCAACATGTTCGGGACAATTTGTGGTTCCCTTGTCTTTTGGAGGGTGTGTAGTCGAAAGACTTTTTTGCAAATTACCAGAAAAGGGAGCCTTAGTGCCGTCCTCTTCATAAGTCTGCAAGCAATGTGCTGGGAGGGGGATGGAAGAATATTGACAAACATACCTTTCCCCAATTTCTGGCTAAAAGATATCCTTTACAGAAGTTCGCTGAGGAATTTCCATCTGTGGTAAAGGTGGATTCCCTGCTGGCAGGTATGGCGTCTCAGAGCCTGGTGCTGTCCGAGGATGCAGTTCCCTCTGATCCTGCGGACAAACGGGCTCAAGTGGCATTGAAGCGATCCTTTGCTGCCACTTACCTTACAGTTTGGTCTGCAGCTTACACTAGCTACCTGGTTTAGTCGCTTCTGAAAGACTCAGGGTATTTCTGAGCAGTTCTTTCAGGATGAAGAGCCCTCTGAATCTTTGTCAATGTTAGAGCAGCAGTTGCGCTTCCTGGTGGATTTTTCCTCTGATTCCCTTGGTGCTGCAGCGGCGGCTGCTGGGGCCTCGGTTGCTGCCAGGAGACAGTGTGGCTTAAGCCTTGGAAGCCGGACACGGCTCAGAAGGCTGCAGTAATTCAGCTTCCTTTCACAGGCTCTAAACTGTTTGTGGAACTGTTGGAGACCTTGATTAAGAAAATGTCAGAAGACAAAAAATTGTCGGCTCCATTCCGCTCTTCGCCGAGAGGGAAGTTTACTGGTTAGAAGAGGGCTTTTGGGCAGGCATTTCAATCCAAAATGGCAGGCCAGTCCTTTCATGGTAGGGGACCTGGCTGGGGTACCCCTCCTTCCAAAAATTCTGGGTTCAACAGGGTGCCTCCTCTTTTTCAGGACCCTCGAAGTCGTGACTATGGGAGGGGTTCAATGATGACGCTGGTTGGAGGTTGCCTGATGTTTTTTTCCCAGTCTGGGAGCACTTTGTTCGAGATCAATGGGTCCTGCGGGTTGTCATACTGGGATACAGGATTGAATTTGGGGTTCCTCCAGTGGATGTGTTCAGAGCTACCACTGTTCCCAGATCTCGGGTCAAGTGTCGGGCTCTATTGGATGGGGTTCAGGACCTGGTTTCCAAAGAGGCTGTGGTGAGGGTGCCTGTGAGTCAACAGGGTAGGGGGTTTACTCAATCCTGTTTCTGATCCAGAAACCAAATGGAGACTTCCGTCCAATCCTGGATCTAAAGGCTGTAAACTTGTGTAGCCCTAATTGGTCCTTCAAAATGGTATCTCTGCAGTTGATTCTACCCTTCCTGTCAGTGGGGGATTTCCTGGCTTCTCTGGATCTCTGGGACACCTACTTTCATGTGCCAGTACACCAAGTTGGGGAAGGTTTTCCTGTCGGAACCCCGCAAACTGACTCTGTTGCGCGAACTGGGGAAGGTATTGGGGGCTCAGTCTTCCACGGCTCTGCAGTGGTTGTGTGTTCAAGCACTAATGTCTGCTACTGCAATGATTGTTCCTTGGGCCCGTTTGCACTTGTACCTCCTGGTGAATCATGTTCTGGGGTATTGGAATCCGGGGTCTCAGGATTACAAGCTGTTGAATCCGGGGGGTGTGGCCATCGCCCAGGAGTTGTCCTGGTGGCTGAAGGAGCAGAACCTCTTGCAGGGCTCACCCTTTGTCCCAGGAGAGGTTGGTATTGATGACCGAATTCAGCAAACTGTTTTAGGGGGGAAGTGTTGGCTCAGGAGTCTTTTCAGGAGATTTGGTCTGTTCAGGGTGTAGGGATGTCTTCGAATTGGAGGGAGTTGAAGGTAGTTCAGTTGTCCTTGACTCATTGGTGCGGTCAGAAAACAAGGTGGTGTTGTCTTATGTCAACCGTCAAGGGAGTGCGAAGTTGGCTTCCCTCAATTTGTTGGCTCAGCAGATCTGAAAGTGGGCAGAGTTGAACTTGTTATCTCTGAGGGCTTTGATCGCCCTGTCCGTATGTGTCTGATGCAGGAGGTGTTTGGGTGCCTGATGGACCAGTTCGGAGTCCCGGTGGTGGACCTGTTAGCGGCCCCGGGAAATGCCTTGCAGGAGAAGATTTGTTCTCTGGTTTTGTCGGGCTCAGTTTGGAGGGTGGATGTGCTGTCCTTCAGGTGGGAGGGGGACCTGATGTATGCACTGATTCGGCTGGTCCTGCTGATGGTCAAGTTGGATAGGGCCTCAGTTGTCCTGGTGCCTCCTGCTTGGTCCTGGAGGCCTTGGTTCCCTTTGTTGTTGAGGTTGGTGTTGGGTCCTTGCTGGCAGTTGCTGGTTGTTCCTTGTCCCCTGTCATTTTCCCCTCTGTCCCGGGATTGTCTGATCCACTTGTGGCTGGCTGATTGGATGTTGAGAGGCTAAATCTGGTGGCTTTGGGGTGTTCTACTTCTGTGGCTGAGTTTCTTCAGAGGTCCAGGCGCCATCCGACTCCCAAGTCCTATGCCAGACATTGGGTGTCATTTCTGGGTTGGTGTACGGTTTGGGGTTGTTCTGCTTTGGAGATGGATCCCATGCATATCTTGGATTTCCTGAAGGATGGCTTCGACTTAGGGCTGGCTGTGTCCTCCCCGAGGGCTCAGTGGGTGGCTGTAAGGACTTTTAAGGGTTAGGACTACAAGCCTGTGGTTCCCTTGGTGTCCTGGTTGTTGAGGAGTTGTTTTCTCCAAAAACCCGTCATTAAGTCCTTTGCTCCTAGTTGGGATCTTCCTTTGGTTTTGAGGGCCTTGCAGGGGGCTCCTTTCTGAGACTTTGAGTGAGGTGTCTTTGCAATTTTCGACAATCACAGTGCTTTTCCTTGTCACTATTACCTCGGCTCAGAGGATTTGGGAGTTGAGTTCCTTGCTTTGTTCAGAGCCCTTTTTGCGCCTTTTTCCGGATTGGGTTGTTCTGCTGCCTGATCCTTCCTTTGTCGCCAAGGTCCCATCCTCGTTTCACCGCTCGGAGGATCTGGTTTTACATGTTCTGTCCGGATCCTCTTTCAGAGGTTGAGGTGCGGCTGCCCTGTATGGGCACTAGGCGGGCTCTGGAGGTGTACTTGCTGCGCACTAAACCTTTTCGTAAGGTGGATTAGCTTTTTATGACCTTTGGGCTTGCTGGTCAAGGCCTGAAGCCTTCTGGGGCTACTCTCAGTCGGTGGCTGAGGTGGGCTGTGGGGGCTGCGTATGGTGCTTTTGGTGTTATGGCACCTGGTTCCGTTCAGGGGAGATGGACTCAGGTGGCTGCTTCCTGGGCTTGTTTTCAAGGGGCTTCCATGGCCCAGATTTGCAGGGCTGCTACTTGGAGTTCTCCTCACACCTTCATGTCCCATTATAGTATTGTGGTGGGTGGGACTGAGCCTGCTGGGTTTGGGGACGTAGTGATGCATTCTGTTCAAGTGGTGTGACTTTCTCCTTGTGCTAATAAAGTCTTGTTGCTACTGAGTGAAGCTGATTATTGATTTGGTATCTGCTCATGTGGATTGGGAGGTCTGACAAGGAGGTATTGTCCGGTTACTTACCGGTAATATTCATTACTCCTAGTCATAGACCTCCCCATCACAGTCCTGATTTCCATCTCTCCCTTCTTGTGCCTGGGGCTACAGGATGTGGATAGGGTGGGTCATAGGTTATATGCCACAGGATGTGGGAGTAGCCTGGAGGGAAAGGATGGACTAAAGAGTTTTACTTGGAGGTTCTGGGGGAGGGAGCTATGCTCATGTGGTTTGGACTGTGACGGGGAGGTCTACGACCCGGAGTAATGAATATTACCATAAGTAAACAGACATGATTGTGCATGGTTATGGTAATGACCTAGGCACATTGACTGGAGTAGGGCTGCATATCCTAATGAAAGAAATCTTTGCAGAACTGATATCGCTTTTCCCTTACACTGTCTTAGTGTACTCTAATATAATCCAAAAACAGAAATGGAAGTGGTCAAATCAATTCTTTCCACAGATTGACAAAGCCAGGAAACATTTTAATAAAACTATTTCTTCATTCCTCAGAGACCTTCGCATAGGCTGTTTCTATAATGTTTTGAAATGCATGGAACTTATAGAAATGATGGAGTGCACTTTACAGATGAAGGCAACAGGGTGTTTCTAAGTAACCTGAAACTCTGCATCTGGTCTTATGTGTAGCAGCCATATACACACAACCAACAAAACAGCTCTTGTCAGAGCCACCCTAGTACTCAAAATAATAAGAATATTTCTTGAACGTTTTTTTTTATTTGGACAATCTTCGCAACGACGTTGCAATCATCCAAAACACATCACGAAAACAAAAGCAGACATTCAATGACCACCAACACATCTAAAAATAATGTGTAAAATAATCCATTATGAACATTGCACTACACATATTGCTACATGCATACTTCTTTCAAAGCATGTTTAAACTATTTTTTCACTAACTTTCTTTAAAAAACATCTTTCAGACCTATTTTTCATTTTTGTAGTTATTTGAGACGTCGTGATGATGCCATTAACAGTGATAGCCGCACCTATTCCATAAAGTCTAAAACACATATATCCACACATACTACAGTATTTTACACACCAAGGGTGTCATACACCATTCTCTAAAGTCATGTATTTCTAGAGAGTTTCTATAAAAATCATCTCCATAACCTATTTCATATTTTCGCAGTGAATCCTCAGACAGCGATGACGTTGGTCATCGCGATCGCCCCGGACATGTCACGAAAGCGGAAAACAAAAGCAGACATTCAATGGCCACCAACATATCCCAAAAAAAATTAAGAATTTAAACTATATAATTAATTCTAACCATCACAGTAGATAACTCACTATATAAATAACTCTTTAAAAACATTTATCAGAATCTCACTATCTCCACAACAATGTGTCTTAATGATTCACTGATATATTTTTTAATATTTCCACCAATATTCGCTACAACGTTGGTAGTCGTGACATACACGCAACAGTACATGGGGGCTGCACTGGCGGTTGTGTCGGTGTCGCAAATGTCACAAGTGTTTAAAAAAAACAATTTTGTACTCATAACTTGTGTCACTAACACCCTCATTTCCCAACCATTGGGTTAGAGTATCTAAAATGGCAGCTGCAACTTTCTGTTCAGGTTGTGTCCAGCCTATCAGAGCATTCCCATTGGCATGTGCATGCCCAATTAATATCCTCAGCCAGAGATTTTGCTATGATTTTCAGTTTAAATTTCTCAAAAAGTTTCCTATGGGAATTAACATTACAAACACACCCTTATTTAATGTCCAAAATTCTCAGTACCCGCTGCACGGATCACCCTCAAACTGACCATGACAACCAGAACCTACCTTGACACTTTTTTTGGTAAATTTAATGAAGATTGGTTAAATGACGGTGATGTTATAGGCAAGTCAAAAAATACTATTCCTATGGAAACTTTGTCCTAACTATAAGTACCTACTGGTGACCGCCAGTAGCTAATATATTTATCTTCAAACCAAGAAGTGTTGCAAGCCATCTGGGGACCCAGCTTGAGCTGAGTCCCACAAAAAAACATAAAAAAATAAATGAGGAGGGGGTAAGGTAGGAATACCGGTGCAAGAAGCATTTTTTTTTTAAATGTTGAAAAGTTGCACTGGATCCATGGCTTTTTCTACAACATAAAAAGAAGTTTGGGCTCACGTAATTTGGAGCCCTCGGGTGGGCGAGTCCTTGGGACATGAGCAAATATATAAAGTAGAGGGCACATAGAGCTCCCTCCTACAGCTTATAAAAGCCACAGTGACTTCCACCTTCCTGAGGCAACCACCTCTCAGGGAGAAAGGAAGTTAAATTAATCCAGGGGGCCCGCCGAAACCTCACCACAGCCCTGAGAACCGTCACCTCACTGGGTCACTATGAAAATATATATGCGGGCCCACCGACACCCTGGGGACTGACAACTCCTCGGAGCAAAACATAAAACCAATGCGGGGGGCCACACTGACCCCCCCACTCCCCCGAGGGCTGCCACCACCCCAGAGAAATGTATTGAATTTAAAGGTAAGCCACATGCCCCTCCTCTCAGTCCCGGGGACCACCACCTCTGCGAGGCAAAGATTTATGATGTAGGGGGACCAAACAGCCATTCTCATTTATTTATTTATTTATTTATGCGATTTTCTATAGCACGAACTTTACCCGAAGGTGTCAGAGCGCTTTACATAAGCACCAGTTGAAAAACATAAGGACTTAGGATTACATGCGTTACAAAGAGGATACACACAGAAAAAATTGCAAATGTACAAGATATAAAGTCACACAAGGAGGAGATACAAGTGGATATACTCTAACAGTCACATATGAATGGTAGATAGTATAAAGGTCTACTGCATATACTAGTGATTAGAGTTATCTCTATATACATAGGGAAGGGATACGAGTGGATATACTCTAAGAGTCACATAGAAATGGAAGAGAGCACAACGGTCTACTACATATTCTAGTGATTAGAGTGATCTCTATATACATAGGGAAGGGATATGACTGGATATGCTATAAGAATCACATAGGAACGGTAGATGGTACAAAGGTCTACTGCATATACTAGTGATTAGAGTTATCCCTATATACATATATATACACACATAGTAGATTTCCTCAGGCAGAGTACCCTTAAGTGGGGTCGTAGGGGGGACGTGGTCTCATGGAGCAGTGCCCCTCCTCTCAGTCCCAGGAACCACCACCTCTGTGTAGCAAAGATTTATGATGGAGGGTGACCGCACATCCCTCCTCATGGAGCCATTTCTTGCCCTGGGGACTGCTACCACCCAGAGCCGGCTCCTGCTTCGTCCCGAGGTACCCACCCTCAGGAGGTAGCTGTTTGCTGTTTCTTGGTGGGAGCTAAACATAACTCTGCGTTCTGCAAGCCAGAGAGGTCAATCAGCTCCAGCTTGCAGAAAGCAGAGTTCTAATCTTCCTCCCATGTGTCCTCCCCTAATAAAAATGAGAAAATAAAGGTCAGAAGGGAGCAGAAAGAGGCACAATAAAGGACAGCAAATGAGCAGAAAGAGGGAAGATAAAGGAGAGAAACGAGCGGAAAGAGGTAAAATAGAGGCAAGAAATGAGTAGAAGGAGACAAAGTAAAATTGAGACACGAGCAGTAAGAGGCAAACTAGATGTCAGAAATTAGCAAAATGAGGCAAAATAAAAGTCAGAAACAAGGACAAAGAGGCAAAATAGGGGTCAGAAGTAAGCAGAAAGAGGCAAGATAAAGGTCAGAAATGAGCAGAGAGAGGCAAAATAGAGGTCAGAAAGGAGCAGAAAAAGGGCAAATAAAGGTCAGAAACAAGTAGAAAAAGGCAAAATAAAGGCCAGCAATCAGCAAATATCAGCAAAATAGAGATCAGAAAAGAGAAGAATTGGCAAAATAAAGCCCAGCAAGAAGCACAACAAGGTAAAATAGAGATCAGAAATGTGTTGAAAGAGAAACAATAATGGTTAGAAACAAGCAGAAGGAGGCAAAATAGAAGTCAGAAATGAAAAGAAAGAGGCAATATAAAGGTCACAAACAGGCAGAAATAAGCCAGAGAATTAGCTGATAATGAGCAAAAAACCACTCAGGCACTCGTAACCACTCACAGAGCAACTCAGGCACTTTCACAGCCACTCACAGACCTATTCAAACACCCATGTATCCACTCACAAATGAACTGAGATGCGTACACCAACTCACAAACCCAGGCAGACACTCACGTACCCACTTACTCATGCACAGACTTGCACACCCACTCACAGAGCCACTCAGAGGCTCATGCACCCACTCACAGACTCACTCAAAAACTCACACACCCACTCACACTCACTCAGACGCACACTTACCGACTCACTTAGACACAAACACATCTAATAAAAGACCCACTCATACACTCACACATCTAGCCAGCTACCCATTAAGACACTCACAAACTCAGTCACACACTGCTGCACTCATTCACACACTTAGTTTCAAAGGTTACAATTAGGAAATAGAATTTGAAAAAACGTAGAAATTCACTGAAAAAAACAAAGGTTACAGGAACTTTATAGTTACGAAATTGAATTTAGAAAACCTTAGAAATTCATTGAAAAAAACAAAGGCTACAGAGACATTATAGTTAGTCTAAAATATCACACACAACAAGTGAAATTCAGCAGTTATATAGTTACCTGCGCTAACTATAACTTAGGCCCCCGCAATGCACTGCTTATGACTTCACATATTACATCACTTATTACATGGTCAGTAACATCACTGGTGACATCCAGATGCTACAGTAACCCCAGGTCTCAGCTGGCTGAAAGGTTCACTGCTGACTGGATGTTGTAGTGGGGGAGCAAGATGTACGTACTAGACATTGAAATAGGACTGTGACTAGCATAGAGACATGAGATAAGGACAAGATGAGAAAAGGACAGCTGGGCTCTTGGTCGCCACTGACATAAAGCTCTCCTGTTGCTAGCTAAACCTCGACACTAGATGCAATCTTACCAAAAGAAGCCAACTTATCTTTAGTCATCACTCTAATTATATTTGAAGTATACAGTCATTCTGAAGACGAGTTGTCATAGATATGCAAAATATTCTTCTTGACCCCCGTGCGCCCCCACATTCCTGTGCGTGCCTTCTCGCCCGCCTGCACTCCCGTTTCCAATGCAATAGGTCTCGCGTAAAGGCGAGTCCTATTAAATTGCAAATGCTTGTTTTCTTTTGCCTCAGCTTTCCTGTTCCAAGCACTGCTGCTATCATGGAGGCCATCTGTGTTGACTTTGTGGCTGCCACCCTCCCGCTGTAGATTGTGTTGTCTTTAGTCCCAGAACCGTTGTCAGTGCAACTTTCTTCGTTGTCCGTGTTAACTTTTTTCTTGACCCCTCCCGTTGTCGTGTTACCTTTTTTCCCGCCTCACTTTCATTGTCTGTGTTAACTTTTTTCCTGTCCCCCGTCTCGTTGTCCTTGTTAATTTTTTTCCCGTCCTCCTCCCGTTGTCCGTGTTAACTCCCCTCCTCCTGTTGTCTGTGTTAACTTTGTTCCCGCCCCCCTCCTGTCCTCCATATTAAGTCCTGGGCTTCAATGGGGCTACCAAATTCTTGCCACCCTGCGCAGCTGGCTACCTGGAAGATGCAGAAGCAATGCTGCAGGGCAAAAGCGAGAGAGACCTACTAAACAACACCAACATTTATGGCATCAGCGCACGTCATCAGGTAAGGGACGTCATGGCCTGAAAAACTAAGTGACAGTCCACCACAGATGCAAAATCATTCCCTGAGCAACCATTTTCCTGTTCTCCTGCACATATGGATGTATAATAAAGTTATCAAAAAACAATGGGAGAGTAAGGGTTTCTCCACAGGAGTGGAGGGGGGTACTCCTGGTCCCCTAGACCAATTCTATATAAACAAAAGGGAGGAGTATCACCACAGGACCGGGAGGTGGCCCTACTGGAGATGGGGAAATTTATGAAGACTCAAGGAAAATTGTTCCTTGTTTTTAGAAACCCCTCACTCACCAACCTGGTTGGTGACATGCTTCATCATTGGGGCCCACCCGGATTGCCGAGGGCCGTCCGGGTGTGCTGCGACACCTGAATTACAGTGGAGCTGGTAATTTTTTTTTTTTTGTGTGGGGGGGGGTTTAAAGAAACAGAAAAAAGTGATTTAAAAATTGGCACAGTATACCTTCAATGAAACTTTAATCTGAAGGTACTGGACAATAATAAAAACAAAGTGTAAGATATTAAAGAGGGTTACAATGGCCGACTATATCTATGTGAAAAAGGGGGTCTACATGTTTCAACCTCTGAGCGGGATTGCCAGGTTTTCGTCAGGACCATAAAAAGCCTGGGCGGTCTGCGCACGCTAAGGCGCACCCAACCCTCGGCTAAGTGAAAGAAAAATTATTTGAATGTAAAATCACAATCAAATATGGGCTGACTCACAAAAATGTTTGGTCAGAAAAAACACTCGAAGTCGAGTGAGCAATGAATTATAGGAAATCGGGGAAAGGTTTCGTTCCAGAATCTGTTGCGACCTGGTTAGGAAAAGGGAGTTATGCTTAGACCCGTCCGCCGACTCCTCGAAGATGCAGCCGGGTCGGCGTTTCCATTAAGAACAGCTTGCTTCCGGGCACTCGGCAATCCGGGTGGGCCCCGATGATGAAGCATGTCACCAACCAGGTTGGTGAGTGAGGGGTTTCTAAAAACAAGGAACAATTTTCCTTGAGTCTTCATAAATTTCCCCATCTCCAGTAGGGCCACCTCCCGGTCCTGTGGTGATACTCCTCCCTTTTATTTATATGTATAATAAAGTTATCAAGAACCATCCTCGCACCCCTTATGTTCTCTGGTCTTTACTGTCTTGCAGGCAAGCATTTTAGTTTCAGGGTCCAAGTGACGTGGCCAAGTCCCTGGTCTCCCTGTTTATTTACCAACACTTGTGAGCGCGGAAGAGGCACAGGTAAATGAAATTATGTGCTTCATCGATCTTTCGAACTGGGGATACTTTTTGATTATTTTTTATCCTTTTGTTATTTTGATGCACACAATTTGTCCTGAGAAGTGCATTGTACCATTTCGCAGGGAAATATAAATAAACTAAGCTACTACTTATTTTACTCTTTTAACAAAAATACTCTCGGTGTGTATGTGCAGAGAATCCACAACCATTTTACTGTCCCAACAGGCTCAGTCTCTGCATGGGTTGATCGCATTCCAAATTAAGCTGCCACGCATCATGCCATTGATAAATTATTTTTTTCTAAAAGGTACTACAGAAAGCTTTTATCTAGGAACAATAGTCATTCCTATTACTTTCTTTTGATCCTTGAATGTTTTTGAGGATCTGAATACCGAATCTCCTTAGGCGTAGCGCCCAGAGTGTTAATGTTTTATCAGGCACCTCGACTTGTTCAGGCTTTTCTATTATTTTTTTCTCTTTGTTTTCAGTTTAATTTCTGAAGACGTCTGGACGCCATTGATGACATCCCAGCAGCAAATGTGCGCACAATTTAAATGCAATACCGTTTCTAAAACAGTGTAATGAAACCTTTATTTCCTTGGTATTGTAATATAACTTCCATTGTTTTACCATTCGTGCACTGCGGCAAGGCCCTCTGTTATCTGTCCTGGTACAAATAAAGCTAGATGGTGGAAAAAAGCAAGCATGATTTCAGGGAAATATGGTTCTCCATTACTCTTTTATTGTTCAGTTGTAAATTCCAGTGGGATATTCTAGGCTACAGGCTAGAGCATTGGAGTTATGTAGCAGGAGATGACCACATTATGCGGGAAGGTTAACTATATCATGCAGCAAGAAAAGCTAATATTCCTCAGATTTCGTTAGTATTACTTAGTTTTATTATTTTTGCACATGTTAACACTTTCTGAGTAAAGCTTTCACCTAACTAATACCAGTTTAACACCCAAGTACATGAACAAGTTATGGAATGGTGACCAGTAAACCTTTGTGAAGGGCCTTCCACTGTACAGAAACACTATGTTTGCACTAGAAACAAAACATTTCTTGTCAAAATCTGCAGATGATGGTTTAAGTGGCAAATACAGCAAATATATAATTGTGCTGGAAAACACACTGGCTGCAGAATTGCTACAGGTAATGAGTGAAGACATTCTCACTATTCTGAAGAAAATAGCCCAAGGGTAGACCTGCAACCTCAATCACATTTTTGGGCTTTCTATTTGCTCACTCTATTTGTATTCCTAAATCAGACTACATGATCCAGTGTAAAGTAATGGTAGAGCTATTCAAACCCTGGAGGCACATCACCCAGGATAGTGCGCTGCATGGCTAAAAGCTTATAAGGTCCCAAAGGCGAAAGCTATTGGCTATGCCAATGCTTGTTTTTTCAGTTAGGTGTAAAATGTATTAAGCATAGCTTTCCAGTGACTCTCATTGTGAAAGTGTTACCTTTATTTTTAATGCTAACGAAAAACAGATTGTTTGTGGCAGTTACAAACAATGACGTAATTAATTTTAATACCCCGTTCTGCAGACCAATCACCCCATAGCTTGTGTGGTTTTTATAACCATGACTTTTCAGCCACCAGACCAAAGCGTCTAGTTTGTATACCTGTTCCTGCATTTAAACTTTGAAACCTCCCTGCATGCTTAGTGCAGTGTATTGCAACCCAGGAGTAAAAGCCACCATTATCACATGGGGCGCGTTGGCAGCTATACTTTTATTTTTTTATTTTTTGTTACGTAATTTATTTGCATTTTGTAAAACAAACATACAGATTATCTAATCAATAAACAATTGAATGGATACTTGGACAGTCCCAAGTCCCAACTGGAGCTGAATAGTTCTACTCAATTCAATATGGTGAATACTTGTCATTTTAGGGTTTGTTGGTGAGGCACCATCTTGTCGGTCCATGATCACTGTAAAATCATGTTATCATGCATATAAAAGAAGATCCAGAGTAGGAGAACGAGTAAGTTTATTCCCAGTACAAAGGTCCCATCCATCCAGCAGGCTGTGTAAGCTCAACTAATCTCCATACCAAGATGAGAGAACCAGGTTCCATCACATTGTGCTACTCAAAAGAATACACAGTATGTAATGCCCACGAAGATACAGGGAAATAAAGCACATTACTACACACCTTCCCTATTTATACTAAAAGTACAAACTACAAAAACAAGAAAATAAAGTTAAATACGTTGATAAAGATGAGGGTCTCATCTCCAAGATTGCTTCATGACAAAGTCTTTGAATCTTGAGGGTTGTCTTGCCAACCTTTTTTCTCTTTCTGGTGTCACATTTTTGCTTCCTTCGCGTGGAGCTGAAACTGTTGGACGTGATGAGGTTGAGTCCGAGGACTGACCATTACACTCATTATGTACTAACACATTGTTCTTAATAACAACCACTCTATTGAGATTCCATATGTGTGAATCTTCAATTTTTATGGCATTGTTTAACAGTATAATTACTTTATGCGGTTTCTGAAACAAACTGGACGTCTTTCTACCAAAAGGAGCTCTGATCAAAACCCAATCAACAACTTTCACGGGAGTACCGTAACAGCTTTTCTAGAGTCAAAAGTTAACTTCTGTGCATCAATTCTTTCAGCCTCTTTGAGCTTCCACTGACCATCAGAAACTGTTAGACCTTTTTTAGATTGAGCTTTGTTAACTCAATAAGGTGCAATCAATGTGTTAGGGTATCTTCCCTTAAACAACTCAAAGGGAGTTCACCCAGTGGTGGCATGAGGCGAAGCTCAATGAATTTCCACCTTTTTGTTTATTTCTTCTTTCCAATTTAACTTATTGTGTTTGGCCATGGCAATGGTTTCTTTTAAGACACGGTTAAAGCGTTCCACCATACCATTCGTCTCGGGATGATATAAGGAAAATGTTTTGTGTTCGATGGAACAACTTTGTAAAAACCCTTCCCTGTTATTGAGACCAATTGGACTCCATTATCTGTTAGCAAAACCCCAGGTAGTCCTTCTCTTCCAAAAACCTCTTTAAGAAATGAGATGAAATGTCTTGTGTCAATCCCCTTGGTGAGTTTAATTTCTGGCCACCTGGAATACATGTCAATGAGCCCAAACACATAACTATCACATCCATTGACTTGTATAGGTCCCAAAATATCAAGCGCTTTCTTTTACCATGGTCCTTTAGGACGCTCTCGGAGGACCATAGGTTGTACTATGGGCTTACGGCACTTTTCACTCATGGCACAAGGTACACATTCTCTTACTAGGCGTTCGACCTGCAGATCCATTCCAGACCCCAGTAGTTAAGCCTAAACCTTTCCTTTGTTTTTGACATCCCTTGATGTCCTTGATGGGCTAATTCCAACAACTCTTGATGAAGCAATACAGAGGAACCAGCCTGGTCCCTCTAAATATAAGTTCCTCACACTCAGAAAGTTCATGCCTTACATTCCAATACTTGTTCCACCGTTCCTTGAGGAACGAAGACACCTCTTCAAATTCTTTGTCTGAGGCGCACTCTTGACGCCACCTGCTTTTTTTCATGCCGTCAATCTCAGCACCTCGAGTAAACGAGAACGAGCCATCGGAATCGCTTTGTAGCAGAGAGCTCACCAAGGAAAGACTGCCGTACTACGCCAGCAGCCTTTAAGCCTTCCATGAAGCCTGCCCACAAACAACAAGTCCCAGGCATCCTTTTCTTGAATGGTTTCATGTGGAGTCACACACCATAATGTTAAGCGTCGAGTTCTACAATAAGAGTTCGAAACGCGTAGACCCGTTTTTGTTGAAATCATAAGACTATATGAGTGGTGATTTGTAAAAAAAAACGCTCCAAATTTCAAAACATATTGTATTGATTAAGAGTCTATGGTATTATATGAATATTTGTAAATGAAAAGTTCTATGTAAATAGATTGTATAAGTTGTTTTGTTTGTGTGTGATTGGATGTAAGATGAGTGTAATCACTGTCAGTATGGTATGTAAATGTATGAGTGGAGGCGTTGTTTTGATATGTGAATAGTTTTTTGTATTATATGTAAAGATATTTATATAAAATGTGTTGAATACAAAATTGTTGAAAATTAACCAAATAAGAAATACAAAATTAAGCAATAAAAAAACAGATTGACTCTGTCCAAACAAGTGTGGTTCTACTTGTTGTTAAAATCACAAGTATTCAAAAATAGGTTTTAGAAAGCAATTGTGCAGTATTGGCTTTTTGTTTCATTTTCTATTGATTAGTGGCTTGGCCTTACTGTGGAGAGCCCAAACCCTGTGGCGGCTTTCAGTCACTCTCAACACTGCACACCCATTTGTTTAGTTTGTCCTCCTCATGACTCAAATTATCTTCACTATGTGAAATTAGTCTTGAAAGAGTATCTGCTATTTTATTACGGGCTCCAGGTAGGTATTTCACTTCAAAATCATATCCCTGAAGCGCAACCACCCACTTGGATATTCTTCCTGAAATCGCAACAATGCCTTTTTTCTTAAAGACCTCATATAAAGGTTTGTGGCCCTTGCGTACAACGAACACAGGAGGTTTTGAAGTTTCTATACGGCCCAGTCTACAGCAAGGGCCTCCCTCTCTATGACCGAATAACCTAATTCAGCCGTTCGGAGACTCCGCGAGAGGAACAGAATAACATTTTCAGTATCACTATCTTGCCCCAGAACGGCACCCAAACCCTTCATGCTAGCATCAGTGATTAGTACTGATTTCTTGGAGGGGTCACACCTCCTCAAGTTAGGGGTCCTTTTTAGCGTTTCCTTGATTTCCTTAAACTCAGCCTCACACTTATCAGATCATACAAAATCCACACCTTTACGCAAAAGCATTTGCATGTTGACACACTTTTCAGCAAAGCCCTTCACAAATTTGCTGTAGTATTTCGCCATGCCAAGAAACTTCATGAATTCCTCTCTGTTTGTGGGAGAGGCTAACTTTTGTATGGCATCAACCAAATCACTCTTGGGTTCTACATCTTGACCAGATATGGTGTGGCCTAGGTAATCAATCGCAGGTTTCTTGAACTTGTACTTGTCTAATCTAACTGCGAGGTTGAGTTGATGAAACTTCTCTAGTACTTGTCTAAGTCTCATGTCATGTTCTTGCTCATCTCTCCCATAAATCAGAACATCATCCTGATAGATATTAACCCCAAACTGTCCTCTCAAAACGTTTTCTAAAGCTCTTTGGAATACTGAGGCTGCCAACAACAATCCAAAGGGCAACCTTATGAATCTGTACGTCCCAAAAGGCGTTATGAAGGCGGTGAGGTCTTTGGACTCTTCATCAAACATTATTTGGTGATACGCAGATTTAAGATCCACACTGGAAAATACTTTAGCCCCCTGTAACAGCATAAGCATGTCTGAGATTTTGGGAAGGGGATATTTGTCCACTATGACCTGTTTATTGAGCTCCCTCAAGTCAATGCATAAGCGTAGACTTCCATTGGCGCTCCTGGCGGGTACCACAGGTGCCAACCATTGGGTACCTTCCACTTCCTCAATAATCCCTTCAGCCTTGAGCATTTGTAATTCTGATTTAATTCGGTCTCTCTCCGCAAGAGACACACCACACACTTTGCCTGCAACAGGCACAGCCCCAGAAATCAGTCGTATTTCATGCACATAATCACGCAGACAACCCAACTCATTTCCAAATACATTGGGGAATTCCCTTCTTAAAATTGGTGTGCATTCGTTGCTACTGTCTTGTGTGCTGACTTCACTTATGGGAAAATGTACCTTTAAAATTATATGGGGGTCATTATTTTGATCTAATATCACCCCTAAATCTCTCTGGTGGAACCAGCTTAGGATACTATCTCCTTTTTGTGAAACATAAATTTTACCTGAAAGATACCTTCCTTTGTATTCTATCAAACACCAAAAATATCCTAAAAGCTTTATGGGAACTCCACCGTAGGCACTGAGCTTGATGCCAGCCCTCAGAATTTTTGCTCTATTTTACAAATTAATTTACAACAAGGGGTGGTGATGGACAGAGTCTCTGAATTAAGCAGAGTACTCTCACCCAGTCAAGAGATCAGGGCTAGATCCAACACCGTTTTTTAGCTCATTGCACCATCCCAGTTTCAGAACCTGGCTGTATGCAAATTAGTCTGTCCCTGGCCCAGTGCATTATGGGAACAGGGCAGACCAGACTACAAAAGCCAATTCTTACACTGGGAAGGAAACAAGCTTCCGGGGACCGGTTTCTGCCATTTCAGGCGTCTTCGGCCCAGCTTGCTTGAATCCTGATGGTGCAATGAGCAAGGAACTCACATCTGAGTATACCCTTCCACGCTTAGGGTGGACAAAATAATTTACAACAAGGGGTGGTGATGGACAGAGTCTCTGAATTAAGCAGAGTACTCTCACCCAGTCAAGAGATCAGGGCTAGATCCAACACCGTTTTTTAGCTCATTGCACCATCCCAGTTTCAGAACCTGGCTGTATGCAAATTAGTCTGTCCCTGGCCCAGTGCATTATGGGAACAGGGCAGACCAGACTACAAAAGCCAATTCTTACACTGGGAAGGAAACAAGCTTCCGGGGACCGGTTTCTGCCATTTCAGGCGTCTTCGGCCCAGCTTGCTTGAATCCTGATGGTGCAATGAGCAAGGAACTCACATCTGAGTATACCCTTCCACGCTTAGGGTGGACAAAATAATTTACAACAAGGGGTGGTGATGGACAGAGTCTCTGAATTAAGCAGAGTACTCTCACCCAGTCAAGAGATCAGGGCTAGATCCAACACCGTTTTTTAGCTCATTGCACCATCCCAGTTTCAGAACCTGGCTGTATGCAAATTAGTCTGTCCCTGGCCCAGTGCATTATGGGAACAGGGCAGACCAGACTACAAAAGCCAATTCTTACACTGGGAAGGAAACAAGCTTCCGGGGACCGGTTTCTGCCATTTCAGGCGTCTTCGGCCCAGCTTGCTTGAATCCTGATGGTGCAATGAGCAAGGAACTCACATCTGAGTATACCCTTCCACGCTTAGGGTGGACAAAATAATTTACAACAAGGGGTGGTGATGGACAGAGTCTCTGAATTAAGCAGAGTACTCTCACCCAGTCAAGAGATCAGGGCTAGATCCAACACCGTTTTTTAGCTCATTGCACCATCCCAGTTTCAGAACCTGGCTGTATGCAAATTAGTCTGTCCCTGGCCCAGTGCATTATGGGAACAGGGCAGACCAGACTACAAAAGCCAATTCTTACACTGGGAAGGAAACAAGCTTCCGGGGACCGGTTTCTGCCATTTCAGGCGTCTTCGGCCCAGCTTGCTTGAATCCTGATGGTGCAATGAGCAAGGAACTCACATCTGAGTATACCCTTCCACGCTTAGGGTGGACAAAATAATTTACAACAAGGGGTGGTGATGGACAGAGTCTCTGAATTAAGCAGAGTACTCTCACCCAGTCAAGAGATCAGGGCTAGATCCAACACCGTTTTTTAGCTCATTGCACCATCCCAGTTTCAGAACCTGGCTGTATGCAAATTAGTCTGTCCCTGGCCCAGTGCATTATGGGAACAGGGCAGACCAGACTACAAAAGCCAATTCTTACACTGGGAAGGAAACAAGCTTCCGGGGACCGGTTTCTGCCATTTCAGGCGTCTTCGGCCCAGCTTGCTTGAATCCTGATGGTGCAATGAGCAAGGAACTCACATCTGAGTATACCCTTCCACGCTTAGGGTGGACAAAATAATTTACAACAAGGGGTGGTGATGGACAGAGTCTCTGAATTAAGCAGAGTACTCTCACCCAGTCAAGAGATCAGGGCTAGATCCAACACCGTTTTTTAGCTCATTGCACCATCCCAGTTTCAGAACCTGGCTGTATGCAAATTAGTCTGTCCCTGGCCCAGTGCATTATGGGAACAGGGCAGACCAGACTACAAAAGCCAATTCTTACACTGGGAAGGAAACAAGCTTCCGGGGACCGGTTTCTGCCATTTCAGGCGTCTTCGGCCCAGCTTGCTTGAATCCTGATGGTGCAATGAGCAAGGAACTCACATCTGAGTATACCCTTCCACGCTTAGGGTGGACAAAATAATTTACAACAAGGGGTGGTGATGGACAGAGTCTCTGAATTAAGCAGAGTACTCTCACCCAGTCAAGAGATCAGGGCTAGATCCAACACCGTTTTTTGGCTCATTGCACCATCCCAGTTTCAGAACCTGGCTGTATGCAAATTAGTCTGTCCCTGGCCCAGTGCATTATGGGAACAGGGCAGACCAGACTACAAAAGCCAATTCTTACACTGGGAAGGAAACAAGCTTCCGGGGACCGGTTTCTGCCATTTCAGGCGTCTTCGGCCCAGCTTGCTTGAATCCTGATGGTGCAATGAGCAAGGAACTCACATCTGAGTATACCCTTCCACGCTTAGGGTGGACAAAATAATTTACAACAAGGGGTGGTGATGGACAGAGTCTCTGAATTAAGCAGAGTACTCTCACCCAGTCAAGAGATCAGGGCTAGATCCAACACCGTTTTTTAGCTCATTGCACCATCCCAGTTTCAGAACCTGGCTGTATGCAAATTAGTCTGTCCCTGGCCCAGTGCATTATGGGAACAGGGCAGACCAGACTACAAAAGCCAATTCTTACACTGGGAAGGAAACAAGCTTCCGGGGACCGGTTTCTGCCATTTCAGGCGTCTTCGGCCCAGCTTGCTTGAATCCTGATGGTGCAATGAGCAAGGAACTCACATCTGAGTATACCCTTCCACGCTTAGGGTGGACAAAATAATTTACAACAAGGGGTGGTGATGGACAGAGTCTCTGAATTAAGCAGAGTACTCTCACCCAGTCAAGAGATCAGGGCTAGATCCAACACCGTTTTTTAGCTCATTGCACCATCCCAGTTTCAGAACCTGGCTGTATGCAAATTAGTCTGTCCCTGGCCCAGTGCATTATGGGAACAGGGCAGACCAGACTACAAAAGCCAATTCTTACACTGGGAAGGAAACAAGCTTCCGGGGACCGGTTTCTGCCATTTCAGGCGTCTTCGGCCCAGCTTGCTTGAATCCTGATGGTGCAATGAGCAAGGAACTCACATCTGAGTATACCCTTCCACGCTTAGGGTGGACAAAATAATTTACAACAAGGGGTGGTGATGGACAGAGTCTCTGAATTAAGCAGAGTACTCTCACCCAGTCAAGAGATCAGGGCTAGATCCAACACCGTTTTTTAGCTCATTGCACCATCCCAGTTTCAGAACCTGGCTGTATGCAAATTAGTCTGTCCCTGGCCCAGTGCATTATGGGAACAGGGCAGACCAGACTACAAAAGCCAATTCTTACACTGGGAAGGAAACAAGCTTCCGGGGACCGGTTTCTGCCATTTCAGGCGTCTTCGGCCCAGCTTGCTTGAATCCTGATGGTGCAATGAGCAAGGAACTCACATCTGAGTATACCCTTCCACGCTTAGGGTGGACAAAATAATTTACAACAAGGGGTGGTGATGGACAGAGTCTCTGAATTAAGCAGAGTACTCTCACCCAGTCAAGAGATCAGGGCTAGATCCAACACCGTTTTTTAGCTCATTGCACCATCCCAGTTTCAGAACCTGGCTGTATGCAAATTAGTCTGTCCCTGGCCCAGTGCATTATGGGAACAGGGCAGACCAGACTACAAAAGCCAATTCTTACACTGGGAAGGAAACAAGCTTCCGGGGACCGGTTTCTGCCATTTCAGGCGTCTTCGGCCCAGCTTGCTTGAATCCTGATGGTGCAATGAGCAAGGAACTCACATCTGAGTATACCCTTCCACGCTTAGGGTGGACAAAATAATTTACAACAAGGGGTGGTGATGGACAGAGTCTCTGAATTAAGCAGAGTACTCTCACCCAGTCAAGAGATCAGGGCTAGATCCAACACCGTTTTTTAGCTCATTGCACCATCCCAGTTTCAGAACCTGGCTGTATGCAAATTAGTCTGTCCCTGGCCCAGTGCATTATGGGAACAGGGCAGACCAGACTACAAAAGCCAATTCTTACACTGGGAAGGAAACAAGCTTCCGGGGACCGGTTTCTGCCATTTCAGGCGTCTTCGGCCCAGCTTGCTTGAATCCTGATGGTGCAATGAGCAAGGAACTCACATCTGAGTATACCCTTCCACGCTTAGGGTGGACAAAATAATTTACAACAAGGGGTGGTGATGGACAGAGTCTCTGAATTAAGCAGAGTACTCTCACCCAGTCAAGAGATCAGGGCTAGATCCAACACCGTTTTTTAGCTCATTGCACCATCCCAGTTTCAGAACCTGGCTGTATGCAAATTAGTCTGTCCCTGGCCCAGTGCATTATGGGAACAGGGCAGACCAGACTACAAAAGCCAATTCTTACACTGGGAAGGAAACAAGCTTCCGGGGACCGGTTTCTGCCATTTCAGGCGTCTTCGGCCCAGCTTGCTTGAATCCTGATGGTGCAATGAGCAAGGAACTCACATCTGAGTATACCCTTCCACGCTTAGGGTGGACAAAATAATTTACAACAAGGGGTGGTGATGGACAGAGTCTCTGAATTAAGCAGAGTACTCTCACCCAGTCAAGAGATCAGGGCTAGATCCAACACCGTTTTTTAGCTCATTGCACCATCCCAGTTTCAGAACCTGGCTGTATGCAAATTAGTCTGTCCCTGGCCCAGTGCATTATGGGAACAGGGCAGACCAGACTACAAAAGCCAATTCTTACACTGGGAAGGAAACAAGCTTCCGGGGACCGGTTTCTGCCATTTCAGGCGTCTTCGGCCCAGCTTGCTTGAATCCTGATGGTGCAATGAGCAAGGAACTCACATCTGAGTATACCCTTCCACGCTTAGGGTGGACAAAATAATGGATAAATAAATAAAGATAAATAACGGTGATGGATCAAGCCCTGATCTTTGGACTGGGTAAGAGTGGTCTGCTTAATTCAGACACTCTGTTCATCACCACCCCCTTTTCTGTATCGTTTTTGGCCACTATAGGTGTGGCAGGGTATACTCAGACATGAGTCCCTTTCTCACTGCTCCATCAGGATTCAAGCAAGCCGGGCCGAAGAGGCTGAAATGCCAGAAACCGGTCCCCGGTAGCTTGTCTCCTTTCTGGTGAAGAATTGGCTTTGTAGTTTGGTCTGCCCTGTTCCCATGATGCACTGGGCCAGGGACATACTAATTTGCATACAGCCAGGTTCTGAGCTGGGATGGGGCAGTGAGATAAATAACGGTGATGGATCAAGCCCTGATCTTTGGACTGGGTAAGAGTGGTCTGCTTAATTCAGACACTCTGTTCATCACCACCCCCCTTTTCTGTATCGTTTTTGGCCACTATAGGTGTGGCAGGGTATACTCAGACATGAGTCCCTTTCTCACTGCTCCATCAGGATTCAAGCAAGCCGGGCCGAAGAGGCTGAAATGCCAGAAACCGGTCCCCGGTAGCTTGTCTCCTTTCTGGTGAAGAATTGGCTTTGTAGTTTGGTCTGCCCTGTTCCCATGATGCACTGGGCCAGGGACATACTAATTTGCATACAGCCAGGTTCTGAGCTGGGATGGGGCAGTGAGATAAATAACGGTGATGGATCAAGCCCTGATCTTTGGACTGGGTAAGAGTGGTCTGCTTAATTCAGACACTCTGTTCATCACCACCCCCTTTTCTGTATCGTTTTTGGCCACTATAGGTGTGGCAGGGTATACTCAGACATGAGTCCCTTTCTCACTGCTCCATCAGGATTCAAGCAAGCCGGGCCGAAGAGGCTGAAATGCCAGAAACCGGTCCCCGGTAGCTTGTCTCCTTTCTGGTGAAGAATTGGCTTTGTAGTTTGGTCTGCCCTGTTCCCATGATGCACTGGGCCAGGGACATACTAATTTGCATACAGCCAGGTTCTGAGCTGGGATGGGGCAGTGAGATAAATAACGGTGATGGATCAAGCCCTGATCTTTGGACTGGGTAAGAGTGGTCTGCTTAATTCAGACACTCTGTTCATCACCACCCCCTTTTCTGTATCGTTTTTGGCCACTATAGGTGTGGCAGGGTATACTCAGACATGAGTCCCTTTCTCACTGCTCCATCAGGATTCAAGCAAGCCGGGCCGAAGAGGCTGAAATGCCAGAAACCGGTCCCCGGTAGCTTGTCTCCTTTCTGGTGAAGAATTGGCTTTGTAGTTTGGTCTGCCCTGTTCCCATGATGCACTGGGCCAGGGACATACTAATTTGCATACAGCCAGGTTCTGAGCTGGGATGGGGCAGTGAGATAAATAACGGTGATGGATCAAGCCCTGATCTTTGGACTGGGTAAGAGTGGTCTGCTTAATTCAGACACTCTGTTCATCACCACCCCCTTTTCTGTATCGTTTTTGGCCACTATAGGTGTGGCAGGGTATACTCAGACATGAGTCCCTTTCTCACTGCTCCATCAGGATTCAAGCAAGCCGGGCCGAAGAGGCTGAAATGCCAGAAACCGGTCCCCGGTAGCTTGTCTCCTTTCTGGTGAAGAATTGGCTTTGTAGTTTGGTCTGCCCTGTTCCCATGATGCACTGGGCCAGGGACATACTAATTTGCATACAGCCAGGTTCTGAGCTGGGATGGGGCAGTGAGATAAATAACGGTGATGGATCAAGCCCTGATCTTTGGACTGGGTAAGAGTGGTCTGCTTAATTCAGACACTCTGTTCATCACCACCCCCTTTTCTGTATCGTTTTTGGCCACTATAGGTGTGGCAGGGTATACTCAGACATGAGTCCCTTTCTCACTGCTCCATCAGGATTCAAGCAAGCCGGGCCGAAGAGGCTGAAATGCCAGAAACCGGTCCCCGGTAGCTTGTCTCCTTTCTGGTGAAGAATTGGCTTTGTAGTTTGGTCTGCCCTGTTCCCATGATGCACTGGGCCAGGGACATACTAATTTGCATACAGCCAGGTTCTGAGCTGGGATGGGGCAGTGAGATAAATAACGGTGATGGATCAAGCCCTGATCTTTGGACTGGGTAAGAGTGGTCTGCTTAATTCAGACACTCTGTTCATCACCACCCCCTTTTCTGTATCGTTTTTGGCCACTATAGGTGTGGCAGGGTATACTCAGACATGAGTCCCTTTCTCACTGCTCCATCAGGATTCAAGCAAGCCGGGCCGAAGAGGCTGAAATGCCAGAAACCGGTCCCCGGTAGCTTGTCTCCTTTCTGGTGAAGAATTGGCTTTGTAGTTTGGTCTGCCCTGTTCCCATGATGCACTGGGCCAGGGACATACTAATTTGCATACAGCCAGGTTCTGAGCTGGGATGGGGCAGTGAGATAAATAACGGTGATGGATCAAGCCCTGATCTTTGGACTGGGTAAGAGTGGTCTGCTTAATTCAGACACTCTGTTCATCACCACCCCCTTTTCTGTATCGTTTTTGGCCACTATAGGTGTGGCAGGGTATACTCAGACATGAGTCCCTTTCTCACTGCTCCATCAGGATTCAAGCAAGCCGGGCCGAAGAGGCTGAAATGCCAGAAACCGGTCCCCGGTAGCTTGTCTCCTTTCTGGTGAAGAATTGGCTTTGTAGTTTGGTCTGCCCTGTTCCCATGATGCACTGGGCCAGGGACATACTAATTTGCATACAGCCAGGTTCTGAGCTGGGATGGGGCAGTGAGATAAATAACGGTGATGGATCAAGCCCTGATCTTTGGACTGGGTAAGAGTGGTCTGCTTAATTCAGACACTCTGTTCATCACCACCCCCTTTTCTGTATCGTTTTTGGCCACTATAGGTGTGGCAGGGTATACTCAGACATGAGTCCCTTTCTCACTGCTCCATCAGGATTCAAGCAAGCCGGGCCGAAGAGGCTGAAATGCCAGAAACCGGTCCCCGGTAGCTTGTCTCCTTTCTGGTGAAGAATTGGCTTTGTAGTTTGGTCTGCCCTGTTCCCATGATGCACTGGGCCAGGGACATACTAATTTGCATACAGCCAGGTTCTGAGCTGGGATGGGGCAGTGAGATAAATAACGGTGATGGATCAAGCCCTGATCTTTGGACTGGGTAAGAGTGGTCTGCTTAATTCAGACACTCTGTTCATCACCACCCCCTTTTCTGTATCGTTTTTGGCCACTATAGGTGTGGCAGGGTATACTCAGACATGAGTCCCTTTCTCACTGCTCCATCAGGATTCAAGCAAGCCGGGCCGAAGAGGCTGAAATGCCAGAAACCGGTCCCCGGTAGCTTGTCTCCTTTCTGGTGAAGAATTGGCTTTGTAGTTTGGTCTGCCCTGTTCCCATGATGCACTGGGCCAGGGACATACTAATTTGCATACAGCCAGGTTCTGAGCTGGGATGGGGCAGTGAGATAAATAACGGTGATGGATCAAGCCCTGATCTTTGGACTGGGTAAGAGTGGTCTGCTTAATTCAGACACTCTGTTCATCACCACCCCCTTTTCTGTATCGTTTTTGGCCACTATAGGTGTGGCAGGGTATACTCAGACATGAGTCCCTTTCTCACTGCTCCATCAGGATTCAAGCAAGCCGGGCCGAAGAGGCTGAAATGCCAGAAACCGGTCCCCGGTAGCTTGTCTCCTTTCTGGTGAAGAATTGGCTTTGTAGTTTGGTCTGCCCTGTTCCCATGATGCACTGGGCCAGGGACATACTAATTTGCATACAGCCAGGTTCTGAGCTGGGATGGGGCAGTGAGATAAATAACGGTGATGGATCAAGCCCTGATCTTTGGACTGGGTAAGAGTGGTCTGCTTAATTCAGACACTCTGTTCATCACCACCCCCTTTTCTGTATCGTTTTTGGCCACTATAGGTGTGGCAGGGTATACTCAGACATGAGTCCCTTTCTCACTGCTCCATCAGGATTCAAGCAAGCCGGGCCGAAGAGGCTGAAATGCCAGAAACCGGTCCCCGGTAGCTTGTCTCCTTTCTGGTGAAGAATTGGCTTTGTAGTTTGGTCTGCCCTGTTCCCATGATGCACTGGGCCAGGGACATACTAATTTGCATACAGCCAGGTTCTGAGCTGGGATGGGGCAGTGAGATAAATAACGGTGATGGATCAAGCCCTGATCTTTGGACTGGGTAAGAGTGGTCTGCTTAATTCAGACACTCTGTTCATCACCACCCCCTTTTCTGTATCGTTTTTGGCCACTATAGGTGTGGCAGGGTATACTCAGACATGAGTCCCTTTCTCACTGCTCCATCAGGATTCAAGCAAGCCGGGCCGAAGAGGCTGAAATGCCAGAAACCGGTCCCCGGTAGCTTGTCTCCTTTCTGGTGAAGAATTGGCTTTGTAGTTTGGTCTGCCCTGTTCCCATGATGCACTGGGCCAGGGACATACTAATTTGCATACAGCCAGGTTCTGAGCTGGGATGGGGCAGTGAGATAAATAACGGTGATGGATCAAGCCCTGATCTTTGGACTGGGTAAGAGTGGTCTGCTTAATTCAGACACTCTGTTCATCACCACCCCCTTTTCTGTATCGTTTTTGGCCACTATAGGTGTGGCAGGGTATACTCAGACATGAGTCCCTTTCTCACTGCTCCATCAGGATTCAAGCAAGCCGGGCCGAAGAGGCTGAAATGCCAGAAACCGGTCCCCGGTAGCTTGTCTCCTTTCTGGTGAAGAATTGGCTTTGTAGTTTGGTCTGCCCTGTTCCCATGATGCACTGGGCCAGGGACATACTAATTTGCATACAGCCAGGTTCTGAGCTGGGATGGGGCAGTGAGATAAATAACGGTGATGGATCAAGCCCTGATCTTTGGACTGGGTAAGAGTGGTCTGCTTAATTCAGACACTCTGTTCATCACCACCCCCTTTTCTGTATCGTTTTTGGCCACTATAGGTGTGGCAGGGTATACTCAGACATGAGTCCCTTTCTCACTGCTCCATCAGGATTCAAGCAAGCCGGGCCGAAGAGGCTGAAATGCCAGAAACCGGTCCCCGGTAGCTTGTCTCCTTTCTGGTGAAGAATTGGCTTTGTAGTTTGGTCTGCCCTGTTCCCATGATGCACTGGGCCAGGGACATACTAATTTGCATACAGCCAGGTTCTGAGCTGGGATGGGGCAGTGAGATAAATAACGGTGATGGATCAAGCCCTGATCTTTGGACTGGGTAAGAGTGGTCTGCTTAATTCAGACACTCTGTTCATCACCACCCCCTTTTCTGTATCGTTTTTGGCCACTATAGGTGTGGCAGGGTATACTCAGACATGAGTCCCTTTCTCACTGCTCCATCAGGATTCAAGCAAGCCGGGCCGAAGAGGCTGAAATGCCAGAAACCGGTCCCCGGTAGCTTGTCTCCTTTCTGGTGAAGAATTGGCTTTGTAGTTTGGTCTGCCCTGTTCCCATGATGCACTGGGCCAGGGACATACTAATTTGCATACAGCCAGGTTCTGAGCTGGGATGGGGCAGTGAGATAAATAACGGTGATGGATCAAGCCCTGATCTTTGGACTGGGTAAGAGTGGTCTGCTTAATTCAGACACTCTGTTCATCACCACCCCCTTTTCTGTATCGTTTTTGGCCACTATAGGTGTGGCAGGGTATACTCAGACATGAGTCCCTTTCTCACTGCTCCATCAGGATTCAAGCAAGCCGGGCCGAAGAGGCTGAAATGCCAGAAACCGGTCCCCGGTAGCTTGTCTCCTTTCTGGTGAAGAATTGGCTTTGTAGTTTGGTCTGCCCTGTTCCCATGATGCACTGGGCCAGGGACATACTAATTTGCATACAGCCAGGTTCTGAGCTGGGATGGGGCAGTGAGATAAATAACGGTGATGGATCAAGCCCTGATCTTTGGACTGGGTAAGAGTGGTCTGCTTAATTCAGACACTCTGTTCATCACCACCCCCTTTTCTGTATCGTTTTTGGCCACTATAGGTGTGGCAGGGTATACTCAGACATGAGTCCCTTTCTCACTGCTCCATCAGGATTCAAGCAAGCCGGGCCGAAGAGGCTGAAATGCCAGAAACCGGTCCCCGGTAGCTTGTCTCCTTTCTGGTGAAGAATTGGCTTTGTAGTTTGGTCTGCCCTGTTCCCATGATGCACTGGGCCAGGGACATACTAATTTGCATACAGCCAGGTTCTGAGCTGGGATGGGGCAGTGAGATAAATAACGGTGATGGATCAAGCCCTGATCTTTGGACTGGGTAAGAGTGGTCTGCTTAATTCAGACACTCTGTTCATCACCACCCCCTTTTCTGTATCGTTTTTGGCCACTATAGGTGTGGCAGGGTATACTCAGACATGAGTCCCTTTCTCACTGCTCCATCAGGATTCAAGCAAGCCGGGCCGAAGAGGCTGAAATGCCAGAAACCGGTCCCCGGTAGCTTGTCTCCTTTCTGGTGAAGAATTGGCTTTGTAGTTTGGTCTGCCCTGTTCCCATGATGCACTGGGCCAGGGACATACTAATTTGCATACAGCCAGGTTCTGAGCTGGGATGGGGCAGTGAGATAAATAACGGTGATGGATCAAGCCCTGATCTTTGGACTGGGTAAGAGTGGTCTGCTTAATTCAGACACTCTGTTCATCACCACCCCCTTTTCTGTATCGTTTTTGGCCACTATAGGTGTGGCAGGGTATACTCAGACATGAGTCCCTTTCTCACTGCTCCATCAGGATTCAAGCAAGCCGGGCCGAAGAGGCTGAAATGCCAGAAACCGGTCCCCGGTAGCTTGTCTCCTTTCTGGTGAAGAATTGGCTTTGTAGTTTGGTCTGCCCTGTTCCCATGATGCACTGGGCCAGGGACATACTAATTTGCATACAGCCAGGTTCTGAGCTGGGATGGGGCAGTGAGATAAATAACGGTGATGGATCAAGCCCTGATCTTTGGACTGGGTAAGAGTGGTCTGCTTAATTCAGACACTCTGTTCATCACCACCCCCTTTTCTGTATCGTTTTTGGCCACTATAGGTGTGGCAGGGTATACTCAGACATGAGTCCCTTTCTCACTGCTCCATCAGGATTCAAGCAAGCCGGGCCGAAGAGGCTGAAATGCCAGAAACCGGTCCCCGGTAGCTTGTCTCCTTTCTGGTGAAGAATTGGCTTTGTAGTTTGGTCTGCCCTGTTCCCATGATGCACTGGGCCAGGGACATACTAATTTGCATACAGCCAGGTTCTGAGCTGGGATGGGGCAGTGAGATAAATAACGGTGATGGATCAAGCCCTGATCTTTGGACTGGGTAAGAGTGGTCTGCTTAATTCAGACACTCTGTTCATCACCACCCCCTTTTCTGTATCGTTTTTGGCCACTATAGGTGTGGCAGGGTATACTCAGACATGAGTCCCTTTCTCACTGCTCCATCAGGATTCAAGCAAGCCGGGCCGAAGAGGCTGAAATGCCAGAAACCGGTCCCCGGTAGCTTGTCTCCTTTCTGGTGAAGAATTGGCTTTGTAGTTTGGTCTGCCCTGTTCCCATGATGCACTGGGCCAGGGACATACTAATTTGCATACAGCCAGGTTCTGAGCTGGGATGGGGCAGTGAGATAAATAACGGTGATGGATCAAGCCCTGATCTTTGGACTGGGTAAGAGTGGTCTGCTTAATTCAGACACTCTGTTCATCACCACCCCCTTTTCTGTATCGTTTTTGGCCACTATAGGTGTGGCAGGGTATACTCAGACATGAGTCCCTTTCTCACTGCTCCATCAGGATTCAAGCAAGCCGGGCCGAAGAGGCTGAAATGCCAGAAACCGGTCCCCGGTAGCTTGTCTCCTTTCTGGTGAAGAATTGGCTTTGTAGTTTGGTCTGCCCTGTTCCCATGATGCACTGGGCCAGGGACATACTAATTTGCATACAGCCAGGTTCTGAGCTGGGATGGGGCAGTGAGATAAATAACGGTGATGGATCAAGCCCTGATCTTTGGACTGGGTAAGAGTGGTCTGCTTAATTCAGACACTCTGTTCATCACCACCCCCTTTTCTGTATCGTTTTTGGCCACTATAGGTGTGGCAGGGTATACTCAGACATGAGTCCCTTTCTCACTGCTCCATCAGGATTCAAGCAAGCCGGGCCGAAGAGGCTGAAATGCCAGAAACCGGTCCCCGGTAGCTTGTCTCCTTTCTGGTGAAGAATTGGCTTTGTAGTTTGGTCTGCCCTGTTCCCATGATGCACTGGGCCAGGGACATACTAATTTGCATACAGCCAGGTTCTGAGCTGGGATGGGGCAGTGAGATAAATAACGGTGATGGATCAAGCCCTGATCTTTGGACTGGGTAAGAGTGGTCTGCTTAATTCAGACACTCTGTTCATCACCACCCCCTTTTCTGTATCGTTTTTGGCCACTATAGGTGTGGCAGGGTATACTCAGACATGAGTCCCTTTCTCACTGCTCCATCAGGATTCAAGCAAGCCGGGCCGAAGAGGCTGAAATGCCAGAAACCGGTCCCCGGTAGCTTGTCTCCTTTCTGGTGAAGAATTGGCTTTGTAGTTTGGTCTGCCCTGTTCCCATGATGCACTGGGCCAGGGACATACTAATTTGCATACAGCCAGGTTCTGAGCTGGGATGGGGCAGTGAGATAAATAACGGTGATGGATCAAGCCCTGATCTTTGGACTGGGTAAGAGTGGTCTGCTTAATTCAGACACTCTGTTCATCACCACCCCCTTTTCTGTATCGTTTTTGGCCACTATAGGTGTGGCAGGGTATACTCAGACATGAGTCCCTTTCTCACTGCTCCATCAGGATTCAAGCAAGCCGGGCCGAAGAGGCTGAAATGCCAGAAACCGGTCCCCGGTAGCTTGTCTCCTTTCTGGTGAAGAATTGGCTTTGTAGTTTGGTCTGCCCTGTTCCCATGATGCACTGGGCCAGGGACATACTAATTTGCATACAGCCAGGTTCTGAGCTGGGATGGGGCAGTGAGATAAATAACGGTGATGGATCAAGCCCTGATCTTTGGACTGGGTAAGAGTGGTCTGCTTAATTCAGACACTCTGTTCATCACCACCCCCTTTTCTGTATCGTTTTTGGCCACTATAGGTGTGGCAGGGTATACTCAGACATGAGTCCCTTTCTCACTGCTCCATCAGGATTCAAGCAAGCCGGGCCGAAGAGGCTGAAATGCCAGAAACCGGTCCCCGGTAGCTTGTCTCCTTTCTGGTGAAGAATTGGCTTTGTAGTTTGGTCTGCCCTGTTCCCATGATGCACTGGGCCAGGGACATACTAATTTGCATACAGCCAGGTTCTGAGCTGGGATGGGGCAGTGAGATAAATAACGGTGATGGATCAAGCCCTGATCTTTGGACTGGGTAAGAGTGGTCTGCTTAATTCAGACACTCTGTTCATCACCACCCCCTTTTCTGTATCGTTTTTGGCCACTATAGGTGTGGCAGGGTATACTCAGACATGAGTCCCTTTCTCACTGCTCCATCAGGATTCAAGCAAGCCGGGCCGAAGAGGCTGAAATGCCAGAAACCGGTCCCCGGTAGCTTGTCTCCTTTCTGGTGAAGAATTGGCTTTGTAGTTTGGTCTGCCCTGTTCCCATGATGCACTGGGCCAGGGACATACTAATTTGCATACAGCCAGGTTCTGAGCTGGGATGGGGCAGTGAGATAAATAACGGTGATGGATCAAGCCCTGATCTTTGGACTGGGTAAGAGTGGTCTGCTTAATTCAGACACTCTGTTCATCACCACCCCCTTTTCTGTATCGTTTTTGGCCACTATAGGTGTGGCAGGGTATACTCAGACATGAGTCCCTTTCTCACTGCTCCATCAGGATTCAAGCAAGCCGGGCCGAAGAGGCTGAAATGCCAGAAACCGGTCCCCGGTAGCTTGTCTCCTTTCTGGTGAAGAATTGGCTTTGTAGTTTGGTCTGCCCTGTTCCCATGATGCACTGGGCCAGGGACATACTAATTTGCATACAGCCAGGTTCTGAGCTGGGATGGGGCAGTGAGATAAATAACGGTGATGGATCAAGCCCTGATCTTTGGACTGGGTAAGAGTGGTCTGCTTAATTCAGACACTCTGTTCATCACCACCCCCTTTTCTGTATCGTTTTTGGCCACTATAGGTGTGGCAGGGTATACTCAGACATGAGTCCCTTTCTCACTGCTCCATCAGGATTCAAGCAAGCCGGGCCGAAGAGGCTGAAATGCCAGAAACCGGTCCCCGGTAGCTTGTCTCCTTTCTGGTGAAGAATTGGCTTTGTAGTTTGGTCTGCCCTGTTCCCATGATGCACTGGGCCAGGGACATACTAATTTGCATACAGCCAGGTTCTGAGCTGGGATGGGGCAGTGAGATAAATAACGGTGATGGATCAAGCCCTGATCTTTGGACTGGGTAAGAGTGGTCTGCTTAATTCAGACACTCTGTTCATCACCACCCCCTTTTCTGTATCGTTTTTGGCCACTATAGGTGTGGCAGGGTATACTCAGACATGAGTCCCTTTCTCACTGCTCCATCAGGATTCAAGCAAGCCGGGCCGAAGAGGCTGAAATGCCAGAAACCGGTCCCCGGTAGCTTGTCTCCTTTCTGGTGAAGAATTGGCTTTGTAGTTTGGTCTGCCCTGTTCCCATGATGCACTGGGCCAGGGACATACTAATTTGCATACAGCCAGGTTCTGAGCTGGGATGGGGCAGTGAGATAAATAACGGTGATGGATCAAGCCCTGATCTTTGGACTGGGTAAGAGTGGTCTGCTTAATTCAGACACTCTGTTCATCACCACCCCCTTTTCTGTATCGTTTTTGGCCACTATAGGTGTGGCAGGGTATACTCAGACATGAGTCCCTTTCTCACTGCTCCATCAGGATTCAAGCAAGCCGGGCCGAAGAGGCTGAAATGCCAGAAACCGGTCCCCGGTAGCTTGTCTCCTTTCTGGTGAAGAATTGGCTTTGTAGTTTGGTCTGCCCTGTTCCCATGATGCACTGGGCCAGGGACATACTAATTTGCATACAGCCAGGTTCTGAGCTGGGATGGGGCAGTGAGATAAATAACGGTGATGGATCAAGCCCTGATCTTTGGACTGGGTAAGAGTGGTCTGCTTAATTCAGACACTCTGTTCATCACCACCCCCTTTTCTGTATCGTTTTTGGCCACTATAGGTGTGGCAGGGTATACTCAGACATGAGTCCCTTTCTCACTGCTCCATCAGGATTCAAGCAAGCCGGGCCGAAGAGGCTGAAATGCCAGAAACCGGTCCCCGGTAGCTTGTCTCCTTTCTGGTGAAGAATTGGCTTTGTAGTTTGGTCTGCCCTGTTCCCATGATGCACTGGGCCAGGGACATACTAATTTGCATACAGCCAGGTTCTGAGCTGGGATGGGGCAGTGAGATAAATAACGGTGATGGATCAAGCCCTGATCTTTGGACTGGGTAAGAGTGGTCTGCTTAATTCAGACACTCTGTTCATCACCACCCCCTTTTCTGTATCGTTTTTGGCCACTATAGGTGTGGCAGGGTATACTCAGACATGAGTCCCTTTCTCACTGCTCCATCAGGATTCAAGCAAGCCGGGCCGAAGAGGCTGAAATGCCAGAAACCGGTCCCCGGTAGCTTGTCTCCTTTCTGGTGAAGAATTGGCTTTGTAGTTTGGTCTGCCCTGTTCCCATGATGCACTGGGCCAGGGACATACTAATTTGCATACAGCCAGGTTCTGAGCTGGGATGGGGCAGTGAGATAAATAACGGTGATGGATCAAGCCCTGATCTTTGGACTGGGTAAGAGTGGTCTGCTTAATTCAGACACTCTGTTCATCACCACCCCCTTTTCTGTATCGTTTTTGGCCACTATAGGTGTGGCAGGGTATACTCAGACATGAGTCCCTTTCTCACTGCTCCATCAGGATTCAAGCAAGCCGGGCCGAAGAGGCTGAAATGCCAGAAACCGGTCCCCGGTAGCTTGTCTCCTTTCTGGTGAAGAATTGGCTTTGTAGTTTGGTCTGCCCTGTTCCCATGATGCACTGGGCCAGGGACATACTAATTTGCATACAGCCAGGTTCTGAGCTGGGATGGGGCAGTGAGATAAATAACGGTGATGGATCAAGCCCTGATCTTTGGACTGGGTAAGAGTGGTCTGCTTAATTCAGACACTCTGTTCATCACCACCCCCTTTTCTGTATCGTTTTTGGCCACTATAGGTGTGGCAGGGTATACTCAGACATGAGTCCCTTTCTCACTGCTCCATCAGGATTCAAGCAAGCCGGGCCGAAGAGGCTGAAATGCCAGAAACCGGTCCCCGGTAGCTTGTCTCCTTTCTGGTGAAGAATTGGCTTTGTAGTTTGGTCTGCCCTGTTCCCATGATGCACTGGGCCAGGGACATACTAATTTGCATACAGCCAGGTTCTGAGCTGGGATGGGGCAGTGAGATAAATAACGGTGATGGATCAAGCCCTGATCTTTGGACTGGGTAAGAGTGGTCTGCTTAATTCAGACACTCTGTTCATCACCACCCCCTTTTCTGTACTATTTTACAAATGGCACATGTAAAACTGTTTGGAGATTATGGTGATTTTTGCTCCTGAATCAAAAAGTACTCTAGTACTTCTACCTTCAACAAACACTTCATCTAAAGGACCTTTCTTGCTAATGTCTGTCACCTGTGACACAATTTGACCACAGTTAAACCCGGAGCAGTCATCACTATCGCTATTGCTGTCATGTGAGATAGTGTTTACCTTCCCTTGGTTTCACTTAGCCTTACACATAGCAATAAAGTGTCCAACTTTTTTACAATTTGAGCAAGTCATCTTTAGTGCAGGTCACCTCTTGTCATTAGCAAGATGTCCTACATTCCCAAACCTGTAACACTTGGGTTGGAAAGTGCGAGAATTTCTCATTTCAGCATTTTTCATTTGAGGTTTAACATTATACCCTTTCTTCACATATTTCTCTTTGGAAGAACCTTTTACCAAGTGGACAAAATTGACCTTATCCTCGTGCTTAGTTATAATTTCCACACACTTTTGTGAATGTTCTATTTGTTTAGCAATAGTGAGAACTTCATCCAAAAAGGGATCATCTTTCTGCCATAAATCATCTCGGACCTTCTCTACATTGCAACCCAACATGAACTGATCCCTTATTCTTTCTTCCAATAATGCTCCAAACTTACACGACGACCCCCAACTTCCTTAGAGCAGTAACGTAATTCTCCACAGACTCGCCTTCATTCTGCGTCCTGCAACCAAGATGATAGTGTTCCAGGATTGTGCTTACTTTGGGTAAATAATGCCTGTCGAAGTCTCTAGGCCGAGTTACGGTTACACAAAAATGGCCGTCACGTTACAGACGTAACTTGTAGAGATCAGCATTGTAATGTCAGGTTGGATGTCAGAGAAGACAGAGAGAAGTGTGCGCAGTCACATGCGCAGAGCACCTCAGAATTCCTTGAGAGCTTGGGAAGCCGATGAGAAGAAACAACGTCGGAAGCGTAATGCTAGGAAACAAAGGTGAGAGAGTGCACGCCAGTGAATGACGGTGAGATGAAACAGCGGGTGATGTTATCTTTTAAAATGTAGTGGCTCGCAGAGAAGCGCGTGTTGTTGACCTTTGATATGGTAGTGGCTCACACAGCGGCACATGTTAAGACTCCCAGTTGAATTACAAAAATGGTTAGGAAGACGCCACTTGGGTAAAGAGATTTTCCAGTAGCCAATTAATGTATGAAACAGTTAATAAGGGTGCACTTAGGTGGAGTGTGCTCCAAACAAAGCAACAAGAATGAGCCTTTGGGTGCTGAGTTCAAACTACCGCTTCTCCAAAGTAGCAAACAAGAGGGTGTCAAAGACTCAAGAAGACACACTGTCCAACATGTGAATGAGCCCGCACTAAAACCTCCCAGCCCAAAAGCCTCAAGAGTGCGACGTGCAGCACATGCTCCCAAAACACAACAGGACAGGCCTTGCCAAAATTAACATTCAGGAGAACAGAGCATGTGGATGAGCTTGTGCTGAAATCTCCCAACACAACCAGGCTTGAATAAGGGAGAGATGTGCGCCGAAAGCTCCCAATCCACGGTGGGAAATAATAGCCCCATAGAAAAAGAAAACGAAGAGGTTTAAAACAAAACAACTCATGTGGCACTTGAGAACTACTAGAATAGAGATGATGCTCCTTGAAAGAGATCTTGAAGGAAATCTTGAAGATGTTGGGACCACACTTCTTCTCTCTTAAAATAGTTAAATGTTCAAATCCATGTAGATGCACTGGGGTTGGTCTTCTTTGCTCGTCGCCAGAAATCATGTTATCATAAATAAAAGAAGATCCAGAGTAGGAGAAGGAGTATGTTTATTCCAAGTACATAGGTCCCATCCATACAGCAGCCTGTGTAAGCTCAACTCGTCTCCACAACAATCTGAGAGCACCAGGTTCCATCACCATGGTTCTACTCAAAGGAATACACAGTGTGTATTGCCCACGAGGATACAGGTAAATAAAGCACATTACTACAATCACCCTTGGCACAGCTCCATCACCTTCCTTATTCTGGGCCTGCTTGTCACCCCAGCAACCCAGGGTTGTTGTTAGCTCTTTCTTCATTGGACACTCTCTTCCCTTGAATACCAACCTTTCCCTGATGTAGCACATGTTCACTTTCCTTACACAGTTCCACAATCACGGATTAGTAGTGCTCCCCCATTGAAGTGCAATCTCTTTTTCTGCCAGCAGACAGCCTAGGTTACCAGCAATTTTCTTAAGTTGGGCCTAGCAGGTACATGATGCTCTGCGAGTTGTGCTGTATTCATTTCTACGGGCTTTGGCCACACCCTTGCTGCCAATTGGTTAAGAGGAGCGTCACTCACAAACGATTGCTTCTCAATGTTTAATTTGCCTTCTATGACCCACCTTCTTGTATCGTGCTCCTCCCCTGGTGTATTGGCCTATTATGGTATCCTTTCACGAAGGGATTTTTCCCTTTGTGTTTCCGCACTCTTTGCACAGGTTTTCCTGTCTCAGCACGGTGCTCCCATAATGGACGATGCCCACTTCATGGACAGAAAGCGACCCCTTACTCGCACGCACCATTGTTCTCCCTCCCCTGTCCATACCCCTTGTGTTGCTTGGCCACGCATTATTTTAATTTCATTAAGGGGCTTTGCTCATTCTTCTTCCCATGCATCACGCCAATCAAACACAGCCGTGCAGCAGCTCACTCGCACGCACCATTGTTTCCCCATCATACCCTTCCCGTTGCCCCACCCATGTTATTTTATTTATTCATCACCACAGCTTCCTATGTGTTAATGGTGATTAAAGTGTTATGGCATTAAACAAACGTGTATCATTTTTATACAAGGCCGCTTTCTGCTTCAGTTTTTCTAAGAGCTGCAAAGTTATTAGTGGAGGGATGCCTGTGCTGCACGCTCATAACTAGGATCAAAGTGGTGATCAGTGGACCAGGAGTTAAAATCAAACAGCGCCGACTCTGCCATTCTCCTGAACCTCAATAAACCAAGTACCTGCGTAAGGATGATATATACAGAACATGAAGCGCAGGGACTCTGCTGTATTTTTCTAAAGGATGTAAAACTATCTGTTGGCATACACTAGGGCTGGATTGATGACTTGAATGCTCGTTACTTCGACCAAACTGCCTGAGTAGCTCTGTGAGTGGTTACATGAGTGCCTGAGTGGTTCTGGTTATGAACAGATCACAAGTTCAAATCCCTGTAGCACCAACTTTGTCATCCTCTAGATAAATTAGGTACACATTGTTTGCTTGCTCCTAGTGACTCTAGCTCATATGTTAAGGAGCACATTAGAAATGCAAAACATAAGCACACATGAAATAATATCATCTAATATTTGCAGTGTGTGAAATGCTAAATATAAAGACAAGTTACCATTGGTATAAATAAATTGTTCAGAGGTACAACTGTCAATCTGGATAAATTTATATGCTTTAAGTATCAGACCAACACTCCTTTCTTTTAGCCTCGGAGAGACCAATTGGCATTGATAATGTTTGTTTAAAATAGATTTTATGTACAGATTAAGGATACCTGTATAGTAGCTTTCTTTGCTTCAAATGTAGTTGTGCTCCACGTGAACAATTTAGAAAAACAATTCAGTGCAAGCAAAAACGTGGTAGCAGGTGCAAGGAACGAAGTGGTTGCATTCCATCGAAAGAATATATTTGAAAATACAAACACACAAATATATTCCTTGATGTTCCTTGCACCTGCTACCACGTCTTTGCTGGCATTGCTATCTTGGTAAAAAAGGAAATAAGTGTATATTTCTGTGTCTCCCTATGCCGCACGCCTCACCCCAACACTTGCCCGTCCCCACCACCCCTCTGAGATCGCTGCTTGTCATTCTTATGCTGTCCTTCCTGATATGGTATGTGTAGGAAGCTGACTCTGTATATACAATACCAAAATAAGGTAAAGTGTGCACAGAGTCCAGTGGAACCCCGAAGGTAGGCAGGGGTAAAAGTAGATAGCACCTTACTCTCTATTTGTGGTAGTGTGGGCGAGCAGTAAGGCTGTATCAGAGGGTAGTGGTATGCATTTGCTGTACGCACTCAAACAGCAAATGATGTCACACACTCAAAGACTATACTCAGACCAATTTTGTTTGTGTAAAAATATTGTTTAGTTATTTTATTTCTAGAACCAAGCCAAGCCTGGCACAGGCAAGTTAAATAAATGCTTTGCAATATATTATGCAATATTTACAATTGAATGCAAGTTCAAATGCAGTTGTTTGAAATACAGGTAAGTCAAGGTATTGACATTATTACACAGATTACTTTTTAGATTACTTTTTCTACTCAGTGTGAAGTGCCTCGATATCTCACTGTGACATTTCCTAGAGAAAAGGTAAGTTAATCAGTTTTTCACAATTGTAACGTTTCAGGTTTTCTATACAAACCAACTCCAACAGTCAATAGGTTCTATAATTTCACACTACCTTTCTCAGCCATATGAGAATGAGGTCTGACATTCCCAGTAAAATATGTACTTCCAATAGGAGCAGCCTGTCAGTAGACTCTGTTCTATTGGAGCCTCCCACAGTGTTGTAAAGAACAACTAGAGCACTAAGGGCCCGATGTAGGTAGGCTTTTACCGGTCGGTAACGGCCGAAATCGGCCATTACCGACCGGTAAAAGCCTTTTCCTATGTAGGAGGCTATTTTACCGATTCGGTAAATAACGAATCGGTATTTACCGATTCGGTATTTACCGAATCATCATTTACCAATTCGGTATATCGGTAAAAGAGTTGCAGGAAGTACTGTAAACAGTGCTTCTGGGCTTTAAGAATTCGTTATTTACCACCAACTATTAGTTGGTGGTAAATAAGGAATTCCTATGTAAATTCCTAAATGTGCATTTACACCTGTGCCATGTGACAGACATACATACCCTTAGGGTATGTATGTGCGCCACATGTGCACACCAGCTCTAATCAGGGGTGCAACAGGGTGTCAAAGTGACACCCTGCCACCCTTGAATTTTTCCCAATTTTACCGAATCGGTAATTACCGATACGGTAATTGACATTCAATCCTACGGGCCTCCAGGCCCATAGGAATGAATGGCAAATACTGAATCGGTAATTACTGATTCGGTAAATACCGAATCTTAACGATTCGGTATTTTTTACCGATTCATTACCTACATAGGATTTACCGATTCTAAAATACCGAATCAGTAAAATTCGGTATTTTAAAATCGGTAAAACCTATTTACCTACATCTAGCCCTAAAAGTCTTAATTATGATAAAAGTATGGCACAACTGAAGCCATCTTGAGTGAATCAAACTGGTAAAACTTGAAAGCTTTAATTTAGATGGGAACAAAATGAGGGGATTCCTTTTGTCATAAAATTATGGTTAGTGCTGTCAAAAGAAACATTGGGTCACATTTTATTTGACTACTCAAATATCTTCCTCTTCTGTTTCATTAAAGCATTCTGACATGCAGACTGAAATATGCCCTTTCAACATCAGCAGCAGACTGCCAGTTACCTCCCTGGTAATCAGCAGCTTTACTACAGTGTTCTAATGAGCAACTAATGTGCTAACATTCTGAATTTATGCCAAAAGTGTGACACATTTTCTACTGAGTATTCTGCAGTTAATAAGGAAAGTAGGGAGCTTCATAACAAATAAGTCTCCCAAGATGGCCACCGAGTGAAAAAGGAGCCCAATATAGCACTAATATGAAGCAAATGTAGTACAAGTATACTCAATAACAGAGAAGTGCAAAACACTCATTTTGTTTTTTGCAGTTTTATATAGAGCAGACTAAGCAGACAAAGATTCTGGAGGGCTTTACATTAGTATCTGTTACATTACACAAGGACACATTCATTTTGGTTTAAGGCATGGGGAGATTAAGTGATTTGCCCAATATCACCGGATGTCGATCTGACGCTGAAACTAAAACCTGGTATCCCCAGTCATAAAGTCTGCAGCTCCGGCCGCAACGCCACAGCCTCTCCCCTACATGTAGAAGATCAAATAGATAAAAAAAAAAAGATAGCAAATAATTTAAAAGTGCTTTGTCGCTATTTGAGAACTCCGAAAATATGTCCTCATTTTTATAGGAACAATGCCCTCTCATTTTTATAATTTCTAAAGCAAATGCTTTGGGCATTACAGTTTTGATTACATCAAGATGACGTCAGGCGTGCCACACTTTTAATACATATGCAGGCACATGCATCAATAAATGAGTTTGCGATTCCTTATCTGCGATTTTAAGGAATCGCAAATAAGGAATCGCAAAACGCGATGCATCACAAATTCTGCGAATAAATAAGGAATCAGTAAAAATCGCAGAAAATATTGCGATTTCTTGTGTTTGCGAACTCGCAAATTGCGATTTCGCAAATTGCGATTTCGCAATTTCCAGGGCCGCACAATGATGCATGTTGATGACATCAGAACCAGGAAGTGTGCACTCCAAGCCTCATTTTCAGTGCTGAGGCTCAGGGAGAGGAGGGAGCTGGCTCTGGGAGCAGAGGAGTCTGAGAGTGAGAGATTGAGAACACCTGCAAACAACTGAAAATGGAACCTGCAAAAACAGCAGTGAACAGCCAAAGTTCCAGGAAAAGAAAAGTTAAATTCTCAGAAAAAAAAATTGAAACTTTGATTGAGGGAGTAGTGCACAGCAACGATAAGCTGTTTGGAAAAGCTTCCCTGAAGGTACCTGAGCAGGAGAAAAGGAAGATATGGATCCGGATTCAGAACAGAGTCAATGCCATTGGGGTGACTCACCGTACCATTGAAGAACTAAAAAAGAGATGGTACGATCTGCGCAGTCGGGCCAAGGCACGCATTGCAGACCGGTTGAAGGAGGCACATAAAACAGGAGGGTGTACACCACCAGACACTGGAAACACTCCCATGGAGGATTTGGTGGAGTCAACAATCCAGCCTGAAGCTGTTGTTGGTGTGACGCAGCTGGACACCTCAGGAGCTGCACACACGTCTGAAGGTAAGAGGGATGCATGTTTACATTGTCCCAATTACTGAAGTCAGAATGTCAGCTCAGCACAGCGTAAGCGCACACTGTAAAGCATGTACTACAATTCCATTACTATGGGAAGTGCATCATGGGAGATGTAGTCAGGGCAAGCACTTACAATGACAAACACACACATATGTCAAAAACGATTTCAAATAGTGTAGCAGATGTTCAAAAGAATATGAAATTTAATAATTGTCAACTGTGACATAACCTCCCAAGCATACATTAATGCTGTTTTGCACCGTTTAACCTCACAGATGCAGAACGTGATGAGGCCGGGGATAGTGAGGTTCTGGAAATGCAACACAGCAGCGCTTCAGAACCTGAGGACACACCAGCTCTGCCAACTACATAGTCATGTGTACCTCATTCCCGTAGGTCACCTGTTCCAACACTGGTTCCCATGGCGTCAGATGATGAGGCCAATGCAGCACCTGCGGTCAGCATTCATCAAAGTATTAGCGCCACAACTACACCAACACAGACCCGGAGAGGCAATCGCAGAGTGCAACGGAGAAGACACAGAGCACGCAGACCACAGCAGGTGGAGCAGACAAATCCGGTCTGGGGTGGCTTGGAGGGACAGATGCCCCGTTCACATCGCCTGCAGGGCAAGAACACTCGATTAGTCAAGGAGGAAATAGCAAAGATGTCTGGCAACATAGCCGTACTGGCCAGTAGTGTGCAGGAACTGACAAAGGTCATGCTGGAGGGGCATGCATCACACAATAGACAGCATTGGCAACTCATGCAGCAGCTCAAACTGCAAGGAAAGTCTAACAATAGGCTGGCCACAGCAACAGCACTGCTGGTTCGTACATCTGTGACAATGCAGACCCAAATGTGCCATTGGAGCGGAGATGTTGCCAAAGCACTAGATCAAGTAACAAATGCGGTTGAGCTGATGAATGCATCTACTAGTGGAGGCAACATGTCTGCACAGGAAGAAAGTAGTGAGTGTGCCTCAAGCATGAGCAGTACAACAATGCCAGTTGCAAGTGCAGTGAGACGTAATACACGCAGCGCCACCTCATCCACTACCAACGTAAGGCAAGAAGATGCTGCCGCAGACAGGCATTTGGGGGTTCGTGGGAAAAAGTGCTAGGCTCCCATGCACAATATTTGCCTGAGATGGTGATTTAACCATTGTTACGATGTGACCTAATCACTGACTTTCAAGTAATAGTTATTTTCAATCTTCAAATGTTTTTGGGCAAGACTCTTGTGCCACTAGTCACTTTGGAAGTGTGCTTCAGTTTCCTGGTCACAATTCCTTTACATAAAGCTTACTTTTCATTTCATGTACTGTGTTTGTGTCATCATTATTCACCTTATAAGTAATTCTGTGTAATCTCCAATCTGCGCCTGCACCCTTCTGCTGCGCCTGATCCTTGTAGGGCAGGGTGGTGTTGCACTTGCTGGTTCCCATCCTCCGAGTCACTGTCAGACAGCTCCATTTCCAAACCTCCCTTTGTCGCAATGTTGTGCAGCATGGCACATGCTGCCACTATCTTGCAGCATTGTTCAGGCTTGTATTTCATTGCTTCTCCGGTCTTATGAAGGCGTCTAAATCGGCTCTTCAGCAGCCCAAATGTTCGCTCTATCACGTTCCTTGTTGAGATATGTGCTGCATTGTAGCTCCTTTGGGCAGCAGTCGTAGGATTCAGATAAGGTGTCATCAGGTAATTTCGCAAGGTGTATGCGCTGTCACCTACATGTGAGGGATCAAAGGCTGTTAGTTGTTGTTTGACATCAACATTTGAACAATGAATGGAATGCTGTATTGCACATATTTACCTAGCAAATGTCCCTCTCCAAAATCTCCCCTTGCCAGACGGGTCTGAATGCCACTTTGCCTGAAGATATATGAATCATGTGCACTGCCAGGAAATTGTGAAACAATGTCCGTTATGATGTTTTTGGCATTACACACAACCTGAATATTGAGGGAATGATAACATTTCCTATTCCTATACAAATATTCCTGTGCTGCAGGGGGACATATTGCCACATCGGTGCAATCAATACAACCCAGTACTTGGGGGAAGCTTGCAATTTGGTAAAACTCCTGCTTGCTCTTAGCAATTTCATGGGCTGTGGTAGGGAAACTTATGTGTGAGTGTATCCGGACCATCATGGCATCAAGGAACGCTTTGAATATTCGTGACAATGCTCTTTGCGACACACCTCCTGCTACTGAAATTACTCCCTGAAAACTGCCCGACGCCTGTAGATGTAGGCAACATAAAATCTGTACATGCGTTGGAATTGCATTGGTCCTAGGAGTCTGTCGTTGCAGGATGGGGTCCAATTCATTGATTAGATAATGTATCATTTGGGCATTCAGCCTATACTTATCATATATCTCGTCCTCCTGCTGTCCTAGCACAGTTTTGCGGACTCTGAAGATGCGCTCATTGATTCGCCTCCCTCTCTGTCGAGCAGCTTGCAGCCTCATCCTCCTCGCCATCAGGTACAGCCCTGCCATTTTGACTTCTGGGACCTCATTGTGGGTGTGTTTAAATCAATTTCTGTTGCTTTTCAGCTGTTTCAGATTTGCACTCATGATTACCACCTGGTTGTGTCCCTTCTTAAATTGCGATAGCAATTTTGCGATTTCTATGAAAATCACTATTTGCCATTTTTTATGCATTTCAGTTGCGATTCCTTATTTGCGGTTCTGTATTTGAGAATCGCAAATAAGCAATCACAAGTGTTTTCTCAGAATTATTTTGCGATTCCTTATTTTTGCGAAAAATAAAAAAAATTCGCAAAAATAAGGTTAATGCATTGGGACACTGTTATTTGCGATCGCAATTGCTCTTTTTTAGCGATTCGCACGGTTTGCGATTTCTTAATCGCTTGATGCATGTGCTTGTTAGGGTCTTATTTATGAGCCCTTGCGTCACTTTTTCGCCGCTGGTGCGTCACTTTTTGTGACACACCAGCGGCATAAAAAATGCACCATGTTGTGTCATATTTACAAGGTGACGCATCTAGGTAGATGCGTCACTTTGCAAACATCTGCGCCACATTATACCTGTGCCAGGTATAATGTTTGCAGGGTGGGCATTCCGACGCAAGTACGCCTCGTAGAAGTGACGCACCACTTCTAGGACACAAATGTGTCAATATCTTACGCCTGCCTCACAGCAGGCATACGACTGACGCAGGCACATTTGAAATGGGACTTGGCCATGTGAAATGACCCATTGCTGAAGTTGCGTCACTTTTGTGACACATTCCAGCAATGCGTCATTTTTTGCCCCTACAGATACGTCAGAAATACTGCTGTATCTGTAACTCGTTCCGACATGATGCGTCATACTGTAAATATGAGCATGTCGCAAAGAGGGTGCAATAAAAAGTGCTACATCGCTGTTTTCATGCAGCGATGCGTCACTTTTCATAAATTAGACCCATAGAACATTTGCACTCTAGTTGTTCATTAGAATACTGTGCGAGGCTGGGGTACGGACTCAGATAGTTGAGGGCATTGAGTACGGTGCAGAGGCAACAAGTTGATGAGACTGGGTAGGCGGAAGGGGCAGTGGCTCCCTTTCTGATTTAACAGAAAGAGTGTTCTATAATCATGAGTAGTCTGCACTCACATATATTCTGTGTAACTAATATGTGAACAAGCAGAAAGAGTAGTATCAGATGTTAAAGTATCCTCATGATTAACATAATCACATGTGTACTCTAGAAATGTAACTGACAGGATTTTGCATTAATAGTTAGTTAAGGGATAACAAACTAAACATGTTTGCTAATGTGGTTTAATATCATATTCATGCTACTGATATTGTAAGATTTGTCCTTTGTAACTTTTAGAGTCTATATCGAAAGTATGGCTTATTTGCTTGTAGAATGACGCACATAATGTAACCTGTGCGTTTGTTAACTTAGCTAAACTATAGGCCTAAAATGTCTTTCCAATTTATTTTCGTTCTAACGTTTGAATTCACATTTTGCTGGCATTGTGGAATATATCTTGATTTCCCACTGCAGGTGGGCAAGGTTTTATTAGTTGAGGGAAAGAGTTATTGTTCACGGTAGATAGAGAGGTGAGAAGAAGAAATGTGATAACGGATGAGTGACGAGTTCTCCTTCTGGAATGAGATGGCACCAAGTATGTCTGAAATATTTCAATGTGTGAACGGGGAGGCGGAGAAAGGAAGCTGGAGGATGCTGGAATAATGGGAAAATGCTAGTAGAATAGTGGGAGGTGCCTTAATTCAGCATTTGGTTATATTGTAACGTAGTTAGGGACAGCTGACACTTTTGCTTTCGGATGCCCTGAGGTATAGACCTCTTCTATGGCTTGACTGACTTTATGCTACATGATTGTGGTTGGTGTTATTTCTCTGGATGGCTCTGACGGATGACACCTTTTCCCATCTTTACTGAAACTTGTCTTAGACTAGGATTTCCACTTTAGGGTGGTGTAGGGACAGTTAGAGACTTGTAGGGATCTGATACCGGTTCAGGAGATTCAGCTTCATCCTATTTACTTTGTACTTCTATACTATTATGCTTAGATTGGTGAACAGTAATCTGTTTCAGAGTTTGCAATACACAAACTAAAATGAGTTTAGTTGTTGACCTGAGTTATTGCATAGCAGTTTGTACACTCTGAAATGTGGATATTGTGGAAAGGAGTTTTTACTTTACCCCTTTAGCTACAGAACAAGAACCACTGACCAAGTTGCTGAAGGGACGGGTTCCAGCTTTCTCAGCAGTGGCAGCACAACGAACCACGGAGGGCAGAGGAAAGGGAGGCAGGGGCAACAAACCAACCATGCAGGACGGGCAAGACAGGCTGTGGCAATATAACAGAACATTGGGTGCAGAAGGAATAGGCAGTGGCACTACAACCATACATGCGAACAGACCTGATTCAGGCAGTAGGCTCCTGATGTTTTTAAGCCCAAAGGGGCTTCATATTATCTGTCTCCTGCCTGAAATCAATGTAAGTCAATGAGAAAAATCAATTCCCCAGGTTTTATTGATCAAAATCTCCCTCTTACCAAGTTTTAAATGTTGCCAAGAATGGCGCATTGAATCACAGAGGGCGGGAGAAATGGGGTAGGGACACAGACTTGGATAACAGACAGCAGGAGGGATATGGGCAGGTGCACCAAACTGACCTTACAAAGCAGGTGTCAGGGGTTGCAGCAGCACAATACATGACACAGGGCAAGTGGGACAGCTGTGCAGCACAACAGACCATGGAAGTAATGGGCAGGAGTCAGAGCCATGCACAAGGACAACAGAGAGAAGAAGGAAAAGGGCCAAGGGCAGCAAGTTGACCATACCAGTCAGACAGGAGGGTCAGTTGCAGTGTAATGTACTATGAAGGGCATGAGCAAGGGGAAAGGGGCACGCATATGGAAATCAGAGGGCCGGGACAAGGGGGCAGGGCAGCAGCAGCAAACTGACTATGGAGGACAGTCACGATGGGCACTGGAAGCCCAACACACCATCAAGAGCAATAGTGAGACTATAATGGAATACACATAGAGGAAAGGTGGGAAGGGGTCAGGGGCAGCAAGCTGAACACACAGGGCTGGTGAGAGGGACTGTGGCAGCACAAAGTACCAGGCATGGCAAGTGGTAGATTTAGTGGCAGCACAACAGCTGTGGTGGGCAAGAGGGATAGGGCAGAGGACCATGAAAGAGGTGGGCAAGAGGGATAGGGCAGAGGACCATGAAAGACTCCTGCAAGATAGGGAGCTTCTCAATGGAGCAAGCAGGGCAGGCATGAGGACCAGTTACAGCACAACAGAGCATGGAGGGCAGAAGGGAGTGGCAGCAAAATGGACCATGGGGCAGGGGCCATAGGATAGGGGCATGGAATTGGAACAGGCAGGGTGGAAGTGGCAGAGACAGGCAGTAGCCATCTGACCATGGTAGACAGGCTGTAGGAGCTGCGTCCGCTCAACAGAACAGAGTCAATTGGAGGGGCAGTGGCATGTCCATGGAACATGGCTGGCAAAAAGTAGGGAGCAGGGGCATGCACACAGACATCGTAGGGCAGGGGGGAGGAGGGGAGGGGCAGCAATCTAATCACAGAGGCAAAGCAAGAAGGAAATGATGGGGCATAGAATTGGGCAATGGAGAGCAGGAGGAGTGGGCAGGTATATCAAGATAAAAGGAGGGCAGTGGCAGCACAACGTACCATGCTGGGCAGGAGAGAGGGGCCTGGTGCATTAACTTAGTAACAAAGGGTAGGGAGGAGGTGTACGTGGCAGAAAGCTAACTGTTCAGACCAGGCAGGAATGGGAGTGGCAGAACAACGGCCACGCTGGTCTGTAATGAGTGAGCAGGGGCATGAATTTCGACAATGTATGGCAAGAAGGAGGGGGCAAGAGCAGCAAGCTTTGGTGTGGCCAGCACAATGCCAGGCCAGGCCTTGTGTCTAACCCCCCTTCACTGTGCATTGCAATGGCATCTTACTTAACATTCAAAAACCCTAGAAATTCTCTGAAAAAAGCTAAGGTTACTGGGACGTTACAGTTAGGAAACAGAACTTTTAAAAAACTTACAGGGACATTAGAGTTAGGTTCAGATTTTACATGCACAAAACCATAGAAATTCAGCTGTTATAGTTATTTCAGGTAACTACAACTCGTGCCCTAAGGTAGCTATAACTCGTGCCCTTGTCATGCAGTGCTAATTACCCCCGATATTACATCACTCATGACATCTTCTATGACATCATTTACAATATCAGTGTAATATTTGCAGTAAATTAATTGATAAAAAAACTGTGCATGCTTCGAGCACGAATTATAATTACCTTGGAGCACAAGTTATAGTTACTTGAATAATTCTAAGTATAACATAAGTGAATTTCTATGGTATTGTGCATGTAAAATCTGAACCAAGCTGTAAAAATTTAAAGTAGTTAAAAGTGAACTTCACAGAGTCAGGACACATTCATATTCATTTATAAACATGAATAAAGTTCTTAGTCATTGTTCATTTTCTGTGGGAAAATTGAACCAGGGGGTAATCGGCTATCTGCTTTATGCAGGCTGGAATCACAGTTGATTCAACAGATCAACTGTGATTCCAGCCTGCATAAAGCAGATAGCCGATTACCCCCTCTTTTGTGTCTGGGAACCATGTCCAGGCCAAAATATTTACTCAGTGTCCAGTCACTTCAATGGGTTTCCTTGAAATGTTTAGCCATACTATAACTGAAATCTGTATCTGCTATAGCTCTCCAGTGTTCGAGAATGCGTTTTTTTTTACTGGAAATGTAGTGGAACCTATATACCATCTATCACATGGGCATATTATGGTGCAAACAACAAATTCAGTTCTGCAGGTGATCACTTTGGGAATTCTCCATTTCTTATGGATCCTCTGAAGAGTGACTTCATTACCATTCTTACTAAATTTGCATACCTTACAGTGTCCCCTATTGCAAAAGTGTTGTAAATAACTTTATTGTGTTCAGTCTGCTTTCTCTGTCTACCACTTAGAATTCCTAGTGGGTTCCAATGTTATGATTCCTGGAGGAAATGCTGCAAGGAGGGATTATTGAGCCGGTTGAAGCATCCCCGTGGATTTCTCCTGTGGTCATTTCCCAGAAGCCCGATAACAAAATTAGATTTTGTGTGGACCTTAGGTCACTAAATAAATGTGTAGTGGCAGATGTTTTTCCTTTGCCAAATATTGGGGAACTAGTTTCTACCCTGAAAGGAGCTAAATATTTCAGCAAACTTGATTTGAAGCATGCTTATCACCAGATTCGACTGGAGGAAGAGTCTAAACATTTAACTGCTTTTATTACAGGAGAAGGAACATTTCAGTTCACAAGATTACCCTTTGGGCTGATTTCAGCCGCGAGCGTCTTTCAGAGAATGGTCTCTGAAGTATTTAAAGGTTTGGAAAAAGTAATCTATTTCCAAGATGATATTTTGATTTTTGGAGACTCGATTGATGAACATAACAATGTTCTTCAAAAGGTCCTACGCAGGATAGATGAAGCTGGTCTCACCTTGCGGAAGGAGAAATGTGCATTTTTTGTTTCTGAGATTGAATATTTAGGTTTTTCTCTTTCAGCTGAAGGCGTTAAACCTAAAAGAAATTTGTTAGAGGCAATAGATCTTGCTCCCCCACCTGTAGACAAGGACCAATTACGATCCTTCATGGGTTTAATTGAATTTTATTCCAAATCTGTGAGGGACTTTTCTAGTAAGACTGCTCCCTTAAGAAGCTTACTTAAGAAGGGAGTAAAGTTCTCGTTGTCCAGTGAGCAAGAAGTGTGTTTTAAAACAATCAAGAGAGAACTCTCTTCTGCCAATGTTCTCACTCCTTTCGATACCAAGCGTTCGTCAATCTTAATGGTTGACGCTAGTGGAATTGGGCTGGGTGCTGTACTTTTACAAAGACATGGGAATGATGAAAAGACTATTGCATTTGCCTCCAGACTGTTAACTGAGTCAGAATCCAATTATTCAGTTATTGAACGCAAGGCTTTAGCTGCTGTGTGGGGCATTTATTATTTCAGGACGTACTTATGGGGTTCTAGGTTTGTATTGCGCTCTAACCATAAACCTCTAGTGAATATCCTGGCTCCTGGTGGCACTGGCAAAGGATCACCCAGATTGGCAAGGTTGGCTTCACGCCTACAAGACTTTCAGTTTGATGTACAATTTGTTCAAGGGTGGAAGAACATTCAGGCCGATTGCTTGTCACGTTTACCCATAAAATCCAGTGAATGTGGGAAGTCTTTAGCGATACCCCAGGATGACTCTGCGATTGCTTTTACACAAGACGTTTTGTTTCTATGTGCAGAGTCGTTTACGCTCGATGAGTGGTCTACGGGTATGGAAATGGATGTCGTCTTGAGTCAGGTTGTAAATCTTATTGTCAAGGGGTCAAGAAGGGAGAGTACCGTTGAACCCTCTGTCAGACCTTACATTAGAGTTCTGGATGAATTGTCCGTGTCTGACAACAACGTGTTGATGCGTGGTGACAGGTTTATTCCTCCTTTTTCTCTTAGGAAAAAATTACTTGAGTTAGCACATGAGGGTCACTTAGGCCAGACTCTCACCCAATGAAGAGTTAAAGAGAATTTTTGGTGGCCTTCCATTGACGCTGATGCTGTGGACTGTGTGGTGCAATGTTGTTTTTGCAAAGAGGGTGAAAAACGCTTGAAAGTGATTGGTTCTCAGAAGGAGAATAATATTTTATTTGAGGATTTTCCATGGCACACTGTGTCACTAGACTTTATTGGACCCATGAATGAGTTGCCGTTCAACCAACGCTTTGCCATCGTAATCATTGATTGTTTTTCTAAGTGGCTTACAGTTCGGTTTGTTAGGGATATTAATACTGACTCTACCATCAACTTTTTGAATAGTGTGTTCTTAGAAGAGGGTTTTCCCTCTGTGTTAATAACCGATAACGGCACACAGCTGACTTCTGAAAAAATTATTTCATTTTTAAAAGAGTGTGGGATTCGTCATCACCGAACCAGTTTATATAACCCACCGGGTAATGGGATGTGTGAGAGGGTCAACAGATTGATTAAAGGGATCATACAAATGTCTGTTAAGTTTGGGTGTTTTTCTAATGATAAAGTTCAAGAACTTGTTTGGGCGTACCGTTCAACTCCACACAAGCAAGGGTGTAAGTCCCCTTTTGAGTTGATGCGTGGTCGTCCTCCTGTATCTAAACTGACACCTTCTTGGTTAAAAAATCTGGACAAAGTTTCCCCAATGAAACCTCCTTTAGGTGGCACTTCTGTGTCAATAAGTGTAGGAGATTTAGTCAAAGTTAAACCAGGGAGGTTCTCTAAGGGTCTCTCAAAATTTAGGGGTCCTTTTTCTGTCAAATGTGTTTGCCCTCACAGTGTTCTTCTTGACAATGGCGAATGGTGGAATTTTAGGAGGGTAGCTTTGTACAAGAAACTTTGTGAAATCGACATGAAAACCACTCTACCTTCTCCTGTTCCTTCCAACAATGGTTACATGTTGTCTGCTCATTGTGATGGGATTTCTAGTTCACTAACCAATATAAGGGGGGAGGTAGGTAGTGGTGATTCTTCCTTTTCTTCGTTTACTGTCAATGATGTGGCTGTTCCCATTTCTACACCTTCTTGCTCTGGAGACTCTCTTTCTTCTTCTACAACTTTGCTTTCCAATGAATCTGTTTCTACAAGTGAGACTACATCCAGAAATGTTAGATTTCGTCGCCCGCCTACTTATCTTAGTGATTATATTCAATAGCTGTTTTATTTGTTATCTTTATGGGTTTTGGGAGGGGATTTCTTTTGGGTTTAAGGGAGGGAGATATGTTGTAAATAGCTTTATTGTGTTCAGTCTGCTTTCTCTGTCTATCACTTAGAATTCCTAGTGGGTTCCAATGTTATGATTCCAGTTAAGAATCATAGGTACATCAGTTGATGCTTGGCCAGATGGTGTAAAGCTGTTTATCCTGTGCTGCGAATAAACCTCCTACATACAAGCTTCATCTTGCTTCAGTCATCATTGCAACAAAAAGCCTTTACCCTGCTTTAACCATGTAATCTCTTATGGAGTAAGGTGACTTTGGACCAGGATGTCCTTTAGTGAGAGCTTTCTTTGGTATGTGATCGACCCCTACTTTGTATCTAAGGATCAGGTCTTGTCTCAATATGCTCCATCTTTGTTTTAAGATCTTCCTCAATATCCATGCTTGACTATTGTGCTTAGTTACAAATATGATGGGACCTCTTTCCCCTTCGTCCCTTCTCTTTGCGGTGAGGGGGTTGAATTAGGACATCCTCGCTCTTCACAGACTTCACTCTTATTGGTTTATTGTAGGGCTCTATGAGGGTAATTTTGTGCTTTCATCTTCTAATCATCTTGCTTTCGGTTTTCTGGTATGTTTCATCCGAGTTGCAGTTACGTTTGGCTCGTATGAACTCACTGAACGGGATACTCTACTCGGATGGCAGCTAGCAGCATGTAGTATGGAGTTTCCCGCTGTTCCTTTCCTGTAATGTTCAGTGGTTAGGGTCCCATTGACTATTGTTAATCTCAAATCAAGGAAATGTATTGCTTGCTGGCTATGTTGCATTGTGACTTAGATTAATGTTATGATCGTTCAATGCTGTCACAAATGTTTTCAGGTCAAGTTGAGTGCCTTCCACACAAAAATAGACATCATCAATATATCTGTGCAAGATATTGACTTTGCTAGTCCAAAATTCCATCTCAGCACTCCAGGGCACCCGCTTCTCCCACCAGCCAACCGTAAGATTGGCGTAGCTCAGTGCAAATCAGGTGCCCATGGAGGTCCCCTCTATCTGTTTGAAACATTCATTTTCAAACATAAACACATTTTCAGTGAAACAAGTCGCAATCATTTTCAAGATCATGTGTGTGTGCTCTAACATGTGGATACAATTTGTATTATTTTTTTTTACATGCTTCTACACCATTAGAGTGTCATATACATCTTATACTCCACATCACGGCATACCATCCAGTGTTCGCTGCCCAAATATAGATTCTATATTGTTTTTAGAAAATCTTTAGTGTCCCTCAAAAAGAGTTCATGTCTTTCACATAGGCAAAAAAGGAAGTGGGCAACAAAGATTTAAGTTTTTTCAAATAAGCTGTTCTTAGAGGAGACTATAGGGCGACCAGTGGGATCTAGAGGATTTTTATGTACCTTCGGTAGGAGGTAAAATGTGGGTGCCATGGGTGTTTCATTCCAGAAAAAGGGTTGTTTATCCCAGTTCCAAGTTGTCTATTGAACCAACCCTGTACCAGAATGAAGTATTATCCTTGTAGACTGGTAAGATGTGTTTTCGCTACTCTCCTGCAGAATGACAATGTCGATGGGCTTCTCTGATTATATCCCTACTTATCAGGACTGCATTGCCTCCTTTGTCTGAAGGTTTAATGATGAGATTAGTGCCCCTATGTAATATATTCACTGCCTCCCATGAGTTTGAGCAGATCGTGTGCTACAGTATCACAGAAAATATCTATGTGATCTTTAGCTATTTGTGGTATGAATCTTGGAGGTGCCCTGAATCTGGTCTCTACAGATTCTCCTACATTTACCGCAAATGTATCTGGAAGTTCACTTAAGTGGGCCTGATCAAAGAGATCCTGCTGCTGATTGCTGATATCAACAAGTAAGCGTACTGTGACAATATCTTCAATGGATAAATGTGACCTGTCTTTAGCAAGTCTGTTCAGGATGTGACATGGTGTATTGCCTTCTCGTAATGTGTTTACCTTGTACAATTTCAGTTTACGTGCAAACTAGTACAGATCAATACATGTTTGCACATAATCAAGTGGTTTATCAGGACAAAATGACAAACCCAATTTTAACACTTTCTCTTCACTGTCGGATATTATTCTATCAGATAAATGTATTACATTTAGTTGATGTGTTGTGTCTTCCATTATTGTTTCTTCATTCCCTGGCTGCATGTTCCCATACCAATGTTGTTTTTTTCTTCGTTATCATCTTCTTTGGTTTTGCCTTTTCCTCCTATTCCCCTTCCTCTCAGTTTTCTTCTGAGGGAATGTTTGTTGTTTCTTTGGAGGAGGCGTAAATCCTCGGAAAAAGACATCTTTTCTTCTGGATTTGAGGACACAATATCAATGAGTTCCTGGTCTGAGCTTAGATCTGTGCCGGATTCCCATCTGCCTTTGTTCATACGCCCAATGATCCTAACTTTTGCTAATTCTGTCCTTGCTTTATCAAACTTCCCTGTGAAAGTTAATATTCGACCTGTTGCATAGTCTCACTCATCATGTAAGAACTTATATTGTTTTAATGCAATTACTTCTTTCTTGTGTATCTTAATCTTATTGTCCACTTATTTTAACACTTTGTTGGTCTCATCCTGGTCTTCTTCTTTCTTGAACTCTTCCATTATGTTCTGGATTTGGAGCATGAGTTCTTTATGCTCTTCTCATGCGTTTGTTATGAGGATGTGGAACATCTTCTTAGAACAGGCATTTGTATTCTCTGCAAACACAAGGAGATGATAGACAGAGCGCTGAATCTTTTCAGACACTCATTCCCAGTCAAAGATCTGGGTTGAATCCATCATCGTTCTTTAGCTCACTTTGCCACCCCTGTCCAGACCCAGCCATATGCAAATCAGTCTTGACCCTGTGCCTCATGGCTTACACAGCCACTCACTGATTCATAGATGCTTAACATATACATCCACTCACTCACCCATACAGCCATTCATACACCCACTCTCTCACTAATACAGCCATTTACATATTCACTCATACACCCAGAAAGCCAGTTACATATGGAGTTAGTCACCCATGAAGCTGCCAGCACATCTATTCACTCACCCATACAGTTAATCACACAGCCACCTACTCACCCTTACAGTTACACACACACTCACTCACATATAGATACAAACGTGTGCTCACTCACCTATACAGTCACTGACACAGGCAAATACTCACCCATACATCCACTCTCACATTCAATCACTCACCCATACAGTCACTTATATATTCCATTACTCACCTATACTGCTTTTAACATACCCAATTACTCACCCATATATTTTATTTTATTTAAATTGTATTTAATGCAATTTTACATAGCGCGAACAATACCCGAAGGTGTCAGAGCGCTTTAGAACCAGTTGCGTTACTTAAGGACTTTGGATTACATGACTTACATAAGATATACAAACAGAAAAAAAGCAAATGTACAAGTTGTAAAGTCACTCAAGTAAAAGATTCAAACAGATAAACTCTAAGATCACATAGGAGTGGTAGTAAGTACAAAGGTCTAATACATATACTAGTGGTTAGAGTTATATATATACAAATTGCAAATTCACTCAGGATTACATTTTAACAGTGATTAAGCTTGGACAATTATATATTACATATTTATACCAACATATCCCACTGACACATGCATTCACTCACTAACACAGCCATACGTACACTCACTCACCCATACAGCCCCACACACATGCACTCAGTAACTCATACAGCCACTGACTCACTCAGTCACTTATTACCCACCCTCCCAGACACTATATATATATATATATATTACCTACTGGCGGTCGCCAGTAGGTAGTTATAGTTAGGATTGATTTCCATAGGGAAATCGCAACATTCTATTTGGAATAACTTTGGCGCCGGTTGAGGAATCAGCCTGAATTTTTCAGCAACTTTGCCTCGCGGCTCTCCGCTCCTTCCCTGAAAGTGGGGGGGATTCGTGAAGCGGGGGCCGAGATAAAAGGGGGGTCCCAAAACGTGTTTTCCCCATGTTAATTTCCATAGGGCGGTCGGTCGCACTTTTAGCTCGAACGGCTGAATGGATTTTCACCAAACTTGGCAAAATTGTAGGGACTGGTAGCCCGATGTGCCTTTGCTATGTCTCAAGATATGTGCTCCAGAGGATTTTGAGTAATTTAGGTTAAAAAAATGTATATATCTATAAGCGCGCCCCGGTACGCGTACCGGGGAGCGCTCCGGGCGCGCCACGCGACTTGCGCACGGGAAGCTGATTGGCTCTCGGGTGTCTGTAAACATTCGAAACAGTCCGGAGCGGCCGCCATCTTGTGTCTCGGTAGGATCGAGACACAAGAGGTGGCAAAAATCAAAGGGGGAAATGACCAAAAGGGGGCAGGGTAGACCCCCCCCCCCCGACCCCCTAGGTTTGATGTGGGGGCCATAAAAGAGGCCCGCGGGGCGACCATTTTTTTATTTGTTTTTCGATTTTCGCGGGGGGAGCGCCCGGTACGCACACCGGGGTGCGTACCGGGGAGCGTACCCTGGAGAAAAAAGAATGAGTTTTAAAAAAAAAGTAGCATTTTTTTATAAATTAGAGGTAGTTCTGAAAAGAACTGTTTTTTTATTCTTTTTGTTGTTTTATATTTTTTTATTGTTTTTTGAAATTATTTTACTTTTTTTTGCTTTTCTTAACAATTTTATATTTTTTTTGTATTTTTTCTGGGGGGCAAACAAAACACAGGGAATTGCAAACAGCTCAACTGGAGCAAAAAAAAAATAGAAAAAAATTAAGGTCGCTTGCTGCAGTGATGGTTGTCTGCAGCTCGATTGAGTAAAGTGATGCTTTGCTCACCATATGAAATTGATTTGTTGCAATATTTGCAAACAAATGTATAATCCCCAAACTTAGTTTGTACATTAGGGACCATCTGCCTAGCCTCTGCATCCAATAGAGTGGGTTGATTGGAGGCGCTTGAAGAAGAAGGATGGGAAGGGTTCTTGGTCAGTTCCCTGACCTCTGCTGCTGAATAATTGTTTGGGTGCTTCCTCTGCATATGCCTAATCATCGTGTGGTTCCCAAAAGAATACTTCTTCTTTGGGTTCCCTCTTGACAGTTCTTGGCCACAGATGAGGCAAGTCACCTTAGCTGCATTCACCTTTTTAGCACCCCTTGGCATCTTGAAAAAGTTCCAAATAAAATGTTCCTTGGGTCTGTATGGGGGATTGTCCTCAGGCAAAAAGTCCCTCTCCACCTCCTCCTCTCCGTCCTCCTCTTCTTGTTGACCACCAATGTGGTCTTGTGGTGGTCCTTGTGGTGGTGGTGGAGGTGGTGGTGGTGCAGATGCACCTGCAGCTGCTACTAGTGAAGCCATTTCTCACAGAATGAATGCAGGTCTTCTTCACTCAAACAAGAAAGTGAAAATGAGGAAAAAAGGTGGGGTCTTTCATCATTTATTAAACAAAACTGTTGTGAACCAATCAAAAGTGTTATTTTCAGGTCACATGACCCGACGCGCTTACGCTACGCGCCCGGGGGCGCGCCCGTAGTCGCGCACCGGGGCGCGCCCCGGGGCGCATTGCGTAAGCGTGTCAAGACGTTGCTCGATCGTATGCGCTCGCGTGCTTCCGGGTGCGCTTACGCAGTGCGTGATATGACGCATCACGCGGCTACGCGATATGTTGTTTTCGTTCGCGGCAATAGCGCTAACAGGACGCTCACCGGTACGCGCCCCGGGGCGCGCCGAAACACTGCGCTTACCGGTGAGCGCATCGGTACGCGCCCCGGGAGCGCTCCAGCAAAAAATTTAAATAAATAAATAAATAAAAAATAAAAAAACTATTACATAATTATACAATATAAAATTTGTTATAAAAAAATATTACTTTTCATACCTATAGAGATTTGCTATTAAAAAACCATTGAAATTCACTGAAAAAACCATAGGTTTCACACCAGTTATAGTTAGGAATTAGCCTCTAAAAAACCTATTAAATTCACTGAAAAAACCATAGGTTTCACACCTGTTATAGTTAGCTGGAAGTTTTACTCGCATAAAACCATTGAAATTCCCACGTTATAGTTAGTTGGACTCACCATAACTTGCGCGTGCAATGCACTGCTGATGACGTCACATATTACATCACTCATGACATGGTCAGTGACATCACACACACACGCACACACAGATACCTCGGAGACACACCCCACACATCCCACACACACACCTCCCTCCCCCCACACACACACACACCTCACAGACACACCCACACATCCCACACATACACACACATCCTACACACATACCCCCCACACTCACACACCTCCCACACAAACCTCACACACCCACACCTCCACCTACACTCAAACACCCCACACACCCACACCCACACAGACACCTTACACACCTACACCTACACCGCCACCCACATACCCCACACACCTACACACACCTATACACCTCACCCCCCCAGACACACACACACTTCACAGAGACACCCCACCATCCCCCACACACACACCCCCCACACATGGGGAAAACTCAGTGAAACAGTACAATAATAATTTAAAGTGCTTAGAGGTAGGGTAGCTCTGAATAGAGTTTGTTGTGTTGTGTGGGTGATTTAAGTACCCACATGTAGGTACCAATGCAAAGTCTTAAATTCAATGTACATCTTTTTATCTGTAGATGTCTTGTAAGTTGTTACAGAAGTTATTGTGGTATATGGAATCCATATTATAGTCTGTCAGGAAAGCAGAAAGAACATGGAGGCAGGAGATGAAAAAGAGATGTTAAATACACATTGGAGATAATATAGTGGGAGAAAGGAAGTAACTATGAGCAAAATTACTATGTAACATAAAAAAGTTGCATAGTATACTATAAGTCTGAATTTACATTATAATCAATTTGGTACTAGTTTATGAATTACATATAAAAATGCATAATGTCTTGAACAATTTTATAAATTTATTTTTCTGATTCTTCTTCCAAATTTAACTTCTAACAACACATTGTCGGAAATGTCCTCATTTTCAATCAGAGGATCTACTGCTTCTACACATTGAACTAATTCATAGTCCCGTGATTCATCCATGAAATCTAAGTCATCATTGTCTTCAATAACTTTTTCAGCGTTGTTCTCCAGAACAATTTTGAAGGAAATATTCTGCTCTCCTTCCATTTTCTTGCTGTAATTTGCATAAAAAATAAATATATCAGTAGAGATAGGGCACTGTTGGGTTTAAGTTCAGACAGGTAGTTCTGATTTTTTAACAGTGAAGTTATCTTTGGGCAGTGTATGGTATCAGGCTGGAAGTAGAAATATAAAAAAGTGTATATCATAAAGCCTAAGTAAATGCATAATTATAGAAGACAAGCCTAACTCCATCCATAACTATCTCAATCTATAACTATTACAGAGGGATAGTATATAACTATCAGAAAATGTTTTCCAAATCAACTTAAAGTGCACAACATACTTCAGTTTTCAAAATAACATCTTACCTTTGAAAAAGAAGTTTAAGTTCTCAGTGAAAATCCTTTTGAAATGTACTTCAGGAAGTAGTAGTCAAAATGGCTGTGTTTCCCTCACTTTCTTTATATATATTCATGTACATAACCAATCAAATGTCATGAAATAATAGTAGAAAATGGAAGTAACATTTTAATTGGTTGTAAATTCTAGCACTTCAGATGTGTTTTTGTCAAGTAATTCACCTCAGGATATTTAGAGAGGGCTACAGGCCAAATGGCTCAATGGAATTCCACCAAATTTGGGAAAATGGTAGGGACTGGTATGTAGTATGGCCTATTCTATATTTGGTGAAAGTGTCTCCAGTGGTTTTTATGTAAATTAACTTTTAAAATTTTTGGGAGCGCTTCCCGGTGCGCGCCCCGGTACGCTTACCGGCAGCGCTACGGGAGTCCTCCATTTTGTGTTTCGGTAGATTTGAGACAGAAAATGGAGGACAAACAACGTTGGGAATGGGTATAAGGGGGCATGGTAGGCACTCCCTGACCCTCTAGGTTTTCTGAGGGGGTCTTAGGAGGCCCATATAGGCGAAAAAAAATAATAATAATTTTTCGCAGGGGGAGCGCCCGGTACGCGCACCGGGAAGCATACCGGGGAGCGTACTTTGGTGAAAAATAGTGAAAAAAGTTAGAAAAAGAAAATCATTTAGAGTGATCAGAGGTAGGGTAGCCCTGAAAAGAGCTTTTGGGTTCTGGGGCTGAATTAGGTACCTACAAGTAGGTTCCAATGCACAATCTTAAATTCAGGAGGAATATTCTATTCCCCTCATCTGAGAAGTGCACACCATCTCCTTTGTAGATATATTGCATGTTGTAACGCAAGTTGTTGTTGTATATTGAACCCATTCCATAGTCTCTCATGTAAGCAGAAACAGATTTATTCACATGTTTCCTTGCTTTCTCAATCTGTGGACAAAATTGGTTGGACCACTTCCATTTCTGCCTTTGGCATATATTGGAATATACCAAGGCAGTTCGTGGAAAAAGTGTCATCAATTGCCCAAAGGTGTCCTTTAAAACCATTTCCAGACCTACCCCAGTCAAAGTGCCTAGGTCATTTCCACCACAGTGCTAAATTATAAGGTCAGGGTGTGGCAGATGGTGAAAGGTTTTCACCAATGGTATCAATTGATGACATCTCAATCCTCTTTGGCCAATCCATTTTATGTGCACATTTGGTAAATCAAGGTTGTGAAAATTTCTGGTAGCTGCATACCTTTGAGCCCAGTGAATGTAGCTATGTCCAATAATCCAGGCAGAGTACATGGTGGTAGGAGGTTCTGGTGCAGTCAGATGAAGTGTAGGAATGAAATGGCAGTTGGAACAATAGGAGTTTGCACAAAAAAAACTGTGGAGTTTCAGTGCTCTTGAATCACAAGCAATAATTGGTGGATTCAGATAGTTGAAAAATGAAAGTTAGGGTGCATGGTTCTGTTATGTGAAAGAAGTAATTTGAATGGTTAAGAAAAAGTCATTTAAAGAAAGATTGCAGTGGATAAGCTGGTGTATTGAGAGGTCAAACATGCTTGCTGATTTGATTTGCACCATTGTAGAATAAACTTTTAACCCTGGGAGCTCAGTGAGGAGGGAGTTGCTATGGTAACAGGTAGAAAGGGCTGAGGGGGGGAAGGGTGTTGATTTGAAAATAGAGAGGGAAGAGTTTTGATTGGTTACCAGGAGGAATATGTGTGTAGAATTAGAGGTTTTCTGTGCCATTAATGGTTGCAGTGCTGGGAGAACATACCTTTTGATCTGCTAAAGAAATATTGGTGTGTGTATCTGACACTGTTCTGAATCTCCTAAAGCATTTGTAAAGGTGAGTTATGATTCATTTAATATAGATAGAGACTTGTATACTCTATGGAGAAGATTTGGAAGCAAAATGTGGTTTTTTAATGTGACTTTCTTCATGTTTTTTGAACATGCTTGATAAAAAGTTGTTGCTGGAAAGAGGAATTGTAGATTGTAAAAATGTGAAGTTTCAGTAGTGACCTGGAATGCTTGTACATATGACCTGCGCTTTGTTTCTAAAATGTTATTCAAAAAACGATTTTGGGGCAAATCAATGGCTTTCAGTAGTGAACATGAATGCTTGTACATAGGACCTATGTTCTGTTCCTAAAATGGTAATTGAAAAACGATTTTAGTGCAAATCCATGGCTTTAACATTTTTAAGAAGGAATAAATAGTGTGTGCATAATTATATAAAAATATTTGATTCTTTTACAAACATGTTACCTGTTTTACCTCAGATTGGGAAGCAGACTGAGTTTCTTTGCTGTTGGTTTGTTTCATTTTTTGGGTACTGCTTGGTAGGAATGTTTGCAAGAGATAGGAAATGTATTTTGTAAAATAGTGACTTTTCAGTACTGAAATGGAATGATTGTACATAGGACCTGCACTGTGTTTCTAAAATGTTATTGAAAAATCGATTTTGGGGCAAATTAATAGCTTTTACATTTTTGAGAAAGAATAAAAAGTGTGTGCATGATTAAATAAAATAATTTGAAGCTTTCACAATCATGTTACCTGTGTTACCTCAGATTAGGAAGCACACTGAGAGCGTTATTTATGAAAACAGCGATGCGTCACTTTTAACTGTGCACTCCTTGTGACACCAATGATGCATTATATTTAATGTATGATGCATCATGTTTCTAGGACTGATAGATAAGTCAGTATTTCTGATGTATCTGTAAGCGCAAAAGTGATAAATTGCTGGAGTGTGTCACAAAAATGATGCAACTCCAGCAATGCATCCTTTCACATGGGGAAAGCCCCATGTGAAAGCGTTTGCCTCAGTCTTACGCCTGCTGTGAGGCAGGTGCAAGATTTTGACGTAACAGTGTCCTAAAAGTGACGCAGTGAAATCTCATAGATTTCACTGCGTCACTATTACGAGGCTTTTTGCGGGGGAATGCCCCCTCTGTGTACATTACACCTGACAGAGGTATAATGTGGTGCAGAGGTTTAAAAAGTGACGCATCTACCTACATGTGTCACTTTTTAAATATGGCGCAAAAAGGCACATGTTTTATGCCGCCGATGCGTCAAAAAAAGTGACGCATCAGCAGTGCAAAACTGACACAGGGCCTCATAAATGAGGTTCATCTTTTTTTGCACACTACTCCAGTTTAGTCCTGTCCACTGCACTCTTGGACACAAGCCTCACCTTTTGTGCTCCCCTGGACAGGCTTCATCACATCTGCACTCTTGCTTAGGCCTCATAATCTTTTTTTAGTATAAAATTTAAAAAACAGAGAAATGGTCATATGTATAAACTTTTCATTGCACTACTGAAACATTTTTGGGGCAAATTAATGTCTTTTACATTTTTGAGAAAGAATAAATAGTGTGTGCATGATTTCATTAAAAAATTTGAACTTTTCACAATCATGTCACCTGTGTTACTTCAGATTAGGAAGCACACTGAGCTTCTTTGCTGTTGGTTTGTGTCATTTTTTTGGTAATGCTTGGTAGGATTGTTTGCAAGAGAGAGGAAATGTATTTTGTAAAATAGTGAGTTTTCAGTACTGAAATGGAATGCTTGTACTCCAGCAATGCATCCTTTCACATGGGGAAGGCTCCATGTGAAAGCGTTTGCCTCAGTCTTATGTCTGCTGTGAGGCAGGCGCAAGATTTTGACGTAACAGTGTCTTAAAAGTGACGCAGTGAAATCTGATAGATTTCACTGCGTCACTATTACGAGGCTTTCTGCGGAGAAATGACCTCTCTGTGTACATTACACCTGACAGAGGTATAATGTGGCACAGAGGTTTAAAAAGTGACGCATCTACCTACATGCGTCACTTTTTAAATATGGCGCAACAAGGCACATGTTTTATGCCGCCGATGCGTCACAAAAAGTGACGCATCAGCAGTGGAAAACTGATGCAGGGCTTTATAAATGAGGCTCATCTTTTTTTTTGCACACTACTCCAGTTTAGTCCTGCCCACTGCACTCTTGGACACAAGCCTCACCTTTTGTGCTCCGTTGGACAGGCTTCATCACATCTGCACTCTTGCTTAGGCCTCATAATCTTTTTTTAGATTAAAATTTGAAAAACAGAGAAAAGGTCATATGTATAAGCTTTTCATTGCACTACTGAAACATTTTTGGGGCAAATTAATGTTGTTTACATTTTTGAGAAGGAATAAATAGTGTGTGCATGATTATATAAACAAAATTGACCTTTTCACAATCATGTAACCTGTGTTACCTCACATTAGGAAGTAGATTGTGCAGATGAAGTGAGGCATGTCCAGAGGGACAGAGGAGGTGAGGCCTGTGTTCAAGACTGTAGTGGGAGAGAGGCTTTTCTTGGAGAGCGTAGGTGGTGAGACCTGTGTCTAAGAGTGCAGTGGATTAGGCTTCATGAAGCTTATCTCCTACTGCACTCTTAGACACAGGTCTCACTTTCTTTGTACCTGTGGACATACCTCTCTTCCACTATACTCTTCAATACAGGTCTCACCTCTTCTGCACCCTTGGAGAATCCTCACTTGATCTGTAACCCTGAATAGACCGTTTGCTTTTTGTCATTGGTTTGTTGTTTGATAATAGTGGTCTATAATGTGCTATTTTCTTCTTTAACACAGATTGAATTCAAGATTTCAAGAGTATGGAAAGATGCCCTCAAGGCAAAGAAGAAGGAAAAATGAAATACGGTTACAAACAAAAACAGCAACGGAATTACAGCACTCTTCAACAACAAATACTTCAAAAAACAGGAACAAAGCTCCTGGTAAGACAACTAAGTCTTTCTTACGGAACATATGTAGATAAAAAAAAAATGTTGGACAGCATGTAGAAAAAGAGAATGAGAGAGTAAATTTGAAAAGGAAGGAGAGACCCTCAAAGAATCCTACAACTGGAGCAGGAGAGAATAATATGTATAGGAATAGAAGGCAGAATCAGTTTAGAGACATTCGTAAACGAATGTTTCGCAATAGGGTGGTTTTAAATTTGTTAAAAAACATTAGGAAAGGTAAACAGAGAGCTGCTTTTTATAAGAAAAAGAAAAGTGTAGAGAAGATTGTTGATCAGGCTTTTGAAGTTAAGAAAAAATTATTTATTTAAATAAAAAATAGAATTAGGACACTTAACAAAACAATTGATATTTTCAAATCAAACAGTAGATGGAAAAGAGTAATTAATCGGACTAATTTTTGTAAAGTTTTTTCAGGAGAATGGATGCACAGTTCAAGTTGTGAGCCATTTTTTAATGAGGAGAGTTACTTCCAGGAGAATTATTTAGTGCATGCAGTTGACACCAGCGGTCGAGCGTATGAAGTGAAAGATGGTTGTCCGATTGAAAAAGAGAAACTTGTGCCTAGAGAACCAGAAGAGGTATTAACTGATGAAGTTTTAGGGAGACGTACTAAGGGTCCAGTGTACACTTGGAAGTGTAGTCGTGTTTGTAGTGTGCGACAGGAATCAATTGATTTGTTTTGTAATTTCTTAAGTACATATAGTAAGAAAAGTCTAAAGCAGAAAGTGAAGTTGTTGCAAGACTTAGATACTTGCAGAGTGAGAGAAAACACAGGTTTGCAAGGGCATTCACTGGCTTGTCTTTCTAGAAAAGTCTGTCAAAATGTTTTTCATCATTTTAGGATGTTAGCAGTGCATCATACCAAAATGAGGAAATTAGTGAGAATGTTGTATTATGCAAAAAGTCCAGCACTTAAGCTTAAACAATTAAACAGTGCTTTTTTTGCATGGAACTGAATTAGATGTGAAGAAGATTTGTGAAGAAATTGAGATTTGTTATTTTGGTGAAAAAGAGGACAGTGTAGAAATTGACACAGCAATTCAAGGTAATGTGGAAGACAATGTACAGATTTCAAGTACAGAAAAGTTTGAGCAGGAAATAATCAGGTTTAAGGTGAAATCAAGTGAAAGGCCGAATTTTACTTGTGTGTGTTGTCGACGAAGTCATTAAAAGCATCAAACTAGATTACTTGATTTATACGTAAAAAGTGAAAAGATAAATAATTATGAGTGGAAGGATTTTGCAACTTATTTGTGGGTGGAGAATTGTTTTGATTTGAGTTCTGATCAGCGTATTTGTAAATATTGTTATGATAAATTAAATCAAAACAGAATGCCTGCTAGAGCTGTTCATAATAATCTGGAGTTGGTAGACATTCCCCGTGAATTGATGGATTTAAATACATATGTGTCTATTTTGATTCAATGTGTCCATCCTTTTCAGGCAATTGTTCGCATGGAGCCTAAGATAGGGAAATTGCCTCCTACAGATTTGCAGAGAGGATTAAAGGGAAGAGTTGTTTATTTGCCTCTAGATTTCAAAAAAAATATTGATACAATTGGTATAGAAAAAGTAGAAGAGGAACCTTTAGTTATTCTAGTTAATGGGGTTCCGACAAAGAGTAAGAAAATCTGGCAAGATTTAGTGGATGTTAGGAAAGTCAAAAAGGCAACGTTGTATTTAGTCAAAAACAATGAGTATTACAAAGATGTATGTGTTGCAGCAGAGGAAACAGCTGCAGATGAAGACAGTGATTGTTCAGGCAGCCAAATTGAAAAAGTTGATGTGTCTAGAAGTGAAGAAATATATGAACATTATACTGTTCATCCTTTGCATTCCAAAGAAGTAATGGGAATGCAATTGAATTGTTTCAAACGAAAGCAGCAAAAGGAAGTCCCATTAGTGTATGGGAAGAAAGTTTGGAAGCTCGTTGTTTTCCACAGCTATTTCCAACAGGTCGAGGTGGACGATATGACGATCGACCATTTCAAATTCCTGCATTTGAATATCGAACTGTAAGATTATATGCTGAAGATCCAAGGTTTCGTCAATGCATTCCCTATTTGTTTCATCTACTGTATGAAAGTGAATTGTCTGGGCTTTCTTATGCAGTAAACCATATACTGAAAAGTGGAGCACATTCGCAAAATGTTTCGGCGAGGGACTTTATGGAGAAAGTGAATCTGCAAGATAATATTTTGGAATCTCATTTAATCAATCTCATGGCATGTCAGCGTGGTACAAATGAGTATTGGTTCCGTCGTCATGGGGAATTGAAATGTATGCTAAGAAACTTAGGAACTCCTACATGGTTCCTCACTCTTAGCTGTGCTGAGTATGCATGGGACGACTTACTTCAATTTCTACGAGAGGCAAATGCAAATATTCAAAATATAGAATTCAAAACTGCTGGAGAACTGTGTTCTTTGGATCCAGTGAATGTGTGCAGATATTTCAATCATAGATTTGAAGCTATGATGTCTTTTATTACCAACAAAAAAAATCCTCCCCTTGGAGAGGTTTTGGATTTCTTTTGGAGAAAGGAGTATCAAGCAAGAGGTGCTCCTCATATACATATGTTGTTGTGGATTAAAGATGCACCCAAATTTGGAACAGATTCGGTTGAGACAGTGATGAGCTTCATTGAAGAGTATTCAACATGTGCTGTTCCGAAAACTACCGAAGAAAACAGTTTAAGGCAACAAGTTTTACGCTTTCAATCCCATCGTTGTGGAAAGTACTGTCGTCGAAAATTCAGAAACAAGGACAAGTTCTACACAAAATGTCGTTTCAGCTTTCCACGACCAGTGATTTCTAAAGGAAGAGTAAATAATTTGATGTCTTATCTGCGACATACTGTGACGAGGAAATCACCAAAAAATACATACAATTTAAAAAGAAACGAAGAGTCCAAGTGCATCAACGACTACAACCCAGTGATTTTGTCCATGTGGAATGCTAACATGGATATTCAATTCGTTACTGACAACTCTATTGCTGTGGCTCGATATGTGACGTCTTACATCACAAAAAAAGAAAAGACAGAACTGAAGGAAATGTGGGAGGACATTTCACATGAAAAGAGTCTAAGCAAGAAATTATACAGTTACAGTCTGAAGATTTTGTCACATCGAGAAATTGGAGCATATGAATGTTCTGATCGATTGTCATCAGCAAGTCTCTATGCCAAATCTAGAACCATCATTTGGGTGAATCTAGGTCTTGCTGCAACACGAAATCGAGTTTTGAAATCTGTACAAGAAATAGAGTATTTGGCAGAAAAAGAACCAGAAAGTACAGATATTTTGAAGACAAACATGTTGGATACATACTATCCAAATAGAAGTAGTCATCTTGAGAACAGTTGTTTGTATGAAGTTCTGCAAAACTATATTTATAAGAGAACCATCAGAGAAGATATCAACAATGGAATATATGCTATCATTGGGTGTGAAGGATGTCTAGTGAGACAGAAAAAAGGCCATTTGATTAATCATCGAAAATTGAGTTGCAAAAATCCAGAGAAAAGGGAATTTTACTATTTAGCTCTTTTGCAACTCTTTAAGCCATGGCGTACAGAAGAGGAACTACTTGGTGATTTTCTCTGTTACGAAGATTCTTTTCATGCAACCAAGGATACCCTAGAATGTCCTGTTTTTCCAAATTATCTGCAAATGTTGAACGAAGAAATAGAGCAAGAAGCCACAATTGCTGCAGAGATTGCTAGAGACAGTTCTCAAGACAGTCAGAGTTCTGCTTCATTGAGTCAGGATCCACTTGGAGGACCAATTATTCAAAATGAAGCTGCCACTGCCATGGATGAGGTGGAAAGAGCTATGGAACAAGCTCAAGATGATGTAGTTAACTTAGAAGATTTGGTGAAACAACTAAACCTTGAGCAGAAACAGATATATGACGAAGTCACAGAACAGATTGAACATGGATTCAGTCATGAGAAAAAAGAGTGCTCATGTACATCATTTAAACCAGTCCAACTGTACGTAAGTGGAGAAGCGGGAACTGGAAAAAGTTTTCTGATTAAAGCAATTGCAACTTATCTGCAGAAAAGGACTGAATCACCGCTATCTTGTGTTGTTACCGCTCCAACTGGGCTGGCAGCACATAATATTAAAGGGATTACTTTACATCGTTTACTGATGCTGCCAGTGGAGCATGATAACAAATTGCAATATCACAAGCTATCTGGAGATGCGTGTTCCGAAGTTTCGAGAGTCCTGAAGAAAATGAAACTTCTTATCATTGATGAAGTAAGCATGGTGTCAAATATAATGCTTGCTTTTGTGCATTTGAGAATGCAAGAAATTCTTAGAACAGGCTATGATGTCTTATTTGGAGGAAAACATATTATTGTTTTTCGATGCTCTACTGCAGTTGACTCCAGTGAAAGGACAACCTGTGTTCAAAATGCTCACGCATGAAGATACCAGGAAGTGCCTAGGAAGCATTGGAAACATTAATATATGGTTAAACTTCAAATATGCAGAACTGCTTCAAAATATGCGGCAGGCAAAGGATGAAGATTATAAAAATATTCTACAAGATGTAAGAATCGGAAAAGTAAGTCAGCAAGGGAAAGAAGCTTTACATGGACGATTAATTCCAAATTTGTACCCAAATGAAAACCTTCTTCCAGAGAATATTTTTAAGAAAATTAATGAGAAGAAATCTGGCATTTGTTTGATGCCAACTCTGAAAGAATGTTCCATGTTCAACAACAAAATGTTAAAGTTAGAAAATGAAGAGATAGTGAAACTGGAAGCTATAGATAAAATTGAACATATGGGAGCAACAATTATTTTGTCTGAAAATTTGAAATCAAAATTGGATTCATTAGAGAAGACTATATCTAAAACTGCTGGTTTTGAAAAGACTCTGAATGTGTGTTTAAATTGTCGTATCATTTTGAGAAGGAATTTAAATGTTGAAAGAGGTCTGGTAAATGGAGCAATGGGTCATGTTGTTGGTTTTGTAAATTACAAAAATAGAGATGGAATTGAAATTTTAAAAATTAAATTTGATGGCATTGACGAAATAGAACAAATTTGTCGTTGTTCAGCTAGATTTTTGCTTGTGAAAGACTTATATGTTCGCCGAAAACAGTTTCCTATTTGTTTGGCATATGCGGTGACAATTCATAAATCTCAAGGTTTAAGTGTAGATAGTGCTTTGGTGAACATTGGAAGTTCTGTGTTTAAAGAGGGTATGGCATATGTGGCATTATCACGAGTCAGAAGTTTATCAGGATTGTACTTGATTGAGTGTGATGAAACAACGATTTGTGCAGATCTAGATTGTGTTAAAGAATACAATAGGTTAAGAAGAGAGTATGCTCCACATTTGCCTCAACATCCTCTGTTTGAAAAACGTGTGGTAGGCTGAAAAAGAAGAAATGAGAATAATTGCAGTGAGGTAGTAGCAAAAAGACAAAAAGTAGATAAAACTGTAATTGTAAGGAGAAAGAAAAAGGATTCTGTTGAAGATGTTGTTGGATTTCAGTTTGAAAACAGTTCTGGTGTCAACTGCTATGCTAATGTAGTGGTTAATGTTGCTTTTTTTCTTCAAAATATACAAGAACAGATTGTTGAAAATCGGGATCAAAGACTCTGTTGTTTGTTGAATTCCGTGTTTGAGAAATGTACAAGTGATAGAGCAAAAATAGAAAGTGTTTCAGAAATTCGAAATCTTTTAGACATATGTTCTGGTCAAAATCAATTTTCACAGAATATTCAGCAGGATTGTCAGGAATTTTTAATGTATATGTTTGATGTATTGGAAGATGAAGGTGTAGATATAAAAAATCTTTTTAGCCTTTCTTATCAATGGCAGCATGACTGCGACAACTGTACTTCATGAAGTACTACTAGAATAGAGAGTGAAAGATTTATATATTTGACTTTACCAGACTGCAAATCAGTGCCTTTAAATAATCTAGTTAAAGCAGCGGATCACAATATGGTGTGTACCCAATGTAAGTCTGCAATGCTGTCCACATTATTTCTACAAAATTATGGTCAGTATGTCATCTTAATGTTCCAACGATGTAGACCTGATGGAACTAAATTGACAACTTCTATTAAAAATTTCGTGGCATCTCAGTTATCAATATCAGGAAGAACCTTTGCAACTGTAGCTATTATTTTTCATGACGGTCCTTCTACAGCATCAGGGCATTACACATGCTATTTAAAAAGTTGTAAAGGATGGACCCACTGTAACGACACTCATTTAACTTTCAAACAACGTTTGCCTTTTGGCTTAAAAAATTCATACCTAGTGTTTTTACAACCAAAATTTAAGTAAAGGTAATTGGCCTATGAAGACGGGAGCAGTTAATAAAGGTTATTTTGCTGTTTAAAAATATATTCTGAGTAAAAGTGATCCAGGTAATATAAAAAATTGACTTGTTATATAGGTACTGTAAGTGCATCTCATAGTAAGTGATATTAGTATTATACAAAATGATGAACATGAGTGAGTCAGAGATGGTTTTACAAATACTTAAATATTGTGAAAATGTTGTAGAGCCTTTCTTTCAGAACGTCGGAAAAAAGGTAATTTCAGAGTTATTTAGAATTAATTTGAAAATATACTCATACATCTGACACTATTTGGCCAAAAGGAAAGGTACAGGAATGAGTAAAGAGTCATGACTGAAAAAAGGAGTATATGAAAATAATGAAAATATTTCAGATGTTCTTGGAGCTTTTCTTCTAGAAAGTCGATGAAATTGATTTTTTAGTGAAAAGCAGAGTACTTTGCAACGAGAAAAGGACCTCCATGATATACTATTTGGCCTCAAGGAAAAGTAAGTCAATCAAAGATTAGTGTACATTTGTCATTTGTAGGTATCTAAGTTTTTTTTTAAAACACAATCTTTTAGATTGTGGTTTTTTCCCCCCGCCGTCATATGATGAGTAATTTGAACTCACTGTTTTAAGTGAAATTCAATATATTCTGGGAACAGCAAAAATAAACTATGTAACATGTTGTACAAGTTATTCTATACTTTGGATTCTTTAAATTAAATTGTATTCCCATTCTCTGACACTCACTTTCCTTTTTCCATCCTCTTTCAGCTCTTTTTACTCACTTATAATGTCTTTCTCTCACTCTCTGTAACCCCTGTTCCTTTACTCCACTTCTTTGACAACCCCTCATTCTCATTTCAACTGTCTGCATTGCCTCTCTCCCTTGCATAACTTTTCAGCTTTCAGTCTCTCTGCTTTACTTTCCTTTTCCGTATTTTCCTCCTTTGTTCTTTTAGTAATTCCTGTTTACTCACTCAGCAGTATTATCGCACTCTATCACTACAAATCACCCACTCTCCCTCGCTTATCTTTGTTTGCTCCTTTCTTTTGACCTCTTCTCTCTATTTTTCGTTCACTACCTCTATGTCCTCAGTGCGTCACTCTCCTTGTGTTATGTTCACTTGTGTTTATCTACCTTACATCATTTCTTTTACAACAACTTCACTGCTCCTCTCTCATCGTTCTTCATCCCATTTCTTTTACTCTGGTTCCATTACTATCCCTCATTTCCTTTCTTTCAATGTCCTTCTCTTTACTTTCATCACCAAATTATTTTCTCTCAGTACCACTGTTTTACTCATCTTCTCCTCTCTTTCCTTTTTTTGCTCCCTTACTCATTTCCTTTTCTCACTCATTGTACTCCACCTCACTCAGTTTTTCTCTTAGTGTGTCTGTCTACTAACTTCCTCACTCTATTTCCCTCAATCGTTGTATATTATCCTCTCTCCCTTCATCCCTTCACTCTATGACTGTTCTTCACTTACTCTCAGTTATCTTCTATTCCTCATTCTTCTAAATGCATCCTTAATTAGACTCTTTTCTGTCTTAGTCATTATCTTTATACTTACTACTGTTTCCTGATTTAGTTTTGCTAACTCGCATTGTTTTAGTATCTTTCTTACCTTCAGTTCATTTCTCTGTGCTCCTCTTCCTCTCTGTCAGTGAATCTATATTCCTTACTCTTACTAATTTGCTTTCCTTCTATTTCTTTTTCTCTCTTTTTGTCCTTCTACCTTACTTTATTTCCCTTTCTATGTCCTTCACTCTTACTTTATTTCTAAATACACTGTTATGCGTTTTAACCTCTTCATTTGTATCTTTTAATTTAAAATACATATTTTACTAATTATAACTTATTTTTTCTTCTCTATTTCACAGATACAAAGTGTAGTAAAACAATGTAAATAAAGTTACATTTATTATATGGTAAGTGTGACTAAAAAAATGTAGTTTGTCATCACCCTTTGTTTTAACCTCACTAATATTTTCTCAACGAACCTCACTCCTGTTTCTTTACTCTGCTTCCCTCACTTATTCTCCATATTTACTCCCCTTTCCCTATTTCCCCTCTCATATTCAACTTGTTTCAGTTCCCATTCTTTACTTCACTTACCCTCTGTTCCCTTCCTTTACTTATTCACTCATTCTCTTTTTCTTAATTATTTACTTCACTCCTACACACACACACCTCATCTCCCTCCCAACACATACACACACTTCTGACATACACCCCACACACACACTACACACACACACCTCATACCCACACACACCCCCACACACACTCTTCACACACACACACACATTCCATACACACACATACATCCCACACACATACCCCCCACACCCATACACCCCTCACAGATATCTCACACACCCTCACCTCCACCCACACCGAAACACCCCACACACCCACACCCACAGACACACCTTAGACACCCATATCCCGACCTACACCCACTGAATCCCTATAAGTCACACACACTGCATTACTTACCTTTCTTTGCTGTTTCACTCAAACCCATTCAGGCACTGTTTCCTTTACTCTCTTTGTCCTTTCTCTTTGTCACTCCTCATGTCTTATCCTAATTCAATTTTTCACCCTCTTTCACCCCTCTTTACTTACACTAACTGGTCTTTTCTCACCCTCCTTCACCGTTCTTCATTTATCCCGGTTCCGCCACTACCCTTCATTCTCCATTTTTTACTGTCCTTTCTTTTTCTTTCAACACCCATTCACATTCTCCTACTATCTCTACTTTAGTCTTCTTCCTCTCTCTTCCTTTCTTTCGCTCCTTTAGTCATTTTACTTTTCTCACTTTCACCCTATTACACCTTCTCTGTTTTTTACTATGTAATAAACAATCCCTCTGTGTTTCTCCCTCTAGCTCTCTTTTTCTTAACATTACTCTCTTTGTGTTCTTCTCTCATGCTAACTCCTTCATTACATTTTTTTTTCTTTTTTTTTTTGGTGCGCGCCTCGGTGCGCGCCCCGGTGCACGTACCGGTACGCGTACCTTGCAGAAAAAAGATTGACAGAGATTCTTTAAAAATATAGTTTTATTTTTATAAAGTAAAGGTAGTTCTAAAAGAACTGTATTTTTTCTTCTTTTTGTTGTTTTATATTTTTTTTAATGTTTTTTTGAACATTTTGTACTTTTTTTGGCTTTTCTGAACACTTTTATATTTTTTTTGTATTTTTTATGGGGAGAAACAAAAAACAGGGAATTGTAAATGACTCAACTGGAGCAAAAAAAAAATCAGGAAAAATGAGGGTTTTCTTGTACACTTATGGTTATCACCAGCAACCATGATAAGTTCGATACTTTGCTCACCATAGCAAAGTGTCTTGTTACAATATTTGCACACGATTTTGTAATCGGCAAACTTAGGTTGAATAGTAGCCAATGTGTCTCTTGCCCCCGGACCCGATGGAATGGGTTGTTTTGATGTTGAGGGTCTAGACGTTGATGGGGGTAGTTTACTGCAGAGGTCCCTTAACTCTGCATTAGAGTAATTGTTTGGATGCCAACGCATCATGTGGCGAATCCTTGTATGATTCCCGAAGGAATATTTTTTGTTAGGGTTCCCCCTAGACAGCTCAGCACCACAAATCAAGAAAGTTACCTTTGCAGCGTTGACTTTTTTAAAACCCCTAGGGATTTTGTAGAACTCCCATACAAAGTGCTCTTTAGTTTTGTAGGGCTGTTTATCTTCAGGCAGGAACTGCCTTGTCTGTGCCTCCTCTTCATCATCCTCCTCCTCTTCCTCTTGACCACCAATGTAATCTTCTCGTGGTCTTTTAGATGGTGGTGGTGGGGCAGATGCTCCAGTTGTTGCTGCTACTGTAGCCATTTTATACTAGTAAAGAGTAGAGATAGAACTCAAAACAGGTCTTCCTCAGTCAAAGGACAAAGTCAGAATAAAGAAAAAAGGTGGGGTCTTTCATCATTTGAAAAACAAAACTGTTCTGGACCAATGAAAAGTGTTATTTTCAAGTCACATGATCCAGGCTTTCATCATTTGGAAACCAAAACTGATCTGCACCAATGAAAAGTGTTATTTTCAAGTCACATGATCCAGGCTTTCATCATTTGGAAACCAAAACTGATCTGCACCAATGAAAAGTGTTATTTTCAAGTCACATGATCCAGGCTTTCATCATTTGGAAACCAAAACTGATCTGCACCAATGAAAAGTGTTATTTTCAGATCACATGACCCGATGCACTTACGCTACGCGCCCCGGGGCGCGCCCCGGGGCGTGAGCGAGTCGAGACGTTGCGCGATCGTATGCGATTGCGTGTTTCCGGGTGCGCTTGCGCAGTACGTCATATGACGCATCACGCGGCTGCGCGATACGTCACGATGTTGTTTTCGTTCGCGGCAATAGCGCTATCGGGACGCTCACCGGTACGCGCCCCAGGGAGCGCCAGAACATTGCGCTTACCCGTGCGTTCACCGGTACGCGCCCCGGGAGCGCTCCGGGCAAAAAATATTTTAAAAAATGTCAATTTTTTTTTTTACATAATTATACAATATAAAATCAGTTATAAAAAATATTACTTTTCATACCTATAGAGATTTGCTATTAAAAACTATAGGTTTCACACCAGTTATAGTTAGGAATTAGCATTTAAAAAACCTATTAAATTCACTAAAAAAACCATAGGTTTCACACCAGTTATAGTTAGCTGGAAGTTTTACTCGCATACAACCATTGAAATTCCCACGTTATAGTTAGTTGGACTCACTATAACTTGCGCGTGCAATGCACTGCTGATGACGTCACATATTACATCACTCATGACATGGTCAGTGACATCACTCATGACATCACTGATGACACCACCCTTGTGACAGAGTGACAGACCTCCTTTCACTGTAATGTAACCCTTGAAACACATATTAAAAAATAAAAAATAAATTTTTTAAAAACAACCAATTCAGTAATTCCACCATCTATATACACATCCACTCATTCACAAACAGTTCTATATAGTCACTCATACATATACTTACTCATCATATGTAGTGATACACCTATACATCCTGTTACACACCGATAGTCATCCAAAAGATACTCTCACACATACTCACACATGCAAATAAACTATTAAACATCCATTTATTTGCATATACAACTATACACACACTACCACCTCACTTCTAAGGAAACTTACACATACTTACTCTCTTAAACAATCAAACAATCACTTATAGAAACACATAATTATTTAAACAGGAACTCTTACAATCCCTCACTCTCACATATACTCACTTATATACATCAATATTCACATATACTAGATAAAAACATATGTAGTTACTGATAAAGACACTAGTGAGACAGTCATTCAATCACTAACAGACACATATACACACTCATCCACCCATACTGTCCTGCACATATGCTGTCTTCAAAACACATACAAAGAGAGAGTCAGTTATTCATGCATCTATGTGCTAAGTAATACCCCCACCAAACCATACAAACACTCATACTGATACCAAGAAAAACATCTAATAACCCATATACATTCACATGTAGCTACTCACCAACCCATGCAGCCACTTATACACAAAGTGAAACACTAATACATATATTTAAATATTTAAACATTACTCACTAATATTTATTTTTCACAAAGACACTCATTCACTGGATGGTGTCATGAGTGATGTCATGAGTGACGTCACTGACCATGTCATGAGTGATGTAATATGTGACGTCATCAGCAGTGCATTGCACGTGCAAGTTATAGTGAGCCCAACTAACTATAACGTGGGAATTTCAATGGTTTTATGCGAGTAAAACTTCCAGCTAACTATAACTGGTGTGAAACCTATGTTTTTTTCAGTGAATATATATATATATATATATATATACATATATATATATATATATATATATATATATATATATATATATATATATATATATATATATATATATATATATATATATATATATATATATATATATATATATTACCTACTGGCGGTCGCCAGTAGGTATATATAGTTAGGATTTTTTCTCTATGGGATTTTTGAAAATTCTATGTCTAATAACTTTGGCGTTTGTGGACGGAATTGGCTGAAATTTTCAGGAAAATGGCACATTTTGTTTCTGAGCAGCCCTTGAAAATTTGGGGGGGGGTTCGTCAAGGGGGGGCCGAGAAAAAAGGGGGGTCCCAAAACGTGCCTTTGCTAGGTCTCAATATATGTGCTTCAGTGGATTTTGAGAAATTAACGTTCAAAAAAAGATATATATCTGTAACAGCGCACCGCTTCGCGTACTTTTCGCGTTACGGAGCTTTGCGAAGCGAAGCTGATTGGCTCTCCGGTGTCTGTAAACATTCCAAACAGTACGTAGCGGCCGCCATCTTGTCTCTCGGTAGGATCGAGAGACAAGAGGAGGCCAAAGCGAAGGGGCAAATGACCATAAGGGGGCATAGTAGATCCTCGCTGACCCCCTAGGTTTGATGTGGAGGTTTAAAAAGGGCCCCGCGGGGCAAAAAAAAAAATAATAATAATAATCGAACGGCTGAATGGATTTGCACGAAACTTGGTAAAATATTAGGGACTGGTAGCCCGATGTGCCTTTGCTAGGTCTCAATATATGTGCTTCAGTGCATTTTGAGAAATTAACGTTCAAAAACAAGATATATATCTGTAACAGCGCTCCACTTCGCGGAGATAAAATTATATCTGTATTACCTTGCTGTTGCTAACACCAGTTAGCGACGGCTAGTAGGAGATAGCGACCATCTTGGGCCCCACTTTGCATGTGAGTGATATTTATCACTAATGACATGCAAAGTGGGCATGCCAAGATGTTAGCGACTGGAAACAGTCGCTAACATCGCTATCTCCTATTATCAACTTTTGGAAATATTCGAGATAAGCGCGAATATCTCCAAAAAGTAACAGCTGCCCTGAGCAGTTCTTAGCCATGTTATGCAATGGGAGGTGGATAACATGGCTAAGAGCATTAGCTCGGTAATGCATGAATATCGCTGAGTTTTCAGCGATATTAATGCATTGCGGTCGTTTTTTATCGTATTTGCGATAAACCTTGATAATAGCAAGGTTTATCTGCGATAATTTCTGACGATGCTTAGCGGTAAAAAATTCGTTGCTAAGCATCGTTAGGGATAAATATCGCTTAACTTTGGTAATATGCCCCAACGTCTGTTAACGTTCGATTCGAAGGAAATCAGGAAGTGTTGAAAAACATTGTCTGCGCCATCTTGTCTTTTTTCAAATGCCACACTTTTGTCGTGCACGGCAGCCATTTTAGATGCCTTGACCAGACCCACTCTGTGCACGCTGTCGATCCTTAGCATGGCTCCCCACCCTCGCAAGCATCTCACCCAGGCAGTGGTCACCCCCGCTCTCTGTCTTATGCATGGGTAATAAACCTCCCCCCATCTGCGCTGCTCTTCCCTGAGAATCACACCCTGTGCCCGCCCGACACCTCCCTTTCGCCCTATTCACTACCGCACCCTCTGACACTCTTTTTCCTCTGTGTCCGATTGTCCAGGCCGGTCCTAGGCTATCAGCTAGCCCTGCAGATGTAGTTTATGGCCACAGCTGTAAAGAATCACCCCTCTTCAAAGGAGTTATAGTAGATCAAGGCCCACACTCGATGAGATCCGTCACAGCAGAAGCGTTGCTATTATCTGAAAACCATCCTGTATTGTGATTGGGGAGGGGACCGAGCGTGAAGCGGAAGATTCCAGGGATGACTCTTTGTACATCAAAGTTTTTACAATTATGTGTCACATTAAAAATATATAGCACTCCGACAAAGTAGTAAGATTATAAAACTTTAATAATTTATAAATATATACAAGAAAACAAAAATAGTAATAACATATAAACATTTTTAGGGAAAAACGACGAAGTAGCGGTCGGCTGTGCGAATAGTCCCAATGCAGCACAACGTCCAGATTTCCGGCGTGGGGCGTCGCGGGGGGTGGGTCATCAGTAGCAAACTGTTGTGCGAATAGTTCCAAGGCAGCAGAACGCGCCGAAATCTAGATGACACGAAAGTGATGTCTAGTAAGTTGCCACCCAGCAAATAACGGCGTGGGGCGTCGCGGGGGGTGGGTCATCAGTAGCAAACTGTTGTGCGAATAGTTCCAAGGCAGCAGAACGATGGCACCAAGGTGATGTCCAGTAAGTTGCCGCACTGGTTTTGGTATCCTACAATGCTGCTCCGAATAACGGCGTGGGGCGCCCCGGGGGAGGCGGCGTGAACGGGCCTCTCCAGGTGGAGTGTCATCTGTTGTAGTGGGGCGCCCCTTTACCGTTTCAGTTGCCATTCCGTCCGTTTTTGGTCCACTGTGTCAAAAGCCGCAATTCAGCTGAGTTGCGCCCACTCTTGCGGTGCAGCGATAGGCGGCTGTCACAGGACTCTCAAAATGGCGGCAGGCTCTTTCCTTTTTGGGCCTGGTCCACTGAAATGGCCCTGGGACACCTTGGAAATCGGACGCTTGTCTGCTAGGTCTTGGACCCCATTCTCGAAAGCGTCCCCTCCGCCTTGAGAATTCATCAAAAGTTTTGGGGGCCCCGACTCCTGCAGGCTTCTGGTGGGGAGCGGCTGCCATGATTGCTCGCGAATGACCACGACGGAGCTACGAGATGGTGGTGCTCTCATGCTGACGCCAGTTTAGTCTGAAACATCCAGAAACAAGGTGGGGCTTTCATCGTTTGGGAAAAAAAAAAAGTTTTCATCCAATGAAAAGTGTTGTTTTTAGGTCATATGATCAAGCCTTCCATCATTAGGAAACCAAAAGTAAAATGAACCAATGAAAAGTTTTATAAACAAGTCACATGACCTGTTATGCGGCATAGGGTATAAAATGCGGAGAAAATACGTTGGCACGTGAGGCGGCGTCAGTAGCGGACCGATGTGCGAATAGGCCGAAGGCAATACAACGCGCCAAGATCCGGATGGCACCGAGGTGGTGTCCAGCAAGTTGCAGCACTGGTGTGGCCATCCTACAATGCTGAAAGTCGGCGTGGGGCGCCCCGTTGGCCTGTGAGTTTGCGTCAGTAGCGGACCGATGTGCGAATAGGCCGAAGGCAGCACAACGCGCCAAGATCCGGATGGCACCGAGGTGGTGTCTAGTAAGTTGCCGCACTGGTGTGGCCATCCAACAATGCTGAAAGTCGGCGTGGGGCACCCCGTTGGCCTGTGAGATGGCGTCAGTAGCGGACCGATGTGCGAATAGGCCGAAGGCAGCACAACGCGCCAAGATCCGGATGGCACCGAGGTGGTGTCTAGTAAGTTGTCGCACTTCTGTGGCCATCCTACAATGTTGAAAGTCGGCGTGGGGCGCCCCGTTGGCCTGTGAGATGGCGTCAGTAGCGGACCGATGTGCGAATGGGGCCAAAGGCAGCGCAACAATATTTTCTGACTGACACCACAAGGCGCTGAGATGCCAAGATCCGGATGGCACCGAGGTGATGTCTAGCAAGTTGCTGTACTGGTGTGGTCATCCTACAATGCTGAAACTCGGCGTGGGTCGCCCCATTAGCCTGTGAGATGGCGTCAGTAGCGGACCGATGTGCGAATAGGCCGAAGGCAGCACAACGCGCCAAGATCCGGATGTCACCGTGGTGGTTTCATAGTTGAGAGGCACTTCATCTGCAGTGGGGCGCCGAGATCCGGATGGCACCGAGGTGATGTCTAGCAAGTTGCTGTACTGGTGTGGTCATTCTACAATGCTGAAAGTCGGCGTGGGGCGCCCCATTAGCCTGTGAGATGGCGTCAGTAGCGGACTGATGTGCGAATGGGGCCAAAGGCAGCGCAACAATATTTTCTGAAGAGCAGACACCAAAAGGTGCTGAGATTCCAAGATCCGGATGGCACCGAGGTGGTGTCTAGCAAGCTATGCAGTTGAGTTGTGTGCGCACTTGCGGCGAATAGGTCGAAGGCAGCATAACAATGTTTTTTGAATAGAAGACACCACAAGGCGTTGAGATTCGGTTACCACCGAGGTGATGTCTAGCAAGTTGCCGCACTGGTGTGGCCATCCTACAATACTGCTCCGAATAACGGCGTGGGGTGCCCGAAGGGGGGGGGAGCCGGCGTGAATGGGCCTTCCTAGGTGGAGGCTCATCTGCTGTAGTAGGGGGCCCCTTTACCGTTTCAGTTGCCATTCAGCTGAGTTTCGGCTGCTCTTGATGCTACAGCGACAGGCGGCTGCAAGAGGACTCTCAAAATGGCGGCCTGTTCTTTGGATTTGGGCCTGGTCCACTAAAATGGCCCTGGGACACCTTAGAACTCGGACGCTCGATTTTTTTTTCCTTTCCTGTACATGCAAAAAAAGGTAAATGCCCGGTACGTTACACGCTTCATCTGCCACGATGAACTCTCCAGAGGAACCGAAAAAAAATATAGTTGTGGTAACTATACCATGCATCGTCATATGGAGAGGTGGCACCAATTAATTATAGTGCTGCATAAAAGAGAGATTTGGAGGAGAACCCCTGACCTGCTAGTACATTCATCAAAGAAGTGGCACTGAGAGCTTCAGAGGCAAGGGAAACGGTCCCAAATATTTAGAAGAACTTTGGAAAGATTAAAATGACATGTTTAGATTGTGGCAAATTAATTTCATGTGGACAGATGAGTGTTACTCTAATAAATACAGCATATAAACATCATCATAGTCGATGGTTGGTAGAGACATTTTGACTATATCCTGGACCTGCCCGTCCACGCCCAAAATGGCGCCGGAATAAATGGGACTCGTAACTCCTTGTTGTGTACTGGTTGCAGAACCTTGAAATCACGAGATACGTATGCAGTTTTGAAGCACATGGCGGGCGGGGACGAGAATTGATTGACTATTTCGACATCCCTATTGATATTAAGTTCTGATGTGTTATTGATTACTGTACTGTTGAAAGTTCGAATTAACGTCACCCATGGTACTTGCCCGCAAATGTATATCTAGATAATTTTATTGTAACTGGCCCTGTCGTATTTTAATTATAAAATGTACGTCCACCGATTCCGTAACTGTTAGACACCTTAGTTCTTGCAACCTAATGGCCCGCCCGTTACGTTCCTCTACAGTGTAAATGTCTATTCATCATATACGATTACAGTTTGCTCTGTGGCAGGCCCACGTGGTTATAGGCTCGTATTTGTATAATGACATTTTCACAATAAAGGTTTTTAAAAGAAAACATGGTAGTAGTATATACATTGGTAAAGTTTTTAATAATAGTGACTGTTTTAGAATCATTAAAAGGCAAGTGAAATAAAGCAGACCAATTACATGAAGGGTAAAAGGTATAATACGAAGGAACGCAGTAAAGATAAATGGTCAAGGGCTGTTGTGTTTTCTATTCCTGCAACATAAAGTGATCGATAAGAATCTCATATTCAGGCGTATCGGCGACTAAGACAGCAGGTCGACCCTCTTTTGCTCAACGGCTCCGTCATGGGACGAAGAAACGCTCTTTTTCTCGAAAAAAGAATATATTTTACTTGCAGGACAGTTGTAAAATTTCCGGGAAAGTACATTAGCCTGGAACATTATAACATATATTTAAGAAAAAATAATGTTCGGAAGTAATGAAAAGCGTAATTTTTAGGTCATATGACCAAGCCTTTCATCATTACAATAAGAAAAGTAAAATGAACCAATGAAAAGTTTTATTAACAAGTCACATGACTTGTTATGCTTACGTTACGCGCTGCGCGCCCCGGATGACTTCCGGATGCGCTAACGCGGCGCGTCATATGACGCATTACGCGACAACGCAGGTCCAGAATATAGTCAAAATGTCTCCACCAACCAGCGGTCGGAACACAACCCCTTTCAGCAGGCTAAATAGTTCTGTTAAATGACAACAGAAGGGACAGGCAACAAGAACCATCAGTCAAAGAGGGGAGGGCTAGTTCTTCTCTACCGGGTTACATTGGGGCGCTACCGGAACTGATCGAATTGGTAGTCTACAGTGTTTCTGGATGTTTCAGACTGAAGCTGGGGTTAGCATGAGAGCAGCACCATTTCGTAGCTCCGTCGTGGTCATTCCGCAACCAATCATGGCAGCCGTTCTTTATCGTTATTTTGGGCGGGGTGGGTGGCGGAGCCGAGCTGTTTTGCAGCCATCATTGTGTGGAGTTCAGTTCATCTCACTAGTTTTGTATTTGTCATGAGGGGTTGTTCCTAATGTTTCTATTTTAGCGAGGTCAAAAAGAGATCCCATTAGTGGCCTACTGATTTTGCTCGATTCCTTTTCTTTTTTTTTACACAATTTTTCGTTATCTGCAAAGACTAAACAGAGTATTGCGACTCTGTGTTTGTTTGTAAATAGAGAATGAACCAAAGAGAACTAATTCTAAAACAGTAAATACTTGGATAACAATCAATCAAATGGAGAGAGAAGCAGGCACGACAGATTACAACGGGGGCAAAGGCCTGCGTTAACTACCTTTCACTATCTGCAAAGAGAGAGTACTCCTAATAGAAATGAGGGGGGGGGGCACCATTCAAAGCAGATCAGTGTGCATAAACACGAAAATGTTTTCACTTACCACGTACTTGACATTCGACAGCTTATGATATTTGCTATTAAAAAACCATTGAAATTCACTGAAAAAACCATAGGTTATAGACCATATATAGTTAGGAATTAGCATTTACAAAACCTTGAAAATTCACTGAAAAAACCATAGGTTATAGACCATATATAGTTAGGAATTAGCATTTAAAAAACCTTATTTTACTCACACAAAACCATTGAAATTCCATATATAGTTAGTTGCACTAACTATATATTGCGCACCCGCAATCCACTGCTGATCATGTCACATATTACATCATTCATGACATGGTCAGTGACATCACTGATGACATCACTGATGACATCTCAAATGACATCACTGATGACATCACTGATGACATCTCATTTGACATCATTCTTGTGCTAATACGATAAACCTCTTCAGACTCTAATATAACCTTAGATACACTCAGTGTATACAGACACTCACACACTGCCACTCATCCATGGAGTTACTCACACACCCAGTCAGTCATGCAAAGAAACAATCTCACCTCCATTTCTTCAACTATACAGTTAAACACACCTTACTTATTGAAACATATACTAACACATATTTACTCTCTTATACAATCCCTGATACAAGTTCACAATGATCGATACAACCACTCACTCATTCAGTGGCTCTCATGCACAGTTATTTATATATGCCAACTCTCACATGTACTGTGTTTTACATATGTACTTACTATGACATGTAGCATTGAGATATCCATTCACTCATCAATACACTCATGCACACAGTCAACTGCCCATGTAGCTGTTTCCACATGCACTCTTGAACTCATACACCTAGTGAATAAACTGCTCACACATCTATGCATAGAGTCACACACCTTCCAGCCACCCCCACAGAAACTCAATCTCCCATAGAAATACTTGGGCAACCAATTAATAACACATATAGCCTCTCGTATAGCTAATGATCAACACATGCAGCAGTTTACAGAACAACAGACATAATGATGCACAAATTAAGACAGTTTAGTTACTAACCCATGCATTCAGTGAGACACATTTAATCACTCACTCATACAGTCAGTCACGCACCTACTAAATCCTTCATCCAGACACTTATACATCCACTCATTCTTCAATATGTAAGACATATTTTAACTTTACAGAAACATACAGTCACTGGATGTTGTCATCAGTGATGTCATCAGTGATGTCATTTGAGATGTCATCAGTGATGTCATCAGTGATGTCACTGACCATGTCATGAATGATGTAATATGTGACATGATCAGCAGTGGATTGCGGGTGCGCAATATATAGTTAGTGCAACTAACTATATATGGAATTTCAATGGTTTTGTGTGAGTAAAATAAGGTTTTTTAAATGCTAATTCCTAACTATATATGGTCTATAACCTATGGTTTTTTCAGTGAATTTTCAAGGTTTTGTAAATGCTAATTCCTAACTATATATGGTCTATAACCTATGGTTTTTTCAGTGAATATATATATATATATATATATATATTACCTACTGGCGGTCGCCAGTAGGTATATATAGTTAGGATTTTTTCTCTATGGGATTTTTGAAAATTCTATGTCTAATAACTTTGGCGTTTGTGGACGGAATTGGCTGAAATTTTCAGGAAAATGGAACATTTTGTTTCTGAGCAGCCCCTGAAAATGTGGGGGGGGTTCGTCAAGGGGGGGCCGAGAAAAAAGGGGGGTCCCAAAACATGTTTTTAACATTGAGTTTTCCATAGGGCGGTTGGCCTCACTTTTAGCCCGAACGGCTGAATGGATTTGCACGAAACTTGGCAAAATTGTAGGGACTGGTAGCCCGATGTGCCTTTGCTAGGTCTCAATATATGTGCTCCAGTAGATTTTGAGAAATTAACGTTCAAAAAAAGATATATATCTGTAACAGCGGACCAGGCAGCGCTCCGGTTCGCGGACTTTACGCGTTACGGAGCTTTGTGAAGCGAAGCTGATTGGTTCTCCGGCGTCTGTAAACATTCCAAACAGTCCGTAGCGGCCGCCATCTTGTCTCTCAGTAGGATCGAGAGACAAGAGGAGGCCAAAGCGAAGGGGCAAATGACCATAAGGGGGCATAGTAGATCCTCCCTGACCCTCTAGGTTTGATGTGGAGGTTTTAAAAGGGCCCCGCGGGGCAAAAAAAAATAAATAATAATAATCGAACGGCTGAATGGATTTGCATGAAACTTGGCAAAATTGTAGGGACTGGTAGCCCGATGTGCCTTTGCTAGGTCTCAATATATGTGCTCCAGTGGATTTTGAGAAATTAACGTTCAAAAAAAGATATATATCTGTAACAGCGCTCCGCTTCGCGTACTTTTCGCGTAACGGAGCTTTGCGAAGCTGATTGGTTCTCCGGCGTCTGTAAACATTTCAAACAGTCCGTAGCGGCCGCCATCTTGTCTCTCGGTAGGATCGAGAGACAAGAGGAGGCCAAAGCGAAGGGGCAAATGACCATAAGGGGGCATAGTAGATCCTCCCTGACCCCCTAGGTTTGATGTGGAGGTTTTAAAAGGGCCCCGCGGGGCAAAAAAAAAAAATAATAATAATAATCGAACGGCTGAATGGATTTGCACGAAACTTGGCAAAATTATAGGGACTGGTAGCTCGATGTGCCTTTGCTAGGTCTCAATATATGTGCTTCAGTGGATTTTGAGAAATTAACGTTCAAAAAAAGATATATATCTGTAACAGCGCTCCGCTTCGCGGAGATAAAATTATCTCTGTATTACCTAGCTGTTGCTAACACCAGTTAGCGACCGCTAGTAGGAGATAGTGACCATCTTGGGCCCCACTTTGCATGTCAGTGATATTTATCACTAATGACATGCAAAGTGGGCATGCCAAGATGTTAGCGACTGGAAACAGTCGCTAACATCGCTATCTCCTATTACCAACTTTTGGAGATATTCGCGCTAAGCGCGAATATCTCCAAAAGCTACCACCTGGCCTGACCAGTTCTTAGCCATGTTATCCAATGGGAGTTGGATAACATGGCTAAGAGCATTAGCTCGGTAATGCATGAATATCGGTGAGTTTTCAGCGATATTAATGCATTGTGGTCGTTTTTTATGGCATTTGCGATAAACCTTGATAATAGCAAGGTTTATCTGCGATAATTTCTGACGATGCTTAGCGGTAAAAAATTCGTTGCTAAGCATCGTTAGGGATAAATATCGCTTAACTTTGGTAATATGCCCCAACGTCTGTTAACGTTCGATTCGAAGGAAATCAGGAAGTGTTGAAAAACATTGTCTGCGCCATCTTGCCTTTTTTCAAATGCCACACTTTTGTTGTGCACGGCAGCCATTTTAGATGACTTGACCAGACCCACTCTCTGCACGCTGTCGATCCTTAGCATGGCTCCCCACCCTCGCAAGCATCTCCCCCAGGCACTGGTCAACCTCGTTCTCTGTCTTATGCATGGGTAATAAACCTCCCCCCATCTGCGCTGCTCTTCCCTGAGAATCACACCCTGTGCCCGCCCGACACCTCCCTTTCGCCCTATTCACTACCGCACCCTCTGACACTCCTTTTCCTCTGTGTCCAATTGTCCAGGCCGGTCCTAGGCTATCAGCTAGCCCTGCAGATGTAGTTTATGGCCCCAGCTGTAAAGAATCACCCCTCTTCAAAGGAGTTATAGTAGATCAAGGCCCACACTCGATGAGATCCGTCACAGCACACGCGTTCCTACTATCTGAAAACCATCCTGTATTGTGATTGGGGAGGGGACCGAGCCTGAAGCGGAAGATTCCAGGGATGACTCTTTGTACATCAAAGTTTTTACAATTATGTGTCACATTAAAAATATATAGCACTCCAACAAAGTAGTAAGATTATAAAACTTTAATAACTTATAAATATATACAACAAAACAAAAACAATAAAAACATATAAACATTTTTAGGGAAAAACAACGAAGTAGCGGTCGGCTGTGCGAATAGTCCCAACGCAGCACAACGTCCAGATTTCTGGACGGCACCCAGGTGATGTTGCCTGGGTGCCGCACTGATTTCGGCATCCGGCGTGGGGCGTCGCGGGGGGTGGGTCATCAGTAGCAAACTGTTGTGCGAATAGTTCCAAGGCAGCAGAACGATGGCACCAAGGTGATGTCCAGTAAGTTGCCGCACTGGTTTTGGTATCCTACAATGCTGCTCCGAAGAACGGCGTGGGGCGCCAGGGGGGGGGGGGGGGGGAGGCGGCGTGAACGGGCCTCTCCAGGTGGAGTCTCGTCTGTTGTAGTGGGGCGCCCCTTTACCGTTTCAGTTGCCATTCCGTCCGCTTTTGGTCCACTGTGTCAAAAGCCGCAATTCAGCTGAGTTGCGCCCACTCTTGCGGTGCAGCGATAGGCGGCTGCCACAGGACTCTCAAAATGGCGGCAGGCTCTTTTCTTTTTGGGCCTGGTCCACTGAAATGGCCCTGGGACACCTTGCAAATCGGACGCTTGTCTGCTAGGTCTTGGACCCCATTCTCGAAAGCGTCCCCTCCGCCTTGAGGATTCAACAAAAGTTTTGGGGGCCCCCGACTCCTGCAGGCTTCTGGTGGGGAGCGGCTGCCATGATTGCTCGCGAAATGACCACGACGGAGCCACGAGATGGTGGTGCTTTCATGGTGACGCCAGCTTCAGTGTGAAACATCCAGAAACAAGGTGGGGCTTTCATCGTTTGGGAAAAAAAAAAGTTTTCATCCAATGAAAAGTGTTATTTTTAGGTCATATGATCAAGCCTTCCATCATTAGGAAACCAAAAGTAAAATGAACCAATGAAAAGTTTTATAAACAAGTCACATGACCTGTTATGCGGCATAGGGTATAAAAAGCGTAGAAAATCCGTTGGCACGTGAGGCGGCGTCAGTAGCGGACCGATGTGCGAATAGGCCGAAGGCAACACAACGCGCCAAGATCCGGATGGCACCGAGGTGGTGTCCAGCAAGTTGCAGCACTGGTGTGGCCATCCTACAATGCTGAAAGTCGGTGTGGGGCGCCCCGTTGGCCTGTGGGTTCGCGTCAGTAGCGGACCGATGTGCGAATAGGCCGAAGGCAGCACAACGCGCCAAGATCCGGATGGCACCGAGGTGGTGTCTAGTAAGTTGCCGCACTGGTGTGGCCATCCTACAATGTTGAAAGTCGGCGTGGGGCGCCCCGTTGGCCTGTGAGATGGCTTCAGTAGCGGACCGATGTGCGAATGGGGCCAAAGGCAGCGCAACAATATTTTCGGAATAGAAGACACCACAAGGCGCTGAGATGCCAAGATCCGGATGGCACCGAGGTGGTGTCTAGCAAGTTGTGGCACTGGTGTGGCCATCCTACAAAGGTAAAAGTCGGCGTGGGGCACCCTGTTGGCCTGTGAGATGGTGTCAGTAGCGGACCGATGTGCGAATGGGGCCAAAGGCAGCGCAACAATATTTTCTGACTAGAAGACACCACAAGGCGCTGAGATGCCAAGATCCGGATGGCACCGAGGTGATGTCTAGCAAGTTGCTGTACTGGTGTGGCCATCCTACAATGCTGAAACTCGGCGTGGGGCTCCCCATTAGCCTGTGAGATGGCGTCAGTAGCGGACCGATGTGCGAATGGGGCCAAAGGCAGTGCAACAATATTTTCTGAATAGAAGACACCACAAGGCGCTGAGATTCCAAGATCCGGATGGCACCGAGGTGGTGTCTAGTAAGGTGCACTGGTGTGGCCATCCTACAAGGCTGAAAGTCGGCGTGGGGCGCCCCGTTGGCCTGTGAGATGGCGGCGGTAGCGGACCGATGTGCGAATGGGGCCAAAGGCAGCGCAACAATATTTTTGGAATAGAAGACACCACAAGGCGCTGAGATTCGGTTAGCACCGAGGTGGTGTCTAGCAAGCTATGCAGCTGAGTTGCGTGCGCACTTGCGGCGAATAGGTCGAAGGCAGCACAACAATGTTTTCTGAATAGAAGACACCACAAGGCGCTGAGATTCGGTTACCACCGAGGTGGTGTCTAGCAAGTTGCTGCACTGGTGTGGCCATCCTACAATACTGCTCCGAATAACGGCGTGGGGTGCCCGAAGGGGGGGGGGGGAGGAGGCGGCGTGAACGGGCCTTCCTAGGTGGAGGCTCGTCTGCTGTAGTGGGGCGCCCCTTTACCGTTTCAGTTGCCATTCAGCTGAGTTTTGGCCGCTCTTGATGCTACAGCGACAGGCGGCTGCAACAGGACTCTCAAAATGGCGGCCTGTTCTTTGGATTTGGGCCTGGTCCACTAAAATGGCCCTGGGACACCTTAGAACTCGGACGCTCGATTTTTTTTTCCTTTCCTCTACATGCAAAAAAAGGTAAATGCCCGGTACGTTATACGCTTCATCTGCCACGATGTACTCTCCAGAGGAACCGAAAAAAAATATAGTTATGGTAACTATACCATGCATCGTCATATGGAGAGGTGGCACCAATTAATTATAGTGCTGCATAAAAGAGAGATTTGGAGGAGAACCCCCGACCTGCCAGTACATTCATCAAAGAAGTGGCACTGACAGCATCAGAGGCAAGGGAAACGGTCCCAAATATTTAGAAGAACTTTGGAAAGATTAAAATGACATGTTTAGATTGTGGCAAATTAATTTCATGTGGACAGATGAGTGTTACTCTATAAATACAGCATATGAACATCATCATAGTCGATGGTTGGTACAGACATTTTGACTATATCCTGGACCTGCCCGTCCTCGCCCAAAATGGCGCCGGAATAAATGGGACTCGTAACTCCTTGTTGTGTACTGGTTGCAGAACCTTGAAATCACGAGATACGTATGCAGTTTTGAAGCACATGGCGGGCGGGGACGAGAATTGATTGAGTATTTCGACATCCCTATTGATATTAAGTTCTGATGTGTTATTGATTACTGTACTATTGAAAGTTCGAATTAACGTCGCGCATGGTACTTGCCCGCAAATGTATATCTAGATAATTTTATTGTAACTGGCCCTGTCGTATTTTAATTATAAAATGTACGTCCACCGATTCCGCAACTGTTAGACACCTTAGTTCTTGCAACCTAATGGCCCGCCTATTGCGTTCCTCTACAGTGTAAATGTCTACTCATCATATACGATTACAGTTTGCTCTGTGGCCGGCCCACGTGGTTATAGGCTCGTATTTGTATAATGAAATTTTCACAATAAAGGTTTTTAAAAGAAAACATGGTAGTAGTATATACATTGGTAAAGTTTTTAATAATAGTCACTGTTTTAGAATCATTAAAAGGCAAGTGAAATAAAGCAGACCAATTACATGAAGGGTAAAAGGTATAATACGCAGGAACGCAGTAAAGATAAATGGTCAAGGGCTGTTGTGTTTTCTACTCCTGCAACATAAAGTGATCGATAAGAATCTCATATTCAGGCGTATCGGCGACTAAGACAGCAGGTCGACCCTCTTTTGCTCAACGGCTCCGTCATGGGACGAAGAAACGCCCTTTTTCTCGAAAAAAGAATATATTTTACTTGCAGGACAGTTGTAAATTTTCCGGGAAAGTACATTAGCCTGGAACATTATAACATATATTTAAGAAAAAATAATGTTCGGAAGTAATAAAAAGCGTAATTTTTAGGTCATATGACCAAGCCTTTCATCATTAGAATAAGAAAAGTAAAATGAACCAATGAAAAGTTTTATTAACAAGTCACATGACCTGTTATGCTTACGTTACGCGCTGCGCGTCGCGCCCCGGATGACTTCCGGATGCGCTAACGCGGCGCGTCATATGACGCATTACGCGACAACGCAGGTCCAGAATATAGTCAAAATGTCTCCACCAACCAGCGGTCGGAACACAACCCCTTTCAGCAGACTAAATAGTTCTGTTAAATGACAACAGAAGGGACAGGCAACAAGAACCATCAGTCAAAGAGGGGAGGGCTAGTTCTTCTCTACCGGGTTACATTGGGGCGCTACCGGAACTGATCGAATTGGTAGTCTACAGTGTTTCTGGATGTTTCAGACTGAAGCTGGCGTTAGCATGAGAGCACCACCATTTCGTAGCTCCGTCGTGGCCATTCCGCGAGCAATCATGGCAGCCGCTCTTTATCGTTATTTTGGGCGGGGTGGGTGGCGGAGCCGAGCTGTATTGCAGCCATCATGGTGTGGAGTTCAGTTCATCTCACTAGTTTCGTATTTGTCATGAGGGGTTGTTCTTAATGTTTCTATTTTAGCGAGGTCAAAAAGAGATCCCATTAGTGGCCTACTGATTTTGCTCGATTCCTTTTGTTTTTTTTACACGATTTTTCGCTATCTGCAAAGACTAAACAGAGTATTGCGACTCTGTGCTTGTTTGTAAATAGAGAATGAACCAAAGAGAACAATCAATCAAATGGAGAGAGAAGCAGGCACGACGGATTACAACGGGGGCAAAGGCCTGCGTTAACTACCCTTCACTATCTGCAAAGAGAGAGTACTCCTAATAGAAATGAGGGGGGGGGGGGCCAGCATTCAAAGCAGATCAGTGTGCATAAACACGAAAATGTTTTTACTTACCACGTACTTGACATTCGACAGCTTATGATATTTGCTATTAAAAAACCATTGAAATTCACTGAAAAAACCATAGGTTATAGACCATATATAGTTAGGAATTAGCATTTACAAAACCTTGAAAATTCACTGAAAAAACCATAGGTTATAGACCATATATCGTTAGGAATTAGCATTTAAAAAACCTTATTTTACTCACACAAAACCATTGAAATTCCATATATAGTTAGTTGCACTAACTATATATCGCGCACCCGCAATCCACTGCTGATGATGTCACATATTACATCATTCATGACATGGTCAGTGACATCACTGATGACATCACTGATGACATCTCAAATGACATCACTGATGACATCACTGATGACATCTCATTTGACATCAATGACCACATCACTGATGATATCATTCATGTGACAATACAATGCATCTCCTCACACTTTAATATAACCTCTGTTACACCCAGTGTTAAATACAGAGTATAATTTTTGAAACCATTGACACACCAATACTAGTTACTACATACGCACTCACTGATTCCTACGTCTACACACACATTCACTCATTCACCCATACAATCATTCATACATACAATCACTCATCTTTACAACACTATCATATGCACTCATACACCTATACAGACACTCACACTCTGCCACTCATCCATGGAGTTACTCACACACCTAGTCAGTCCTGTAAAGAATCAATCACACTTCCATTTTCTATTTTTTCCATTTTCCATTTAAACATAGAGTACCTTACATTTTCAAACATATACTAACACATACTTACTCTCTTATACAATCATTGATACAAGTACACATTGATCTGCACAGAGTCACACATCTCCCAGCCAGCCACACACACACTCAGTCTCCCATACAAATACTTGGACAATCAATCAATAACCCATATAGTTACTCATATAGCTACTGATCAACACATGCAGCAGTTTACAGAACAACAGACATAATGATGCACAAATTAAGACAGTTTAGTCACTAACCCATGCACTCAGTGAGACACATTTAATCACTCACTCATACAGTCAGTCACGCACCTAAATCCTTCATCCAGACACTTATACATCTACTCATTCTTCAATATGTAAAACATATTTAAACTTTACAGAAACACACAGTCAATGGATGATGTCATCAGTGATGTCATCAGTGATGTCACTGACCATGTCATGAATGATGTAATATGTGACATCATCAGCAGTGGATTGCGGGTGCGCGATATATAGTTAGTGCAACTAACTATATATGGAATTTCAATGGTTTTGTGTGAGTAAAATAAGGTTTTTAAAATGCTAATTCCTAACGATATAAGGTCTATAACCTATGGTTTTTTCAGTGAATTTTCAAGGTTTTGTAAATGCTAATTCCTAACTATATATGGTCTATAACCTATGGTTTTTTCAGTGAATATATATATGTATGTATGTATATATATATATTTCTTTTGACAGTATAGGTGAGTGAGTACATATTAGTATCTATATGAATAAGTGGGTGAGTTTGTGTTTATCTGTATGAGTGAGTGGCTATATGATTGACTATATGGGTGACTGACTCATTTATTCATTCATTCAAGATACTTTATTTGGTTTACTTATATGAAACCATAAACGTTCATAGGACAAGATACAATTCGGACTTACAAATAAAATACATAATACAAAATACACCAGATAAAAACATTTTTTTTAGATTTGAGCTCCAACTATTGCACATTGAGGTGACTGACTCATTGTGTGAGTGGGTGTACCAGTAGATATGTCAGTGGCTGTATTAGTGATTGAGTGGGTGTGTGAGTGGCTATATGGGTAAGCACATGGATGTGTGTGTAGATCTATGAATCAGTGAGTGGGTGTGTAAGTACTTGTATGGGTCTGTGAATGGGTATGTGAATGGTTGTGTGGGAGTGGGTGTATAAAAAAGTAAGTGATATATCTATCTATCTATCTATCTATCTATCTATCTATCTATCTATCTATCTATCTATCTATCTATCTATCTATCTATCTATCTATCTATCTATCTATCTATCTATCTATCTATCTATCTATCTATCTATCTATCTATCTATCTATCTATCTAACTATCTATCTATCTATCTATCTATCTATCTATCTATCTATCTATCTATCTATCTATCTATCTATCTATCTATCTTTCTTTGCAACCTTATCTGTCTGTCTGTCTATCGAATTACCGGACAAGGATATTTCAGCGTGGCGCGCATACGCTTATCTGTCAAAGACAATTTCTCATTTAAAGAAAGGTTTAAGTTACAAAAACACTACGGGAAATCTGTAGGGTCTGTGAATGGGTATGTGAATAGTTGTGTGGGAGTGGGTATTTACTCCATAATGCCCATGCGTGTTGCATCACATCAGAGGAAGGTTATTTAGCTATTTACAGATATTCAGCATCGTCCTATTTAGGCTGGATAATGTACAACATTCCAGATCAGGGCCAGTCGTGGCATTGTACACCTTGTCTGGGACTAATAAACATTGCGCATGAGCTTTCCGCATTTTTTAACATGGATCACCAGCGCGCATGTGTGCCTTGCCGCAGCCACAGCAGTAGATCAGCATGGCGCATGGAAAACCAACGCCGGTTTTTCCTTTTTCTTCACCACTATACCGGAGCGTGATGACACGCCTTCTCCAGATATGTCCTACATGGCGTTGTACTCAACTTACCGAATATACCTTACATGGATTTTAAAGCTTTTTGGAACTGCTACCAGCTTTGGCCAATTATCCAATTAGCCAGCATACTTAAACCGACCTCTCCACACTCCGCATTCATCCACGGAGCCGCGGAGAGGAAGGTTTTAGAGACAGAGGGTTCTCTACAACTTTTAAGTACGGCATAACCGATGCAGCCGTTATTACCCTACCTACAGGATCCCTCCTGTTGTAAGTACAACTGCCATGTATAAAAGACCTCAGAACCTATAAGTTCTTTTCTTTCTTTTATCCCAACAATTCTATAGGATGCTATTGAGCACCTGGTCCCTCCGTTTCAAGGCTCATGTCACTAGTCAGCAATTTGGTAAAAAGTATGCAACTTTTTTTTACCTCTGTTCTTCAGACTATCATGAATATTTGGACTACAGGACTACTTTCTTAATCATAGGATGTGTGTTTTATGTTCAGTGCATGTGTGTCATGTATTGTCATTTTTTTCAAGTCACTGCACCAGATTAGAGTAACCTTCAGTGTCTAGAGAGTGTTATTTTAACTTTTTAATGTCACTATATTTTCCATGCCGGAGTTTCCAATTGAAGTACCGCATTATTTCCTTGTGTTCTTCTTTTCTTTTCTCTTAGGTACTCATTGCAGGTACTTCTCATTCTAGATCCTCATTTACAAAAGATTTATGAGAGATTTTTTTGATATTATAGGTTCACAGTTTAGGTACACATAATGTCTATATTACCGGTAATTTGACCGTGGTAATTAGGTTTGTCCCTGACATGAGTAAGATGGGGATCTGTGCACCCCGTCCTGAAGAAGAAGCCTAGATTCGAAACATGTCGACCCAAGAATGAGGTAGTGTACATTAAATACAATACCTCTACCACCCTTTTAATAATACCAGCATGGAGGCCGAATAAAAGCTTTGTAGACCTTACATGCCAGGTATTTTTTAATACTCACTCTTTCATCCACTCCTGACCCCACTACTCACCTAACACCATACACCCTCACGCACCACACATAGAGTTACCAACAAGTGCTCCCACGTAGTCGCTGGTTAGTAACACGCCACATTCCGTAGAGGGATGTGAAGACCCCTATGATGAAGCATGACACCAAGGGTCCTTTTGGTGTGTGAGGGGTATTTAAAGAACACAATGTGCTCCCCACCATTGTAGGGACCACATTCCTAATATCCCCTGCGGATTCTTTCTGTTTATGTATAATGCAGGAAACAAAAGAGAACCAGAAGCTTCTCTGGGAAGGAATCGTTGTGCACAATGGAACCCCTGCTGTACGATTGCTGGTATGGTAAGCACACCCCGCCCCCGCCACCAAAGTGAAACCCTAGCACTGTAAACAACCTGAGGAGTGACGACAAGCATTGGCATAGCCAATAGGTCTTGCATTTGGGACCTTAAAAGTATTTAGTTATGCAGCACATTATCCTTGGTGCTACAACATCAACTTTTGCATGGCTAAACAGTTATAAGGTCCCAAAGTTGAGACCTATTGGCTATGCCAATGCTTGTTTGTGGGTGTGTGGGGGGTGAATGCAAGTCTCAGTCAATGGATGCATGAGTGCAAAGATAGGTGACAGAGTGCATGTATAAAGACTTACTAACTGCCTAAACTAACCAAAGACACAAATGTGCACTTCTTTTCATAAGCTAGTCCTATTGGCACTGCCAATTAATGTTATTCCCTTTAGTACACCGAGCTGCAGCTTCCTGGCTGTAGACTCCAACAGGCACAGATGTGTTTACAGTAGGTCGGTCTCCGATAATTGTTTCCATACTGCCGAGAAACTAATTAGCATTCTTAACATTTGCTTAGACAGCAGCAAAAGCAATTAAAGGCCCTTATTTATTGCTGCTACGAGCTCATGTTTGGTGCTTTCAAAAAATATATTTCCAAATAGCACTGCTGGTTGAACAGTCCTGTCTTTTTCTAACCTGAAATGGGGAGCGCTGGCCTGTGAGGTTTTACTGTATTAATTCAGTAGAGGTTTCATTATTTGCACCCCAAAGTATATAGAGCTTTCAAGTGTACAGAAACATAAGTACGAGGCCCGTGTGAAAGTTCTAGGCACGCAATTTCGTAGCATGAAAATACATTTTGCTTGTAAGCAGGTAGCTAATCACAGCACATGTGTGTGGCGAGGATGTAGGGCCAGATTAACAAACATTTTGCACTGGGGTTTGCGTCACTTTTGCGCAAAATGTTTTTTTTTAATTTACTTTCCAGTGTAAATCTTGTTTTGCACTGGAAAATTAACTGAAAGTAACGCAAACCAGCACAACACGCTAATTTGCGTTATTCTGCTTCAAGGGGGCGTACATTGGATGGTACATGGGTGTTCCCATGAAACCATACCATACATGGTTTTTGAAGCAAAACGTAATCTACTCATAATAGTAGACAGGGTTTTATTCCAAAATGTAACGCCACTTGAAAGCAGGTGTTAACAAGCATTGGCAAAGCCAATCGGTCTCTCCTATGCTAGAGCTATTGTCTTTGGCATGATGTTTTCCCCATGTTGTACACCATTGTAGCTGCTGTTCAGCATGGTTAGAATTTACTGGTGTGGCATGGTATGTTGTGGTGTGACGTGGGGTAGGGTGGGTTTGATTAGAGTGAGGTGATTGGGGCAGAGTGGAATGGGTAGCTTGTGGAAGATTGGAACAAGGTAGATTAGAGTAGAGTAAATTAGAGTGGGGTAGACTGGAGTGGGAAAAGTGGGTAGATTAGCATGGTAGATTGGGGTGGGGTAGATTGAATTGGGGTAGATTGGGATGGCATGGGGTAGATTGGGGTGGAGTGGGGTAGACTGGAGTGAAGTAGACTGGGGTAGATTGGAGTGGAGCAGATAGAGGTAGGGTGGACTGGGTAGATTGGGATATAATGGAGTGGTAGAGTGCAGTGGGATATATTGGGGTAGATTGGAGTGGAGTGGGATATATTGGGGAAGAGTAGAGGGGGGTAGATTGGGGAAGAGTGGAGTGGAGTGGGGTATATTTGGTTGTTTATAGTAGAGTGGAATAGAAGGGAGTGGGTTACATTGGGATCGTTTGGAGTGGGGTAACTGGGAGCAGAGTAGTTTGGGGTGGAGTGGGGTGGTAGATTGGAGGGGGTGTATTGGGATTAAGTGAGTTAGATTGGACTGGATTAATTAAGGTATATTTGAGTTGTGTGTGGTAAATTAGAGCTAAGTGGAGAGCGGTACATTGAATAGAGTGGAATGGAGTGTGGTAAATTGGGGTAAAGTGAAGTGAGGTAGATTTGTTGGATTGAGTGGGTAGATTGGAGTGGGGTAGATTGGTGTCGAGAAGGGTGGGGTAAATTGGAGTGGAGTCGAGTCTGCAATGGGGTGAGATAGATTGGAAAAGAGAGTGGATTGGGATAGATAGGAGTGAAGTGGGGTAGATTATGGTGTAGTGGAGTGGGGTAGATTGGGTGGATTAGGGTAGGGTAAATTGGAATGGAGTGGGGTAGATTGAAGAGGGATGATGGGAGTGGGGCAGACTGGAGCAGAGTGGAGGTAGATTGGAGTGGAGTAGATTGGAGTGTGGTGGGGTAGGATAGATTGCTGTGGGGTGGAGTAGGATAAAGGGAGTGAAGTAGATTGGAGTGGAGTAGAAAGGGTTAGATTGAAGTGAAGTGGGGTAGATTAGAGTGGGAAGGAGTTGGATAGATTTCAGTGGAGTTTGAAGTGGAGTGGGGTAAATTGGAATGTAGTGGGGTACATTGGACTAAGGTAGATTAAGTGGAAAAGAGTGGAGTGGGGTGGATTGGAATGGAGTCTGGAAGATTGAAATGAAGTGGTTCAAATTGGGATACATAGGAGCTGGGAGGGCATGGATAGATTGGAGTGAAGAGGGGTAGACTGGAGCAGAGAGGGGTGGATTTGAGTGAAGTGCAGTAGAATGGGGTGGAGTGGGGTAGATTGGAGTGGAGTGGGGTTGACTGGATTGGATTGAGTGGAGTAGGGTAGACTGGAGCAGGGCCCACTTTAGCGCTGGTGACCCCTGGTGCGACAATGTTTGTAGGCGCCCCCCCATCCGTGGTGGTGGTCGTGACCACCTCCATCACTGATTCCCTCACCACCACCCTTTAACAGTGCCCCTCAAGTTTCCACAACCACTCTCTTTCAGATGCATTTCATTAATAATATAGTGTCACTCTTACCAGTGTAGGGCGTCATAGCACTTTGCATCTCACACACATACACATTACACAGAGACAATCAATCATATGTGTGTAAATCAGTGTATAGGAAATGTTACATATGCCAGAGTATGACAAGGTGTAGGAGTGTTTAGTCATCCATACTGGTAGGCAGTATAGTTTAAGAGTGCTTGATCTGGAGAAGCACAAACTAAGATTTGAAAACGGAACACCATAGTTGGGGGGTTCTCTTTAATAATAAGAATAATAGATTTCTATGCTCTAATCTATACCTCGCAGTTTTCATGCAGTTCTTTGATGATAATTGTTGGACCTGGCCCTTTTGGCAGGTTCACCCCGAAACTTTTTGCTTTTTCCTAGACTGTTTCTGTGACCTGGTGTTGGTGATTTTAGGCCTCTGCGCACTTTTTCACTGTGGTACAGTGTAAAGTGCGTGTGCTCTCTGTGTATGTATGGTGAGTGACCTGCCCTCCCATAGGAATGAATGGGGAATATGTATGCCCATGGTAGTTCCTGATGTTTCGGGAGTGCAGGGTCGAGTTTGATATGTGCCAACTCGTGAGATTGAATGCTGTGTAATGGTGTATTCAGCATGATTGTGTCTAGTCTAGAAGTGCCACTTTGAGAAGTTGGCATATTTGTGTAATTTGTGCCTGGCGCGTGATTGGCTGGTGAGCCTGGCCCAGAGTGCCTGGGCCTGCTTGTGGATTGACTGTCTGGTTTGAGGGTGACAGGGGCTGCAGAGCCCCCAGAAGGTTGTCTGAGTCAGCCCGTGGATGAAAGGCAGCATCTGCTGCCAAGGAAGTGGGTGGAGATAGCACCTGAGTGTGAATGAGGCTGTGCCTGCCTGCCACAATGCTGACTCCACCTCCCCGCTGGGCGACTGTCACCTCTGTCCCTGATACTGACAGGACTTCCCTATAACCAGTTCTAGCTGGTTCTCACACTGCCTGCACAAAGACTTCAAAGACTTTTCTGTGTATAAGAAGGGGCTGTGTCCCCTTCCAAAATGTTCTTGTTTCTAACTTGAATCTGCCAGGGGCGTGCTGCTGCTTGGGCCCAGGGGAATCCCTGGGCCCTGCCCAGCCCCTGAACACCTGATGGACTTTCCTGCTCTGGGAGCTGCTGGGCTCCACCTTATGGACTATTGAGGTCCTGGACCCCTGAAGGACTTTGCAGGACTTTGTGTGCCTTTAGCGCTGGGAGCGCTTTATCCATGCACTAAGCGCCTGGGAGCGCTTTTATTTCCACTGGGACCTTGTTTGTCCTCTAGCGCTTGGTAGCGCTTTTATTTTCGTTTATTTAGTTAAATTTACGGGTGCCACCCCGTTTTTATTTAATTATTTGGAGCCGGTGCCCACCCGGCATTTGCTTCCCATTCACCGCCGCTGCCCGGGGCTTGAATTCGCCGAGAACCGAAGGAGCAGAGCCCTGATTGGTCAGAGCGACGAGCCCCCCTCAGCAAATGCCGCGCTGTGATTGGCGGGCCGCGGGAGGCTCGCCCTGAAGGCCGCGCTGTGGTTGGTGCAGCGCTGGAGGCTGCACCGACTAGCCGCGCTGGGATTGGCCAGCGCCCGGTGATAGAGGAAGAAGATGGCGGCCGTTGCGGGGCTCCCGTGACCGAGAGGGAGCCCCGAGAGAAGAAGCGTGGCCGGCTGCAGGGGCTCCCGTGTGCTAAGGGAGCCCCAAGTGAGGAGAGCGCGAGCCAGTGAAGGCCCGGTCCCGAGATGGGGGACCGGGTGTAGAGCGAAGCGGGCGTTCGTAGAAGGCGGGGCTCCCATGAGGAGAGAGAGCCCCGCCGAGGAGAGATGCCTGCCTGACTGCCCACCTGCACCGAGGAGCCCCCGGTGAGTGACGCCCGTAGTTGGGCATCGGTGAGGAGGGCGTCGGGGCACATTGCCGGTGCCCGCCCCTCCTCTACAGTGTGGAAAGCCTGGTGAGGCTCAGGGGGGGCAGTGTGGTGATCGAGTCCCGAGAGGCTCGGGGCACAGATTGTGTTTAGAGCCACGGAGGCTCTAGGGGGCATTATTTGAATTTGGAAGCCCCAAGAGGCTCCCTGGGCACAATTGTTTTCAAGCCGTAAAGGCTCCCCGGGGGCACCATTGCTTTAGATGTGTTCGGAGAGCCCAGAGAGGCTCGTGGGCATATGTGATGGTTTAAGGAGCCCGTGGGCTCCTGGGGCACAGCGGATTTTAGAGCCTGGTGGCTCCAACGCCCCTAAGTTGTTTTCAGAGCCTGTGTGGCTCCGTGTGGCGCAGTTTTATGTTCAAGGGCTACTGAGAGCCCATGCCACAGATTTGACTTCTCAGCTGCCCAGCAATTAGTGGGCAGCTGCACCGTTTAGGTCTTGGGATGTTCCCAGGTGCCCAGCAAGTAGTGGGCACCTGCACCGTTTAGGCCCCTGACATTGAGACACAGGGCGTCTTAGCCCCAACAAGGCCAGTTGGCCTAGGGACTGCCACAGGTGGTGGCTTATGTAGGTTTTGCACAATTGTGTGATTATTCATGCACCTCTGAATGTTTTAGGCATCATGTGTCTTCTTGCGCTGCACCTCTGAATGTGTTTTATTGCATCATGTGCTTTGTTCTTAACACCGCTGAATGGGTAGGTTTATGCATCATGTGTTTTCCTTTACTACTCCTCTGAATGTGTTTCATGCATCATGGGTAATGTGTTCTTGTTTATACCCCTAAATGTATTTTATTCTTAGGTGGTTGTTCTTTCTAATACAGGTGGTCCTAGTGAGGTCCTGGTCCCCTGCGTGACATTCTCCTAAGGTGGTTAGGGTTGCGTAGGTGGTACTTACCTGTTCCCAGTAGTTACTGGATGTGATTTATAACTGTTATTTTGTTTTATATCTTATTTTCTATGATCTACAAAGTACTATTTCTAAAAGTGTTGATTCTGACAGTGGCCCATGTGGCCCTGTCTTGTATATAATCCCTTATGAATATTGCCCGTGCCAGTTGGCACAATGTACATGTGTGATTTCTATGTGATGTGTTTTGACAATACAAAAGTTATATATAACCTTGTGTGGAGTTCCTTTTGTGGTGTGCCTAGTATGTTGTTGCTGTTGTGCGCAAATGCTTTACACATTGTCTCCGAGTTTAGCCTCACTGCTCGTGCCAAGCTACCAGGGGGGTGAGCAGGGGTTATCTTGGCGTGTGACTCCCTCGCCCTGACTAAAATGGTGGTTTCTGCCTGGCTTTGGCGTCAGCCTTAGCCTACCAGAAATAGCCAGTTCTAACAATAATTAATAATTCACCTTTCTATATTAGGAGTTTAAGTTATAAACTGCAAGTACCAAAAGGATGTCTCTTAGAAAAGCAGTAACTGACCTATTTACTTTTTATGCACTTTGTGATCTGTATGATACATGTTCATTGCAGCAGGCAAATTAACCCTCTGTGCTATTTTATGATCGGTCAGAACCTCAATGGGACAAAACTCCAATCACTGTCCAGGAAGAGCATTATTCACAGGAGTTATCTTGACATTTTTATTGTGGCCTGGCAATTGCTGGAGGCAAGGAATGCGGCAGCAGGTGCTTTTAAAACCAAAACAAACTTACAAACACGGCGCTCCCTGAAGTTAGCACCGCCCTAGAGCCGGCCAGGGATTGGAGTGGAGTAGATTGAAGTGGGGCAGATTGGGGTAGATTGGAGTGAAGTAGATTGAGGTTGAGTGGGATAGATTGGATCACAGTAGAAGGGATTGGGACAGATTGAGGTGGAGTGGTGCAGATTGAAGTGGGGTAGATTGGAGTGGGATGCGATAGATTGGAGTGGGGTAAATCCGAGTTGAGTGGAGGGGGGTAGAATGGAGGGGCGTGGGGTAGATTGGGTGGAGTGGGGTAGATTGGTGTGGAGTAGATTGAGGTAGATTGTAGCAAAGTAGAGGGGGTAGATTAGGGTACATTTCAATGGAGTGAATTGTGCTAGAGTGAAGTGGGGTAAGTGGTTTGGAGTGGAGGAACGCAGAGTGGAGTGGCATATTGAGGAGTGAGTGGCGTAGATTAAAGTGGCATGCTATTGAGTGGCATGGCATGTCATAGAATGGAGTGTTGTGACGTAGAGTGAAGTGTTGTGTCGTAGAATGGAGTGGAAGGGCATAGAGTGAAATGGCATGGTGTAGGATGAAGTATAAATGGTGTAGTAGTGCACTATCATTGCAGACAACACATTTTTAATTGCAATGGCAATAACATTTTCACCGAAATACGATTTAACTGCACACAAAAGGTCATATGTGCAAATGTCATCACCTGGTGTATTGATGTGATGTGATCGTATTCAAATATTTGCTTCCATCACACTTGAGAATTACAAAAAAAGATTGTTTCATTTGTACTAATTCTGAAATATTCTGAAACATCAGCACAGTTCTGTTCTCCTTCCATGCATACTGATCCTATCCTTAGCTGTTTCCCTTCCCCCTACTTCCCTTACTCCCCCCCTAGCAAGCTAGCATGTGTGCAGTATTCAAAGTAAGGCCATTTTATGCCATGGCTACCAAAATCACTAGAAAGCAGCCAATATACCAAAAAGGGGCTATCACACTATGGGGCCTATTTCCAATCCCTATTACCACCGGAATGTCACTTTTTTGACCGTCCTGTGGTATAGTGGCATTCCCCCTATTTACAAAGTGGCGCTAAGCCACTTAATGTGGCTTAAAGCCACCTTGTAAATATGCCGCTTTCCACCAGGAGCAGCTTCAGGGGCCTGGTTCCTCCAGAGCCCTGATGTGCTGCATGGATGATGGGCTCCTTTCCATGGGCCCATCAATGTATTTTGTGCCCTGTGTGTCACCATCTCCACCATGCCCAGGGATAGCTGTGCAATCACCCCTTGCTTTCGTGTTCAGACTCTTGTCCCACGGTATTCCCAACGCCTCATTGTGTCTATGTGTCTGTTATGGGGGAGCCGCAGGGTGCCTGGCAAGTGTTAGTGCAAGCTCTGGTTGCTGGCTATATGTACTCAGTGTGTTTGTGGGGCGGATGCTAGATGGTCGTAGATGCCCGCTCTCGTGGTGTTTGCTGGGAGACACCGTAAGAGGGGGATCCCCAATTTCTTTTACTATTGGAGTGACATTGCAGCTTATTGGGGCCAGTTCTTTATCACCCCGCGCCTGGTAGTGCAGGATCATGCCTCACTATCGCCCTCACACTCCCGTTCGTCGCTCCTCACCACGGGGGTTGGGGCGTAGCATTAGGTGGATGCCCCTCGGGTTTCTGTGTGCTGTGTGCTGGTCTTCCCCGTGCACTACCACTCACTGTTGCCTGGTCCATGGCGGATCATCTCTTGTCCGGGGTCTAGCTGCAGAGGTGTTTCTTGTTGCTCCCGGGGGTGAGCACCAAACCCGGGGTCACCGATGCTGTATGTTGCCCGCCATCTTAACTCCAGGTGTGCCTGGACTCGGTGCTGTCTCCATGCTGCGCTATTCTGTCGGGAGGTTCCCATTGTAAACCGGTGTAGTGTTGTGGGCTTCTCGTGCCCCGGGTTGTTCCTCTGCAGCACGTGGCTATCAACTCATCCTCCCATGTTGTTGCTTGATATGGGGGAGAGGTGGAGCGATGGGCGAGCACCAGTATATGTCCGCTACTCATTTTGTAGCATTGCGCTAACCTTCATTGTCTCCACATCTGCGGCAGCAGAGTCGTTGCCTGTTTAGGGCTTAGCAGTGGAAGCCGGCAGAGGCAAGAGCCATCCCTGCAGCCCGGTGGCTGCCATCTTGTTTCAGGGTCTGTCCCAGCTCGGGGCTTGTTTTTGCAATGAGTCACAGTGTCTTCCAGGTGGAAAACCCAGTGTCAGCCTCCTGCGACGTTCCGGTGGCTGTGAGTTTGTTTCCTGCCAGTTAGGCCCGGTGTGGTTGGTGAAGTTTGTGCCCGATGTCGGAGCCTCAGCTCGGCATGTCCGCTATCGTAGCGAGCTTGGCCACGCCCCGTAGGTGTCTCCAGATGCACATAAAAAGACACATACAGTTACATATACAAAGACAAAATGCACATGCATAAAGACGCAGGTGTGCAAAGACATAAAACGTGCTCACATTTGTTAAGAACCTCGGAAGAGGAGCACAGCAATGCTAGTGGCCCAAACAGAAAAAGTTTTAATTCCCCATCCTCCCCTTCTACTGCATAACCTGCTCTCACACACTAGTGTGATTGACAGCATAGTGCCGACAATACTTGACTGAGCAGCTTGTGGCTTCCATAAAATCAGCAAATCCCTGCCTTGCCTTACTCTGCGGCCGGGAGGCGTTCCATGGGTGGAGCTTGGGTGTTCCCACTCATCCACCTATGGTTTTGGCGCATTCCCAAATTTGCTATTGGTGGTAGACCTGGGAATGTGTCAAATTACTACGCCTACCCAGGTGAGGCATAACGGGGAGAAATATCTTTATTTCTTCTTGTTTTTTTCTCTTTCTACCTGTGCAGCATTCTGCAGCACACATAGAAAGAGGACAATGCCTCTCAAAATTGGTTATGTACAGGAAGGTGCCCCTTCCTGCCAAAAAACAGTCCTGGCTACAGCACAGACACCTTGCAACATGACGCAAGGGTGCCTGCGTTGGCGCTAGGCAGTCAAATGAGAGCCAGTGCTAGCAAAAGACACAAATGTGCCGTATAATGGTAAATACGGTGCACTCTGCCCTTGACCTTTCACGCCAGCGCAATGCGGTGGCTTGCTGCATTGAGCTGCATGAAATAATGATAAATATGTCCCTGAGTGTGCTAGCATGAGTACTCTCCTGGCTCACAATGCATCATCGGTTGCAGCAGGGCTTGCATGAAACACAATGTTCTGTAGAGGATGGCGAGCCATTTAAGTCCTTTTGGACCTTCAACCCCCAAAACAAGCCGGTCTTGATTGAGGCTTCTGACTGCCACCCATTCTCTAGAATACTGCGCCAAGAATTAACAACAAAGTTTAAACATTGGTGTTGAAAGGAGAGAAGGTGATAGTCATCTAGTTTTTGAATTGCGTACTGTACACCCAGAAAACCTGGACCAGTCCTGGCTTCCTCGCTTGAGCAAATTGTGAGAACCTAGGCAACTATTTTATTTTTATAAAGCCTCCTTTTTCTTTGTTATCACATATGAGAGCACAGTCGAAAATGAGAGCTGAAGGTGTGCAATGCACAACAATACTCGGATGTACTAAGGTGAAACACTTCTTCATATTAAAGTAATAGCTTTTATAATTTTAAAGAGACTATCATATTTTCGAAAGATGTTTGTTGCATGATTTAGATTACACCATATTTTCAGGGCTAGGCTTGTGCACTGGCTCATAGAGCCCAACTAGACCCTTGACTCGGTTCGGGCTTGGCTCAATGTGTTAATCTGTCGGTTTACCCGCCTCTAATGCTCTGAAGGCCACAGTGCTAGCGCAGTGCTGTTTGCAGCTCTCTAACAGATGAAATGAGTGAGTGCTGCTGCTCCCCAAAAAGCTTCAAACTTGATCACACCAGAACATGGGCTTCTATGGGAATTCACAAGGGCATATTATCAATCCAATTATTGCCGCTTTAGTGGCAGTTTCTTGCCGCTAAATCGGCGATAATTTTAACACCGTTTCTTGATAATATGCCCCGTGGTGCGTCGCTAAGCCCCACTACTCAGGTGCTTCTACCCCTGACTGCCTGCTGCCAGGAAGAGATACTGCAACTTTTTTGCCACATTCTGCTGTCTGCAGGTGATTGTTCTATGTGTCCAGACCTTCTGACTAACAGCTCAAGGACACCTAGAGGGGGTATAATTCCTCATCCCGAATGACAGGTGTGGCTTGTCTTTGCATAGTTTCACGGCAGGCATTGCGGTTCTAAACAGTCTCCCCCGAAAGAATGGAGTAAGTTGTTCCCACCTGATAGGCTCTTTCAGCATCTTTCAATACATTGATGGAGGAAGTAAACAAGATGATGTCATCACTCACCATAGCTATGGCTGAGAAAGAGGAATGGCATTAACAAGGCAAAGGAAGGCCCATAAATGTGATTTATGTTTCTCTTGGCTAGACAGTAAGAACCTCAATATACTTTTAAACACAGAACAAGGAATGTCAAGCACATATTTATGAAGTGCCAAGTTTTGCAGGAAAAAGCAGTTTGAGAACTTGGAATGCAATAATAAACCATTCTTCTCGGGGGTTTCTTAGCAACACTTTAATTTCAAAAGGCATTTGCTCACAAGACTGGATTGCCTTTACAGGCGAATCCTGGCAAAAGATCAGACCAGGACTTTGTGGAACTTACAAACCTGAATATCAGCTGAATCTGCCCTGCAGCCTTAAGTACTATTTTGCCAAAGTCATGCCTTAAGAAATGTACTAACAGGCATTGGCAACGTGAATAGGTCTGGTGTTAGCTGCCAGACTTTTGTTTTGGCTTTTGTTTTGTCATGGTTTTTACAATACTTTTTTTCGGTGAAGCTGCCAGAAACTTACAACGGCTGAAATAAAATAAAAATTGGTCTAAAAAAACACATTATGCTATAATAGTCAATTGCTCTCTGGGGAACTACTTTGTATGTGGATGTTTTCCTTGTGAAAGGGTTGACTGTTGTCAATCATAGTGCTGTTAGCCAATGGCTGAAGTTGGCAGATACATTGCCCCATGCTGTAAGCTGTTGTGGGTGGAAGAAAAAAGCGAATTGCATATTAGCAGGCAAATGGATGAAGAGGGCTTGTGAAAGCCCCTATAAATAAGTATATTATACTCATAAGTTTAGTAAAATCGAAAAGTCTTCGCTTACGCTGTATCTTACAAGTGTTGGTAAAGCCAAGAGGTCTGGCCGTGGCATGCTGGTGCACTGGTTATTTTGTTTAGAGCAAGCACGTCTCTCTAAGCAGAACCGGAGCCAGACGGTTGATTCAAGATTCATCTGAATTCTGACAGCGACCTGTCGATCTTCAGTTTTCCTTTACACGTACGTGCCCGGATGGCCGTACCCCCACCCGTTTCCTGAGATCTCAGCTGAGCCGCTTTTCAACACTATTTTCCAGCCCTTAAGGAACACGATGGATGCCTAATTAGGTGCTCCTTACCTCGCTAGTCCTGATGAAGACCCCACCCTAAGGCTGTACTTAACTAGTTTACTAGATAGGGGTCGAAACTTTGACTTCAACCTGAACACAAGCCAGAACAATTGTAATCCACGTGCTGTGTTTTCTTTGGAACAATTGACCTTTATTAAGGCCGGATCAGTATCACCATATGAACATGATGAATATATGTCATACTACCCTGTCCTTATCCACTACCCCCACGTTTTCATATTAATCACAATCACTTCTCATTCCCCATTTTCCAACCCTGAGCACCGAATATTGTAAATGTTTGAATTCTTTGAAGATGACTGAGCAACTGTGCTGCCACGTTAAGAATCTCTACTCACATGCAAATAAACTGCATAAACTTGCAAGTTTGACGCCTAGAATTGGTATTGTGGATGCAATTTACTGTTGGTTTTGCTATAAGCATTTTGTGCTACTGGACCATTTCTTTGTTGTACTGTAGAGCAAGCATGTGGCACAAAAAAAGAAAAGAAAATATGCCATCCCCATAACATTTCTGCTATATGCTTAAAATGCACATTTTAGATTGAAAAAAAAACATTCACTCATGTGGCTGTTTCACTTTTAAATAATAACTCTTTTAGTTGTGCCATGCATTTTTTGATGATGATGATAATGATTATTATTTTTGTTGTTGTTTTTATTATCATTTGTGAAGGAGACAAGAATACATTGCCATAACAGGGAGAGGATCTAGCCTTACAGCTAGAGCGGTTGTCCTCGAAGCTGGGTTTGAGTCTCAGCAATGACGCCAAACATCCTGTGATTCTGGGCAAATCACTTACAGCCAGATTCATCATTGTCCCGTTTTGCGAGTCCTTAATAGCGATTATTAAGGAATCGCTATTAAGGACTTGCAAAACGGAATTCATGTAGAAATCGCAAAAAAAAATTGCGATTCCTACAGCTTCCTTATTTGCGATTAGCAAATTGCTAATCGCAAATAAGGATGCGATTTCAAGGGTGCCAGTGGTGTCCAAGGACACCCTGTAGCACCCCTGAAATGAAAATGTAGACTGATGTTGCGCTCACACATGTCCAAAGGACATGTGTGTGTGTAACATACAACTTAGAAAAATGCACTGCATTTTTCTAAGTTTTCGCTATTTACCACGAAGTCAGACTTCGCGGTAAATAGCGGCCAAAAATTGCGAATTCGCAAATTAAAAATAGTCAATGAATTGCATTTAAGGAATCTCAAATAGAGATTCCTTAAATGCAATTCCTTGCAATTTAGCGATTTTGCTATTAGCGATTTTTGTATTCTGGATGATGAATCCCAAATGCAAAAATTGTGCTCGCAAAGGGCCAGATTCTCAGAATCTGGCCCTTTGCGAGCGCAATTTTCAATGATGAATCTGGCTGATAATCTCCCTGTGCCTAACAAAAATGAATGTGCCCATCTGTAACGAAACTGGTGCTCATGTAAAGTGCTTTATTACCCGATGTCTCAGGTCTAGTTTGTGCTATATGGAACTGTAAAAAAAAAAATAATCATAATAAAGCACTCAAATCACAGATAACTACAAAGTTTCTGTCACTTTATAACACCAGGTTTGCAAAGGAGTTGGAAAATAAATAACCTACTAACAGGCATCCGAAATGCAGACTTAGAGCCAGTCTTTAAGAATAATATTAAAGGTAAATATTTAAGAACACCTTGAACCAGTATTGTCAACGAATAGTCAAGAATTAGTTTTAGGATTTATTCAGTCACTCAAAATGAAGGGATTTGATGGATAAAAAGGGCTAAGCCATTGCCCTGCAGTATGCTATGGTGGACAGAAGCAACTGTAAATGGTAATTAAAAAGAGCACTTGGGGAAGTCCACAGACCAAAGCCCATCTGTGCAAATACATTATGTACGAGTTTTTTGGAAAACAATCCTACAACCAATATATCTAAACATTAAGAAAAATTATAATTAAACAATTACACTAAAATGATCAAAATCCAATAAGGGGAACCTGAGATATGAATTTTTAAAGTCGTAGGGCAAAAACGACCAATAAACTTGAAGTGTAAATCAGAAGTTGTTGAACAGGATCTAGGTGCAGTGGTCAACTTCAATGGAAAGGAGGTCAGAACCACTGAGCGGGTCGTTTTGGTTAAAGATGTTACCTTTTTGACTTGATCTCCCAAAAGAAAGTCAAAATCTTCCAGTGTGGCAAAGTTGCAGGCTGAAGCCAGTGAAGTCCTCTCGAAGTCAAATAGCTGTTGGCCAAGTTCCCACTGAAACTGTTGATTTTGGCAGGAATAGCTCTCAGCAGGAAAATTCAAATTTTGCGTCTGCAATAGTCCTCTCACCAGTCAGATACTTTTCGGGCCTTTGTGCAGTCAAGATTTCTACCTTCGAACTTAGGACCTCATGAAGAGTTTAGTAGATGGGATACTCTGTCAAAACGTGATGATATTCCAAAGGCTGTATTACATGTGCCATAGGCTATAGTCCACTGCTAGTATGAATAGCCACCACATTTGTGACTAAGTATCCCATCTGCCAAATTGTAAATAAGTCCCTTAGTCTCTTTTGGAGCTTCAAATCCTCCAGCGGAGAAGTGTGGCTCAATGGTTAGAGCAGCAGACCCTGATGCAGCGGTCTAGCCCGGGACCAGGGTTCAATTCCCCGCCTTGGCGGGTCTTGGGCTCAAAAATTCCACGGACCTGATAATTCTCGCCTCAGTGCCTATTCCAATAATGGAGTCCCACTCAGCAACTCTGGGCAATAGCTTGCTTAATCTCCACAACGGCCCCCACAATGCTAAGGATGCCTGGCCTCCACCTTGGGGGTGCCCAGGAGTGGACACCTCACAGGGAAAGCCAGGATGGGTTCCACAGCGGTATTCGTACAAGCGCCTTGAGACCATTGCGGGTGAGTAGTGCGCTATACAAGTATCAATTTGCAATTTTACATTTACAGCGCAGCAAGTTTGAAAACTGTATCTAACAAAGTTGTCTCAAAATCGGACACCTTTGCTGTGATTTTCTGTGAAGCGCTGGAAGTCCTTATTTTCCAAACTTTCTAGAGTAGTTCCTCTTGGTTACTTCTAAGTCCTCTGGGACATCAGAGGCAGCACTTACAACCCAGAGCTCACTCCAACAGACAGAGGCCACCAGCAGGGTTCAGTCTAGGTCAAACCATTACTGGTCAACTGGTCACTTCAGGAACAAGGTCCCTTGCAGCTTGCTGTGTCCCTGGAGCCACAAAGGAGGTCAGTCAACTCATCCTTGTTTTCGCTTGTTAGTCATGGATAAAGGGAAGCAGGTCCAGCCCCTCAGGTCTTCACAGATGTCACACAGAGCAGTCTAAGGCTCTTGTATTTTTTCATAGGTCTAGAAACTGTTTTGATGAGCTGGAAGTGTGGTGTTACATTTGTAGGATTCACCTACCAGTGGGTGGGGATGACTCCTAGGCACTTTCTAACCACTCCACCTGAAGAAACCAGCCAATATCCTATTCGGCCCACCCTCCCTCGGCATCCAACTGGCAGGTTCAGTGCACAGCTTTTAGCCAGTCTGATGCAGAGGCGGGTAGTGGATCAGTCAAGAGCTAGCAGATCTCCCTTCTGACTAGGAGTACAAGGTAGAACAATAGACCTCTCTGTGGTCTACTCAAAACATTACGCAAGACCATGTCCACACCCAGCAGGACCAGCACAGAAGTTAGATTTATGCTGGCTCCCAAAATGTTCTTAACAACTTCACCAATATCCTCCCAGAACCCTCCGAACACAGTGCAGGTGAAGAGCGTATGTTCATCATTAGCTTTCAAATAACCACACCGCCTACATATGGGAATCGGATCTTGCATACACTTTGCAATCTCTGGAGAGATCCAATACAGTCTGTTGAGGGTAAAAAAAATGATTTAGCTTCAGACTGGTTGGCTTAAACACAAAGTGCTACAAAAGGGGGTGGCTGAGTGGGCTAAAGAATGGTGATGGATTAAACCCAGATCAGTTGACTGGGGGTGAATGTTTGATTTGCTCAAACGCTCCGTCCATCATCCCCTTTTGTATCACTTAAACACAAAGTGCATCATCTTAAGACTATTTCCCAAGTTGCAAAGGCAAGCCAAGTTTGAGAGCTGCATGTATTTGAACCTCGATAAGGAGCCTCCAGTCCCAGCTTTTAATACATCTAGGGTAACATGCCCGCCACCTAAGACAACTCCCCCCAGATAGCTATTCCAGCCCTCAAGGGAAGGCTCAACCTATCCCACAAACAATCTGGGGGACCCGGGGAGACCCACATGGGTGATAAGTCTGAATATTGGCCAATGCCCAGGATCTTCCTAACTCTAAACCATATAGTCAACGCAGCCTTAAGAACCTTTAGGCTCACCTTTTTTTTTCATTCGGGCACCAACATTATGTAGAAAACCTTTAGATCCTAGCTTCCTAGTCATCTCAGCTAAGATCACCCCCCAAGTGGAACAGACCGGTGCTCCCAGAAGCATCCTACGGTTTTTAATTGATGGCCATACAATACAGATTCAGGTCCAACAGGGCAATACCCCCCTTCACCAGCTTATGCCTCCATTTTTTTCAATGCAAGCCTTGCCCCTCCAATGCCCATATGAAGATCGTTATTTTACCCTGAATCTTATTTATAGCTGATTTTGGATACGTAAGCGGGATGCAGTTAATGAGATATATCAGCTTGGGGAGCATTGACATTTTTATCAGGGTCACTCACCCATAGATTGTTAATGGCAAGTGCCTCCATCTAGCAAGTAAGACATTGACCTCCTCCCCCACCGTCCCTAGGTTATGCAAAGGAACTGCCTGCAAGGGATTGACAATAACTATGCCCAGATACTTGATCTCTGCCCGTACCTCCCCAGTCCAATCTACCATATTCCAGCACATACATTTTGACTTGGAGTTGTTCACTAGGCACCCTGATAATGCCCCGAACTCCTCCGTCAACCTTTCCACCCTGGAAATAGTCCAGACAGGGTCCAGTGTTTATACTACAAGATCGTGTGCATGTAGTTCGATCTTATTGCTATAATGCAGGGAATGGAAGGGAAATACCTGAGCATCCCTTCTAAGTATCTGGGCAAAAAGCTCAATATAAAACAACACACCAGCAACAGTGGAAGCTCAGTAGGAAAAAGGGGAGGAGCTGCGTAAGCTGGGGGTTAAGATGCAATGAAATTTTCCAGAAATGGCTCACACAATGTGTGGTTCAACGTTGGTGCCTTAGAGGATGTAGATGCATTGATTAAATCTATCAAAGTGGTGGGGGGCAAACTATTGATATTTAATGCTAGGTGCGTCAAGATTTGGGGGGACGGAGGGGTGGTACATTGTGGTTTTTTATTTAGTGTGTGTGTTTGTTGGTGACACCCAGGGATGCTCTTATTCATTCAATATGCCTATAATTACTGGGATGGATCCCCAGGGTGGGGTGTTAGGGGGTGTGTGGGAACAGGTGCAGGGTGGGGAGCAGTGGGGGAAGATGTAAAAAGAAAACCATCCTCTGCTTCACTAAGTAGTAGTTCTTCTGGGTACAAGCCTCAAATATTCTACCGGAAGAGGGGCTGGAATCATGTTGGACTCAATGGGAGGTGATAAGGAGATACGCCTCTTAATCTGGAATGTTAATGGCCTTAGGAGCGGGTGTAGGCAGAGGTTGGCGATGCGTTTTCTCGAAGAGTGTCAGGCCCATATCATCATTTTACAGGGGACCCATTTAACTTCAATTGAAAGTAGAGTCCTCTTTTCTAAATGTCGATGGTTGGAGACCCACAAGGGCTCTGATCAAGCAGGATATTATAAGGGGGTTGCAATTCTGCTAATGAAGGGAGCAGGGGTAGAGGTCACTTTTTCAAAAACAGATAGCTCTGGTAGGTGGGACCTTGCAGGAATGAGATGTGGTGTGTTTGAGTTTGTCTGTGTAGGGATCTATGACCCGACTTCGGATGACCCCCCAATTCATATCATGCCTGGAGTGGAATCTGGTTGAGTTGATGGCCCTGTTGACACTTAGGGGCGATTTTAACACCTTTCTGGACACCACTCGAGACAGATACCACTCAGACACCTAGGACTAGGCAGGCTCTCAGAAACATGTTGCAGGATCTGGGGTTGGTGGACATATGGAGACAAAATAAAGGGCCCGACGAGAGGGTATACTTTCCATAGCAAAAAATGTGGCTGCTACCCTAGGCTCAACTACTTTTTTGTCGATAGGTATCTAGATGTTAAAATAAAAGAAGTCAATCATTTTCCTGAGCATATTTCAGGTCACTCTGCTGTCGCTATTCTTCTCCAATGCCCAGGTAGTAGACAGGGCTCAAGGTAGATCGTAAACCGTGCTCTCCTGTTGGATGGAGGGGTTTGTATCTGCCATGAAAAAAGACAGCACTGATTTCTTTCTTGATAATGCCAGATCAGCCCCCAGCCCCTTGGGATGATCCTGAATGCTTTTAATGCCTTCATTCGAGGGGTTTTGCGAAGTCAGTCTTCCTTCAAAAACAAGTCAGAACAAGTAGAACTTGCTGGGTTGGAGCAGGAAGTGGGGGTATTGAAGGTTGTTTTGCAGATGCAAAATACTGCACTAGACAGGGAAAGAGCATTGAAGCAGCTAGAACAGGAGCAGTTAAACTTTAAACTTAAACTGAATACAAAGTATGACGAAAGATGTCAGGATAGGTGTATGAGACCGTTTGTGAATGGGGAACAAGCCAGTGCATTAGTGCTGTGGAAGGCAAAGGTTGAGAGTACCAGAAATATTATCAAGGGACTGGTTATTAATTCTCCGGGAGATGAGTAGAACAGGGTTGAGCAAATGCAAGGGCATCTGGCACTTTGTTATCCACACTGTACCCAGAAGAGGTATTTTGGGACCTGGAGAGGCTCAGGGAATGGTTACAGGGCAGGGATCTTCCCAGGATTGCATAGGGGGGAAGAGTGCTTGAAGGCAAAGATTACCCAGGAGGAAATCAGGGAGCATTAGTTACACATCAGGAGTGCAGAGGTGGCGGGTAACAACACCATCCCCTCTGAGCTCTATAAGCTCAAAAAGGAAGAGATCATTCCAGTGTGGGAGGTGCTGTTCAACTTAATATATCATGGGAATGTGCAGAGCCCTGACTCATGGAAGGAAGCCACGATCTTCTTGATTTTAAAGCCTTCTAAAAACCCTAGAAGAGCGGATTCTAATCAGCCTTATTGAATGCAGACTATAAGGTTTTTACGAGTACTTTGGTCAGCGGATTATCCAGATTAACCCCCCAGCAAATACATTCAGATCAGAAAGGTTTTGTCCCTAAGAGACAGATACATGAGCTTTCCCAGCAGTTGATCGGGTCTATTGATCTCACCATTACACAGGGGATTCCCTTGGCAGTGGTCACAATAGATGCCGCCAAGACATTTGATCAAGTATGTTGGGCCTACTTGTGGGAGGTGCTAGTATTATTGGGTTTTAGTTCTTGTTTTATCACAAATCTTCAGAGGCTGTATGAAAATTCTTCAGCCTGAATTTAGTTTAATGGGTCACTGACTAGGAGTTTCAATATCTGTAGAGGCCCCCTGTAATCCTTTCATCCTTCGCCTGAGTTTTTTGTCCTGTTTTCAATCAACAAAACCTAGTTTCACATATCTAAACTGGTATAATATTCACTATCATCCCCTCAGTTATTCACATACCTAAATTTTTTATAGTGTGAATATTCACTCACAAAATCATTATATCATACCGTATTAAAAAATATCACAGATTCCACAATTGTATCAGGGGTTCGAGAGGTTATCACTCCTTATTTCTACACACTCCATAATAAAAATCGAGTGAGCTGACAATTCCTCTTCCCCATCCCTAATATACCTCTGATCAGCTCTACAATATTGTCTTGAGGTATATTAGAGTTCAGGGCCTCCATATCTAGAGTGACTAACCAAATTTCAATGCTATAATAAGAGATAACAGGATCAAATACAATGAAATCTCCCACTATGTGAAGAATATGGTAAATTGCAAAACAAAAAAGCTGTCTATTTGGTTATTTGTCCTAGTGACAAATGCTACTTTGGCGAAACTGACAGAGAAATGAGATTGCAACTCAATGAACACAGGTCAGATATTAGGACAAAGTGGAAAAATGCTCCACTAGCAGGACATTGGATTCAGAATAACGATAGAGACGATGAACTACAATGGTTCATCCTGGAATGCATTACTGGCTCCGAGAGATGTGGTGACCTTGAGGGGAAAAAGACAACAATAAAGCAGTTTTACATGTCAAAAATCTGTACGTAGAAAGATGGATTAAATAATAGAGAGGAATGGGAAAGGCTGGTTAAGTATTGAAGGACCCAACATTTAAATAAATAAAAAAATCTTTGAACTGAATTGTACCTTTAAAAAGATCAAATAATTATTTTTAGGGTTACATCTAACATTGGAAGGACGCATTCTAAATTTGAGTTGCTCAATTTTTACAGTATTTGCCATCGACATGCAGGACGATTTGGGTTTGATTATTCTTGAAGAGCCTTGTACATAGGAATATGCAGCGCCCGTTGTTTCAAAATGGTGATTGTTTGAATATAGGAATAAGTATATTTGAAGGAGGAAGGTATATATTTTTCCCAGAGTGAATAGTCTGTTCCCAAGATGGCTGCAATTAGGGACTTTATCTACTAATAGATACATGTTAACAATCGAATAAAGTCATTTGAACTTGATACATGTAGGCCTTACATAGAAGAAACCAAACCAAGTGTAAATGGGCTGGAACATGAAAATATAATATTTAATTCAATGGAACAGTTTAATTTATATAATGTTGATATACTATCAATATGCAAGATCAGATTGGGTTTGACTATTCTTTCTGAGCACAACTTATAGGAAGAAGTAGCTCCCGTTAATTTTAGAATGGCGGTTGGAAGAGTATAGGAATAAGTATATATGTAGTGAGAAGGTATTTGCGGTTTCTCCCGAGTGAGTAGTCTGATTCTAAAATGGCCATCATTAGGGACTTGGGGCCAGATGTAGGTAGCCAATACCGGTCGGTAACGAATTTACCGAATTTCGGCCGTTACCGACCGGTATTGGGCATTCGGGATGTAGGTGATCCAAAAACATCCGAATCGGTAAATTTACCGAATCGGTAAAGTTTCCGATTCGGAAACCTTACCAAATCGGAAAATATACCGAATCGGTAAATTTACCGAATCTGTAAAGTTTCCGATTCGGAAAATGTACCGAATCGGAAAAATTACAGATTCGGTATATTTTCCGAATCGGAAACTTTACCGATTCGGTAAATTTACCGATTCGGTAATTAAGAAATGGTAAAATTGAATTTTGAGATGTAGGTAACCTTTTAAATACCGAATTTGCATGAAATTCAGTATTTAAGAGTCGGTATTTACCATGGATTGAAATCAGGTGGTAACCAGGTGCAGGCTATAAAAAAGGCCCCAAAATGCAACAGTTTCACCAGAATGGCGGCATTCTATGTCATTGCGAGGCGGCTACGGCTACAGGCAGAAGAAGAGAGGGTCTGGAGGAGGGAGGAGCAGGTGTACAGGCAGAGGATCACTCTATTCCAGCTAACTGAGCCAGAGATCCTACAAAGGTACAGATTGGCTCCCCAAACTATCCTGGACCTTATCAGGGACCTCCACCCACTGTTGGACCATCCAACCCCCAAGGGCACACGCCATACCACCGCATGTGCAGGTGCTGTGCAGCCTACACCTGTTTGCATCTGGGAGTTACCAGAGTGTGGTTGCTGCGGTAGGTGGGGTGTCCCAGATCTGTCTGTCCCGTTTCTTTAAAACATTCCTTGATGCCATGTTGCAGAGAATGCATCACTATATCAGCTTCCCTGCAACGCATGCTGAACTGCTCAGGACAAAGACAGACTTTTATCAGATGGCACATTTCCCAAACATCATTGGCTGTATTGATGGTACCCACATACCAATATGCCCACCTGCTGCCACAGAGTACATGTATCTGAACAGGAAGTCCACCCACACCATAAATGTACAGGTGATCTGTGATTCCAAGTACATGATCACTGACATAGTAGCCAAATTTCCCGGGAGTACCCACGACTCCTACATCTTCCAAAACAGTGGGATCAATGCACGCCTGACAGCGGGGGAATTCGGCGAAGGATACTTGCTAGGTAACACATTGTGTGAAACTCCCTTGATACATATTGCAGATGGATGTGTGTGTGTGCATGTGAGTAATGTTTTTTCTTCTTACAATTAGGGGACAGTGCATATGCCCTCTGGTCCTTCATCCTCACACCCTACCTCAATCCTACAACACAAAGCCAGAGGAGGTACAACAGGGCACACAAGACGACCCGAAACATTGTGGAGCGCACCTTTGGTATGTGGAAGAGCAGGTTTCGCTGCCTACATAAGAGCGGAGGGGCCCGCCAGTACACACCAATCACCTGCTGCAAGATGATTGCACCCTTTGGAATGCTGCTTGCGGTTAAGAAGGGCACCAAAGTGGATATCTCTGATTTTGAGGACCATGATGACGAGCAAGCACTGCCTGAACCACACACATCTGAAGTTGCAACATCAACTGATGGCAGAAACAGATGGGAAGAGGTCACACGCAACTTCTTTTAAGTAAGTAAAGAGACACAGACAGGTGGAGTATGCACCCAATGTATTTTAATTGTGTCATGAAATAGGTTTTTAAAGCACAAATGTGCAACAACAAGTAGTTAACTTCAATGATGTCAGTCCTGGTTTACTTCATCATGAACTGTAATAGTCATTTACATCCTCGCTTCCCAGTGCCACTTGTCTGGTGCTCACTCTGCTCTCTCTCTTGCTAGCCTGTGGCCTCAGCGTGGCACCTGCTGCTCCTCCTTGTCTCTGGGACAAGGGAGCTTGCAATGCTGCTCCTGCTTGAGCTCTCCTCACTCACAGGCACATCCAGAGCAGCTGTCTGTGCAGTTTGGGCATTTAACAGCGCCTCAAGAGCACTGGTCATCCTTCCCATGTCCCTAGTGACCTTATTGGTGTTTTGGGTCATAGCCTCCTGCATGTTACTGCTCCTCCTGCATAGTAGGGATGTGGCTGTGGTCAGGCGGTTGATAGCTTTATTTTGGCCATGAGCACGCTGCCTTTCCTTGCGCCTTGCCGCAGATTCAGTGTCCAGTTTGGTGCATAGCAGCTGCACCGGTTGGCTCATTTCGCGCATCCCTGCTGCCATCTCTTTGTTCACTTCTGCAAGCTCCCTGATGCCCTTTCCTATGTCTCCTATGTTACTATTCAGGGACCTCATTTGGCGTTGGCATGCCTGGATGGCTCTTCCCTGCATCCTCTGGATTCTCACCATGCTCCCCTCCAGACCACGGAACACACTTGGACCCTCCACAGGTGCATCTGCGGGCCTTTCGAGGACTCTGCGGCGTCTTGCACCACTATGGCCCACCCCTGCACTGGAGTGCAGTGCGCCAGAGCTGACATCCACAGGCAAATTGTGCCTTTCTTCACCCTCCATGTCAGCTGCTGCTGACTCCAATTCTAGAAGTGGGGCCACAACATGCCTCCTGCTTGGTTGTGATGCAGGTGTTGTGTCATGCTGTGATGCAGGCATTTCTGGTGATGACAGCAACAGAGGGGATTGAGATCTGTGAGGGGACGCCTGCAACTCTGGAGCCATTTCTGAGTCTTGTGCCGGAGGATGGCTACTTGGTGCACCTGTGTCCTGTTGTACGTCTTGGGTAGATGGACCTGGCTCCTGACTCTCCTCCCTCGCTGGTGGTGTGCCTTCAGTCTCCTGTGAACGCCTGCGAGACGTTTCACCTGTGGACATATGAGCGTACATTAGCTAAGCGCTACTGTCTCACAGTCACTACAATTAAATATTTCTCACTTTAGCTTTGTTCTCTCTGCAATTATTTCCCTAACTTGGTGGTTGCTGTGCTGTATGACATGTTCTTACATTTCCTGACTACATGTACCATGATGCATTGCTCCTGTATAGTGCTAGCAGTACTGGACTGGGTTCACTTGGCCACAAAGGGTACAGGTAAGGATGATGGTATGGGGGGAATGCTGTGCATGTCTCTTACCTTTATTTCTTGCAGCTCTGTGAGCTGTCTACTTCTCCCAGTCTGCAGACGCTGTCTGGTTCAATGGTTGAGGCCACCATCTCCTCCAGGTCAGTAAGGGGGGGTGCTGGGTTCTTGCCTCTGCCAGTTTTTGTTGCCTGCTTGTGGTGTTCAGCCAATTTTTTCTTGTTTTGGCTCCTGAGGTCGTAGAATCGCTTTTTAAGGTCCTCTGTGTCTCTGGTAGTCACCCCCACTGCATTAACTTTGTCCAATATGTCCAGCCAGAGTTTCCTTTTGGCAGATTCTGCCACAGTGAGGGACTGTCTGCCAAACAGTTTTTGGTGCACCTTCACCACCTCCTCAACAAGGACCTGCAGCTCCATGCTGCTGAATTTGAGTTTCCTTTTCTTCTCTGCCTGCTCTTTTTCTTTGCTGCTTGCCATTTTGCAGTTTTAAAAGTGCTCCAAACCCTTTCTGCTGCTCAGGGACTCAGCTCACCTCCAACTGCCTTTCCAGAAGCTTCTAATTAGTTGCAGCTGCCTCTGTAGCCACTTCCTGGTAGGGAGGGTGGTAGCACCTGATCGGCTGCCTACTTAAGTTTCACTTTTGTTTGCTTTCCGAATCGGATTTTACCGAATCGGTATTTACCGAATCGGTATTTACCGATTCGGTATTCCCCATTCATTCCTATGGGCCTCGGTAAAATCTGATTGTCCGATTCCGAATTTTACCGAATCTGTATTTTTTACCGATTTTTTATCTACATACCATTTACTGATTCTAAAATACCGAATCGGTAAAATTCAGTATTTTAGAATCGGTAAAATCATATTACCTACATCTGGCCCTTGATGCAGTAGGAAGGGATGATTGAACTAATTGACACAAGTAGGCCTGACGTAGTAGAAACCACGCATAAATGGCCGTTAACATGAAATAATGGCTTGCCAGATCGTAAGATGACTTTCACAAACATAGAGGTGAGATAGCGGGAGGGAGCCTTACAAGCTCCAACAGGCTTTGTTCAATCTGTAGTGCATGTAACTAAACAATGAATTCTCTTGCTCATTATAGATTCCATCAGAATGAGGGAAGGGTACAACAGTACCAGCTTAGCACAATTTCCTCAACAATAGTGGGAAATTGAGGATTCCGCTCTTTGTTAATTCCTTTTAAGCAACATTTTGGAACATATTGTGGTTCTGATAAATCCGGTAATGCGAGTGAGTAGATGGATGATACTACTTTTCACTGATATGCAAGCTATAATGTGTGTCACTGAGAGGGATTCCTGATTGAGAGATATATTTTATGGTACTCTAAGGAGTCCTGGCATTCCAGAAGGAAAGTTGATGATCTGGTTGCAGTACTAATAAAGATACATTGTTTGTAGAACTTCACAGTGGAGTTGTACAAGTAAGTAATACTCAGAGCAATTCAGGCCAGACACAGAGAAATAACGATTACACCATTGAGGGGAGATGTACAGCACTGGGTGCTATATTCTATATATCTTAGAGGCCCCTGATGCAGTAGTATTATGACACTGAGGATCCTGCTCATGATGTAATCTATATTGAAGAAACTGGCCGCAGTTAAATAAGTGAATGCACTAGATTGACGTACAGACAGGAAGGATCTGTGATAATGTTCAATAAGGTATGATATAATGATTTTGTGACTGAATATGCACAGTATAAAAACCTTAGGTATAGCTTTGATGATAATTAATATTTTACCATTTTAGACATCTGAAACTAGGGGCCTGGTTATGATGTCAGTGGGACCGAAAGTCCGTCGGTGGTGCTCCTACGGACATCCAGCATAGGGGTCTGACTATCGCATTACAATGCAGTCAGACCACAGTGGGTGGAGAGACCGACCAACACCTCTGACAGACTCAAGGAGCAGGGTATGCTCAGACGGGAGTCCTTTGCTCACTTTGCCACTGGATTCAAGCAAGCCTGGCTGAAGACGGCTGTAATGCCAGAAACCGGTCCTAGGAAGCTTGAACCCGGTCCAGGGAAGGCATGGCTTGGCAGTTCGGCTGGACTGTTCCCATGAGGCACAGGGTCAGACTGATTTGCATATGGCCATGTCTGAACTGGGGTGGCAGAGTGGGCTAAAGAACGGTGATGGAATAAACCCAGAACTGTTGACTGGGTGTGAGTGTTTGTTTGGTTCCGATGCTCCGTCCATCACCACCCCCTTTTGTACCGCTTAGAGCGTCGGTAGGACCATGATCCCTACAATGGGGGTGGTGCCTGATTGCAGTAGGGATTATGGTGTCCCTTTTCCCTCTGCCTTTAATGTAAAGGTGGAAAATGAGACTTTTTGGGCACCTAGCTGGGCCCCTTTTTCCCGTGACCCTACACTGTGGCCCCGGGGGGCACATGTGGTCCCCCCAAACATCCATGTACCTTGTGTGAGGCACCAGGCGGTGCCTGGCACACAGTGTACGGTTGTTTGTAAACTGATGTTTTCCACTACAGGCTGTGCTGCAGCCATTTTTATGGATGCAGCACTATTTGTAATGAAAAACAACAGACACATTGTAATTGTACAGGTGGAACCAGCAACAGTTAGTCGGTTGGACCCCTGCTTGATACGATGGAGTCAGACGCATGTCCGACCGCCATCATAATGAGGCCCTAGGTATTGTTGAATGAAAACATGCTAAAAAACTCTTGAGGTAAAGGATGAAATGATTATAGAGGGCACTTTGCCGTGGGAGTGTGAGTGTCTGTGTGGGTCTGTGAGTCTCCGTGGTTTTGTTAGTGGGTCTGTGAGCAGGTGTGTGAGTGTCTCCGTGGACCAGTGACTGGGTGTGTGAGAGGATCTGTGAGTGAGTGCTTTAGTCTATGTGTGTGTCTGTGACTGGGATTGTGAGTGTCTGTGAATGGGTCTGTGAGAGACTGTGTCGGTGTGTGAGTGGGCTGTGAATTGGTGTGTGAGTGTCTCTGAGGGACTTGGAGTGACTGTGTGACTGTGTGTATATGTGTGAGTGTCTCTGTGGATCTGTGACTAAGGGGCCGATTAGGATCGCGGACGGACTTGAGTCCGTCCGCGACCCCTGAGGAGGAGGGAACGTCTACAGGGGCAGCGGCGTTCCCTCCGAGCAGATTAGGATGTGACCGCCAGGGTGGCGGTCACATCCTCTATCTTTAACATTGTGGCGGATGCAGCTTCAAGCTGCACCCGCCGCAAGGTTAAAAATGCATGCATCGCATTTGCATGCACAAAGCAGCAGGCACTGCGCAGTGCCTGCCACTTTGTGCATGCAAATGCAGGGGGGTACCATAGGTACCCCCCATGTGCACCTCCCACCCCCCTTTCACCAAGGGGGCCCGCAACGAAGTGAAAGTCCGTATGCTTTTCCACGGCGGAAAAGCCGCCGTGGAAAAGCATGTACTCACCACCATCCTAATATGGCTGGCGGTGTCTGATAGACACCGCCAGCCATGTTAGAGCTTTTCCGCCGCGGTCGGAAGGCGACCGCGGCGGAAAAGCTGCGGACGGAATTCCAGACCCACCAGCCATCCTAATTTGGCGGTGGGTCTTTGGAGGCTCCGCAGCGGTTTTTCCTCATCCTCCGGGCCGGCGGTGGCTTCCGCCGGCCCGGAGGATGCGGAAAAACCGCAATCATAACAGGCCCCTAAGTGTCTTAGCTAGCATCTGAATGGGTGTGTGAGTGGGTCTGTGACTGAGTATCTCACTGCCTGAATGTGTGTGTGTGTGTGTCTGAGTGGATCTGGATGTGTGAGTGTCTGTGTCTGTGTGGGTCTGTGAGTAGATGTTTCAGTGTCTGAATTGGTGTGTGAGTGGGTGTTCGAGTATCTAAGTGGGTCTGTGACAGGGTGTCTAAGTGTCTGAATGGGTCTGAAAGCGGGTGTGTGGGTGTCTGAGTTGGTCTGTGAATGGGTGTGTAACTGTCGGTGTGGGTCTGTGAGTGGGTGTCTCAGTGTCTGAATGGGTCAGTGACTGGTTGTCTCAGTGTCTGAATGGGTCTGTGAGTGGGTTAATGAATGTATGAGTGGGTCTGTGAGTGTCTATGTTAGTCAGTGATTGGGTTTTGAGTGTTTCAGCGTGTCTGTGAGAAAGTGTGTGAGCGTGTCTGTGAATGCATATATTTTTTTTATGTCCAAATTTGCAGATCAGCTGCGATTTTACACAGGAGTTGCACTGAGCCTTGCAGCTGATCCACAAATTCGGGCACATAGAAAATAATATTTTTTGGGCAATATCCTCAAAAATGGGTCCCTTACAGGCTCATATATTTATTGCACTCATAGGGTCAGGGTACCTATACTCTTTTTTTGTGTTTAAGAAATTTTTATTAGCATTTTAGAATAAAGGCATTACATATGTCATAAACAAATGGAAATGAAAATATTAAGAAGGATTACAAAACATATGCATTGGTGAAAAAATAAAAATAAAAATAAATAAATGGAGGGGAAAGGAGATGCAGAGAGATGGAAAGAGGAAAGAGAGAAATGTGAAATAGAAAAGAAGGAGAGAAGAGTGAAAGAGAGGAAAGAAAAGGTCAAAGATGGAAGGGGAAAATAGAGAGAGGGGAAGATAAAGAATAAGTGGGAATACTGAAAAGTCCTTCAAGGAGGAGAGTTGGAAGAAAGATATGAGGTAAAAGGGAGCCAAAGGAGATCAGATTTAATTTTAAGGGAAACAGAAGAGGATGAGGCGATAGAAATCCTATGTTCATCGCAAATAAAATTCCACCAAGTGTGAACCGAAAGTTTAGAGTTATCTTTCCAACATAATAAAATGACTTTAAATGCAAGAGCAATAAACAAGTCCAATAATTTAGCAGAAGAAGAGATAATATCAACATCAGACGACAACGATCCCAGGAAAATAGTCTGTAAAGATAACTGAACAGAGCAGGAAAATATTCGCATACATAACTTCCAAACTTCTTTCCAAAATGATAAAACAGGGAGACATTCGTATAATAGGTGCTTAAGGGACCCAGTTTCTCTAGAACATGACCAACATAGGGAAGAAGATGTTGGGGAAAACTTATGAACCCTGACAGGGGTGAGAAGGACTCTATGATAAATGAAAAATAAATATTGGGTAATACGAGCAGCAGAGATACTTTAAACAATTTGGACCATATTCGATCCCACAAAAGAACAGAGAAAGAAATATCACGGTCAGTTTCCCATGCAATCTCAACAGGTGTTTTAGGGCGATCTGTACTATTGGACATTAACATTGTATAAACAAGGGCAGCTTTAGGTTGTTGAGTGGAAAATAAGGGATAGAGTGGACAGGTAGGAGAAAAAGAGGGTAAAACATCAGGCACAGAGAAGGAATCTAAGTGTGATTGAATAGCAGACGTAATAATGATATATTCATTAACATAAGATGCAGGCAAATTATACAAATTTTGCAATTCTGGAAACGAAATGATAGAGGTATTATCAAAAAATTGATGAACAAATAAAACAGTCTTTTCTTTCCAATGCTTAAAATAAAATGATTTGCCCTTATATCGTAGAAATTTGTTATACCAAACAACAGACAATAAGAAACACTGTATAGGAGAAAGGTTGGAGGAAAAGACATTATATAACACTGTCTGGGAGTATTTTAAAATAGGAAATTTGGTTATAAAAGAGCAATTTGACATAAAAACAATATGTTGAAAGGAAAAACCTTGGAGAAGAGAGCGTTCAAGGAGAACCCAGGAAGGTGTAGGAGTTTCAGCAAAGTCATAGGCCAAAGAAAAGGATTGCTTAATCAAAAAATCAGAGTGATAAGTTTTAAAGTTGGGAAAGCGAACACCTCCTTCAAATTTCGGGTGAATCAGCTTATTCAATGCTATTCGAGGATGTTTATCATTCCATAAAAATTTAGTACAAATAGTGTTTATGCGGGAGAAATAGGAAAAGGGAATTTTGAAGGGAAGCATAGAGACGACATAGAGAACATGTGGGGCAACCATCATTTTAATAGTATCCAATCTACCTCACCAAGAAAGAAAAAGTGGGGACCAGAGTTAAAGTAGGGAGTTGAGTTTCAGTATGAGAGAACCAAAAGTAAATTTAAGGGTATCTCTCAAGGAGGGTGCGAACCAAATACCAAGGTACTTAATTTTAGAGGGACACCAAGCAAAATCAGTATGAGAAAACATGAATTGATAACAAAGCGAGTTAAGTGGGAGGACTTCCGTTTTGGACAGATTCAACTTATATCCCGATATAGAGGAATATAACTGGACCTCATCTAAAAAATGTGGAAGGGAGGATTCAGGATTAGACATGTACACCAGCACATCATCCGCGTAAGCAGATAATTTAATTTCAGTGGAATTCAATTTAAAACCAGTGATGTTGGGATTAGAGCGAATTCTTTCTAAAAAGGGTTCGAGACAAAGGATAAATAAAAGGGGGGAAAGGGGACAACCTTGATGAGTGCCTCTAGATAATGAGAAGGGCTTGGAAAACTGGTTGTTAACAAAAATACTGGCACGAGGAGATGAATAAAGGAGTTTGACCAATTGAATGAAAGAGGGACCAAAACCAAACCAGTGCAGGGTACGAAATAAGAACTGCCAGTTAATACGATCAAAAGCTTTTTCAGCATCTAGGGAGAGTGCCGCTAAAGGAACTTTAAGATGCTAGCTGTGGGTAAAAACATTGGAAAACATACGTGCATTGTCCGCGGCAAGTCTACCCTTCACAAAACCCACCTGGTTCGTGTTGATTAAATGGGGAATAAGGGAATCCAGGCGTGAAGCAAGAATTTTAGCAAAACATTTGCAATCGTAATTAATTAGGGATATAGGGCGGTAATTTTTACATTGGGTATGATCTTTATCAGGTTTGGGGATTATGATAATTAATGCGTCCAAAAAGGATCCAGAAGCCTTTGCGTCAGATATAAATGAATTAAAGAGTTGAAGGAGTTTAGGAGCAAAAAATGAATGAAACGTGGAGTAAAATTCTACAGGTAGGCCGTCCGGGCCAGGAGCCTTAGATCGTTTGAGTGCATTAATGGCTCGAGTCACCTCTGGTAGAGTAATTTGTTCTTCCAGGAGGGCAAAATCATCCGGTAAGGATGGGGGGGGGGTGGGAGACCTTCAAAAAAGGATGAGAAGTTGTCGTCAGTGGGGTGAGTGTCGTCAGTGTATAAGGAGTGATAATAGGAATGGAAAACCTCTGCGATATCTTCATCAGCCGAGACCAATGTATTGAGAGAATCATTAAAAATTGGGCCTACGTTTTTACGCTCAGATTTAATTTTCAGATAGTTTGCCAACATTTTTCCCGCCTTGTTTTGGCCACCATGAAATTTGGATTTAATTTTAAGGAGAGTGTTACATGCCTCATTAGTAACAATCTTATTAAGTTCTGTTTTGGCCAAAATTAAATCTTGAAGGGAGGTGGAGGACTTAGAGGAGAAATACACATGTTCTAGGCTTTTAATGTTTCGAAGTTGGTCTGCATAACGAAGCCTGTTAAGTTTCTTTTTCTTAGCAACATAGGATATGGTGAAAGCGCGGAAAGCAGCCTTAAAAGCGTCCCAGTTATTTGGAATGGATGTATCAGAAGGATTATTAAATGTAAAGAATTCATGGAAAAATTCCGTACTTTCTTTAAAAAAAACAGGATCAGATAAAAGAAATGTGTTAAATTTCCAACTACTAAATTGAGAGAAAATCCGGGAAAGATCAAGTGAGGTATACACAGGAGCATGGTCAGAGAGAAATATGGAACCTATTGTAGAGTGTTGAATGGAGGGGAGTACAGATTTACTAACCATAATGTAATCAATTCTGGAACGGGTGTGGTGAACATTAGAAAAAAAGGTATATTCCAACACATCAGGGTTACACAATTCCCACGAGTCATGTAAAGGACGTGAGTCAATGGCAGATTGGAAGCTCTTATGAGATTTGTCAGGTTGAAATTTACTGGAGGATAATCTATCAGAGAAAGGATCTAACCAGTGGTTAAAATCACCAGCAACAATAAAATCAGGGCAATCAATGGAAGAAATTAGGGTTTTAATAGCATTCCAAAACTTAGGGTCAGGACGTACTGGACCATAAATATTTAACAGAACCAGTGTCTTATTCTGGATAATAACCTTAGCCATTGCCCAACGTCCTTCATCATCATGTTGAGCGGAGATAATTTGTACATTCAAAGCTTTGTGAAACAAAATAGCAACCCCTCCTTTTTTAAGCACAGCAGGAGAAAATACAACCTGACCCACCCATTGTCTCTTGAACTTGAGTGATTCAACATCAGAACAATGCGTTTCTTGAAGAAAAACGACTTGAGAACCAAGTTTGGATAAATGTGACAATACCTTTTGACGCTTGACAGGGTGACCAAGACCTCGTACATTCCATGAGACAAAATTACACACCATTACGGAAAGGGATGATGGATGACACGGGGAGAGAACGCACTGCAATAGAGGCACTACAGAAAAGGAAATAACCAAGACATAAAATACGTAAGAAGAGAGTTCTCAAAAAACTCATACAAAAAACGGAAACAAATAAGGTGAAGATAATGGAATACAGCATGAGGGAGAACAAACTTGAGAGAGATTGCAAAGGGAAAGAAGAATGTAGAACAAAGGAGAAAAGGAAGAAAAATTCAGTGAGGAGAAGGGAAAAGAAGACAGAAAGATAAGAAAGGAGATAAGAAGAAGAGGAGAGAATAAAGAAAAGGAAGAAAAAAGTAAACAGATCAAGGCAAATAAGCCTGATCAGTAGAGCACCGGACAACAAAAACATCAGGGGCAAGGATACACCAGGCAGGTAACAGATCCCCACGAGCTACCGAGAAAAGGACGTAAAAAACAAGAACACGAAGATATAGAAAATTGTAAGAGCAAAAAATAGGAGAAAAACAGAAAAGACGAAAGAGAGGAATCAAAGATAGGCAGAGGAGAGATGCAGATAACCACAGTGAGAAGGAAAAAAGTTACATGGAAGAGTAATACGAGAAGTAACAATAAGTAAGATTAGGCAACAGTGTCCATCGTTGAAGGAGTGACACTCTGTAGATAGGTGTGAAGTTGTTGAGGGTCATCAAATGATCGGGTGCGACCATTATGCGTGATCTTGCAAAAGCACGGATGAAGGATGTCATATTCAATGTTGAGTTGTCGCATAAGAGGTCGGAGATTCAAGAATTCTTTCCGTCGGGCATTAGTCGCAGTCGAGAGATCCTGTGAGATGAAGATGTTCTGTCCGGACCACTGGAGACGTCGTTTAATCCTGGCAGCTTTTAAAACAGTCATTAACTCCGTAAATTCTAGAAAGAGCATGATAACACCCAGAGGTTTGCTAGAGTTAGAGTTAATACGGCCAAGACGGTGGGCCCTTTGAATGTTAAGGGGGTGTGACGTGGGTTGGAGGTCCAAAAGTTCCTGTAGACATTTTTGTAAAAAATACACCATATCAGACCCTTCCACATTTTCTGGAATGCCATAAACGCGTAGGTTGTTTCTGCGATTACGATTTTCCAAATCCTCCGTGTGTAACTTGAGTTGGTGGATTTCCTTTTCTAAAAGAGGGATTTTATTCGAGGCATCCTGAATATCACTAACCCTTTGCTCCAAATTTAAAACTTTGCCCTCCATAAGGACCCATCTATCTTCAATCTGTTTGAGCCGCTCATTAGTAGCAACCATAAACGGTTGGAGGCCACGAACCTCTTCAAGGATGGAGTCAAGAACAGGATTTGATGAAGACTTAATGGGAGAGGGCGGATCATTCTTGAGTCGCTTAGGTTTGGTACCAGTTTGAGATAGTTTGGAGTCGCTCGCCATGTTACTGATGTGAGCAGGGAGCAAAAGGTAAAGTAGGACACTTCCCAGGAGGTATCAATGAGGAATAATATCAGTCACTCTCAACAAGCTGAATGAAAAAAGTCTAACACGCAGGAAGCAGGCGATGATGGCGCTGAAGTGAGGTGAAATACGACAACAAGATGATGCTTTTTAGGGCTTGAAAAGTAGAAAAACCATCTTCACATGGGACATTGATAATATTCAGCACATGAAGGGCATGGAGCAGTATGGCCAAGACTGCAACTGGTAATACGCTATGTCATATGAGGCTAAATCAACCCAAATTCGGCATTTTTAAAATGGCAGCACTTCTTCCTGACATAGCAGAACGATTGAGACATGCAAGCCGTGGAAGGGCAAAATAAACAGCAGAACACCAGCAGGAGAACGCACTATAATAGCGTAAAGTGAACGTGTGGTAAGGTATGTACCTAACACACTGCCTGGGAGTCAGAGCGGTGAGGAAAATAGCGACGCGGGCTCAGCGGTCAAAATGGCGGCCGCCCGCGTCGCAGTGAATGGAAAGGATTAACACTCTATAAAGAAGACTCCACAAACAACAAAAGCCATGTCCGCTGACAGCATCCAGGTGTATGAAGAATGGGCCAATACTGCAACTAGTAACTTCCTGCGGCATATATAGCACATGAGAAAGAGAAAGTCAATCCAAAATCGGCATTCTTAAAGTGACGGCACCTCTTTCTGTCAAAGCAGTTCAAATTAAGCATGAAAACGGCGGAAAGGCAGAAAAAATGACAGAACACCAGCAGTAAAGTGCCATTATAATAGTGAAAACTGACCGTGTGGTAAGGAAGTTACCAAGCACGCTGCCTGGAAGTCAGAGCAGTAGGGAAAAACACCGACGCGGGCACGGCGGCCAAAATGGCGGCCGTCCACGTCGCGGTGAAGAGATATAATTACCGCTCCAAAAATAGGGCTCAACCAACAACGAAAGCCTCGTCCGGTGGCAGCATCAGGGTCACGGAGCTTTCCGCCGTCTCTGGATACGACTCAATCGTCCAGGAATCTTGAAGGAGTGCTCTAACGGCATCCGCAGAGAATGTCCAACGCGGAGCTCACGGAGAAGCCGTCTACACCTGCCGGCGTGCAAGCCACGCCCCCTCAGGGTACCTATACTCTGACCACTTCAATTTCTTTCTGTGTGTATTTCCATACACAGTGACTGTTCCCCAATATTAAGCATGGGCGTAAAATCCGCTCCGCTCGCGGATTTTTTGGATTTTCGGCAAATTCGCAATCCGCGAACTCTCGCGAATTTGTCGAAAATCCATGAATCCGCTCGCGGCGGATTTTTTGCTTGGTTGCGGCGCGCGGCGTGGTGCACGGTGTTCACTTTCCGTCATTAAGCGTTTGCCGAGTTGTTTTTCTCGATCATATTTTGCGAGTGCTGCGCCATTTTGGATCTTGCTGCGTGATCCCGCAGGAGTTTGGCGCCCGCGAATACGTAATCGTGGCTTGCCACCTTGCACAGCACACCTCGCGAGAGTTCGCAATTGTGAACACGTAGTTGCGGCTGAAAGGAACAATCTCGCACTCGCGAAATAGAGATTTTGCAATTCTGCACAAGAAATCCACCAGCAAACAGGATAAACCTTCAGAAAATGATGATTTTTATTAGAATCACTCCTCAGGTTGACATTTGCATGGGCTTTTTTCTTTCAAGGACTCCATTTTTGGGGGGGGGAGGGAAGGAAGTGCCCCACAGTCTCCAACTTCCTGTTCCTGTCCAGCAGGCTCCTCCCAGTGCTTTGTCCATCTCCTGGTCACTTTCATTTGGATCTGGAGCTGGAAGGATTACTTTTTGTGGGTGCTGCTGGATATTTGGATTGGAGGCCTTTTTGACTTTCTTTGGATCACTTTTGGATTAGAAATCAACTTTCACAAGTAAGTTTGTTTGGGGCATTACAGTTGCTGCAACTACAATTTTGGAACTTTTTCAGAACATTAAATAAATTATATTGTGGGTAGCCACAGTATCCAGTAGGACCAGGGTTGGTTATGGGTGCATGATACAACTGTTTTGTTGAATTTAAACACCATTGAGGCCATGGATGGGCTGGGATTGTGCTTATTTTATTGTTTTTTGTCGTTTTTTGGGGGCTGCTGGTGTGGCCTTTTGCCCAGGGGTGGTGGTGCATGGACTGAGTGTGCCTGTGGGGTCTCACTCTCTTTAATGTAAACATCCTGGATGGCATTGGATTGTGGTGATTTTTGGCTGTTTTTCTGTTTTTTTGGGGTGTACTGTTGATGTGGACTGGCCATGTGGGTGGTGGTGGTGGTGGCCATCTTGAGTGCTGGCTGGTACAGGCAACATGTGCTTGGGGTGCAAGGGGCCATTTTGAAGAGAGGCAGTGTCTGAGGCCTGCACTTATTTTGCCTACTTTTCATCCATTATGCCCAGGGGTAGTGAGTGTTGCATGGGCCTAGTATTTCTGAGGGGTGTCTTCTTGAATGTAAACACCATTGAGGCCATGGATGTGCTGGGATTGTGCTGAATTTTGTGTTTTTTGTCGTTTTTTTGGGCTGCTGGTGGGGCCTTTGCCCAGGGGTGGTGAGTGTTGCATGGGCCTAGTCTTTCTGTGGGGTGTCTTCTTGAATGTAAACACCATTGAGGCCATGGATGTGCTGGGATTGTGCTGTTTTTTGTGTTTTTGGTCTTTTTTTGGGGCTGCTGGTGTGGCCTTTTGCCAAGGGGTAGTGATGCATGGACTGAGTGTGCCTGTGGGGTCTCACTCTCTTTAATGTAAACATCCTGGATGGCATTGGATTGTGGTGATTTTTGGCTGTTTTTCTGTTTTTTTGGGGTGTACTGTTGATGTGGACTGGCCATGTGGGTGGTGGTGGTGGTGGCCATCTTGAGTGCTGGCTGGTACAGGCAACATGTGCTTGGGGTGCAAGGGGCCATTTTGAAGAGAGGCAGTGTCTGAGGCCTGCACTTATTTTGCCTACTTTTCATCCATTATGCCCAGGGGTGGTGAGTGTTGCATGGGCCTAGTCTTTCTGTGGGGTGTCCTCTTGAATTTACACACCATTGAGGCCATGGATGGGCTGGGATTGTGCTGTTTTTTGTGGTTTTTGTCGTTTCTTTGGGACTGCTGGTGTGGCCTTTTGCCCAGGGGTAGTGGTGCATGGACTGAGTGTGCCTGTAGTGTGGTCTCACTCTCTTTAATGTAAACATCCTGGATGGCATTGGATTGTGGTGATTTGTGGGTGTTTTTCTGTTTTTTTGGGGTGTACTGTTGATGTGGACTGGCTTGGGGTGTAAGGGGCCATTTTGAAGAGAGGCAGTGTCTGAGGCCTGCACTTATTTTGCCTACTTTTCATCCATTATGCCCAGGGGTAGTGAGTGTTGCATACTTGCATGGCCCTAGTCTTTCTGTGGGGTGTCTTCAATGTAAACATCATGGATGGCATGGGATTGTGCTGATTTTTCTGTGTTTTGTCGATTTTTTGGGGTGTATAACTGAACTGATGTTCCTCTGTCTTCCATTGCTTTTAGGTGCACAAGTCTCAAGAGAACCACCAGTGCCAGGAAGAAGTCCTGCAGCGGTGTGTGTGTGCAGCATAACGTCATGCGACGTCACGTCTGGACACAGACAACTCTGCAACTCGTGCAACTGCTGCCTGCTGTTCTGACCTGCTCTGAAGAAGATGGCCCCAAAAAAAGTTACCCGTAGCTCCTCTAGCAAGAAAGGTGCCAGTAAGGAGCAGAAGAAGCAAGTTACCAAGGAGACTGGTGTGCCGGCCGCCCCTTTTTTGGGAGTAAAAAAAAAAGTATGCCTGCAGCAGCAGCGGGATCTGCTGGGGACCAAGCTGGGAGCAGCACCCCCGCTCCATTGGGCTCAGTGCCACCACCACCACCACGCCAACTTAAGTCCAAGCCCTTGAGTGCTGCAGAGGCAGCCAGTATAGTTGTTCAATCACCATCGACCAGTGATGTTGGCTCATCGCAAGAAAGCAGCAGCAATGTCCCTCAATCAACACAGGTTGTTGTAGCTCATCTGATGAGTGTTGAACAACCACAGCCGCAACAACTATCACATGTGCAAGAACAAGCCCAAGTACATGTGGAAGGAGAGGCAGCGCAAGGAGATGCGCAAGCTGAGGTGCATGGAGGGTCACAAGTGCCCACAATAGTTGTTCCTCCCGAAGTAGGGGCACATCAGGAAATCGACAATCAAGGCGAGGTATCATTTGAGGAAGACACTCCTCCTGATGATCATTCATTGTCTTCCACACCCCTAGCAAGGAAGAGATCAAGGGTGGTGTCTACATCTTCTTCAAGCACACCTCCTTCTGATGATACGGATCAAAATTGGGAACCAGCACCACTGCCGTCTGAGAGTGAGGCACACCATGATCTGACAAAGGTAGTTAAGCGTAAAAGGAAGCTCGTCCAAAGTCTCAGAGTTATGGAGTGTGATGATGAGGCTCAGCAAGAAGTGGCGGATACTGCTGCTGATGAAGACTCTGACAACGACGACCCAGTCATCATAAAGGTAACTGCAGCCCCAGCGGGCATGCAGCAAACAGACATTTTGACCCTAGCCCGAAAAGCTGCTGAGCGTGATGATGATGATGTTGTCGACGAGGAGGCAGTGGAAATACCACCACAATCATTGGAGTTAAGTAGTACACCAAATCGTACCGCTTCCATATTTCTTTCTGGCAAGAAGGGACCTCCATCCACCTTGACCTTAATTAGTGGCGGTGAAAGTGCACAACGTACAAAAGTTGGGCAATCCAGATCCTCCACTTCATCTGGCATTAGCAGCATGACCACCACCACCAGTATCGCCGCCTCCTCCAGGCCCCACAGACACTTCAAGTCACCAGTTTGGGACTTCTTTACTGTTTGCCCAAAAAGGGAAAAGTTCGCCATTTGTACCCTTTGTAAGGTTGCAGTTAGTCGTGGTAAGTCAGGTACCAACTATGGTACCGGAGGCCAGAGAGGTCATCTTAAGAGACAGCACACTGTCCAATGGTTTGCGCACCTAAAGGCGATCAAGGAAGCCCGAATTGGAAGTCAAGAAAACGTTGATGTTTCATCTGATGATGACGAGGAGGAAGAAGACGTGTCAAACACTTCACTTACACCCAGTACCCCTGTCAGCAGCACACCCCATGAGAGGCACACTAAGAGTGTTGGAGCGAGTGAGACACCAACGCGCAAAAGTTCACCAGCGAGCATAATTGCGTCAACGAAGTCATTATCATCCCGTAAATGCTTGGTCCAGGGCAACATTAGAACCATGTTTTCTTCAGACGCGCCATATGAACGCAACCACCCACTGACGCGTCTGTATAACACTAAGCTGGCTAAAATGCTAGCTGTGGACCTTCTCCCTTTTTCTTTTGTAGAAGCGGTAGGTTTTCTAGAATTAGTGGCAACGCTCTGCCCTAAATGGAAGGTTCCTAGCCGGTTCTATTTTGCCAGAGTTGCGGTTCCAGCACTACATGAAGATGTGCTGGAGGCGATTGGGGCAGCTTTGCAGAAGAGTGCTGTTCACACTATACATCTGACAACAGACATGTGGACCAGTGGCGCAGGCGCTGATTACATGTGCATCACTGCACACTGGGTCTCTTTTTCAGGTGTTAAAGCAAAGCTAAACGCAGGTGTTGACCCGGACCAAGTTTTTAAAGCTGCTCGGAAACATGCAACACTAGCCATGTTTGGCTTGGAGAAAAGTCACACAGCACAAAACATTTTGGACGAGTTTAACAAAAAGGTCTTTCACTGGCTGTCCCCAAAAAAACGCCGGATTGGTTATGTTTCCACGGATAATGGCGCCAATGTAGTTAAGGCCATGGCGCTGGGTGACTATTTCAGAGTGCCGTGTTTGGCGCACTGTATCAACCTGGTAGTTCAAAAATTCTTGAGTGATAGAGACAGTACAGCGTTCGAGGTAATGGCCACCTGCCGCAAAATGTGCAACCATTTCAGCCATTCTTTTAAGGCCCGAAAGCATCTGAGGAGGCTGCTACTTGAAGGTCGAATGCCAGTGAAAGCACTCATCCAGGAAGTGGCAACACGTTGGAACTCAACCTTCTACATGCTTGAGCGTCTGTATGAGCAGTATACGGTACTCGATCACTATTTCTTAACAGAGGGTACAGCTCAGATGGACCTGCGGATGGGTGCGGCGCAATGGGACATAGGTAAAAGCCTGACAGACATGCTTCGTCCTTTTGAGTTCTTCACGCGTGCAGTCAGCCAGGAGGACTGTAATTTGGGAAAAGCTATCCCATTGTTGTGCATGCTGGAGCACCAACTGAAGGCGGTGTCTTCTGAGTTTGAAAAAGATGCCAAAAAAAAAGACCCTTTTATTTTGTCGGAGAAATTATTAGAGCGCCTACGTGGTGATGAACGTCTTAAAAAGATCAACTCAGAACAGCATTACATTTGTGCTACTATTCTGGATCCACGCTACAAAAAGGCGCTGGCAGGCCAAGCATTCTTTCCTTTTGCTGATCAAGATGTTAAAAAGTACAAACGTTGGCTAGCCTGGTCAGCCAAGAGGTTTGAAAAAGAACGGCAGGATATTGAAGGAGAAGAAGGCAGTACATCAGCATCAGCATCAGCAGGCCATCCCCAGTCAAAAAAATCCACTTCTGCACCTGTGGCTGTGACACAAGTGACCTCTCAGCCGTTAAAGACACCGGCAACCGGATCATCTGCACCAGACACAACAGTAACAGTGGCTGCTGTAGAGGATTGGCTAACTTTGCTTGGGTATGGTTCTCGAAAAAATGTCACAGGCACAGCAAAAAGTAAGCAAAGTGGAGGAACCGCTGAGGACCTTGAGTCGATGGTGCAGGACTATCTGAATGACTCAACAGAGGTCTTTCTTAATGATGAGCCATTGCAGTATTGGCATGGGAAAAAACAATTGTGGCCACAGCTCTCCAACCTGGCTATAAACTATTTGTCTTGCCCACTCGCAAGTGTGTCTTCTGAACGGGTTTTCAGTGCTGCTGGTGGCATTGTAACTCCCAAACGGAGCCGCCTCTCGCCCAAAAATGTGGAGCGGCTGACAATGATCAAGATGAATCAGCACCTCATATCACCAGATTACAAAGTACGAGAAAGCACGCCGCATGAAGACCAGGAGGACGGCAACGTAGATGAGGGGATTTGTTCTCTGTTCGGTCACACTGACCTCATCCTGCCTGAATTCGCAGAGTATGATGACGAAATCTTCTTCTTATTCCCTGACACCGAGCCCTGAAAATGAGACAATGAATCAATAACTTTCTTTTTCGTCCTTATTCACTTTTATTCCTGTGTGTCTGTCTTTCTTTGTTTTGCACAGTTAATTTAATTCAAACTTTAATCACCTAATCCCAAAAACAAGCCCATCAGCAGAACTGTCTTCACTTGTTTGCTTATTGATTTGAAGGTGCCGCAGTCTACATTCCTCAGGTTCACAAGTTCTGAAGAACATGCTCCTCTATCCTCCTCCTCCAGACTCCTATTTCCCTCAAAGCAGAGGGCTGGATTACGCCCAATGAAGAAAGACTCAGCACTTTTGGAGATGTTCTACTTCTTTGCGGGTGAGTTGACGGCTCTGGGCCCATTGCTGTGAAGCTCTAATAACGGATAAAAGTGTTTTGGACCAAATATGACGCGGAAATTTCTTGCCGTTTCTGCTGACTTGCTTGCCTTTGAGGTGCTCTTTGGCGGGGTTCCGGGTGTTTGTGGGTGAGTTTTGGGGTCTGGGAGCACTGCTGCGACAGTCTAATCTTGATTGCATTTGCTTTTCAGGAAATCCGTGGTGGAAAACAGGAGTTATGATGATGACCTAGCTGCACAGCGCGTTTGGACCGAAGGCCGAGAGATATTGTAAGTATGAGATTTTGCTTTTTGGCTGTTTGGGGGTGTTGTCGTGTGCTTTTTGGCGGGTGGGTTGGCGGGTCTCTTGGAGCATTCCTGTGAAGGTCTAATAACGGATAGAAGTGTCTAGGACAAAATCCATGCAGATTTTTTTTTTGCTATTTCTTCTGACATCTTGCTCAATGTAGCGTTTCCGGGGGCCTGTTTGAGGGGCTTCCTAGTGTTTGTTGGTGGGTTTTGGTGTCTCTGTCGGAGCACTGCTGCGACAGTCTAAACTTGATTGCATTTGCTTTTCAGGAAATCCGTGGTGGAAAACAGGAGTTATGATGATGACCTAGCTGCACAGCGCGTTTGGACCGAAGGCCGAGAGATATTGTAAGTATGAGATTTTGCTTTTTGGCTGTTTGGGGGTGTTGTCGTGTGCTTTTTGGCGGGTGGGTTGGCGGGTCTCTTGGGGCATTCCTGTGAAGGTCTAATAACGGATAGAAGTGTTTAGGACAAAATCCATAAGGAAAAACCTTTTGGCACTTTTTGTAACTTAGGGTTCATTAGGGTTAGCTAACTATTATTTTGCCCATACTTATTTATCCTTAAAAAGGTGACTCAGACAGAGTACGCAATTTCAACAATATTGTACTGTCTTAGGGAAATCAAAGTGTGACTTTTTGCACCACACAGCGTACATACCTTATATTTATTTATCAGTGGTATTGTAATAGCACTTCCTGTTTTACGTTCAATAATTACAGGCCGGGTTTCAGTCAACATCCGCCAGGCAGGCAGTGGACAGGGTGTCTTCTGTCAGTGGTCACCAACATTGATGGACGAAGCATCAGCTGGAATGGAGGAGTGCCGCTAATAAGAGGAATTGTTTGCTGCATGCAACTTACTTACCAAATTCAACAGGACAACTCCAACAACATACAGAATACAGATACAGTATCCATTGTTTTCTTCTATGAGTGTGACTGCATGTGGTTAGCTTTAGTTTGTACCCAAAGATTTCTTTATCTTCAATTATTGTTTGTCCATGCTGTGCTTTTTTTTTCTTCTCTCAACAAAACCTACCCAAAAAGAAACCCCCATTCCCATCCATTTTCCAAACCCTAACCCTCTTCCCCCGGGCTGTGTGGTTTTGCTTGATGACTGACTAAATGACATCAATAATTCCACACACTTGCTGGGGAGGATAAGGTCATAGCAACAGGCTGGTGAAGGAATACGAGGATATATTCTAGCCTTACTCAGCTTCAGTACTATTTCTTGTAGTAGTAGGAGCCAATGTCAAATAAATTCAACGCAAGTACTAGTTATACTTGCAATACTTTACCATTTGTTAGGCTACATTGTGGCACTGTTCTAGTGTACTGTCACCTGCTATATTCTCGATCGTGCCGTAACCGTTGTAATGCTACAGTAAGGACAAACCAGGTTTCGTTTTATTTTTTTCCATAGGCATGCAACTGCCACTGTGTCACATCACTAGTACCACCGCAATGAGGAAATTTCATCCGCCCAGGATTGCCAACCTTAATCCCCATTTCACGTGGAGCCAGCCCTGGGCCTAGCCCTAATTTCTAACACAAATTACAGGTAAGATAAGCGTTTGGTGGGAGGTAGTATAATGGAGTATTAGGACTAGACGAGAGATTGACGGAAGTACTACTAAAGTCCCAGGACTCTTCAGGAAAACAAACTTACTGTTACACCCCCACCCACCAGACTGAAAAGCAGTAAAAAACAGGTATGGTCAGATAAAGTTTAAAAAAGTATATTTATGTAGCCCTAACAAAATAATCTCCCTCAAGACCTTCCCTAACCCCAACGATTGTCTTTGAAAAGTCCCAAAAAGCACCCAACTCCCAAATCCCACCCCCCAAAAGTCTCTAAAAAAAGGGCAAGGGACACTCCACTACTGGAGGGTGCTGGTGAATTTTGCGGCCAGGGCATCATACTCCTTGCGGAGGGTGGCATGCTCGAAGCGGAGGCCCTCCACCAAGTTCTTGTACCTATGGACCTCCTGCTCCAGGTAGGACATTCTCACTCCTAGGCGGCGCTGGCGTGCCTTGCAGCTCCTGTGGGGGGCAGCTGGTCTTTTTGCTGCTTGGCGGTGGCGGTTGGCTTTGTTAGCCCGGCTCCGTACCGCTGGAGCACTGCGCTGGCTGGCAGCCCGTGGGTTCACGGAGGAGGATGCAGCTGTCCCAGTCGAGGATGTTGTGGTTGCACCGGTCGACTGCGTGTCCTCCGACTCCTCCAGGGCCACCAGCCGCCGATATTCCGCGACAGTGGCATCCAGCCTCCGTTGCCGGGCCATTCGAGCCTGCTCCCTCCGTGATGTCGATTTGGAAGGAGCAACTATATGAAGAAAGAAAGACATAGTCTGTAACCATTGCTCCTTAACATTAATAACACAAAGTGATTGAGCCGAAAGTTGTGTCACAGTACAAGTAGCAAATTGAAAGCACAGTACATAACTATTGAGGACAGTATCTATCTAACCTCCCACTTCTGCATCCTTGCTCTAACATTAGTGGTAGTTTAATGAACAAATTCTACGACCACTATGGACTTCCATTACAGTCGACTATGACAGGACACCAGTCTTATTCTTCTTCTTCTCTCTTGTTTCGGAAAATTGGTACGTTATCTTATGCAAGCCGGCAGAATGCCAGCGCAGTGAACTTGCACCAGAGAAAAACAGACGCACACCATGATGAGTGAGACAGACTTGCGTTACTGTACCGGTCCAGTACATGCAGGTGGTGAAGCTATTACTTTTCTATTACGGGTGGCACTGAGAATACTCTGTTACAAGGGCTACTGCTTAATTAATTTACCTTTCACCCTACAGTGCAAATAAGTACTAGAAAAGGAAAATGAAGAAGCTAAATAATTAGATTATCTATCACTTCACATGGGATGTATTTGATGACATATGGGATGACTTTAGGTGCTTTGCTTAGTGAACAGTGATACACCCACACATGAATGACGTACTACTACTAAACTAAAGTTATTAAGAGAGGTACGGAGTGTCCACCATAATAACCGGATATATGCTGTGCTTGCAGTTGCAATACAAACTATTGCTACTATTCATGGTAGTATTGGACAAATTTACAATTTCTTTTCCTTGCCTTCCCTACACTGGAATGGACGTGCGGGTGCGGTGTTACATGCTCTTCAAGGTAACACTTAGTTCATCCAGTGACCATCTACTCTCTCTAGATACACATGTGCTATCTAAGAGTCAGATAATACCATGCTCCAGGCATCCATCCATTCAAAGTATATGCACACATACAGTTTATGTTTCACCCACCCAGGCTGTTGTCCTTCCACCCATCCTTGCTTCATCATTGACCCAGCCATGCACCATACCATATTCTTTCCTTCCCAGCCACCTCAGGGGCCAAGCAAACACATATCATTCTTCTTTGCCAGCCATCATAAAATTTCTCGACCTTCCACACTTACTTACACCCTTCTTTCGCTTTTCGAATATATAGCTTACCTGTGCCCGCCACCACCGTGTCAACCCTCACAGGCACATTGGTGTTGTCCAGCACTCGCACCGCCTCCTCCCCAGAAGAGTTGTCCTCCTCATCCACCACCTCCGCGCTGGCCCCGCCACCAGATGTTCCACCTACAAAGTAAATTTTTAGAATGTTAGAATACACCACTCACTACTGTATAATATTTGGTCGAGGAGGAATAAAGAAAGTTAAAAAAAACGAAATACAATGTAATAATTTGTAACTGTATACTCTACAGTAAAAATGTCCCTTTTTCCAGGGAAGGCTGTTGTCTTGCTGCACTTTTTGTCACAACTGATGAATGCTTGCTTTTTATTTTTAACACACAACACTTTTTCTCCTAACAGAAGCTTGACTTCTAAGAACACGATCAGGGTCAAGCTCAAGTTCAAACCAGGTGAGAGCTCAGCTCGACCACAAGAAATGTGTCCAATTAATCGTTAGCACTAAGCACTTTTCCATTTTCAGTTAAACGTTTACTTTTATGACAAAGTTGATTTTAATAAATGTGTTTAGTTTTAATAAAGCTTTTAAACTTAAATAGACTCTGTGGTTTTTGGTCCTCCAGACTAGAGTGGATGAGCTAAAGGTTTTGGAATTTTTGCAAGCATGAGTGCCTCTGACACTTCTTGACTGTGACTCCGTACTCTTGCCCTGCCTAGGATAATCTAATGATCATTGGGGATCAATCATCGGTGACTTAGGGAGCTAAATGACTCTGCCACACTATCTAGTCAGTAAGGAGATTGGGGGTTCTTCAAAGTCTGATATCACTGAGGTATGTGGAAAGAAAGTCTACCTGCGCCTATTATAATTGATAAACAATGCACTATTTAGTGTTCATAGTTCGGTTTGTGCAGATTTGTCCCTGCAACAGTGGTAGAATGGATTGTCCTTCTATCCAAAACAAAAGTAAAGTAGTATCTTATTCTTTCTTGGTGGTCATTCACCTTTTTATTGTTGGCAATTGTCAAAGCATAAACATTTAGAAGACTTGAAAATACATTATGGACAATCCAGGAGGACTGCACTCAGTGCATAGAGCTATTGCTGACTAGAATGGGAGTCCAATGGAATTGCCAAATGTGCAATCTTAGTTAGCTACACAGACAGACTAATAAGAATAATCTAGTAATACCACAGGGAGTCATAGTCGAGGCAGGATAAGAATTTAGATCCAGTCTACAAGAAGATCAAAGACGATTTAGAAAAAATCGAATGAGGAACGCTAGGAAAAAATAGGTACTCTTTATTAAAATTAAAACTTACTGGGGCCAGCAAAGGAGCCCTTGCCTGCCCGATCCTGGCCTGCATCCTCCTGAACAGCACCCTCCTCCTGTGTCCTCTTGCCCTTGGGGGGAGCTGATGTACAACATGAAAGAAAGAAAGACCAGAAAACATGGGTGAGATTTGTCAACCAAATCAAACATTTCAAAAGAACTATAACAAAATATTTTGGAGAAATAGCAAATAGATAGGTCAATATATCCCGTGGAATAGTTGTCTATCTCATGTGGTATACTACGTTATTCGTATTGCCTGATTTGCGGACCGTTGACTTTCAAAGTTCCTATGTAACTCAATAAACAGACTACTAAAAAGGTTTGCCTAGGCCTGGCAGGCAGAAGTCCGCAGCACGCCAAGTGACAGACAAAGTCCATCCTGCTTGCAAACTCAAACTATCAATCCACCGACCACCACCACTATTTCTTCTTATAGCCATGTGTCTAAAGGAAGGACTGGACTTCAGTCTGTTGGGGCTGATTTAGAAGTCCCTTGCGGCTCATTTTCCTCCATTGTTGCGTGACTTTTGTGACGCAGCGGCAGAACAAAAGAGTCGCCATGGTGCGACGTATATATTTTAAAAAAAACGCATATGGGACATGCATCACGTTGTAAAGCCCAGCACCATCAGGGGGCGTTCCGGCGCAAGGGAGGGCGTTCCTGCGCAGGAACGAATCCTAAAAGTGGCTGAGGGAAATCTACAAGATGTCAATCAGTCAATTTTAGGACAATGATGCGTGACTCAAACCCTGCGCCTGCTTGAAGCCGACGTACGGCGTGATGCAGCATTGGGGAGATAGGGCACCCCAGAGCATTGCTGGAGCTGCGCCATCGTTGGCACGCAACTCCAGCAATGCGCCGCCTTTACGCCACAGATGCGTAAGGCTTCTGTGACGTTTTGGGCCAATGGGTGGTGGTGGCATGGCGCACAATTACTGCCGCATCCCTGCTACTTTGCAGGGATGCGCCGGTAATTGAAAATATGACCCTTAGTGTCTAGCATTACGCAGTTCTTTACACTACACTCATACATAATTTCTCAGGCCAATGAAATGAACACAAAATACAAAACAAATAGGCATAGTAGCAAGCAAGGCTACTGAGAAGGAGAGCAGTGCACCTGAAATGCATAGAAGATTTTGAAATATAATTTACCTAATGTAATCGGCAGCATTATTGCTCTTGGTAAAGAACAAAGATTTGCAAATAACAGAGCCGGATAAAACAGATTAGTGATGAAATAGCTAGAAATGGCTAGGCTACTACTACTCACCAAGCCCGGGGACCTCTACGCCGAGCGCGTCCAGCAAGTCCCGTTCCCGGTCCATGACATCCGTCCAGCGGTGGGTGGCCTGGTTATAGGTGCGCCGGACCCCAGAGAGCTTAAACATGGCCCGGCACACCTTCTCCCACCGCTTCCGGCGCTCCCGGATGCCATAGCCGGTTGCGATCTTGCCGCCTCCCAGGATCGTCTTGGGGAGGCGGCGCTAGACGTGGAAGATGAGTGCGGCCACCTCCTCCGCGCTAAAGATCTCCCGTGGCATCACTTGCTCCCCCCTCAAACGCCCGCACGGGAGCCGGGCACGAGGTGCGGGACCCTTTCCCTTCTCAGGGTGCTTCCCGGCTCCCTTTACCATGGTCTGGGCAGAAATGAGTGAAATAATAAAGAAGAAATAGAATAGGGAAGAAGAAAAGAAAAGAGTTTAAAAAAGTAGTTTAAAATTAACAAAAAGTAGCAGAAAACACAAAAATATAGAGCTAGAAAAATAGAGGGATAGATAATAAGTAAAATAGATCAAATAAACTTCAAAAAAGCAAAGGATGGCAGAGATTCAGAGAGGATACAGAAAGCATGCCCAGAACCATAGCAATGAATGAGAAACAAGATGGCCGCGCCCATTCACGACCGCGTGGGTAAGTTCGCGCGAGATTTTCCTCGCGATCACGAGCGAAATTGTACTAGCGAGCAGCACACTTTGCGAGATTACACATAGCGGCCGGAAACGGAATTACGTCACGCAAACAAGATGACGCGAACATACACGCCGCAAAAAAAAAATTGTATTCGCACGGATTCGCGTCCCGCAAATCGCGCGAGATTGCAGAAAAACGATTTTTGCTAAACTGAAAGCAATCAGCAGGTGCAAAAGTTCAAACTTAACATTAGTAACCATTCACTCTAGTGCTTCCTGAGGGGCCCCTCCAGAGTTCAGTTGCCTATTTGCAACTATTCCATGACCCTGCTATGACCCAAACAGCAGGCTCATAGAATAGCTACAAGCAGACCATAAAGGTCCTGTGACAAAAAAATTGCACTGCAACAGAAAGCAAATTACAGATAAGGAAGGAAGCAGGTGCCAGCCAGACTGGAAGTTTCAAAATTACTGACACATTAATCACCCCCAAATTAATTCATGGCAGTTGAAGAAGGGCAGGTGTGCTTGCTTTCACTGCAACAGAAAGCAAATTACAGATAAGGAAGGAAGCAGGTGCCAGCCAGACTGGAATTTTCAAAATCACTGACACATTAATCAACCCCAAATTAATTCATGGCAGTTGAAGCAGGGCAGGTGTGCTTTCTGTTTTTCACCCCCATAATCTACAGTGATAAACAAACCTAATGGGTGGCAGTGAGGATGTACCAGTGGGTCGCATGGGTGTACCAGAGGGTGGCAGTGGTGAAACAGAGGGTGCTGTGAACCTGTGATCATAAACCAGACGTAGAAACAACATAGTCGCGGCCGTTGCGAGCTGAAAAGTAAGTTCGCAATTGCGAAATGGTCCACAAATCCTCGCGAACGCTCGCCAACACAAAAAACTTAAAAATCCGTAAATCCGCGAGAGTTCGCGTATTTTTGCGGATTGCGAATCCGTAAATTCGCAAATTCGCATACGCGAGATCCGCTAGATCCGCCCATACTTACCCAATATCTAATATGGCAGCCGCAACTTTCTACTCAGGTTGGGGCCAGCCAATCATAGCATTGCTAGTGGCTCGCGCAGCCACTGCGGGGCTCCGCGATAAATCCACACTGCTAGATATTTAAATGTTTTTTCCTTTAATATCTCAAAACCTGCTGAATGGGTTTACACCAAATCACAAAAAGCACTCTTTCTGGACCAAAATCTAGCTTTCTGCCAAATTTGGTACAATTCCATTCAGCGATTTGGGCTGTAGTCATGTCTAAAATATCTATGGGAAATACCAATGAAAACGCACACTTTTGACCCCTCCCTTTTCTTTGGCCCCTGCTTGATGGATTACTCCGAAGCTTTCCTTGCACAACTAGAAACAGGAGTGCACTTTTTGGGAAAACTTTGCGAAGATTTGTCAAACAGCACCAAAGTTATAAGCAAACAAAACATGCTTTTCCTAGGGAAACTAGGTCTTAAGTAGGTCCCAGTAGGTTATATATATATATATATATATATATATATATATATATATATATATATATATATATATATATATATATATATATATATATATATATATATATATATATATATATATATATATATATATATATATAAAAATGGAACATACCAATTGAAAGATCTGTACAAATGGATAACCATAGGAAAACATAAATACAATAATCAAACGCATCAATATGAGCAATTGGTGGCCAAGTTGAGTAAGGACAAAAATATTGTCGTTCAAGCAAGTGACAAAGGTGGGAATGTTGTTCTTTTAACGCAAGCCAACTATGATGAGGAAGCCTATCTTCAACTGAATGATAGGGAAAACTATGAAAGGGTCAATATGCTACATTGAAAGCGACGCAATTGGAGTACCATCAGAAACTGGCTAAGTGGAGAAGTAACAAATTATTGTCTGAGGATGAATACAAGTATTTGAAAATTGACAATCCAATCACCCCCTTGATCTATTTTGATACCGAAAGTACACAAAGATCTGTCAAACCCCCTGGCAGACCAATTATCTCAGCCAGAGGAGGTTTGCTGGAAAGGACATTGGTATATATTGACTACTTCCTACAGGAATATGTTAGATCATTGGACTCATATGTTCAGGATACGGGGGATTTTCTAATGAAATTGCAAAAGGTCACGTGGATGGAAAATTACTGGATGCTAGCATTAGATGTGACATCACTATATACTAGCATCATACACACAGATGGGATTGCTGCTGTGAGTTTTTATCTATCATGTAGAATGACGCAGTTTAAGGACCATAACAAAATGCTTGAACAAATGCTTGTGTTTTGCCTTGAAAATAATGTCTTTATGTATAATAATCTCCTCTACAGACAATTGCGGGGAGTGGCAATGGGGGCCAGTTTCTCACCAAGCTATGCCTGTCTGCACATGGGCGCTTGGGAGTAACTGGTCCTCAGAGCCAAACATAAGGCAGTCTTTGACACAAAAGTGGTAGCTTGGTACGGTTTTCTTGATGACCTTTATGTTGTGTGGAGGGGTGATCGAGAGGAACCAGTAGAATTTATATCTATGATTAACAACAATGAGCAAAATATGAACTTCACGGCAACCATTTATTTATTTATTTATGTATTTGAAAGTTTATAGAGCGCGGACAAGACCCTTGCGGGTATCAGAGCGCTTTACAGTAGATGACTTTAGTTATATCATACATTAACAGATCATAGAGCACAGCATTATACATGAAGACAAAAGTAAAACAACATGATGCAGAACAGGAACGGCCTGGTGAATCATAGTAGTATAATGATACTGAGGTATATGTCCATCACAACAAATTAGAGACACAGCTATTTAGGAAGGCCACGGCTGGCAATACCATCCTTCATGCAGGCAGGGCGCACCCTTTTCATTTGATCACCAGTATACCCTATGGTGAGATGCTGCGCCTGAGAAGGATTTGCAGCAATGACAATGATCTGCACTTAGTTCAGGAAGCTACCAAAAACAGGTTTTTAGAAAGGGGATACACCGAACGGGTCATCAATGCAGCTATAACTAGATCAATGCAGGTCAATAGACAAGATTTGCTTGACAAATATGACACCACTACAATATCGTCTGTGTTTTCCACATCTGATGTTATAGAAACCAATGGTCAGCCAATAACTCGAATTGATACCTTCAGGATCATATCTGGCTATAATAGGCAACATAAAGAGCTGCGTCAGATTATCAATCAGAACTGGTCAACTACTCTTAGTGACCCAGTCAAAGGCCTAACACTACCCAAGCAAGCCTCTGTTACCTTTAGTCGGGCGCCCTCTATGAGGGATAGGCTGGTTAATACCAACCCAGAGGTTATTGAGAAGACAACCGGGCTTCAAATCAATAGTGTTTTTTTTAAATGCAAGACTTGTAAATCTTGCACCCATGGCACCAATAGAAAGACCTTTACTCATGGATTCAGCAATAAGGAACACCGGATAAGTAAAGTACTTACGTGCAAAACTGAATATGCCATTTATGTCCTGCAATGTCCCTGCTCACTCACATACGCAGGAAGCACAAAACATGTAGTTCACAAACGTATCTTACAACATTTAAGGGCTATTGTTAACCAAGATAATACATATCCTGTAGACAGGCATTTCAGAGAATTCCATCAGAGCGATTGCAAAGGACTCAAGTATTATGTTATTGATGCCGTTAGCGCCAGTAGGCAGGGTGGCAACAGGGAATCTAAACTACGCAAACTGGAAACTAAATATATACTCCAGTTAGATACTAAACAGCCTGACCTTAACGGAGGACTTACACACTAGTCTATATTAGTAATCAATAGGCCCTTCTCAACCATTTTTTTACAGTGATTTTATATCTTAGTAGGTAGGTTCCTTCAGTGGTCTTAACTTTTTGATAATTATTTATTGTTTTAATATGGATAAGTACATTTTACTGTTTAGTATCAATTAGCAATATGGTAACAACTTTGTATTAGTTTCCTGGAGTCATCTTTTGAGACATAACCTCTGAATTAGAGCATTAGTGTTCAACTCTCCATGGTTGCCTCTGTACTAATATTGTGATTCCTATATGAAACCTGTGCTAGCTGTCTAAAATAGAAGTTCTTTACATGAGTTTCCCACTCATAGTAACATTAAGATATTATTGGTTATATCAACGATGTTTGTTTTCCATTTATGTAGTCCTATTAATATTTAATAGTTCCAGACATGATGGAGGATATGGCTGGGCTCAGTCTACCCATGTAAATGAGATTTGCAGTTATATAATATTTTGCACAATTTGTTTTAGCACTTTATCAGCACTAGTTTTGCACATTTATTTTAGGATCTATTTGATCGTGACAATAAGGCATCTTACTATTTATGAGGAAGACCGCTACATGTTATAACTATGGGATTTATCCCAGTATTATACTAATCAATAGCAACATTGGTAAACAACATAGAATTCGACAGGATTGTTTTGCTATGATGTATGCTAGATGGAGGGGTACACATACACATTACAGGAACAAAAATGAATTGTTTAAATGTGATGTAGTTATTTTACTACAACTCAACAGGCATCTAATTAGTATGTTGGATTCATCCCAGTATTTATGTGCTGCTATTTTCTCATATTTGGATTCTAGCATTACGATGTGTATTGTACACATGAGTCATTTAATTGTATGTCCCGTCTCCCTTTGGCAGCTTGTAGCGATATTTTGCACTAAATTGCATATTTTGCACGAATTCTGTAATTTCGCACAATGTATGAATTGCTAATTTTATGTATCTCTCGTTGGAGTACATTTAAATTATATGAGAAAGGGTGTATATCACTTGTATTGCTTGTACTATATACATAGCGGCATTTGAGTATTTCTTTTATATTCATGTCACATGATCATTCAGTTTCTTTGCACTGTCACTTTAAATATGGGTGGTGAATATTATCACATTGTCATGTGAGCAAGGCTCTTCGGAGCTGAAACGTTATGGCGGCAGAGAAGCACTAATAAATTATTCTGCATCAGAATCCTGAGGTCCATGTCTGTACAAGTTTACTGTAGGCGTTGATGCAGCTACCAAGAGCGACGTACATAGTACTACATATATATATATACTGCTTGATTCATAGAGCAGAGAGCAACATTGAATATACTTTACCCATTCAAAGATGGCGACCATGTTTTCCTCGGATGGTCCTATCTTTGTGTCATGTAGAATTACCACGTGATGATTTTAAAAGCATTGAGATTTTGCGGTGCTTAGTTGTTTTGAACACTGACGAAGGCCGAGTGCCGAAAGCGCGTTGTGAACGAATAAAAACCTAACTGTGTATTTACCCCTGAGTGCTGCTACCTGATTCCCGGAATTGACGGGGAGGGATTGTTGAGCCGATATATATATATATATATATATATATATATATTTATATATATATATATATATTCACTGAAAAAACCATAGGTTTCACACCAGTTATAGTTAGCTGGAAATTTTACTCGCATAAAACCATTGAAATTCCCACGTTATAGTTAGTTGGACTCACTATAACTTGCACGTCTGCAATGCACTGCTGATGACGTCACATATTACATCACTCATGACAGTGTTTTTAAAAAAAAAATTGATTGGTTAACTGGCTTATTAAGTGTATCTTAGTGAATACATATATTAGCGAGTAATGTTTAAATATTTAAATATATGCATGAGTGATGTAATATGTGACGTCATCAGCAGTGCATTGCAGACGTGCAAGTTATAGTGAGTCCAACTAACTATAACGTGGGAATTTCAATGGTTTTATGCGAGTAAAATTTCCAGCTAACTATAACTGGTGTGAAACCTATGGTTTTTTCAGTGAATTTCAAAGGTTTTTTAAATGCTAATTCCTAACTATAACTGGTGTGTAACCTATGGTTTTTTCAGTGAATATATATATATATATAAAATTTCCATGGCAAAATGAAACCCCTCATTTTGTTCCTTTTCAAATTAAATGTATTAAGTGTTACCACTTTATTCCAATCAAGATGACTTCAGGTGTGCCATACTTTTGTCATAAGTAAGACTGTTAGCGTTCTAGTTGTTCTTTAGAACACTCTGGGACATTCTGTCATTGGCCTATAGTTGGGCTACGTCTGGCTGATATTTGGGCTACATTTGGGCTCTTTTGTCTCTGGTGGCCATCTTGGGAGACTGCATATCAGAATTTTTTTAATGAAATATAAGAGGATTTGAGAAGTCACTCAAAATGTGCCCTAATTTTTCTTTCTTCAGCACTAATCATAATTTCTATGGCAAAATGAACCCCCTCATTTTGTTCCTTTGCAAATTAAATGTTTTAAGTGTTAACACTTTATTCCTATCAAGATGACTTCAGGTGTGCCATACTTTTGTCATAAGTAAGACTGTTAGCGCTCTAGTTGTTCTTTAGAACACTCTGGGACATTCTGCCATTGGGCTATAGTTGGGCTACATCTGGCTGATATTTGGGCTACATTTGTTTTTTTTTGTCTCTGGTGGCCATCTTTGGGCTACATTGGGCTACATTGGGCTACATTGGGCTACATTTGGGCTCTAACATATATATAGCCCAATGTAGCCCAATATATATTTTTTCAAAGTTAATTTTCGTAAAAACCACTGGAGCATATATCTTGAGACATAGCAAAGGCACATCGGGGTACCAGTCCCTACAATTTTGCCAAGTTTGGTGGAAATCCATTCAGCCGTTCGGGCTAAAAGTGAGTCCAACCGCCCTATGGAAATGAACATGGGGAAAACACGTTTTGGGACCCCCCTTTTATCTCGGCCCCCGCTTGACGGATCCCCCCGAAACTTTCAGGAAAGGAGCGGAGCGCAGCGAGGCAAAGTTAATGAAAATTACAGGCAGATCCCTCATTCGGCGCCAAAGTTATTCCCAATAGCATGTTGCGGATTTCCTATGGAAAACGATCCTAACTGTAACTACCTACTGCCGACCGCCAGTAGGTAATATATATATATATATATATATATATATATATATATATATATATATATATATATATATATATATTCATTGAAAAACCATTCCTTTCAGGAACGTTATAGTCAGTTGGACATTTCACTCGTACAAAACCATGGAAATTCCCGTTATAGTTAGTTCACCTAACTATAACTTGTGCCCTCACAATGCATTGCTGACGACATCACATATTACATCATTCATGACATGGTCAGTGACATTGTGATGTATTCCTATAGGTTCTGAATCGATCCCCCTATTCCTGACCCTATTCTGGTTAAACAACGTGTTATCTGATTAGGTCATAACGCTTGCGATCTAATTAGACAAGCGATATTCCTCCAGCCCCTGATAAGGCATACGGAGTTCTCATAACAAATCAAACCTATGACAACCTGGGCAAAACCCTGCAGCCATTGTTTTGATTTCACAGAGAACTTCAGCAAAAGAATGTGCTAACGAGCAAGTCGTATGACATCCTTATTGACGTATCTATGTCCATCCTTACGTCAATCTCGGCACCTTAAAGGTATAAATATTACCGATATTGCCCTATGCAAACACACGCGGTGGTGACGAGATGGAGCAGCCATACTTGCCGAAGCGAAGAGCAGAGCAGACCCCGCTGGCGCAGCCCCGCCTTCCTGACGCGCTGAGAACGAGACGCGCTGCTTTCTCCTGCCGAGAAATCCAGCACCGGCGCTTCCGGGTAGCCCTCGCAGGCAGCCTGGAATATCGAGACCAGAGAGAAAGATACCATCCCTCATTCATCCTTAATTCCAGGTACAGAACTGAATAACCCCTCGCAGAGAATTCTTTAGGTATTCACTTGGCAAAAACAAACTTAACTTAAACTGTAACTTTCTATTCCCGCCCACGTATTAGGCTTAGGTCAGGTACACGGGGTAGGCGTATTTAGAAACACCAGTTGAGTACGTTTAGTCAAATGTATATGTGTATGTAATATATTTTATTCATTTTAAAACATCTTATGGCTTAGAAACCATATCAATGTTTTTACAGTATTATTTTATACTTCTGCTTTTAATGTATGCACTTTACTTAGCTATAAGTATTGCAATAATATCGATCCATTTCTCTTGTATGAGAAAAGAGACTGATCAATAAATAACACCTTTTTATTGAACACGCCCGTCTCTTCCTTTTTCTCTACAATCTGATGAGACTAAGAATGCACGTACTGACTGAGTAAAATAAATTGCCTTTTGTTCACACGACTTTCGAGATACACTCTTGATTAGGGGAGAGCAAAGTTGTCATGTTCTATGGTTGTCAGAAACTAAATCCCTTCTTGTCTAATCAGGGAAGTTAATTCCTTCCTGAACATTCGAGAAAGTTTCTAGTGAACTCTGAGCTAGCTGGCAAACCCAAAACTTTAAGTCTAATATCGTCAGTAGTAGACCTAGTTAACGTCTGGTCTAGGCCTTTACTATTGAAGGTATTATTCCAATGCGCAGAGCCTATTGGGATAATAGGAACTACACTACATGGCGCCCAACGCGTTTGGAAAGGGCGATAAAACTAACGTAAGACATTTAAAGTAACTCAGTCGTGCTTTCTCACTCAGACCCCTTTCTCCCATAATACTCCAAAGACGTCTGGAGTGGGTAAAAGGTTATATCCGCCAGACCTCGCAGGAGGGAACTCCTATGTATGGTTCTTGGTATAGTCAACGTTGAAGGATACACTGTTCCAAAATATTGTGCATCTAATCTTTGTTTCCATAAGAAACCTGATCTGCAAACAAAAGAAATAACCATCCTGTCGGTAAAATGGTAGACAGTGATGATGAAAGAGAGGCAGTTAGATTAGCAACTGAACTCGCAGCAGCTGATGCTACCATGCAGGAAGCTGACCCGGATATAATACTCATCCCGGTCATTAAAAGAAAATCTATAACCATAAAACTTATAGAAAATGGACTGACACCTAGAGGTGGTACAGTCATATTCGTAATTGAGGCACACGAATATCGGCAGACAGAGGTATACTATTCATGGATAAATTTTCCAGCAGCAAATGCTGTAACAAAGTACTTCCACTATTACAAAATAGAGGAACCTCCTGAAACGTACACTCCTTTCGAGGAGGTGGAAGTACCACTCAAATTTCAAGAGCATTTGCTCTTATTTGATGGCGCCCTAAAACATAATAATCACATCACCAGGCTCGGTCCGTTAGGTAGACCAGGAGCAACGTGGCCGGTCCTAGCCGGATACACACCACATCCAGACATCGACATCGACGGGATGTCTGCAGCTAACCTGTTAACACAGCTAAAACAATTATTAAAAATACATAGACAATTAGTCCAGTATGTGATGCGGACTTCAACAATTCAGCCAGCGATTAAACTCCCACAGCGGACCCCTCACCAGGGGAACACAAATAAAATTACACCACAGAACATCCAGTCCTGCCTAGGTAAAGTACCGGCTAAACGGGAACAAATACCATTCTGGCTAGCGCAGAAAATCACCCAAATAGAGGCGGTGTTTCCAGACACCACCCCGCTAGAAAAGCACAGGATCCTGACTATCTGTCTTCCAATGGGAATCGCACCACACATTGAGGACTGTGACACTTGGGGTACAGTCTTTGCTTCCATCTACACAAAAACGCACGGTGTTCCATCCATTTCGGTAATACCAGATGTGCTAAAACAAATTCAAGACGAATACGGTCCAGAACCCGCTTTAACTCTTGGTATGAAATTACTAAAAGACTTCAAGCAGGTCTCGGCTATATTATTAGACAACCTTTGCAGTGCAAAACTCACACAGTGCTGCACTAATGAATAACATAGTGCGCAAAAAATACAAAACAACATTAGACATCTCTAATGGATTCTTTTGTCAAAACATAGCACCAGAGAGCAGATATTTGTCTGCGTTCTCAATAAATGGCACTCAAAAACAATTCTGTCGGTTAGCCCAGGGGTACAAGAACAGCCCGGGAGTATTCTCAGCGAGAGTAACAGAATTACTACAAATATATGATGATGAAGCATTATCTTATGTCGACGACATTTACTTAACAGATGATGACTTGGAGACTCACTTGAAGAGAGTGAACACCATAATACTTGGGTTCGCAGCAGAGGGTTACAAATTCAACTTTAAAAAATCCAGAATTGCCCATCTGACAGTCCTGTTCTTAGGATATGAATTATCAAGTGAAGGCAAAAGCCTGGCTGACAATTTCCTAGAGAAATGTGCCGTAATCCAAGCACCTAGAACACTAAAAAACCTACAGTCGATTCTAGGCTTCCTAAATTTCGGAAGAACATACATTGCAAATTGCGCAGAAAGGGTCAAACCCCTTTATGATCTGATAAAACCAGATTTTAAAAGATCCAATTGGACTCAAATACACACAGAAATTTTGAGATCCTTACAAACAGACATGCTAATTAAAACAAAATTAGAAACACGTGATAACACACGCAATCTTGTGATTCGAGTCATCCCAGGGAGATGCGGATTCACATACCTGACCTCTAATGAGGGAGAAAAGGTACCAATTGCATTCAAATCACACTTGTACACTAAGGCTGAAATGAAATTTAGCCCTACGGAAAAAATTCTAACTGCAACACAGACAGCTATAGCAAAAGAACGAGCCCTGGCACAAGGTAAACGAATAATAATCGTGACACCGATACCAGCCCTAGAGGCGGTAACAAAGGCAAGCATTCCAAATGCTAAAGCGCTCCATCCGAGATGGATACAATGGGCTAATTCTCTTGCTGCAACTGACGTGGCATACGAATTTGATCCTAACTTAAAAACACAAGAATTTCTCCAATATGAATTTGAATGTCCTCCGCCGACCGAAATTCTGCCTCTAGATCATTACGGCTGTATAATATATACAGACGGATCAACACAACCCGCAGTCGGGGGTAAACAAGCTTATAGTGCTGCGTGCGCAATTGTTAAAGGTCGCTGGCACAAAGGGAAATTTAAACCAACCCTCACTAAAACGCAATCTCTAGGAGATTGCACAGCTCAGCGAGCTGAACTACTGGCATTCAAGATGGCGCTTGAAAATACCGATCGAGAATTCCCCACGCTCATAGTGTGCGATTCGTATTATTGCGTTCAGTCTTATAATGAATACTTGCAGATCTGGCTTCAAAATGGTTTTAAGGATGCAAAAGGAGGCACAATCAAGCATAAAATGCTCTGGGAACAAGTAGTTCTTTTACAAAAAGAACTACCAAAGACTCACGTGATACACACACTGAGTCATCAACGTGATGGCGTTCACGTTGCAGGGAATTCATTGGCTGATGAGGCCGCGAAGGCAGCTGTGCAAACGGCTTCCGTACCTGCCATCACCCGGTCAAAAACAAAAATAGACAGCGAAATATTACAAGCTGTCAGCGCTTCAGAAAAGGATTCGATAGAAACACTCCCGAAAGGCTTTCCAGTAAAATACTCATACATAACTGATGCAAACAATGTTCCTTTTGCTCGAATCCCTGGAGTGGGGGATAGGGCAATTCCAAACATGGAACATAGGTTAGGACTAATAACAGCGGCACACGAAGGGCTTGCTTCCATCCATGCTGGCGTCTCAGCCACAGTATCATTATTAAAACAGAGATACTGGTGGCCACAAATGAGAAGACAAACAAGGAACTATGTTCTAGAATGTGAAATATGTCAAAAAATCAAAGTATCAACGGTGAGACGTCCAGCTCAGACGCCCCTTCTAATCTCGGATAAACCATTAGCCTGTGTTTATCTAGATCACTGCGGTCCCTTACAAAGGGACGGTAACTATAAATATATCTTGGTCGCAGTGGATTCATGCACGAGATTCATATGGATGTGGCCCCAGCGAACGGCTGACGCCAGAACTGTTATAAAAGATTTGCGAGTCTTTATCGGCACATACGCAATTGGCATGCTGCATTCGGACCACGGTCCTGCTTTTAGCTCTAGAGCTTATAAGGAGGCCATGGTCAGCATGGGCGTGGCATTGCGGTACTCTTGTCCATTTCACCCTGAGGGGAACGGAATTGTTGAAAGAAAAAACCGTGATATAAAGCAATCTATAACGGCAAAGGTATTAGGTTCGGGAGCTGGGTGGGTCAAACATCTAATAAGTGTCCAACGTAGTCTAAATAACTTGCCAAGAAATTCTCTGAAGGGATTCAGTGCGTACGAATTATTATTTGGAACTAGGATGTTGATCTCTGACATTGATAGTCAGACTTCAGTGGTGAAAGAAAAAAGCTTTGATATCAAAGACCGTTTGGCTATTTTGCAGGACTTAAACAAAACAAGAAAAGACCTGAGCAACATAAAGTTGAAACAACAGCCAACAACCACTGAAGAACCACCACCTGTCCCAGCAAGACCTGTCTGGATTCCAAAAGTCGGGGATCTAGTCAGGGAAAAGATCGCGGTAAAGAAGGAATTTGGGCCTTCTTACAGAAAAGCAGTTCCTGTCTTGTCTATCAACGGGACAAGATCAGTTGTACTACCGCCACTTGCTGGTAAAAAGGAGAACCGAGTTGTATCAATCGACCTGGTAAAACCACAATCATGTGGCCGATAACAAACAGTAGGCCAAGTGGACTCCCAATAAGTAGCCGAACACCAAGGTTTGCTACCAGTACAGAGGTCCTAACGAAGAGGCTCATCACATTCGAAACGCCTAAAGAAGAACAACAAGGTCTATGCAACAATGCAATAGAACTTAGACCTCTGAAAACCCAAATAAAAACTTTTAGCAGAGACACACCAATCTACAATGAAGTACCAAGCGAAAATGCAGGAAACAGTAATCCTATAGCAATTGGAACAATTGACAGAACTGCATCCGGCTACTTCATAAACTTCGATGATTCCTCTGAAGGCTTCAGTGAATCGAAGACACAGCCATCATCAAAAACTTTTAAAGGTAAAGCTAAAGAACTTTTGAAACAACTGAAAGAAACATATCTGATTTCTCCATGGATCGAATTTTGGGTGGGTTTTGGTGCATTTATCCTCATACTTTGGCTCATCATGGTACTTACTTTGGGACGCTTCATTGAGGGAAAATATGCTAAAATGGACACAGCAAGTCAGAAAATCAACTTGATCCTCTAACCACACACATATTCACACGTCGAGAAAAGAGAACTTTCTACAGTCAACTTCACAGCCAATCCGATACCGGGTGGGGTAGCCTGGGACAACACTGACTATGAAATTTATGGTCCGGTCAAAATCCTGAAATATCCACACCAAATTAAGATCTCATTGAGTGACTTTGCAAAACCAAGCTCATTTGCTGATGATTGGGACTTCGAAAGCATTAATAATATGATGTCTGACTTAGTAATGTCTGCTAAATTTACCAAACATGATTATTTGCAGGGTTCTACAAATTATGATAGTATGTACTGTTATAACCACTATGGTAACCATTTTTTACATAGATCTGCACAACCTAGAAATGTTTTAAATTATAATCAATGGGAACATTGTGCAACCCCTCCAAAAGGAAGCTCAAGAACCTTCTATGACAAATATTCATACTTTTCAGGTTTTAACACAAGTAATGCTGAAGCATTTTATTTCAAATTGTCAAACAAGACAGGAACTAAGACCATGATAACAAACACAAAATTGATATATTCAGACTCATTCTTTGAAAAAATGAATACTTTTGGTTTTGATTATTGGGACAAAAATGTTGAATTGAAAAGTGTTTGGGGTACAAAAGAATGGCAAGTACAGGGTATAGAATCTTTGTTTAGAGCCTGCATGATCCCAGAACAAATGATATTTTTAAATGACACTGTTCAACAAACTACCTGTCTTGGCCTAGCCAAAATCAAAGACTTAAATAAACCGTCTATTCCAAAACCAACAATGTACAGCAATAGCTCTATAGATGAAGAGATAGACGTAAATTATGTATTAAACCAAAACAGAACACATCCAGATTGGAAACAGTGGTTGATCTGGCCCACAGATACTAATAACTGTCAAGACAGATTCCTGAACAAAACACAGGGGTTCAAAATGACCAGGCCAGACCCTAGATATCCTCAAAGACATCACCCAGGGATAATAACCACCTACAGTGTGGGCAAATTATGCCTTCAGTGGCTACAAACTTCCACACTGACAGAAATTAAGCAACACCTAACTTTACTTACTGATGGTGCTGACTTGCGTGATTTCATTATGGGACCGCGCAAACAGCGTCAAAAACGTTTCATAGCAGCCTCTGTATATGCAGCATACAATGAGGCCTGGAAGGTTACTCAAATTGAAACAGCAGAGAGAATACGGGAAATTGACCGTATTAATTTGGAAAAATCACTTTCTGTAGTGGACAATGGGTTAATGACTCTGTCCTCCAGAATTTTTTCTTTGGACAGCATTGTGTCTTCAGCAATCGACATATTATCGCAAGACTTACTGTTATTACAACATGGTCAGTCTCAATTGCGTTCTATTGTACAGCTTGGCTGGACGTTACAAAATCTACATTCAGGCTATGTGCCTTGGCGTTTAATCAACACAACGTCACTATTCCAAATCTTTAACCTTACTGATAGACAAATCAGTATGGCACAAAAGGGTGCTGATTATACAATCTTGAGCATTGAAAAACTCGAAAGATTACCAGTGACAATGTCAGAACGACCTGTCAGTGAATGGATAATACATGGGATAATAAATATTCCAATCTCAACCTTCAGGTTTCAATACTGCCAAAAATATATACAGGCTGGCATGTACGAGAAATTGGGAAAGGGGTACATTAAAACAACATGGAACCTGCCCTATTCACATGCATGTGTCAGTAATAAAGGACAGAAAGTGTTTCTTAGTGGCAATAATTGTGCGATGTCACTAAGCGGCACGCTTCTGTGTAACGGAATTAGTTTGCATGGAGCCTGTGAAGGGAATTCATACAACCTTTCATGTCACCAGCAAGGCGCACCTGCAACAGAGATAGAACCATTCTTTCAAAGACTCTATAATGGGAGTTACATTCTAATTGTAGATCGCAGATGTTGTAGTCTTATGCCCGGGACACCTTATCTCGTAACTACGACTGCGAAGGTCAAGTGCTGTGGACGCTCATTGTTCCCCAGCTCCTTTCCAGACAGGGAGGCAAGGGCATGGCCCAATTTGAAAATTACTTCTATTCGAATAGATACTTTAAGCAGAATGAAAACAGTGCTTCTTCAGACGCCTACAAGGCTCACGTCATCAAAAGAAACGTATGATCTACAAGTCGCAAGGACGACTGCAGAGATACATTCATTGTTATCAACTAATTCCCCCATACATTTCGCAGAAATCCTGAATGAAATCTTAAATATTTCTGATACCAATGGGGTCTCAAAGGTATTTAAGACAGTATTTTCGATGGCATTAACACCATTCAAAGCCATACTGGGTATTTTTCCAGATTTCGTCCATTCGATTTTTGGCGGACTTCCCCTGATCTTGGGACTAATTACAGGAATCCTGTTCTTAGTCCTTATTTTTCGTTATGGCAACCCATGTCACAGACCAAACTCTTGCGACAAGGGAAGAAACAATCCTAGCCATTGGATACCGGGACCGGATATCAAAAATCCTGGGACTCTCCCGGCTTAGAGACCTGAATATGACTTGGTTTCTATCATTTCGACCAATGTGGCAAAGATGTGTTTTACCTGTATTAAGGTGTCTGCTATGCGGAGAAGAATGCGTGTTAGACACCTGTCTAACGCTACAATCGGATGCGCCAATGGATGCAGAAACATTGTTGAGCCCGATCAAGGTTCACGCTTTGTGCTGCCCTCAAAGGCTACCAATCCTGATGACGGCATTCGTGGAAGCTTCACCACTACGATTAAGGGGTAGTGAAGTTCAAGATGAAAGCAGCATCGATCAGGTACGACCTTCTGTCAGCAATGCGAATCAGAATGTCAATGGAGACAATCATGCGCACGAATGCATGGTTACACCTTTTTCTGAGTTAGTGGAACTTTCCCAGGAAGCTGTTGACAACTTTTTCGAAAGCCTAAATGATATGATGTTCTCACCAGAGCAGAAATAGAGACTTTTGAGCAAGCTCGTACACGGCGTTCCCTGAATTCGGCCTTCAACTTTAAAAATAAAGTCACATGAACAATTTTACCTCCAGTTCACGGACAGCAAATTTTCAGCAGCCCCAAACTATTTTTGCATATTTTTCGGGACACTATATTCTGCTTAAAGTAAGAACTATTCTTAGAGAACTAAGGTTTCTAAAAATTTAGATAGCTTATAGACATTAGCTGCCCGCTGGTACGTTCATAAATATTTTATTGTGTGATGGAATGGTCTCGAACTTTTTTTTCTGTATTAAGAGCCATTTCATGTGTAAATTCTCATATACCAAATAGCAATAATGTATATAATGTATACAAATGCGTGATTACTTTGGCATTATTCTACAGCTTGAGTGCATACAATACATATGATTGCAATTTTTTCCGTATATTTGAAAAATTTCAAAATGCATTTATGTATTTTGGGGTGGTAAGGTATACACTATACTCTATAGTATGTTTTACTATGCATAGATTAGTAAATATGTCCATAGGTAGCGTGGAGTGGGTGTGATGTATTCCTATAGGTTCTGAATCGATCCCCCTATTCCTGACCCTATTCTGGTTAAACAAACCAACAAGTTAACTAGCAGTCAGCCCATGAGGCAGAAAACCCCCATGATGCAGATACCGTTATCTGACGCAGTCACACTACGGCACAGGAACGTGTTATCTGATTAGGTCATAACGCTTGCGATCTAATTAGACAAGCGATATTCCTCCAGCCCCTGATAAGGCATACGGAGTTCTCATAACAAATCAAACCTATGACAACCTGGGCAAAACCCTGCGGCCATTGTTTTGATTTCACCGAGAACTTCAGCAAAAGAATGTGCTAACGAGCAAGTCGTATGACATCCTTATTGACGTATCTATGTCCATCCTTACGTCAATCTCGGCACCTTAAAGGTATAAATATTACCGATATTGCCCTATGCAAACACACGCGGTGGTGACGAGACGGAGCAGCCATACTTGCCGAAGCGAAGAGCAGAGCAGACCCCGCTGGCGCAGCCCCGCCTTCCTGACGCGCTGAGAACGAGACGCGCTGCTTTCTCCTGCCGAGAAATCCAGCACCGGCGCTTCCGGGTAGCCCTCGCAGGCAGCCTGGAATATCGAGACCAGAGAGAGAGATACCATCCCTCATTCATCCTTAATTCCAGGTACAGAACTGAATAACCCCTCGCAGAGAATTCTTTAGGTATTCACTTGGCAAAAACAAACTTAACTTAAACTGTAACTTTCTATTCCCGCCCACGTATTAGGCTTAGGTCAGGTACACGGGGTAGGCGTATTTAGAAACACCAGTTGAGTACGTTTAGTCAAATGTATATGTGTATGTAATATATTTTATTCATTTTAAAACATCTTATGGCTTAGAAACCATATCAATGTTTTTACAGTATTATTTTATACTTCTGCTTTTAATGTATGCACTATACTTAGCTATAAGTATTGCAATAATATCGATCCATTTCTCTTGTATGAGAAAAGAGACTGATCAATAAATAACACCTTTTTATTGAACACGCCCGTCTCTTCCTTTTTCTCTACAATCTGATGAGACTAAGAATGCACGTACTGACTGAGTAAAATAAATTGCCTTTTGTTCACACGACTCTCGAGATACACTCTTGATTAGGGGAGAGCAAAGTTGTCATGTTCTATGGTTGTCAGAAACTAAATCCCTTCTTGTCTAATCAGGGAAGTTAATTCCTTCCTGAACATTCGAGAAAGTTTCTAGTGAACTCTGAGCTAGCTGGCAAACCCAAAACTTTAAGTCTAATATCGTCAGTAGTAGACCTAGTTAACGTCTGGTCTAGGCCTTTACTATTGAAGGTATTATTCCAATGCGCAGAGCCTATTGGGATAATAGGAACTACACTACAACATCACTGATGACATCTGAAATGACATCACTGATGACACCATCCAGTGACTGTGTTTTTATCTAAAATTTAAATATGTATTATATATATATATATATATATGCCAAGCTGTATTGAAGAATGAGAGGGTGTATAAGTGTCTGAATGAAGGATTTAGTAGGTACGTTACTGACTGTTTAAGTGAGTGATTACACATTTCTTACTGAATGCATGAGTTAGTGACTAAACTGTGTGAATGTCTCTATCAGTCTGTTTGTTGTTGTATAAGCTGCTGCATGGGTTGGTTAGTAGCTATATGAGTGTCTATACAGGTTATCAATTGGTTGCCTGAGTATTTGTATGGGTGCCTGTGTGTATGTGTGGGTGGGTGGGAAGTGTGTGACTCTGTGCATAGATGTTTAAGTGGTTGATTCACTGTGTGTATGGGTTCAAGAGTGCATGTGGGAACAGGACTGTATGGGTGGGTGAGTCTTTGTATGGGTGTGTTGGTGAGTGAATGGATGACTCAATGGTACATGTCGAAGTAACTACATATGTAAAAGGCAGTGTGTGTGAGAGTTGAAGTATATAAATGACTTTACATGAGAGTTAGTGATTGTGAGAGTGGTTGTATGGATGAGTGTGTACTTGTATCAGTAATTGTATAAGAGAGTAAGTATGCATTTGTTTCTGTTTGAATAAGTGATGTGGTGTGTATAAGTATAGGTATACTGCATAGGTTAGTAAATGGAAGTGTGATTAATTCTTTGCATGACTGACTAGGTGTGTGAGTTACTCTGGATGAGTGGTGGTGTGTGAGTGTCAGTATAGGTGTATGAGTGCTTATGATAGTGGTGTATTGATGAGTGACTGCATATATGAGTGATTGTATGGGTCAATGAGTGGATGCGTGTGTAGACCTAGGAATCAGTGAGTGCGAATGTAGTAACTGGTATTGGTGTGTTGATGGTTTCGAAAATGGTAGTCTGCATTTTACAGTGGGTGCATCAAAGGTTATATTAGAGTGTGAGGAGGTGGATCAGATTTTCACGTGGATGATGTCATCAATGACGTCATCAGTGCTGTCATTTGAGATGTCATCAGTGATGTCATTAGTGATGTCTCTGACCATGTCATGAATGATGTAATATGTGACATCATCAGCAGTGCATTGCGGGGGCGCGAGTTATAGTTAGGTGAACTAACTATAACGGGGGAATTTCTATGGTTTTGCACAAGAGAAATGTTCAACTAACTAGAACGTCCCTGAAACCTATGGTTTTTTCACTGAATTTCTGAGGTTTTTTAAAAGCTACTTTCTAACTATAACATGCCTGAAACCTATGTTTTTTCAGTGAATTTCAAAGGTTTTTTAAATGCTAATTTCGAATTATAATGTTCATTAAACCTATGGTTCTTTCAGTAATTTTGAAAAAAAAGTGTGATATTTTGTATCTTTAATATCCTAAAACTAGCTTTTGCACATTTTTTTGTTTGTTATTAAAATAATATGTCTTATGTTTTCTTAAATATTAATATATATATTATTTTATTGTTGAGAAAAAAGTGGAGTTGTGCACCCATCGTGCACCTATCTCAGTGGGTGTGTGGATTCAAACCGCCATATTGCTAAAGTTGTGAAGGATGTGCGTTTCAGCCAGCCCACTCCGCTTATGCTTACAGGGAGGGAACTACAATGCTACATGTCCCAGGTCTTCCCTGTAGTGATCTGCTGATCACAGGTCTAATTGTCAGCCTGCCACAGCCACTCCCTCATGGATGGTTTACACCAACACCACACCCATGCAGCACATGCGTCACAGGACATGTGACCCTGCCAATAAAAAGGGCCAGGTGCATGTGTCCGACGCCATTTCCACTCTCTATCTGAGCGTATCCGTGTGCTTATTATGTTGGTGGCAGCCGAGGCACTTTGGCAAACACTGGCCTTCTGCCACGTGGCGATGACTTGAGGTGCTCAGAGTTGATGGAAGCCGATGCATTTTGGCTGGCACGGGCCTCCTGCCGTGTGGCGATGACTTGAGCTGCACTGAGTTAGTGGCACCAGAGCTGAGCAGGTGTGCATCCTGCAATGATGCGTTGGCCTCATTACATCATCCTGGCAATCAAGACCCGATTTAAATTGTGAGCTCGACTGGACCGCATGTACACCAAAGGCAGCTGGCTGTACAGACATGATTCCTGGGCACGGTGCAGCAGAATGCGCTGGGGTCCTGTGCTGTGGAACCCCGCGATGAATGAGGAGGTTGCTCCAGCTCATGGTGGGCCCTCTTGGAGACACGCCAGTAGCAGGAGATGAGCATTGAGGTCTGGGTGCGCAGAACTGGGATGTTTGTGAAAGACATAGGAATCATGCACACTGCCTGATAAGTTTGACATGACATTAGTGTACAGGCCCCGGTGGTCCAGTTTTGAATGCACATTGTTGGAATAAGTGTGGATTCTGTTGTGGTAATTGTGTGCAGTGTCGGCAGGGGGGGTCAAGTAGTACATGTGTGCAGTCAATTGCCCCCAACACATGCAGGAAGCTTGCTATGGCATGGTTCCTTTGCTTGGTCTCCAGCTGTTTCTACGCAGTGTGGGTGAAGTGAACATGCAGGTGAATCAAGCTGAAACAAACCGTGATGCTTACAGGTGTGATAAATTATGCATAATGAGACCATTACAGAAGTTTGTGTGGTTGTAACGTTCCTTTTGTTTCTTCCAAAGGTTACGACCACACAAACTTCTGTTACGATCATTTTGTGCAGGATTGATCATACCCGTCCAAGTGCAATACATTGTTCCATATTACGTTTGTGACCATACTAACGCTTGACCATTGTCTTCATTAATCCAACAGGTTTCTGAATACAGAGTTTTCGGATTTCCAGGGCGATCTACAGTTATTTTGATCCACAAGTTGATGTTCCCTGTTGGCAATTGTACTCCTTGTTTGATATGTTTGTGTTGTTAATTTATATTTTTTCTAATAAAGTACTGTTTTCCCACTACTATTGACTACTAGACTTCATGACCTGGCGTACCCCCATTTCAGTGACTACAATCTTGGATCTGGAGCACAGAGGCATCAAGCAACGGCTGGGGTTGGGGTTGGTAGTGCAGGAATACTATGAATTGGGACTATCGGGTGGTGCGTATACAGGGGCCCTACTTTGCTTTTGTAGACATGCATCCAAGACGTGTAAGGAAGTTTAATAGAGCTGGCTGTGAGATTCCTTCCACTCCCGCAGTTGTTAGTTGGAAGGTACTAGAGGTCAACAGGTGCAGCACAACAAGCAGCTTTGTCTGCGGATGGATGTTGATTGTCCGCTTTGTTGGTACCATCAGTCTGTTGGCAATGTTGCAGTGTGCACCAACTTGAGAATGGGGCGATAATTCTTTTGCCATTTTTGCTGCGATAAAGTGCTGATAACTCGGCGATAACACCCCACTGTTGGGTTATAGGGTGACTCTAAAATGAGCCCTCTGTTTATTAGGACTTTGTTGTAGCAATATGCGGAAAGTGGGCAGGGTACAAACACCCTCACCCTCTAGGCCTGCTCAGGAGATCTCACAAAAAGTCCAAGGGCCAAAAAATGATTACTATTTCTTTTTTTTAAGAAGCTGGGTGCATGAATCTGGACAAAAAAAAAAAAAAGATGGGGCCTATTCTCGAGGACGAATCACTTATCAGTTATCGTCGCTTTAGCGCAGCAATAGTGGGGAAAGAATTATGTTCAAGTTAAACATTTATATAGCGCACTACATACCCAGAGGGTCTCAAGGCGCTTGAGGAAGGGGGGGGAGGCTTACTTATCGAATATCCAGGTTTTAAGCTGTTTTCTGAAGGCTAGGTGGTTTTGAGTAAGGCGGAGGTGGATGGGAAGGGAGTTCCAGGTTTTGGCCGCTAAGTAGGAGAAGGATCTTCCCCCCATGGTGGCTTTGTGGATGCGCGGAACAGCGGCGAGGGCTTGGTTGGACGAACGTAGCTGGCGGGTGGGGGTGTAAAAGGAAAGGCGCGTGTTGAGACAATCAGGCCCAAGTTCGTATAGGGCTTTGTGTGCGTTTGTGAGGAGACGGAACAATATCCTCTTGTTGACGGGGAGCCAGTGAAGGTCTTTCAGGTGAACAGAGATGTGGTCTGTGCGGGGGATGTCTAGTATGAGTCTGGCTGAAGCATTTTGGATGCGTTGGAGTTTTTTTCTGCAGTTTTGCGGTGGTACCGGCGTAAAGGGTGTTTCCGTAGTCCAGACGGCTTGTAACCAGTGCGTGGGTGACCGTTTTTCTTGTTTCGGTGGGGAACCAGCGAAATGTTTTTTTGAGCATGCGAAGGATGTTGAAGCATGATGATGCGACGGCGTTGACTTGTTTGGTCATCGAGAGTGAGGAGTTCAGGATGATGCCCAGGTTCCGTGCGTGGTCCGTCGGTATGGGGGCTTTTCCTAGGGCCGTTGGCCACCAAGAGTCGTCCCAGGCGGAATGGGATGCACCTAAGATGAGGACTTCCGTTTTGTCCGAGTTCAGTTTCAGACGGCTGTGCTTTCATCCCTTCATGTAGGTTGGTTTTGGCGGTGCTTGGGTATTTGGTGAGTGAGAGGATCAGCTGAGTGTCATCAGCATAGGAGATGATGTTGAGGTTGTGTTGATGTGCGATGGTTGCGAGGGGGCTCATGTAGACGTTGAATAGGGTGGGGCTGAGTGATGATCCTTGCGGGACGCCGCAGATGACTTCGGTGGCCTCTGACTTAAAAGGGGGGAGGCGAACTCTCTGAGTTCTTCCAGCGAGGAACGAGATGATCCAGTCCAATGCTTTTCCTTGAATTCCGATGTTTCCGAGGCGTTGTATGAGGGTGCTATGGCAGACTGTGTCGAAGTCTGCAGAGAGGTCAAGGAGGATGAGGGGGACTGTGTCTCCATTGTCCAGTAGTGTTCGAATGTCGTCTGTTGCTGCGATGAGGGCGGTCTCGGTGCTGTGTTTGGCTCGGAAGCCAGATTGTGAGGAGCCGAGAGATTTGTTGGTTTCGAGGAAGGCGGCGAGCTGATTGTTGATGGCTTTCTCAATGACTTTGGCAGGGAATGGGAGGAGCGAGATGGGGCGGTAGTTTTTGAGTTCGGTGGGGTCAGCAGTGGGTTTCTTCAGAAGGGCGCTGAGTTCGGCGTGTTTCCAGCTTTCTGGGAATGTGGCGGAGTTGAGGGAACAGTTGATGACGTCTCGGAGATGGGGTGCGATGATGGAGTCTGCTTTGTTGAAGATGTGTTGGGGGCATGGGTCTGTAGGGGATCCTGAGTGGATGGAGTTCATCAGGCGAATGGTGTCTTCTGTGGTGATTGGGTTCCAGTCGAAAAGGTTATTCGGAGGAGGTACAGGTTCGGAGGTGAGTGGGGTGGACTGGTTTGCAGGTTGGTTTTCAAAGCTGTTATGAATGTCGGCGATTTTGTCATGGAAAAATTAGGCGAGGGAGTCGCAGAGGACTTGAGAGGGGGTGATGTTGTTTGAGCTGGCGGTGGGGTTGGTGAATTCTTTGATGATGTTGAAGATTCCTTGCTGTTGTGGGCGTTGTTGTCTAGTCGGTCTTTGAGTGCTGATTTCTTAGCTGTCCGGATTAGTTGGTGGTGTTTGCGGGTGGCGTTTTTGAAGGTAGCTTGGGTGATAGTGTTTGGGTCTTTTTTCCAAGTTTTCTCAAGGGAACGATAGAGCTTCTTGGATTTCTTAAGGTCATAGTTAAACCAAGGGGCGTTCTTACTTCCTTGCTTGATTTGATGTTTTTTCAAGGGTGCTAGTTGGTCGGCGGTTTGGGTTAACCATTGTGTGAGGTTGATGGCGGCTTGGTTAGGGTTCGTTGAATAGGCGGGGGGTTTTTGAAGAAGCGATGTAGAGATCTGGTCGATGGTGATTTTGTTCCAATTTCTTCGCAGAGTTGGTTGAGGGTAGTTGTGGATCGTGGTCTTATTGTAAATGAAGTGGATGCAACTGTGGTCCGTCCAGTGGAGGGGTGTGGTGTGAGTGAAGGAGATATGCTTGCTGGAGGTGAAGATAGGGTCGAGTGTGTGTCCTGCATAGTGTGTGGGGGTGTTGACAAGTTGTTTGAGTCCGAGATTGGCGAGATTGTCCAGAAAGGGTGGTAGTGTTACTGTCGTTGCTTTTTTCCAGGTGGAAATTGAGGTCTCCCAGTAGAATGTATTCTTCTGAGGGGAGGGCGTGTGGGGTGATGAAGTCAGTGATGTCTTCGCTGAATTTTGTACGGGGTCCTGGTGGCCTGTAGAGGAGGGTGCCTCTGATTGTGGTCTTGGGGTCGGTGTGGATCTGGAAGTGAAGGTGTTCGGCGGTAGCGAAGTTGTCTCCTGAGCTGGTTGAGACGCGGATGGTGTTCTTGTGGACGATGGCGATGCCTCCACCTGTTTGGATGGTGCGGTCCTTACGGATGATCTTGTAACCGTCCGGGATGGCTATGGTGATGTCTGGGGCTGAGGAGGTGTTCATCCAGGTTTCTGTTAGGAAGGCGATGTCTGGAGAAATGGTGTCGAGTAGATTCCAGAGGTCGATGGCGTGTTTGTGAACCGAGCGGGTGTTGAGAAGGATGCATTTAAGGTGGTTGGTGTTGGATCTCTCTTTGTTGTTTGTGGGTTTGGTGTGGGTCTTGATGCAGGTGAATTTGCAGGAGTGGCAGGTGAAGGGTCCATGGATGTGTCCTGGTGCTGCTTGGGCGCATTCTCAACCTGGTGAAAACTGCGATATCTCTAGTTTTCCAGCGATAGCTTCCACAAAATACATCGCCACGAGCGAAAGCGACAACTAACGCTAATGATATGCAGAGTAGGAATTCCCGTGCAAAACAGGCGATAAGCTGCGTTAGCAGTAAGAATGTAACATCTGCCTTTTACGGGTGTAAAGCAGGATGACTACCTACAGTATGAAAGGGAGCCCAGGTCAGAGCCACATCTGAAGACCAACACATGTCAAAGAGCTACTGATCATGCAACTCTGACACCCAAGAAGGCCACAAAACCCACCGCCACCACCCCCAGGACCTCCCCCCGGACCCCCCCCCACTACTACCACCGAGGCAGCAAAGAACAGGACAGCGGACTTTCCCAAAACGGCATGGCCCCTCACCCACACAATAGTTGAATGTTGGGAGAGGTGGAAACCAAGTATGTGTGCAGGAGGCAAGTCACCAATCAATAACAATGCACACAATGCCAAATGTGGTGGTGATGTGATGGACAAGCCTCACTATGCAGAGCACAGAGCTCTCCATATGTACATATACTGCTGGTGCTTGTAGTGTTGTGGACAGTGGACGCAACCATGTTACCTCAGGCAGTGGGGAAGATCTCGTTCATGTAGCTGTGTCGTCGCCCCCAGTAAGCGGAAGCAGAGTGGGCAGGTCCAATGTACGCCACTCCAGCGTAGGAGTGTGAATAAATAGGTCAGGGTTCTGGGAGTGATTCACTTCTGGGAAGGCCAACGCATCTGCCAGAGTGGCGGCCCTCACCCTGCCACGAGGCCACTGCCATGATTGCCGGCCTCCTCGACACAGGCCACCTGTGAACCCAGTGGCACTGCACCGCAGTGTTATGTCTGTACAGACTACTGCCTTAGATGTACACTGCGGATAGCAGGGCTCACAATTCAGATTGAGTCGCGATTGAAGATCACGCAGTCCAGTAGGCAACAGACATTGCTACCAGTGGGGCCTGCCCAGAGCACGCATCATTGCAGGCTGCGTTCAAGTGGAGTGCTGCAGGTGCCACTAACTCAGTGCACCACAAGTCATCTCCACGTAGCCTTATCAAGGCAGAATTCATTAGACAAAAGACATTACTACGAGTGTGGCATGCCTGGACCACGCATCATCACAGGCTGCGCACACGCTGAATGCTTCTGGTGCCACTAACTGTGCAGCTGAACTCAACGCCACGTGGCTGTGGGCCCTTGCTGACCGCTGCCTCCGGCCTATACTGCGGACAGCAAGGTTCACAATTCAGATTGAGTCGTGATTGCAAATGACGCTGTCCAGTAGGCAACAGACATTGCTACCAGTGCAGCCCGCATGGACCTCGCATCATCACAGGCTGCTCACACGCTGAATGCTCCTGGTGCCACTAACTCTGAGCAACACAAGTCATCACCAAGTGGCCTTATTGAGGCAGAATTAATTAGGCAAAATTAATTGCTCCCAGTGTGGCCCTCCTAAGCCACTGATCATGGCTGGCTGAGCACATGCTGAGCGCCACTGTTGCCACTAACTTAGTGCACCACAAGTCAACACCACATTGTTGTGGGCCCTTGCTGACCGCTGCCTCTGGCCAACACTGCAGTCAGCAGGGCTCACACATATCCAATCCAATCCTGAACTGCAAGGACACACCATAATTGCGGGCTGTGCGCATGCTGAGCTCTTCTGGTACCATTATCTCTGTGCATCACAACTCATGGATCCTTTATGATTGAATTTCGTGCTGTAGATACCGGATGCACCAATGTCACCTCAGGCAGCAGGAATATCCTGAAGGGATATTAACAATTTCTTCACATGATAGAGCGCGCAGGTCACCCGACTATAATTTTTACTATATGCACATTTGGGCCCATAAGTTTCAATTCACCGTATTTATTAATCAGGTAACCTTGCACTCTACTACCAGTAACCCTGTTCCTTCCTATTGTATTTCAATTGTACCCGACTTACCACTCCACTGCTACGGGTACCTAATGACCACAATGGATCAGGGAGCTAGCTGTAAAAGAAAGGCAGACACCAAAATACTCTATTTACTCAATTTACACTCATATAAAAACCACAGACTCAGGAAGTTTTTTTAACCTTTATCTAAAATTCGTCAGTGTCATTAAGCATAAGGTTCACAGTAAGAAAACTGTCTATAACTAGAATTATAAAGAGCACGTATCCATATAGGAAATAAATCAGACCAACCATTTAGAACTCTAAAGGAAGGTAAGAACAGGGAACATGCTAGTAAGAATTTCAGGAATTTAGGCAAAACGAAGAGTGACTAAAGGACGGGGGAAAAATAAGGAACATGCTAGAATGTATACCCTTCAAAAGTGGGCACAGTATAAGAATTTAGTCAGTCTATGTAAACTTGAGGGTACCATGTAACTATAGGGAAGGTAAGAGTGGAACACGCTAATATTTCAGAGCAATCATTTCATTTAGCTATAGGAAGGTAAAGAAAAAGGAACATCTATATTTCATAAGCTGTATGCAGGAATGTACTTAAAGGATAGGGAAAAATTAGAACATGCTAGTATAATAACTATAATGTATGGCTTTTTCATTTGGCAGTGCAAAAGGAAAGCATGGAAAATCAATATGCAAGATCACGTCTTTATTAAAGCCAAGAAAAAGAATGAAGGATGCAGAATAGATTCCCCCAGCGTTATATTTACCTAGAACGGTGTGAAGACCAACCCTGGCCACGGGTCAGTTTAGGACAGGAGAAACCCCAAGGAAGGACAGTCGCCAGTAGGCCAGCAGGTGCGGAATGGACACCCCAGGACAGGACAGGAAAAACCAGATTAGGATCAGGACAGGACCATCAAGGAAAGACCAGCACCCGCAGTTTGGTAGCAACGCCTGCGCTACACCCTCTCTGCAGCTGTCAGTCAAAACCCCGATTGGGTTTTCGAATTCCCCAGCAAAGTGCTCCGCTAGCACTTAAGGTTCTTAAAACCCCGCTTGGGTCTATGGAAATTACGGACAGAGTGCTCCGCAGCTCTCTGTATCAGTCACCTATTGAGTGCGTTGGGTCAGTGACAGGTCAGCTATTCGGACAAGTCGGACAAGTTCTCTAGGTAAGTCTAGGCTAGTTATACTGTTTTTTGGGTCAATGTACCACCCAAATGTTGCAAGTGTAAGAATCCCCAATTTCGATTGGTCCTCAAGTAGGACAGGTCAACACACCAACCAGGACTAATACAATTTTATATACAATTGTTACAACTGCAGTACAATTCAGCTTCGTCCTGCTGGGTCACAGGTCGTTTCTCATGAACATCTTGACTGTGACTGCCAGCTGGCTGAATTCCACTGGTACAAGGTTTTCTTCCCTCTGCCAGGATGACATGCGCAGTAGGGACTTCTAAGATGGAGTTTCATGTACTTCCCCGGCCCAAAAAGACTCGCCATATGAAAAGTAAGGGAAACCAATTCAGAACATAGAAATAAATGAATACACTGTATACCAGTAATCTCTATATGACTCCCCTTACTTTATTTTTACTATAGCATTAATGTTAGTGCAATACTAACAGCATTGCAGAAAGCGGCAGAGCAAGCTTCAGCATGTGAGAACACAAAGCGGCCATTTTGAAGCTAGTGCGCAAGCTCAAAGATTCCCACCAGAACTGCGAGTACATCACGTCACATGAGTGTGACGGAGGCATGCGCAGATGAAATTCCCACCAAGCAGCGGCCATTTTAGTGGCAAGCGTATTATGGTTAATAAACACATATGCGAGCTTCTCTGGGACACCCCGTGTAATGTAAAATGTGTAACATTAGTAACACGAACACGTTGATTACATTTCATTAATGCTATTTGAGGTTCTTGATCCAAGCAAGTCGCTTTACGTGCGAATCCTTGCTCCATCAATCCCCTCTTTGATGATATTTTATATCATCACAAATTCATGGAACCAGATGCCAACTTCTCACAATTTGCCCAATTCAATTTCTTCAAACATTCGATTCAGTTTCTCTTTTGTCTCTTTATTAGGGTGAGAGTTTTTCACCCTTTTATAAATCTGATTATTCATTTCCTCTAATTCAAGTTCATCCACATTTCTTTTCACTCCTCTCTGGTCACAGTGTACTTCTTTTGGTGCTTTCGACATTTACAACAGATAAATATAATGAATACTACTAAACCTATTCCTGCAATTGGCATTAGTACTTTAATCAAAAAACTTTTACCTATGTTAGCAAACCAATGACCTACGGCAGAGAGACCATCAGTAAGTCTGTTCCAGGCACTGTCAACCTCAAGTGGTTTGAGCTCCTTTCCCAAATTTGTAATGTTCCTCACATACCTTTTGATTTCTACACTTTTATCAGGTATGTAGGTGCAACAATGTTGCGCTTTAAGCTTTCTGCAGACTCCGCCCTCTTTTGCCAATAGAGTATCAAGAGCAAGTTTGTTCTGTAAAACCACTGATCTGACCGCAACCATTTCGGTATTGACCATCAGGAAACCTCCAGCAGTGTCGGTAGATAACCGATCTACTACTGTTAACAATTTGCAAATTCTGTGTGTATTCAGAACCACTCCTACTGTAGGTATCAGTGCACTAAAAATATCTCCTACAATTTCACCAGCACTTTCTCTTTTAGTGCGTACTAATTGGTTAGTTTCTTCAGTGCTTCCAGTGATTTTCCCCACATGGTATATCTTTGGGAAGACAATACCAAAGTAACAACTCCCGTACCAATGGTCGGGCAATTTGAAGTAAGCCTTGTTCCCACAAATAAAATAAATTCCAGGAAACACAGGCTCTGTCCCATCTTTGAAACCCCAACCTCCAATTACCTTGTAATTATGTTCGCATTCACTGGAACCAATGAAAATATTGTTATAATAACTAGTCATTTCTCTTTTAAGACAGAGTTTCCCCTTCTTTTCGAAATCCAGAAGCATCGCAGCATTAGCTCCACCATTTGAGGTGCTCCCTATACTCTCTGCCCATTTAGGAACTTTATGGTTCTTGTCTTTGGCCTTCTTTTGGAAACTCTCTCTTCTCTTTTCTACCATGTCCAGAAATTCCTTTTCCTTTTCATGTAAGGAACAGGTCAGGTTATTTTTATGTGCATCATCTATGTTAATTTTTCCTACAGTTAGAAAATAATCACTCATGTACTTAGCTACATCTCTAGTCGTATGTACAGGGTTCAGGTTTCTTCGAACAGGAAGTTCAGAAAATGTTACGTCAGAGTTTGAATAGTAATACTGTAACGGTCCTCTTTTGTAAAATAAACTAGTCAGTATACTACAGGAGATTCCATAGGTTAAGGGCAGGTGATGATAAGTCACGCCTTCAGCCACAGAAGTAGGTAGCTTCATACAGACATAACAGTCGTCTATTTCCATAGTTTCTACATAATGTACTAACAGGTTTGCGAAAACATTTAAATGAGTCTTATTCTTAATTTTGTTAAAGTGTAATCCTTCCTCATCTGTTGCTTCTAATTCTAACTGTCTCCGTTTCAGGATAAATGGTTTGTCCAATGCATCTACTCTTCGTGGTGTACTTCTAGTATGTGATTCTACAGTGTCGTCAGGTAAATTATTATTTGGGTAAAGACTCTGGTTTTTACTCATCATAGAAGGAATAATTATTGTTAGTCCTATCCACAGTTTAAGTACTATTGCTACACTACATAAACATACTTGGCAGCATGTTTTACAGCAACTTCGTCTCGGTCTCCCATTCTCAGAAGAATCAGCCATTTCGGCTCAAAAGAAGCTTCAACTCCTCTTTGTAACTCTGCACAACTTGCTTACTCGAGTAACTTTTTCAGGGTGGTTCTGCTTCTTCTTCGGTCTGTTCAGCAATCAATTCTCCGTCACTTTCAGTACTTTCGTCACTTATTTCCAGATTCTCAAATTCTTCCAGTACATAGTAAGTCCATTCAGGGCTCGAATACTTGTTATTCAGCTTTTTAATGCAAGCACTTCTTCTTTTTGGCTTTGTCACCACTGGTTCAGTTTGACTCGAGACCTCATTTGTTTGTTCAGGCTCCTCGTCTATCGTCTTCAGACGCAATCTCAGCCTTTTCACAAATCTGGGTACTGAGTCACCTTTCTTCAGCCTTTTAACTGGCACTGTGTCTTGGCCTTCTTCAAACACCCTTTTGTTTTCGTTCAATTGTGGCACATTTGGATCAAGTTTGTCTTCAGTATTGTTACCTAACTGACTAGGTCCAGGTCTTTCATCTGTTTCTTCTGCCTGGTCCCTAAACTGGCCTTGTTCAGGTGTGTGCTGATTTTGGCTTTGATCTGTTTCGATCTCTTCTTCCTGAACACAATCGTCTAATTCTACCTGTTCTTGTTCAAGCTCTTCAAACTCTTGATTTTCTTCCGCATGAACTTCCGCCCTAATTTCTATCTGTCCCTTTTCTGGTGCAGGTGTTCTTGGAGGAGTGTCTATTACCTGTTCTCTCCCTACCTGGTCCTCCTCAGAATCAGATTTTACATGGATTTCGATGATCTGAGTAGCTTCTTCTTCACCTGTCTCGTCCTCACTATCCCACTGTCTATCTAGTTGGGCTTGACTTCTAGTTCGTATAGGGTGGATTGTCAGATCGATAAATGGAATCCAATCTTCTTGACTGGAGCTCGGTTGTTCTTCAGCTACTTCAGGACCGATGTCTTGGGATCCCTCAGCTGCGCAACCTTCAGCCTCAGTGTCGTCAGGTTCAGTCACTTTCTTCGTATGGCTAGCAAGGATCCAGCGAGGTACTCCTGCACACTTTACAGCTGTGGTGGTTACCAGGATCACCTGTTGTGGATTTCCCTACCTGGGTTCGAGGCAACTTTTCCGAGTGTGCTTCTTTATTACGACCCAGTCACCTGGATTCAGGGCATGTGCTGGAGTCGTTGGCCTGGCGACATCTTCTCCCCCAACCTGGTGATAGATAGAACCTACTTGGTCAGCCAGTTCCTTACAGTATTCCAGTACCAAATCATCAGATATGCTTATTATTTTGTATCCTGGCACCCATGCTTGCCGCATTGCTCTTCCCATCAGGATTTCATGGGGACTCAAGCCCGTGTTCCGATCTGGAATACTTCTGAGTCCCATTAACACAAGAGGCAGAGCATCTGGCCATTCCAGTTGAGTGTATTCACACATCTTTCCCAATCTTGATTTGATTGTACCTTTGATCTGTTCTACCACTCCAGAAGCCTCTGGACGATATGCACAGTGCAGTTTTTGCGTGATTTTGAATGCTTCACAGATTTGACTTATTATTTCATTCTGGAAATGACTTCCTCTGTCAGATTCAATTAAGACTGGGAAACCGTAACGAGGTATTAGTTCCCTAAGTAACAATTTTGCTACTGTGATGCTGTCATTTCTTCATGCAGGGAAAGCTTCCACCCATTTTGAAAACAGGCAGACAATGACAAGTAGGTATTTCATTCCTCGACAAGGGGGCAACTGAATGAAATCAAGTTGTAATCTAATAAAAGGGCCTTCTGCCTTTCCAATTTTCCCTGGTAGCACTATGGTTTTCTTTCCAGGGTTAAATTGTTGGCAGGTCAAACACCTCTGGCAGAGTGCCTCTGCTACGCTTCTGAATTTCGAATTGAACCATGTTTGGGGGAACATGCGTATCATCGCATCTCTGCCTACATGTGTATTTCCATGTATCAGCCTAGCCATAGGAGCAAGCATACAGTCTGGCAACACAGGCATATCATCAAGGTAAACAATGACACCATCTGCATTCCTCCTACAACAACCAAAGTTTCTCCATCTCTGTTTCTCTTGTGGGTCTGCTGCTTCTTGTAAGTCTCTCACTTCTTCCCATGTATTCACTCCCTCTAGCATCAAAAGTTGGCAGCTGTTTCCGTTTCCCCCGACCTTCATATTGATTGCCATTTTGTATTTTGCACAATGTTGGGCTAACTGGTCAGTATATCGATTACCTGCTGTCACATCGTCATCGCCAGATTTGTGAGCAGCGCACTTGACCACAGCCAATTCTTTTGGTAACTGGATTGATTCCAGTAAATCCTGCACATATTTTCCATTTCGGATAGGGGTGCCTGAAGAAGTCAGGAACTCCCTCTGTAGCCATAATTGGCCAAAGTCATGCACGACCCCATAACCATACTGGCTATCAGTATATATGGTTATTCTCAAATTTCTCCCAAATTTACAGGCTTTTGTCAATGCAATTAATTCGGCTATTTGTGCAGACTTTACTCCATATAAATAGGATGCTTCTACTGGACGCTCTAGAGTGCACACTGAGTAGGCAGCGCTCAGGCCACCGTCCTCATGTCTCATGCATGAGCTGTCTACAAACAGCCCATAATCTTCACTGTACAGAGGGCTCTCTTTGATGTCTGGGCGTGGTTTGGTACTGAACTCGGTCAAATCAATGCAATTATGTGCAAATTCCTCCCTCACTTCCTCTGCAAATGAGCTGGGTAGTAAGGTAGCTGGATTCAAAATATTACATCGTTCAAGGGTCACATTTCCTGCACCTACAAGGATTCTCTCGAACTTAGTCAGCCGACTAGGTGTGAGGTACTGAGTTTTTGTCCTTGTCAGTAAAATCACAACAGAATGTGGAACATACACAGTTACTGGATGTCCCATAACAATGGACTCACTTTGTTCAAGACTCATGCAAGTTGCAGCTACAGCTTTCAGACATCCAGGTAATCCAGCTGCTACTGGGTCCAATGTGGATGAAAAGTATGCCACTGGATGTCGAGTCAAACCATGAATTTGGGTCAAGACTGAAAGTGCACAATTATCTCGGGTGTCACAGAACAGTGCAAAGTCTTTTGAGTAATCGGGCATTCCTAAAGCAGGAGCAGTACAGAGAAAATCTCGTAATTTTGTAAAAGCTGTCATGCTTTCGTCATCCCACTCTACAGGGTCACTTGCTCCTTTCTTTGTCATTTTTATTAATGGCTCTGCTAGGACTGCAAATCCCACAATCCACTGCCTACAGTAACCTACAACTCCAAGGAACATTTTGATTTCCTTCTAGGTATGTGGTAACTCCATGTTTCGAATTATCCTGATTCTTTCTGAGGTGACTTTTCTGATACCTCTCTCTATCTGGTGCCCCAGATATTTCACTGATGTGGTACAGAATTGCAGTTTTTCAGGTGATACTTTATGCCCTCCTTCCCCTAAATGGTTCAGCAAGGCAATTGTGTCAGTGACACAGTCTTTTCGACTTTTAGACGCCACCAAGAGGTCATCTATGTATTGCACCAAAACTGACTTTCCGGGCAGAATTAGGGTCTCAAGGCACCTTTTCAGAATCTGATTAAAGATTGAGGGGCTTTCTGTATACCCCTGAGGGACGCGATTCCAGACATACACGTGACTGTCGAATTAAAATGAGAAAAGAAATTTGCTGTGTGGATGCAATGGAATTGAAAAGAATGCATGACATAAGTCAATGACGGTAAACCATCCAGTATTCCATGGAATTTGGTATAGTATCACTGCAGGGTTTGGCACAACAGGACAACAAGGAATCACAATTTTGTTAACCTTGCGCAGGTCCCGTACTACCCTGTACTTCCCACTAGGTTTCTTAATTCCAATTATGGGCGAATTACATGGGCTGCTCATTACTTCTTGTATGATTTTTGCTTCTAACAAACTTTTTATTTCAATGGCAACTCCTGCTTTTACTTCTGCACTCATTTTGTACTGTTTAACATTTGGGTATACTGCATTTTCTTTTATGGCTATTTTAATTTGGTCAACATTTTCCATTAATCCTACATCTTTTCCAGTAAAATCCCATACTTCTGGTTTCACTGTTTCTTGGAGCTCTTCAGGTAAGTCCTTTATTGTCAGTCTTTGAATTTCTGAGTCGGGTCTTGCTAACATTAATTTGTAAATTCCGTCTTCATCTGGGGTCTGAATTTCGACGCCATTTGGTGTGCAAAAGATAGTACAGTCCATTTTACACAACAAATCTCGTCCTAGCAGGTTTACAGGACTGGAATCACAGACAACAAATCTATGCATTTCTTTAAAATTCCCAATTTTGTTTTCTATAGGTTCAGTAACTGGGGTACTAATTAGCTGATTAGAAACGCCCACTACTTGGATCGCTTCTCCTGAGAGGGGTAGGTTTGGAACGTCTGCTGTTCTTACAGTAGAACGGGTGGCACCAGTATCCAACAGAAAGGTGACGTCATTTCCTTCAACCTTTCCTTCAATGTATGGCCCTGTCTGGTCCACCGGCAAGGAGGCGACAAGTGCGCACTCCTCGTCCTCCCCCCTAAGGCACCGTCAGTAGGTGTCATCACAGAGAATTGTATCATTTAATAAAAATTGTGAGGTTGCTGCATTCTTATTTTCCCTTACTTCCCACACTTCGGTGTCTTCACCCTGCTGTGCTTTGCTCCTAAAATTTTGTCTAGGTGCACGAGGCAACTGATTCTGTTTTACCTGTTGCTGGGTCTTTCGTGGTTTCTCATTCTGCGTCTGTGAATTTAAATCAGTTATTTGTACATTACTATTCTGTACATGTGGACACTCGTCTCTCCAGTGACCTATCTGTCCACACCCGTGACAGGGAAACTTCTTTTTGGCCTCTTCTCTGCTCATTTTTACTCTTGGCTTTCCCCCACCCCCGGGCCCTGATTCTGATTACTGGTCAATTTATTTAGCTGTTGTTCCTGTTGTTCTGCCAATTTTACCTGTGCCCACATAACCTTTTCCTTTAATGCCTTTCGTTTGTCTGCCATCTCATCCTCACAATATTTGGCGTACTTCAGGACCTCATCAATTGGTTTAGACTGCCAACATATTTTATTGTCTTTGATCCATTGTGAAATGTCAGGCCTTAACCCTAGCACAAATCTATAAATGAAATGGGTCATGTCCTTCATTTCTATATTATCGAGGCCACTGAACGTCTTGAACACCTGTAACAGTCGTTCATAGTAGGAATGCACAGTTTCATCTCTATTCTGGGTAGTTCTATCTATTCGGGTCCAATCAGTTTCCTTTGCAGGCACTTTTCCCTTGAGATGCAACATTACCTGGTTGTACTTTTTCATTACCTCAGGTGAAGGAGCCCCTGTGTTAGGGTCCCTCGGGAATTCCTCACTAGGCCAATCAATAGCAATTTTGCATTCTGTCCACAAATCTACGGGAACTACAATGTCAAAGAAACCATCCAAATCTTTCCAGAGGCATTTCTGTACCTTCACAAACCTTTCTACCTGCCTGTACCAATCTACAGGTTTTTCTCGTCATTTTGGGAAATCATTGGTAAAGGACACAATATCCTGTCGGGACCATGGAACATGTACATATTTTCCACCTGGCATTTCTGCCTTGTCTGCTTCTTTCAAGACATATTCGGAGGTCATTTGTTTTGATCTAATCTCCTCCTTTTTCTTCGCCCACCTGGCTTTCCATTTTTCTAATTCTCCCCACTTCTGCAACAGGTTCAACAATTCTCTGATCTGTACCTTCTTCCCTGACACATTCATGTTTTCCAAATCTTTGTCTGAGAACTCTGCTCTGTAGGGTTTTTGCAACACTTTAGATTTCCCAATATCTATTCCCATACTAGCCGCGGTGTCCATTAATTTCTCATGGAACACCCTGGTATTACGGGTGATACTTTTGCAAATAAACAGCAATTCTTCCTCAGTAAAGGTATTTAGTCTGTCTAACCCCACATTTCCAGCTATCAGTTCTTCCAATTCTATTCTTAGTTTGTAAATATCTAATGGTTTCGACTGAGGATTTTGTTTCTCTAATTCTCGACTCGATCTCTCAATTTCTTCAGGAGTCACTACTGTGGCACTTCTAGTACCAGAAGCTGATTCAATCTGCACTTCTCCTGCATTGAAAGGAGTGTTCTTCCTCCGTGAACCCCTTTCTGGTTCCCTTATCGATAAATCCATCAAAGAAACCTCAGATTCACATTCACTTGCCTGATCATCTACAATTAAAGGCTCTTTTCTCGGTTGTACTACAGATGGGGTAATCATTGGAGGTTTTGGGTTATTCTGCTTATCCCCGTACAAAGGAACAACTGGTCCAATAGTTACTGGGATTGTCAAGGCTTCAGGACTTGTATTTCGTTGGGAGATTTTCTAAATTAATTCTGTTCTTTGTTTAGCTATGGCCTCTCGTTCTCTTTCTTGTAGCATTTTGTCCAGGCTTGTTTCATGCACTATTTGCGGAGTTAGGGTAGGAACACAATTCGGGGCAGTTGGATGTGTTATACCTGGTCCCTCACCATAGTTAGGTTTCAAGAATGGATTCCCTGTACCTAAAGGTCTCAACTCCTCCTGATAAGGAGGTATCAGACAGGCGTCTCTTGCACTTACTGGTCTTGATCCTTCATTATAAGGAGGTGGCTTCTTCATTAACAATTCCTCCAAAAATTTGTCATCTGAATTCCCACCAGCCATCAAATGCTTGGTCTTTTCTGTCCTTTTCCCTCCCATGGGTTCTTCTAATGCTATCATAGGGTACAGTCCTTCTACTATCATATTCTGTCTCCATTCTTTCATTCTCTTCTCTCGGGTTTCTTTTTTCACTTTTGGATACTATTTGGTTAACCCTTTGTCCATTCTGGGCCTGTCTCGCTCAAAAGCCTCTATCTCCCATTCTTCTAATGCCTCGTACTGTGTTAATCTAGGTCTGGAATGTAAATCATTCATTCGGGTTCTCAAATTGAACAGAATCCTGCTATTAAATATACCATCTAACGGAAATGCCAAAATTCCGTTATTCTTCGTGTATTCCACCCAATTTTCCAACCATACACAAGAATGGTAGCCTCTATCAAACATCATGAATGATGCAGGAGTATTAGGTGGAGGAATGACAACTCCTTCTCTAGTTTTGATAGGCTTGTCTTTCTTGAAATAATTCTTCACCTTGTTTACTAAAGTCATTTTCCTCTTGTTTCCGTACATAATGTTGTATCTACGACCTTTCCACTTCTCTTTTACAAACCCTAAATATTTTGGATCAGGTCTGGTCTCTGGGTTAGACGTATGCCACATATACTTTTTCCGCAAATTTACTTTGTTTACAAAAATCACCTTCCAATCAAAACGCGTCTTTTATTTTCGTGCAACCAATCACATGCACAAATTCAAAATAATTCAACCAATGGGTGCGTGGCGTTTCTCGCAAACGAGTTCTCACGCTCCTGTGCTCACCCCTCCTTTACAATTCAGCCTTAGCTATACACCCGCTGTCTTGACCAATACCAGCGCGGCACTGAGTGATGTCAGTGCAGCTCCGCAACTGACTCCCTCCTTCACAAGGTAAGAAACACTTCGATTTCTACCTTTTAAAGTGCAAGTGCTTAGTTTAATTTACAACGAAAACACATTTGCCACTGTACTCGAGTGTCTAAAAAGAAAAGATTTGTTTCACTGCAAGTAAACTTCTTTTGTTTACTTTTCAAATACTGCGAGTAGATCCCTTCTGCCTACTCTTCATACAAGCATTAGTGAACCTGCTACTCCTTCGACTCATCCACTTAGGGATATATACTAAGCCAAAAGTTTCACTAGTGAACTCCTTTGCTATCAATCAAGCTTAGACGAATCTGCTACTCCTCCCGTGTGACCCTTACTAGGTTATATCACAATAGAAGTTTTGCCAGCGAACTCTTTGCTACCATCTATTCATACATTTATACAGAAAACCCTAATTAGTGCTTCCAGTTCTGCCTAACCTGCACCAATTTTCCTCTAGTAAGTGACCTCACTTGCGCGATGGATTCTCCTCACCACCCGCTATTCTTTCCCCGGGGATTCCAAACAAACATATAACAATCACTAACGAGTGTATTAGTACATTTATCAATATAACAGCAAAAAAAACAATCTAAAACATTTTATAATTTTTCAAAGCAGTAAAACAACAATTGTACATTCGATCGAACAATTAGCAGCGAAATTTTCACAATTAGCAGCAAATAACCTACCTACCTATCCTAACTAGACCTGCCTATCTTTAACTAGTCCCTAACCATAGCTCTGCTACCAGAAAAATTACTGATAGAGCGCGCAGGTCACCTGACTATAATTTTTACTATATGCAGATTTGGGCCCATAAATTTCAATTCACCATATTTATTAATCAGGTAACCTTGCACTCTACTACCAGTAACCCTGTTCCTTCCTATTGTATTTCAATTGTACCCGACTTACCACTCCACTGCTACGGGTACCTAATGACCACAATGGATCAGGGAGCTAGCTGTAAAAGAAAGGCAGACACCAAAATACTCTATTTACTCAATTTACACTCATATAATAACCACAGACTCGGGAAGTTTTTTTAACCTTTATCTAAAATTCGTCAGTTTCATTAAGCATAAGATTTACAGTAAGTAAACTGTCTATAACTAGAATTATAAAGAGCACGTATCCATATAGGAAATAAATCAGACCAACCATTTAGAACTCTAAAGGAAGGTAAGAACAGGGAACATGCTAGTAAGAATTTTAGGAATTTAGGCTAAACGAAGACTGACTAAAGGACGTGGGAAAAATAAGGAACATGCTAGAATGTATACCCTTCAAAAGTGGGCACAGTATAAGAATTTAGTCAGTCTATGTAAACTCGAGGGTACCATGTAACTATAGGGAAGGTAAGAGTGGAACACGCTAATATTTCAGAGCAATCATTTCATTTGGCTAAAGGAAGGTAAAGAAAAAGGAACATCTATATGTTATAAGCTGTATGCAGGAATGTACTTAAAGGATAGGGAAAAATTAGAACATGCAAGTATAATAACTATAATGTATGACTTTTTCATTTGGCAGTGCAAAAGGAAAGCACGGAAAATCAATATGCAAGATCAAGTCTTTATTAAAGCCAAGAAAAAGAATGAAGGATGCAGAATAGATTCCCCCAGCGTTATATTTACCCAGAACTGTGTGAAGACCAACCCTGGCCACGGGTCAGTTTAGGACAGGAGAAACCCCAAGGAAGGACAGTCGCCAGTAGGCCAGCAGGTGCAGAATGGACACCCCAGGACAGGACAGGAAAAACCAGATTAGGATCAGAACAGGACCATCAAGGAAAGACCAGCACCCGCAGTTTGGTAGCAACGCCTGCGCTACACCCTCTCTGCAGCTGTCAGTCAGAACCCCGATTGGGTTTTCGAATTCCCCAGCAAAGTGCTCCGCTAGCACTTAAGGTTCTTAAAACCCCGCTTGGGTCTATGGAAATTACGGACAGAGTGCTCCGCAGCTCTCTGTTTCAGTCACCTATTGAGTGCGTTGGGTCAGTGACAGGTCAGCTATTCGGACAAGTTGGACAATTTCTCTAGCTAAGCCTAGGCTAGTTATACTGTTTTTTGGGTCAATGTACCACCCCCCAAATGTTGCAAGTGTAAGAATCCCCAATTTCGATTGGTCCTCAAGTAGGACAGGTCAACGCACCAACCAGGACTAAACTTCTACAAGCCCTAATTTGCATCTTTTGGGACCGCCTATTGAATTTGGGGTTCCCAGACATGTGCTCTCCTCCTAACAATGCCTAATACAATTTTATATACAATTGTTACAACTGCAGTACAGTTCAGCTTCGTCCTGCTGGGTCACAGGTCGTTTCTCATGAACATCTTGACTGTGGCTGCCAGCTGGCTGAGTTCCACTGGTACAAGGTTTTCTTCCCTCTGCCAGGATGACATGCGCAGTAGGGCTTCTAAGATGGAGTTTCATGTACTTCCCCGGCCCAAAAAGACTCGCCATATGAAAAGTAAAGGAAACCAATTTAGAACATAGAAATAAATGAATACACTGTATACCAGGAATCCCTCTATGACTCCCCTTACTTTATTTTTACTATAGCATTAATGTTAGTGCAAGACGAACAGCATTCCAGAAAGCGGCAGAGCAAGCTTCAGCATGTGAGAACACAAAGCGGCCATTTTGAAGCTAGTGCGCAAGCGCAAAGATTCCCACCAGAACTGCGAGTACGTCACGTCACGTGAGTGTGACCGACGCATGCGCAGATGAAATTCCCTCCAAGCAGCGACCATTTTAGTGGCAAGAGTATTATGGTTAATAAACACATATGCGAGCTTCTCTGGGACACCCCGGGTAATGTAAAATGTGCAATATTAGTAACACGAACAGGTTGATTACATTTCATTAATGCTATTTGAGGTTCTTGATCCAAGCAAGTCGCTTTACGTGCGAATCCTTGCTCCATCACACATGAGCAAACTCATCTCTGGTGCCCCTACCTCAGTGCACCACAAGTCATGGACCCTTTACGATGCAAACTTTTTTGTGTGATTTAAGATCTGGTGCCCCTACATTAGTGCACTTCAAGTCATGGACCCTTTATGATTGAATCTGTATGTGTGATCCGATGATCACTGTTGTAGTTGTTGGCAGCACCAACCATTCCCTTAGGGCTGGCTACCTCACCCCATACGCATCCAGCACGGGCGTCACTGGGCATGTGACCCTGGTAATAAAAAGGGGCTGGGTGCACATGCACATAGCCAGTTTTACTATCTATCTAACTTTGTCTGTGTGATCATTATGTATGCATGATGGCCCTGGGCCCTACTACATTACATTGTGCTGTTGACTGCGCATGCAACCATGTTACCTCTGGCAGTGGGGAAGACCTCGGTTATGTAACTTTGGGTCATTCTATGAGAACATGGGAAGAGACTGGGTGATTAGAGCATTCAAAGGAGAGTGTATGGTGAATTTATAAGTGCTTGGGGATTGGCGGAGTGATTGGATAAGTACATATGTTGGCGGAGCCTAACCCCCGAGCACGAGCTTGGCTCTAATTGGCTCCCAACCAGTGGCAGCCCCGGCAGAGTATTTAACACGAAAAAGGGGCGAGGGTCAAGTCAGTTTATACTCTAACACCCCAGACCCCCAATAAACTCTAATATGCGCACATAGGGGGTGTATAGAGTGGATAACATATACAAAATATACAAACAGAGAAGGCCCCAATAAGGCAAATCGCTCTATTTGAAAAAACTGCCCTCACTCACATACCAAGGTATGTGACATGCTTCATCATCGGGCCTGCTTACAATACGCCCTGGTGTAGCCACACACAGGGCGGAGCATAAGGGAGGGGAAAAAATAATACATTTCTCTTAACAAGACATACAATCAGGATAAATGGACATAGACGACACGTAACACAGATATTGGTGAAATCCGTGCAAACACCAAGTGACAACAACTGAAAAGTGCGACGAAAGGTGCAGTTTGAAGAGTGATTAAAACTGATTAAGGGTGTCAACCAGAACACAACCTTTATTAAGCCTTTCTTGACACCCCTATCAGGATTAAAAAGATGCAAGAGGGTGGGAAAAAGCCTCAAAGAGATAATTAGGAACCTCAAAGCTTTCCTCCTACCACTGCCAGTGAACATGTTTCGACTGCTCTGTGTGTGCCTATAAGGTCACTCCGGTCTTCTTCAGGACCGTCGCATTCAGTGCCACTCTGGGTTCCTCCGTACTTCGGATAATGGTACCCCAAGGGTGATGTAGGTCTACTAGATCCGTACCTCTCCCGTGTTGAGTGTGGAGACTGTTCCCTCAGGTGCGGGAAAACATTCACTATAGCAATAAAAGAGAAGATAGTGCAACCAACCTATTAGTAGTCGCATGTCCTATCTATCATCATATCTATTTAGAACCCATTAGAACCCATCGTCTAATGTTGAGCCAAATTCCGATTACATCTTGTGCCCAGAATCCTGCTCATACTTTACTTATCGCTCGCCCATGTATGACCTGATATATGCAAGATACAAGCCCTTACAACAGTCCATATCCTCACATTTTGCGTGATCACTCGTACCCTGTACCTTGCCCCCTTGATGTTCATGGGACCATCGTTATGCTACAACCTACTTCTCTTACTATCTAAGTGCCCCCGTTCATAAAGATTGTCTGTTTTGTTGTGCACTTACCGAGTTTATAGATACTACAAACTCGAACTGGTGTCCGGTATGAAGGACGCCAAAGAACACAATCTGAAATAAAATTAAATAAATGTGGGAGGAAATGTTAGCTTCAACGCCTCCACCTCCTGATGCACACCTCTGTTTAAAAACGCTAAGACTGCGTATAGCGTTATGGTGCCTTCATCGGGTCTGTGCAGCCACAAGCGCTATATGTGCTCACCCCCCAGAGCCCTCTCCTTACCGTTCTGTAGGCAAGTCCCGGTTCAGTCACCTGCAAACCGTGACACAGCTCAGATGATACGCGCAGTGTCTATCAGAGCTTAAAATGTCCGATCCCGGCTAGAGCGTCCCACGTGCCCGTGCCATCGGCGTCGTCATGTGGTGCGCTATCACTCCCACACGTACTCCGTGTCATGGGAAATGTAGTCCCGTACATGTGTGTCACCTCGCGTTACCAGTTCGAGACTCCTGTGGCACTACAAAATATTTTAAATCACATCTTCCCCGCAGTATGTTACATAGCATCTTCCCCGCAGTAAACCCCCTGGTGTCGGAGTGATGTTTAGTCGGGTATCCCTAACACTGACGGCCATGGGAAATTATTAGTTAAGCCGGTCAGTAGATGTGGAACACCCACTCAGGGGCAGGGCGTCCCCCGTCACCATGTTGTCCTTTTCGTGCATGGTGTTGCCATAGCTCCAATATGTGCTCTATGACATAGGGATTGTATTACCTAAGCTTAAAACTGAATCACTGCCGTTCTAGCCTGATACAGACCCCTATGAACCATCATTGTTCTCTCTCTCCAGTTAATTACTAACTCCCAAAGGCCTGAGGGTGAATGTTCGGGGTAGGTGTCATATGTACAAAAAATCTACCGGAAAAAGGGGGATTAATATGTGGATACTAGTGTACCATGGAGCTATCCAAACGACAGTAGGGGCTTCTCATTATTCTTAACGGAGTTTACTAGGTGATAGAAGTAACCCGCCATGTTTGTTCAAAGCAATCTACTGTCTGCTCAATGCCTGCCATGGGATGTCATCATTGAGTCCCACCAAATGGCTCCTCAATCGATACACCCATCTCTGCTCCCGCCGGAGTAAAAGACTTTGGTCATCTGCTTGATGTCTGCCTAGTTGGATTTTTTCAATTACAGTCCACTTCAGGTCATCTATACCATGTCCTTCTTCTTGAAAGTGAGCTGTGAGCCTTGTGTTGGTCTTTCCACACCTTATCGTGCTCCGATGTTCCGAAATTCTCACGCGCACTTTTCTACTTGTCATCCCCACATATCTTTGTTGGCAGAGTGTCAGGATTGCAAACCAAGCCTCGGAAGAGCCGACGCTATGCACGGAGTGTGAGTAGGCACCGTGCCGGCTCCTGAGGCACCCTCCTTCTTTTGTGCGGGATCCCACAGCCTTTGCTCTAGTACCCTGAGTTCCCACCCACTAAAATCTGGGCCACTGGCTAGAGGGAATACCGCACGGATGCCTGGAAAACCAAGTCTAGGAGTTTGCAATTCTCATTGTGGTGTACTGCATTCTCATTCAGTGGAGACCCTCCCAGGTCGTTGATCTGTGGATCAAGGAATTCTGACTGTTGGATCCCCGGAGTCACTTCCACGGGATCCCTAAAGCAAGCTGCTTTGTCCATGGAGCACCAGTAATAAAAGGCCCAGAATCCTGTCTGCAAGATATTCCCAGCCCCACAGCTGGATCATTGACATATGGCTGATACACATTGGGGATGGGAGGCTAATTCTTCCAGTCATAGGCAGAGTGGAGATACAGGGGCTCTAAGAAGGGCTGAGAACACTACAAAGCCTCATTAGCAGGTAAATGGTCTTTTCAAGACCTGTGAAGTACTTGGTGCCGCGCTGAGAGCTGTGCACCCAGCGTGTTCACACTAGGGGACCTTGCGGGACCCCCTGAGCAGGACTAGGGGGTCAGTGTGTTTCTAACCTGTCCCCTTTTCTTCTTTTTAATCTTTTTTGACTGTTTTCTTCTGACTCGGTTCTACCGAGTCACAAGATGGCTGCCAACACTTCCTAGTTTGGAGTGTTAGCAGCCAATCCCAGTGAAGCTCTTGGTTGTGGCAGCCAATCACAGTGAAGCGCGTGGTCAGGAGGGTGCGCAAACCCACCACTGCCCCAGAGATCGAAATTTTTAATTTTGGGGATTTCTCAACAACTACTGAACGGATTTACACCATTTAAAAAAAGGTCGCTTTCTGAACCAAGCTCTACCTTTTTCCCAAATTTGGTGTAATTCCGTTCAGCAGTTCGGGCTGTAGCCTGTAATAAAATTTACTATGGAAATTAAAATGGAAAAAACACGTTTGCCCCCCTTTTTTCTCAGCCCCCGCTTGACGGATCACCCCCAAACGTTCAGGATAGGAGCTGACCTGGATAGACCTTTTTTTGGGAGAATTTTGCGAAGGTTTGTCAAACGACACCAAAGTTATTAGCAAAAATATTTTTATTTTCCCGTGGAAAATAGGTTCTGACTATAACTACTTACTGTCGAACGCCAGTAGGTAATATATTGGTCCTCAGTAAGCATATGAGAATTTCGTTAAGTTCTGGTTAATTTATGAGTAATTAGAGTCAGGTTAGGACCTATGTCAACAGTATACACCCATAGAGCCGTACACATGCACATTTTCAGGGCACATAAATGAAATTAATGCACCTGATAAATATATGAATCAAGAGCATGTGTATGATTAACCCTGTCCTTTTCTAGTCATTGTATATAGCTGTACATATCAATCAGTTTCTTTTTTCTTTGTGTCAACCCGTTTTATTTTTTGTTTACCACAAATCTAGAACATGTACAGATTAGCACTCATACATGGTTTTAGCATGTACATTGTAAATAGGTCTTAATATTTATGAAATACAGAATTTATTAAATTTAAATTTTGAATAAATATGTAGGACAGGAGTTTGATGGGCAAACGCTGTGTTTTTTTTTACCACATTTATACTGCCTTCCTCATGATTCAATGGTTCACAATCGGTACAATATTTATCATAACCAGTATATATATTTTTTTGCACTAGTCACTTTATGCACCAGTGGTATCTGCATTCATGCAGCAAGAAAATGCGTTAATTTAATGACTGGGCACTTTATGTACCAGTGGTACGTGCATTCATGCAGTTAGGATATGTGGCCAAATGAAATCAGTGCAATTATGAAAATATTTTTCAATGTGATTTTAAAATATCATGTAATTATGTGATTATTATATACAGCAGAAACAATGTGATTTGTCTGATGAGATGTATATATATTTTACAGGCAAGCTTGTAAATTATGGAAAATGCGATTTCTGTTTTCCAATCCCATATGTACTGTGTACCGTTTCTATGTTTATGAACCAGGTCATGTGGCACAATTCAGGAGGTGTGGCCCAAAGGAGGGGTCAGGGAATCACAGCATTAAAAAAGCAAGCTGACACGTTAATCAGGTGTGTGGACAAGAGTACCTGATACTCGAAACGAGTCGCTTGAAAGGTTAAAAATAAAATAACATCTTGCCTGAAGCCGTGGGGTCCGTTTCTTCTTTCGCCACGGTGCGTGGAGGTCTGAGGAAATTGTTCGATATATATATATATATTCACTGAAAAAACCATAGGTTATAGACCATATATAGTTAGGAATTAGCATTTACAAAACCTTGAAAATTCACTGAAAAAACCATAGGTTATAGACCATATATAGTTAGGAATTAGCATTTAGAAAACCTTATTTTACTCACACAAAACCATTGAAATTCCATATATAGTTAGTTGCACTAACTATATATCGCGCACCCGCAATCCACTGCTGATGATGTCACATATTACATAATTCATGACATGGTCAGTGACATCACTGATGACATCACTGATGACATCATCTAGTGTCTGTGTGTTTTTGTAAAGTTTAAATACGTTTTACATATTGAAGAATGACTGGATGGATGGAAGACTGAGTGTGTGTGTGGCTGGCTGGGAGGTGTGTGACGCTGTGCATATCAATGTGTACTTGTATCAGTGATTGTATAAGAGAGTAAGTATGTGTTAGTATATGTGTGAAAAGTATGGTGTTCTGTGTTTAACTATAGATGAGGAAATCGAAGTGTGATTGATTCTTCACAGGACTGACTAGGTGTATGAGTGCATATGATAGTGTTCTAATAATAACTGACTGTATGTATGAGTAATTGTATGGGTGAATGAGTGAATGTGTGTGTAGACGTACGAATCAGTGAGTGCGTATGTAGTAACTGGTATTGGTGTGTCATGATGTCATCAGTGATGTCATTTGAGATGTCATCAGTGATGTCATTTCAGATGTCATTAGTGATGTCATCAGTGATGTCACTGAAGTATGGTGTTCTGTGTTTAACTGTATAGATGAAGAAATGGAAGTGTGATTGATTCTTTACAGGACTGACTTGGTGTGTGAGTAACTCCATGGATGAGTGGCAGTGTGTGACTGTCTGCATAGGGGTATGAGTGCATATGATAGTGTTGTAATAATGAGTGACTGTATGTATGAGTGATTGTATGGGTGAATGAGTGAATGTGTGTGTAGACGTAGGAATCAGTGAGTGCGTATGTAGTAACTGGTATTGGTGTGTCATGATGTCATCAGTGATGTCATTTGAGATGTCATCAGTGATGTCATCAGTGATGTCACTGACCATGTCATGAATGATGTAATATGTGACATCATCAGCAGTGGATTGCGGGTGCGCGATATATAGTTAGTGCAACTAACTATATATGGAATTTCAATGGTTTTGTGTGAGTAAAATAAGGTTTTCTAAATGCTAATTCCTAACTATATATGGTCTATAACCTATGGTTTTTTCAGTGAATTTTCAAGGTTTTGTAAATGCTAATTCCTAACTATATATGGTCTATAACCTATGGTTTTTTCAGTGAATTTCATTGGTTTTTTAACAGCTAATATCTGTAGCTGTAAAATGTATTCTTCTTTAAATCCAAAAATATATTTTATATGTTTATTAATAATTTTTTTTTTTAAATATTTTTTTTTCTTCGTTCCCGCTTCGCGAATCGGGAAGCTTCCCGTTAGCTGACCTTGATGCCGCGAAATAGACCGCGAGCCGGTAAACGTTTCTTTACCGCAACTGCCGCGTTAGAAAACAACATCGTGATGCCTCCCGTCCGCATGACGTTTCGCGTTGTCGCGTGATACGTCATATGACGTGCTACGTTAGCGAACTGGTACGCTTACCGAGTCGCAAAGCACAGGTTTCTGGAAGCAAACCGGGAGGCCCTGCAAAGCGCTTAACGTAAACACAGCAGGTCATGTGACTTGGTAATAACACTTTTCATTGGTTCATTTCACTTTTGGTTTCCTAATGATGTAAGACTAGGTCATATAATCTAAAATGAACACTTTTCATTGGTTGAGAACTATTGTTTTTCCCAAATGATTAAAATCCCTCCTTCTTTCCTCACTCTGACTTTCATCATTGTGAGAGAAAGACCCTTTGTTACCAGTGAGCAATGGCTTCTTTAGTAGCTTCATCTGGTGCTTCCCCACCACCTCCACCACATCCAAGGAAGAGTGGACCACCTGCTCAAGTTATAATTCAGCAAGAAGAGGAAGAAGAGGAACAGGACGACGAGCACGAAGAGAGGCACTTTTTGCCTGAGGAGCCCAGGACGTCTCACCGGAAAGAAAACTTCATTTGGCAATTTTTTAAAATTCCCAAAGGTCAGAAAAAAGTAAATGCAAGATACGTAACTTGCCTTATATGTCAAGATAGACTGTCCAGAGGGACCGACAAAAAATACAGTTTCGGAAACTACACAATGCATCGCCATATGACTAGGTGGCATCCTAACAACTACAGTGCTGCACAGTTTCGTAACGACCTAGATAATCTCCCTATTATGGCCAGAAGATCTGTTGTACCGGAAGTAACGGGACCAGAGGGCAGGGAGATGGTGCCAAATATACAAACGAGATTTCATGAAGTAAAACAAGGCTGCGTATATTGCAGTGGATTCATTTGCTACGGAGAAAGAAGCATCACTCTGATCAACAGAGCTATTGACTATCATATGCAAGTTTGTACGAAACGCCCCAAATAATAAATACTTTTTTTTTGTTTTGTTGCTCCTGTTGAGCCCTTTACAATGAATCGTTTTCATTGCCCCCTCCAAGAAAAACCCCAAAAAATATAAAACTGTTCAGAAAAATTCAAAAAAAGTAAAAAAATGTTCAGAAAAATAATAAAAAAAATATAAAACAACAAAAACAATTAAAAAAAAAGTTCTTTTCAGAACTACCTCCCCGTTATTAAAAAATTGGTACAATATTTGGAACTGTGCCAACCTCTATTTCTCGTAGTTCGCTTCCCAGTTCGCTCGCCGGTACGCGAACCAGAAGTGAAGCAAAAAAATGTTTTAAAAAAAAGAAAAGTAAGTATAAGGGAAGGAAACAGACACTTATGTTAAAAGAAAGACAGCTATAGGGGAGTAAACTAGAGATACTATTACCCGTAATCCACTGCTGATGATGTCACATATTACATCATTCATGACATGCTCAGTGACATCATCAGCAGAGGATTGCGGGTTTTTTGGCAACGTGCCTTATCCACGGTTTAATAACGCTGCCTTTTGCTTTATATAAGTTTTCAAATTGTATGAAATATATACCAATAGGTCGTTATGAACCTTTAGGTAGTGCTTTTCTTCATGAGGTCTGGTCGCTTCCATACACATACAGATGTTTCAAAGATGATCAAGAAGTTTATCTGAATGGAGAGGAATGCACTGAGACGCCAGATCATTCACTAATGTGTAGGCACATACAGTTACACGGTTCATGCAACAAACACCGACCAAATATGGCTTGCGTGTTGCAAGGCACGCCAGTTCCTGCTATCATCCCCACGTTCAAGTTGTTGGAAAATGGTAGTTATTTGATGCTCAATAATGAAGATTGTTCTGGGTTAATTAAAAGTATTCCTTTTATCGTAACAGTAAGTGAACGGGTTATTTGCTGCAGAAATGTTCTATTTCCTCCCACACATGAACATAGGGAGTTTTCAATCTGGCCACAAATACCAACCTTGGGAGCAGATTTCAACGGCATGGCAAGAATAAGAGCTCTTTTGTCTCAGAGAGAGGTGGCCTTGAGTTCGGCCCGTGAAACTTTCGTGCTTCACATAGCGAACACCCGTACAGAGGTGCAGACCCTTTTCAATACTGATTCGCCTTTCCATTCCAGCAAGATGGTTCGGACTATCTTTAACGCGTCCTCCACAAAGGCCCTGGCGCACTTTTTTAAAGTTGTTACCAGTGGTCTTGTGACTTCATTTGAGAAAATCTTTGGAGTCATCCCTGCTTTCTTTCATTCTATTTTTTCCACTGTGCTTCGTGGATTCCCATTTTTACTTGCATTACCAGCGGACGCTGTTGTGCTTTTTTACATTTTTAAATATGGATGTCCCTCCTGTGCAAGCTCCCGCCCTGCAGCTGCTGACACTGTTCCGCAATCGCATGCTAGAATATTATGGCACAATGCCGTTGGCGATATTAAGCACGGCATATGGATTATCTTTTCGATTCTCCTACTTCACCTGTGTCCAGCCTGTATTTCACTGCCTGACCTGTGATTTCGATTGGGCCATTGATTTGTGTCTCTGCGGACCGGTTTCTCCTGACGTCGACTTTAATCAGCTGATGACTCCTATCATTACTCACGAGTTGGTTTGTCCTGGCGAAAGGATTATGGCTGTGGCATTGATGCATGGACTAATTGGTCCCTGGAATTTACTGGCGGCAACACAGTCTTTCTTGGAACAGAGCTTTCTTGAAAACCCACCGAGCTGTCCTCTGATGGTGATAGAGGATCCGGTGCTGGGAGAGCACGTATGTTCTTTTCCGCTTTTAAATTGGATGGCTGAACTCTTTTCGGATGAAGACGGTGACTTCCTATTGGAGGCTGTTGCAGCTTATTTTGCATACACAGTTATGTCATAGACCTTTTTCATGTTTGATATGCTGAGTACTAGCATTTCATTGACAATTCATTGACTTATTTGTCAAGTTTTTATTATTTAGCTTGCCTATTGGCTTAAGACTCGATAAAGTACTTGGCTGTTTTATTTTTCTTTAGCATTAAATTTTCCTAGTTTTTAATGTTTTACCTTGCGGACCGTCCACATATAAAGTTGCAATCTGCTCTCATGAGATGGCACTTCTATTATCTTATTCAGTTCGTTTCCGGATCATGGGGAGGTGTCATCTAGGTCCTGGATATCTTTACACCGTGTTAAGTTAGCATGGGCTCATTACCGGTTTAAACGCCATTTTTCCTTTTTTGCAACTTCTGCACACGACACTTAGTTGTTGCTTTAGCTTTCAACCTAGTAGTTCATCGTGGTTTACATGAGAATAATATGTTATTGCTCTACTATCTGCTTTGCTTGTTAAACTATATCTGCACAGCGAGTGCTGAAGTTTCAAGAACAACACGATACAGAATTGTTATGAGGTCTGATCTCCACGACTTCATACTCATAACATAAGTGCAGCTTCTGCCAATTCTGGGCATGAGGCGGGTTTTATATTGCTTTGCCGAACACACATACACAACAGTTGATGCGGTTCACATGAAGAGAGAGCTGGTGTATGCTGATGTGATTCCTTCAAATCTAAGACACTAAAGTATGGGCACGCCCTAAACCAACACAAACAGACCTTCTTAGCAAATAATATAATATGTGTATTAGGGAGGGTGAGATATAAGCAGCCGCGGGCCGTGGAGGGAGTTACGGTGGGGCAGGGAGGCGGGGAGGGGGAGGGGCAGGGTGGAGCCCTCTCCACCCTGCCCCTCCCCCTCCCCGCCTCCCTGCCCCACCGTAACTCCCTCCACGGCCCATGGCTGCTTATAAGTGTTGCTAACTCTTATTCATTTACAGCATGTTAACATACTGTCACCATTCGCTTTTTATGTACTAGTAACTATGCTGGTAATTTTGCTACTGATAATATGTGTACTTGTATTATCTAAGATACTACGCCTGAGAAGACGGCATTAGTAAATAAACATTTCAAATACACATGTGTTCTTCTTAACTCCATGTTCTGGTTTCTAAGAAATATATAACGACCGACTGTTCATGAGTTCCACGTATCCTGAGGTACTATAAGTTCATATTCTGGATTGTCTAAACATTGAGAGTTTGTTATATCCAATGTGACACTGTACCTAGCTTGCTAAGGGGTTTTTGATTACTAAGGTGAGTTTTGGGGCACCCTAATTCGCCGAGGTTCCAATCCTCTGTCCACAGTTCTGTGTGAGAACAGAAACCCTGCGACAGGGGCACCCCCGACCCTTGCTGGAGCTTCATCACACTTGCGATACAACTCCAGCAATGCGCCACCTTTACGGCACAGATACATCACGCATCTGTGCTGTTTTTGCCCCATGATGCGCCGCATTGTAAATGCAGCACACCATAGGTGACGGAACAGCGGCACAGAATGACTAACACATCCCTGGTAATGCGCCAGTCATCATAAATCTATCCCTATGCTTCTTATCTTGTTAGAGATGAACCGCCATATGTATCATCAAAGTTTTTTGCATTTCCTAAATAGCGAACTTTAAGGAATAAATAGCGATTCTTTACCATTCCTAGTTTGCGATGAGCTATTTGCTAATTACAAATTACCCATTCATTTCCTTCATTTCCATAGGGCGGTTGGACTCACTTTTAGCTCGAACAGCTGAATGGATTTCCACGAAACTTGGCAAAATTGTAGGGACTGGTAGCCCGATGTGCCTTTGCTATGTCTCAAGATATATGCTCCAGTGGTTTTTACGAAAATTAACTTTGAAAAATATATATTGGGCTACATTGGCCTATATATATGTTGGAGCCCAAATGTAGCCCAATGTAGCCCAATGTAGCCCAATGAAGCCCAATGAAGCCCAATGTAGCCCAATGTAGCCCAAAGATGGCCGCCAGAGACAAAAAAAACAAATGTAGCCCAAATATCAGCCAGATGTAGCCCAACTATAGCCCAGTGACAGAATGACCAATCAGCTTCGCAAACCTCCGTTACGCGAAGCGGAGCGCTGTTACAGATATATATCTTTTTTTGAACGTTAATTTCTCAAAATCCACTGGAGCACATATATTGAGACCTAGCAAAGGCACATCGGGCTACCAGTCCCTAATATTTTACCAAGTTTCGTGCAAATCCATTCAGCCGTTCGATTATTATTATTATTTTTTTTTTTTGCCCCGCGGGGCCCTTTTAAAACCTCCACATCAAACCTAGGGGGTCAGCGAGGATCTACTATGCCCCCTTATGGTCATTTGCCCCTTCGCTTTGGCCTCCTCTTGTCTCTCGATCCTACCGAGAGACAAGATGGCGGCCGCTACGGACTGTTTGGAATGTTTACAGACGCCGGAGAACCAATCAGCTTCGCTTCACAAAGCTCCGTTGCGCGAAAAATACGCGTACTGGAGCGCTGCCCGGTCCGCTGTTACAGATATATATCTTTTTTTAAACGTTAATTTCTCAAAATCCACTGTAGCACATATATTGAGACCTACAAAAGGCACATCGGGCTACCAGTCCCTACAATTTTGCCAAGTTTCGTGCAAATCCATTCAGCCGTTCGGGCTAAAAGTGAGGCCAACCGCCCTATGGAAAACTCAATGTTAAAAACACGTTTTGGGACCCCCCTTTTTTCTCGACCCCCCCTGAACGAACCCCCCCCCAATTTTCAGGGGCTGCTCAGAAACAAAATGTGCCATTTTCCTGAAAATTTCAGCCAATTCCGTCCACAAACGCCAAAGTTATTAGACATAGAATTTTCAAAAATCCCATAGAGAAAAAATCCTAACTATATATACCTACTGGCGACCGCCAGTAGGTAATATATATATGAACTTTTGAGCCCTAATTTAAGTTCTGGGTGCTCCTTAATTCTTTGTACTTTGTACTCCCCTCTAGCAGTTGACTTATCGAGAGAAGAGAGTAGAAAAGCAGGTAAGTGTAAAGGATTGAGAAATATTGGTTTAAATGTATTTCTGAATAGTATCAGAATGTGAGAGAGCAGCATCATTATGCATTCATTTAATTAGGCTGTAGTGCTGTTATTATTTCGGTTTCAAACCCTTTTCGAGGTCAGATTCCTTTTAACCTTCAAAATGTGCCAGCGAAGGAAAAAATTGCCTCCACCGCTAGGCAATTTGATTCGAGTCCCCTTTAAATGTAGTGTTTTACCTCATGTTAAAAGTTCCCTCAAAGGTTTGAGGTTGAATCGTTGCGGCTACATGTCTATCCAGCTTTCACAAATAATAGTTATATGTCAGTCATGGCAGTGAAGTATCTCTTACAAGAGTGAGGAATGCCTGCATCAGATACAAAGCCATGCTGCTGGACAGATGCATGCTGTGTGAAAACAGATTTCTGGTCCGCAAAGTTGAACTTTGTGTTAAATATATGAGTGTGGACAGCTCCTTTTAGCATTACGGAGTAAACTTTGTAACCAAAACTAGAGAAAAATAATTCCTTTAATGGTAAATGGAGCATTTTTTTAACTATTGTTTAAAAAGTATAAAATATTAATTAATTAGAACTTCTTTAGAAAAATCAATAACAGATAGTTGCAACTGATGTAAAACGTTAGGATATCACCTGCCAATCAGAATGCGGCAATTTGTGGCCCGCTCAAGGAGTATCTTAGGGATGTCGGCTTGCTGTCTTTCTGTGGGGCAGGTGAAGCTCAAGTTTAGCCCCATCCCTTTTTCCCCTTTAATCAGAGTGAATGCAGCAGTGGTTCCTTTACTCGGTTCTAACGGAAAGGGACTTCTCTAAGAGGCAACTCAGTCCTTACTCTCCCCCCCCTTTTGCGAGTATCCGAGAGGGGTGTAAAAGCCCTATTGACCTTACTTGTGGGGTAATAACAGATTTTATTTACCCATCCATTTTTTAGGTAACTGCCTGCAGCTCTGGTCCATTTTTGTGGTGTCAAGTAATTAACATTCGATATTGCACAAAGGTACAGGCAATAATAGTTCATTAGAACTTCTGAATGATAAGGACAGATATTGTACTTTTACATAGTCTAGGTGAAGGTAAATAATGAACTCCTCAACATTCCAAGGTACAACAACTTTTTCCAATTCCCCTAGAAGCTGGTTGTTACAGAATGGGAGTTTCAGTGGGACCAGCCTTGATGTCAAACTGTGTGACCTTTTGATGAAGTACGTAATCAAATGCAGGGTGCTGGGGATGGAAGAGCCAAGCAGAGCCCCTGGATGCTACAGTGGCATTTTACACCTGCAGGGCTTCCTGGAACTTTATTGGGATATTACCCTCCTTTATGGTAGAATGTCTTAATTCTGCTCCAGTCTGCTACATCGGGAGGACACATGATATCGTTTACACATGCCTATCAAGGTGGTCCTTTCCTCAATGAATTAATCATAGTTCTGCTGATCATAACTCTGTAGTTCAAGCACAACATCTTTAAAATCTGTGGTCGCTTGAGGCCTGAAACTGGCTGAGTCATGCTTCATTCACAATCCGCCTAAAATTACCTAAATGAACTCAGAAATGTATTGAGATCTATTATCAGGTATCAACATTTAAGTCAGACCATTATGACAAAAAAGATAAGCGAAGAAAACACATCTCATCTCATGAGCTAAATAATGAATTTACATTAGAGAAACATGTACCCTTTTAGGAAAAGAATGCACTCACAAAATAATGTTTCAACATCCTAATACAAATGGAGCTCTTCAGTAAAATAAGAAGAAATAGGATGCCATAGTTCCGGAGCAATAGCTGGAGTCTGTGGAAGTCTCTGGTGAGATACTTTTGCTCGCACAGGGTGAGTCTGAGAGGATGTTATAATGAAAAATATAGCTGACCACCAAAAATACATTGAACCAATTCCAGTGTTGAAGAAAATCCTCCATAGCCAGCATAAAAGGTCATAACAGCACGATATTATTCATTCTTGACATTGTATAAAAGGAACAAACAAGCCTTGAAACATACAAATCATAAATAATTATGTTGGAAGTATGTGTCAAACCCTATACAGATGACAAAGCTTCCACATCTCAAACCAAAAAATAACATATCAGCTCAATAGTAGAAGTACTGAATGTTGTCCGATCAAAGAATGACCTTCAGGAAGAATTGGAATAAGGCTCATAGATCATATTGGAACAAGTGTATGACCAACATACTTGGCTACTGTTCAGTCAATGAGCTCCTCGTGGCACCTGTCTGTCACAGTAGATTACTCAACTTAAAGGTCCTGATTTAAAGTGTCAGTTGAAAGAATGAGCAGAGCTTTTTCAATGTAAGATCTCTACTTGTAGATTCTAAGCTCTCAGCTAAAACAAGACTGATGTAGCATGTAAACAAACAAAATCAGTTGAATCGTGGATCAAGAAATAAATAACTAAAGCTGAGCACTCCTTTTTCCCACTGTCTACCTACTTACTTACATGGGGTGTTTCAGAAGGAAAAGTAACCAACAAATCACTAATGCAACCTAATCATCGTACCACAAAAGTAATTCTATAACTGAGGTGAGAGTAACTAACTCATTCCAAAAAAAGCAAAGGGAACACACACATAAATAAGAAACAACAAAAATCTACACTGAATGAAGCAAAAAAGAAGAAAAAATACCTCGCCTGTATTACTTAAAATACTATAACAGGACCATCAGCTGAAACAGATATGTTAATATAAAATGCATTCTATTACCATCTAAGGCACGGACAAAGAGTAATTACAATCTACACGACATTTCTAATTAACAAATCAAATGTTGTTTAATTAGAAATGTCATGTGGATGGTAATTACTCTTAGCAATTACCATCCACAAACCTCACAAAACAAGGCGTGTGGGCCTGATTGCCTGGCTGCCATGCTTTCTCTTGCCTTAACTAACACAAGGGTCAGACAGACAGCTGGGCAATTTCCATAGGCACTGGCGCTAGCCAGCTACCATTGTTAGACTATTTTTTTACTTGAGCAGACTAAGGGCTGACCTACTCCCAATTCTGACCTGCAGCTCTTGGCGTTTCGAAAAACCACCCACCGGTGATGCTCAGCAGCGACAAATTTTAAAGCAGCCCCGGCATTTAAGGAACTATATCTGTACTTTCCAGGGCTGCTTGTCAATCGTTGCAGTAGTAAGGAAAACAAGGGGACCCTGATATGTGAACCTGGGGTAGAATAATGTTTTGGAAAACAGTGGTTCTGTTATAGCCCAAAAGGTCCAAAAGCAAGTAGTAACCCCCATGCAGTGCCCCCCGTGGGAGTTACTACTTGTTTTCCTAAACATGTTAATCATTGCAGGCTGCAATTTGATCAACCAAACTTTTCCCAAGTTGTCAATGGGTAGGGTGGAGTCAGGAAGCATCACTGACCCAAACCTACCCTCTGATAAGTTGCAAAAGGGTGGAGTTACAGAATGCTGCCTTTATATCATTGAGTATATATTGGTGCAATTTCCAACACAAGTTCTGTGATATATGGATGAAAAGATAGATTTTAAAGTCATTTGTAAAGGAAAACTCATAACATATTTAATAGAATTTCTGGTTTGCCAAGCGAATCTGACCTCTGAAGAAGGGGGCTTAGGGTACCAGGTAAGACAGCTTGGGATCTCCCCTCAACAATATAAAACACATAATATAGGATCATACACAATCACAAAAAGACACTTTTACAATTGTGTTCCTACCTTTAATGCATATCCGCCAATACCTTTTCTTCATAAGCAGTCAATATGGATTGTCACCCACATTGTAAAGAAGCAAGCTTTCTTGAATATTGAAGAGAGTAGAGGGCAGGGTGAGTTATCCTTCTTTCGCCTTCAGTGCACATCCAGGGCTCACATATTTCAAGGTGAGCTCATCTGTGCTCATGAAGTCAGGAGCATTGTGCACATTGAAATGCGTGAGCTCTGGATGTGCACAAACGTTGAGCTCACTTGCTCATGCACCAAAATTCATTAGTGGATTTTACACTCAACCAATTTTAAATTCACCCAGCTAACAGGGCTCTGAAGGATCCAAGAACGATTCCAAAGGTGATTGTTAAACATGCCAATTAGTGTCGAAAAACACTTAAATAAGATAGGAACATAACAAACACCAAAATAATTGAAGGAGTTCCTAATAGTTTATGGATCCTATACCAAATTGGACAAAACAACACCACATATGTTTAACTGCATTAACAATGCTTTGATTTGAAATTCAGCTGTAGTCCAGACGCAGTCTTCAATCAAATAGGTGCTTCCATTGTAGAGAGATGTTTGTCTCTACACAGTTTTGGTCAAATTGAAAATGAAATTGTAGTGAAACAAAGAAGAAGAAGCTAGAAGCAGTGTAGAAGGAAGGTGTAATGAAGTCACAATAGAATGGTAGATCTAATGGGTTTCCTGGAAACCCCTCCTACCCCTGGTTCACCTTGTAGTTTCTGTTGCACCCCTAGCGTGGCACCTGGAAAGTGTGGATAATTGCATGCAACGTCCAATTAAATTGCAAGCATTTCATTTTTAGACAGAGAAACTGTGCGGTTATTGTGTTGTGACAAAGAAAGTTACAACTCACAATCAATAGGTACATCGAAACCATTAGTCATTCATTTGGGAGAAAGCCTTACTGTCTAAATGTTTCATATTTATTCGAACATGCCCGGATGACATTAGCATAGAGAGTGTTCAATACGTTTTTAGGTCGAGCCTAGCGGCAGCTGTAATGGAGTATGCAGTGGACCCCCCACTCCCCCCCCCATATTTTTAATTGGCGTGCGTCATTGTCCTTGATAAACGCTGGCTTCCGATTGATTATGAGGCTTGTTAGTCCCTCCTTGGTACCGCCTTGTCTCAATTTGTTAATGCCCACAAGGACTGGACCTTTTACTTGGCTCTTTCACTGTCTTCTTTATATTGGATGTGAGCACTATTTTGTTTAATGTTATGCCCCTATTCCGGCCAATTGGTCGCAGCACGCTGCCCGCTTTTATTTTACTCATTAATCGAGGTCCGCTTTAACTATTGCGGCTGCGTTTCCTTCTTCATTTAACATACTAATGGTGGTCCGCTTTAAGTATAGCGGCCGCATTTACTTATTTATTTATTTTTTGGTTTACTAGCGCCCATGCGGCGCTTTCACATTTATGGAGGCGATGCCCCTTTCTTTGGAGACACTGCGTCTAAAGAAGGTGCATGGCTGCTATTAAAGTGAAAGCGCAGCATGGGCGCTTTAACCAAAAAAAAATCTGTTTGCCAACTTGACAAACAGATGCTTTTGTTATTCAAATCTCTTCATGCTGCTGTTTCACTTTAATAGTGGCCACGCCCCTTTCTTTGAACGCGCCTTGTTTTAATAAGCGGACACGGTATCCATAAATGTGAAAGCGCCGCATGGGCATTGTAAACAAAAAAACATTTGCAAGGCAATATGTGAGACCTATTGCATTGCAAATGCTTTTTCTTTTTGCAGTTCTATATAGCGTGAACTCGAGCCAACATTTTTGGAGCGGTTTACATGAGCCCCAGTTACATTATTACAATACAAAAGGACTGGTTCATTTTAGTTATATGTGTGTGTTTTTTTTTTTAAGCTGTAAAAAATTTCCCCAACCCTTTTATCCACATATTTCGAAGTAGACCTAATAACATGTTAATATAATCTTTCCACGTGTGGTTCTCAGTGGAGAGGAAAATGACACGAGCAAGGCGGAAACCCCCTATCTTATTCTTCGCCCAGTAAAAAGCAGTCAACAACTCATAATTGAATTCAAGCATCGTCTAAAAAAACAGACAAGATGCACCAAAGCACGGAGAACACTCGTGCTAGGCAACGGAGAAACTATTAAAACGCTACTCCATTTTCCGAATCCTTATCTTACTGCCGGTCTCCTACAGTGTCGAAACTTTCGTACCTTATTTATTTAGATGCTAACATTGTGTAATTGTAAAATGTCTTTCTTTCACTGAGGATGCGAGGGAGCTGCGAACAGGCCTTTGGAAAAGTGACCACTGTGGCAATAATATACATTACTGTAACTCTTAATGCAGTCTTAACCCCTTCGGCGCTCATGACGAGCTGAGCTCGTCATGATTTGTGCCGCTCGCACGCTGATGACGAGCTCAGCTCGTCATGTAATGCGGCTTTTTGAAAAAAGCCGCGCAGCGAAAAAAAGCCGCCGCACGCATGCGGTTAAAGCTTCAAAGCTCCGTAAATCATAGGTGTTAATAACCATGGGGCATATCAGCAAGGGCCGGCGATAATTATCGCTAAGCGTGTTTAGCATGAGGATAATTATTGCCGGCTAACGCTGAATTCTATCGCCAAGATAGCGTGCTAACAGCAACGCTTATCTCCAAAGCGATAGAATTCCATGTGCAGGCTGCCAAATGTGCGATTATCGCTGGAAATCCAGCGATAATCGCACAACGTTTGGCAATAGCTTGATTATAGGGCAGGGCAGACTAAGTCATTATATTAACCATCCATTGGATATAATGGCTAAGTCAGATGAAAAGCAGGTGTAAGAAAAGTAGCGATAAGCGCGATTAGTGCTACTTTTCTTATTGCTCTGCAGGTTAGCGTGAGACTAGATAATTGGAGAAATGTCGGTTAGCGACATTTCTCATGTTATTTTGGGGAGGAACACCCACTTTGCTTCTCATTAGAGATGCAAAGGTGGACGTTAAGGGAAAGGGCGTTGAGGCATGGATTCACACGATAGCGTGACCTTGCTAATAGTGCGATACAATTATCGCTGCTTTCCAGCCGAAAACGGCTGCTAAAGCAGCGATAATTGTCTTGATGATATGCCCCCAAATTCCTTCTTTTTTACTCCAAAAAGTCCGCAGCTCAATAGGGTCTAACGTGAGTTGACGTGCAAGATGCAAACCTTCTCAGATAGCTTGGCTGCCAAGAGGCCAGTGACGTTGCCAGTACCATGGGCCTTACTTAGTGCGAGGAAGGAGATTACCCCCACCACCACTTTTTGAACTAGGAGATACTGCAATACTCCGGGTTCAGAGGGATGATCAGGCCTCTCTTGGCCCCGGTGTCACTGCACCAATGGTAGCTGTGCCCCTGCAAGTGGCCACATTTCAAAGGACACCTGTCAGTTTTCGCCAACAGCCTTCTTTTGCTTGTAGTTTCATTTTTGCCATTATAAGCATGGACTCTCTGACCCAGCGTGGAATCAGCTCCTGCACAATAATGTAGGCCTGACTGCATGCGTCACACGGGTCACCCCATAGCTCCATGTTGCCGAGATTCTGGCTGGACTGACATTTAACAGACACGTGCTGTCTAACTGTGGTTCACAGTGCACGTTTGAGCCACGAATATCACTAATTAATGGTTCATGAAACGAAATCAGATGGCCTCCACTTCTCGGGATATCGCAATTCCTATCTCGGGCTGTCATTTGACGACCTGGTGCACTCTGGGAGTTGTAGTCTTTGTTGGAAATATTGAATAACTGGGCCTCAGGCTCACACATTTGATAGTAATGATTAATGACAGAAAAGCACAGGACTGGACTCCTGGTCACTTGTGAGCTGCACCGATAGAGGAACTTATAGAACTGGCCGCTCTGGCCTGGCGCTGCACAGTCTATGCAGCAGGCACAAAACACGCAGAGCTGTCGTACCCATCTATTGGTGAATAGTTTGTGTAATCGACATAATCACTTATCACAGACAGAGTTTTCAGTGCCTGGCAGGTGTGTACGTTCCAAAGACATTTGAGGGTCTTGCCTACTAGTAGCATGCAGCTCCCTGTGGACGTCACTGCCTGGAAGCACGTAAACCCCCTCCTCGAAACCTCAGAGGAGTATTTTGAACTTGAGGACTGGGTCTCAGTGCCCTGCATGCCCAGGTTGAACAAGACTTACCGATCCCTGCCAGTGGCGTAACAAAACTTGAGGGGGCCCACCTGCAAAGTACATGGAAGGGCCGCCATGCTCTGGACCCATTCAGGAGCTCTCAAGCCAGGGACCAGCCACTCATGCACAGTGATGGAGGGGGCCCTCTGGAGCTTGGGCCTCCCTGGATGTGCGAGGGATATTGGTATGTCACTGGTGAGAGGATAATTGAATGAGTGGGTCTGGTGGCTCATAGGACTAATGTGTCAACTGTAGAGGCCTGTGTTTGACTTCATAGTCCCAGATTCAAATCCCGGCGGGGCCACTCAGCCTTTCATCCTTCTGGGGTCGATAAAATGAATACCATTGAGTTAGGTAACAACAAACATCTGTTATTCAACGCCAAGATACGTGCGCTTTACAAATACATATGTTATGCTATGTGAGAAATAAGTAAGTGAGAGGATAGATACAGGGTGGATGAAAGGATGACAGAGTAAAGGGAAATTTCTGAGGATGGATGGATGACAGAGTAAATGGAAATCTGAGGTAGGGTGAAAGGATGGTAGAGTAAATGAAAATCTTAGAGGAGGGATGGATAAAATGGCCGACGGATGGTGAACGATTGAAAGTTGTATGAAATAATGAATGCATGACAGAATATAAACGTGAAATGATTGATAGCAGAAAGTGGATGGGAGATTGAAAGGATGAATGAATAGATGCTTGGACGGAAGAGACAGAGTAGCACTCCAAAAGTGTTTTGGACTCACTTGCTGTGCTTGCTTGGTGTCATCAGAGCTTTGGTTCGAAGTGGTAGGATATTCTAATTTTCTGGCTACTTCATTACACACAGGCATGTCTCTCACTTTGCATTCACCCAGCCCCTCCTCTTCCCATGCATTTAGACAGACGTGCCTCTCACCTTGCATTCACACAGTCACACACTCCCCCTGAACTCACATGACTCACCCACTACTTAAGCGAGCACGCCTCCCAGTTTGCACTCACGTGGGCACACCATTCACCCAGTACTCACACAGGTACACCACTCACCCTGCACACACACACACACACACTGACATCACTCGCTCTCTGCTCACATTTGCATCCCTCTCACCCTGGCACTCACACGGGTAGACTGCTACTCAATCACAGAGACACACCCCTTCCTGTGCACACACCAAGGTTTATCTCTCATCGTGCACTTACAAGGGCTCAAATGTCCCCCTGCATTCTCCTTGATGCCCAGCTCAGATCTCACCATGCACTCACATAGGCTCACCTCTCACCATGCACTGTCACACACTCACCTTTCACCATGCACTAACATAGGTACGCCTCTTATCCTTCATCCACACAGACTCCTCTTTCACACAGGCATATCACTCACCCTGCATGAACATCAGCTCACGTCTCAACCGACACTCACAGAGGCACACCCCGCATTCACAAGGTCTGAAGTGCATTCACAGAGGCCCCCTTTCACACTGCATTCACACGGCTCAGCTGTCACTCTGCACTCACATGGGCTCAAACTTCGCTCGGCGCTCGGACAGGTACATCATTCACACTGCGCTCAGACGGGCTCACCTCTCACGCTGGAGTCACAACTTCAGCTCTCACCGTACACTCACAGCGCCACATATTTCAATCTGCACTCACAGTCACACCTCTCTCAATGTACTGCATTCACAGCCACTAGCCACATCTCTCACAGCCTCCACTCACAGACGCATCACTCACCCAGCACTCTCACACTCCTCTCACCCAGCAGTTAGTCACATCTCATACCCTGCACTCACAGTCACATCTCTCCAAGCGCTGACGCGCGCGCTCACGTGCCTCCACAGACACTCTACTGCCAGGTGGAAGAAAGGATTTGGGGCCAGATGTAGGTAATCTCGATTTACCTACTCTTAAATACCGATTCGGTATTTAAGAGTAGGTAAATGGGATGTAGGTAATTTCTCTTTTTAAATGACCGAATCAGTAAGATTCGGTAATTACCGAATCGGTATTTACCGATTCGGTAATTGGGGGAAACATTGAAGGGTGGCAGGGTGTCACTGTGACACCCTGTTGCACCCCTCAATCGTGTATGGGTGCACATGTTGCAGACATACATGCCCTAAGGGCATGTATGTCTGCAACATGGCAGCGTTTGAAAAGCAAAAAAAAGTTTTTTCAAGGCTTTTCATTATTTACCACCAACTTCTAGTTGGTGGTAAATAACGAGTTCTTAAAGCCCTGTAGCCCTGATTACAGTGCTACCTACATCTCATAATACAGATTCGGTAATTTTACAGAATCAGTAATTTTACCGAATCTGTAAAATTACCGATTCTGTAAAATTACCGAATCTGTATTTTAGGTGGCCCTACATCTCAGTATCCAAATACCGGTTGGTAACGGCCGAAAATACCGATTTTCGGCCGTTACCGACCGGTATTTGGATACCTACATCTGGCCCTTAGACTTTGGATCGTTGGTAAGGGAAGTATCCTCTAACAGGATTCATAGCCTGGGATTTCTTCAGGCAGCGCCGCAGAGACAGCTGCTGCCCCAAAGCTGCTCAGATGAAAGCATTCTTGGGACTGGCGCTTTTTATACTCTATCACTCTCTGCACATATGAAACAAAGGCCACGTCTGCAAAGAGGGTGAACATTTTCCTTGGAAGGTGACATTACAATGTCTGAGAAACACTGGAGCAAATTGGCGCTTGTGCGGGGAAAGTAGAAAACACCCAAGTGCTAGTCATGCAAATGAACCAAACTGACGCAGTTTAATTGGTCACAGCTTAGCTTGCATTTACATTATTCCGACATAACGAGGGAGTCTACCTTATTAGAGGCACCATGTTCTGCCACTGAAATGGAATTTCTCATCTAAGTGGCGAGGCAGGCGTGCAGAGGTAATGTTTAAACCAAGCCTGGTGTGGACTGTCGAGTCCTGGTGGTAGGACGACTAAAATACTCAGACCCAAGCCACTGCCAGTACTGGGACCCATTTCCTTCCTTGCACAAGGGCCAGTGTGATACAGTGGTACACTTACTGAACTAAGGAGCTATTTGTGACACACACACAGAAGAGGCACGAGGAAGCGCACACTGGAGATCAGAAGAGAAGAGGCATCAACTGGTGGCCAGTGCTGCAGACTATAACAGAACATTGGTAATGCTGCAGTGTTTTTTATCAAATAAATTTTTATTAGCATGGCTTCGTGTCACAGCCAGAGTCCAGATCTGTACTACCCTATAGCCCTCCTCCCACAGTAAGTGCAGAGGACTACAGTGCCTGAGACTGCACCGCACACTTTGGTCACTCCCTCTATGCAGAGTGAAAATTGTTAGTCCAGTGTGTCTAGTGTCCCCCTCAAACCGCCGCTCCCCCTCACAACTCCAAACCCGGTTTCAGACACCTTTAGTAGCTACTCCCCTGTGTCAGCTCCTCACTGCTCCTCTCACATCACAACTAAGTAAACCATCTCACGGGACCCCCGGGGCTGCCCATCGGGTAATGAGCTAGTCTGCTCATGAATGACACCGGTGCGCAGCTTGTCAGGCAAGCTCAGTTGGCTGCCTTCCAAGTGCTTGGGGCTCAGAGGGGCTGCTGACTTCTACAGGACAGTGAGGACACGTCCATGGCAGCCTAACAAAACGTGAGAGGGCCCCCCTGCAAGATGTGTGGATGGGGGCCTCACATTAGTAGTGGCTGAGGGGGGCCCCCTCGAGTATGGGTAAGCCTGGGGCCCCCCCGCACTGCGGGGGCTGCGGCGGCCTTTGTTACGCCCCTGCCACTGTTGCACTGACAGTGGCTAGCGACCTCAAGATGCTGCTGAACTCACCCTATGCAGTGAATGGGAATGCTGGGACAGAAACCAGTGCATTGCCTGGGCCTCTGGTGAGCGGCGCTCCGCCTCGAGCTCTCCTTAGCATGCTGTATAGGAGGGTCACTGGAATTATGCGGCAGGGGAGGGTCAAATTATGCAGCAAGGTTGAGTAAATTAAATTATGCAGCACATTTTTTGATAGTATTACTTCATTATTTTGTAATTTTTAGGTCAAGCCTAGGCAGTGCATCCATTGCTCTGTGAGCCATGCTGTATTGGATTATGGGCTTGAAACCCCCCCCAACTCTCCGCCCATATTTGTCGTTGGCTTGTATCATTGTACTTCTTAAATACTGGCTTCTGATTCCTTAATAGACTTGTTAGTCCCTCCTTAGTAGTACCGCCTTGTCTTCATTTGTAACCTCCCATGAGGACTGGCCCTTTTACTTCGGCTGTCACACAGTACGTCTTTTTTAGTCTGTACGCACTATTTTCTTTAATGAGTTTCTCGTACTGCAGGCATGACATGCTATCCTGCAACATTCAGTGCCCCATACACGCTTTCACCTTCCGAGCAGCCCGCAACAATGGCGGCCGCTTGTTTGAATAGTCTCGCATGTACAAGAGTTTGAGCTATTGGCATTGTAAGTGACAATGCCTTTTATTTATGTGTTGTTTATCAAAACAGATAAATAAAAGGCATTGTCATTTATAATGCCACTAGCTTAAACTCTCGCAAATGCAAGACCTATTGCATTACAAATGCTTTTTTAGAATTGTGATCGTGCTTATTTGAAAATGGAATGGCATGCATTATTCTTGTATTCTTATTTTCTAAAGAAATTATACCTTTGCTCACACCATGATGATTTTTCAGTTTTTCTAAATTACTACGAATTAATTGTTTATAAGAACCCCTTGATTTTGGATATGAGCCAGACAGATTTCTTGCAGTGTCCTGTGCTGCTAGGGATGCTACCCGATTTTCTAATGATTTTGCTACCTTTTGAGACTTAGAATTTTCCTGACTTTTGCTTAATCTGTGTAACTTTTCATTGATCTAGCACCCAAATATTGATGGGCCCTTATTACTTAATGAACTTTTTTACTCTACTATTTGATATTTGGTGACATTCTTTTATATTTCTCATGAAATTGAGGTTTAACGTCTTCTCCAATCCAGCAAACTGTGGGAGAACCAATTAAAAAAAAATTGGGATGTGCAAATTCTGGGGTGCGGTTTCGCTTCCTCAAATCTTGTTATCAAACGATGGTTGGACGTTAAAGAGCACCTCCTTTTTTTGCTAAGAGATACTTGTTCCTTTTACCGTGTATGCCCGGTATAGCAAGATAGTGGATTTACTGTTCGAGTTCCCAGTGTCTAGATTTTGCAGAGTAGTCTGACTTGCAGTGTGGTTCCTGAATGATCTGGAGTATAAGTATGGAAGGATTCTGTGTATTTTTGAGGTATTGATGGTTTGCTCTTGAACTTTCGAATTTGTGACATGTATTGATGCAGAGCATGTGAGGTGTTTGGTGATTCAATGTTGATGTTGGACTAAATTGGTGGTTAAACAGCTGTTGTGCTGATGTATTATTCTTATTTGTCAATCCTGTTTTATAACGAATTGTTTTATTATTGTTTGGTTTTATGATTGTATTTGTGGACATCCAAAATTACAACATATAGTGGTTTACTTGTCTGCATAAGGTAGTGTGTAGTGCAAGCGGCCACATGCACATGGATAGGGATTTCAGAAATATTGAGTTTTGCTCTTCATGGTTGCATATTTAATATGGGTTGATGTGATTTGCACCTAAGTTCACTTGAGTAGGTGTATTAGCCAGGGTAGATTACCGATAGATGGTGGTGGACTAGTGTGAATTGAGGTTTAAGACTGTACTGTTAAAGGTGCTCTTTTTTGTTCCTCTGTCTATTGATTGTGAGATTTTTTTACCTTAACTTGTTTTTTTATGGGTTTGGTTGATGAGAGAAGGTTTGTTTGTGTAAAAATTAGATGAGAATGGTTTTGCAATAGTTTTTCTTAGGCATAGAAAAGTCGCACTGTGATTGGTCATTCGGCTGGGGAGCCGCTCTGAGATTGATTAGATGTCACCACAAAGTCACCCAGTCATTCGTTTGTTGCTGACAGAGCTGTACTGCGATACATTAAAATTTGGCAGAACCATGCTGGCATTGCTAAATTGTTTTGTGTGATTTTTCGATCGGTTTGAGCATAAATAATAGGTGCTTTATTGAAAATATGTAACGTTTCTGTAGTTCCTCCTTATGGTCAAAAATTATCTGCTGAGGGAATGCCTTCGTATGAAAAGATGACGGAATGTCGGTTCTATTTGTACCTGGATTTCTGAATGCAATGACTGTACCACTACTGATAAAGGCTTTTCCGTAAAAAGCTTGTACTTTTAACATTAAAAAGCTACATTTCCTGAAACAAACAGTGAATGAAATAATGTAGTTGCCTAGACCCACACAGTTTGAGGGACTAAATAAAAGGAATCGAATGGCCACAGAGAAGAAAAGAAAGAAAATGACAAAGGAAGTGAGGTGGTTGTTTTGAAAATGGTTAGAGAATAAGTGAGATCAACAAGAGAAATGATAGTAGGAGGATACAATCGAGGGTGAGAGATTTTCCCTGCAACAATCAGGGCCAGCGGAATTATGCGATTGTGCAGTTGCAACATTTTTCACATCATTGTGGATTTGCGGCATTTGCCACTTAATCTACCATCTGCTGCATTATCTGCAGATTTTAATAAAAAAATGCTTCTCGCTCAAATCATTCAAAAGTTACAAAAAATGCAGCAATACGTATTGCCATGCAGGCCCTTCACAAAGGTTGACTGGTTATCTTTTAATTTCTTATTGCTAAATTTAGGTATTAAACTGATACTAACGAATTGGGATGTATGACGTTACAACACACACTTTTACAACGCATACCTTTACAACGCATTTTTTACAACGCAACATCCATTACAACGCATTCCATTACAACGCATGCCATTACAACGACATTTTAAAAACTACATTTACAACGCATTCCATTACAACGCATAATACCTTTACAACGCATACCATTACAACGCATAACATTACATTGCATGTTTGGTAAGTATTGGATAGTGTAGGGGTAAAAATTACTGTTCTAACTCCAGGGGTTGCAACAGTAGGGTAAGTGTTGGATAGTGTTGGCGTAAAAATTACTAGTCTAACTCCAGTGGGTGCAACAGTAGGGTAAGTGTTGGATGGTAATGTTATGCGTTGTAATGGTATGCGTTGTAATGACTGCGTTGTAATGATATGCGTTGTAGTGGTGAGCGTTGTAGTGTCATGCGTTGTAATGGTTGCGTTGTAATTGCATGCGTTGTAATGGATGTTGCGTTGTAAAAGTTTCAGTGTAATGGTAGTGCGTTGTAAAAGTTGCTTTGTAAAGGTTGTTTCCCACGAATTGCAACCTATGCCCAGACAGTGTCAACAAGTGTAAAACACAAAAGGAATTAATACTGTCACCAAATGTGCCGCATTAAGCCACATAATTAGCCTTATTTCGAAGCATAGATTAGTCAACCCTGCCACATAATTTGCCCATCCCCTGCCACATAATTCCAGTATCCCTGGCAATAATTAAACTGATGACAGAAAGAAAGCTAAGAAAGGAAAAAGAACTGAATCAATATACAGACAAGGGAGATCATTTTATTAATGACCAATTGAATTCCAGACCTCCTTCATATACTGACGACACAGAGAGCTCATGCTGATACTGGTAGAGTACCCATGTGGGTACAGCAAGAGATATTGAAGCAGTACAGACACAGAGTCCACCTACAGCTGTGGTTGATAGCACAATAGTGAGTGCCTCGCCTAAAATTGTAATGGCAGCATTGTTAAATGCAAGCAGAGATACCCCAGATGTTTCTCAAATTTAATTAATTCCATCTATTACGTAGCCACCTGTTGTGATTGAAGGGACTCTGAAGATAGAATTATTAATCTTAGGCTTCCGAAAATTGGGGGCTTAATCTATGAGAAGTGTTGCATCGCTGCAACAAAGCAGCGATGTGACATGGGAAACATCCATTACAACACAGTCATTACAACAACCTACCTGTACAACGCAACTGTTACAACACAACTGCCTTTACATTGCATGCCATTACAATGCATGTCATTACAGCGCATGTCACTACAACGCATGCTATTACAACACATACCATTACAACGCATGCCATTACAATGCATTATAAGGTAAGTAATGGAGATTCTTTTTGTATTAGGTTGGGTATGGGTTTTTTGGCACATGGGAATAGTATTTTTTACCACTACACTATCTAGCGCTTTCCCTACTGTTGCACTCACTTGAGTAGGAATAGTAATTTTTATCCTTACACTCTCCAACACTTAGTAATTCTTACCCCATACACTGTCCAACACTTACCCTACTGTTGCACTCACTGGAGTGGAAACAGTAATTTTTACCCCTACACTATCCAACACTTAATCTACTCTTGCCCTAAAAGTACTATTCATTGTAATTGTATGTGTTGTAATGGAATACGCTGTAATGGTAGTATTTAAAAATGAGTTGTAATGGCATGCATTGTAAAATCATGCAATGTAATGGTACTCGCGCTGTAAAGACTGTGTTGTAAAACCATGCATTGTAATTGCATGCGTTGTAATGTCATATATTCATGTGACACTTCTCAGTGCGCCCTCTTTGCGACACCATAGATGGCCATATTTAAAGTACAGTGCATCATGTCGCAAGAAGTTACCGATACGTCAGTACTACTGACATATCTTTATGCACAAAAGTTGTGCTTTGCTAGGGTGTCTGAAAACAGACGCAACTCTAGCAATGTGTTCTTTCACATGGGGCAAGCCCCATGTGAAAGGGCCTGCGTCAGCCTTACGCCTGCAATGAGGCAGGCGTAAGGTTTTCACGCAATGGCTTCCTAGAAGTGGAGCACCAAAATCTTATAGATTTGAATGCACCACTTCTACTAGGCTTTGATGCAGGGGAACGCCCACCCTGCATACATTATACCTGCGCAGGTAGACTGTAGCGCTTGAGTTTACAAAGTGAAGCATCTGCCAAGATGCGTCACTTTGTAAATAGGGCTCAACACGGTGCGCTTTTTCACTGCCGATGTGTCACAAAAAGTGGCCCACCGGCGGCGCCTTCACAGAGGCTAAGATCATCTCCCTCAAGGGACTGATCCTCACTCTGGATCTGGGGGAAGGCCCAGACAGCCTTACCACTCCTGCTCCTTCTCTTAGAAGGCACCTGGTCCATTGTTCCAGGGTATAGGGCCTGTTCAGTGGAAAACTACTTGGCTTGTGATCTGGTTACAGCAAACACACTTGCAGAGATGTCAAACATTTCTGCATGAGTGCTGAACTCTACTTCAGCCCAGGTTTAAGTTTCCAAATCATTGCCAAACAAACAATCTACAAGTAGGTTTGAAGATACCCAACAACCTTTCTAGGTCCAGTTACCCCTGACATTGCTAGCATTGGTCACTTGGTACACTTGTCCAAGTATGATCTGGTCAGGAGAAACAAGATCCTCTATCACCATAGTGAAACTGGCACCTGTGTCCCTGTAGGCCATCTCCTCTTTTCCATTTATCAAAGGCTTCTGCTTGTACTTTCCCACGTTAGTGGGACTTACCAGTAAGGTGGCAAGATCTATGCCTCTATCACAGACCAAAACAGCCTGAGCTGAGTCCTGACTAAGTCAAAACCCAAGATTAGCCCTACGTATCCCTTTGGGTCTGTACTACCACTTGTACTGGAGCTAGGGGGTGCAGTTGCCTTAGAGGCAGTGGTAGTAGAAGTTTCCTTGGCTTTAGGTCAATCTGCATCCTTTGTCCAATGGGTCTTCACCCTACAGACATAGCACCAAGGTTTCTTCATGCCTTTCTTGGATGTTTGTGAGTTCCCCCCAGATGCAGGTTTTAAGGGACCTTGGGAAGGCTCTTTTTGATCTTTGCCCTTGTCCCCACCCTTATCCTGGGATTTTGAAGAATCCTGTTTCTCCTGGTCACCACCATTGTTCTAATTGTTCTGTTTAACTTGGTTCTGACCCATTTATCTGCATTCTTTCCCAATTCTTGGGGAGAAGTCAGATATGAGTCCACCAGGTACTGATGCAGACGTTGGTTCTGACAATTATTAAGGTTCTGCTCCCTCACAATCAAATCGTACAATCCTAAGTAGTCATGCACTTTGCTGCCATGCAACCAACCTTTCAGAGCCTTAATGGCACAATCCACACAATCTACCCAGTCCTGGGTCTGTGCTTTCTGGGTGTCTCTAAATGTAATCCTGTATTGTTCAGTGGTTATGCCAAACCCATCAATGAGAGCATTTTTCAAAACTGAGTAATTATCATCATCCTCTTCTCTAACAGTGATGACCTTATCTCTACCTTTGTCAGCAAAGGAGAGCCACAAGAGAGCTGCCCACTGCACTTGGGGGACCTTCTGAACTTTACAGGCCCCTTCTAAAGCAGTTATCCATTAGTGGATGTCATCCCAACATGGTAGGGAGGGACTATCTTGCTCAGGTTCCTATGGTCATGAGAAGTTTCTCTACTTCTATTGACACTGGTACTGCCACCATGAGACTCTAGTTCCAATTTCTTCCTAGCTCTCTGGACTTCTAGGGACTCTTTGTCTAGGGGCAACTGCTCTTGCCTGAGCATAAGTCTAGCATTCTCAAGTCCAAGAAGTTGGTATTCCCTATCAAAAGATTTTCCCTCTTACTACTGTAGTATCCTCAGGAGATCTGAGTTTTCCAGGTGGGAGTCAATTGGCTCCTCCTGGTCAGGGTTTAATTCAAGGTCAAAGAGGGGCGCCTCACCTGGCCTTTCTTCATTCCCATGCCCACCCATTTTGTCCTGTACATCTGACCCACTAGTTTTCTGGAGTTCATCTAACAGTAATGCCTCTATGAGGCGTTGGATGTTAGCACCTTTCCCTGTCTTCAACTTTCTAGAGGCACACAATGCTTTCTGTTATTGTAAAGAAAGTTCACTGTATCTAGCAGTCAAAGAGCCACTGGCATCTCCTTTTGTAGACATACTAAGTGTGGTAGAGTGTTACACCTATCAAACCTAGTGGGAACTAAACACTCTTACCCAACCCTAAGTTCAGTAGAACTTACTATTCTAAGCTTGTATTATATACGTGCCTAGTATTAGTTATGCAAAAACAACAGGTGATGGACAGAATGCAGATCAATGTCATACATTCACCCCAGTACAGAGATCTGGGCCTAAATCCATCGTTTTTTTGCTCACCATGCCATCCCAGTTTGAACCCAGCCATATGCAAATCAGTCTTGACCCTGTGCCCCATGGGAACAGTCCAGCCCGAACTGCCAAGCCAGGTCCTCCCTGGACTGGAAACAAGCATCCAAGGGCCGGTTTCGGGCTTTCAGCCCTCATCAGTCTGGATAGCTTGATTCCAGTGGCATGGAGAGCACGGGACTCACGTCTGAGCATACCCGTCCCACTCGGGGTGATAAATGCAAAAACAACAGGTGATGGACAGAATGCAGATCAATGTCATACATTCACCCCAGTACAGAGATCTGGGCCTAAATCCATCGTTTTTTGCTCACCATGCCATTCCAGTTTAAACCCAGCCATATGCAAATCAGTCTTGACCCTGTGCCCCATGGCAACAGTCCAGCCCGAACTGCCAAGCCAGGTCCTCCCTGGACTGGAAACAAGCATCCAAGGACCGGTTTTGTGCTTTCAGCCCTCATCAGCCTGGATAGCTTGATTCCAGTGGCATGGAGAGTATGGGACTCACGTCTGAGCATACCCGTCCCACTCAGGGTGACAAATGCAAAAACAACAGGTGATGGACAAAATGCAGATCAATGTCATACATTCACCCCAGTACAGAGATCTGTGCCTAAATCCATCGTTTTTTTGCTCACCATGCCATTCCAGTTTGAACCCAGCCATATGCAAATCAGTCTTGACCCTGTGCCCCATGGGAACAGTCCAGCCCGAACTGCCAAGCCAGGTCCTCCCTGGACTGGAAACAAGCATCCAAGGGCCAGATTCGGGCTTTCAGCCCTCATCAGTCTGGATAGCTTGATTCCAGTGGCATGGAGAGCACGGGACTCACGTCTGAGCATACCCGTCCCACTCGGGGTGATAAATGCAAAAACAACAGGTGATGGACAGAATGCAGATCAATGTCATACATTCACCCCAGTACAGAGATCTGGGCCTAAATCCATCGTTTTTTGCTCACCATGCCATTCCAGTTTAAACCCAGCCATATGCAAATCAGTCTTGACCCTGTGCCCCATGGCAACAGTCCAGCCCGAACTGCCAAGCCAGGTCCTCCCTGGACTGGAAACAAGCATCCAAGGACCGGTTTTGTGCTTTCAGCCCTCATCAGCCTGGATAGCTTGATTCCAGTGGCATGGAGAGTATGGGACTCACGTCTGAGCATACCCGTCCCACTCAGGGTGACAAATGCAAAAACAACAGGTGATGGACAAAATGCAGATCAATGTCATACATTCACCCCAGTACAGAGATCTGTGCCTAAATCCATCGTTTTTTTGCTCACCATGCCATTCCAGTTTGAACCCAGCCATATGCAAATCAGTCTTGACCCTGTGCCCCATGGGAACAGTCCAGCCCGAACTGCCAAGCCAGGTCCTCCCTGGACTGGAAACAAGCATCCAAGGACCGGTTTCGGGCTTTCAACCCTCATCAGCCTGGATAGCTTGATTCCAGTGGCATGGTGAGCACGGGACTCACGTCTGAGCATACCCGTCCCACTCGGGGTGACAAATGCAAAAACAACAGGTGATGGACAGAATGCAGATCAATGTCATACATTCACCCCAGTACAGAGATCTGGGCCTAAATCCATCGTTTTTTTGCTCACCATGCCATTCCAGTTTGAACCCAGCCATATGCAAATCAGTCTTGACCCTGTGCCCCATGGGAACAGTCCAGCCCGAACTCCCAAGCCAGGTCCTCCCTGTACTGGAAACAAGCATCCAAGGACCGGTTTCAGGCGGTCAGCCCTCATCAGCCTTGTTAGCTTGATTCCAGTGGCATGGAGAGCACGGGACTCACGTCTGAGCAGACCCGTCCCACTCGGGGTGACAAATGCAAAAACAACAGGTGATGGACAGAATGCAGATCAATGTCATACATTCACCCCAGTACAGAGATCTGGGCCTAAATCCATCGTTTTTTTGCTCACCATGCCATTCCAGTTTGAACCCAGCCATATGCAAATCAGTCTTGACCCTGTGCCCCATGGGAACAGTCCAGCCCGAACTGCCAAGCCAGGTCCTCCCTGGACTGGAAACAAGCATCCAAGGACCGGTTTCAGGCTTTCAGCCCTCATCAGCCTGGATACCTTGATTCCAGTGGCATGGAGCGCACAGGACTCACGTCTGAGCATACCCGTCCCACTCGGGGTGACAAATGCAAAAACAAAAGGTGATGGACAGAATGCAGATCAATGTCATACATTCACCCCAGTACAGAGATCTGGGCCTAGGATGCTTGATTCCGGTCCAGAAAAGACATGGCTTGGCAGTTCGGGCTGGACTGTTCCCATGAGGCACAGGGTCAAGGCTGATTTGCATATGGCCATGTCTGAACTGGGGTGGCGTGGAGTGCAAAAAACCGATGGATTTAGGCCCAGATCTCTGTACTGGGGTGAATGTATGACATTGTTCTACATTCTGTCCATCAACTGTTGTTTTGCATAGTATTAGTTATGTTTTTTCAATTAAGCAATATAAAGATTTATATGGTAAAACAATGCAGGCTTGAATCCCAACTGCTGCACACCAATGTGAGAAGCTGGCCTGGCACATGATGTGCACTAATGTAAGTGGGCACCTTGCACTTGTCCAAACAACCCTTATGGTGATTTAAGAGGTCTTAGACATTCTTAGAAGCTAAGTGGTAGCCGTGGACAGCAGCCTTTAGGCTTAGCCCAGAAGAAGTGTAAAGCAGCTTGTTTTACCAAAATGCAATCTTATAGGATAGATTAAGTGAAAACGAACCACACAAGTTTTTTAATAAAAATATGTATTTATTATAGAATACACTTTAACACATTTAAGGCTAGATGTAGGTAATCGTAAAATACTTATTCCTTAATACCGAATTTTACCGATTCGGTATTAAGGAATAGGAATCTCCGACATATGTAAAGATTCTTTAAAAATTATCGAATTGGTATTAATCGGTAAAAAATAGCGATTCGGAATGGATCGGTAAAAAAAAAATACTGAAAGCCCAATACCGAATCGTAAATACTGAATCCCAATACCGAATCTCCGATGTTGGGTGTTGCAGGATGGGTGATGATGACCTTGACTCTGCAGCTGTGAGGACCACGCGATGATGAGGAAGACCAGTGGCCATACATGAGCTGTCCCAAGAAGGTTGTCGAGTGATGAGGAGGTCAGTGTGCGGTTGGAGCACCAACAAGCCTTGGCAAATGCAACCACCGCAGGAATTGAAGAAGGAGCAATGTCCAGAGGCCTCACCACAAGCAGAGGAGTCAGGGCAGGCCCCGAGAAATTAGGGAAGCCCAAAAAAAACCAACAGTTACCCTCAAATGGACTCACAGGCCGGAGGCACTCAAGTTGCAAGAGGACCTGAAGCAGCTCACCAAAAGATGCAGGCCACGATGCACACGATGCAGTGTGGCTGAAGTTTCTGGTCACTGGTGGTGCTCGAGGTTGGGGCTACTTGGATCCTGAAGATCTTCTTGGAAGGAAGCTAACAAGCCTCTGCAATTGCAAGTTGATGCAGTACACAGGGATTCGGTTATTGCAACCCCCACGAGGAACATTTGCCTCAAACTTGGTGAGAGGGCAGGGCAGGCCTTTTCAGCTGTGGAAAACCACAACCTGTGATGCAGAACCTTACGGAGTCCGAAGGAGCTCAGGATCAGCAGACTGGTTGACTTAGTTGCAGTGACTGCAAATGCAGGGGAGTGACTCCTTCACTCCAAGGGAGATTCCTTCAGGTGTCTTTGATTCCCACAGGCCTTGGAAGATTCCTGTATGGTGCACAGGCACAAACGATGTAGCAGACTGGAGGAAGATGAAGCCGAGCCCAAACGAAGTCCAGCGAAGCCCAGAGTCGTGGTATAAGAATCAGATCAGACACCACTTCTTCTTCTACCATCTGGGCACTCTGGACTTCTCTGGACTTTGTTTGGGCTCAACTTCATCTTCCCTCCAGTCTGCTGCATCCCTTGTGCCTGTGGGTATCTTTTTTGGCCGCTTGTAGTTGTTGCAATACCATAGTCCAGCTTGGGGAGGACGAGTGCTTGAACCACAGTCTTTAGGTCATTGCTGGGTATGAGGGGTTTGACTCTTTTTAGGTGTTTCAGCGAGTTGGAGACACTTTTTGCAGAGGCTGTAATATGTTCTTTCATAATTAAGTGACTGTCAAGTGTGATTCACAGGGATTTAGCAGAGGTGGAGATGAACAGTTTACAGTCTAGTGCAGTGATGTTGTTGATCCAGCTAGCTCTTGGATATGATTTTTCTTTGGGTTGGATGAGGGAGAGTTCTGTTTTGTTGGGGTTGGGTTTGAGGTGGTTGCTAGGTTGCCAAGATTGAAATGTGTGTAGAGTACTGTTAAGGTCCTGGATGTCTCTGGTTGAAGAGATTTTCATGTAAAGTTGGGCGGCATCCGCCCTAGGAATCACTTGCATAATATCGACACTGGTAATATCGACATACAAAATTATTGACACACAAATATCGACAAAATAAATATTGACAAGCTATACTCATTTTAAAAATTCACAAATATCAAAACAAAAATATTGTAAAAAAGAAACATCGATACAACTAATATCAAAATCAAAAATAGTGTTAAAAATAATATTGTTAACAACAAAATAAACATACAAAATAACACAAATATCAAAAGCAAAAATATAGATCACATAATTATCCTCAATACACAAATATTGACATCTTAAAAATAATCCAAATAACACAATACATAACAAATCAAATATAAACAATATCGGAGGAGGAGCTTAGCGCGCACCCAAGATGGTCGCGTGAGCTCAGAGCTCCCGGACCTTCGCCACCTCCATCGACTATCCTGCATCTAATCCTTATTTGGACGACGGGCTTCTGTGGTCGTGAACCTGCTGATCATTTATCCGTTGGCGGATTTCGCTTTGGTCTCCGGGAACCTAAGATATGGCTTTTTGAATATTTGCGGCCTGCTCCTTGGCACTGACCCGGGCTTGCCTACTCTGCCAGCCGGGTAGTAATTGAATAACAACGGCCTGCGTTAACCTCCCTTGCCCGGTCTTCTACTTTCGGTTTCGATTTTGATGATCCTACGTCATTGACCTTGCCTTGGTCGCCCTGGTTGCTTGCTTCACTCATTTATTCGCAACATCGCTTGGAGATCCGGACTTTCTTGCTCTTTGCCTAGTGACTGGTCCTCACTTTATTCCTTGAGCTTCTGCGGGCACATCGAGTGTAGCCATTTTCACTAGGTCTCAGACTACCCTCCGGGGCACACGACCTAAGATGGCCACCAAGCCTGAAGCGGAGAGGCGCAAGACCAGACCGGCAGCTCGAGGAGGTTCTGTCCAATCCAACGTCATGGACCGATATACCCTCACTAAGAGCTCTCCGAGCGGAATGGCTAAACCCCCGGCCGGCATTGAGGACGAATCCCTGCTGGGTGATGACCCGTCGTTGAAAGACGTCATGTGCGCCATTGCTGGGATGAAGGCCGCGATGGGACAACAGTATGAGGCCCTAACCCACAAGCTGGACACTGTTGCCATAGATGTCAATCTAATCAGGGCGGATCTTGCAAAAACCAACGAAAAGGTCAAGTCTCTCGACCTGAAGACTACTAGTCTCATCGCCGACGTCTCTGACCTACAGACGGAGGTCGGTAATCTGAGATCTGCCCGTGACTATCTCTCCCGTCGCTTGGACGATTTTGAGGGCCGAGCACGACGGAACAACGTCCGACTGGTCGGTGTCCCGGAGAAGACGGAATCGTCAGCTGTGGACCTACTGGTGGAGGACCTTGTCCTAAATCATTTAGCGCCCAAGGGCCTGAGCAAGTTCTTTGCAGTAGAACGGGCCCACCGTGTCCCGGGTGGCCCGCCCAAGCTGGGTGCCTCTCCGCGCCCCATCATTGCGCGGATTTTCAACTTTCGTGACAGGGATGTGATACTGCAGGCTTCCCGCACATCAGGCCCCACGGAATATGAGAACGCTGCGGTCAGCTTTTATCCGGACTTCACCCAACAAGTCCAGAAGCAGCGGCTAGGATTTCAAGGAGTGAAGAAGAGACTGAGAGACAGGGACATGAAATATGCCATGCATTTCCCGGCTCGATTGCGTATCGTCCACAATGATAGAACATTTTTCTTTGACCATCCTGAAGCGGCTAATGACTGGTTGGACTCGCTGCCTACGGGACGAGGGCGGTTTGAACAATCGGAACCTTCCGGTGGGGCGGAGGGCGGCCCGACGGAGCAGGAATAGGGAGCGACATCGGCTCCCGGACCAACGTTTTGACTTTCGGCAATGGTTCGATGCTATACTGATAATGATTGCTACTCCATTGTCTTACTGGTGAGTGGGTGAGGGGCGGGTGAGACTTCCTCCTCTGGGGTTCTTTTCGTAGATTAGTTGTATGTTAGGGCGACAGGCACGCTGCGAGTTGGGGTGGCTTTTGAGTCTAACGCAGGGGTGCGGGGTGGGGGGTATGATGTTGTTTTGGGGGGTTGGGAAGTTCAGGGATGTGTTTCTTTGTTTTTTTCAAGGCATAATGCTGATGATCTTCTGTGTTGTGGTGTCGCGGCTGGCGTGGGGGGAGACTTGGGGTGGACTCTGGGATGGGGGGTAGGGGACTACGGATACTGTGTTGGAACGTCAATGGTCTGGGAGACAGAATTAAACGGGGAGTGGTCTTGCAGTTACTGAGACGCTTGTCCCCTGATGTGGTTTTGCTTCAGGAGACGCACTTGCTGGGTAATACATGCCACGCCATGAATAGGCGTGGCTATCGTCTCATTGCACACTCAGGTTTCACTTCTGGCTCCAGAGGGGTGGGCATTCTAATCCGGACCTCCCTCCCCCTCGCTGTTGACGACATTATACTTGATGATAGAGGGCGGTACGCCGCCATTGTGGGGCGTTGGGAGGGTAGGGTGGTTACACTATTTTCTGTTTACATACCCCCAGGTCTTCAAACTACGACCTATGCGGATTTGGGAAGAGTGATTCTGGGAGTCCCCAAGGGTTTGCTTGTGGTCGGGGGAGACTTTAATTCAGTAGTATCTGGGATGTGTGATCGTAACCCTCCCCGAGTTCTCGCTAAGTTCCAATCCTGGCTTGGGGACTTCATGGAGGCGCTGGGGCTGACCGATTGTTGGCGATTACATCATCCTGGGCAACAACAGTATACCTTCCACTCTGGGGCCCACGGCAGCCTTTCGAGACTGGATTATGTTTTGATGCCCTCCTCCCAGACTTCCCGTATAGGGGAGGTGAAACATCTTGCCAGGGGTATTTCGGATCATTCCCCACTGTGGTTGGTTGTGAACGCACATGGGGGATCGGAGGGTCGAGTGGCCCCGATCAACCCATGGTACCTCCGTGATCCTAGGATTAGAGCGGAACTACTTAAGACAATTGATCACTACTTTGCCGAAAATGTGGGGTCAGTATCCTCTTCTGTCTCCTTGTGGGAGGCGTACAAAACTGTAATTCGGGGGCAGGCCCTCTCGTCGATTGGCACTGTTAAGAGATGTAGACGAGAGGAGGTTGTTCGTCTTGAGACTGAAATTACCGTTCTTGAGGGAGAGTTTGATGCTGGTGTTTCCCCTGAGAGGCTTCATCTGTTGGACCTAAAACAACATGAGTACAGAGCTCTGGTGACTGATGCAGCGAAGGAGATGAGTCGTGAACAGCAGGGACGTCTGTATGATGTGGGAGATAAGGCTGGGAAGTTGCTTGCTTGGTTGGATAGGAGAGAATGCGCGAGTCGAGTGGTTCCTGTTATAGTTGACGCGAATGGTGAAAGTATCACGGACCCTGCTGGGATTGTTGAGAGGTTTGCTGACTATTTTCGGGTAGTGTACTCCCCTGTGTCCGATAGACCGGAGCAGGACTCCCACATGCTTTTACACGATATCTCGCTACCCTGTTTGTCTGAATCTGAGCGGGACCTGCTGGAGGCTCCGCCTGCGGCGGATGAAGTCGCGACCGCTATCCGTTCGATTCGCTCCGGGAAGGCCACGGGCCCTAATGGACTCCCTATAGAACTTTACAAGCTTCGTCCGGATGTACTGGCACCGTATATGCGATCTATGTTTCTGGAATCACTGGCGGAAGGGCTTCTTCCTCCTGACCAGAGATTGGCCTCCATAGTGGTTATACATAAGGAGGGTAAGCCACGTGACCGCTGCGAATCGTACAGGCCTATTTCCCTAATAAATGCTGAACCCAAGATCCTGGCCAAAGTTCTTGCTAATCGTCTGGTGGCTGTTATAGGCGATCTGGTTCATCCGGACCAGTCCGGATTTATACCACATCGCAATACGGCACTCAATCGTCGGCGCTTGCATGGAGTCCTCGTGCGAGCCGGGACATTGAGAGAGTCGGCCATCTTGGCGTCTTTGGACGCCACCATGGCGTTTGACACGATTGAATGGCCCTATCTTTGGGCGGTCCTCTCCAAATTCGGGTTTGGGCCCACCTTTATCCGTTGGGTTCGATTGCTTTATGCTGATCCCTTAGCCCAGGTAGTGGTGAATGGACGGGTCTCGGCCTCCTTTGTTCTCGGTAGAGGTACGCGCCAGGGCTGTCCTCTGTCCCCACTCTTGTTTGCCCTTGCTTTAGAGCCACTGGCGGCTTGGCTGCGATGGGAACCATCCATGAAGGGTATTCGATGGTCTCCGGACTTTGAAGACCGTGTATCTCTGTATGCAGATGACATCCTTTTGTACCTCACATCGCCCCGACAGTCGTTAATCGTCCTTTTTGACGTTTTGACTTCTTTCCGTAAAAATTCCGGCTTAGTTATAAATTGGTCTAAATCTTGCGTTTATGTTCTCTCCGGTGATACTCCTCTCCTGCCCCGTGATTGTCCTATTCCGGTGGTACTAGATGGTTTCAAATATCTGGGAATCTTTGTCACCTTGGACCCCACACTTCGGTATGAGCGCAATCTGCTGCCCCCTCTCAGACGCCTTCGGGCGGCTGTCGGGACTTGGAGCAAGCTCCCCCTTTCTCCCTTGGGACGAGCTGCGTTGTTTAAGATGATGTCGCTCCCCCGATTCCTTTATGCGCTTCAAAACACGCTTGATGTAGTGCCAGCGGAATATTTTCGTTAGATTGAGAGTCTACAGCGGCAATTGTTATGGGGGGGCCGTCCTCGCATCGCCCTCTCGAAGCTTACACTCCCTTGGTACGATGGCGGCATCGCTCTCCCGGACATTCGTCGCTATTACTGGGCCTCTCAATTGGGGGCCATCAACCATGGCACCTACACTCCCCCACTAAACCCGGCTTTTGCGATGGACAGATGGTTGCTACCCGGTGGGGACTACAATAGGGCTCTATATGCGAAATCAGCTGGTGACACTCTTACGGGCCCCAACAAAACAGCAGTGCAGGTGTGGCGTAGAGCTACGGCAGCCACGGGATGGGCCGAAAGACCGACCCGGGCTACCCCACTATATGCTTCGGATAAACTGGGCTCCCTTTGGCAATCGAAGGGATTTGATCGGTGGGACATGATCGGGATCAGTAGGGTAGATGACGTATGGATCAAGGGCAGGGCCAAGACGTTTGAGGAATTGAAAGTTGAGTATGGGCTGAATGATAAGGAATTCTTCAGATATGCGCAAGTCCGGCATGCGGTCTTGTCTGTTTTTCCACTAGGCTCGGACGTGCCGGAGGCATCCCCGCTCGAGGATCGGATTCTGGATGGTCACGTTCCTGATAGCACAATCTCGCTAATTTATAAAAAGTTGATCAATACCAGGACTGATCTACTAGATAGTCTTCGAGGGTTGTGGACCGGAGATGGTCTGGAACTCGATGATGAGGACTGGCAGTCCGCTATTTCTTCCCCAAAGGAAGTAGCTATCCCGGCACGTCTTCGGTTCGTCCAACTGAAAATTCTGCATAGGGTGTATGTGACTGGCCCACGTCTGGTTCGTATGGGATTTTCGATGGATGGATTGTGCAGGCGTGGATGCGGTATGGTGGCTACGTTCCTTCATATTATCTGGGAATGCCCTGCTGTGATACGTTATTGGAACCGCGTGCATGAAGTAATGAGTGAGGTCACGGGAGTGCGATTAATGCCTGAAGCGCGAAGATGCTTGTTGAATGTCTGGGAGCCGAATGACTACAATCGAGCGCAGCTCCGCTGGGCGACCTTGGGAAACATGGTAGCCAAGCGTGATATTGCCCAATTGTGGGGCGCTCAGAAGCCTCCGACACTTCTGGGATGGACACAAAACATGGATTGGTGCATGTTTCGAGAAAAAACTGTGGGGTATATTATCAACAACTAGCGATAATTTTTGTCTCTAACTTGTTTAGAGACAAAAATTATCGCCGCACATCGGCGATTTTTATCGCAGATAAACCTTGCTATTAGCAAGGTTTATCGCAAATGCGATAAAAAACGCCCGCAATGCATGAATATCGCTGAAAAGTCAGCGATATTCATGCATTATCGAGCAAATGCTCTTAGCCATGTTATCCACCTCCCATTGGATAACATGGCTAAGAACTGCTCAGGGCAGGTGTTAGCTTTTGGAGATATTCGCCCTTAGCGCAAATATCTCCAAAAGTTGGTAATAGGAGATAGCGATGTTAGCGACTGTTTCCAGTCGCTAACATCTTGGCACGCCCACTTTGCATATCATTAGTGATAAATATCACTGACATGCAAAGTGGGGCCCATGATGGTCGCTATCTCCTATTAGCTGTCGCTAACTGGTGTTAGCGACAGCTTCGTAATAGGGAGATAATTTTATCTCCGCTTTCTTGGCTTTTAAAGCCAAAAAAGCGGAGATAAAACCCCTTGATAATATACCCCTGTGTATGTTTCCCGTGGCAAACCAGGCATGTGGGGGAAAGTGTGGACCCAATGGAACGCATACCGTGGAGATATATGTACTCCCCCAATGTATGAATTTGATGCTGATTTGTCTTCCTCCCAACCTGACGTTTCCTCCGCAGGAACATAGTTGTTTTGTATATATTTTGGTCTCCTTTCCCCCCCCCCCCCCCCCCAATTATTGATTGCACTACTGCTTGATTCCTCTATGTACCCTCCCCACGGACCACGTGATGACACGTTTTAATGTACTGCCTTGTTTTGTATTGTTCTTTTGTTTTCTTGTTTTAAAATCAATAAAAAGTTTTCAAAAAAAAAATATAAACAATATCACAAACACACAATGTATTAAATATGTAGAATTAAAATATATTTTTTTAACATAACTAACACCGACAAAATAATTACTCTTTACAAACGGAATATGAAAAATAAATGATTTCTTTCATACCTTAACTACAGTATAAAATACAAATTAAATACTAGCATGTTTTAAAATAAACAAAGACTATAAAAACAATTAACTGAACATTAATCAGTGTTTCCTACATAAGGAAACAACGGCCAAAATTATTTTGAAACATTTATAACATCCAATCCAAAGCACCTACAACTTAAATAACCCAATAAAATGTAAGGAACAATTAGATAAACACTATATAAACTAAAGAAAAATCAACATAATTTTATATTACAACAGCAAAGACAGGAATAAGGAAAATCTCTGCCAGGCTGCTTCTACAACATCGCTCTGCCACATAGAAAACTCTTATTTCAACTCACAAAGTAAGAAAAATATAATGCTTATGTGATAACTAACTTGAGGGAATGGCACTGAAGTGGCTCTAGTCTTACCTTGAGAATATTTATTTATTTTCAGAGTTTTATTTAGCACTGGCTAGACCTGGAGGTATCAGAGCCCTTTACATGAGGATCACCGAGTTGCAAGTTACACAATTACATGGTTTCAAGAGCTGAGTAAAACATAGGAGAAAAACAGAGATTAGACAATAGCATGAGTCATTAAGCATAACTTAGCCAGTACATACGTCCAGTGGGGCATAGATTGTCAAGGAGGGGGAAGGAAAAATTGGGTAAGGAATGAAGATCAGGTCAAAAATGAAGTACAGCAGAGAGACGAGGGAAACCTATGACCAATGACCGGTTGGGTAGGTGATGGCCGCGGTGGTGAAACCAAAGCCATTCTCCTCTATAGCTGTAAAAACAGCTCCAATGGGCATTGGTCATGTTGCTCAGGATAGGCAGGAAGCAGTGGCCCTTCCCCCTTTTCTATCGAAATTTTATACCATTCAGCATGGTTTTCCCCAAGGTTCGTCAATCAGTCCGATCCTTTTTAATATCTATATGAGTCAGTTGATTCCTATCATCAAATCCTACAAAATCAATTTGGTGAACTATGCGGATGACATGCAACTTATTCTGTCCCTAGAGGGGAATCCGTCTATAACACTTAATAGTTTTCATGAATGCATGCAAAAAACTGCTAGATGGCTTATGGACAATACCCTGGAGTTCAACGGGGGAAAAAACAGAAATCCTGTACTGCATGGCCAAAAAAGTCCCTGGTCCGCTCCCAAATAAATGTTGGCCTACCCCTTCGGACAAGCCCCCCATACCCTCTGAGGCAGTGCGCAACTTGGGGGTAGACAAGCTGAGTATAGAAAACCACATAAAGAAAACTGTGGGAAATACTCCCTATGCTACCCATGACAGCCAGGGCTCTCGTGGTGAGAAGTGTCATTCTGAGCCGATTGGACTATTGTAATGCTCTCTTACTCGGTGCTCCTAACTTTCTGATCATAAAACTCCAAAGAAATCAGATGATAGCTGCAAAGCTAGCCCTAAAGAAACCACGTAGAGCTTTTGCCTCTGTGTCCCTTAAAGAGCTCCACTGGCTTCCACCACCACAGAGAATACAGCTCAAATAACTTTGTATTGTTTTAAAGGCTCTGCATGGACTAGGACCTGCGCCACTGCAGGAAAAATTTGTATGGCATGCCCCCGCAAGAAGTCTGCGATCTTCTGCAGCTCATCTGGTTAGCACACCCAGAATTAGAACCGCTAGGTTTGGAGGTAGAGCATTAGGCTGTGCGGCCGCCCGTTTATGGAACGAACACCCGCCGAATCTTAGGCAAACAGAAGAATACCTACACTTTAGGAAGAAGCTTAAAACTATTTATTTATAAAGTTTTATATAGCGCTAGCTAGACCCGTGGGTATCAGAGCGCTTTACAAACACAAAGGAAAAGTTGCACTACATCACAGGACATGAGGATGTATAAATATATAAGCAAAGACTTCAAACTTAAGTATACAATGAAGGAGTAAAAAAAGCAGGGGGTTGGAACAGTCAGATAACACCCATCATTGAAAGTCAGCGAGAGAGGGAAGTCCATTAGTCTATTGATGCCTAGGTTGGTTGGCTTGGTCAGAGAAGTATTGGTTGAGGAGCAGGAGTTTCAGGTCCTTTTTGAAACAGGGAAGGAGGGGTTGCATCTGAGGTCCATAGGGAGTGTGTTCCATATCCTTGTAACATTACCAGAGAAGGATCGGCATTGAGTCGCTTTCCTTTTCAAAATCAGGGGGATGAGAAGCAGTGAGTTGGTGCTTCTACTAGTTTGCTGTTCAGGTAATTGGGGGATTGGGCGTGGAGAGTCTTGTGTGTAATGCAGGCCAGTTTGTAAATACATCTACCTTCCATGGAAAGCCAGTTGTGTGCGTTGAGGGTTGGTGAGATGTGTTCAAATCTTTTTCCACCAGTTATGAGTCAGGCTGCCATGTTAAGGACTGACCTTAGTGGAGCTCGGTGAGCTTTTGGAGCACCTGTTAGAATGGCATTCCCGTAGTCCAGTTTAGAAAGGACTATGGATTGTACAATTGTCTTGAGATCATCTTGAGGAATGAAAGGTTTCATTTTCGTGAGGTGTTTTAGGGAGTAGAGCTTTTGCAGAGTTCTTTATGTGGTCCTTCATTGACAAGTTCTTGTCCAGGGTAATGCTTAGTGACCTGGCTCTTCCCAAGGGTGTAATACGGACAGTCATCCTCATGGAAAATACGTGCATATAGGGGAGCTAATATAACCTCAGCGCCAGGATACCCGTGGGGTGATAGTGTGCTTTATAAGTCTGCATTACATTACATTACATAACTTAACAAAAGATAAGTAAAGTACAATTAAATAATTAAACGAGTAATGTAATATTTACAAAAAATTATATCTCCTCTACAGAAAATCCAAACTACACTCAACTAACTACACAAAACATCAAAAAAGCTCCTGGAAAAAAAGTAAATATAAATTCCGCAGTTTCTTTATATCACAATATTTACAGATATCGATATTTGGGAATTCTGCCAACTGATTGGCTGAGGCGTTACAAGCATGAGCTTGCTGCTTATTGGCTTCAAGCGGTGCGAGCGGTTGCACCTAGGAAGTGTTGGCAGCCATTTTGTGATTCTGTTGAAATGAGTAAGGGGAAAAAAGGGCGAAAAGAGTAGGAAATAAGAGGATAGGAGCACTGTAACCTCTGTGGGGGAGTGTGAAGCGAAGTAGTTAATCCTACAGGTCTGAAAGTGTGGTGTTGCTCAGACTGACATGGTGCTCAGATGAGATGCTGCTACACTCGGGTATGAAACCGAGAGCCTAAACCGTGAGATCATTGCTGTAAAGTGATGTGCTCTGGTCTTTGTAGCATGCGTGTGCAAATAGTGTTAGTAGGCGTTTGTACCATATACGGAGTGGGAAGTGAACTACTGACCCCTACAGTGCGTTTATACTATACTGGAAGTGGGAAGCGAAGTACTCACGCCTACCGGTGTGAAGATTCAGGGATCAAAATGAGCCGATTGCTGTAAAGTCATGGGCTCTGGGCGCTGTAGCATACTGGCCGCTGTAGTATAACTGTGTAAGTAGTGTTAGTATGCGTTTATACTATACAGGGAGTGGGAAGTGGATTACTCACCCCTACCGGTCTCAAGACTCGTGGATGAAACCATGAGCTCATTGTTGTAAAGTCATGTCCTCTGTGTAGTATTCCAAAATAAGTCATAGTAGAATGTTAGTAAGTAATGGTAGTAGAATGTAAGTATGTAATGTTAGAATGTATGGCTGTCATGAGGGGAATCTTGGGGAACTTGTACATGGTGCGGGAGAAGACGGTTGCTTTGCTGTCTGCTCTTGTTGGTAACTGTTTAAGCTGTCTTGTTGTCCTGCAATAAATCTACTTATCGGATCAACTGCTGTCTGCCTCTTCACTACGTAAATTTGGCGACACGCGGGAGAAGGTAAAAGAGAAGGCAGCACTCACCAATATTTCGAGCTTGCTTGCGTTCTGCTCAAGATTCGATTTCTTCGTGAAGCTGTTTCTACTCATCCTAGGGTCGTCGGCTCAATAAACAATGTCATCCGACCTTTGGAAGGATTTATATTTTTTGATTTTGGGCTTCCTCTTTACAACACTCTGTTCACTGTTCTAATTCTGTAGTTATGCAGTAACCAATGCATCATTGCCCTAGGGAGCGCCACCTCCTAGGTGCTACAAAAGGGGGTGGTGATGGACGGAACATCTGAACCAATCAAACACTCCCACCCAGTCAACAGATCTGGGTTTAATCCATCACCGTTCTTTAGCCCACTCTGCCACCCCAGTTCAGACATGGCCATATGCAAATCAGTCTGACCCTGTGCCTCATGGGAACAGTCCAGCCCGAACTGCCAAGCCATGCCTTCCCTGGACCGGAAACAAGCTTCTGAAGACCGGTTTCTGGTATTTCAGCCGTCTTCAGCCGGCTTGCTTGAATCCAGTGGCAAAGTAAGCAAGGGACTCACGTCTGAGCATACCCTGCCAACTTATGGCGAACGAAGTGGTACAAAAGGGGGTGGTGATGGACGGAGCATCTGAACCAATCAAACACTCACACCCAGTCAACAGATCTGGGTTTAATCCATCACCGTTCTTTAGCCCACTCTGCCACCCCAGTTCAGACATGGCCATATGCAAATCAGTCTGACCCTGTGCCTCATGGGAACCATCCAGCCCGAACTGCCAAGCCATGCCTTCCCTGGACTGGAAACAAGCTTCCGAGGACCAGTTTCTGGCATTTAAGCCGTCTTCAGCCCGGCTTGCTTGAATCCAGTGGCAAAGTGAGCAAGGGACTCACGTCTGAGCATACCCTGGCAGCTTATGGTGATTGGTTTGATTGGTTCAGATGATCCGTCCATCACCACCCCTTTTTGTACCACCTTTTGTACCACCTCCTAGGTGCAGCTCATACCAATTCCCGGGGTGTGCATCTGTGGGACATTTATGTTTGCTATTATTGGGCGGGTGCATTGCTTCCACCCTGTGATAGCAAATCCTTGTTTGCCTCGTTGAAACAAGAGGAGGAAAACCTCGTATCGCTTCAATAAAGCGGATTTGGATGGTAAAAATGGGGAAAAAAAAGAAGTGAGGTCTCACCCGTTCATTTAAATGAGCTCCCTGGTGGGTAATGTTCCGGGCCAATCCTATCATTGTATTGCGGGGTCTCTGCAGCACTGGGGACCTTAAGCTCACATGTAAATTAGGTGTGGGAGGGTACAGAGACGTTTCGCAGCCTAGGGGATCGCCATCTCCCCGGTTATTGTTTACTAATTGTTCAGGGGGCTACGAGGCCAACTCAAGTCCAAGGATCGCCACCCTCCGGGGCTTTACTTAAATATGCAGGGTGGGCCTCACCAGTCCCTGAAGCCTCGGTGGCCCTAGGCAGTGCCTTATTGGTTCTATAATCACACGGGCAGTACTCATGGTATTATGAAGTGATACACTCATAGAACCTTTGCAGTTGTATAATTACCCAGGCTTCATGTATGTAATAGTCTGTTGGTTCCTATTTGGTAGGTTCACCGCAAAATTACAAATGTTTTTCCTCATGACCTCCTATAAACCGCTGGTTTTAACAATAAAATACAGACAAGTGTTGTCAGAAAAAGAAGACCCATACACTCACTTATTTATTGGTATAAAAAATAACCTTTATTAAAACAAAACAAATAAATGGAAACTCAACTGTATTTGAACCAGTGACAGTATAACATGTGTGGGACTCCTCCAGAAGCAGCGTACAAAACCTGCAAGACAAAAAGAAACATAAGTATGTGGGCCATGTCCAAGAGAAAAAGAAAGGTAGTCAGAATGAAAGGAAGATAGAGAGAATGGGACAGAGAGGGAGTGGGTGGAAGGGAGAAGAGGAGGGAGAGTCAAAAAAACAGAGGGAGGAAGAGACAGAGCGCTGGCCTACTGCATCCAGCCCTCACTGTTCACCTCCCATCACCCGTGTGTCTGGGACGCTGGGGTCCGTGAGAAAGAGTGCCGTCTAGCAAGTCCTTAAAATGAAACATATGAAAGAGGTCAGAGATTACATTGTTATGTACGGCAACATTGCTTGCCTGCACCTGTGCACCCAGGCTGCTGCACCACAGCCCCTTCCCCCGCACTGTGCTTAATTGCAGCTCCTACGCACTGGGGCTTCACTGCTCACCTGCCACCACTGGTATGTCCAACGACATGCCGGTGCGAGCTCCCACTCCAGGGTGCCTCTCTTAGGGCGACACAGCAGGTCTCCGGTCAGGGACGGTGTGTCTTGATACCACGATGGAAGGCGTCAGAATGCCCAGGGTATGGTCACGGGATGAGCACCCGCTCCGCCCATGTTGGCGCAACCAACTCAGTGTCTGAAAAGGGAGAAATAATATAATGCTGGAAACTTCTTGAGGTAAACGAAGGTTTATTTCAAGGTTAATAGAGAGCACCAGTTGAGTGCATCCTTCCTTTTTGAAGTACGATCTACCAACTATTAGTGGTAATCGTGGTTCAAAGAGGAGTTGGAGTTCACAAGAATACACAAGGTAAAATAATAATATGTTATGCCAACGTTCACATACAAAGGGTCAGAGCGCATGCTAGAAGCATAATGTGTGCGTGTAATGCAGTGACACAAGCCTGTGTGCATGTACACTTAGTAATTAGCTCACTACAGTGTTCCAAAAGCCAACACCACGTGTCTGTAGGGCAGCGCTGCAGGCTGGCTCAGGCCTACCATACGGTCCTGCAGGTCCTTAAAATGAGACTGAATGAGGTCAGAGATCATATCATTACGCACGGCAACATCGCTTGTTCGCACCTGCACACCTAGGCTAATGCACCTCACCCCTCCTGCAGCACCGCGCTCAATTTCAGCCCTTGTGCACCCAGGCCCCACTGCTCATCTGCTGTCATTGTTGTGTGTCCAAACACGACGGGCAGCAGTGTTCACAATTCAAATCCAGTGTTGATTGCCAGGATGGTGTACACCTCATGGATCCCTTTTTTTCATTGCGCATTGTGATATGCGAGGTGGATGCAGCCATATCACCTGAAGCAGTGTGGAAGAATTGGGACATGTGGCGTCATCGTTATCCTATTTATACGTACGCAAAGTGGGCTGGGCTTGCATACGCCAGGCCAACATAAGGGTGTGAATAATTATTGCGGGGACCTGGGCGTGTTCAGTTCCTGCCTGGCCAGGAAGTGTGCTTATATGTGTGTCCCTGTTGCAGTTTTGACGTAGCAGAATGCGCAATTTACATTGATGTAGCATGCACCGGGAGGGCGGCAACTATCGCTAATTATATGCTGTTCGAAAACATTGAATGGCTAACATCACTTCTCGTTGTCAAGCTTGTGGATATGCGCAGACACGCATGTCAATGGTGTGCGGTACTATTGAAAGTGTTGCTATCGTGAAGCGCACACATGTGAATGTGCTCAGATGAGGGAAGATCAGCAGTGAGGCTACATCATACACAGTGATAATGCTCATTACAGTAAAACAATGCATGTCAAACGTGAATCTGAAAGTCTCACAAGCACTACTACATGGTAAAGCCTGACAGCAGAGTATACTGAAACACAAATCTACGCATTACTCTTTACAGTTTGTCACATGTGATCTAGGATGTGCACTGTGCCCGCGGCTGATGATACCCCTTCGAGCTACCAATACCCAGGCCGAAAGGCAGCACAATAATGCGCGCACACACAAGGGGCATAGTGGAACACACATTTGTTTTTTGATGTAACGTTTCAGATGCATGTCCATCACACGGGGAAGGCTAATGTACAAATCATGAATATTGATCAAGATGATCGCTGCATGTTGTGTGTAGTTTAAGATATGTGTACACAGCAAAAAACTTTTCAAAAAAGCTCTCTAAGCAGAAGAGGTGTCTCTCATCAAATGCTATAGAAAGAATTACTAAAATGGGTGGGGTCCTCCACCTATTACAATCGGAAATGTTATGTACCAATCAAATGCTTTTTTTTTGGTCACATGGCAATCGCGCATCAAGCGCGCAAGGAGGCAGCACCTGACGCTATTTTGAAAAAATATATTTATCATAATATAAGTTTATTACAGTTAGAAATTTATAAATGTTTAAAATATTTTAGATTATCGCTTGTTCTCATATACACTTTAAATTTATTTAGATATAGTTTTGAGACATAAAAAAAATGAGAGGATGGCATACCCAGCGTGACACCATACGTCTATGACATAACACAGGGCCTGGCAGCATGCACTTGTTGCATACGCAACACGCAGCGGGCGCGACCCCATACGTACATGATGTAACGCGCGGCTTGGTACTGTGTACCCGTCGGATACCAAAGTAGAAGCTGGCCCGACCTCATACGTATATGATTTTACGTGGGACGCGATGCCACGAACACGTCGGATATGAAATGCGCATCATTTACGAGTTATAGTTAGTTGGACATTTGACTCATATAAAACCAGAGAAATTCGCCCGTTATAGTTAGTTGACCTAACTATAACTTGCGCGCCCGCAATGCACTGCTGATGGCGTCACATATTACATCACTTATGACATGATCAGTGACGTCACTGATGACATCACTGATCTAACTTGCGTGTATTTGGTTGTCATCATGTTATATATTTAAAATAATGAACAGTTTTCAGTGTTGGGAACCTCACAAATGTATATACAACTTTTCTGATTAGTTCAATCCATAGGGGGACAAGGTTCTGAAGTTTAAGATATGGCGGGATTCTTTCTGCCTCAGTGTCCTTTCTCTGTTTCCTCCTCGATCACTTATGAAAACAGTCTCAATCCCACAAAACGTTACCTCATTACTTGTAACAGCCAATACACAGTGTATATCATCGAATGCCCGTGCAAATTAAAATACGTGGGCAACACGATTTGTGAACTTAAAAAACATGTGCCGAAACATGTGACTGTCACCCAGGCACTCGTCACCAGTCGACTGGACTACGGAAACGCCCGCTACGCCGGAACCACAGCCAAGCTACAGAAAAGACTTCAGCGCATCCAGAACGCCTCCGCCCGACTCATCCTGGATGTCCCCCGACGCAGCCACATCTCTAGCCACCTGAGGAACCTGCACTGGCTCCACGTCGACAAGAGGATCACGTTCCGGCTCCTCACCCACGCACACAAGTCTCTCCACGACCTGGGCCCCAAGTACCTCAACGACCGCCTGACCTTCTACACGCCCACCCGCCAGCTACGGTCCACCAGCCTCGCCCTCGCAGCCGTACCACGCATCCGAAGAGCCACCGCCGGAGGAAGATCCTTCTCTTACCTGGCTGCCAAGACTTGGAACTCCCTCCCCATCCACCTTCGGCTGACCCAGGACCATCTCGCCTTCAGGAAACAACTTAAGACCTGGCTGTTCGAGCAGTAGCATACCCCTCCCCCCAAGTGCCTTGAGACCCTCCCGGGTGAGTAGTAGGGGGGAAAGAGTGAGAGAAAAAATGGAACAATAAAGTTATATGCAAAGACGAAAATAACAATAAAATGGGTTTAACAATGACAGAAAAAACTGAATACTCAAAGTCTGGCCGAACTGTAAAAAAGACTTACTAAAAGACTTAGGTTATAATCTTGTATATATTGGTGTACTGAAACAGAAATGACTTATTTGTTTGGAAACTTGTGTTTTTTAGGTTGATTTCTATTGGGGACTACAGGTCCCATAATTCAATGTGCACATATTTTCCAAACTGAACAGGAAGTGATGTAATGATTAATGAATTACAAAAAAACGCTTTACTTCTGGTGAAAATCGACCGTGAACAAGGTATAGGGTTATACCGAAACTCGTAGGTTACTCGCCTGTTCCCTGTTTAAATGGATTTAAGAATAAATTAACAGCGTGAAGGAACTAACCTGCAAGAGTGCGACCTCGTTTGTTCTTTTTGCTAAAAGGACGGTGAGAAAATAGAAACGGGGGTGGTTCTACCGGGAGGTCCCGCACCTAAGCGAGCGCCATACAATCCAAGAATACTGAACTGAACAAGGGTGGAAATATATATATATATTACCTACTGGCGATAGCCAGTAGGTATATATAGTTAGGATTTTTTTCCTATGGGATTTTTGAAAATTCTATGTCGAATAACTTTGGCGTTTGAGGACAGAATTGTCTGAAATTTTCAGGAAAATGGAACATTTTGTTTCTGAGCAGCCCCTGATAATTTGGGGGGTTTCGTCAAGGGGGGGCCGAGAAAAAAGGGGGGTCCCAAAACGTGTTTTTCCCATGCAATTTTCCATAGGGCGGTTGGCCTCACTTTTAGCCTGAACGGCTGAATGGATTTACACCAAACTTGGCAAAATTGTAGGGACTGGTAGCCCGATGTGCCTTTGCTATGTCTCAAGATATAGGCTCCAGTGGTTTTTACGGAAATTAACTTTGAAAAATATATATTGGGCTACATTGGGCTATATATATGTTGGAGCCCAAATGTAGCCCAATGTAGCCCAATGTAGCCCAATGTAGCCCAAAGATGGCCACCAGAGACAAAAAAAACAAATGTAGCCCAAATATCAGCCAGATGTAGCCCAACTATAGCCCAATGAAAATATGTCCCAGAGTGTTCTAAAGAACAACTAGAGTGCTAACAGTCCTACTTATTACAAAGGTATGGCACACCTGAAGCCATCTTGATTGGAATCAAGTGGTAACTCTTAAAACATTTAATTTAAAAAGGAACAAAATGAGGGGGTTCATTTTGCCATAGAAAGTATGATTAGCGAATATATGACGAAATCCCGCATACCATCAGTCCGCAAAAAAAATCCCGCATGTACTATTAGGCCGCAAATTAAAATAACGAAAACTTTTAGAACGAATATGCCTTTAGCATACACTAAACAACTAAACTACCCTAAACCCTAAAACACTACCCCCAGCATGACCCTACACTACACAAACAGTACAACACTACCCTAAACCCTAAAACACTACCCCCAGCATGACCCTACACTACACAAACACTACAACACTACCCTAAACCCTAAAACACTACCCCCAGCATGACCCTACACTACGCAAACACTACAACACTACCCAAAACCCTAAAACACTACACCCCAGCATGACCCTACACTACGCAAACACTACAACACTACCCTAAACCCTAAAACACTACCCCCAGCATGACCCTACACTACGCAAACACTACAACACAACCCTAAACCCTAAAACACTACCCCCAGCCAGACCCTACACTACGCAAACACTACAACACAACCCTAAACCCTAAAACACTACCCCCAGCATGACCCTACACTACGCAAACACTACAACACTACCCTAAACCCTAAAACACTACCCCCAGCATGACCCTACACTACGCAAACACTACAACACTACCCAAAACCCTAAAACACTACACCCCAGCATGACCCTACACTACGCAAACACTACAACACTACCCTAAACCCTAAAACACTACCCCCAGCATGACCCTACACTACGCAAACACTACAACACTACCCAAAACCCTAAAACACTACACCCCAGCATGACCCTACACTACGCAAACACTACAACACTACCCTAAACCCTAAAACACTACCCCCAGCATGACCCTACACTACGCAAACACTGCAACACTACCCTAAACCCTAAAACACTACCCCCAGCATGACCCTACACTACGCAAACACTGCAACACTACCCTAAACCCTAAAACACTACCCCCAGCATGACCCTACACTACGCAAACACTGCAACACTACCCTAAACCCTAAAACACTACCCCCAGCATGACCCTACACTACGCAAACACTACAACACTACCCTAAACCCTAAAACACTACCCCCAGCATGACCCTACACTACGCAAACACTACAACACTACCCAAAACCCTAAAACACTACCCCCAGCATGACCCTACACTACGCAAACACTACAACACTACCCAAAACCCTAAAACACTATCCCCCAGCATGACCCTACACTACGCAAACACTACAACACTAGCCAAAACCCTAAAACACTACCCCCAGCATGACCCTACACTACGCAAACACTACAACACTACCCAAAACTCTAAAACACTAACCCCAGCATGACCCTACACTACGCAAACACTACAACACTACCCAAAACCCTAAAACACTACACCCCAGCATGACCCTACACTACGCAAACACTACAACACTAGCCAAAACCCTAAAACACTACACCCCAGCATGACCCTACACTACGCAAACACTACAACACTACCCAAAACCCTAAAACACTACCCCCAGCATGACCCTACACTACGCAAACACTACAACACTACCCAAAACCCTAAAACACTATCCCCAGCATGACCCTACACTACGCAAACACTACAACACTACCCTAAACCCTAAAATACTACACCCCAGCATGACCCTACACTACGCAAACACTACAACACTACCCAAAACCCTAAAACACTACCCCCAGCATGACCCTACACTACGCAAACACTACAACACTATCCTAAACCCTAAAACACTACGCCCAGCATGACCCTACACTACGCAAACACTACAACACTACCCTAAACCCTAAAACACTAGCCCCAGCATGACCCTACACTACGCAAACACTACAACACAACCCTAAACCCTAAAACACTACCCCCAGCATGACCCTACACTACGCAAACACTACAACACAACCCTAAACCCTAAAACACTACCCCCAGCATGACCCTACACTAAACAACCACCACAACTCTACACTACACTAACACAACACTACACTACACAACACTACACTACACTACACAATCACTAACCCACGAAAAAATTAACACAAACCCACTTACCTCTCTCGTCATCGTGGTTTTCACAACGCAAATGCATTTACCATACATGCCTTTAAAACGTAATTCTTTGTAAAGGCATGCGCGATAAATGCACATGCGTTTTGAAAAAATGCGGGATAATGGTATGCGAGGTCAATGACCTTGCGGGATAATGGTATGCGGACTGAAAGTCTGCGGGATAAAAAATGCGGGAAAATGGCTGCAAACCATGATTAGCAGCAGACTTCCCTGGTGAGCACTAGCTTTACTACAGTGATCTAATGAGCAACTAGAGTGCTAACATTCAGAATTTATGGCAAATGTGTGACACATCTGAATGCCTTCTTGATAGAACCAAAGTAAACAAGCATTGAAAATGCAATAGATCTCGCCCTCGTTTAAGTTAAAGCCATTCTGTTTGTAATGAGGTGGCTTTTTAGCTTTGCTTTTATTAGTGTTTTTAAAACTTTCATGTAAATAACATGCATATGTATGCATATATGTATATGTATGCATGCATTTATATTTATATAGATATGCAGATTATATATGTTTATATATGTATATTACCTACTGGCGATAGCCAGTGGGTATATATAGTTAGGATTTTTTCTCTATGGGATTTCCGAAAATTCTATGTCTAATAACTTTGGCATTTGTGAACGGAATTGGCTGAAATTTTCAGGAAAATGGCACATTGTGTTTTTGAGCAGCCCCTGGGGGTCCCAAAACGCGTTTTTCCCATTCATTTTTCCATAGGGCGGTTGGACTCACTTTTAGCTCGAACGGCTGAATAGATTTACATGAAACTTGGCAAAATTGTAGATATGGTTTGCCCGACGTGCCTTTGCTATGTCTCAATATATGTGCTCCAGTGGATTTTGAGAAATTAACGTTTAAAAAAATATATATATCTGTGACAGCGCCCCGGTTCGCGTACCTGACGCGTAACGGAACTTCGCGAAGCGAAGCTGATTGGCTCTCCGGTGTCTGTCAACATTCTAAACAGTCCAGAGCGGCCGCCATCTTGTCTCTCGGTACGATCGAGAGACAAGATGTGGTGAAAAACGAAGGGGGAAATGAAGAAAAGGGGGCAAGGTAGACCACTCCTGACCCCCTAGGATTGATGAGGGGGATATTAAAGTGCCCCGCAGGCAAAAAATAAAAAATAAATTTTTTTTGCGATTTTACGCCGTAGAGGCGCGTCCCGATATGCGAACCGGGCAGCTCACCGGGCAGCTCACCGGGCAGCTAACCGGGCAGCTAACCGGCAGCGTAGCTGTCAACATTGTAAACAGTCCGGAGCGGCCGCCATCTTGTCTCTCTGTAGGTTCGAGAGACAAGATGTGGTGAAAAAAGAAGGGGGAAATTAAGGAAAGGGGGCAAGGTAAACCCCTCCTGACCCCCTAGGATTGATGAGGGGGATATTAAAGTCCCCCGCGATTTTTCGCGGTAGAGGCGCTTCCCGGTACGCGAACCGGGCAGCTAACCGGCAGCGTAACGGGAGTCCGCCATCTTGTGTTTTTGGAGCGTCCGGTTCGCGTACCGGGTAGCGTCCCGGTAAGCGTAACAAGGGGAAAACCAAGAGAAACAGTAAAAAAAAATTAAGGGAATTGATTTCCAGCAAACTTGGCAAAATTGTAGGGACTGTTTGTTTGATGTGCCTTTGCAAGGCCTCAAGATATGTGCACGTGTGGATTTTGTCTAATTAAGGTTAAAAAAAATATATATATCTGTAAGCGTGCTCCGGCACGCTTACGTTACGGGTTTTGTTTGCGCTGCAGAGCCGATACGTCACGGTTATGCGACGCGTCATGAGGCGTCTTACGTGGCTACGTGATACGTCACGTAATAAAGAATATATTTTACAGCTATAGATATTAGCTTTTAAAAAACCAATGAAATTCACTGAAAAAACCATAGGTTATAGACCATATATAGTTAGGAATTTGCATTTACAAAACCTTGAAAATTCACTGAAAAAACCATAGGTTAGAGACCATATATAGTTAGCTAGACATTTTATTGACATAAAACCAATGAAATTCCATATATAGTTAGTTGCACTAACTATATATCGCGCACCCGCAATCCACTGCTGATGATGTCACATATTACATCATTCATGACATGGTCAGTGACATCACTGATGACATCACTGATGACATCTCAAATGACATCACTGATGACATCACTGATGACATCTCAAATGACATCACTGATGACATCATGACACACCAATACCAGTTACTACATACGCACTCACTGATTCCTACGTCTACACACACATTCACTCATTCACCCATACAATCACTCATACATACAGTCACTCATTATTACAACACTATCATATGCACTCATACACCTATGCAGACACTCACACACTGCCACTCATCCATGGAGTTACTCACACACCTAGTCAGTCCTGTAAAGAATCAATCACACTTCCATTTCCTCATCTATACAGTTAAACACAGAACACCATACTTCAGTGACATCACTGATGACATCACTGATGACATCTCAAATGACATCACTGATGACATCTCAAATGACATCACTGATGACATCATGACACACCAATACCAGTTACTACATACGCACTCACTGATTCCTACGTCTACACACACATTCACTCATTCACCCATACAATCACTCATACATACAGTCACTCATTATTACAACACTATCATATGCACTCATACACCTAGTCAGTCCTGTGAAGAATCAATCACACTTCGATTTCCTCATCTATACAGTTAAACACAGAACACCATACTTTTCACACATATACTAACACATACTTACTCTCTTATACAATCACTGATACAAGTACACATTGATATGCACAGAGTCACACACCTCCCAGCCAGCTACACACACACTCAGTCTTCCATACATCCACTCATTCTTCAATATGTAAAACATATTTAAACTTTACAAAAACACACAGACACTAGATGATGTCATCAGTGATGTCATTTGAGATGTCATCAGTGATGTCATCAGTGATGTCATTTGAGATGTCATCAGTGATGTCACTGACCATGTCATGAATGATGTAATATGTGACATCATCAGCAGTGGATTGCGGGTGCGCGATATATAGTTAGTGCAACTAACTATATATGGAATTTCATTGGTTTTATGTCAATAAAATGTCTAGCTAACTATATATGGTCTCTAACCTATGGTTTTTTCAGTGAATTTTCAAGGTTTTGTAAATGCAAATTCCTAACTATATATGGTCTATAACCTATGGTTTTTTCAGTGAATATATATATATATATATATATATATATATATATATATATATATATATATATATATATATATATATATATATATATATATATATATATATATATATATATATATATATATATTACCTACTGGCAGTAGGTAGTTATAGTTAGGGCCTAGTTTCCATATGCAAAAACGAAAATAACAATAAAATGGGTTTAACAATGACAGAAAAAACTGAATACTCAAAGTCTGGCCGAACTGTAAAAAAGACTTACAAAAATACTTAAGTTATTATCTTGTATATATTGGTGTACTGAAAAAGAAATTACTTATTTGTTTGGAAACTTGCGTTTTTTAGATTGATTTCTATTGGGGACTACAGGTCCCATAATTCAATGTGCACAGATTTTTCAAACTGAACAGGAAGTGATGTAATGATTAATGAATTACAAAAAACGCTTTTCTTCTGGTGAAAATCGACCGTGATCAAGGTATAGGGTTATACCGACACTCGTAGGTTACTCGCCTGTTCCCTGTTTAAATGGACTTAAGAATAAATTAACAGTGTGAAGGAAATAACCTGCAAGAGTGCGACCTCGTTTGTTCTTTTTGCTCAAAGGACGGTGAGAAAATAGAAACGGGGTGGTTCTACCGGGAGGTCCCGCACCTAAGCGAGCGCCATACAATCCAAGAATACTGAACTGAACAAGGGTTCAGTATATATATATATATATTACCTACTGGCGGTCGCCAGTAGGTAGTTATAGTTAGGATTGGCTACCATAGGAAATCCGCAACATTCTATTGGGAATAACTCTGGCGCCGGTTGAGGAATTTGTGTCTAATTTTCCAATATTTTGGCCAGCTCCGCTCCGCTCCTTCCCTGGAAGTTTCGGGGGGATTCGTGAAGTGAGGGCTGAGAAAAAAGGGGGGTCTCAAAACGTGTTTTCCCCATGTTAATTTCCATAGGAAGGTCTGACAAGTCTACAGCCCGAACCGCTGAACGGAATTACGCCAAACTTTGCAAAATTGTAGGGACTGGTACGCAGATGTGCCTTTGCTATATTTGGTGAAAATTGCTCCAGTGGTTTTTTTGAAAATTAACTTCAAAACACATATATATCTATAGGCGTGCTCCGAGCGCTCCCAGGTGCGCGTACCGGGGAGCGCACCCGGCGTGCTACGGGAGTGCGCGAGCGGAAAGCTGATTGGCTGTCGGGTGTCTGTCAACATTCTAAACAGTCCAGAGAGTCCGCCATCTTGTGTCTCAGTAGAATCGAGACACAAGAGGTGAAAAATAAAGGGGGAAATAATTAAAAGGGGGCAGAGTAGACACCCCTGACCCCCTAGGTTTTCTGAGGGGGAGTCTAAAAATACCCTGAAGGGCAAAAAAAAAATTTTTTAAATTTTGCGGGGTAAGCGCTGGCTGCGCTCCCGGGTACACTCTCCGGTATGCGCACCCTGAGCGCACCACGGGGAAAAACAGTGTAAAAAAATAGAGTAAAAAAATAATGTAGAGTGTTTAGAGGTAAGTTAGCTCTGAAAAGAGCTGTTGTGTTAAGTGGGTGTTTTTTGTACCTACAAGTAGGTACCAATGCAGAGTCTTATATTCAAGAGGAAAACTCTATTCCCCTCATCTGTAAAATGCATACCATCTCTCCTATAGATGTCTTGCATGTTGTAATGCAAGATTTGTGGTAAATGGAACCCATACCATAGTCTCTGAGGTAAGCAGAAACAGATTTATTCACATGTTTCCTTGCTTTCTCAATCTGTGGACAAAATTGGTTGGACCAGTTCCATTTTTGCCTTTGGCATATATTAGAAAATACCAAGGCAGTTTCTGGAAAAAGTGACATCAATTGCCCAAAGATGTCCTTTAAAAGCATTTCCAGACCTACACCAGTCAAAGTGCCTAAGTCATTTCCACCACAGTGCACAATTATAAGGTCAGGGTGTGGTAAATGCATAAAGGATGTTACTAATGGTATAAATTGGTGACTCCTCAATCCTCTCTGTCCAATCCATACAATGTCCACATTTGGTAAATCAAGCTTGTAAATACCTCTGTTAGCTGCGTATTTTTGACTCCAGTGGACATAGCTATGACCCACAAACGAGACTTTTTTCGTTTTGAAGGTAGATGTGCTTCTAGTCAGATGAGTTGTGAAAATGAAATGGCAGTTTGATTATGAAAAAAGTGGTTGTGAATCAGTGCAGTTGAATAACCATAAATGATTGGAGCTTTGTTAAAAATCTCCACTGAAAATTAGGGTGCATGCTTTTTTTTGTAAGAAGTCATTTCAATGGTTGAGAAAAAGTCATTTAAAGAAACATTGCATTTCATTAGCTAGTAGATTGAGAGGTCAAACAGCCTTGAAGGATTGTTTTGCAACATAGTATGATGAACTTGTGAACTGTGTGCTGGTTTAAGAGGGAGTTACCATGTTTACAGGGTAAATGAGCACTGGGGGGATGGGTGAATGTTATGTGAGTTTCAAAGGCTTGAAATGTACAACCAATTAAAATGTGCAGTTTGGTTTTGAATTTGAATTGAATTATTGGCTATGTACAAGAATATGGGTCTGAAATGAGAAAGAATCTGTGCCATTATTGAAAGGCTCCAGTGAAGGTAGCATTATTCAGAGATTCTGCTTAAGAATATCTGTTGACTGTGACTGACACTGTTTTACATCTTCCAAAGCACTTTTAAAGGTGAGTAATGATTGTTTTAAAAAAGATAGAGAGCTTAAAGATTTTTGACAAGTATCATAGTGAGTGTCTGTGTGAATTAAGGAAATATATTTTTACCTTTTTCCATAATGTTAGCTGTGTGTTTATAAGGTAGTCTTCTTTATAAATAGTTTTTCATGCTTGGATTCAATGCTGGTTTAGAAATTGTGTAGTGGTTTCATTGGACTTGTAAATATGCTCCTTTTTTTGAAGCGCCTTCTGCAACCTTTAGCATGGGTGGAAGCAGTGAATGTATGGAGAGGGATAGGAATAGCAGATAGAAAACCATATGAAATAGTGTGGAGATGCATAAAGTATTTCAGTAATGGTATCAACTGAGATGGAATATAAGATAAAGAGGGGCATATTTACAAGACTCTTGCGCAATGTTTGAAATGGGTGCAAGCAGAAAATGCATGCAGAATAATAAAATTGGCACCCAGAGAAGAATATGAAATGCTGTGAGAGATGTTAAAGCTTTTTTTTAATGGCATAAATTGAGATAGAATATAGAAAAAAAGAGAGGCATATTTACAAGCTGCGTGCGCAATCTTTGACATAGCTGTGTGTTTATAAGGTAGACTTCTTTATAAATTGTTTTTTAAGCTTGGATTCAATGCTGGTTTAGAAATTGTGTAATGGTTTCATTGGACTTGTAAATATGCTCCTTTTTTTGAAGCGCCTTCTGCAACCTCTAGCATGGGTGGAAGCAGTGAATGTATGGAGAGGGATAGGAATAGCAGATAGAAAACCATATGAAATGGTGTGGGAGATGCATAAAGTATTTCAGTAATGGTATCAATTGAGATGGAATATAAGATAAAGAGGGGCATATTTACAAGACTCTTGCGCAATGTTTGACATGGGTGCAAGCAGAAAATGCATGCAGAATAATAAAATTGGCACCCAGACAAGAATATGAAATGCCGTGAGAGATGTTTAAAGGTTTCTTTTAATGGCATAAATTGAGATAGAATATACAAAAAAAGAGAGGCATATTTACAAGCTGTGTGCGCAATCTTTGACATAGCTGTGTGTTTATAAGGTAGATTTCTTTATAAATTGTTTTTTATGCTTGGATTCAATGCTGGTTTAGAAATTGTGTAATGGTTTCATTGGACTTGTAAATATGCTCCTTTTTTTGAAGCGCCTTCTGCAACCTTTAGCATGGGTGGAAGCAGTGAATGTATAGAGAGGGATAGGAATAGCAGATAGAAAACCATATGAAATGGTGTGGGAGAGGCATAAAGTATTTCAGTAATGGTATCAATTGAGATGGAATATAAGATAAAGAGGGGCATATTTACAAGACTCTTGCGCAATGTTTGAAATGGGTGCAAGCAGAAAATGCATGCAGAATAATAAAATTGGCACCCAGAGAAGAATATGAAATGCTGTGAGAGATGTTAAAGCTTTTTTTAATGGCATAAATTGAGATAGAACATACAAAAAAAGAGAGGCATATTTACAAGCTGCGTGCGCAATCTTTGACATAGCTGTGTGTTTATAAGGTGGACTTCTTTATAAATTGTTCTTTAAGCTTGGATTCAATGCTGGTTTAGAAATTGTGTAATGGTTTCATTGGACTTGTAAATATGCTCCTTTTTTTGAAGCGCCTTCTGCAACATTTAGCTTGGGTGGAAGCAGTGAATGTATGGAGAGGGATAGGAATAGCAGATAGAAAACCATATGAAATGGTGTGGGAGATGCATAAAGTATTTCAGTAATGGTATCAATTGAGATGGAATATAAGATAAATAGGGGCATATTTACAAGACTCTTGCGCAATGTTTGACATGGGTGCAAGCAGAAAATGCATGCAGAATAATAAAATTGGCACCCAGACAAGAATATGAAATGCCGTGAGAGATGTTTAAAGGTTTCTTTTAATGGCATAAATTGAGATAGTATATACAAAAAAAGAGAGGCATATTTACAAGCTGCGTGCGCAATCTTTGACATAGCTGTGTGTTTATAAGGTAGATTTCTTTATAAATTGTTTTTTATGCTTGGATTCAATGCTGGTTTAGAAATTGTGTAATGGTTTCATTGGACTTGTAAATATGCTCCTTTTTTTGAAGCGCCTTCTGCAACCTTTAGCATGGGTGCAAGCAGTGAATGTATGGAGAGGGATAGGAATAGCAGATGGAAAACCATATGAAATGGTGTGGGAGAGGCATAAAGTATTTCAGTAATGGTATCAATTGAGATGGAATATAAGATAAAGAGGGGCATATTTACAAGACTCTTGCGCAGTGTTTGAAATGGGTGCAAGCAGAAAATGCATGCAGAATAATAAAATTGGCACCCAGAGAAGAATATGAAATGCTGTGAGAGATGTTAAAGCTTTTTTTTAATGGCATAAATTGAGATAGAAGATACAAAAAAAGAGAGGCATATTTACAAGCTGCGTGCGTAATCTTTGACATAGCTGTGTGTTTATAAGGTAGATTTCTTTATAAATTGTTTTTTATGCTTGGATTCAATGCTGGTTTAGAAATTGTGTAATGGCTTCATTGCACTTGTAAATATGCTCCTTTTTTTGAAGCGCTTTGTGCAACCTTTAGTATGGGTGGAAGCAGTAAATGTATGGAGAGGGATAGGAATAGCAGATAGAAAACCATATGAAATGGTGTGGGAGATGCATAAAGTATTTCAGCAATGGTATCAATTGAGATGGAATATAAGATAAACAGGGGCATATGTACAAGACTCTTGCGCAATGTTTGACATGGGTGCAAGCAGAAAATGCATGCAGAATAATAAAATTGGCACCCAGACAAGAATATGAAATGCCGTGAGAGATGTTTAAAGGTTTCTTTTAATGGAATAAATTGAGATAGAATATACAAAAAAAGAGAGGCATATTTACAAGCTGCATGCGCAATCTTTGACATAGCTGTGTGTTTATCAGGTAGACTTGTTTATAAATTGTTTTTCATGTTTGGATTCAATGTTGGTTTAGAAATTGTGTAATGGTTTCATTGGACTTGTAAATATGTTCCTTTTTTTGAAGCGCCTTGTGCAACCTTTAGTATGGGTGGAAGCAGTGAATGTATGGAGAGGGATAGGAATAGCAGATAGAAAACCATATGAAATGGTGTGGGAGATGCATAAAGATTTTCAGTAATGGTATCAATTGAGATGGAATATAAGATAAAGAGGGGCATATTTACAAGACTCTTGTGCAATTTATAAAAAAGTCTACCTTATAAACACACAGCTATGTCAAAGATTGCGCACGCAGCTTGTAATGCTGGTCCAGAGATATGTTTAAAGGTTTCTTTTAATGGCAAATTTATAAATTAAAAAAGATAAAAAATGCAATAGATCTCGCCCTCGGTGTCACACATACTGTTGGCAGAGACAGACATGGTACATTATATTTAAAATCCGATTAATCTGCCTAAGATCACACTGTAAGTGAAGCTTGATTCACCCATCATTGTAATCTTAGGCAGAGTCACACATACTGTTGGAGAGACACACATGGTACATCATATCTAATATTCTGATCATGTGCCTAAGATCACACTGTGAGTGAAGCTTGATTCACCATCACTGTGATCTTAGGCAGAGTCACACATACTGTTGGCAGAGACAGACATGCTACATTATATCTAATATTGCGCACACGGCTTGTAAATATGGCAATGAAACCATTACATTATCTCTGGACCAGCGTTAATGTCAAACATTGTGCACGCGGCTTGTAAACATGCCAATGAAAGCATTACATTATCTCTGGACCTAGATTATTGTTAAACATTGTGCACGCGGCTTGTAAATATGCCAATGAAACCATTACACTATCTCTGGACCAAGATTAATGTCAAAGATTGCGCGCGCAGTTTGTAAATATGCCTCTCTTTTTTTGTATATTCTATCTCAATTTATGCCATTAAAAAAAACCTTTAAACATCTCTCATGGCATTTTATATTCTTGTCTGGGTACCAATTTTATTATTCTGCATGCATTTTCTGGTTGCACCCATGTGAAACATTGCATCAAGAAGGCATTCAGATGTGTCACACATATTTCTAAAATCCTAATAATCTGCCTAAGAGATCACACTGTGAGTGAAGCTTGATATAATGAGCAACTAGAATGCTAACATTCAGAATTTATGGCAAATGTGTGACATATCTGAATGCCTTCTTGATGGAACCAAAGTAAACAAGCATTGAAAATGCAATAGATCTCGCCCTCGGTGTCATACATACTGTTGACAGAGACAGACATGGTACATTATATCTAAAATCCTACTAATCTGCCTAAGATCACACTGTGACTGAAGCTTGATATAATGAGCAACTAGAGTGCTAACATTTAGAATTTATGGCAAATGTGTGACACATCTGAATGCCTTCTTGATGGAGCCAAAGTAAACAAGCATTGAAAATGCAATAGATTTGGTGTGATGTTAGGCACATGTCCACCATATTACATGTAATCTACCATCTCTTTCTCTGCAAGCAGTATGTGTGTCTGTGCTCATATTATTTCAAAGTATGTACAGGGCAAAAACAGACCACCTATATATAAACAAGACATAAAAATTAATTAGTTAATCGTTTTTGACAGAAAGCAAAGCACATGTAATGTAAATGAGCCTTTTGTTGTATACTAGTGTTTATATTGTTTACTTATTGTAATTGATGTGTAATATGTTTGTAGTGGTCTATAATATGTTATTTTTTCTTTACTACAGATTATAATCATCTATACAAACAAACTAAAAGATGCCTTCTAAAGAAAGAAGAGAAAAAATTCATAAAAGAAAATTAAGGACTAAGGAAAAAGAAAATCAACAACCAAGCAAAATAAAATCTTCAGAAAAAAAGAAAAATGCTCCTGGTAAGCAAACAAAATTTTTTCTTAGGAGTTATTGAAATGCCAAGAAAAAAAAAGTTTTTTAAGAAAGAACAATGAAACACCTGTAATGTCAAAGAAAAAAGGATGTCCTTCTAATCATGTTAGATCTGTACAAGGAGATGATATTTTGCATACCAAACGAAGTAGCAAGCAATTTTCTGAAATACGTAGATGAATGTTTTACAACAGAATAGTATCAAATTTATTAAAAAAGGTATAAAAAAAGACAGCTTTTTACAAGAAAAAAAACATAGTTAAGATTGTGGATGAAGCATTTAAAGTGAAAAATAAATTGTTTAGTTTAGTAATGAATAGAATTCGTACACTTGATAAAGTAATCAATGTGTTTAAATCAAAATGTAAGTGGAGGAGAGTAATTAATCAAACTAATTTCTGTGATGTTTTTTCTGGAGAATGGAAGCATAGTTCAAGGTCTGAGCCATTTTTTAATGAAGAAAGTTACTTTCAGGATAATGATTTGGTGCATGCAGTTGACACCAGTGGTCGAGCATATGAGGTGAAGGACGGTTGTCCGGTTGAAAAAGAAAAGATTGTGCCTAGAAATACAGAAGAGGTGTTAGCTGATGAAGTTTTAGGGAGATGTCCTAAGGCTCCAGTGTATACATGGATTTGTAGTAGTATTTGTAGTGTCCGACAGGAATCAATTGATTTGTTTCGCACTTTTTTACGGACATATACTAAGAAAGTGTGAAACAAAAAATGAAAATTTTACAAGAGTTAGATCCTTGTAGAGTGGGAGAAAAAACAGGTTTGCAAAGGCATTCACTGGCTTGTCTTTCAAGAAAAATATGTCAGAGTGTTTTTCACCATTTTAGGATGTTAGCAGTGCATCATAATAAAGTGAGGAAATTAGTGAGAAGGTTGTACTATGCAAAAAGTCCAGCACTTAAACTAAAACAGTTAAACAATGCTCTTTTGCATGGAACTGAATTAGATGTCAAAAACATTTGTGATGAAATTGAGTTTTGTTACTTTGGTGAAAAAGAGGTTAGTGCAGAAATTGATACAGTAATAGAAGGTAATGTAGAAGAGAATGTAGAGATTTTAAGTTCAGAAAAATCTGAAAATGAAATTATAAAGTTTAAAGTGAATTCAAGTGAAAGGCCTAATTTTTCTTGTGTTGGTTGTCGACGGACTCATTACAAGCATCAGACTAGATTCGTTGATTTATATGTAAAAAGCGAAAAGATAAATAATAATGAGTGGAAGGATTTTTCAACTTATTTGTTGGTTGAAAATTGTTTTGATTTGGGCTCTGATCAACGTATTTGTACATATTGCTATAATAAATTAAATGAAAACAAAATGCCTGCTAGAGCTGTTCATAATAATCTAGAGTTGGTAGACATTCCTTCTGAATTGATGGATTTAAATACCTATGAGTCTATTCTGATTCAATGTGTGCATCCTTTTGAGGCTATTGTTCGCATGGAGCCTAAGACAGGGAAATTGCCTCCTTCAGATTTACAGAGAGGATTAAAGGGAAGAGTTGTTTATTTGCCTCTAGATTTTAAGAAAAATATTGATACAATTGGTGTTGAAAAAGTAGAAGAGGAACCTCTGGTTATTCTAGTTAATGGTGTTCCGACAAAAAGTAAGAAAATCTGGCAAGAATTAGTGGATGATAGGAAAGTCAAAAAGGCAACGTTGTATCTGGTAAAAAATAATCAGTACTATAAAAATGTGTATGTGGGAGAAGTGGAAACAACTGTACAAGACGACACTGATGTCTCTGCTGGACAAATAAAAAAATTGATGTCTCTAGAAGTGAAGAAATTTACGAACATTATAGTGTTCATCCATTGCATTCCAAAGAAGTAATGGGAAATGCTATTGACTTGTTTCAGATGAAAAAAGCCGAAGGAAGTCGCATTAGTGTATGGGAAGAAAGTTCAGAAGCCCGTTGTTTTCCACAGTTATTTCCAACAGGTGAAGGTGGACGATATGACGACCGACCTGTTCAAATTCCTGCATCCGAATACCGGACTTCAAGATTATATGCAGAAGATCCAAGGTTTCGTCAATGCATTTCATATTTGTTCCATCTACTGTTTGAGAGTGACTTGTCTGGACTTTCCTATGCAGTAAACCATATACTGAAAAGTGGAGCACATCTACAAAATGTTTCGGCAAGGGATTCTATGGATAAAGTCAAACTGCAAGACAGTGTTTTGGAATCTCAGCTAATTAATCTCATGGCATGCCAGCGTGGTACTAACGAGTATTGGTACCGTCGTCATGGGGAATTGAAATGTATGCTAAGAAACTTAGGAACTCCTACATGGTTCCTCACTCTTAGTTGTGCTGAGTATGCTTGGGAAGACTTACTTGAATTTCTACGAGAGGCAAATAAAAACATTGAAAATATTGAAAACATGACACCTGGAGACCTGTGCTCTTTGGATCCAGTTAATGTATGCAGGTATTTCAATCATAGGTTTGAAGCTATGATATCTTTTATTACAAACAAAAAAAATCCTCCGCTTGGAGAGGTGTTGGATTTCTTTTGGAGAAAGGAGTATCAATCAAGAGGTGCTCCTCATATACATATGCTGCTATGGATTAAAGATGCACCTAAATTTGGAACAGATTCAGATGAGAAAGTGATGAGTTTCATTGAGCAGTATTCTACATGTGCTGTTCCGAAAATTACAGAAGAAAACAATTTAAGATATCAAGTTTTACGCTTTTAAAGCCATCGTTGTGGGAAATACTGTCGTCGAAAATACAAATCCAAGGACAAGTTCTACACGAAATGTCGTTTTGCATTTCCACTTTCAGTAACATCGAAAGGAAGAGTCAACAATTTTATGTCTTCTCTGCGACATACTGTGACAAGAAAATCACCCAAAAATACATACAACCTAAGAAGAAATGAGGAATCCAAATCCATAAATTACTACAACCCAGTCATTTTGTCCATGTGGAATGCTAACATGGATATTCAATATGTGGCTGACAACTCTATTGCTGTGGCTCGATATGTGACGTCTTACATCACAAAGTCAGAAAAGACGGAACTGAAGGAAATGTGGGAGGAAATTTCACATGAAAAGAGTCTAAGCAAGAAATTATACAGTTACAGTCTGAAGATGTTGTCGCATCGAGAAATTGGAGCGTATGAATGTTCTGATCGGTTGTCATCAGCAAGTCTACATGCCAAATCTAGAACCATCATTTGGGTGAGTCTAGGTCTTGCTGCAACACGAAACCGAGTTTTGAAATCTGTACAAGAAATAGAGTATTTGGCAGAGAAAGAACCAGACGGTACAGATATTTTGAAGACAAACATGTTGGATACATACTATCCAAATAGAAGTACTCATCTTGAGAACGCTTGTCTCTATGAAGTTCTGCAAACCTACATTTTTAAAAAGAACGTCACAGAAGTAATCAATAAAGGTGTATATGCTGTAATTGGATGTGAAGGCTGTCTAGTAAAACAAAGAAAAGGCCATTTGATTAATCATCGAAAATTGAGTTGTGATTGTCCAGACAAAAGGGAATTTTATTACTTAGCTCTTTTGCAACTCTTTAAGCCTTGGCGTAGAGAAGAGGAACTACTTGGAGATTTTCTTACTTATGAAGATTCGTTCAATGCAACCAAGGATACGATAGAATGTCCTGTTTTTTCAAATTATCTGCAAATGTTGAACGAGGAAAACCAGCATGAAGCTACAATTGCAGCAGAGATTGCTAGAGACAGTTCTCAAGATAGTCAGAGTTCTGCTTCATTGAGTCAGGATCCACTAGGAGGACCACTTATACAAAATGAAGCTGCCACTGCCATGGATGAAGTTGAAAGAGCCATGGAACAAGCTCAGGAGGATGGAGTTGACTTAGAAGATTTGGAAAAAGAACTAAACGTTGAGCAGAGACAAATATATGATCAAGTCACACAACAAATTGAGCATGGTTTAACTCATGAGAAAAAAGAGTGCTCATGTACATCATTTGCACCTATCCGACTGTATATGAGTGGAGAAGCAGGGACTGGGAAAAGTTTCCTGATTAAAGCTATTGCAACATATTTGCAGAAAACAACGGAGTCATCGCTCTCTTGTGTTGTTACTGCTCCAACTGGGTTGGCAGCACACAACATTAAAGGGATTACTTTACATCGCTTATTGATGCTGCCAGTGGAGCATGATAACAAATTACAATACCACAAGCTATCTGGAGAAGCTTGTTGTGAAGTTTCAAGAGTCCTAAAGAAAATGAAACTTCTTATCATTGATGAAGTAAGCATGGTATCAAATGTAATGCTTGCTTTTGTGCATTTAAGAATGCAAGAAACTCTTAAAACAGACTATGATGTGTTATTTGGAGGCAAACACATCATTGTTTTTGGAGATCTACTGCAACTAACTCCAGTGAAAGGACAGCCAGTGTTTAAAATGCTTACGCATGAAGATACCAGGAAGTGCTTAGGAAGCATTGGAAATATTAACATATGGCTAAATTTCAAATATGCAGAACTACTTCAAAATATGCGACAGGCAAAGGATGAAGATTATAAAAATATTCTACAAGATGTAAGAATTGGGAAACTAACTGAGCATGGCAAAGAAGCTTTACATGGACGATTAATTTCAAATTTGTTTCCAAAGGAAAATATTCTTCCAGAGAATATTTTTAAGAAAATTCCTGAAAACAAATCTGTCATATGCTTGATGCCAACTCTGCAAGAATGTTCAATCTTCAACACCAAAATGTTAAAGTTGGAAAATCAAGAAATTGTGAAACTGGAAGCTATTGATAAAATTGAACATGAAGGAGCAACTATTATTTTGTCAGAAAAGTTGAAATCAAAATTAGATTCTTTAGAGAAGACAATATCTAAAACTGCTAGTATGGAAAAGACTCTGTATGCATCTTTAAATTGTCGTATAATTTTACGACGTAATTTATATGTGGAAAGAGGTTTAGTAAATGGAGCAATGGGTCATGTTGTGGATTTTGTGAATTACCGAAATAGAGATGGAATTGAAATTATAAAAATTAAATTTGATGGTATTGAAGAAGTACAACAAATCAGTCGTTGTTCTGCTCGTTTTTTGCTAGTGAAAGATTTATATGTGCGTAGAAAACAGTTTCCTGTTTCTTTGGCATATGCAGTAACTATTCATAAATCTCAAGATTTAAGTGTTGATAGTGCTTTGGTGAATATTGGAAATTCTGTGTTCAGGGAGGGTATGGCATATGTTGCTTTATCTCGAGTCAAAACTTTATCTGGATTGTACTTGATTGATTTTGATGAGACAAAGATTAATACAGATCTAAATTGTGTAAAAGAATAGAATAGGTTAAGAAGAGAGTATGCTCCAAATTTACCTCAATATCCTCTGTTTGAAAAGCGTGTGGTAGGCCGAAAAAGAAGAAATGAGAAAAATTGTTGTGAAGTTGTAGCAAAAAGAAAAAAAGTAGATGAAACAGTAATTGTAAGCAGAAAGGAAATGGATTCAGTTAAAGATGTTGTTGGATTTCAATTTGAAAATAGTTCTGGTGTCAACTGCTATGCTAATGTAGTGGTTAATGTTGTTTTTTTTCTCCAAACTGTAAAAGAACAGATTGCTGAAAATCGTGATCAAACACTTTGTTGTTTATTAAATTCTGTGTTAGAGAAATGTAGCAGTGATAGAACAAAAATACAAAGTGTTTCTGAAATTCGAAAGGTTTTAGACATATGTTCTGGTCTAAATCAATTTTCACAGAATATTCAGCAAGATTGTCAGGAATTTCTAATGTATATGCTTGTTGTTTTGCAAGATGAAGGTGTAGATGTAGAAAATCTTTTTGGCCTTTCTTATAAATGGCAACATGACTTTGACAATTGCTCCTTTTCAAGTAGTACTACAGTAGACACTGAAAGATTTATATATTTGACTTTACCAGACTGCAAATCAGTGTCTTTTAATAATCTAGTTAGAGCAGCAAATCAAAACATGGTCTGTAGTCAATGTAAATCTGCAATGCTATCAACTTTATTTTTAAGAAGATATGGACAGTATGTTATTTTAATGTTCCAACGATATAGACCTGATGAAACTAAATTGACAACATTAATTAAAAATGTTGTGGCTTCTCAATTATCAATTTCAGGAAGAACCTTTACAACTGCAGCAATTATTTACCATGATGGTCCTTCAACAACATCAGGACATTACACATGTTATTTAAAATGTCAAAAAGGTTGGAAGCTCTGTAATGATACTCAATTGACTTTCAAACAACGTTTGCCTTCTGACTTACTAAATTCTTTCCTAGTGTTCTTACAACCGAAATTTTAGGGAAGGTAATTGGCCTATGAAGATTGCAGCAGTTAATATAACTTAGTTTGCTCTTCAAAATTACTTTCTGAATGAGAGTGATGAAGGTAATAAAAAACATGTAGTTCTTATAGAGATAGTATATGTTTATTATATAGTGTGTGCTGTGAGTATTATAGAAATTATTTATAAAAAGTAACCTAGAGGTGGAAGTAAAACTCTTGTTTCATAATGTAAAAGATGTTGGAGCTTTTCTTTCAGAAAGTCGGGTAAATTAGACATTAAGAATACTCTGGACTAATTTCCATAGAAAAGGACTTTCCATATACTATTTGGCCTCGTGGAAAAGTGGATGGATCAAAAGTGAGTTTAGATATGGTTTTTTAAATTTTACATTATTTAAGAAATTATTCAATGGTTTTTTTAAACACAATCATTTTGATTGTGTTTTTTTTTGCCCGCTGTTATATGATGAGTACTATTGAAGTCACTGTTTTAAGTGAAATTCAATATATTCTGAGAACAGCAAAAATAAACAATTTAACATGATGTTGAAATTATTATTAAATATATATTACTTTCCCATTCTCTTATGCTCACTCACCTATTTCCACTCTCTATCACTCCTCTTAACTCACCCTCACTGGCCTTTTTTCACTATCCCTCACCTCCCTTCCCATATTCCACTTTCCTCACTTATTCTTATTAACCACTCCTTCACTGCCCTTTCCCTCTCTCCCATTCACTACTTTCCAGCTGTCAGTCACTCTACTTCACTCCCCTTCCCATTGTTTTCTTTCTTTCTTTCCTCAATAATTCCCCTTCTCTCACTCACCTTATTACACTTCACTCACTCCTTCTCTCACTTCCTCTGTCCTCTCACATCCTCACTCCCTTTCCCTCACTCCCTGTCTCTTAGCTTCAGTCTTTCGATCCTGTTACTCTCTCACTCCTCTTTCATCACCCACACTCCCTTACTTATCTTACTTTGTCTCTTGTATTCTACAATATATATTATAAATAATCTATTTTTTTTTGTCTTTCACAGATATAAAATTTAATGGGAATATGATATTAAATTTACATTACTTATAAGGTAAGTTTCATGTACAATATTTATTTTCACTATACTGTTTTCCATAACCTCACTACTCTTCTTTGATGCTCCCACACCTCTGTTCCCTTATTGCGCTTGCCTCACTTATTCTGAATCCCCACGTTTACTCTCTTTTTTCACATTTTTCTCTTACACTCACCTTCTTTCAGGCCTTCCCCTTTATTTTCTTTCCTCTCTCTTCTCTTACTTCATTGTTTTATTTTTTTCCCTTCTTTTACTCTCCTTACTCCACTTCACTTACTCCTTCTCTTTCTTTCTCTGTCTTCTTACTTCTACACTCCCCTTCCCTCAATCTCTTTCTGTTAGCCTCATTCTCTCCATCCCCTTAGTCTCTCACTTCTCTTCTGTCACGCTCACTGCCAATAAACTCAGCTATACTCCCACACTCACCTTCTGTCAGACCTTCTCCTTTAGTTTGCTTCCTCTCTCTTTCCTTCCTTTGCTCCTTTACTCTTTTCTGTTCCCTTACTTTCTTATTCCACTGTAATAACTCCTTCTCTTACTCCTTCTGTCCTCTTATTTGTACACTCCCCTTCCCTCATTCTCTCTCTTTTAGCCTCATTCTCTCTGTCCTCTTAGTCTCTCACTCCTTTTTTATCACGCTCACTCCCTATAACTCAGCCATACTCCTACACTCACCTTCTTTCAGACCTTCTCCTTTACTTTCCTTCCTCTCTTTTACCATCCTTTACTCCTTCACTCTTTTCCCTTCCCTTACTCCTCTTTCTGCAGTTCAGTAACTGCTTCTGTCAATCCCTCTGTCCTCTAACTTACTCACTCCCCTTTTCTCACTCTCTCTGTGTTACCCCCATTCTCTCAGTCCTCTTAGTCTCTCACTCCTCTTCTATCATGCTCACTCCCTATTACTGAGCCATACTCTCACACTCATCTTCTTCCAGACCTTCTCCTTTACTTTCCTTCCTCTCTCTTCCCATCCTTCGCTCTTTCACTGTTTTCCCTTCCCTTACTCTCCTTAATCCACTTCACTAATTCCTTGTCTTACTCCCTCTATCCTCTTACTTCTACACTCCCCTTACCTCATTCTCTCTCTGTTAGCCTCATTCTCTCCGTCTCTTCAGTCTCTCACTCCTCTTCTGTCACGCTCACTCCCTATAACTTAGTTATACTCACACACTCACCTTCTTTCAATCCCCCTACTTCACTTCCCTTCCCCTCTCGTCCCTTTTTTTGCTCCCTCACTCATTTTCCTTTCCTCTCTCACGAAAATTAGGACTGGGGACGGCAGCGGTGGTTCTCTAATGCTCGAACAATGATCATAATACTTTGTTCCCCGTAACAGAGTAGGGCATCACAATGTTTACATTTGATGGAGGCCTCATTAAAAACAGGCTGAATATTTGGGATCAGCTGCTCTGGTCGCCCCCTCACCGATGCAGTTGTTCCTCCAGTTGAAGTAGAGGCACCATCTCTTGGAGCCTCTAGTGCCAGAGCCCTGACATTCTCCCGCGCATAGTTCTGGGGGTGCCTCCTCTGGACGTACCGAATCATAGTAGAATTACCAAAACTGTACTTCCTTCTGGGGTCTCCACTGGAAAGTACAGTATGGCAGATCTTGCACTCTACCTTTGGAGCATTACATTTCACTGTCTTCTTAAAGTACACAAAATGGCGGCGATAGTGTACATTAGAGAGAGACAGTGAGAGAAAGAAGGCATGAGATGAAGAAGAGATGTGAAACGCACATTGGAGAAAATATAGTGGGAGAAGGGAAGTAACTGTGAGTAAAGTTACTATGTAACACAGAAATTTTGCACTCTATACTATAAGTCTCACTTTATACCACAATCATTTGGCTACTATCTCATAAATTACAAATAGAATAATAAAAAATGTCTCAAACAATTTATAACTTCTAAATATAAAGTTATTCTTCAGAATTTTCATAATTTAGAAGAACTTCTAACATTAACTGATCAGGAATCTCCTCATCAGAAGTCTCCATACATGAGTCCTGGAACTCAATATAGTCCAAACATTCGATGAATTCAGCATCCAAAGTCTCATCATTAAAATCCCCCATTCCATCTCCTCTCAAAAAAAGGTCTTCTTCATGGATAGTGTTATCAACAAGATCATTCAAGACCTCAATAAAACTCGCCTCAACAAAAGTTGCAGAAATTTCAAAATTAATATCAACGGTGTCCTCATTCAGATCCATATTCTTTTCAAATTTCTTGCTGTAAATTGCAGGGAAAAAAAATCACTTTAATTTATCGTTTTTAGTGATAGATAATATAAAACTAGCTTGATCAAGTATTAAATTCCCCTTACAAATTAACAACTCACCTTTTAGAAAGCAGTAGAAGAGTTAGTACTGTGTAAATTTCACACCAGAAATAGAACACCAAAAATTCCTCACAAATGTACCTCAAAGAGTACTATCACAAAATGGCTGTGTTTCCCTCTCATTTTTTATGTATATTCATGTAGAAAACCAATGAAACTTCATCACACACAAATTCAAAACCAAAGAAACATTTTAATTGGTTGTAAATTTCAAAAGCTAATTGGCTCTTGGGTGTCTGTAAACATTCTAAATGGTCTGCATAGTCCGCCATCTTGTGACTCTGAAGAACAGAGACACAAGAGGTGAAAAATAAAAGTGAAAAACGTTGATAGGGGGCAGGGTAGAGACACCCTGCCCCCCTTATGTTTTATCAGGGGGGCCTAAGAGGACTCCGAAGGGCAAAAAACCGTTTTTTTTTTTTTTTTTTTAATTTCGCGGAGTAAGCTCAGGGTGCGCGCACATGGGCGCTTACCGGTACGCGTACCCTGAGCGCACCACTTGGAAAAACAGTGTAAAAAATTAGAGTGAAAAAAATATTTTAAAGTGCTTAGAGTGCTGTTCCCTTACTCCGGTTTCCTCACTACCCTTCATTCCCTATCCTTCATTCCCCTTCCCCTTACTTTCATCCCCCAGTCACCTTCTCTTAGTACCTCTGCTTCAGTCCTGTTCCCCTCTGTTCCCTTCCTTCCTTCGCTCCCTCACTCATTGCCCTTCCGTCACTCACCTTACTCCGCTTCACTCACTCCTTCTGTCACTCCCTCTGTCCTGTCACATCCTCATTCTCCTTCCCTCACTCCCTCTGTCTTAGCCTCACTCCCTCTGTCCCCTCACTCTCTCAGTCCCCTTTCCTCATGCTCACTCCCTTTAACTCTCCCACACTCCCTTACTTACGTTTCTTTGCATACATTACACCTGACGCAGGTATAATGTGGCGCAGGGGTTTACAAAGTGACGCCTCTACCTAGATGCGTCACTTTGTAAATATGACTCAACAAGGTGTATTTTTTACAGCACTGGTGCGTCACAAAAAGTGACGCACCGGTGGTGTAAAAGTGACGCATGGACTCATAAATGAGGCCTTCACTCTTCTACTCATGCGTCATATTTAATGTATGATGTATTATGTCGCAAGGAGTTACAGATACGTCAGTATTTCTGACGTATCTGTAAGCGCAAAAGTGATGCATTACTGGAGAGTGTCACAAAAGTGACGCAACTCCAGCAATGCATCCTTTCACATGGGGCCAGCCCCATGTGAAAGGGCCTGCGTCAGTCTTCTGCCTGCTGTGAGGCAGGCGCAAGATTTTGACGCAATGGTATCCTAAAAGTGATGCAGTGAAATCTCATAGATTTCACTGCGTCACTTCTACGACCCTTTCTTGTGTCAATACGCCCCCTTTGCATACATTACACCTGGCGCAGGTATAATGTGGCGCAGGGGTTTACAAAGTGACGCATCTACCTAGATGCGTCACTTTGTAAATATGACTCAACAAGGTGCATTATTTACAGCACTGGTGCGTCACAAAAAGTGACGCACCGGCGGCGTAAAAATGACGCATGGCCTCCTAAATGAGGCCTTCAGTCTTCTACTCTTACTTTTTCTTTCACTTTCTCTGTTTCTTCACTGCCTTACTCACCTTGTCTCACACTCACTTGTCTTTATCCAGTCTGTATCTTTACTCTTTCCTAAACATCAATGCTCTTTTCTTACCCTTCCACACCCCCGTTCTTTTACTACATTTTCTTCACTTATCCACATTCCCCATGTTCACTCTCCTTCTCCTCACTCTCCTTCCCCACACTTACCTTCTTTCAGTCCCCCTACTTCACTTCCCTTCCCCTCTCGTCCCTTTCTTTGCTTTCTCACTCATTTTCCTCTCCTCTCTCACTGCACTCCACTTCAGTTACTCTTTTTCATTTTTTTAAGAATACAGCTCTTTGATGAGAATTGGAGGTAGTTCTGAAAAGAACTTTTTTTTTTCTTCTTTTTTCCTTTTTTTTGAACAAAAACAAAAACAGGGAATGGGAAACTGCTCAACAGGAGCAAAAAAAATAATCAAAATTAGGGCTGGGGACGGCAGCGGTGGTTCTCTAATGCTCGAACCATGAGCATAACACTATGTTCCCCATAACAAAGTAGCTGATCACATTGTCTGGATTTAATTATGGCTTCATTAAAGCAGGCTGAATATTAGGGATCAGCTCTTCTGGCCGCCCCCTCACCGATGCAGTTGCTCCTCCAGTTGAAGTAGAGGCACCATCTCTTGGAGCCTCTCGTGCCAGAGCCCAGACACTCTCCCAGGCATAGTTCTGGGGATGTCTTCTCTGCACGTGGCGAATCATGGTAGAATTACCAAAACTGTACTTCCTTGTGGGGTCTCCTCTGGAAAGTACAGTATGGCAGATCTTACATTCCACCTTTGGAGCATTTACTTTCTTAAGTCCCTCAGGTATATCAAAAAATTTCCAGATAAAATGCTCCTTAACTCTAGGCTGAGGAACCTCTTCATCTATAAATCCTTCTGTGTCATCACTGCTGCTGGATGCTCTGGCAGCCATGATAATCCAACAAAGATTAAGCAGCAAAAAGACAGGTCTTGCAGTCACAAAAGTGAAAGAAGAAGTGAAGGAAATGGGCGAGGATTTCATTCTTTGTAAAAAAAACTGTTAGCAACCAATGAAATGAGTTATTTTAAGGTCACATGACTTGACGCGCTTAAGCTGCGCGCACCGGAGCGCTTCCGGGGGCGCTTACGCGGCGCGAACGTAGGCGCTTCCGGGGGCGCTTACGCGGCGCGCTTGAGTGACGTTTTGATAGCTTTACGGAAATGCAAAATCCTTTTCATTTCGTAAATCAAAAATACTGCTTTAATGAGTATGGTACTAAATGTCTTGCATTATTTTTTACTTTTCATACATATGTTTTTTTTACGAACGCAGAAATAGCGCTCTCGCCACGCTCTCGGGAGAGCTTACCGGGGCGCGCACCCTGAGCGCCCCAAGTCAAAATGATACGCGTAAGCTCACCGGTGCGTGCACCCTGAGCGCACCAGGAAAAAATAATAAAAAAAATATACATTGAACAAATATATATATATATTTTTGTAAATATAATTAATACTTATAAAAAACAGCTAATAAAAAAAAACATAGGTTACAAAGTCGATATACAAAGGAATTTGCTTTTTAAAAAACAATGAAATTCACTGAAAAAAACATAGGTTTCACAATCGTTATAGTTAGTTATTAGTTTTTAAAAAACCTTTAAATTCACTAAAAAAACATAGGTTTCACAATCGTTATAGTTAGGAATTAGCATTTAAAAAATCTTTGAAATTCACTGAAAAAACCATAGGTTTCACACTCGTTATAGTTAGGAATTAGCATTTAAAAAACCTTTCAAATTCACTGAAAAAACCATAGGTTTCACACCAGTTATAGTTAGCTGAACATTTTACTCATACAAAACCATTGAAATTCCCACGTTCTAGTTAGTAGGACTCACTATAACTCACGCGCCCGCAATCCACTGCTGATGATGTCACATATTACATCATTCATGACAGGGTCAGTGACATCACTGATGACATCACTGATGACATCTCAAATGACATCACTGATGACATCACTGATGACATCTCAAAGGACATCACTGACGACATCACTGATGACATCATCCATGTGATAATACGATGCACCACCTCACACTCTACTCTAACCTTTGACACACCCAGTGTTAAATACAACCTACCATTCCTGAAATTATTTACACACCAATACCCGTAACTACATACGCACTCACTGATTCCTAGGTCTACACACACATCCACTCATTCACCCATACAATCACTCATACATACAGTCACTCATCAATAGAACACTATCATATCCACTCATACACCTATACAGACACTCACACGCTGACACTCATCCACAGAGTTACTCACACACCTAGTCATTTATGCAAAGAATCAATCACACTCCCATTTCCTCAACTACACAATTATACACACTAAACCTTACTTATTCAAACATATACTAAAACATACTTACTCTCTTTTACAATCACTGATACAAGTACACATTGATCCATTCAGTCACTTACGCAATCACAGGCTCTCATGTATAGTCATTTATATATGCCAATTCTCACATGCACTGTGTTTTACATATGTACTTACTTGGACATGGAGCACTGAGATAGCTATTCACTCACCAACACACCCATGCAGACAGTCAACCACCCATTCAGCTCTTTCCACATGCACTGTTGAACCCATATACCAAGTGAATCAACTGCTCACACATATATGCACAGAGTCACACACCTCCCAGCCACCCACACACACACTCACCCTCACATACAAATACTTGGACAACCAATCAATAACCTATATAGCCACTCATATAGCTACTGATCAACACATGCAGCAGCTTACACAACAACAGACATAATGATGCACACATTCAGAAAGTTTAGTCACTAACCCATGCATTCAGTAAGACACATTTAATCTCCCACTCATACAGTCAGTCACACACCTACTAAATCCATTATCCAAACACTCATACATACACTCATTCTACAATATGTTAAACACATTTTTAATTTTTAATTTACAGGAACACACATTTACTGGATGATGTCATCAGTGATGTCATTTGAGATGTCATCAGTGATGTATCAGTGATGTCATTTGAGATGTCATCAGAGATGTCATCAGTGATGTCACTGACCATGTCATGAATGATGTAATATGTGACATCATCAGCAGTGGATTGCGGGCGCGCGAGTTACAGTGAGTCCAACTAACTATAACGTGGGAATTTCAATGGTTTTGTATGGGTAAAATGTTCAGCTAACTATAACCGGTGTGAAACCTATGGTTTTTTCAGTGAATTTGAAAGGTTATTTAAATGCTAATTCCTAACTATAATGAGTGTGAAACCTATGGTTTTTCAGTGAATTTCAAAGGTTTTTTTAAATGCTAATTCCTAACTATAACGATTGTGAAACCTATGTTTTTTTAGTGAATATATATATATATATATATATATATATATATATATATATATATATATATATATATATATATATATTACCTACTGGCGATAGCCAGTAGGTATATATAGTTAGGATTGTTTTCCATAGGGAAATCGCAACATTCTATTGGGAATAACTTTGGCGCCGGTTGAGGAATCTTCCTGAAATTTTCCTTAACCTTGCTTGGCGGTGCTCCGCTCTTTCCCTGAAAGTTTGGGGGGGATTCGTCAAACGGGGGCCGAGATAAAAGGGGGTCACAAAACGTGTTTTCCCCATGTTAATTTCTATCGGGCGGTTGGACTCACTTTTAGACCGAACGGCTGAATGGTTTTCCACCAAACTTGGCAAAATTGTAGGGACTGGTAGCCCGATGTGCCTTTGCTATGTCTCAAGATATGTGCTCCAGTGGTTTTTACGAAAATTAACTTTGAAAAAATATATATTGGGCTACATTGGGATATATATATGTTAGAGCCCAAATGTAGCCCAATGTAGCCCAATGTAGCCCAAAGATGGCCACCAGAGACAAAAAAAAACAAATGTAGCCCAAATATCAGCCAGATGTAGCCCAACTATAGCCCAATGACAGAATGTCCCAGAGTGTGCTAAAGAACAACTAGAGCACTAACAGTCTTACTTATGACAAAAGTATGGCACACCTGAAGTTATCTTGATTGGAATAAAGTGTTAACACTTAAAACATTTAATTTGCAAAGGAACAAAATGAGGGGGTTCATTTTGCCATAGAAATTATGATTAGTGCTGAAGAAAGAAAAATTAGGGCACATTTTGAGTGACTTCTCAAATCCTCTTATATTTCATTAAAAAAATTCTCATATGCAGTCTCCCAAGATGGCCACCAGAGACAAAAGAGCCCAAATGTAGCCCAAATATCAGCCAGATGTAGCCCAACTATAGCCCAATGACAGAATGTCCCACAGTGTTCTAAAGAACAACTAGAACGCTAACAGTCTTACTAATGACAAAAGTATGGCACACCTGAAGTCATCTTGATTGGAATAAAGTGGTAACACTTAATACATTTAATTTGAAAAGGAACAAAATGAGGGGTTTCATTTTGCCATAGAAATTTTATATATATATATATATATTCACTGAAAAAACCATAGGTTACACACCAGTTATAGTTAGGAATTAGCATTTAAAAAACCTTTGAAATTCACTGAAAAAACCATAGGTTTCACACCAGTTATAGTTAGCTGGAAATTTTACTCGCATAAAACCATTGAAATTCCCACGTTATAGTTAGTTGGACTCACTATAACTTGCACGTCTGCAATGCACTGCTGATGACGTTACATATCACATCACTCATGCATATATTTAAATATTTAAACATTACTCGCTAATATATGTATTCACTAAGATACACTTAATAAGCCAGTTAACAATCAATTTTTTTTTTAAAAACACTGAAAAAACCATAGGTTTCAGGCCTTATATAGTTAGGAATTAGCATTTAAAAAACCTTTGAAATTCACTGAAAAAACCATAGGTTTCAGGCCTTATATAGTTAGGAATTAGCATTTAAAAAACCTTTGAAATTCACTGCAAAAACCATAGGTTTCAGGCCTTATATAGTTAGGAATCAGCATTTAAAAAAACTTTGAAATTCACTGAAAAACCATAGGTTTCAGGCCTTATATAGTTAGGAATTAGCATTTAAAAAAACCTTTGAAATTCACTGAAAAAACCATAGGTTTCAGGAGTTATATAGTTAGGAATTAGTTTTTAAAAAACCTTTGAAATTCACTCAAAAAACTATAAGTTTTAGTGGTGTTATAGTTAGCTGGACATTTTACTCATACAAAACCAATGAAATTGCTCCTATATAGTTAGTTGTACTAACTATATTTCGCGCACCCGCAATCCACTGCTGATGATGTCACATATTAGATCATTCATGACATGGTCAGTGACATCACTGATGACATCTCAAATGACATCACTGATGACATCACTGATGACATCATCCACGTGACAATCACATAGACCTTTTCATACACTATTACAATTTTTCATCACTGTTTGTAAAATTCAGAGTATCATATTTAAATCCATTGTCACAGCAATACAAGTATCTAAAAATCCACTCAGTGATTCATAGATGTATACACACATCTAATCACTTACCTATGGATTCACTCATACATGCTGTCAATGAACAATAGAACACTATCAAAAATACTTATACATCTATATCGACATTAAACAACAGCACGCATCCTATTCACATATGAAGTCATCCTACTCACTTATGCAAACAATGGATCATACTTACATATTTACTTAGCAAAACACTTATACAAACACCACTTCTTCTATTCATTTAGATAGTAAGTCATACTTAGTGAATTATAAAATCATTATTACAAATATACAGTTATCCATACAGTCACTCACACAATCATTGTGTCTTATGTATACTTATTTATATACAACAACTGACACATACACTGCCTTTTATTTTTCTAGTTTGTTGGACCTGTACCTTTGAGAAATATATTTGCTCATCACCACACCCATAAAGAGATTCCCTCACCCAAACTGTTAGAACATGTAGTTTTAACTTCATATATCTACTGAATCAACTATTCACACAACTTTGGACAGTCACACACCCCCCACCGAACCACACACACTTTCACACTCCCATACAAATACTCAGTTAACTAATCAATAACTAATATAGACTTTCACATAGCTAGTACCCAACTGTAGAATCAGTTTACACAACAACTGACAAAGTGATACAGGTATTCACACAGTTTAGTCACTATCCACTATATTTAGTGAGACATTATAAATTGGTCAAGTAAACAGTCAATTACACTGCTACTAAATCCTCCATCCAAATATTTATTTATATATATCCACTCATTCTTCAATGTAAATTGCTATATATATAATGCATATTTAAATAACGAAGCAAACCACATTCACTGGATGATGTCATCAGTGATGTCATTTGAGATGTCATCAGAGATGTCACTGACCATGTCATGAATGATCTAATATGTGACATCATCAGCAGTGGATTGCGGGTGCGCGAAATATAGTTAGTACAACTAACTATATAGGAGCAATTTCATTGGTTTTGTATGAGTAAAATGTCCAGCTAACTATAACACCACTAAAACTTATAGTTTTTTGAGTGAATTTCAAAGGTTTTTTAAAAACGAATTCCTAACTATATAACTCCTGAAACCTATGGTTTTTTCAGTGAATTTATATATATATATATATATATATATATATATATATATATATATATATATATATATATATATATATATATATATATATATATATATGTGTATATATATATATATTCACTGAAAAAACCATAGGTTATAGACCATATATAGTTAGGAATTAGCATTTAAAAAACCTTATTTTACTCACACAAAACCATTGAAATTCCATATATAGTTAGTTGCACTAACTATATATCGCGCACCCTCAATCCACTGCTGATGATGTCACATATTACATCATTCATGACATGGTCAGTGACATCACTGATGACATCACTGATGACAACATCCAGTGATTATGTGTTTCTGTAAAGTTTAAATATGTTTTACATATTGAAGAATGAGTGGATGTATAAGTGTCTGAATGAAGGTTTTAGTAGGTGCGTGATTGACTGTATGAGTGAGTGATTAAATGCGTCTTACTGAATGCACGGGTTAGTGACTAAACTGTCTGAAAGTGTGCATCAGTATGTCTGTTGTTGTGCAAGCTGCTGCATGTGTTGATCAGTAGCTATATAAGTAGCTATATGGGTTATTGATTGGTTGCACAAGTATTTGTATGGGAGACTGAGTGTGTGTATGGCTGGCTGGGAGGTGTGTGACTCTGTGCAGATCAATGTGTACTTGTATCAGTGATTCTATAAGAGAGTAAGTATGTGTTAGTATATGTTTCAAAAATGTAAGGTGTTCTGTGTTTAACTGTATAGATGAGAAAATGGAAGTGTGATTGATTCTTTTCAGGATTGACTAGGTGTGTGAGTAACTCCATGGATGAGTGGCAGAGTGTGAGTGTCTGTATAGGTGTATGAGTGCATATGATAGTGTTGTAAAGATGAGTGATTGTATGTATGAATGATTGTATGAGTGAATGTGTGTGTAGACATAGGAATCAGTGAGTGCGTATGTAGTAACTAGTATTGGTGTGTCAATGGTTTCAAAAATTATACTCTGTATTTAACACTGGGTGTAACGGAGGTTATATTAGAGTGTGAGGAGATGCATTGTATTATCACATGAATGATATCATCAGTGATGTGATCATTGATGTCAAGTGAGATGTCATCAGTGATGTCATTTGAGATGTCATCAGTGATGTCATCAGTGATGTCACTGACCATGTCATGAATGATGTAATATGTGACATCATCAGCAGTGGATTGCGGGTGCGTGATATATAGTTAGTGCAACTAACTATATATGGAATTTCAATGGTTTTGTGTGAGTAAAATAAGGTTTTTTAAATGCTAATTCCTAACTATATATGGTCTATAACCTATGGTTTTTTCAGTGAATTTTCAAGGTTTTGTAAATGCTAATTCCTAACTATATATGGTCTATAACCTATGGTTTTTTCAGTGAATTTTCAAGGTTTTGTAAATGCTAATTCCTAACTATATATGGTCTATAACCTATGGTTTTTTCAGTGAATTTCAATGGTTTTTTAATAGCAAATATCATAAGCTGTCGAATGTCAAATACGTGGTAAGTAAAAACATTTTCGTGTTTATGCACACTGATCTGCTTTGAATGCTGCCCCCCCCCTCATTTCTATTAGGAGTACTCTCTCTTTGCAGATAGTGAAAGGTAGTTAACGCAGGCCTTTGCCCCCGTTGTAATACGTCGTGCCTGCTTCTCTCTCCATTTGATTGATTGTTATCCAAGCATTTACTGTTTTAGAATTGGTTCTCTTTGGTTCATTCTCTATTTACAAACAAACACAGAGTCGCAATACTCTGTTTAGTCTTTGCAGATAACGAAAAATCGTGTAAAAAAACATAAGGAATCGAGCAAAATCAGTAGGCCACTAATGGGATCTCTTTTTGACCTCGCTAAAATAGAAACATTAGGAACAACCCCTCATGACAAATACGAAACTAGTGAGATGAACTAAACTCCACACCATGATGGCTGCAATACAGCTCGACTCCGCCACCCACCCCGCCCAAAATAACGATAAAGAGCGGCTGCCATGATTGCTCGCGGAATGGCCACGACGGAGCTACGAAATGGTGGTGCTCTCATGCTAACCCCAGCTTCAGTCTGAAACATCCAGAAACACTGTAGACTACCAATTCGATCAGTTCCGGTAGCGCCCCAACGTAACCCGGTAGAGAAGAACTAGCCCTCCCCTCTTTGACTGATGGTTCTTGTTGCCTGTCCCTTCTGTTGTCATTTAACAGAACTATTTAGCCTGCTGAAAAGGGTTGTGTTCCGACCGCTGGTTGGTGGAGACATTTCGACTATATTCTGGACCTGCGTTGTCGCGTAATGCGTCATATGACGCGCCGCGTTAGCGCATCCGGAAGTGATCCGGGGCGCGACGCGCAGCGCGTAACGTAAGCATAACAGGTCATGTGACTTGTTAATAAAACTTTTCATTGGTTCATTTTACTTTTCTTATTCTAATGATGAAAGGCTTGGTCATATGACCTAAAAATTACGCTTTTTATTACTTCCGAACATTATTTTTTCTTAAACATATATGTTATAATGTTCCAGGCTAATGTACTTTCCCGGAAAATTTACAACTGTCCTGCAAGTAAAATATATTCTTTTTTCGAGAAAAAGGGCGTTTCTTCGTCCCATGACGGAGCCGTTGAGCAAAAGAGGGTCGACCTGCTGTCTTAGTCGCCGATACGCTTGAATATGAGATTCTTATCGATCACTTTATGTTGCAGGAGTAGAAAACACAACAGCCCTTGACCATTTATCTTTACTGCATTCCTGCGTATTATACCTTTTACCCTTCATGTAATTGGTCTGCTTTATTTCACTTGCCTTTTACTGATTCTAAAACAGTGACTATTATTAAAAACTTTACCAATGTAAATACTACTACCATGTTTTCTTTTAAAAACCTTTATTGTGAAAATGTCAGTATACAAATACGGGCCTATAACCACGTGCGCCGGCCACGGAGCAAACTGTAATCGTATATGATGAGGAGACATTTACACTGTAGAGGAACGTTACGGGCGGGCCATTAGGTTGCAAGAACTAAGGTGTCTAACAGTTGCGGAATCGGTGGACGTACATTTTATAATTAAAATACGACAGGGCCAGTTACAATAAAATTATCTAGATATACATTTGCGGGCAAGTACCATGGGTGACGTTAATTCGAACTTTCAATAGTACAGTAATCAATAACACATCACAACTTAATATCAATAGAGATGTCGAAATATTCAATCTATTCTCGTCCCCGCCCGCCATGTGCTTCAAAACTGCATACGTATCTCGTGATATCAAAGTTTTACAACAAGTACACAACAAGGAGTTACGAGTCCCATTTATTCCGGCGCCATTTTGGGCGAGGACGGGCAGGTCCAGGATATAGTCAAAATGTCTCTACCAACCATCGACTATGATGATGTTCATATGCTGTATTTATTAGAGTAACACTCATCTGTCCACATGAAATTAATTTGCCACAATCTAAACATGTCGTTTTAATCTTTCCAAACTTCTTCTAAATATTTGGGACCGTTTCCCTTGCCTCTGATGCTGTCAGTGCCACTTCTTTGATGAATGTACTGGCAGGTCGGGGGTTCTTCTCCAAATCTCTCTTTTATGCAGCACTATAATTAATCGGTGCCACCTCTCCATATGACGATGCATGGTATAGTTACCATAACTATATTTTTTTCGGTTCCTCTGGAGAGTACATCGTGGCAGATGAAGCGTGTAACGTACCGGGCATTTACCTTTTTTTGCATGTAGAGGAAAGGAAAAAAAATTCAAGCGTCCGAGTTCTAAGGTGTCCCAGGGCCATTTTAGTGGACCAGGCCCAAATCCAAAGAACAGGCCGCCATTTTGAGAGTCCTGTTGCAGCCGCCTGTCGCTGTAGCATCAAGAGCGGCCGAAACTCAGCTGAATGGCAACTGAAACGGTAAAGGGGCGCCCCACTACAGCAGACGAGCCTCCACCTGGGAAGCCCCGTTCACGCCGCCTCCCCCCCCCCTTCGGGCACCCCACGCCGTTATTCGGAGCAGTATTGTAGGATGGCCACACCAGTGCAGCAACTTGCTAGACACCACCTCGGTGGTAACTGAATCTCAGCGCCTTGTGGTGTCTCCTATTCAGAAAACATTGTTGCGCTGCCTTCGACCTATTCGCCGCAAGTGCGCACGCAACTCAGCTGCATAGCTTGCTAGACACCACCTCGGTGCTAACCGAATCTCAGCGCCTTGTGGTGTCTTCTATTCAGAAAATATTGTTGCGCTGCCTTTGATTCAGAAAATATTGTTGCGCTGCCTTTGGCCCCATTCGCACATCGGTCCGCTACTGACGCCACCTCACAGGCCAACGGGGCGCCCCACGCCGACTTTCAGCATTGTAGGATGGCCACACCAGTGCGGCAACTTGCTAGACACCACCTCGGTGCCATCCGGATCTTGGCATCTCAGCGCCTTGTGGTGTCTTCTATTCAGAAAATATTGTTACGCTGCCTTTGGCCCCATTCGCACATCGGTCCGCTACTGACGCCATCTCACAGGCCAACGGGGCGCCCCACGCCGACTTTCAGCATTGTAGGATGGCCACACCAGTGCGGCAACTTACTAGACACCACCTCGGTGCCATCCGGATCTTGGCATCTCAGCGCCTAGTGGTGTCTTCTATTCGGAAAATATTGTTGCGCTGCCTTTGGCCCCATTCGCACATCGGTCCGCTACTGACGCCATCTCACAGGCCAACGGGGCGCCCCACGCCGACTTTTACCATTGTAGGATGGCCACACCAGTGCGGCAACTTACTAGACACCACCTCGGTGCCATCCGGATCTTGGCATCTCAGCGCCTTGTGGTGTCTTCTATTCAGAAAATATTGTTGCGCTGCCTTTGGCCCCATTCGCACATCGATCCGCTACTGACGCCATCTCACAGGCCAACGGGGCGCCCCACGCCGACTTTCAGCATTGTAGGATGGCCACACCAGTGCGGCAACTTACTAGACACCACCTCGGTGCCATCCGGATCTTGGCGCGTTGTGCTGCCTTCGGCCTATTCGCACATCGTTCCGCTACTGACGCCGCCTCACGTGCCAACGTATTTTCTCTGCATTTTATACCCTATGCCGCATAACAGGTCATGTGACTTGTTTATAAAACTTTTCATTGGTTCATTTTACTTTTGGTTTCCTAATGATGGAAGGCTTGATCATATGACCTAAAAACAACACTTTTCATTGGATGAAAACTTTTTTTTTCCCCAAACGATGAAAGCCCCACCTTGTTTCTGGATGTTTCAGACTGAAGCTGGCGTCAACATGAAAGCACCACCATCTCGTGGCTCCGTCGTGGTCATTCCGCGAGCAATCATGGCAGCCGCTCCCCACCAGAAGCCTGCAGGAGTCGGGGGCCCCCAAAACTTTTGTTGAATCCTCAAGGCGGAGGGGACGCTTTCGAGAATGGGGTCCAAGACCTAGCAGACAGGCGTGCGATTTCCAAGGTGTCCCAGGGCCATTTCAGTGGACCAGGCCCAAAAAGGAAAGAGCCTGCCGCCATTTTGAGAGTCCTGTGACAGCCGCCTATCGCTGCACCGCAAGAGTGGGCGCAACTCAGCTGAATTGCGGCTTTTGACACAATGGACCAAAAGCGGACGGAATGGCAACTGAAACGGTAAAGGGGCGCCCCACTACAGCAGACGAAACTCCACCTGGAGAGGCCCATTCACGCCGCCTCCCCCCCCCCCCCCCCGGGGCGTCCCACGCCGTTATTCGGAGGGCGGCAACTTACTGGACATCACCTTGGTGCCATCGTTCTGCTGCCTTGGAACTATTCGCACAACAGACCGCTACTGATGACCCACCCCCCGCGACGCCCCACGCCGGATACCGAAATCAGTGCGGCACCCAGGCAACATCACCTGGGTGCCGTCCAGAAATCTGGACGTTGTGCTACGTTGGGACTATTCGCACAGCCGACCGCTACTTCCTTCATTTTCCCTAAAAATGTTTAAATGTTTTTACTGTTTTTGTTTTGTTGTATATATTTATAAGTTATTAAAGTTTTATAATCTTACTACTTTGTTGGAGTGCTATATATTTTTAATGTGACACATAATTGTAAAAACTTTGATGTACAAAGAGTCATCCCTGGAATCTTCCGCTTCAGGCTCGGTCCCCTCCCCAATCACAATACAGGATGGTTTTCAGATAGTAGGAACGCGTGTGCTGTGACGGATCTCATCGGGTGTGGGCCTTGATCTACTATAACTCCTTTGAAGAGGGGTGATTCTTTACAGCTCGGGCCATAAACTACATCTGCAGGGCTAGCTGATAGCCTAGGACCGGCCTGGACAATTGGACACAGAGGAAAAGGAGTGTCAGAGGGTGCGGTAGTGAATAGGGCGAAAAGGAGGTGTCGGGCGGGCACAGGGTGTGATTCTCAGGGAAGAGCAGCGCAGATGGGGGGAGGTTTATTACCCATGCATAAGACAGAGAGCGGGGGTGACCAGTGCCTGGGGGAGATGCTTGCGAGGGTGGGGAGCCATGCTAAGGATCGACAGCGTACAGAGAGTGGGTCTGGTCAAGGCATCTAAAATGGCTGCCGTGCACGACAAAAGTGTGGCATTTGAAAAAAGGCAAGATGGCGCAGACAATGTTTTTCAACACTTCCTGATTTCCTTCGAATCGAACGTTAACAGACGTTCGGGCATATTACCAAAGTTAAGCGATATTTATCCCTAACGATGCTTAGCAACAAATTTTTTACCGCTAAGCATCGTCAGAAATTATCGCAGATAAACCTTGCTATTATCAAGGTTTATCGCAAATGCGATGAAAAACGACCGCAATGCATTAATATCGCTGAAAAGTCAGCGATATTCATGCATTACCGAGCTAATGCTCTTAGCCATGTTATCCACCTCCCATTGGATAACATGGCTAAGAACTGCTCAGGGCAGGTGTTACTTTTTGGAGATATTCGCGCTTAGCGCGAATATCTCCAAAAGTTGGTAATAGGAGATAGCGATGTTAGCGACTGTTTCCAGTCGATAACATCTTGACATGCCCACTTTGCATGTCATTAGTGATAAATATCACTGACATGCAAAGTGGAGCCCAAGATGGTCGCTATCTCCTACTAGCGGTCGCTAACTGGTGTTAGCAACAGCTAGGTAATAGGGAGATAATTTTATCTCCGTGAAGCGGAGCGCTGTTACAGATATATATCTTTTTTTGAACGTTAATTTCTCAAAATCCACTGGAGCACATATATTGAGACCTAGCAAAGGCACATCGGGCTACCAGTCCCTACAATTTTGCCAAGTTTCGTGCAAATCCATTCAGCCGTTCGATTATTATTATATTTTTTTTTTTTGCCCCGCGGGGGGCCCTTTTAAAACCTCCACATCAAACCAAAGAGGTCAAGGAGGATCTACTATGCCCCCTTATGGTCATTTGCCCCTTCGCTTTGGCCTCCTCTTGACTCTCGATCCTACCGAGAGACAAGATGGCGGCCGCTACGGACTGTTTGGAATGTTTACAGACGCCGGAGAACCAATCAGCTTCGCAAAGCTCCGTAACGCGAAAAGTACGCGAAGCGGACCGCTGTTACAGATATATATCTTTTTTTGAACGTTAATTTCTCAAAATCCACTGGAGCACATATATTGAGACCTAGCAAAGGCACATCGGGCTACCAGTCCCTACAATTTTGCCAAGTTTCGTGCAAATCCATTCAGCCGTTCGATTATTATTATTTTTTTTTTTTTTGCCCCGACGGGCCCTTTTAAAACCTCCACATCAAACCTAAGGGGTCAGGGAGGATCTACTATGCCCCCTTATGGTCATTTGCCCCTTCGCTTTGGCCTCCTCTTGTCTCTCGATCCTACCGAGAGACAAGATGGCGGCCGCTACGGACTGTTTGGAATGTTTACAGACGCCGGAGAACCAATCAGCTTCGCTTCACAAAGCTCCGTAACGCGAAAAGTACGCGAACTGGAGCGCTGCCCGGTCCGCTGTTACAGATATATATCTTTTTTTGAACGTTAATTTCTCAAAATCCACTGGAGCACATATATTGAGACCTAGCAAAGGCACATCGGGCTACCAGTCCCTACAATTTTGCCAAGTTTCGTGCAAATCCATTCAGCCGTTCGGGCTAAAAGTGAGGCCAACCGCCCTATGGAAAACTCAATGTTAAAAACACGTTTTGGGACCCCCCTTTTTTCTCGGCCCCCCCTTGACGAACCCCCCCCCAATTTTCAGGGGCTGCTCAGAAACAAAATGTTCCATTTTCCTGAAAATTTCAGCCAATTCGGTCCACAAACGCCAAAGTTATTAGACATAGAATTTTCAAAAATCCCATAGAGAAAAAATCCTAACTATATATACCTACTGGCGACCGCCAGTAGGTAATATATATATATCTATCTATATATATATATATATATATGTATATATTACCTACTGGCAGTTGCCAGTAGGTAGTTATAGTTAGGGCCTAGTTTCCATAGGAAAAGTGTTTTTTCTTTTCCCAATAACTTTGGCGCCGGTTGACAAATCTTCGCAAAATTCTCTAAACTAGTGACCAGCTCCGGTCAGCTCCTGTCTTGAAAGTTTCAGGGTGATTCATGAAGCGGGGTTGAGAAAAAAGGGGATCCCAAAACGTGTTCTTCTCCATGTTATTTTCCATAGTAAAGTTTAGACAAAGCTGGAGGCCGAACTGCTGAATGGAATTACACCAAATATGGCAAAAGGTAGGTCTTGGTTCAGAAAGAGACCTTTTTGTTAAATGGTGTAAATTCGTTCAGTAGTTCCTGAGAAATTAGAAAAAGATAAAGTTTCGATATCTATGGCCCCGGTAGGTTAGCGAACCCTCTCGACCACGAGATTCATTCTAATTGGCTGCCAACACTCCAAACCAGAAAGTGTTGGCAGCCATCTTGTGACTCAGTAGAACTGAGTCACAAGAGAACAGAAAAAAGAGGTAAAAAAACAATAAAAGGGGACAGGGTAGAAACACCCTGACCCCCTAGGCCTGCTCAGGGGGTCCCTCAAGGGAAAAAAAGCATTTTTTAAAATAATTTCGGTGGAAAGCGCAATGGGGTTGTGAATCCCGCCAAAAATGTTTTAAAAAATGAAGCGCTTGATGGGGTCCCCGGGGCCAAAAATGGCCTGGGTGGGGGTTGCGCTGTCTCCCTCTCTTTTAAAAAATGCCCAGAGGGATGGGGTCCCTAGGGTGGTTATAAATTAATTGAATTGAATGGTTTTTTTTGCCAAGGTTTGGAGTCGCGACCCTAGCATGGCGCTCAACGAAGCCTCCTAGTGTGAACGTGATGGGTACGCGGTTCTCAGCGCGTCACCCTGGTGTGAACGCAATGGGTGTGCTGCTCCTTCAGTCGCGCTGGGTGCACGATTCCAAGCAAAAATAATTAAGATTTTTTCATATAAACCTAGGTTATATGTTGGGTTATTGGATGGCATAAAAAGAGCCCTTGTGTTTATTATGAATTTCTTGTAGCTACATGTAAGTGTGGATGGAGAGCTTTAGGTTGTTGAGAAAGACTCCATCATCTGTAAAGTGTACACCGTCACTCCTGTAGCTGCCCTCCGTATGGAAACGTAGATTGTTGTTATGTATGGATCCCATTCTATGGTCTCTGAGGTAGGCAGAAACAGCTTTATTGACATTTTTTCTAGCTTTCTCAATCTGAAGACAAAATTGATTGGACCACTTTCATTTCTGTCTTTGGCATATGTTAGAGTATACAAAGGCAGTTTGGGGGAAAAGCAACACCAATTCTGCAAAGGTGTCCTTCATTAGCATTTCGAGACCTAACCCAGTCAATGTGCCTAGGTCATTGCCACCACAGTGCACAATCATGAGGTCAGGGGGTCGGAGATGCGAAAAGGTTTTAACCAAAGACATCAATTGGTGCCACTTTAATCCTCTCTGTCCAATCCATTTAATGTCTACATTTTGCAAAGCTAGGTCTTTGTCAACACCTCTGCTTTCAGTGGGGGCTGAGAAAAAAGGGGGTCCCAAAACACGTTTTCCCCTTGTTAATTTCCATAGGATTTTTTAGACAGGTTACAGCCCGAACTGCTGACCGGAATTACACCAAATCTGGCAAAAAGGTAGCCCTTGGTTCAGAAAGAGATCTTTTTTAAATGGTGTAAATCTGTTCAGTAGTTCCCGAGAATTTAAAAAAAGAAACACATTGATATCTGAGCACTGAGGAGGGTTTGCGAACCCTACATATATATATATATATATATATATTACCTACTGGTGGTCGCCAGTCGGTTGTTATAGTTAGGACCTTGTTTCTATTCAAATAGTGTTTTTTCTTTTGCCAATGTATTTGCCGCCGTTTGGCAAATCTTCGCAAAATTTCAGAACCAATGCCCCCCTCCAGCCAGCTCCTGTCCTGGAAGATTGGGGGTGATTCATCAAGCGGGGGCTGAGAAAAAAGGGGGTCCCAAAACATGTTTTCCCCTTGTTAATTTCCATAGGATTTTTTAGTCAGGTTACAGCCCGAACTGCTGACCGGAATTAAACCAAATCTGGCAAAAAGGTAGCCCTTGGTTCAGAAAGAGATCATTTTTTAAATGGTGTAAATCTGTTCAGTAGTTCCCGAGAAATTAAAAAAAGAAACATATTGATATCTGAGCACCGAGGAGGGTTCGCGAACCCTCTCGGGCACCAGCTTCAGTCTGATTGGCTGCCAACACTCCAAACCAGGAAGTGTTGGCATCCATCTTGTGACTCAGTATCAGAGTCACAAGAAAAGAGTGGAAAAAAGGTTGAGAAACAAGAAAAGGGGTCAGGGTAGAAACACCCAAACCCACTAGGCCTGTCAGGGGGTCCCACAAGGACCCCCAGGGCCACAAAAAGCATTTTTTTCTTCAAAAAGACGGCAGAATTCAGGATGGGTTCGTGAATCCTGCTGAACATTTTTTTTAAATGGAGCGAGGGTTCCCATGGTTCATTTTAATGAGGCCCCTGGGTGGGCCAGGTCCCGGGGCCAAAATGAAATAGTGGGGGCCCATGGGGGCCTTCGCAGCCCTGGGGACTGCCACCTCCCAGCGATATGCTAATTAAGGGTGGGGACAGGTGGCCCTCCCGCAGCCCCGGGGACTGCCACCTGCCTGGGGCTTCTTTCAAAATGAATGTGTGGGGGGTTCCCAAACCCCCCACGCTGCCCCGGGGACCACCACCTCCCCGGGGCTCTGTCTTTCTTTTTTTTAAAAAGAAGTGAAGGGGAGGATGAAGTCCACTTGTGTCCAGAGGACCTCAGGACACAAGTGGACTTCATCTTCCGAGCAGCAGTGCGCCAGAAGCTGGGTATGCAGAGTGGTGAACCACCTCTCTGCAATCCAGCTGTGTGGTGCTTACTGGAGGTACCTGGTGGGCTAGTTGGCCCCCAGGGACCCTCAGTATTCAAGGGGACTTATTCCCCCACTTATAACGTGCCAGGGGGCGTGTTTGCAGAGTGGTGGAGAAAGGGTGTGTGGCTTTTGTCCACCTCTCAGCTCCCACTGTGTGGGGCTTACTGGAGGTAAGAGGTAGGCTAGTTGGCCCCTAAAGGACCCCCAGCAGCGAAGGGGACTTCAATCCTCATCCGAGAGTGCGCCAGGGAGTTTGAAGAGTGGTGGGAACAGGGGGCGTGGCCTGCTCTTCGAACTTAGCAATGCTGCTGTGTGGGACTTACTGGAGGCAATAGGAATGGTAGTTGGCCCCCAATGATATCCTTGGGGCCAACTACCCCTCTTGTTACCTCCAGTAAGTCCCGCACAGTGGGATTGCTAAGACGTCTTCGGAGGCCATGCCCCCCTTTCTCTACCATTCTGCAAGCGTGCCTCCTGGCAGACTACGGGTTGGGAGATGAAGTCCAAATTACTCCTGAGGGACTTTGGGGGTCAAGAAGCCCTACTGGTACCTCCTGTAAGCCCTACGCACCAGAATTCCTGAGCACTGGTCGGAGGCCCAGCACCCTTTCTCCCCCACTCTGCAAACGCGACTACTAGTTAAAGAAGTGTTTGCAATGTAATAGGTTTCTCATTTGCGAGAATTAGAGCTATTAGCATAGTAAATGCAAAAGTTTTAACTAATTGTTTTTGGAGTTGATGTACGTTGTGTGTAGTGGAATTATGTGATATGTTGTGGAGTGAAATTATAGGGATAGATAGCATGTGGTATTTAGTGTATAGGAATTATGTAGAGTGGGATTATGTGTTATGGAGAGTAATTATGTGGTATCACTGATGACATCATCCATGTGATAATCTGATGCACCTCCTCATACCCTAATATAACCTTTGATACACCCACTCTAAAATACAGACTACCATTTTCGAAACCATAGACACATCAATACCAGTAAGTATATACCCACTCACTAATTCCCAGGTCTACACACACATCCACTCATTCACCCATACAGTCACTAATACATTCAGTTGACCATCAATACGGCACTATCATATGCACTCACATAACTATACAGACACTCACACACCGCCACTCATCCATAGAGTTACTCACACATCTAGTCAGTCATGCAAAGGATCAATCACACTCCCAATTACTCACCTATACAGTTATACACCCACCATCTCACTTATTCAAACATATACTAACACATACTTACACACTTATACAATAACTGATACAAGCACACACATACAGCCACTCTCACAATCACTCACTCTCACATATAGTCATTTATATACTCCAACACTCACATATACTGCCTTTCACATATGCAGTTACTCACACATGTACAACTGAGACATCCATTCACTCACCAACACACCCATACACACACTCACCCACCCATACAGCCCTTCACCGATGCACTCTTCAATCCATACACCCAGTGAATCACCCACTCACACTGCTATGTACAGAGTTACACCCCCACCCACCCACACATAAACTCAGGCAACCATACAGATACTCAGACAACCAATCAATAACCTTTATAGACCCTCATTTAGCTACTCACCAACCCATGCAACTGCTTACACTCCAACTGACAAACTAAACTGTGTGAATGCCTGTATTAGTCACTAACCCATGCATTCAGTAAGACACATTTAATCACTCCCGTATACAGTCAGTCACGCACCTACTAAATCATCCATTCAGACACTTATACACCCACTCATTCTTTAACACAACTTTGCCTATATATATATATAAAATATATTTAAACTTTACAGAAACACACAGTTACTGGATGATGTCATCAGTGATGCCATTTGAGATGTCATCAGTGATGTCACTGACCATGTCATCAATGATGTAATATGGGAGGTCATCAGCAGTGCATTTCGGGGGCGTGAGTTATAGTTAGCTGAACTAACTATAACAGACACATTTCTCTGGTTTCCTACGAGTGAAATGTCCAACTAACTATAACGTCTCTCAAACCAGTGGTTTTTTCAATAAATTTCTAAGGTTGTTTAAATGCTAATTTCTAACTATAACGTCCCTAAAACCTGTGGTTTCTTCAATTAATTTCGAAGGTTTTTTTTTTAAACCATATTTTATTGCCATTTAATTTTTAGTATCACAGACATTTCTTGATGTTGAAGAAGTCCATTACGTACTTCACAAGTGTGCTGGTGATCGTCATGAATTAGTACAATCAGTCTTCTCACTGGGTAAAACAGTAGAACAGTAAAACAGTTCCCCCTTCCCCTCCCTGGGTTGCAATTGAACAAACAGTATATGAGGGCAGTGTGTCATAGCTACCCGCAAATGCTGAGCCCATCAGCCGCGTGTGGTATTGGCCTAGTTCGGATGTGTTAAATTTGGTGTCCTCCCAGTCCATTGCCTAGAGCCGCGTCGTCTGCCCTAGGGGAGCCCGGCTCTTCAACGTCCTCCCGTCCAGATGCTATTAGTTCATCTACCAAAGTTCCCCATGCTTTGGCCCTGTCCATCTTACCAATCCCTCGGCTGGCTTCTCTAAGTAGCAGCTTGCTTTCTGCGCCTGCCCACTTTTCCAATTCTCTCCTCAACGTGGTGATCTGCGGGCCTCTCTGGGTTTTCCAGTTTCTAGCTATCTCCCTTTTGGCTAGGACATAAGCAAGGTCCTGAAACTTCCCCGTAACTTTGTTCCTGGCTGTGTGCGGAAACCATCCTAACAGGAAGTTTTCTGTTGTCTGCTGCAGCTCTTTATCTATCAGGTCGCCCACTATCTGCCGTATGTCTCCCAAGAAGGTCTGCAGTAGGGGGCAGTCCCAGAACAGTGAATATATATATATATATATATATATATATATATATATATTATGCTTTGGCACGCCCTCTACCCTTGGTGATTTGTGAAACACTCACACATTCACACAGCTACCCATATTGATGGTATGGCATCTAATTCGTACTTCACTTACAGTCTCATTTTTAGTTTGTTAAATATTAAGATATAAAATATTCTAACCCAAATGCAGCGAAGCAGTTATAGGGAATAACCCACCAGAATTGGTGATGGAGTGGCGATAGGAACCCAAGGGAACTAGACCTCCGGATTACTGTGTATTTTCTCGCATATGACCCACGGTTATGTATCCAGTGAAGGAGAGAGGAACTCTCTCTGGGTCTGGGGAAGAATGGTTGAGAATACATTTGTTAAGGTCCAACAGGAAAAATATATAATTTTAATGTCTAACTGTTAGTATTTATAAGGTTATTACCTGTAATTCACTGGGGCAAGAGAGAGAGATGTATGTATATATAATGACTTGTCTGTGATTGTAAAACAAGACAGTCCCCAAATAATGTTAAAACCTCCTTTGTGTACCCGTTTCTCCTAGCGGTTAAAATCGATTGCCTATTTGTATAAAAAACCATTGTAAGCTATCATCGTTCCGAATTTTAAATATTTGTTTAAAAACAAGGGGACATTTTATGGCTTGTCGCATATTAAAATCCTGCCGATAAAGGCGGGGAGTTGTAGTTTTTGATACCCATGACTATGAAAATAGGTTTTACAAACTTCTAGACGTGTCTTTACATTATGAAAGAGTTCAGGGGAAAGAACTTGCAGATTTAGCCAAAAAATGGAAGCGAAATTATAGATGAAACCAATGGATAAGAACACGTTACTCCATTATTCCAGTGTTCACCCTAGGTCCCAAAAGCATAACATCTCTTTTAGTCAATTCCTCTGCCTTCGGAGAAATTGTTCAGATCTCAATGACTTCTAAAAGCATGCTGAAGTTCTGAAATCAAAATTGACAGACAGGAGGTACCCGAAAAAGGTAGTATCCATTCACTTGACCGAGCAAGATTTTATGATCGGGATGCAATGTTGCAGGGCTCTAAAAAGAAAAAGGAAAGGACAAAGGTACTTTTTGTGAGTCAGTATTATGTCATTAGCAATAAAATCAAAAATCACATAAACAGACATTGAAATATTTTAAATGACGAGGAAGAAGTTAGGGTAGAAAGACCACTGTTTACTTACAAAAGGAACATGAACTTGCGCAACCAATTGGTACATACTTATAGGGATGAATCAGGAAAAAGACAAAGGACTATTGACAACACCATTGCTAAGGGCAATACACAGTGTGGCAATTGCTCCATGTGCCCTCAGTGTATAGTGTCAAAAGACATAATACACAATGGAAGAACAATAGAGGCACACACTCTTAAAAACTGTTGCACTACATTTCTTCGTGTGTATCTTTTCATAACAATAAAGAAATAATACATCTTGTTATTTATTTACTTTCTATGTTTTTTCTTATATTACATTTGCAATACAATTATTGTCTTACATTTAATACCTGTTAGAAATTAATACTTTAATAAACATATAATATGTACTGTTACCAGTTAAACAGACATTTTTTTCATAATCCTGCTCCAAAATAAAGATATAGATTTTACTATTCTCGCTACAAACTACATTAACTCAGGGAAGGTGCTGGTCACTAAACATATAAAAATTTGTATTCCAACTCCAAACTATATTGACTCAGGGAAGGTGCTAGACAATAAACATAAAATATACTATTCCCACTTCAAACTACTATAACTAAGGGAAAGTGGTGGACAGTAAACATATATAATTTACTATTCCCAATCCAAACTATATTAACTCAGGAAAGTGCTGGACAATAAACATATAAAATATACTATTCTCACTATAAACTACAATAACTCAGGGAAGGTGGTGGACACTAAACATATATCATTTCATATATCCACTCCAAACGACATAATTTTTTTTTTTTTTTAAGACTGGTTGAGGAGTTGTGGCCTGAGTTGAGCCGCCGCAGCGCTCCGAATCAGGGCTCTCGTAATGCTTCTTTTTTGATGCCGGAGGAAGCCAGAGGTTCTTACTATGAAATTAGGTTGAATATTTGAGTGTTTCTATAGTGCAAGTTTTTGACAAAAAAGTGGTGAATTTCTACCTTGACGTTTTCGAAGTCAGCGTCTACCATATTGGCATGTTCGAGGTTTCCGCCCCGCCTTGGAGGTCTGTTTCTTCGTCGTTCATGTGTTTTGCTGCAGCTGAGCTCCTCTCGCCAGGGTTGCTGCACTGGGGATCGGCCGCCCTGGAGCTCCGCAGAGGGCGTAGGCTCCGGAGCCTCCTCAGGGTTACGCGAGGCAGCAGCAGCAGTAATACCAGCACTAGTGCTTCCGGGCTCAGCGGTGACGGGGACACTACAGGCGGGACGAAGGCTAGAGCCACAGACACCCGACCGGCGGAGGAGCAGAGTAGGAGAGTGGTGAGACTTCGATAGGTGTTATAGACGCGGCAACAGGGTCCCCATTAGGGGGGGGGCAGCAGCCATCTCGGTGTCAAGCACAGTACGGAAAAGGGGAAGGCGGGGGGCCAAGGCGCAAAATAGCAGGGGAGAGGAGAGAGTAGAAAAGGGCCTCTCGCTAAATAAAACTAGTTATACAAGGGCTCACACTCAAGGTCTGAGTCATAGCTCTAGTAGCGCCAGCAAGAAAGTTAATGTCTCTACATTTTTGTATGGAGAAGTAAAAGCTAAACGCGCAAAAGGGCATAAGTCAGCAAAAGTAGTTAAATCAGCTGCCACCCTTGCCTCAAAACTGACTCCCTCTTTAAGATCTTTTTTCAAAGTTGTGCCACAAGTACTAGATTTAGCGACAGAAAGCGCTGCATGTAAGGCACCCTTTGGGCAAATCCCTCTCCCTTCTCTTCCTTCTTCTCCTGTTACTTACACCATGGATTTGATGGGATCCTCACCAGGGGGGGATTCCGGTTGTGGGGTCCTGGGTTGGGTAGGAGCAGAAGTTGTAGCGGCTGTAACGAAAGATACAGTAGATAGAGGAATATTTGATGAGTCCTCTTTAGAATTACATCAGACAACAGAGGTATTGGTGCAGGGAGTGGCTCAGCAGGAAGGCACAGTCGAAATGATAAATGCCTCTCAGGTTGAGCAGGGTGGAGGGGCAGCCGCCTCCTTGGAAACTATGTTTTCATCTCTTTCAATGGATATAAAAAGGGGATTCGAAACTTCTACTGCTAATCAGACAGAAATTAGACATTTTTGTGAATCTGTGGAGAATAAACTTGATGGACTTACTGCAAGGACGGCGGCGTTAGAAGATACTGTGGCGGGCCTTTCTCTCCATCTTGACAAGGCCAAGGCTGACGTTATTAATTTAAAAAAAGAGGATCTTGCTATGTCTGAGAGAATGGAGGTTTTGGAAAAAAACGCACATCGCAATAACCTCCGAATCCTCAATATTCCGGAAGGGAGTGAGGGCACCGATATCAAGCAATATCTTGTCATGCTTTTAAAGGACTCTTTGGGGCTCAAACAGTCAGCAGATGATCTAGCTACTGACATTCAAAGAATTCATAGGGACCCCTTTAGGAAGAACCCACAAAGAACAAAACCCAGGAAAATTCTAGTCAACTACCTCACTTATTCCATTAAAGAGTTTATCCTTATTCAAGCTCTAAACCAGAAATCCTTGAGTGGCAAGGGGTTTACCTTTCAGATAAGGTAAGATCTATCTAGGGTAACCCTGGATAAACAATATGAGTTGGGGAGGAGATTAGACGCCTTTAGAAAGTTTGGGGCAGTTGTACATCTTAAGTTTCCAGCTGCACTACAAATTATGTATAAAAATAAGATGTACAATATAAGACTGGTAGTAGCTGCAGATGAATTGTTGTTAGATTGGGGTAATAAGGGAGGTCCTTCAGGTTAGCTTGAGCCAATTTCAGCCCTCTGGTAGGGTTTCCCTTTCTGCTTATTGAATACTATATAGTCGATTTTCTCCTAAACCTAAGTTTGTATTTTCACTTTTGTTCTAATTGTGTATCAGGATGTTATTTAATGGGACAAAAAAAAATATATATATATATATATAAAAAATAAATAAATAGCAATTGTCAAAAAGGTAAAATATAAAACTATACGAAACTATATATAAACATATTTCGAGTCCAATATATGTTGCCAAGGCATTGATTCTGCTGCCATTTTTGGCATCCTAGTCGCTTTTATGTGTAACCTATTAGGTGTACGGGAGTCCAGGGGGGCGCTACCTCTGGACTTGGTCCGGATAGATAGGGCAAGGGTTTCCCATGGGGGGTGGTGGGCTAGAGTAGAGCACGGGGTAGCTGGGTGGGTGTTGCTAGGTAAAAAATTAAAAACTTTCCTCATTTTTCTCCCTGTAAAGATTGTTTTTTTTGGTAGAGTGACTTTTGATGTAAATATGGCATTTTCGGATGGGCTTAGGGGTGCTTATGTCAGGTACTGAGCATAAGAAAGGGTGAAGCAACTTTTTCTATGAATAGTCTGGAGTTCCTCTACTGGAATATTAATGGCCTCCGCACCAGACCCAGAAGGGATAAGATCCTGCAATATCTTCGTTATTCTGGTGCGCAGGTCATTGTTCTCCAGGAGATGCATATGACAGAACCAGAGATGCTCTCTCTGGCTAAAGATAATTGATGGATCGACTTATGTATCTCTACAACTCAGACTATGAATATTAGGGGAGTCACAATCCTCTTTAAGAAACCAGCAAAAGCCCGTTTGATATCTAAGTTAGCAGATCCTGGTGGCAAATGGGTTATTGTAACAGTGATTATTGCAGGTGTATTAGTTACAATTGTGGGATATTATAGTCCGAACCAGGATGACCCTTCGGCCTAAAAGCCATCTTCTCTTATTTATTACTGTATTCAGGACCAATTATCCTGGCAGAAAATTTCAATATTGTTTTAGACCCCCTCCTTGATAAATCATCAAATAGTCGGGCCTCAATTCCTTCTAAAACTAGGGCATTTCTATTGGAAAATATGAAACAGTATGGCTTCTTAGATATATGGAGAATAAGGTCTGGACAACAATTGGGTGTCTCATTTCGTAATCACCATCAATCGAGGATCGATTTTATTTTGATTAGCCAGACCTTGAAGAGTGCGGTAAAAAGCATTTCTTACTCTCCCTTACATCTATTTGACCGTTCTGCTGTATATATGGTATTGGACTGTTTTGCTAAAGCTTCCCCCAGAATCTGGTCGTTTGACCGCTCTCTTCTCTTAGAACGCGAAGAGATCTCTTTTTTGGTAAAATAATCTGAAGGCTTTTTGAAGGTGAACCTTGGTTCAGCCTCAGTAGGTTGTGTTTGAGATTCCTACAAAGCCTTTTTAAGGGGACAAATAACTAGCAGGGAAACCTATAAGAGGAAATTGAATAGAGAAGAGTTAGCTTCTAAAGACGCTGAAATCGTAAAGATACAAGGGGAAATAGATCTGCATTCAGACGCCTCAGTCATCACTTTACAGGAACTACAGGACAAGCTAATGCGAGCAAAAGGCGATTTGGATTCAGTGTTGAATACACGTATCTTACAAAGGTGGGAAGCGAGTAAAATTGCCCACTTTCAATACGGAGAGGGAGCAGGTAGACTTTTATCATGGAAATCAAAGACCGATCAGGTACGAAATAACATTAGTTCAATTGCCTAGGACAACTTGGTCTATACATCGGACGAAGATATCAGGAGGATTTTTAGGCTGTTTTTTCAAGACATTTATAGGGAGAATAAATGTATCGAGGCGGAAAGTATTGAAGAATGGTTGAAGGAGATACAACTTCCTTCATTGACTTTAGATCAACATTACTCCTTAGATGGGGTTATCATACAGGACGAGGTTAATGCGGCTGTTATGGGTAGTAAAAAGGGAAAGGCGGCAGGCCCAGATAGCCTTCCGGCTGAGATCTATAGGGCATTGGAACCGTTACTTGTTCCTTTTTTAACTACATTATTCAATCAGATTCTCGAGGATTGGATGTTACCTCCAGCCTCATGGAATAATGCATCTATAACCCTGATATTAAAGCCTGGTAAACCAGCATCAAACTGTGGGTCCTATAGGCCGATTTCCATTCTTAATGTCGACTATAAAATCTTCGCCTCTATCATGGCCAATAGACTGGGGTTGGTTGCAGGTGACATCTTGCACCAAGACCAGATGGGTTTTGTTAAGGGTTGACAACTTTTTGAATTGTCCTATGACCTGATAGGGGCTATAGATATGGCATCCACCAATTCTCTCCCATTGGCTGTTCTTACGCTCGACGCCACTAAGGCCTTTGACAGGGTGAATTGGTCATACCTGTTGGGGGTCTAAGGTAAATTTAACATCGGAGACAGATTTCGTCGAGCTGTGAGATTGTTATATCAAAATCCCTCAGCCTGCCTCTGGTGAATGGAGCATTGTCTGACCCGTTTAACATCACAAGGGGAACACGTCAGGGCTGCCCACTCTCCCCTCTCCTATTTGATTTATATATCGAACCCTTCGCCCAAAAACTGAGGGATGATCTTAACATCAAGTCCTTCAGGTCTGGGGAATGGGAGAAGAAGGTGGCCCTGTACGCGGACAACATCCTGATCTTTTCCTCGGAATTGTCTACAGCCCTTCCATCAGTGATTAAACTAGCTCAGGATTTTGGAGAAATCTCTGGATATGAGATTAATGCCTCCAAAACAGAGATTATGGTTTGGAACAATGAGGAGTCAGTGGAGGGAGTATAGTCTAGCTCAAAAATGAGGTACCTCGGTATCACTATCGTCCAGGATGTTAATAAAATAGCTGAAACTAACTTTTCGGCAGTAGCAAAAGACTGTCGGAAACTTATGAGATCATGGTCTTCACTACCTTTGTCCATTCTGGGAAGAGTCAATCTTATAAAAATGTCCATTTTACCTACAGTCACCTTTTTGTTTAACACTATTCCTTTATATTTTGAATCCTCACTTTTATCAAAGTTGCAGAGTGATATTAACTCATTTATTTGGGCACAGCACATACCTAGGATTGCCTTGAGAAAACTTAGGCGCCGAAGGGAAAAGGGAGGCTTAGCAGCCCCTGATCTTCATTTGTATGCATGGGCATTTCAATGTACCCATTCTCGCATGCTATTGAAGATGCCCGCTAACATCGGGATAGGCTTCATGTTTAGAGCTATGCTTAGTGGGGCAAGTCTTTCACAGGAGGGATTTCTGTTTAAATTCGGGGACCCAAAATTAAAAAATAAAATAAAACTAAAAGTCTTACACGGTATGGCTAAAACGTGGTTTAAATTGCGTAGCTCCGTCCTGTTGGGGTATTTCTCCAGTAAGGCACCTCTCTGGGATTCACCGGGGGGCCCTAGTTGGCTCAGGGATAATCTTGTTCTACCCATGAGAGAGGCAGGGGCGGAAGTATGCGGCGATTTGTTTGTAGAAGGGGTTCTTTTACCATGGGAATCTCGTAGAGATAGAATCGGCTTAGACCTTTCGAGGTTTAAATGCCTACTGATAGCCAGCTGGGCTCAGTCACAGAGGTAACCATCTTGAGCTCCAACTGCTATATAAAATCCCTGCTAAAAAGGAAATCTCCTTTTGGTACCATACAATCCTTGAGGAGTTGGACGGCGAATTTCAACTGGCCGATAAGCTTTGGGGGAGCTCCTTTTTGACCCAGAATGTGGCCAGCCTCTGGCTGGACTCTTTCAAGATACTGTGGGATATTGTCAAACCGGCCTGGCTCCAACGGAACCATCTGTTTACATTGCATTGGGCCTATTACTCACCGCAGAGGCTCTCAAAATTTTCAAAAGATTCACCAGTATCTTGCATGAGGTGTGGAGCAATTTCTGCCTCGGATTTACATATGTTTTTTGATTGCCCAATTTTATCTCCTTTTTGGGACTCTATAAGTAGTTCACTGTCAACTTCCCTCGACCGGCAAATTATTATAAATCCGGCACATGCAATATTTGGTCTGATGGACGGAGTCACGGGACCAGCCAAAAACCTTCTGTTCTGTTCCATCCTCTTGGCCAAAAGAGAAATTTGTAAAAAGTGGAAAGACTCTGTACCACGTTCCTTACAGGATTGGCAGACATCAGTATTGCAGGTTTCTAGGCTAGACCTAATGAGATCGGGTAATCCAAACAAGATAGCCTTTTGGCATCTTCTGAAGTGGGGTCAACATTGAGGCTTCGGACGGGGTTTTGTTGTTTATCCCTGTCCAATGATTAGGCTGCCCTCGCCTCTAATTTGGCATATCTTGATACATCAAGCTGTGTTCTGATTGTTGGCCTATTTGTTTTACAATGCAGCTTTCCTTTGGTCTCTGTACGAAGGTCTTGGTGGGTATGACATTACAACTGGCGTAGCCTATTTGATCTAAGGCTCTGCCACCCAGTTCACTGAGGTAGTGTGTCACTCCCTTTAGACTTTAACGGTATGACCAGGGTAGAAAATGAGGAAAAAAAAAAAAACTACATTAACTGAGAAAATGCTCTGGACACTCAACATATATAATAAACGATTCCTTCTCTAAACTACATTAAATCATGAAAAGTGCTGGAAAATAAACATTTATAATTTACTATTCCCACTCCAAACTATATTAACTCAGGGACAGTGCTGGACAATAAACATATAACATATACAATCCCCACTCCAAACTACTATAACTAAGGGAAGGTGGTGGACAGTATACATACATAATTTAATATTCCCATTCCAAACTACATTAGCTGCGGGAAAGTTCTGGACACCAAACATCTATAATTAACTATTCCATCCACAAACTACATTAAATCAAGGAAAGTGCTGGAAAGTAAACATATATAATTTACTATTACCACTCCATACTAAGGGTCTGATTACGATGGTGGACAGACTTAAGTCCGTCCGCCATCATCCCGGGAATCGGGACCAGCCTCCTACATGGCGGCAGTCCCGCACATGATATTACAATGCAACTGCCACTGTGGCAGTCGCACTGTGAATGTTTACCATTGTGGCAACCCGACCTGACCTGGTCAGAGCCGGTCGCTCCACCCGCCGCGTGGCCCATCCCTGGTGTGCCCGGTCTCCTCCGCCGCCACTGCCCGTTGTGCCTCTGCTGTGCCCTGATCTTCAACCGTATAGTATCCGCCCTGTTGTCGCTTCCGTTTTGTGCCAGTAACCTGTTTCTGTAATCTGTGATCTCGTTTTGCCCATTTCTGAGCCAGTAATTTGTTTTCCCCCCGCATTGTGTCTGCCCCTGCTGTTGTGCCAGTAAATTGCATTTGTGTCCTCGCCATCTTTGCTGCCCCTCCACCCCGCTCCCTGCCGCTGCTCCCCCGCGGCCCCACCCCCACTCCCCCCAGCATCAGCGATCCGCTCCCCTCCCCACTCGCCACACCGCTCCCGCCTCCCAGCTGCTCCTCCCTCGCTCCGCCCCCTCCACTCTCCATTTATGGCAGAGCCCGCGCGTATGCGCAGCGAGTGCGCCAATGGCGTGCCGAATGGCGCGCCAAAGGCAAGCCCGTCTACGCCCGTCTACGCCCGTCTGCGCCCGTCCGTGCCTGGACCGCGCCCAGTGCCAGACCCCCTGGCCCCCTGCAGATGCCATCCCACCCGCCGGACGTACGACGCCGCTACCCTCTGCGCACTCAACACCGGCCGCCTCCTCGGCTGCCACCGAGCCACTCCAGGACGCACCCACAGACCCTTAACCTGCCAATCCTGCAAGTTCTCCTGCATCCGGACCTGCAACTCAACCGCACCGGCCAAGCCGACCAACAACAGCAACCACCTGAAGTGCATCCTGCTCAACACCCGCTCCGTCCACAGACACGCCATGGAACTATGGAACCTGATCGATACCACCTCCCCGGACGTCGCCTTCCTCACGGAGACCTGGATGAACGTCTCCTCAACACCCGACATCGCCATAGCCATCCCGGACGGCTACAAAATCATCCGGAAGGACCGCGTCAACCAAACGGGAGGAGGCATCGCCATCATCCACAAGAACACCATTCGCATCAAGACCAACTCAAACGACACCCTCACAGCCGTCGAACATCTTCACTTCCAGATACACACCGACCCCAAGACCACACTAAGAGGCACCCTCATCTACAGACCCCCGGGACCCCGCACACAATTCAGCGAAGACATCGCAGACTTCATCAGCCCACACGCCCTCCCCTAAGCCGCCTACATCCTCCTAGGGGACCTCAACTTCCACCTGGAGAACAACAACGACAACAACACATCCAACCTGCTGGACAATCTCGCCAACCTCGGACTCAAGCAACTGGTAAACACCCCCACCCACTACACCGGACACACGCTTGACCCAATCTTCTCCTCCAGTAAGCACATCGCCTTCAGCCACTCCACCGGACTCCACTGGACAGACCACAGCTGCGTCCACTTCAGCTTCAGAAAGACCACAACTCACCACCTCCCACAACAGGGCCCTCGCAGGAACTGGAACAAGATCACCACCGACCAGCTCACCACATCACTTAACCAGGACCCTCCCTCCAGATCAACGGACCCCAACCAAGCAGCCCTCAACCTCGCACAGTGGATCACCAACTGCGCCGACGACCTGGCACCCCTGAAAAACAATCCCAGCAGAACCAGAAGCAAGAAAGCACCATGGTTCAACAACGACCTCAAGCCTGGCGCAAAGACCCGACTACAGACAACATGACCGCCCTCAAGCACACCACCCGCAAACACCACCAGCTGATCCAGACCACCAAGAAGACAGCATTCAAGACACGACTGGACAACAACGCCCACAACAGCAAGGAACTCTTCAGCATCGTCAAAGAGCTCTCCAACCCCAGTGCCGGAAACAACGACATCACTCCCTCGCAAGACCTATGCGACTCACTCGCCTCGTTCTTCCACAGCAAGATCGCAGACATACACAACAGCTTCGGCGCACAGACCACGCACCCTACCACCGAACCAACGTCCCCTACCACCATCATCCCCGCCTGGACCCCGGTCAGCACCGAAGACACCATCCGCACGATGAACACCATCCACTCTGGATCACCAACCGACCCATGCCCCCACCACGTCTTCAACAAGGCCGACTCCGTCATCGCACCCCAACTCCGGGACATCATCAACTGCTCCTTCAACACCGCCACCTTCCCGGAGAGCTGGAAACATGCCGAACTCAGCGCCCTCCTGAAGAAACCATCAGCGGACCCCACCGACCTCAATAACTAGCGCCCCATCTCGCTCCCCCCCCCTTTCCTGCCAAAGTCATCGAGAAGACCGTCAACAGACAGCTGGCTGCCTTCCTCGAGACGAACGGGTCACTCGACCACTCGCAGTCTGGCTTCCGAGCCAACCACAGCACCGAGACCGCCCTCATCGCAGCCACTGACGACATCCGAGCCCTGCTCGACAACGGGGAAACAGCGGCCCTCATCCTCCTGGACCTCTCCGCAGCGTTCGATACTGTCTGCCATCGCACCCTAGTACAACGCCTCAGCAACGTCGGAATCCAGGAGAAGGCACTGGATTGGATCATCTCGTTTCTCGCCGGAAGAACCCAGAGAGTCCACCTCCCCCCGTTCAGATCCGAGGCCACCAAAGTCATCTGCAGCGTACCACAAGGATCATCACTCAGCTCCACCCTGTTCAACGTATACATGAGCCCCCTCGCAGCCATCGCACGCCAACATAGCCTCAACATCATCTCCTACGCCGACGACACCCAGCTGATCCTCTCCCTCACCAACGACCCCGCCACCGCCAGAACTAACCTACACGAAGGGATGAAAGATGTAGCTGAATGGATGAAGAACAGCCGCTTGAAACTGAACTCAGACAAGACGGACTGCGCGCCGAAGGAGCGCCAAAGGATGGCCCGTCTGTGCCCGTCCGTGTCCCGGTCGTGCCCGGTGCCAGCCCTCCTGCCAGCGTACCTCGGATGCCCCTTATCTCTAACGCCCGGTACTCCCGTAGTCACCTCATTGCACTCAATGATAGGAATTGTAGGTGCAATGACTCTTGGGTGGTGACAGACAGTGCATCTCGGGTATGTCATGTGTGTAACTTCCGATTTCAACCTATTTTAAATCACTATGATCGTGGTCATGTAGACTCCTCACTCATTAGAGCAGGTCTGATTAATGCTAGGTCTCTGGTCAAGCATGCAGCAGACATTTTTGAACTGTTGCTTGAGAATCAGCTGGACCTACTTTTCATTACTGAAACCTGGCTTAATGACACATGTGCACCATCAGTCGAGCTTGCCATCCAACGGGGTTTTAAAATCACAAGAACTGACCGCCCGCTTGGTAGAGGTGGCGGTATTGCTGTGGTTTATAGGGAGCAATGGGTCCTCTCCCTCGACCCCCAGGATCAGCTGGCTGACGCCGAGGTGCTCCACTTCTCCCTAGCATTTAATTCTCACCTTACCGTAGGTGGTACACTGGTGTACCGACCTCCGGGATACGTTGGGAATTTTGTGGGGGCACTGGAAGAGGTTATAATCCCACGGGCACTAAGATACTCTAGGTATCTCCTTCTGGAGGATTTTAACATCCATGTGGACAGCCTGGATTCTCCGGAGGCCGTTCGCCTAAACGAAGCTCTTTCCATGGCTCAGCTCAAACAGTGGGTTGCGGCACCCACTCACACGGGAGGACACGTCCTTGATTTGGTCTGCTCCAACTTCGATATTCTCATGGCTTGTCCTGAGATAGTGACTTGGTCGGACCATAAGCTGATTAGGTTTTCCTGCTCTCTGGCTATTGCCGTGAAGAGCGGTCCCCCAGTCACTCACTCACAGAAGATCAATCTAGCTATCTTGCCAGATTGCCTCGCTGCAACCCGTCCACTACTACCCCCAGGAATTGAGGCGGCAGTTAGGCTTTTTAATACATGGGTTGAACACGGGACCGCTGCCTCCATTAAAAAAGGCGGGGTGCGTAGATTAAGTTCTACCCCCTCCAAACCCAGGTTTTCACACACTCTTCGTGAACTTAAATCAGGCTGCAAGAAACTCGAACGGGTATGGAGAAAAACATACCTACCCGAGGCAAAGAAGGACCTTCGGGTGGCGCAAAAAAAATTATTATGCGGCCATCAGATCTGCCAAGAGCTGTTATTATTCAGGACATATTAATAAAGCTAATACCAATAGCAAGGACATTTTTTCAATTGTAAAAAGCTTTGTTTCACCATGTGCCGCACAACCTCTGTTGCCCTCATCTGAGCAATGGTGCGAAGAGCTTTCTTTGTTTTTTGTTGATAAAATTACCAAAATTCAGGACGACCTGCTCGCTGTTTGTAACAACTTTCCCTCCCCCCCTGTATTTCCCCCCTCTACGATGCCGGAACCTGCAGAACAGTTTGCTAACTTTGCTCTGTCCTCCAGGTCTGACATCATTGCTGTTCTTGCGGCCTTGAAATTGGGGTCCCCTCTGACCCCTGCCCTGCTAGAGTCCTCGGGGGACTAGCGGAAACAGTTGGTAATGAGGTCACTCAGATCATTAACCTTTCTTTTCTCACTGCAACCGTCCCGGCCTGTTGGAAGCAAGCAAAATTGCTTCCACTTTTGAAAAAAACCGGGCTGGACTCTGCCGTTCCCTCCAACTATCGGCCTATATCTTTATTGCCAGCTCTTGCCACAGTTTGCGAGAAGATCGCTTTTAAACAGCTGGACAATTTTGTCGAATCTTCTCAGGCACTACACCCAGCACAGTCAGGATTCAGGGCTGCATACAGCACTGAAACAGCCCTAGTTGAAATATCTGAGGCTATCCGGGAGTGTTTGGACGGAGGTGGCAGAGCGGCTCTGATTTTATTAGACCTCTCTGCCGCCTTCGACACGGTACCCCACTCCCTCCTTCTTACCAGATTAGCCACTATTGGCATTTCCGGCCCTGCACTTGACTGGCTGACGTCTTTTTTAGATAACAGGACTCAACAAGTTTGGATGCCTCCCTTCGCTTCCTCCCCAAAGAAACTCGATACTGGGGTCCCACCAGGGCTCCACTCTTAGCCCTTTGCTTTTTAACGTTTATCTTACCCCTTTAATTTACCTAGCAGAACAGCTTGGGGCAAAAATTATGGCTTACGCCGACGATACCCAACTTCTGTTTACCTGGCCTAAGGACAATCTGTATACGTCGGCGGTCCAACTTTGCCTATCATCAGTTTTCCGATGGCTAGCACTTGCCCAGTTAAAATGCAACGAAGGCAAGTCCGAGGTTCTGTTTTATGGTTCCTTCCCTGACAATTTTACCGACCTTCTTTGGCCCTCTGACTTGCCCTGTCCAAAATCTATTGGCGGCCCAGCGAAAAATCTAGGAGTCTGGTTTGGAAAGGACCTCAAATTTGAGGACCACATAAAAAAACTTACAGGGGTCTTCTTTTTCTACCTTGAAAACCCTACGAAGGTTCTTTCCCCTCCTTCCTCAAGAGGCTAAAGAGACTGTTACACGCGCTCTAATACTCTCCCGGTTAGATTACGCGAATGGCCTGTTTTGCGGGCTACTGGCCTATCTGATCCATCGTCTTCAGGTCATACAAAATGCCACCGTAAGACTCCTGTTCAATGTACCCAAGAGTTCCAGTGTGCGCTTCCTACTTCGCAGCCTCCATTGGCTCCCAGTTGCCCATAGGATCATGTTTAAAACTCTTGTCCTCTCCTATCGCGCTGTTCATCAAATTGGCCCTGTCTACTTGAGGAAAAGGTTCACCCGCTATGTCCCTAACCGATTCCTCCGGTCTGCCAATCAGTGCCAACTGTCCGTGCCTAAATTTAAGTACTGCAGATTAGGCGGCCAGTCCATCGCGGTTAAAACCGCGAAGGCCTGGAATGCTCTCCCCCTCCACATTAAGAACGCTCCTACCATCATAGCTTTTAAGAAAGGACTGAAAACCCATCTATTTAACATCACCCTGTAAACTACCTCGCCTCTGCCCCTTTATGAACCCTTTGCGTCGCTCTCACCTTCTCGCGCCAGGATACTATTTTTAGTAATTGAGCTCGCTACAAAAGCCTTTATATCATATCAAGTCCTCATCCTTGGATCATCAGCTTCCGCCTGGGACGACTCCTGGTGGCCCCCGGCCCTAGGCAGCGCACCCAAACCAACGGACCACGCGCGCAACCTGGGCTTCATCCTGGACTCCTCCCTATCGATGACCAGACAAGTCAACGCCGTCTCGTCATCGTGCTTCAACATCCTACGCATGCTCCGTAAGATCTTCCGATGGATCCCCACCGAAACCAGGAAGACGGTCACCCAGGCACTTGTCACCAGCCGACTGGACTACGGAAACACCCTCTACACCGGAACCACAACCAAACTGCAGAAAAAACTCCAACGAATTCAGAACGCCTCAGCATGACTCATCCTGGACATCCCCCGTCACAGCCACATCTCCGGACACCTGAAAGACCTGCACTGGCTCCCCATCAGCAAAAGAACCACGTTCCGCCTTCTCACCCACGCACACAAAGCCCTCCACGACCTAGGCCCCAGGTACCTCAACAGCCGCCTTACCTTCTACACTCCCACCCGCCAACTGCGATCGACCAGCCACGCCCTTGCCGCCGTTCCACGCATTCGAAGAGCCACCATGGGGGGAAGATCCTTCTCCTACCTGGCAGCCAAGACCTGGAACTCCCTCCCCATCCACCTCTGTCGTACCCAAGACCACCTCTCCTTCAGGAAGCAACTCAAGACCTGGCTGTACGAGCAGTAGCGAACCCCCCCCCCCTAAGCGCCTTGAGACCCTCCGGGTGAGTAGCGCGCTATACAACATTCCTTGATTGGCGGGGGGTGCTGTCTACAGCACCTGCCGTAATGGTACAAATGTATATTGTGCATTTCCCTGCACTATGTGGCAGGCACCACGTGGTGCCTGACACCTGGTGCAGGGAACTGCCCCCAAGTGCACATTCCAGATGCCCCTGCACAAGGGGAGCCCGCAATGGGCCCCCAAAGTGCATCCCGCCAGTCTTTCAATGGTGGTTTAACCACCATAGACAGGCTGGTGGGGATGTAGCATCCAAATCTGTCTGGCTGTGCCTGCTAGGCACCACCACCATTTTGTGGATTCGAGGTGGGTCTGACAGGCAATTGTAATGATTGTCTCTGTTGGAACCATGGAGGATGGACTTTCTGCCCGCCTGGCACACCTCCTGCCATCCTGATCTGGCGGGTGGAAAAATAGCCTTACGATGGCGGTGCACCCGGAACTGACAGCCTGCAAGTGGGGGGTTCACCACCGTCGTAATCAGGCCCTATATTGACTCAGGGAAGGTGCTGGACAATAAACCTATATAATATTCTATTCCCTCTCCAACCTGCAATAACACAGGGAAGGTGCAGGTCACCTAACATTCTATAATTTAGTATTCCCACTACAAACAGCATTAACACATGGAAGGTGCTGGACAATAAACTCATATAATGTTCTATTCCCACTAAAAACCTACATTAACACAATAAAGATGCATCACACTACACATATATATTATCCTGTTCCCAGTTCTAAAAACATATCAACAAAAGATGTATTCCAATTTATAAAAAATCATTATATATTAGATTTTTTTTATTTTGACAATATAATATAACAAAATAAGAACATTAATATTTTCTTACATTTTACTTACAAAATTGTGTAATAAATATTAAACATTCCACCAAATGTTTATATAAAATGTTTTCTAACATTAATAATTGCAAACAAAACATTCCACCTCTTTAAATATAAAAAAAATCTTTTTATATACTTTTTTAGATTTCAAAATATTATTACACATTTTCCACCAAAAACACCACACATGTCCCATATAAACACAACACACCTCTCCCTAATTTTGATGATGTGCAGCTGAAGAAGCTTAATCATGTCTTGACCTTCTGAACCTTCCGGAAAAATTGTTAGGTTGAAACCTTCGGTGGAGTGAACATCCCAAGAGCTCACCGGATTGGCGCTTTTCCTTCTGCAACTTCCAATAGACTTAGAGGGATTATTGCATTGTTTTTACAATATTCATATCTCATGGATGGCCTTACGAAGGCCAAACAGTGTGAGCAGATGCTCTGGTTGGAGCAAAAACATTTTTTTTTAGTCAGGATGTGTCCAATGCCACTGCCACGAGGCAAAACAATTTGGGGGACTTGGGATCAGTATTGAGATCTATGAATGCACAGTATGGGCTTATTCACCCATGCTTTTTCCAAATATTTTAAAATAAAATAAAATTAAATCACTGCTCTTATCCTGTATAAAAACAACATGCAACTACAATTTGTTTTACTTGAAAAAAACTATAAATAAATAAAAAATAAATAAAACCACTTCACACACTTCTCTGCAAGAACTACAAAATCACACTCTTCATATTTTTTTTTAAATGTGATGTACATTTTTAATTTTATTACATTTTTATATAATTCCCCACCACTATCCTCTATAAACACAACATCCCACTATTCTTAAAAGAAATATTAATTTTCTTTAAATAATTTATCAATTTAAAAAAAATTTAAAAGAATATTTTCAAACATTCCCCATGCTTATTTTCTATAAACCCAGCATAACGACCCTAAAAAATATTTATTAATTTAACATTTGTAATTTACAATTTTTCTAAATATTTTTAAATTCATTTTAAAACAGTCCCTACCCTTATCCCCTATAACCTCAACATCCCGCTCCTCAAAAATATTGATCATTTTCTTTATTATAACTTAACATTTTCAAAGAATTAAAAAAAACATTTTAAAACACTTGCCACCCTTATCCCCTATAAACCAAATGTCCCACTCCTAAAACAATTTTTTTAATATACATATCAAGTTTATTCAAAACAAATATTATATTGAAAATTATATACTATAAATTTTTTTTTAACTACATTAAATTTTTTTAAATTCTTTTTTTAACAACATTTTCAACATCGATATTTTAATATCGATATTTTAAACAACATACAAAATGGATATTCTTGACATCGATATAACATACCACAACATTGTTTAATATCAACATTAAAAACACGATATTATGACACTACGATATTTTAAACTCAATAGTATGTCTACTTACCCTGCATAGAGGAGATAGGCAATTCTACCTTGTTTCAAGATCACTGCTAGGGGCTCCTTGTAGAGGTTGAATAGTGCAGGGGATAGGGTTGACCCCTGCGAGACACCTTGTGAGACTTGCTTTGCATTTAAGAATTAATTGTTAAATTTGATTAACTGTGGGTGCATGTTTAGGAAAGAGGTGAACCACTGAAGGACAGTTCCATTGATGCCTGCTCTCTTCAAGAGAGTGTTTATGAGGCAAACCTGTCCTTCAGCCAGAGATCTGTGAAGATTATATATGATGTTCAAAATGGCAGCCTCTGTACTTCAGCCTTTCCTGAAACCGGACTGGAAGGTGTCATGTAAGTTGCATTTTTCAATGTGGGTGTTGAGTTGTGCCAGATCAGATTTTTCAATGGTTTTTGAAAGGAGAGGGAAGTTTGTTATCGGTCTGTAGTTATTGAGGTCATTTGTGTCAGCATTCAGTTTTTTATTAGGGAGCTTACTTGGCCAAGTTTTAGGGGAGCCAAGAGAGAGCTGCTTAATGGGGAGGAGTTGATCATTTTTGTCCATATAGAAGAGATGATGTGACTGAGCTTTTTTACAAGTGCCCGCCAGGAGCGGTTCTGAGATGTGCAATGTAGGCTTGATGTTTGTAAGTATTTTGTGGACTTCTTCTTCACAGACCTGGTTGAATTCAGACCAGGTTGCATTGTTTTTCAGTTGGAGGGAGTTGAGGCTACAGCTCTCTAGTTGAGGCTAGAGAGCTGTGTTGATAAGTAGGAGATATTTGCAGATAAGGAAGGGAGATGAGCTGCATTTAGAGGAAGGGGTTAGGGCAGGCTCTTGCCACAGGCGGCAACCTTGGGGTAAGGTGGCAGGGTGGGATGCTCATGAGAGAGTTGGATACTCAATACTTTTTGAGAGAAAAATGTCGCAAATTCTTCACAACGTTTGGTTGAGTTGTTAATTGCATGTTGAGGGAAAGAGGATGTTTGCTGCTTTACGATGTTGAACAGTTTTTTGGGTCTGTTTTTGAACCTGTCCAGTGTTCCCAGAAAAAGTTGGATTTTATCTTTGAAGATCTGCTTTTTGTAGTTGTGGCGCTCAAGAGATTAGATTCAGATGGTTGCTCCAGGTTCGTTAAGGTAAATGGAGTTGACGCCTCTCATTGTTTAGGTTGTTATTAAACCAGGATCTGGAGGGGATACTTCTTGACTTCATGAGTTTCAATGGTGTGATTGCTTCAACTAGTTCTGCCATTTTTATGTTGTAATGGTCGGTGATATCGTTGGCAGAGGAGAGGCCAGGCAGGGGCAGGATTTGGGAGTTAACAAGTGTTTCTAACTTTGCTTGGGGGATTTTGTGGATGTTCCTCACCCAGCGCTTAGGACGACCGAGCTTGGGGAAGGCCTTTGGTTGGAAGGTATTGAGCTGGAAGTCTATTAGTTGATGATCGGTCCTGTCTGATGGAATGATGGAGTGCAGGGAAAGTATGATGTGTTTGGAGATGATTGCATCAAGGGTAGAACCCTTATTGTGGGTTTGTTCTTTGCAGTGCTCTGTAAGATCGTTCACTTCCCAGACTGGGGGATCCTTTACATTGTTCAAGTGTAGGTTAAGCTCTCTTACTATAATATCAGTGTTGTCATTTAGGGAGTTTAGGGGAATTAGGTCAGTTAAGTCTTCAAGGAATTCCAGAGTGTCAGCTGGGTAATGATAGATGGGAGGAAATTTAATGAGGGTGAGGCCTTTTGAGGAGAGCTGCACTCCTAAATATTTAAAGGAGGAATAGTTGGTAGGATGGAGGTGTGTAAGGCAAAGCTCATTTTTGTATGTAAGGGCTAAAACCCTGGTCATCGCTTCAAACGATTGAGATTAGGAGGTCAATGTAAGGGGATATGTGATTTGTTAGCCATGTTTCAGTAAGAAAGCATATGTCGATGTTGTGTTGAAGGATAGAATCTGCTATATCAGTGGCATGTCTGCTGATCAGCAGTTCAGGAGTAGGCATTGGGGCGAAGGTGGCGAGATCGACATAGGTTGACTGGGTTGATGGTAGTTAGATGTGCGGGTGGCCTAGGCGGGAGAGTGGTGTTCAAGGTCCTATTCGAGTTGACGGTGACTGGGATCTTACGAAGGCCCAGTTGGTTTGGGGCACTGCCAGCGGTGTTGCTTAATGACTCTGGGTTGTTGGTGCATGCTGGGGGTGACTTCGTTAGGGGAGTGGACTGTTTGGTCAGGACAAGAGAGTGAAACAGGATAGGTGTCCGGCACGTGTGCGGGGGTTGTGGCAAGGAGTGATTAGCCCTCATATCACTGCGATACGGTAACATTTCTTCTAGGATAGAGTTGATTTTAAGTTCTAAACGGGCACTTATAGGGAGCAGTTGAGAAGTAGCTAGAGTAAACGATAACGAGGGGGGGTGTTGGCGTTCGTCAGAGTCTGGCTGGTGTCCGTGGAGAGCCGGGTGGGAACAGGTGATATAGGTATGCATCACCTGAATGGGTATATCTAGCTACAGTGTCAAGGGAAGAATAATCAGAGTCACAGATCTGCAGCCCAGTAAATCATTGCCAATATAGCTTTGAAAATGAGATTGAAGGTGAATCAGAAGAAAAAGAAGAGGAACCACCTTGAAACAGTTTACAAACTGTAAGATTTACTGAAAGTATGAACAGAAAAACGTAAAAAAAATATTATTTTGAAATTTTTGTTGTGATTACTGTTTTGAAAGAAATAAGAAGAAAATAAAACCGTATTTTATTGTTTTAATTATATGTTATGTGCACTTTTGAATTGCGAGACTAGCAATCAATTGTTTGGCCCTAATACAAAATAGAGTACAGCACATTAGGTAAAAGTGTTGGTTTAATTGTTTTAATGATAATATCATTCGTTTAACTTAGGCTGTTGATATGCTTTCTATCTCTGGTGGGATAATGTCTCCACAAGAGTTGAATTAACTACAGTACATAATGAAGTGAAACATAATACATTAAAACACAGGGAAAATTTAGTTAGTGGATTTCAAGATAAAATTTGTACTAAAATGATACCTAAGTATGTAGGTATAATGAAGGTTAAAAACTGTTTCATTGTAACTTTTCTTCATTCTGACAGGAATGTATTATGTGTGTGGTGAGACTGTCTATTTTAGTTTGCTGCATAGTTAGGTTGGATCTTGTCATCTTGCTTTGGTGTTTCCTAGAGGATATATATCAAAAGGGTTAGTCCAGGGACTGCTCTCTGAATCATAGAGCACTGTTTGAAGTGTACTGGAGAGCCTGGCTTTCCTTCCATCAGAGTTTGTCCCATTGAGCTTACAGGAATGCAGCCATTCACATATCTATCTGGGGGGGATGTTCCTACCCCCTCATGATCCTCCAGTCAGCACTTGGTTTTCCAAAATGAAATCTAGAATCTTCCATGCATTGTGCCATTCACAGGCCCACATACATCCGGAACATGCATACCACAAACTTACACTGCACATGCTAACTTGATGTAGGCCAAGAGTTAAGCACACAGCAGCAGACCTTTACATGAGTGAGCTTGTAGGCGTCACTTGAGTGACACAGGTAAAAAGGCTTGTTCACTTCTACTGATCACTACAAGGTATACTGCCACCAATGTGGGCATGCTACTCAACTCCTGGCAAAGGCAGTGGCATTTTGCCACTATGGGTATAGCTTTGGGCATCCCTCCCAAACTAAAAAAAACACAATCCATGTGACAACCCTATGTCATGGCACACATGGACGATCTGTGTTCTCCCATGATAATAAAACTCAGCACCAGGAATCCAGATATCATTGCAGCTGGGGCACTCAGGGCAGAGGTACACCATCATCACCATGAAAGGAACCTTTCCTTCCCAAAAACCCTCTTTTGAGATTCCAGTTATATTTAGGCCCCTCTGGAGGTGGTCTTACTGTTGGATGGCTTTAAGTTAATTACATTATTTTTAAAGGAAAGTCCTGAATCATATTACATGTACAGCATAATATTGCTGAGTAGGTCGAGGTTCATAATGGTGAGCAACTAATTCTTGTTCAATTTTGAAAGTTATCTGCTGGCCCACAGCAGAGTCAAAGGTTCCTGCTTTGTTCTCTCTTATGCCAACTTGACTGTGGTGATCAGAAAAAAAAATGTGGCATGAAGCAGAATATTGATAAATTCAGCAAATATAAGGTGTTCTGGATTAGATATATGCATCCATAAATTAAGATCATGCAATGAGCAGGCTCAAAGTGTATATCAAGCGTCTATAATAATAAAAGGCAAAATATGACACCTACTTGTAAATCCAATTTATTTTCTACTGAATTCCTGTACATCTACATTACTATCATGAGGGATAGATTAGAAACGGATATTTTGAACAAAGATACTGCTACTAACAACAATTTGCATTTAAAAAGTGCACAACACACTAATTTGATTAATCTGGCCATATGGGAAGTTTGTAAAATAATTAGACATTCCTCACTTAAGGTGCATTAGGATTAAGATTTTCCATGCAAGGCTTCTTGCAAAAAACGATCAGTGATATTTTGCAAAAACGAAGAAAATTACCAGGCATAATTCTTGAAGAATACATATCTCACTGAGAGCGACAGATATAGCAAAGGTATGGAATATGTAATAAATAAGCCTTGAAGAGATATCACTTATTTAGATAATATTGGTGTTTGTTTCAATTCAACCCAGTCCTGAAGGAAATTGCATCAACGAGACTACTGACTGCTTTTAAGAAACTTGAGTCTATAAAAAATACCTATCAAGACCTAGGGGCATATTATCAAGCCTGTGCGATAAAATTATCGCCGTTTTATCGGCCGAAAACGGCCGATAAAGGGGCGATAATGGGCTTGATAATATGCTCTATGGAATTCCAATCGAAGCCCATGTTAGATGTGAAGACATCTAACATGGGCTTCGATTGGAATTCCATAGAGCATATTATCAAGCCCATTATCGCCCCTTTATCGGCCGTTTTCGGCCGATAAAACGGCGATAATTTTATCGCACAGGCTTGATAATATGCCCCCTAGTACCCACGAAACCAGGTTGTTTTCTAGCATTTAGAAGTTTTATATATGTGCCAACTGCTCCTTATGTTGATTTCAAAGGAAAAAGAGACTGTGTAAGTCCTCTAAGCTTGGAAAACCGAGGTATGTGATCAGAGACGTAATTGTGATTCCACGTTTGTCATGCACTGTTTGGCATGCCAATGCAGGTTACACCAAAGGTGTAGCATTAGACAAGTGCGGTGACACACTGATTACTATGTTTGAGCCATCAAGGTAGAAGATGAAAGGTACGGTACAGAATCTCACTCTTTAAAATGCCACACTAAAGAAGGAGTCATAGGGACTCAACACTCAGATGATTTGAAGCCAAAGTGATTACCAAGCTTGGTACTAAGAAATCATAGGGATTCAATAGAGAGGAGGGATGACTCCCTGTTTTGGTTTCGTGCTAATACTTAATTCAAGTACAAGAATAAACATATGGAGGCAGATTTACAATAACTGGTGCATCCCTGCATATCAGCAGGGATGCACCAGTTATTGTGCGTCACAGCTCCGCCACCATGGATGCGCCGCATTGTAAATACGGCGCACCATGGGGCAAAAACGGACAGATGCGTGACGCATCTGTGCCGTAAATGCGGCGCATTGCTGGAGTTGCGTCGCAAGCACGACGCAGTTCCAGCAAGGCTCCGGGGTGCCCTATCTTTACAATGCTGCGTCAATCTTTACACCTGCTTCAAGCAGGCGCAGGGTTTTGACGCAGCATGGGCTTAAAAGTGACTGAGTGAAATCTTGTAGATTTCACTCAGTCACTTTTAGGAGGTGTTCCTGCATCGGAACGCCGCCCCCGTGTGCCGGAACGCCTACTTCTGGCGCAGGGCTTTACAAAGTGACGCATTTCCCAGATGCGTCACGTTGTGAATACCCCGCAGCATGTCACCTCTTTTGCGCCGCCACTGCTTCACAAAAGTGACGCAACGGCGGTGTATAAGAGGCGCAAGGGGCTTGTAAATCTGCCCCATGAAGTCTGATACATCTACGTACAATATAAACTGAGCCCTGGCTCGTAACAATCTTTTCTGTATTTGGGTATTATTTAGTGCATGACTTATTGGCATTTTGCTAGTTACTCAAAGCATTGTATTCATTGATTCATAATGGAGAGAATATACATGTTTAATATTGTAACAAAGTAATAGGCTGAATCAAGATAATTTAATGCACCTAGACAGTGCTTAACTGATTAATGTCTTTGGCATAAAGAAGCTCACTGCTTGTTTTAAATTTGATATGTAATATAAGGAAGAGTTGTACTTGACTCACTGAAGATGATGTCCGCCTAATATGTTTGGATGTGCTGAAAGGAGTTCGGTATTTAAAACTGCTAATAAGAACTAGGAATGGATTTATGGGGGGCCTCATGTATTTCTATGGCTGATGACCATCAATGCTGTCTCAAAGCGTCATCCATTACCTATGTGCGTTGCTCCAGACCTTAATTACTCAGAGGACTGGAAGTCTCTTCACGTTTTAAAACATGGGGCATATTAGCAAGGAACCTCGTTAAAATTATCGCCGTTTTATCGGCAGGAAACTGCCGATAAAACAGCGATAATGGGCTTGCTAATATGCGTTATAGAATTCCTATAGAATCCCAGGTTAGATGTCCTGCACATCTAACCTGGGATTCTATAGGAAGTCTATAACGCATATTAGCAAGCCCATTGTCGCCGTTTTATCGGCAGTTTCCTGCCGATAAAACGGCGATAATTTTAACGAGGTTCCTTGCTAATATGCCCCATAATCTTAACAGAATTTTGGGTCTTTTGTTCCTCTTTTTCAGAGACTGTTCCTATTCAGTCTTCCTATTGCTGCAAGTTTGACGCCTCTACTTGAATAACTGCAAACGAAATGGCAAAGCAATACAATGTCTTAAATTCCAAAGTCATACTGGTCTCTTTAGACGATATACTTAAACAACTGTTCAAGGACTAAAGTAGCTGAATTGGAGATCATTTTATCACATGAGGAGGTTTCCTCTCTGAAAAGGCGAGGTCTTGTGTGGAAAATCGGCTTTCATTTCTAACTCATCAGTTGGTATTGCATGTAGATTTTTCACACATTTCATGGAGGGTTTTTCCTTGGCAGGAAAAACCACTTGGAAGCTTGGCACAAAAATGCTTGTTTGTTTGAATATGCTCAATATTGTTGATTTAAATTGTGTCTGCTTTGCAGGCTAAACCACTTTCATTCTTGCTTTGTAAATACAGGATGGACTGTGGTGAAACACCTCTTCTGGGTCTTCCTGCCTCTAACCTTTCATCTCTGAGATTAGTCTTTTATGTTACTGCTGTGTTGGCTGTGGTGGACTTGAAGTTTTATTATGACGTCCAATTCTAAGTTTGAGCTGGCATGTATTGCTTACATGGCACTTATCCGGACCGAAAATTCTTATTTAGAGTCGAAACTTTGGTTGGTCAGAGAATTTGGACTTGCTCAAAGTACAGCTCTATTGCAATTAGAAAGCCCATACCTAGGCATTTAATATATTCAATTTAGTGAATTGAGTTTATTCCACTGTTTTATCTCTGTTGTGGCACAGTTTGCCTTTCCCAGTGTCATATGTTCCAGATTTCCTTAGCTCTCACATATTGTTTTGTTCAGTGTTCACCAGTCATACTTGAATCAGGATCACACCCACTCTAGATTTGGAACCAATTTCCCATATGGGTAGTAAGCATGGCCTCGTGCACGGCTATTTTTCGCTCTCTTTTGCTTCACTCTACTCATAAACGCAGCCACATGTTCACAGCAACCCAATAAGACCCCTCACTGTCAACCATACAAGGCACCTAAACACTTCCCACAGATCCCACAATTACATTCCCACATTTCTTTAAGCTCAATTACAGTGCCAAGTACAGCAAAATATTGCATAATGAGGGGAAAGTTCTGGGTGTCATGTACTCTCAAACACTTACTATGTAGTCACTACAAACCCACACCCTTCCAACCAAGCACAACAAATAGATAACTTTGGGAGTAAAAGCATACCCCAAAATTTTGACACCCCAAAATTGGCCTAATTTGGTTCTCCCACAGATTGCTGGATCAGAGACCGTGTTAAACCTCAATTTCATGAGTGGTTGCCATCCAAGTGTGAACATCTAGCCACTCCAATTGCCTGAGTTGGGGGGGGCTTCATATTTGGAGTCACTCATGCTGTAACAAACTGCGTTTTTGGAGAAGGGGCCAACCAGAGAAGGGGTACTTTAAAAGGAAGCAGAACTCTAGCACAAACTTCAAAGATTAAGACCGTAAATCGCATCTATTGTGTGGAAATGAACTATAGGAAGGGTCAACCGTCACACAGCCAGATGGGCTGTGCATGGAGGGGAAGCTTTGTAAAATTTCTGCCTGTGATCAGGCTGGAGGCTAAGGCCTTACAGTCTCTGAGCTGGCTGAGGGAACATCACCCAGAGACATACAAGACCACCTGCCCCTGGAGCGTGGAGCACCAGTGTCTGTTTACTTGTCAAAACCAGTTAGCCCTGTGAGAAAGAGTGAGCTGCAAGCTTTGCTGCATTGATCGGGTCGTTTACCATGTGCAGGTTCAAGTTAAGGACCCTGTATGCCAGAGAGGGCCACCTTAAAATTAGCAATGAAGTTTACTGCGCCGATCGGACCATCGCCCATGTGCAGTGAGAGTCAGCAACCTATTATTCCAAAGGGGGCCCACCGTGAAGATTGCCGTGCTGATTGGTCCGCGACCCTTGTGTAGTGTGAGTCAGAGACACTGCATGACAAATGGGGCTACAGTGAAGATTGCTGTGCCAATTGGGCTGTCACCCATGTGCGGTGTGAGCCGCTAACCCCATGAGCCAGAGGGGGACACCATGAACAGGAAACTTTTGCTGTGCCATCATAAAAGAAAATATTTGACTGGACAATAATTTATTGCTGCTATAGAGCGTATTTACGTTGTGAACTTCTGCTCATCCCCTATATCTACCTCCTCCCCCACCTGCCCCCCTACCGCTGAGAAGTCTTGGACTGTTAGACCTGCGCTCCCACTGAGAGTCAAGAGCTGAAGGGGTTCTTGGCCCAGGTGGTCAGGATCCATAGTAGATTGGGTCCTAGGACAGCAGCAGTAAAAGGCCTCAAACCCCATGTTTGGGCCCAGTAGCTCCTGCTTACCTCATGGTCCTCCGAACGGGGTTCTGAAAAGGTTATTAAGTCTTCTCTCTGTGAGAAGTTGACCTGGTATATGATATCCACTAATTAAAGAACTGGGACCGTGGCATCCCATACACATCTTGTAGGTTCTGGAAGGATTTCACGGTAAGACCTGACATTACATCCCCCAGGAAGTAGATTCCTATGGCGTCCCAGCCCCGGAAGCCCTGCAGCGCTTCTAGACGGTGGAGACGTCCATTTCGCCAGAGAGGAGTCTCTCGGGTCAGCACGTTCCACCACCCCATCCTGCTCAGCGCTCGCTTCCAGACATAGAATACCACCTGCGTGGTGGAAGGGAGGCACTGTCGAAGCGATGCGGAGTACAGCAGCGTATGCACGGACACCGAGCCCATCAGGTGCTGCTCGACCACGTAGGCCGGGTCTCCCCTATCACCGTACCACCACTCGTTAAGAGCAAGTAAGTGCGCCGCCTGATAATAGGAAAGAACATCAGATTTGGCCAGCCCCCCAGTGTAAGAGGATAAAAAACACGTACGCAAAGCCACCCGTGCGATCCCCCCCTCCCACAGTGACCCACCCAGCGCCGAGTTGATCTGTTGGAACCAGCGAGGTGAAATCTGGTAGGGGTAATTTTGTAATTGGTGCAATAGGCGGGGGAGCGCCACCATTTTAAAGATGGCCGACCTGCCATAAATCGTCAGAGGCATGCGGGACCAAGCCTTCAAGTCCTCGCGCGTGCTGTCCCATATCGGGGTCAGGTTGCGATCTCGTGAGGCGGCTGCCGCTTCCGACAGGTACACCCCCAGGTATTTCATCCCTCCAGACGCCAGCTGAAGGCCCGAGGCCCAGGCTCCCACCTTCCGCACTCCACCCAGAACCCACACCGTCGATTTGCCCGGGTTCATATAGAGTCCGGAGGTTTCACCGAAGATCTGCATAATGCGTAGCAGTCGCGGCCCCGACCGATCCAAGTCGGTAAGGAAGAACAGGACGTCGTTGGCATATAATGCTATTTTGTCGGCGAGTTCCGGCGTCCACCTAAAGCCCTTAAGTTGGGTGTCTATGCGCACCCACGCCGCCAAGGGCTCCATGGCGAGCGCGAATAGGTAGGGGCAGAGGGGACAGCCCTGTCGCGTGCCCGGTCGGACCCGAAAGGAGCGAGATATTGTTCCCCCCACTCGTACTGATGCCGTGAGGTCTGTATATAACAACTGCAGATAGGCCATGAAGCGCTTGTCAAAATTGAGGCGCCGCAGCAGGGCAAACAGATATACCCAGCTCAGGGAATGGAAGGCCCTATCCATGTCCGCTAAAAATAGCTCCGCCTGCTCCCCCAATCTCTCCCAGGCCGATATCGCGACATGAGCGCGTCTAATATTGTGGCGAGTCGCGCTCCGAGGCATGAAGCCGGCCTGATCGGGATGGACTAAATCCGTGAAATGGGGCTTGAGCCTATTAGCCAAGGCCTTAGCCAGGACCTTAGCCTCGGTATTGAGCAGGGATATAGGGTGGTAGGACGCATGGCTCTCGGGGGGTCTGCCCGGTTTAAAAAAAACTACCACCTCTGCGTGCCTCCAATTCGGGGGAAGCAGGCCACCCTCGCGCGCCTCCTCCACAACCGGTCAAAGATGTGGGCCCAGCTGTACAAAAAAAACGCCTGAAAAATTTGCAGGGAAAGCCATTGGGGCCGGGAGCTTTTCCAATGGTTCAGCTCTCCCATGGCTGCACCGAGTTCATCGTCAGACAGGAGCCTATCTAATTGCTCCCGCACGTCGTCTGAGACGGTCCGTGGGGGAAGATCATCAATATACCTCTGGATAACATCTTCCGCAAGGCATTCCTTGGGCGCGTACAGATCCTCATAGTACGCCGCGAAGCTCTCCGCGATGGCCAGAGGCTCAAGAATAGGCACCCCCCCCGAATCCAATATTTAGGGTAATGGCTGGGCATGGAGAATGCCCTGGCATAAGCGGTGGAGCATCTTGCTTGATTTATCTCCCCACTGATACACCCGACTTCGAGTGGCTAGCCAGGCCTGTCGTGCCTCCTCCATCAGTATCGTGGTATACCGCTGCTGAGCCAACACAACTGTCGTCTAGCAGGTCGGCTGCCTGCTTCCCGACCCCTATGCTCCAGTGCCTCCATGTCTGCCTCCCATTGCACCAACTCCCGCTGCCGCTCAATATGCGCGGACGCGCACCAGGAGATATCAATACCCCGCAGCGTGGGTTTTAAAGCCTCCTAAAGGGTAGCTGGGGATTCTATGGATCCTAAGTTAGACACTAGGTAGTTATCTATTTCTTTGGTCAAATGCTCCCTGTACTCATGCTTCTGCAATTGCCACCCGACATATGCCACCTAAATGGCTGCCTGCCCGGGCCTATTTGGAACGTTAGGGCTACTGGCGAATGGTCTGACAGGGCTCTCGGCAGAATTGTAGCCGATAGTATCCTATGTGTCTGTCCCCTAGGGACAAAAATGTAGTCCAGTCTAGAGAATGAGTCACGTACCGTGGAGAAGTAGGTATACTCCCTACGTGGGCCATGCATATGTCTCCAGACATCAGTCCAGTCGAGTCCTGTGGCCAGGGCATGAAGTTTAGTGGATGGGCCCCCCACCCCGCCAATCGCCCCGCTCCTCCACCTATCGCAGCCCAGCTTCATCACATCGTTCCAGTCCCCCCAACCACAGATAGGGTATCTGGCATGTCACTCCAAAGCGACATGAGTCACTCCACTAGGGGCCACTGTCGCGGCGGTGGAGCGTAAATGCTGCCCAAGATCAACCTATTCCCCCAACCCTACCATGCACTACAATGTATCGACCCTGCGTGTCAGACCAGAGTTTCTCGTGTGTATAGGAAACCCTGCAGTGTATCAGGATCGAAACCCCCGCGAGCCCCTCATGAACCCTGAGTGGAAAACCTGATGGAACCCAAATCGTTGCAAGCATAGAGCCTTCATGCCAAGTAGGTGGGTCTCCTGGAGCAGGAGTACGTCAGCCCCAGCCCTTTTGGCAAACTGAAGAACTGCCCCACGCTTCACCTTATCCAAAACCCCGCGCACATTCCAGCTAATTATGCGCAGGGAGCCAGGGGCTACCCGCCCTCCCCCTTCTGCGTTAGACATGGTGTAAAACCTCTACTTAAACTGCAGGTGTCTCTGCGACTCAGCATGCTAAGAGTGTGGCAAACATATAGCATCAAAACGCAATCAAGCATTCCCCCCAACCCCAATCCCCCTTGCCCCCCCTCCTCCCCCCACCCTGTACCTCACCAACATGGAAGCACCTGTCGCGGTCGAACTGTAGCCAAGTCCCTAACGGGGGGACAAGAACCACCCCCTCCCATGGATCCCCAAATAACAACCCACAACTTTAGGACTTCACTCCCACCCACCCACTACTGCGGGGCCAGGCTCCCAGCCCTGGAGAAAGACTAGCCCATCTAGACATCGATATATAACAAACTTTGACATCAATTTGGAAGTCCCATGTATCATTTCACCACTGGTTGCTGCTCCGGCGACAGATCCTTCTGCCGGAGCGTGGAGCCAGAACGAGATCTGCGCCAGGACCGCGATCTCCTATTGCGTCGTTGCTGGCCCCTGAGGCCTCCGCGGGCCACTCCACTCGAGGAAGAGTCAGAATCTCTGCCCGGCGGCGTATGGACTCGCACCCTCACCGTTTCGTCTGTCCACTTAAACACTTCCTCTGGGGAGTCGAAGAACAGTGTGCGGGACCTATTGATGACCCGCAGCCTAGCTGAGTATAGCAAGGAGTATTGAAGCTTGAGTCCCCGGAGGCACGCCTTTGCAGCTAGGAAGCATTGTCGTTGCTGCTGCACTAGGGGTGAATAGTCCGGGAAGATAAGGATGGTCGCATTATTTGAATTTGAATTTAAAAACATTTGTACAGCGCACGCATACCCAACGGTTTCATGGCGCTAGTGAAAGATCAGTGGATGGCAGCGGCAACGGATTTAGGGGAAGGCTTGGGTGAACAGAAAAGTTTTAAGATTTTTACGGAACAGGGAGTACGAGAGGGAGGTGCGTAGAGCGATTGGGAGGGAGTTCCAAAACGTTGGGGCCAGGACAGCGAATCTCACTCCGCCCGACCTCTGCTTTTTAAAGCGAGGGATGGTAAGAAGGGCCAAGTGAGCCGAGCGGAGTTCTCTGCCTGGACAGTAAGGTTTGATAAGAGAGCAGATGCACATGAGGGAGGCCTTGACCCTCGCCTTCCTCAGGCTGACGTCGTGATCTGAGTAGTTCAGAAATTTGGTGATGATCGGCCGCGGGCGTGGCCCGGGGGGGGCTTCTGCATTAGAGCCCTGTGGGCCCGCTCCACTATGAAGCAGCGAGAGAGTACATCTGGGGGGAGCCGGCCCTCCAGCCACTGGGTAAGGAAGCGCTCCACATTATCTCCCTCACAGCCCTCTGGAAATCCCACGAAGCGTAGGTTATTCCGCCGAGCCCGCCCTTCGGCATCCTCGACGCGCATGACCAGGCCCTTCTGTATTTTTTCCATTGCCGCGACCTTTTTCTTTAGGACGGAAACTTCATCATCCACCTCCGAAATGCGGGTCTCCGTTCCAGTAATGCCCTCAACTGCATTCCTCAGATCCTGACGAAGCAACATAACGTCCGATCCCACCACCCCGATCTTGGCGTCCAGCATGTCCCTGGACTGGGTGATCGCCGCCAGCAGCGCCGTGTTGTCAGGGGCCTGGTTCTGCGACCCCGCCGCCCCGGCCACGAGGCCCGCCTCCGTAAACTTATCAATGGTGCCCTGCTTGGTGTGACCGCCTCCCACGCGATCCCGTTTCATTGTGGTGCAATCGGTCACCCTGATCGATAGAGCTCCCCCCGCTGGCCAGCCACAACCAGCAACACAGGAGCCAGGCTGGATGTCTTTCATTCCAGTGGACGCTATCCTATGGGCCTCAGGTGGGCAGTGTCCGGCGCGGCGGGCCGTAGAGGTAATCTCTTAATCACTGCTGCACAAGGGCTCTGCGGCCGCACCCCACTCCACTGATCGCCACTAATGTAGGAGGGTGGCCCCAGCCAGGTCCAAGTTCCAACCCAAGGCCCCCAACACACCATTGGCAGGTACAGCTGCAGGTGAAGGGAGGGCCCCCGCGGAGTCGCTACCCCACGGTGAAGATCGCGGCAGTCGGGCCCGGAATGCAGCCGCCGGCTCACCGCTTCACGGGCTCTCCTCTGCCAGACCACTGAGCCCCTCCGCTCTCTACCACCACAGAGGCCCAAGCCGGCCACCGAGCCGCCCCACCGCATCGATCAATGTCCATCAAGGAAGTTCAGTTGAGGAGCGGGGGGGAAGAGGCAGGAAGGCACCCCACGCAGGCCCGCTCCTGCCCACAATGCCACACCGGCATCCAGGCTGCTCACGTCCGCCTCTTGGGACACCACAATCAGGCTGCCGTTGTCCCGGGGCCTCACCTGTCCAGCGCGGCGAGCCCGAAAGACCCGGTGTCACCAGAGCACACGGGGGCCACCCAGCACAGCTCCGCAACCGATGAAATCACTGCCCCGGGGAGGAGATGGGGGACACCCCTCCACCACAGCTTCCACTGGTGCCTGGGGCTCCCCAAGATGGCGGCTGCTCCCGCCGGGCCTCTCCGAGGGTCCGATTCCACGACCAGGCGTTCTTGAGTACTATTCGGCTCTCCCGTCAGCAGCCGCAGCTACGCCTCCCCTCGCTCCACTGCCCCAGGGGGCCACTCCATCACTGGGGCGCCGGAGTGACAGAAGCCCCGCCCCCACCGGCCGCCCCTCCGCTGCCGCACCGATCTCCAGGCTCACTCTACCGGGTTGGCAAATTACGGGAGGCCCCGGCTCTCTCCTTGCCGGCTCCCATTCGGCCGCTCCTCACCGCAGGAGCTCTGCATGTACCGCTGGAGCCGATTTCCTGCAGCAACCGCCACCGGAGAATCACCGGGAGGTTCGCTGATCTCTTAAGGATGTGCCACTTCACCCTAGATGTCTAGGGGCAGGATAGTGCTGCAGGATTGTGGTCGGCTGGTCGGAGCTCACTCACAGCACAACCGCCATTGTTGCTGGCCAAGCCACGTCCCCGATATCCACTAATTGAAGTGGGCACCTTGCACCAGTCCAAACAATCCTTAAGGTGATTTAAGAGGTCAAAGATAACTTTATAAAGCTATCCAAATGGTAGCTGTGGAGAGCAGCCTTAGGGCTTAGTTTTGAAGGAATGTTAACCGCATGCGTGCGGGCGGAATTCCGCCCGTACGCTGGGTTTTGCGAAACCGCACTTTACGTGACGAGCTGGGCTCGTCATGAGCGTGCGAGGAGGCTACGCCATGACGAGCCCAGCTCGTCATGAGCGTCGAAGGGGTTAAGCAGCCTGTTTTACCAGAATGCAACTTTAATGTATTGGTTAAATGAAAGGATAACCACACAGTAGTTATAAAAATATGTATTTATTATTATAACACACTTTAAATACCTCACAGTATCTGCTACACATAGACAAACACAAAACACACAATACTTTTGCACAGAAACAATCGTAAGTAACACTAATACACAGTGGGCTCCAGGGGAAACCAAACCATATTCTAAAATAGGGCTACAAGAACCACAACTCGAGTCAAGACTGTGTCTAGAGGTTATAGAATTGTAGGGACCCCAAGGAATCAACCAAGGTGAGTAAGCCGGGACCCCACGGAGGATGGTGCAGTGTGAGGACACGACCGCGTGCTATGTACAATTCGTGATTGAAGTTTTAAAGTTTAAGGACCCTTCCCAGTGGTTTACAAAGAAACCCTTTGGAACCTAGAATATTGGAGAGGCACCTCACCAGTGGATACCAAAGTAACAGAGTTACCTATCCCAGAGAAGCTGGGAGCATAGAGTTGAAGTTGCGTCAGAAACTGCAGTCGATCTCAATGGGAACCTTCAAAGAAATGCCACTGCTGGACAGAAAAAAATGTCCGGTGGACTCCACAGGTGAATTCTTGATGGAAGGAACCTGAAAGCAGAGGGTACAGAGTCTGGGTCCCTCCGGAGTGACCAGGGGCTCGGTAGACGAATGCCCACCAATGTTGGGGCTTCAGGTGTGATGATAGAGACCTTGATTCTACAGCTGCACGGATCAGGGGACGTTGAGGATGAACAGAAGCCGGATACGAGCTGTCCCACAAAGGATGTAGAGTGCTGAGGGGTAGGTGTCCTGCGGGAGCACCAGCAAGCCTTGGCAGCGGCAATCCATGAAGAAGGTCAAGGAAGGTTACGGTCTGGCCCATCAAGGACCAGGGGACTCACCACAGCAAGGGAGTCAGGGTAGGCCTGAAGCAACCAGGGAAGCCCAAGAAAAGCAGTGTCATCCCTCAAATGGACCCACAAACCGAAGGCACAGGAATCACAACGGGACCTCTAGCAGTTTCACAAAGTAGCAGCTTGTAGGGCACAGAGTGTGAGGAGCCCAAAGTCCTTTGTTAAAAGTGTGCGGAGAGATTGGGGCTATCAATAGCCCTATGAACTTTGTTGGAGAATGCCAACAAGCAGATACACTTGCAAAAGTACGTGGTGCACAGGGGTTTGGGTTATGCAGCCCCCACGAGGGATACTGGCCTCAGACTTGGTGAAAAGGTAGTTCAGCTTTAAAGAACATAGCAAGCCACCACTTGTACCGGACAGTTGTGTTATGGTGACTGCGAATTCAGGGGAGTGACTCCTTCACCCCAAGGGAGATAACGTCAGTTGTTCTTGATGCTCCACTGGTTCTGCACAGCACCTGTATTCGTGCACGGGCAAAGCCGATGCTTTGGACGGAAAGAGAGACGAAGCTGGGCCCAGTCGAAGTCCAGCGAAGTCCAGAGTGTCCAGACGGTCGAAGGTCAGTGTTTTTTTTATCAGAATCTTGTCCTTGTTAAATCTAGGATCCTACAGCCAGGCAAGCCTTTTTGTACCAATGGGAGAGGGTTCAACAGATTCAGGGGACCCTCCCAAGGGAGGGTCAGGACAGTGGGGAGGTTACTCCCATGTCTTTTATCCAGTTTCCCACCAGAGCAGGAGCCAACAGCTCCCAAGACTGGTTTGAAGTGGACTTTGCACAGGGATACCAAATGTGCCCCTCGTGCAGACTTTCAGGTACTTTGGAAGTGCACCCACCCAGCCCCAATACACTAAATCCTGTCTGGAATGTGGTCACACCTCCCTGTGACAGGATGCCTATTGTGCTGCCTTCCCCTGCTTTAGCTGGCTCAGCAGAGAGGGCAGAAATGTGTCTCTGGTCGGCAGCAACCTTTTTGTGTTGCCCGCGTCGAGAAGGCTGGTACCGGGAAGATCAGGGACCCCACAAAGCTTGCTTCTGAAGGGTGGAATCATACCTCCCACACCGGTTACTGGTGTGGAGGTATGATTCCAAGGTTTTTGATACCAAACACAACATGTTTTGTTGCAGCCGTTTTCGAGATAGCATTTTACGCAAGATTATGATGCACCTCTGCCTGCGTAACTGACAACCCGGGAGAATAGTCTCTGAAGGCTGCAGGGAAGCTCTGCTCATGCAGGGGCACTGTTAGACCTGGCATCATTGGCATGAGTCTCTCCTCCATTTTTTCTGTTTGCCTCCTCTGTTTACGATGTTTTTGCTGGTATATGCTTTGGGCACTGTGCCACTGCTGATCAGTGCCACAGTGCAAGTGCTCCTATGTGAAATTGCTGTATTGATTGAATTCCATGTTTGGCTTATTTGGTTTACTGTCAGTCCCTAGTAGAGTGCACCAGGAGTGCCAGGGCTTGTAAATACAAATGCTGCTAGTGGGCCTGCAGCACGTGTTGTGCCACCCACAAGAGCGGCCTAGTAAAAGTATGTCTGAAGGTCTACCATTGCTAGACCACGTGCAGTCTAGTACTGTCACGCAGACTGCGCAAGTACACCTACTTGCCAGTCCCTAAACCTTCCCTTAACTTCATGTTAGTCACCCCTATGGTAGGCCCAAGGGCAGGGTGCATTGTAAGCATAAGGTAGGACAAGCCTGACAAGGTTGGCATGTCCTAATAGTGAATTACAGCCATATTCGTTTTTCACTATTGTAAGGTTACCTGCTCTCCATCAGTTAGAATGGGAAGCCAGGATTATTAATGCTATAATCCTAGCGGGCTCGGGGAGCATGGTGCAATGTCGAGTTTGGTATCCCTGAACTCAGGGTTTAATAACGCATCCGTTTGGGTGGATGGTTTTTGGACTCTGTGTTTGAAAATAGCACTTTTAGAAAGTAGCTATTTTCTTGTCTAACTGTCTACCGGTCTCTGCTGGTTCTGGTGTGCGTGTGACAGGAGCTGGGTGGCTCCAGAGGTCTGAATGAGTCAGTGTGGGATGAGTGGGGCATTTGCTTTGAGAGTAGGGGAAGAGTAGCTCCTGATAGCCTGCCCTGCCTGATACAATGCTGGCTCCGCCCCCCTGCCAGGCGACTGATGACTCTGTGCCTGCCTGGGACTTTCCTGGCCCACCTCCTGCCGGGCAACTGATGGCCCTGCCTCTGCCAGTGACAATGCTGGCTCCGCTCCTGCTGGGCGGCTGAAGACTCTGCCCTGCACAGTGAATAGGCCAGGTGCTTCGGCCTGGCAACACCCACAACAAACCCAAGATGGGGGGAAATTCCCCTGCATGGACAAAGGGATCAAAGCCAAAAATGGGTATAAGAGAAGGACCACTGAACCAAGAATTTAGATCACTTCTGACAAGGAAATCTGAACCAAGGACAAGAAGCCTGCTGATCTAAGGACTGCCTACCCCTTCTGCCAGAGTGCTGTTTGTTGGGGGAATCCTGCATTGCTTCTTTATTTTTGCCAAGGAACCAGGAGAGAGGAACTGTGTGTGTACTCTCAATCTTTGCTAAGAAAATCTCCAAGGGCTGGAAGAGTGCCAGTCTCCTGTTGAAGTCACAGGGCTAAAGGACTTCATCTGCTTAAAGTGCTGTTTGCTGGAACTTGTGAATCCAGCACCTCTGAAAGAATCCAGCAATCTCGACGCCGACGGACGCCGCCGAATCCAGCTCGACATCGTGAGTAACGGCTCCAGTGTCCCGTTTCCTCGACGCCGGCCGCCGGGCCCGAACGACGCCAGCAACAACGCCAGTGAGTAGTGAGTTCGGCTCCAACTCCAAGTGACCTCGTGTCGGCACCGCTGCTGATCGCATCGACTTCGAGCCATCTCGACGCCGTGAGCGCTGCTCACTCTTGCAACATCGACATCGACGACGCCGTATCCTGCTTCATCTCGTGAGCGCTGCTTCTGCCTGACTTCGGTCAACGCCGCTGCAGATCGCCCCAACTCCGAGGCCCGATCGACGCAGAAGACGCGACGCCGGACATCTCGACGCCGCTGATCATCGAGTGCTTCACTTTTCCAAGGTACTGTGTTGTGGGGGTCTGTGCGACTCCGGGCTCGACGGAGCGCTCCTCGCGGTCAACGCCGAACCTTTGGATTAACTTTGCCTCGACGTCGTGTGACTCCCGTGTGGGTTACATTGTTGCCAAGAACTATGTTTTAAAGAAGAAGAGTTGCTTTTGATACTAAAAACTTTGTGCTAAGAAGAAACCGTGCTTGAACTACTATTTTTCCTTCCAAGAGTATTTATTAAGATTGTGGTATATTTTTGTCGTTATTTGGTCTTGTGCTAAGCCTTATATAAAAATCCTTATTTTTATAATACTACTGTGTCGTGTCCATTTGTAGTGTATTCACTTTATTACTGTATGTGGTCATAAATGCTTAACGCACTGCCTCTGAGATAAGCCTGTCTGCTTTGCCAAGCTACCAAGGGGGTGAGCAGGGATTATCTAAGTGTGTGATCCCCTTGCCCTGACTAGAAAAGGTGTGTCCCTATTTGTCAGAAGTGTATACCTCTGCCAACTAGAGACAGCCACTTCTAACAGGCACCCTCTCATGTAAACCCCAGCACCCTGCCTTCAGGATTGTCAAGGCCTGCTGGAGGGGTGACTGATAGGTTTTAAGTGTAGCGACCTATAGATATAGGAAAGCAATATCTAAAGTAAGTGGTGCATACACCATCTCACCCAGGCTGCAATGGCAGGCCTGTAGTTCCATTTTGCATGGCCTCTCATGGGTGGCATAATACATGCTTCAGCCCATGGGAAGCTTCTGTGGTACCTATACCCTGGGTACATGTGTATCATATACTAGGAACTGACAAAGTTACCCCAGTATCCAATCTGGAGTGTACCCAAGTACATGGCATAACGTTCTAGGGAGAAAGCAGATAGACTGGGGTCCTAATTAGCAGGATCCCAGTCAGACTAGTCAAAAACAGTGTAAAATCAAGCAAAAAGTGGGAGTAACCATAAGAAAAAGATCCTACTTTCCTACACTCACTATGTCTGCAGACTTTATATATGAAGGCAATGTCATCAGTGTTCTGGTAGAAAAAACACTCTGTCACCAGCCTCCTCAACAGAAACATTTAATTGTTCAAAATAATGAGGATCAGAATCTAATGCTGAGGCACCCTGGATCAGAAGCATGACTTGATGGAAACCCATAATCTTAGAAGTGCCAATATCTTAAATAAACATAATCAGGATGAAAGTCTAAAAATACTATGAATCAAAATAATTATCTACAGTATGTGAACAAGTTGCAACCTGCTCAGAACGAGGTGAGTTTTGAACCCGTGCCACAGGGCTAAGTTGATATTGCTATAACACTTGGTAAAAGCCTGCCGTTGCTTCACTAGTCCCAAATGCAGTCTGCGTACATGAGAAGAATGACAATTGATCTTCAAGTATTTTGGAAAGAAATTTTGAGCAAATCCTGGAATTGCTGAAAAATGGATAAGGCACTGGGATAAGCTGGTCTTGTGTCTGAAGTACTGGAGCCTGAAGAAAAGCTGTTGAAGCACAGGGATCCAAACTAAATGTGGGTGTTACATTGAGTCACAACCACGTCCTTGAGCCACCTAAGAGAACCAGAGAAGGTCTCACAGACAAGCAGATATTTCTAGACTGCTTCTGCCTTTCAAACTGAGCCATATCCAAGGTCCACACGGGCAAGGGAATGACACTATGGGGTCCATTAGGATGTCGTGCGGTGGCACAAACGCGGTGCTGGCGGGGCGGAAAAACACCTTTTTCCACCTGCGAGCAGCGGAACTCACGTCCGCCATATTAGTATAGCAAAACATAGGTCATATCCTGTCCACAGCGAAACCACGCGCCCTGCCATCAAAGTGCGCCCGGCACCGCGGCGCTGTGAGCCAATGGAGACTCACCGCCGTGCGGAATGATGTCCACCCCGCTCAACAAATTAGGATTGCCAAAACAAGCAGACGCACCGCAGCGGAGACGCCGCCTAATCTGACACGGCGGAAACTCGACAGCGGAGCGCGATAGCAGAACAGCGGTCATGAACGCCATGGACCCAGCCCTACATATGCATCCGGTGATGTACCTGCTACAGTACTTTCATTAAATGGGCCGCCGCAGACGCCGCCGCAGGTACGCAACTAAACAATCACAACACACAGGCCGACACAGGGTACAATTTCACTATAAACACCCTGCTGGGGGTCAAGACACATCCACAAGGGCACCCACACATTAACCACCTGGCACAAAGTCACCCCTCTGCATCCGGGACACACATCGACCGCCAACTAGCAGCAACGTTCCGTTCCATCTCACGTAAACGCCTCGGTCAACACATGCGCACAAAGCAGAAGGCAGGGCCACTCCAAGGCATGGGCAGGGCACAAAGACCACAGGGACATACCACCCCCAACCACACAGCAACACACACCACCAGGTCACAGGCCAGGTGCCCATCCTGAGCACCCACATGCACACCAACAAGCAACAAGCACATCAACAAGCAAGCACAGTACACACCTTGCACCACACAATAAACAACCAGGGAGACAGCCACTGCAGGAGTGGCTGACAAGGAACACACAACACCAGTGCCAATCACACTGAAGGCTGCCAACACCTCCCAGCACAAACACACACAAACAAACACACACCCTGGGTGTAGGTACAAACAGAACACACACACAGGGACACCTGAACTGATGCCTGCATAAAGAGAACACACAAACACCACAGGAACACACACAGAATCACATCAGAAACAGACATACCCTGACAGCCAAATTGTGGAAGGGCAATGGGAGCACAAACACAAAATGAGTGCACAACATCATCACACAAGAACAAAACACACACAACATAACACAAATCACACAAGAAGGGCACCTGCACAGACCCACACTGCCACATCAAACCAACCACACGTGCACACAAAAGCAAAAATCTACAAACACCACAGGACATCAGGGGATGCACACCAGTCAATGCCACGGCCACATACACACACCACTGTATGTACAACAAACAGCCTGTGCACAACAAGCACAACAGCCACACACAGCGATGACTGATACAACCTCAACACACACAGCACAAATCAGTACAGCACAAATACAACAGCACACACAGGAAGTCAAGCAATACAACATCCTACACACATACATACAACACAACAACAACAGGATGCACCACTCTGGGACACAAGAGCACACCCATCTTCATCAGATCTCTGGGCAGCACACACAGCTGTAGTGCACATGAAAAATCCTCACTAGACAAATAGCACAAAAACATCACACATAAACCAGTTGGGCAAGGTCCAATGTAGAACAACACTCCAGGCCCAAGAACTGAACCACATGGCACAGTCCCACAAACAAGTGAAGTGGAGGCACATACACATGTAAACCAAGGGGATAGCTGACATTCAAGTCAACTGACTAGCATGTCAATAGTAGATATGTAAGTGTTGTACCGTACACAAATAGAGGTAGTGCAGACCTACAATGGCCAGGCACAAGTGGCACACATAGGTGATGGCAGTGCACCACACACACCATGCCATGCAGGAGGATAAAAGGCACCATGTGCCTGCAATGCATGACAAACACAAACACAATGCCAGTGAGGAGCAGCAGGGCCACACAGTCTACACAAACACACTCAAGACACGTTGATCATCAAACAAACACAAAACTGAAGTGCAAGTCACACACATTTCACACCCATAAGTGACAAAAACAACAAGGAAGAGTCACACAGAACTGCATGGATACACCAACACACTGCACAGTGCACTCCAGACAACTCACACAACTGCATACAATCATTTACACAGGGCAGGACAATACAAACAACAGGCACACACCTCCTGGGTGAGACATGTGTGGCCATCACAATCCAGGGGCACACACACATCCACAACCACCACAAAGTCACAACCTTCACACTGCACACCTCATCACCATCCAAGAGCACACATCACATGTAGTTCAGGTGACCATGACTAAGGGCCAACACAAAATGACCATACACATACACAGCTGGGCACAGATACAGGAATAACCCACATACATCATGAGCTTGCACAGCCTGCATGCAAACATATGCACACCATCACACCCATGTCAGCGTGGGGCCCCAAGCTGACATGGCAACAACGTAGCCAACAATAGCAAACCACTACAAAGAGAATTGTATGACAGGCAAAACATGCAACACAGATAACACAAGTATCAGTGTCTGAATGGACTGAAGACCCTGTTACCCCTGTCTAAAAATGTGATGTAGGCAAACAGTTTGGCAATGTTCAAGTCACACATAGAGCTTGTGGCACAGGCAACAAAATGCACAGCCCAAAATTACTTTATTAAGCAAGGACACTGACAACAGGAGTAACTGTCTTTATTGCCATATTGCACAGATGTGACAGTAGAACAACAGTAGACAAGAGCAATGCACAAAATGCTGTTCAAATGCAATACAATCTGCACAGGCAAACTACAAACAGGAAGGCCAGTGTCCATGGCACAGGGGGGAGTCCAACACAGCAGAGCATCAGGGCCAGTGTCCATTGCACAGGTGAGAGCCCAACACAGCAGAGCAACAGGGCCAGTGTCTATGGCACAGGTGAGAGCCCAACACAGCACAGCAACAGGGCCAGTGTCTATGGCACAGGGGGGAGTCCAACACAGCAAAGCAGCAGGGCCAGTGTCTATTGCACAGGTGAGAGTCCAACACAGCAGAGTAACAGGGCCAGTGTATATGGCACAGGTGAGAGCCCAACACAGCAGAGCAACAGGGCCAGTGTCTATGGCACAGGAGGAGTCCAACACAGCAGAGCAGCAAGGCCAGTGTCCATTGCACAGGTGAGAGCCCAACACAGCAGAGCAGCAGGGCCAGTGTCAACTACAGGGCACACAACAAGTACATGTGAAGCTGCACAGGCAAGGGCGGAGCAGCAGTGAGTGACAAGGCCAGTGGCCAGGGAGAAGTGCAGAGTCGGACATGAGAAGCTGCACAGGCAAGGGCAGAGCAGCAGTGAGTGACAAGGCCAGTGGCCAGGGGGAAGTGCAGAGTCAGGACATGAGAAGCTGCACAGGCAAGGGCAGGGCAACAGTGAGTGACAAGGCCAGTGGCAGGGAGAAGTGAAGAGTCAGGACATGAGACGCTGCACAGTCAAGGGCAGAGCAGCAGTGAGTGACAAGGCCAGTGGCCAGGGAGAAGGGCAGAGTCAGGACATGAGAAGCTGCACAGTGTGTGTGTCTGACTGTAGCCTTCCATGGCCAGCAACACCCCCCGGTGGCAAACAATGGCCAGGACTAGCACACCGGTATGCGAGATAGTTGTACGAAGGGGACTGCAATTCACATCTGTGTGTCATGCGGGCTTGGAGCTGGCTGTGTGTCGGGGACAGCAGGAGCACTTGACTGGGGAGACAGAGGCACAGATGATGTAGGCCTATCAGTGGTTTGGCAAGCTGGAGGGCTATTTGGATTGGGTGGTATAGTGGCACGTGGAGGTGGAGTCATGCAGACCTGTGACAGTGTGGGTGGGAGAGGTTGGAGGGGTGCCCTTCCACTTTTTGGGAATATGAAATGCCCCCTGTGTTGAGGTTAATGGGAACTGGTGAAGACACAACAGGCACACACACCAACTGTTCCGCATCAGGTGCAGACACTGGTACTACCTCTGGTGATGTGCTGGATCCTGCGGAACGCTTTGTCTGGCTACGCCTCTGGACCACCTTTCCCTGTTTGCCCGGTGTCCCATCTACAGTGCTCTCCTTTGCCTGTTTGCCCAGTGTCCCACCTACAGTGCCCTCCTTTGCCTAATTTCCAGGTGTCCCACCTACAGTGCCCTCCTTTGTGTGTTTGCCAGGTGTAGCACCTACAGTGCCCTCCTTTGCCTGTTTGCCAGGTGTAGCACCCCCAGTGCCCTCCTTTGCCTCCTTGCCAGGTGTCCCACCAACAGTGGCCACCTTTGTGTGTTTGCCAGGTGTAGCACCTACAGTGCCCTCCTTTGCCTCCTTGCCAGGTGTCCCACCTACAGTCACTTGCATCTGATGTGGCCACTGACTGGGGGGTGGACAAAGGCACCTGAGCAGGAATGGGAGCATGTGCCTGGTGAAGGGCAGACATCACTACGGATGACAAAGCCTGGACTGTACGGTGTAACCCACCCAAGTCACAGTGTATACCCTCCATGTATGCAACCACCTTGCCTAATTTCTTGACATGCTCACTGAAGGCATTGATCAGGGCAGTCTGGCCCACACAAAGCTGGCGCAGGAGCTCTACTGACTCTGCAGTGAGGGCAGCAAGGGGGACAGGTGCAGGCTCAGCGGTGTCATGTGTGAATTTAACTCGTCCCCTCTTACGGACACGGTTACGGGCAGCACCAGAGGAAGTGGATGGGAGGCTAGCCACTGGCCGCTGTGTGGTAGATGATGACGCTGACTCACCATCCCCTGTGCCTAACAACATGGATGCATCCCCGCTGGCATCAGATGATGTAGTACTCTGTGTCTCAGGCACGGATTCCTCCTGCATACTACGTTCCCCCTCAGATGCGCTGGTGAGCTCTGTTTCACTGGCCTCCAGTGCAGCTGTGGTGCTACTTTTGCCACCACTGGTTTCCAGGTCCCGGTCCTCAGTGTCCACAGTTGATTCTGCATGAGAGAGAGAGACAAGGTTGTGTTAGTGTCATTATCAGGACAAACCAATCCAATCACACTACATAGACCACTACAGTGCATGTAACACTGAAGCTCTGCCATGACTGAGCCATGTTGAGGACACACACCACAACACCCGGCCTGTGGATTAAGTGTACCAGACATACAACTTGGCCAGCCCATACCTAGGGGCCTGATGTGTGGACAACACTCATTACTACACACATACCGTCAGGGAACAGGAGGGGAAAACACCCCCCCATTAGGCCATGACTGGACACAATGCCAAGTGGGCCATACCAAGCACCATTTGGTACTCTGGACCACCTTATTTTCAGATGTGTGGGCCTCAACGTCATGGTGCAATCAAAGTAGGCATACATGAACTCACACTCAGATAGTAGACCCTGCTGTTCCCACCCTTATAGATTCCTCACACTATACCAATGATGAAGTACCATGTGGATCTTTACACATCTGGCAATGAGGAAGAACATCAGGGAGGGTCACCTTTGTAAGGGCATTTTGTCACAATGCATGACACTGGCACACATCCCAGCAGACACTCACATGACACAGCACAGCTCCACCACACGAAAATCACCTGGTCCCCCGCTGCAACAAGCCCTGTACACATGCATCCACTCCCAGCCATAGTCTCCCTCCCCAAATACTCACCCCTGCCTTCTTGCCAATGCTTATTCAGACGTGCATCCAGCTCAGGATGAGTCACTGCCAAAAAGCGGACCATCAGTGGAGTCATGTTGCGCTGTGCTACACGCCCAGTGCGCGGTATCATGCCCAATGTCATTTCAGCCACAGTTTTTGCAAGCCGACTGATGTCGTCCCACCTCTTGTGGCAGTGTGTGCGTCGTCTGTTGGAGACACCCAGGGCTCGCACCTTTGCTGCAATGGCCCTCCACACGGCCTTACGCTGGTGTACCTTGAGCTGCAGGTATGGGAGAGAAGAAGGGTAAATGATCAGTCACACAGTGTCATGTACCAACATCTATCACCACAGTAGCAAAACACCTACTCATGACCATTTGTAAACTCCCAACATCACATACTGGGGGACACCTCACAAGGGCACTTTGCATGGGCCAAAACCATGTGATTGCATGCATTCATGAGGGCGTACAGGGTCACAGATAATCACACACACATGCAGGATGACTGCACTGAACACCCTTGTTGGCTTGCAGACATCACCAGTCCCATGCATGTCTGCACACTACATGCATCACATTTATACCTGTGTGTGTTTTGAAGCACTGTGTGCCGGCACTGGGCCTAGTCTCTGGGTTCACACCGATTCAGCCAGGAGTGGCACACAGAAACAATCTCCCAAGCAATTCTTGTCCTGGCACCTACATGTCCAACATCCTGTGACCCTTGATGGCTGATAATGTAACACACACCACTCACACATAGAACTGCAGGCAGGTAAAACAGTGACTTTGGGGGACACACACTCCCTCGCCCTGGAAACAGCTTGTTTGTCAGTGTATGACACAACCCCACACCCTCAGGCATATCATGCAGCAGCACAAGTACATGTCTGACACCCCACCTGCCCTACAGCTACCTTGACAATGACTTACTACTACATTGGGGCCACCATACAGCCTTGGGTACTGTGCCAGCACATAGTCCACCAGGAGCTCCAGCTCCTCGCTTGTGAATGGACTGGCACGGATCTTCTCTGTCCTTGCCATCCCTGTGGCCATGGAACACCTGTGGTGGAAGTGAGCGGTGAGGGGTCCAACGCAGCAGCAGGAGAGGGTCTCAGGCAGCAGGCACTTCAAGCAGCAGCAGGAGAGGGTCCCAGGCAGCAGGCACTTCAGGCAGCAGCAGGAGAGGGTGCCAGGCAGCAGCAGAAGCAGCAGGAGAGGGTCCCAGGCAGCAGCAGGAGAGGGTCCCAGGCAGCATCAGGAGAGGGTCTCAGGCAGCAGGCACTTCAGGCAGCAGCAGGAGAGGGTCCCAGGCAGCAGGCACTTCAGGCAGCAGCAGGAGAGGGTCCCAGGCAGCAGCAGGAGAGGGTCCCAGGCAGCAGCAGGAGAGGGCCCCAGGCAGCAGCAGTAGAGGGTCTCAGGCAGCAGGCACTTCAGGCAGCAGCAGGAGAGGGTCCCAGGCAGCAGGCACATCAGGCAGCAGCAGGAGAGGGTCCCAGGCAGCAGCACAGCAGGGGAGGGTCCCAGTCAGCAGGCACTTCAGGCAGCAGCAGGAGAGGGTCCCAGGCAGCAGGCACATCAGGCAGCAGCAGGAGAGGGTCCCAGGCAGCCGCAGGAGAGGGTCCCAGGCAGCAGGCGCTTCAGGCAGCAGCAGTAGAGGGTCCCAGGCAGCTGCAGGAGAGGGTCCCAGGCAGCAGGCACTTCAGGCAGCAGCAGGAGAGGGTCCCAGGCAGCAGCAGGAGAGGGTCCCAGGCAGCAGCAGGAGAGGGTCTCAGGCAGCAGGCTCTGTGAGCAGTGGAAATGTGAGGCTCACTCCCATGAATTTATAGCCCCCTGGGAGCGTTTGTAAGGTGCAAAGCTGCAGCAATTGGTTGTGTAGTTCTGCCTCATTCAAAATCATCCAATGCCACCGTGATCGTCGCTCCCCTTGGCTGTAGGCAATGCTCCATGGTAGCTACTGCGATTTGGGCGGCGGAGCATGCCCACTGCCATCTACACATGTCCATATGCCAATGGCTACCGCACTTGTGAAGGGGTGGTGCTGGTGTCGCACCGCCGGGGCCAGGCGGTAGCTACCGCGATTTGAGGCACATGCAATGGCAATGTCCATCGTGAACATTGCATCAGTAGACAGCAGCAACCTGGTTAAGGGCACATGATAGGGCACACAATGGCATTATCACATATGATACACAGGTGGACGCAGGTTATGTTGAGGCACATTGGTCTGTGGTCCCTCCCATGTCACTTAGGCATTTGATGCTTGCTGATGCTACACAGTGTTAAGCTGGTGTGAATAATGTGTTAGGAATCAATGTGTTGTGTGTCAGTGCTGGCCTCGGCAATGCTTGTCCCACTGTATGGTGTTGTCACTTACTTCTGCTTTCATTTCAGCTCATGCACAATAGGGACATTTTTACAGCTACTGTGATCATTGTGTTTTGGATGTGTGCCAAGTTACATAGATGTATTGATGTGTGACACGTACAGCAGATGGGAATGAGACAGTCATTATCATTTTACACACGTTGTTGGATGGTACGGTACAAGGCGTACTAATGTGTAATGTGTGTTTCTGTATGTGTGCATTAACATTGACCAATGTGTTGTTTGTGGCACTTGTGTATTGTACAGGAATTTATATAGCGCAAATCACCAAGCGGTTTCTAAGCGCTTGCTTAGGGAACCCGTCCTGGTATTCCCCTGTGAGATTATCCCGGCAGGGTATCCGCAAGGTGAAAGCCAGGCATCCCGCCGCGAGGGGCCGTTGTGGAGATTAAGCAAGCTATTGCCCAGAGTCGCAGAGTGTGAACCCGTGAATCGAGTAGGCACCGGAGCGAGAATTGTCGAGTCCATGGACATTTTAGGACTCAAGACCCCGCCGAGCCGGGAATTGAACCCTGGTCCCGGGCTGACCTCTGCTTCCAGGTCTGCCTCCTCTACCCAGTGAGCTACACTTCTCCACGCTAATGGATAGGTGTGCCCTCGGTGTGTCTTATATGTCCACCCATGTGACATGGTGCGCCACGCATATCTCATGGCAGTCTTTGCTTTAGCATCACATCCTTACATGTATGTGCAGTGTCCATCTCAGGATGGTTGTCAGTGACATTTGTCCATTTACATCTCAACTAGGAGGAGGCCTAATCTCATACGTCACCTAACAGTGCTGGAGGACATGGAGGGTGTAGCGATCATTGGCAAGTTTCGCCTCGACAGACCGACTCTGAAGACCCTTTATGATCTGTTGGAGCCCCACCTGCAGCCTCGTCGCCACTACCCAACAGCATTCACACCCACATACAAAGTGATGGCAGACCTCCACTTTTTTGCAACTGGTACCTTCCAGGAGACTGTGGCCAGCGCTGCAGGGATGTCGCAACCCATGTTCAGCCTGGTGCTGAGGGATGCATTTGCAGCCATGATATTATTTAAGGATGTATGACACTACAACGCATGCTTTTACCACGCATGCTGTTACAACGCAGTTTTTACACCGCATGCTGTTACAACGCATAGCGCTTTGGGGTGCTGGATAGTGAATAGTTTAATTTACTATTCCAACTCCAGTCCCCGTGGATAGTAGGGGAAGGTGTTGGATAGTAAATTAAATCTATTCCCTATCCTAGAGCTCCCCCCAGTGCAATGCGTTGTAATGGCTTTCGTTGTAAAACCTGCGTTGTAATAGCACTGCGTTGTAAAAGTTTCGTTGTAAAGGATGTTTCCCATTATTTAAGGATAGATACATACATTTCCCTAGGGGAGCAGAATTAGCGGGTGTGAAGGGTGACTTCTATCCCCTTGGGCACATCCCACATGTTGTTGGTGCCATCCAATGCACCCATCTAGGTCTGGTGCCACCACAGGCGAGTGAGCACATTTTCAGAAATCGGAAACATAATCATTTGATCAATGTGCAGGTGGTGTGCCTTGCAGACATGACCATATCACATGTGTGTGCAAGATTCCCCGGCTCTGCCCATGATTCTTACATCCTGAGGAACAGCATTGTGCCCCGGATTATGGCAAATCTGGTACCCGAGCGTCCTTGGATTGTGGATGAGTATGCCTAGTGGTATGGTGTGCTGTGTGTGTGACCTGCTGCCCTCTGCCTGTGCAACATTACAATGTGTGTTTGTCTGTCCTAGGTGACTCTGCATATCCCAGTCGGCCATGGCTGCTAAGCCCACTACGGAATCCCAGGACACCGCTGACATCAGGTACAATGAGGCCCATGGCAGGACCCGACGTGTCATTGAGCGGACTTTTGGCCTACTCAAGTCAAGATTCCGCTGCCTTGACAGGACAGGAGGAGCACTTGCATACTCGCCTGGGAAGGTCTGCAAGATCGTTGTGGCATGCTGTATGCTGCACAACCTGGCCATTCACATGGGGATCCCCCTGCTCCTGGACGATGATGAGGACCCAAGACCCCCGCCTGTTCAGGGCCATGAGTCCAGTGATGAGGACAGTGGAGAGGAGGAAGGAGTTGACATACGTCAATAGCTCATCAACCGCTACTTCACTTGAAGGTGTGTAAAGATGTAGGGCTTTTACATTGTCTGTTGTGGTTGTTGTTGTTGTGCAGGGCTATCTGCGGATGGTACAGACAGGCACATGTTGAGTCACCTGTGTGTAGGAAAGGTGGCATTGACGTTCCATATGTGGACATATGCTGGACTCTATTTGTTAACACCTGCTGCACTAACAGCTAGATTCATGAAAGGAAATTGCGCTCGCAAAGGGCCAGATTCTGAGAATCTGGCCCTTTGCGAGTGCAGTTTTTGCATTTGGCATTCATCATCCCAAATGCAAAATTCGCTATTAATGATTTCGCACATTTGCGAGGAAATGCATTTAAGGAATCTCTATTTGAGATTCTTTAAATGCAATTCATTAACCATTTCTACATTGCGAATTCGCAATTTTTGGTCGCTATTTACCACGAAGTCTGACTTCGTGGTAAATAGCGAAAAAATAGAAAAAAGCACTTTAGTGCATTTTTCTCAATTGCATGTTACACACACACATGTCCTTTGGACATGTGTGTGCGCAACACCTGTGTAAATTTACATTTCAGGGGTGCTACAGGGTGTCCTTTGGACACCCTGGCACCCTTGAAATCGCAATCTTATTTGCGATTAGCTAATTGCTAATCGCAAATAAGGAATAACTCCCCATTCATTCCTATGGGCCTTTGGCCCATAGGAATGAATGGGGAGTTATTCCTTATTTGCGATTAGCAATTAGCTAATCGCAAATAAGGATCCAGTGGGAATCGCAATAAATATTGCGATTCCTACATGAATTCCGTTTTGCGAGTCTGTAATAACAATTCCTTATGAATCGCTATTATAGACTGGCAAAACGGGTCTTTCATGAATCTAGCTGATAGTCTTGTATGCCTGTAGTCTCATGTGTATGTTTTGTGTAGTGTTATGTCTGTGATGCCACAATGACACCAGTGACTGTGGTCCTGTTGTGTCTCCCTAGATGCTTCAGAATAATGTTGCACTACATACTGTACATCATTTGGACACATCATGGCTATTTTCTAAACTGTAAATATTTCACTAAAAATGATACAGCACAAGATCTGGTGCGTCAGGCTTTTTATTTGCAAAGTAGACATGTGAGGGGTGCGGGAATATTTACATGAAGGTGGTGAATGGGCAGTGATTTGACAGTCATGGTAGATGAGATGCAAGAGTAGACACCACATGGATGTGGTGACCCAGCCCAACAGACAAGTGCCATTGCCAAGGCAGTGTGGGGAAGGACAGTCCAAACAGTCAATGCAGTGGGTAAGAGGGTTGCCATCAGGGCTGGCTCCGTGACTGGCGTGTGGCTGGTGCTTTGCCTCCGGAGACTCCCAGGCTCTTCTTTGGACGCCCCTTGATCTTTTTGGCAGTGGGGGGGCCTGCTGAATGGCCAGCGGCGTCTGAGGACTCGCCCCTCTCTGTTGGTGCAGGGGAGGATGGTGCACTGTCATCCTGCGGCACAACAGAAGGGGGCGGAGGTGTTGGTTGTGATGCAGACCTGCCCCTCAGCAACTCCACTTGCTGGGCCATGAGATCCACCATTTGACCAATGCGTGTGTCGATGGACCTCATCAGCAGGATGAGCTCACTTAAAAGTTTGTCTGACCGGCCACTTTGCCCCTGGACCTGTTCATATGCACCGATGACTCTGTTGAACTGGTCAAGGGATGGTGTGCCAACCTCCTGAGGTCTGGGGGGACCCTGGCCCTCGCACCTGCCTTGCTGCCACGGACCTGTTACCTCGCCACGGTGGGTCCTCGCACACTTTCCCTGCCCTTCACAGTTGGTGTTGTGTCCTGGTTGTCCCCTGGGACAGGGAGGGTGCTGGTGGTGGTGGCCGAAGTGGCAGCAGTGGAGGCACAGGCTGTGACTACAGGGGTCTGCTGTGCAGTTGTTGGTGCAGCAGACGTGGTAGTGGGGAGGATGGGGTCCTGGGACCTGTTGGGCCTTGGCACACCAGATGGGCTGGCCATGAGCTCATCGTCTGAACTATCCTGGGAGTCAACATCCGAGAGTCCATGTACCGGGGGTGTAGACTAGCTCTGCTGGTCGTTGTTGTCATCAGCAGCAAGTTCTTCATCACCTGTGGATTAGATTGTGAATGGTCAGTGTTGGTCTCTGTGCAAGTATTCTGTTAGCTGCATGTAATCAACTGTCTGTACACTAGACAATTGAGAGATCTTCACTATTATTAGTAATGACATTACTGGCGGTACTTACATGGTGTAGAGGAACATCAATTACTGGTACATGGAATGTATCAATGCATTGCATTCAACTGCTGCTGTGTGTTGTGGTACAGGCCTCCCTCTCCCACATAGACCTCCCAGGCAAGATGGATACCTACCTGTTAGGTGAGGGTGGACAATGCAATGGCTGACACATGCTCCTGGGTGGTGTGGGGGGCGGGCTCCATCTTGGTAGGCTGTGGGGCAGGGGGCATGGTGGGAGTTGTGGTACAGGCCTCCCTCCCCCACACAGGCCTCCCTCCCCCACACAGACCTCCCAGGCAAGATGGCTAGCTACCTGTTAGGTGAGGGTGGACAATGCAATGGTGTTTGGGTTGGTACACAGTCAAAATATCGAGTTTTAAATATCGACCTACCAAAATATCGTGTTTGAAATTTCGAAGGTCATGAATATCGATGTCAAGAATATCATTGGACAGAATATCGATCCTAAGGTAAGTAATATCGAATTTATTTATATCGATGTAAGTAATATCGAAGTTAGTAATATTGATAGCATATATAGCGATGTAACTAATTTCGATGCCACTAATATCGATGTAACTAATTTCGATGTCACTAATATCGATATTAGTATTATTTTTATGTTTTTTATTATGTATGTGTTATATGTATTTGTTAAGTATTTAAATTAATGTATATTATATGTGTATTTTTTTAAATATATTAATAAATTAATTTTTAAGTAAATTATATGTTTTAGTACCAGAGCAGGTTGTGGGTTTATAGGGGAATAGGGTGGGAAGTAATTTAATTGTAAATAATTAATGATTTATTTATGTGTAAATAATTTTTAATTTAATTAATAATTGGCAATTAATTATTTTAATTGATAAATTAATTATTTAATTGGTAATTAATGTTAATTTTTATTAAATGTTATGTTTTAGTATCAGAGCGGGTTGTGGGTTTAATAGGGGAATAGGGTGGGAAGTGATTTTATTGTAATTAATTAATTAATTTTATGTATAATTAAATTAGTAATTATTTATTAATTGCCAATTAATTATTGTAATTGATAAATTATTTTTTTAATTGGTAATTAATGTTAATTTTTATTAAATGTTATGTTTTAGTACCAGAGTGGGTTGTGGGTTTATAGGGGAATAGGGTGGGAAGTAATTTAATTGTAAATAATTAATTTATTTGATGTATAATGTATTTTGTAATTATTTATTATTTGGAAATTAATTATTTTAATTGATAAATTAATTATTTATTTGGTAATTATTGTTCATTTTTATTAGATGTGATGTTTTAGTATTGGAGCGTGTTGTGGTTTTATAGGGGTATTGGGTGGGGAGTAATTTAATTGTAAATATTTAATTATTTAAACAAATGTTTTACTGATAATTAATGTATTAATTAATTATTAATTGGGAAATAATTATTTTTAAACATAATACATTCATTTAATTGGGAATTAATATTTTTAAATCGTAATTATTTTTTAATAACTTGAAAAAATCATTAATTAATTGGTAAACTTTTTTACAGTTTTTTTATATTTTGTATATTGTTTCCTAAATTTTATTTGTAAATTAAATTTAATTTATTTTTTATTTTCATGATAAATAGTTATTTTTATTATTTTCATTATTTGGTGAGTAATATTTAATTATTATTATTTAATGGTGTTTGTTGTTAATTTATTGTCAATTAATTTTTTTCAATTTCATTGGTTTTATTAATTAGTAATTGTATTTTATTGATGTTGATGTATTAAAAAAATTATTTATACATTATTTCAAATATAAGAAAAATGTATAAGTATGTTAAAATAAAATTCTACGCTATTAAACGCTTTCCCTGGTGTTGCACCCTCTGGAGTGGGAATAGTAATTTTTACCCACCCGCTATCCAACGTTTTCCCTACTATTGCACTCTCTGGAGTGTAAATAGTAATTTTTCCCCCTACGCTATCCAAATGTTTCCCTACTGTTGCACTCTTTGGAGTTGGAATAGTAATTTTACCCCTATGCTATCCAACGCTTTCCCTACTGTTGCACTCACTGGAGTGGAAATAGTAATTTTTACCCACCTGCTATCCAACGCTTTCCCTACTGTTGCACTCTCTGGAGTGGGAATAGTATTTTTTACCCACCCGCTATCCAACTCTTTCCCTACTGTTGCACTCATTTTTACCTGTACGCTATCAAACGCTTTCCCTACTGTTGCACTCACTGGAGTTGGAACAGTAATTTTTACCCACCCGCTATCCAACGCTTTCCCTACTGTTGCACTCACTGGAGTGGGAATAGTAATTTTTACCCACTTGCTATCCAACGTTTTCCCTACTTTTGCACTCACTGGAGTGGGAATAGTAATTTTTACCCACCCGCTATCCAACGCTTTCCCTACTGTTGCACTCTTTGGAGTGGGAATAGTAATTTTTACCCACCCGCTATCCAACGCTTTCCCTACTGTTGCACTCTTTGGAGTGGGAATAGTAATTTTTCCCCCTACGCTATCCAACTCTTTCCCTACTGTTCCACTCTTTGGAGTTGGAATAGTAATTTTATCCCAACGCTATCCAGCGCTTTCCCTACTGTTGCACTCTTTGGAGTTGGAATAGTAATTTTTACCCACCCGCTATCCAACGCTTTCCCTACTGTTGCACTCTCTGCAGTGGGAATAGTAATTTTTCCCCCTACGCTATCCAACTCTTTCCCTACTGTTCCACTCTTTGGAGTTGGAATAGTAATTTTACCCCTACGCTATCCAACTCTTTCCCTACTGTTGCACCCTCTGGAGTTGGAATAGTAATTTTTACCCGTACGCTATCCAACGCTTTCCCTACTGTTGCACTCTCTGGAGTGGGAATAGTAATTTTTACCCACCCGCTATCCAACGCTTTCCCTACTGTTGCACTCACTGGAGTGGGAATAGTAATTTTTACCCACCCGCTATCCAACGCTTTCCCTATTGTTGCACTCTCTGGAGTGGGAATAGTAATTTTTCACCCTACTCTATCCAACTGTTTCCCTACTGTTGCACTCTTTGGAGTTGAAATAGTAATTTTACCCCTATGCTATCCAAAGATTTCCCTACTGTTGCACCCTCTGGAGTTGGAATAGTACTTTTTACCCATACGCTATCCAACGCTTTCCCTATTGTTGCACTCACTGGAGTGGGAATAGTAATTTTTACCCACCCGCTATCCAACGCTTTCCCTACTGTTGCAATATCTGGAGTGGGAATAGTAATTTTTCCCCCTACGCTATCCAACGCTTTCCCTACTATTGCAGTTACTGGAGTGGGAATAGTAATTTTTACCCACCTGCTATCCAACGCTTTCCCTACTGTTGCACCCTTTGGAGTTTGAATAGTAATTTTTACCCTTACGCTATCCAATATTATTTATATTTATTTATGTATTTAATATGTTACATAATGTTGAATTTAATTAATTTTTAAAATATTGAAAGTATATTTAATTGTTGTTATTTATTAAATATAATGATTTATTATTATTTATGTTATTATTTTATGAATGTTGATGTATTTTTAATTTATAGTATTTGTTAATATCTTTAAATAATTTAATAAATATATATATATCTTAATTAAGTATATATTATATATTGTATGTTTAATTTTAATTAAATGTTGAATATTAAATATGTATTATTTATTCATTTTAAACATTATAATACATTTTTTAAGAAGTTTAAATTATATATTAGTATTATTTATTTAATTTAACTCTTGTTTTTTTACTGGAAAAAAAAACGATATTTTTAATTACGATATTTTTAACATCGATTTTTTATTTTCGATATTTTTGTACTTACCATGTTGTAGATAGGGTGTCGATATACTTGCCTTCGATATTCCAGCGCCGATATTTTGTCTGTCGATATTTGCATTCTCGATATTCTGTCATAGATTCGTTTGGGTTGTGCAAGGAAGTACTTATCAGTGTGTTGGTTGACATTAGTTTGTACTTGGCAGCCTCCATTCCCCCGGCTACTCCAGTGAGACTCTCAGGATGCAGTATGGCAAGCACCTTCTCCTCCCATGGTGTGTCCTCTCAGCCAGCTCCCGGTTCTTGCTTCTCCTCTCTTTGACAACCCTCTTGAGATCATGCCACCGCTTAATGATCTCCTTCTTTGATCGCGGGATGGTCCCTACTGCATTGACCCTTTGAACTATCCTTTACCACATTTGTGTCCTTGTGGCTAATGGTGTCTGTTGGACCAGGCTACCAAACAGTTGTGGTTCCACTCTCACTGTCTCATTGACCATGACTGTCAACTCACTCTCTGTGAATTTTGGCATTTTCTGTGCCATGGTGCGTGGTGTATGAAGTGTTTGTGGGTGCAGGGGTGTGTGTGGTCGGTGTGGTGTTGACCACACACACCCCTGCACCCACAAACACTTCATACACCACGCACCGTGTGAGGTGTGTTGTGTGGTGGGGGATTGTTGGTGCTGGTGTGATGGTGGTTGTGATGGTGGTAGTGGTGGTGGTGGTGGTGGTGGTGTGTGTGCTGTGTTATTTTGCCTCTCTTGTCAGATGTGGTGTATAGCCTTCTCTTCTGGAGTGTTGCTAAGGATTGTGATCAGTGAAGGGGCTGGCTTTATGCTCAGCTGTGTGGGTGTGTTCAAATGGTATTTTGATGTCAGGTGTGTTGTGGGTGTGGTCCATGGATTTGTATTATTTTTTGGGGATCTGTTTTTTAGTTGTTATGTGTTTCGTGTATTTGTGGGGCATGGCTACTTTACTTTGTGCCAGTTTTGGCATCTTTGCGGTGTTTTGGCATCGTCTGCCATGTTTTTCATGTTTGATCCGCTGCGGTAGCTATGCTGCAGCTCTTCCGCTGTCTCTCCCATTCACTCCTGTTTGCGACCGCGGCGGTCGGAAACAGTGGATCGTACCGCAGGACCATCGGGGATATACTATTCTCCCGTGCGGTGTCTCCGCTTTGCTTGCGGCGGGTTGTGAGTTTTCCGCTGCGTTTCCAAATGCCGCGGTCAGTTTTTGGATGTCCCCGCCTGCGTCGAGCGGTTTTTGTTAGCCCGCTACTGCCGCGGTCGGTCGTTTTTGGCGGATAATCCTATTTTGACCGCTGGTTCATCCGCGATATCGGCGGGCGGTTGTTTACTACCTCCTTGGCGGTCGGGGTGGTTTTCCGCCCGCTATCCTAATGGGGCCCTATGCTTCTGTTAGACCTGGCATCTTTTGGTATGTTCCCCCTGTCTTTTTGTTTCATAACCTCCTAGTTTTGAGGGTGTACTGGACTTCGTTTTTGTTGGTTTAGTGTCTCTAAGGACTTTCTCACTGCGGTTCAATGTTAAAGTGCAAGGGCTCCTGCTGTAAATTGTGTTTATGGAATGGTGTTTCCATGATTAGCTTATTTGATCCACTACTAAGTCCCTAGTACAGGGTACTGTGTGTGTGGAGGACCTGTAATTCAAATGTTACTAGTGGGCCTGCTGAACTGATTGTGTCACCCACACAAGTAGCTTTTCAAAGGATTCTCAGACCTGCTACTGTAGTGTTCAGTTTTTACTGCCATGTCAACCAGGCAGGTGCGCCCACTTGCCAGACCCTAATCTTCCCTTTCTTTACATGTAAGACACCCCTAAGGTTGGAACCGGATACTCCTATGGGCAGGGTGCAGAGTGTGTGAAAGGTAGGACATTTAGTGGTGGGTGTTACATGTCCTGATAGTGAAAAACTATGCATTTAATTTTTCTCTCTTGCAAGGCTATCTGTCTCATAGGTTAGCATGGGAGTTGCCTTGTAACACCTTACAAGCATAACTTTCCATTGGGACAAGACAGAGAGCTGGGGTTTAGGCTTCCTGAATTCGGAATCTAAAAATACATGTTTTAGTGAGGATGAATCTTATATTGTGTATTCGAAAATGCCATTTTTTGAAAGTGGAATCAAATATGTGTGAGAATGCACTCCTGCCCTTAGAGAATTTAATCATTTTACAATGAAAAACTATATGTTTGTAATGCGTGCGCCCAGATACTGTGAAATGTCCCATATCACAGCGATTAACAAGTCCAGCCAAAGGGCACGTTCCTCGGGCACCCATCTGTCGCACTGCTAAAGGGTAGGAAATTTCTCCCAATACACCACTTATGCCTGAACCATCCTTGTTTGTCATTATTTTCCAATAATTATACCAATCCTTATGCATTTAATCTTCCTGCTGATTAGATCACTGCGGAGACAGCATGATTGCATAGAAATTCTTTATTCAACATTTTCAAATGCCTCCTGCTGCCAATCCAGGCTTTCAACAGTGGCACGTGAGGTCAATCATGTTTCAAAGTAGGCTTATTCCATTAATTACACCCAATGCATTTCGAGCCTGCTGACTCTTCGTCAGGGGTTCACTGAAACAAAATGAAAAAATGTTCAACTATATGCTCATTACCAACTTACTGTGTGAACAGCAAAGAATAGAAAAGTAAAGAAAAAGAAAAAGAAAAATGGTACTGCTTCCTAAGCTTCCACCCGTATTGCCCCTCTCTGCCTTCCCCCTACTAAACAGAACATAATGTTCATGCACTCAAGCTAAATGTCTAACCACCGGTCCCCACTCAAAGTTCAAGTAAATGATCCAGAAAAAATCCGGAAACCTACCCCACCCTAATACTCTGCTTTGACCCTCACTGAAACACCTTCCCTATCACACCTTTCAAGAAACCTTATTTCCAAACCAAACCCTCCTTTTATCTTATCCAAAACAAAATCCACACTCCACCAGTTTACCTTTTAAATGCCACAACCGCCAGCCTAACTTCATTCGTGAACTTCACTTCCTCTTCCAAAATCTAATAAACTCTCCCTGCAGCTTGGACCTTTATCTAATGCGTGCTCTCCCACATGTCGCCTATCAAACTTTGTGATTCACTGCTTCAATCTAACCCCGTGACCTGCATGATTCGCTACTTCAAACTCCCCGTGACTAAAGCCTCCTATGACATTCCTGTACTAACCAAATACTTACAAACTCTAAATCCCATAATGCACTACCCTGGTGCAGTGAACAACAATCACAACCCCAATCATACTCTAACCACTGGTGACCTTATGAATTAAAATAACAATAAAAACCCACATGTTGTTTGTGAAAATGCTGTAACCATCAATTGCAAACACAAATAAAACAAAGAAATACATTGTTTTGCATTTATTTGTGTTTGCAATTGATGGTTACAGCATATTCACAAACAACATGTGAGTTTTTATTGTTATTTTGATTCATCAGGTCACCGGGGATTGAAATAGAGCTTGCCCCCTGTTCAAGAAGTGTCAAGAACAGAAAAGACTTTGCCTTCCTCTGGGTACCGCATCCTAGTTGAGTGTATCAGTTGCCACAGAGGGAAACCTAAACCCGATACCATCACCGAGCCCCCTGCCGTCTTCGCAACCTGAATGCATCACAAAAGGCACTGCCACACTTTGCACCGCAACCCTGGTCTCACTGACGCCGCCGTCCACCGCTGCCACTGAGCCGCTGCTTGCACTGCGACCTGTAGACACCACACTCCGCCTCGACTCGTTGCGCTTCACTCCGCCGATTTTGGCTCCCCGACGTTGCCGCTGCAAGCTGACATTGCCGCCTCTGCCTGCACAGTGATTGGGGGCCCCACTCATAAGTTAAACTACGCACCAACCTGTCCCACACCACAGTCTTGGCCCACTGATGCCAGCCCCATCGACCCCAGATCATCAGCCGACACTGCTGCCTGCACCGCGACCTGTCAACACCGCCCCGCTTCACATCACAGCCCTGGTTTCACCAGTGCCGCTGGACGACTGCCACTGAGCTGCAGCCTGCACCGTGACCTGAGGGCACCGCACGCCGCACCGCTCCCCTTCACACCGCAGCCTCAGTGCCTGCCACAGCCGGCCTGCAGCACTATGTTCAGCCGAAACAAAAGGTACTGTCTGAGGGTCTTCCGACACAGCATCAGGCCCGCACTCCCACAGTCATTCAGAATCATTGGATTTGTGTGTTCACATCACAGTGATAGTCCTGGATGGAGCTATTGACTTCAAGGATCAGCTTTAAAGTGTATTTTAGCAGTATTCATATTTTGATAACTGTATGTTGGATTTTTACTGCTTTGGTCTTTTATGTACACAGATTAATATTGGGTATTTTTCTAAAACTGGTGTGGTGTCGTTTTGTAGTGTCTTCACTGTATTACTGTTTATTTATTTCATTTATTTATTTATTTTGAAGATCTTATATAGCGCAAACAAGATCCTTGCGGATATCAGAGCACTTTACATTAGGTCAAGATAATTATACAAACTGCTAAATGCAAGTAGATCATATATACAAAACAATTAGTGCAAAGGGAAGCAATAGGGTGCAAGAAGCAAAACATATCCATTGAATCAGGTTGTGGTCAGGTAAAGTGACTAGAGTGTCTGGATGGACCCTTGTAGTAGAAAGGATTATTAGAAAGGGTACGGTTGATCTTCTTTAGTCTATGATCAGGTGAATTTTGCCATGAGAATCGCTTTTACTTCCTTTTTGAAAGATGCGGTAGAGACATTCAGTCTGGTTTCAGGGGGAAGGGTATTCCATATCCTGGGCGCCATCCCAGAGAAGGTTCGTTCGTATGTTTTCTTCCTGTTGAACATTTGTGGTTTCAGTAGCAAGTTTTCCGCACTTCTTGAGGATCTTGTCCCACCAGAGATTGTCAAATTCTGTGCGAGGTAGCTGTGTGTCTTGCGATGTATAGCCTTATGCGTTATGCACGCTATTTTTAGGTGAATTCTGGCTTCAAGCGGTAGCCAATTCTAGGCTTTTAGGTCTGGAGAAAAATGGGCACTTCTTTTCGAGCCAGTGACGAGTCTCGCTGCAGCATTTTTTTAGGCTCTTAGGGGTGCTGTTGTAGCTTTAGGAAGGCCACATAGAGAGACACTCCCGTACTCTACCCGAGGGATAACTAGCGCTTGTACTGCCAGCTTGAAGTCATTGGCTGGCAGGAAGGGTTTCAGTTTCCTCAATGTGTTTATCTGGAAGTTTGCTCCCTTTGTTGCGTTGCTAATGTGTTTCTGCATAGTGAGGTTACTGTCAAGAGTTATACCCAAGGATTTCACTGAGTCTACAATGTTTGGTTGAACGTTGAAAGCAGTAATATGTTTGATCAAGTCTTGCATAGAGGGGACTTTGGCGGGTGGAGCTATAAGGAGGAATTCAGGGGCATATTACCAAGGGCCCTTATCGCCGCTTTAGCGGGACTTTTTCCCGCTAAAGCGGCGATAATTTTCTCACCCAATTACCAAGCTGTCGCTAACACCAGTTAGCGACAGCTTGTGGGCGATAGCAAGCATTTTGGGGCCCGCTTTACATGTCTGCGATATTTATCCCTAATGACATGCGTGGGCGTGCCAAAATGTTAGCGACTGAAAACAGTCGCTAACATCGCTATCGCCTATGATCAACACAGGCGTAGTTTTGGAAATATTCGCGCTAAGCACGAATATCTCAAAAAGCTAACGCCTGCCCTGACCAGTTCTTAGCCATGTTATCCAATGGGAGGTGGATAACATGGCTAAGAGCATTGCCACGCTAATGCATGAATATCGCTGTATTGACAGCGATATTCACGCTTTTCTCCTGATTTTTATCGCTTTTGAGATAAACCTTGCTAATAGCAAGTTATCTCAGCGATAAAAACATGTGAAGGGCGGCGATAAAAGTATTACCGCTAACCCTACTTAGCGATAAATATCGCTGTAGGTTGGTAATATGCCCCTCATTTTTTAGAGCATTCAATTTGAGATGGTTTTCTGCCAGCCAAGTCTGTGTGTTCCTGAGCGTTGTGTTAAGCACTTTAATGTCTTCTGGGGTGTGAATCTTAAGATAAAGTTGTGTATCGTCGGCGTACATATGATATTGCACATTAGACGCATGTAGCATTATGGTGAGGGGTTCCAGTAACTGTTTAAATAATGTCGGAGATAATGAGGACCCTTGCGGGACCTCCAACGTAACTGGTACGGGTTTAGAGAGGGTATTGTTGACCTTGAATTTTTGCGTTCGGTTATGGAGAAAAGAAGAAAACCAGTTAAGCACTGGTCCCAACAGACCCATTCTCTGTTCCAGGAGATCTATTAGATTCTCGTGTGTGACCGTATCAAAAGCTGAGGATAGGTCTAGCAGGATGAGTAGGCACCATCCGTTCTGAACGAGGATTTGTAGCGCATCGTTAATAATGTGTGTCATGGCTGATTCAGTACTGTGCCCTGCTCTGAAGCCTGATTGGTGTCTGTTAAGGAGGTTAAAGTGATCAATATGTTTAGTCAATTGGTGGTGCACACATTTCTCGAGTAGTTTGGCCAAGGTGGGAATGTTGGAGATAGGACAATAATTGTTTAGATCAGTAGGGTCGGCAGTGGGTTTCTTAAGGATGGGTGATGCCTGTCCGACTTTGAGGGAATCTGCGATGCAGCCTTGTTGGAGAGAACTGTTAATGATTTTGGTCCAGAGAGGTAGAAGCCATGGGGTTAAGTCTTTGACAGTGTTTGCCGGGAGCGGATCGTTGAGGTGATTGGCTGGTTTTAGGGAATTAAGAATCTTCCCTAAAGCTTCTACAGTGTAAATAGCAAAGGATGACCAGGTTGCGTCGTTTTTTAAGTCAAACTTTGAGGGATTTGGCGTGGCGTGGTTGGGAGTGAAGGGGAGTTGTTTGTAAGAGGAGTAGTAATAGGTCATTTAGGAGATCCTTCTTGATGTTATAGGTCTTCTGGATAAAGAAGGCAGAAAATTCTTCACAGTTGGGCTGCAGGCGGGCTATGTTTTGAAGCCATTGAGGAACATCCTTAGATTGAGTTTTGAGTAGCTCAAAAAGTTTTTGGGGGAGATTTCTTGCTTGGTCTAGTTGGTGGCTGAAAAAAGTTAGCCTTTGTGCGCTTGATCTTTCTATAGTAAGCATTTCTCTTTTTCCTTAGTAACTTGAGGTGATTAGAAAATGGGACTGATCTCCAAATGCGTTCATGAGATCTGAGAGACAGTCTATCTTCGTTAAGTAGGCGCTGTACCAGGGCTTAGAGTCTTTAGTAGAAACTCTCTTTAGTTGCAGTGGGGCTATCGAGGTAGAATTGAGGTAGTGGTTGGTGAGATCATGGATGTAGGAAGATCCTACAGGGGGCAGAAGAAGGTTATAGCTGGTTGAGGGTAATGTGTTGAGGTTCGGTTATTTCAAGTCTCTTTCCGAAAATCTTTGGTTTTGTGGATTAGACCGAGTTAAGTTTCAGTGTTTCGTTGATAAAGAAGGTGATAATGTAGTGGTCTGACCAGTCGCAGGGTTGGATCAACTCCAACTGAAGGACATCACTTTTAGAGATTATTAAATCAAGGATTGAGCCTTTTTTATGTGTAAGTTTGTTGCAAATTTGGGTGAGGACTAAATCATCACGGAAGAGTTTGAGACTATTGACCACTGCGTCGTTGTGGTTGTTCCAATGGAGATTGAAGTCGCCCAGGAATATTTGGGTATTTTGCCGCCTGATGTTAGTTGAAACAATATCCATGAGGTGTTCAGTGAAGATTAGGTTGTCCCCAGGAGGATGATAGATGGTGTGTAGCGAGCATACTGGTTTGCCGTTGCTGCTAATGTCGAGGCATATGTATTCGCAAGAGGGGAAAGCAGGGGAAATGGCTTTGTTTACAGTGATGTTGCTACGATGTATACAGGTGATACCTCCCCCTTTCTTATTGATTCTATCTAATCTGATGATGTCTTAGTCAGGGGGCACTAGAATGCCGATGAGTGGGGTGGAGGATTCTGTTAGCCAGGTTTCAGTTAATATTATCAGGTCCAGCAACTGTGAGATGATGAGTTCAGCAATATCCGCTGCGTGTCTAGAGGCAGATCTACAATTGAGGAGTGTGCATTTAAGACGGCGTGTGATGAGGGAAGTAGTGGGATCCTGAATGAGAGGGATTCCTCTTAGGTTGTTATAGTTGATTCCTCAAATGTTATGTGTAGAGGACCTGAATGGGTTTGGGGGGATAGTAGGTATGGACATCTTAATGGGGGTTAAGGGGATCATAAAAGTGGGTTCGTAAGAGTGTAGCAGGGAGATGAGATCACTCTCCGAGAGTGGATTGATGCTTCGCATTGGGTGTGTTAAGATATTACGGGAGGGCACTGTTTTCCACCTCGGCAGAGTAGGTTTCGAGGTGAAGGTAAGGTGCTTTGGGCACTCGCTAGATGTAGATGTTCTTGAGGGAGTAGAGTACCATGATTGTCTTGACATCAACTCCTTAAAAGATTGGAGTTCTTTTTTGATTTGGTGAAGTGCAGTCATAATCTCATACAGTTTTGGATTGGGTACGGTTATGCGTGAGGTGGGTGGCTGTGTTATGCATGTGAATGAGTGCGAGGAGGTACGGTTGGGTGTGTGAACAGGTGTAGGAGTGAGTGGTGTTGGCGGCAGTGGTGCGAAAGAGGGAAGATGAGTTAAGGATGTAGATGGTTGTATTATACATGTGATGTTTGCGGAGTGGTCGAGTTGGGTGTGTGATCAGGTGCAGCAATGTGTAGTATAGCTGAGATGTGGGGTGGATGTCTGTGGTGTGGGTGTGGTAGTAGGAAGTGGGGAGTGTTCTGAGGGCAGCAAGTATTCAGAGTGGTAATGGGATGTCTTAGTGTGTGTCAACAGCTGACCTGGGGGGTGGACGTGATGAGGAGAGTAAGAGTAATACGTAGCCTTATGAGGCAAGGAAGAAGTAGTGGGAGAGATGGTTATGGGGGAGTGATGTTAAAGGGGGGGAGCTATGGACTTACACTGAGGGGGTTCAATACCTAATCGGAGCACGTATGCTATATCAGATGTGCTAGGAGGTAGCATGTGTGGGTTTGGTGAGTGATGTGAGGAGTGTCGGTGGGAGGGGAAGTCAGGGTAGAAGTATCGTATGAGTCAGGTGTCAATGGTGGATGGGGTTTGAAATCTAATGGGGGAGCGTAAGCTATCTCCGACGTGCTGGGAGGTGGAATGTGTGTGTTTGGTGAAGTGATGTGGGGTGTGTTGGTGGGAGGGGTAGACTGGGTGGAAGTATGGTGTGAGTCAAATGTCAGTAGTGGCTGGGGTGGTAGAAGGGCGAGGTTGACCGAGGGTGTGGGAGGTGTGACATCTTGCGTGCTGGGAATGGGAATAGGTTGGGTGGTTACTTGGGGTTTAGACACTAGTTTTTTAATGATGTGGAAGATGTAGTCCAACAGATGTAAATTACGGTCAGTGGCTTGAATGAGGATAGTTCCGTTATTGTAAATGGTGATGGTTGCCATTGCTTGGAAGAGCTGGGAGGAGGAAATACAAATAACTGTACCATGCTCAGTTTTCCTCGTGGAGGAGCTCGATAGTGCATCTAGGAATGCTCTCCTCCATTGGGATCTATGATTAGTGTGGAAAATGATATCAGTGGTTATATTCCCGTTGTGTAGTGAGAAAAAGGGGTCAGCGAAGAGAATTTCAGGGTGATGTTTTATAAAATTGTGCTTGAATTGTTTGGCTGACTTTTTAGTGAGGTTGGGGGGTGAATGATGTTGTAGGTGTGTGTGCCTGTGAGCTCCATGCTAAGCCCCGCACAGAGGGTGAACTGGGATGGGGCGTAAGGTGGGTATGAACCTCGTGGGGGTGTGCGATATGAGGCGAGGAGTGCTAGAGGGGGGAGGGTATGGAAGGGTGAGGAGAATAAGTGAAGGGGAGGCTAAATAATCATAGACTGAGGGGGAAACAGGGGGAAGGAACTCAAGAAATCTGGTGGTTATATAGTAGGTGAAGGGGGATGGGGCACAAGCTTGGTATGAGCCTCGTGGGGGTACGTAATGTGGTGAGGAGTGTTTGGGGGAGGGGAGGGGGGTAAGAAGGTAAGAGGAGGTGGCTAAATGATAAAAATGGAATGAAGGGGAAACGGGGGGTAGGATCTCGAGTATCCTGGTGGTTGCACCAGGGGTGACGGGATCAGCGTAGGATGTGGGGGGGAGGAAAGAAAATGCACGGGGCTAAGAGATAGAATAGAATGGAATATAACGAGGGAAGAATGTAAGGAAGTTCTGATCTAAGGTGATATGCAGGAGAGGTCTGTATAAATGGAGAAAGTGGGTTATACCTCTATGGAGGAGGCAGTCTAAGATGGCCGACTCATTGGGCGAAACTTCAATATGTAGTCTCGGCCGGATTCCGTGGGCACACAGAATCTGGCCTAGACGTTCCTTTCCCACATGTCGCTGTCACACAAATCTGGACTGTTATAGATAAATACTATATCAACACTACATATTGAAGTTCTAAGCTTACCTGCCACGCCGCCCTGCTCACGGAGAAGCCGACACCGCCAAGAGTCAATCCGCCATTGAAACCGCGCCGCCGCTCCGGGAACCACAACACCCGGCAGGCCACGCGGCGGCGCGCTGGGTGACGCGCACGGAGAGCGCGAGACAGGCATAAAGAGAGCACACACCGGCAAAGCGGGGGGAGCCTGTTCTAATCTTACCTGCCACGCCGCCCTGCTCACGGAGAAGCCGACACCGCCAAGAGTCAATCCGCCATTGAAACCGCGCCGCCGCTCCGGGAACCACAACACCCGGCAGGCCACGCGGCGGCGCGCTGGGTGACGCGCACGGAGAGCGTGAGACAGGCATAAAGAGAGCACACACCGGCAAAGCGGGGGGAGCCTGTTCTAATCTTACCTGCCACGCCGCCCTGCTCACGGAGAAGCCGACACCGCCAAGAGTCAATCCGCCATTGAAACCGCGCCGCCGCTCCGGGAACCACAACACCCGGCAGGCCACGCGGCGGCGCGCTGGGTGACGCGCACGGAGAGCGCGAGACAGGCATAAAGAGAGCACACACCCGCGGCGCGGGACGCGAGCGGGACGCCTGGGGCTAAGCCCGGGCAAAGGGCGGGCCCTCTACGGCCCTCATCGGCACAAGTCGGCCAGGCTAGGCCACCCCTCTAATATTATCCCTTTGTGCAACAGGGCATCATTTTTATAATTGTCTACAGCAAGTAGTGGTGTTTCAAACGCTGGTTGACCGCCTCCTGAGCCCTAGCCATCCAGACGGGGTCGGCAAGCAGGCTACTCAGCTTCTATCGAATCGCCCAGGAGCCAGGGATACGGAGGAGGCCCACGTGGAAACTCCAACAACAGACAATTAAACTGACGACTTTGTAAAGGAGTCAGCTGGATATCTGCACAAGTTTGAAGTAAGACATTTTGTTTTAATCTTGGGAGCGACATTTGTCAATCAACTGAGCAGTGGGTATAAGATTTTCACATAGCTTTGCAAAATTATGCGTAAAAAGAACCATCACACGGCATCCGAAACACCAAAGAACACCATGGAGAACTACGTTGTTCAAGTGGTTAGCAAAATAAATAGCAAACGTAGACAATCGCTAGGTCTGTCCCAATCACCTATTCTTCAGCCCATGAGCCCACCCACCACCTCACAAACCAATGAGTCCTTGTTAATAGACTTGAACAACGATCTCCACGAACCAGCTTCCCCAGAAACTGTCAATATTGATGTGAGCATATTGAATGTGGGGGATACTGACCAACACGTGGTTAATGACTCAGATGCACAGGTTGTCATTGAGGTTGAAGGAAATAATGATAAAGAAGACGTGGAGGATGATCCACCGGCTAAACTGACCTCAAGGGCAGTTAGAGCCAGTCGCAGACTGCAATGCAAACGTGGGGGGGCACGTTCTGGAAAAAATAAGGCCATATCATCACCACCAAAGGAAAAAAATACATGCAAGAACAATGAGGAAAATAATCTGAGGGACACATTGGACGAGGATTTAATGTCTAAAATAGCGGAGCTGTTGGAAATAAAAATACAGACAATTATTAAGCCACTTATTAGTAAGATTGACAAACTTTCTGCAGAGATAAAGAAACTTGGAAGCACACAAAATGTCTTAGCAGATGCAATAGGCAATGTCCTTAGTAATGTCAATAAAGGTAGCGATCCCCCAGAGAAAGATAACGAATCCAAGGTAACATCAGAGGCTACCCCTCAAGTAGTGATTCCTGCAGAATGCCCACAAATTTCTGGCCAAAATATTATCAACTTGCCATTAGAAGCCCCAACTGTCCGACTAATTGATGCAACACACGCTATAGTGCACTCCTGTCTTGAAGAAAACCAAACACAATTTGTAGTTGAAGCAGCACCGTTGGTGCTAGTGCTAGCCAATACACCAACCCTATTACCGGACCAAACTGAGTCAGCCTCATCATTAAAAAGCAAGGCATTATACTGGCTCTCTAATAATATGCGGATAGCACAGGGGGGTGAACAGCGGTTGGCTGACGAAATTAAAACAGCAAGGAGGGCTGGTTGGATAGGAAACAAGCAAAAAAAATGGAAGGGCGACTGTGTGATGTTAAACTTTTCGTCTGCAGCTGCTCTTCCGGATATTTTATCAAATATCCTTCCACCACAAAAGAGAAGTAGCTCTATAATCCCTCTCACATTAGAATTTTTTTATAATGAATCACAAAAGGCCAACAATCAAAAACCCCGGAAGCCAGTTTGGTCAGCGAGAGCACATGGTTGGGGAGGGGGACCATCAGCTTTTGACACGAATTCCGCTCCCCAAAATAGGGTAGGCCCATGGCTACCAAACCAACACAATATTTTTCAAAACACTACCTCAGGGCAAAATTGGAATCAAATGGGCAGACGAGGGCCTGGTATAGTAACCAACAATTGTGGGCCCACAGGAATTGCTAAATACAATGGAGGATGGTCAGGTATGCAGCAGAATGTAATGTATCCTAACACCCCAGTACCTATAGGTAATGTTGACTTTAATGGAGGATGGCTGGGCTCTTACCAGAACCCACCCTTCCCCATTACTCCTGTACCCAGATGGAATGCCCCCATAAATGGTTGGGGCTTCAGAGCCCCACCTTACAACTGGGGAGTTAGCACTTCAAATAGGTTTGAAGCCTTAGCCGGCTTAGCTGACTGCGACTGACTTGAGGGAAGGGCCCAGACAACGCCGTGCAGTATAAACTGCACACATCCTAGGTTGTATCCTAAGGTCGAATCAAATCAGATTGCACCTACTGAAATCTCGCAACAGCTATTACACCCAGCTGAAACAACAGTAAAACAACTACATTTAGAGACATCTAGGGCAACCGTACCATGTCAGGTAGTAGAAACTCGAGGGGTTTTAGGAAGTATGAAAATTATCTGCTGGAACATAGCGGGTCTGAAAAAAAACCTTCCAGACCCGTCTTGGCACGATTACCTGACGAGTGGGGATCTAATCATGTTCCAGGAGACATGGGGGCTCGAAAACTACTTTAAGGTGGACTATAGATCTTTCTTTATACCCGCAGTAAACATAAATGGAGGGAGACCCTCTGGCGGGTTAACAACTTGGGTGAAAATTACAGGAGGCATGTCCTTTGAGCAAATTGATATAAATATTCCCGACATTCTATTACTTAAGCTAAAAAATACTAAGGGTTGTAGCACTTATGTGATCAATATCTATAATAGACCACATCGATCATGTAAAGAATCAACAGTTGTAACCCACTTGAATAGTCTTTTGGCGGGATTTGATCAAAATGCACAAATAATTATAGGTGGTGACTTTAACAGAGGCTTCGAACCTATAATAGGTCTAGATGACATCTATAAGGATGAGGACAGTGCCAACAATATCCCCCTAGTAGATCCAAATTATAAAGCACCTTGCTCAGTGAGTGCCTTACAATTACTTAACTTGACATTAGAATTAGGCTTACGTGCATGCAATGGGCGGTTGCCATCAGACAGCCCTAGTAGACCAACGTTTACCAGAGGGGCACACTTCAGCCATCTAGATTATTTACTAGTCTCCCTGAACTTGTGGCCTATGATCATCGATCTAACAGTGGATGATCGCACAGAAAGCGACCATTATCCTCTGATTTTATCTGTTCAAACCCAGATCTTTAAAACCCTCGACAAAAGTGCTAATAGCACTATGTCCTTGCCACAAGATCCTCTAGTGGCAAATAATCGCAGATCCCTGAAATGGCCAGTAGTACTAGATAACTCCAAAATCATTAGTCAAATTTATAATGTATTTGTGAGTCATATGTCTTCACTCTTAGACAACAGCACTGATATCCAAAATCTTAGTCTGATAGAATCCCATGAACATTTAACTAACCAACTTGGCGGGATCCTGACCAGGGCAATAAAAGGACCACATAATGCCCAAAAAAACAAACAAACCGGGATTACCTGGTTTAACCAGGATTGCCGGAAAGCCAAGACAGATCTAACCATAGCGGTCAGGGGGGGTTCAATGGATATTGTGAGAACTAGGAGAGTACAGTATAAAAGAATTTTATTAAAGGCCAAGAAAGAGTGGGACGAAAGGGTTTGGTCCGATCTACTGGACGCATGTAAGTGCAAAGATCAGACCACTTTTTGGAGCCTCATTGCTAGAGGCACCAGGGGGACGACAGAATGTAAAGACAAATTTCTAGAGGAAAAGATATGGGTTGAGCACTTTACTATGCTATATTCCTGTACAAGTTCATGTGAGAGTGGAGGCTGGGATAGCCTGCAGGCCCCTATGGCAGCACATGATGCACCTCTTGTTTTTTCTCTAACAGAAACTATCTCCGCAATCAAGGCAGTTAAGTCAGGGAAAGCCCCAGGCCCTGACAGAATACCAGGTGACCTTTGGAAACATGAAAATTACATCTGGGCTCCTTACATCAATCTATTATCCAATGAAATTGCTCAAGGAGCTCCTATTCCGGAAACCTGGAAGGGGGCAGAGATTGTGGCTCTGTTCAAGAAGGGTGATAGGTCAAATCCTTCGCATTATCGACCTATCAGCCTTATTGACGTGTTACAAAAAATTTTTGCACGGCAGGTTCTTGGTCGGCTCACCTCTTGGATTGAAGAGCACTCTATTTACACAAAATATCAGGCTGGTTTTAGATGTAAGATAAGCACTGTAGACCAGGTTTTTAGATTTTTATGTTTAGTCTGGAAATATACCATTATAAGGAGTTCCCATATATACGTGGCCTTTGTTGATTTGAAGGCAGCTTTTGATATGATTCCCAGGACAGCACTATGGAAGACATTAAATAAAATGGGCGTCCCTGGTAATATCCTTCAAATCTTAATTAGACTCCATGAGAACAATTATGCACGTGTCAGATGGGGACCGAATGGAGAAGTCACTGAGAAAATAACAATAGCAAAAGGGGTAAGGCAAGGATGTGTAATGGCACCTACCTTATTTTCTTTGTACGTTAATGACATCCCTGATACTCTTTTGGGCTGCGAGCATGACTCTCCCAAATTGAGTGGGCAAGCCGTTCCGGCACTATTATTTGCAGACAACACAATTTTAATTTCTCAGACACCTAGGGGGCTCCAAAATCTTTTAAACACATTTAGTCTGTATTGTCATGACAAGGAATTAGAAATTAACTCCTCAAAAACAAAAGTTATGACAATCAACCCCCATAAAGGTTTTAATAAGGTTTTTAAAATAAACAATGAACCTATTGAACAAGTTTATAATTTTAAATACCTGGGTATTATTTTAGACAGTGATGTAACATGGAAGACACAATTGGAGAATTCAAAACTAAGGCTCACCCAAAATCAGATACCAATCTTAAAAAAGCACAAGAACAGCCATTTCAAAGCAGTCTCACCAGCTATTGAATTATTCAAATATAAAGTGCAATCTTCTTCACTTTATGGTGCGGACCTTTGGGCGCATGCTTTAAAGGATACCTTCCGAGTGAGGGAAAATTCCTTCATCAGGCAACTGCTAGGGATACCTGGGTCAACACCACTGACACCCGTATTATGGGACCTTAACTTTAGGCGTACTGACGACTATGCTTCTCTTCGCCCGCTACTCTATTGGGTCCGTTTATGGTCCACTGAAGAGCTGGCCGACTATAGAGAAGCATTGCAAGAAATATTGGCTATAAAGAATACTACGCACTTGCCATGGTTAGAATATGTTAAAAAATGGCTTGAAAAATTAGGTCTAAGTGACTTTTGGTTTGACCCTGATTCTCTTACAAACAGTTCAAAAAATATCTTGAAGCAAAGGTACTGGGACTATATCAGAGACTCAGTGCTCGCAAATCCCAGAACAGGGACTCTGACCTCGAAATTCTTTGAAATCAAAATGAATATGCAATTAGAGCCCCTCATGGATGAAATCTACCCTCCATTGGCTAAAAGCCTATATTTAAAGTTCCGGTATAGCATTCTGCTATTAAAGGATAGAACATCTAGCTGGAACCGTAATAAGGGGTTGACCGGGGTTGTTGGCTCTAATATATGCGAGTTCTGTGAAATGGGGATGAAAGAAGATGAGTCCCATGTCTTATTCATATGCCCAGCATACCTTAAAGCAAGGAAAAAATGGCTTAAGCCAATTTGTAATACGTTAGGCCTTAGACAAATTAAGTTTGGACTTAGAATCTTCAAAGGAGATACTGCACAACCGATTGTGTTCAGCCTAAGTCGTTTCCTCCTGTGTGTCGCCTTGATTAGGAGAAAGAAAAATCAGAAAACCTGAATGTAATGGGCTATTTTAACATGTTACTAACTGTTTATTAGCTATAGTGCTGCCTGTCTTATTGTTATGGTGTATATTACTTTTTAAACAAAACAGAAATTTAATTTATTATTTTATTATTGTGTATATTTATTTAGTGTTCTTCATAGAAGGGGGTTCGACATGGACCTAGCTAATCCCTGTTTAGATGATTTCTGCGTACTTTGCACAAATAAGATGTGATGATATTTTTACCCACTGCTGTTATTTGCTATGTATTATAATGGCGTGTTATGTTTTTTTTAATGTATTGTATCTTACAAGGTTTTTTAAACCGAATAAAGATTGAAATGAAATGAAGTTTCTTACTGGAGCAAATTGGGAAAAAAAGAGCCTACTGTTCTTATGAAGTTTAGGGAGCATATGGAATCCCTTTGAAATCACATACTTTGTATCGTTGCCATTTGTTCGCAAGGGAATAGGAAGTGGAATCTTAAAGGATATTACAAGTTAAATCTCTCCCTGAAGAAGTTCGTATGGACGAAACGCGTTGGCTACCCCGTGTCGTAATTTTTAAAGAAAAGAACATTGAATAAAGAAGTTACACTACGACCTGCTGATTTCTTTCTTCCTGAAAATTTGTTTGTCATAAGATTTTATATTATTTGTTATATGTCCCAGTTTTTGGCTTTAGACCCTTCGACGTGCACGGCGGCTGGGAGCCGTCATTCGCATCAGTGCTCGTGTGCGCTGGACGGCTCCCGGCTGTCCTCGCACATGGCACAGGAAATCCCTCTGGTGCCTGAGGGATTTTCTTTCCTCCGCAAGAGCCTCGGGAGCTGGGGAAAGCTCCTGAGGCTCTCCACCTGGTTTCCCTGAAATGACAATCAGCGCACACGTCATTTAATAACTACCGAAACTTAGGCTCATTTCAGTTTCACTTTCTATGTGCTCAGGGGGGCATCCCAGCCCCCCGAGCAGGTAGAAAGACGGGAGAGGTATCATTGGAAAGGAGAGAATCTACCCTTTCCAATGGCTTTCCTCCCCAGTGGATCCCTGTTTGAGGATCGCCCAAGGAGAGTGATCCCCAAGGAGGAATCCACCAAGTAGACATCAGGGATGGGGCAAGGGCCTTTGCTCCGCCCAATTTGTTTTGGGAAATAGTCTTTCCAATCTTTATGCCACCCGGGGTGGCATACGGGGGCAGTAGCCCCCAATCTGACCCCGAGGGGTCAGAAAGCCCACTAGAAACCAGGGATTTTTTTTATATTGATGTAGGGGTGGGGGTTTCCCAAAATGGGCATGACAATGCCCTCAAACCCCACCTCCAGGGAAATTCTAGTCTCTCTGCCCCCTGGGGGTCAGGCTGAGGTAGTAGCCCCCAATCTGACCCCCAGGGGGGCAGAAAGCCCACTAGAAGCCAAGGATTTTTTTTACATTTGATTTAGGGTTCGGAGCTGCCCAAGATGGGCAGGCCAATGTCCCCGCTCCCAAAAAATGCAACAGTCTTTCTGCCCCCTAGGGCATATGGGGGCAGTAGCCCATGATTTTCCCCCGGAAGGCAGAAAGCCCACTAGGCACCAGGGATTTTTTTTATGATGATGGGGTGGGGCTGCCCAGAATGGGAATGCCAATGCTTCATCCCAAAAACAATTACCACAGTCTCTCTGACCCCCCGGGGCAGATGGGGGCGTTGGCCCTTCATCTGCCCCGGGGGGGCAAGAAAGCCCACTAGGTGCTAGCGATTATGCTGGCTTTTTGTATGCGTCGGAGTGGGGCTGCCCTGAATGGGCATAACAATGCTCCCCATCCCAAAAAATAGCCACATTAGGTTCAGTGCAATCGGGAGTTATAGTGTAGAGAGCCTATAAAACAGTGCTCCACGATAGGGCCCAAAACCGAATAGCTTGGGAGAAGCGGAAGTCACAAGAGGAGCACACCACTTTGGAAACCCAAATTTTGGCGTTCGAACAACGCTATCTTGCGGGAAAGGATTCACAGGTCCTTCAGCTTCTGACTGAGGCGCAACAGCGCTACAGAGCCCTAGTAACGGAAGAGGCTAAAATGCAGGCGCAGGCAACCCTTCATAGGTTATACGACATTGGGGATACATCTGGTAAGGTCCTGGCCTGGCTCAGCCGTAAGGAATTGGAAGCCCGATGGATAGAAAGCTTAGTGGACCAACAGGGGCAGACGCAAAAAGAGAGACGCACAAATAATACAGACATTTGCCTTCTATTTTAAGGATTTCTATGAGGCCAGGGAACTGGGTGCCCCGGAGGAGATCCTAGCATATCTAGACACTATTCAAACCCCAAGCTTAGCGGATGATGATAGGGAGGGACTTGAAGCAGACATATCGGTGACCGAACTTAAAGATGCAATAATTAAACTGCGCTGCTGAGTTTTATAAAAAAGGGGCGGACCTCCAGGTGGTGCACTTATTAGCACTGTTTAGAGACAAGGCCCAAGATGGTATTCTGAGGCTAGATCTTAGAATGGCCACAATCATTCCCATCCATAAACCGGGAAAGCCCCCCGAAGATTGCGCATGTTATCATTCAATCTCCCTCCTCATCATAAAGGTTAAGCTCCTGGCGATGGTATTGGCCCTCCGTCTACGCCAGGTAATCTCGGGCCTGGTGCATCGAGATCTGACAGGCTTCTTACCAGACCAGGTGACCAGACAGAACCTACGGCGGACCCACAATTGGCTCATGGGGGTGCAAGGCTGTGATGATCCCAACATGTTCCTCTCCCTGGACGCGGGAAAAGCGTTTAACGCTGTCCACTGGCCCTTCTTAGAGGCGGCTTTGGTCAAGTTTGGCATTGGCCCCAAATTTAGACATTGGGTTGGACTACTATACGCGGACCCTAGAGCCCGGGATAAAGTAAATGGACTATTATCTGAGGACTTCCCCATTAGAAGGGGACCCCGACAGGGATGCTCTTTGTTCCCCCTACTATTTGCCCTCACAATCGAAATAGAGGCCTGTGAGGTCCGACAGACAAGAGAGATACAGGGGTTTCAAATTACGCTGACTGATTTGGGAGAAGAAATGTTCTCGCTCTATGCAGACGACATCCTGCTATATGTTACCCAACCGGCTGTCACGGTCCCCACATTGTTAAGGATCCTGGGCAGGTATGGCTCATTCTCGGCTTATGCGATAAACTGGCATAAATCGGTCTTGTAAAGCCCGCGAGCTGAGGAGACATGGCCTCCTCTCCCTGGAGCTCTCCAGGTAACGCAGACGGGATTCATGTGTCTGGGGATCTACCTCACCACAGATAGAAATCTCTCCTACCAAAGAAATATCCATCGAGTCATAACAAATTTTGCAGCTGACGCTTTGCGGTGGAAAGCCCTCCCCCTTACGATACTTGGCCAAGCTGCAATGTTTAAAATTTGCCCTCCAAAATGAGTATTTTCCCCTTCCCAGACAGACGTTCCAGGTGATAGACGCAGAAATGCGCTGCCTGCTGTGGCTGGGGAAGCAACCAAGGATCGCGCTGAGTAAGGTTCAGGAGAACCAGTATAATGGAGGGATATCCCTGCCGGACATTGAGGCATACTACTGGGCGGAGGATCTGGCGCTGGTAAACGAATGGCTCCATGCCCCGGCCGATCACCCCACCTACAGATCAGAGAGGGACACCATGACACGCCGTTCTTGCCTATATTTTTTATATGGGGGCCCAGGTAGGAGACGCCAACTTCCGGCCACGCAAATAACCTTAGAGGTCTGGGATAGGACCACTAAGGTACTGGGATGGACACGCACACCGACTAAACTGACACCGATCTGGAACTGTACCTGGTTGAGGGAACTTCACAAACTTAAGGCCTTTGGAGGCTGGGATGACATCAGAATCTCCACTTTGGGTGATGTGGTGGCAAAGGGGGAAACTCAAACCCTTCAGAGCTCTGGCAACAGAGTTTGGGCTGCACCCCACCCAAATTTTTAAATACGCGCAATTGCGACATGCCTGGATAGCCGAGAGCTTGCTCTCCTCTCCCCTGCCAGAATATGCCCCGCTATAGAGTCGCCTATTGCAAGAGCAGATACCCAACAAGGCAGTCTCTCTAACGTACAGGACCTTGAACAATAACATGCCAGACAGACTGGGGAAACTGAGGGAAACATGGGAGCAGAATCTGGGCACGTTGGACACAGTGGATTGGGAGGCGGCCCTGATGCATCATAGGGAGGTGGCGATTAAATTCCGCCTCCGACTCATTCAAAACAAGATACTACACAGGGTGTATTTTGACAGGGTCCGACTCCACCGAATGGGCTGAGCCAGCAAACCAAATTGCCTGTGTTGCAAACAGCCACAGGGGGACTTCTACCATATCATCTGAGACTGCCCTGTGATCCACACATATTGGACACACGTGTTAGGAGAGCTGAGTAAGGTATTGGAGGGAGCACTTCCTCTAGATCCTAAATTTGTGTTGCTGGGGATATTTAATGATGTTGACTTGGGCCGCCCACAACTTATTTTTGCACTATTGGCACTAGTGGTTGTGAAGAGAGATGTAGCACGCGCGTGGGGTGCGTCACTACCCCCTCAATTAGGAGAATGGAGGAGGGGGATGGACATGTATATGGGGGCAGCAAGGGTCACATACAATGCAAGAGGGTGCCCCTGTAAGTTCCGTAGAATATGGGGGAAATGGAGAAAATATCATGGACTGGACGGTGGTCTGGGAGCCACCATCCCAGACCACCAGGGTCCTCTGAATCTCGAAGAGCACCGGGATGGGGGGCCACTGGGCATGTGTCTCTGACCCTGGGGGAGGTCCAGTGGGGGGAAGAAGATTACCAAAAATGACATTTGTTTTGTACTGGTTGAAAATGCAAATAAAAATATATATTTTTTCTAATTGCCACATTCTTTCTGCACCCCCTTGGAGGCATATCAGGACAACCCGCGCCCCCCCCCCCCGATTCTCCTCCTAGGGCGGCAGAAATCCACTAGGCATAGACCTGTTTTTAGCAATGCGCCTACCTGTGGATTTTGGGCCCTTGCGCAGGCGGCACATAGGGAAACCTGGCAAACCTGTACATTTTTTAAAACTAGACATCCAGGGGAATCCAGAATGGGGTGACTTGAGTGCCTCTCACCAGGTTCTGTTACGCAGAATGCCTTGCAATTCTCAAACTTAGTTTTAAAAAAAACACATTTTCCCCCCATTTCTGTGATGGAAAGTCCTGGAATCTGCGTGGATCTACAAGATTCTGCCTTCCCCACATTCCTCAAAGTCTTCCGGTAAAAATAGTACCTCACATGTGTGGGTAGGCCTGGTGCCCGCAATAGCAAATGGCCCAAAACGCAACGTGGACACCACATTTTTACAGTGAAAATTGACCCTTTTTTTTTGCAAAGTACCTAGCGTTGATTTTGAACCCTAGCTCTGCAGGCAACTAGGGAAACCTACCAAACCTAGCAATTTTTGAAAATGAGACACCCAGGGGATTCCAGTATGTGGTGACTTATGTGACTTTCACCAGGTTCTGTTACCCAGAATCCCTTGCAAACCTCAAAGTTTGTACAAAACACATTTTCCTCACATTTCTGTGATGGAAATTTCTGGAACCTGCGTGGATCCTCAAAATTCCACCCACCACGCATTCCCCAAAGTCTTCCAATAAAAATGGTACCTCAGTTGTGTGGGTAGGCCTCTTGCCCGCAACAGCAAACAGCCCAAAAAGCAACGTGGACACCACGGGCCTCATTTATGAAAAGTGACGCATCGCTGCATGATAACAGCGATTCGTCACTTTTCCCTGCGCCCTCCTTGCGACACCAATGATGTGTCATATTTACAGTATGACGCATTATGGCGCAAGGAGTTACAGATACGTCAGTATTTCTGACGTATCTGTATGGCGCAAAAGTGACGCATTGCTAGAGTGTGTCACAAAAGTGACGCAACTCCAGCAATGTGTCCTTAAAGGGCTTGCGTCAGTCTTATGCCTGCTGTGAGGCAGGCGTAAGAAATTGACGCATTTGTTGTAGTGTAGTTCCTATTATCCCAATAGGCTCTGCGCATTGGAATAATACCTTCAATAGTATAGGCCTAGACCAGACGTTAACCAGGTCTTCTATTGTCGATATTAGACTTAAAGTTTTGGGTTTGCCAGCTAGCTCAGAGTTCACTAGAAACTTTCTCGAATAGGCAAGGAGGAGTTGAACCTCCCTGGATAGACAAGAAGGGATTTAGTTTCTGACAACCATAGAACATGACAACTTTGCTCTCCCCTAATCAAGAGTGTATCTCTAGAGTCGTGTGAAAACAAAAGACAACTTATTTTACTCAGTCAGTACGTGCATTCTTAGTCTCACCAGATTGTAGAGAAAAGGAAGAGACGGGCGTGTTCAATAAAAGATGGTATTTATTGATCAGTCTCTTTTCTCATACAAGAGAAATGGATCGATATTATCGCAATACTTATGGTTAAGTAAAGTGCATACAATAAAAGCAGAAGTATAAAATAATACTGTAAAAACTTTTATATGGTTTCTAAGCCATAAGGTGGTTTAAAATTGATAAAATAGATATATACATACATACATTTGACTAATCGTACTCAACTGGTGTTTCTAACTACGCCTACCCCGGTGTACCTGACCTAAGCCTAATACGTGGGCGGGAATAGAAAGTAGCAGTTTAAGTTAAGTTTGTTTTGCCAAGTGACTGACTCAAGAATTCTCTGCGAGGGGTTATTCAGTTCTGTACCTGGAAGTTAGGATGAATGAGGGATGGTATCTCTCGTCTCTGGTCTCGATATTCCAGGCTGCCTGCGAGGGCTACCCGGAAGCGCCGGAGCTGGATTTCTCGGCAGGAGAAAGCAGCGTCTCGTTCTCAGCGCGTCAGGAAGGCGGGGCTGCGCCAGCGGGGTCTGCTCTGCTCTGGGCTTCGGCAAGTCTGGCTGCTCCGATCTCGTCACCACCGCGTGTGTTTGCTTAAGGCAATACCGGTAATATTTATACCTGTAAGGTGCCGAGATTGACGTAAGGATGGACATAGATACGTCAATAAGGATGTCATACGACTTGGTCGTTAGCACATTCTTTTGCTGAAGTTCTCGATGAAATCAAAACAATGGCCGCAGGGTTTTTCCCAGGTTGTCATAGGTTTGATTTGTTTTGAGAACTCCGTATGCCTTATCAGGGGCTGGAGGAATATCGCTTGTCTAATTAGATGGCAAGCGTTATGACCTAATCAGATAACACGTTCCTGTGCCGTGGTGTGGCTTAATCAGATAACGGTTTCTGCATCATGGGATGGCTGCTAGTTAACTTGTTAACCAGAATAGGGTCAGGAATAGGGGGATCGATACAGAACCTATAGGAATACATCACATTGTGTCCTAGAAGTGGCGCAGTGAAATCTTATAGATTTCACTGCGTCACTTCTGTGACCCTTTCTTGCGTCAGAATGCCCCCCCCTGCATACATTACACCTGGCGTAGGTATAATGTAGCGCAGGGGTTTACAAAGTGACGCATCTACCTAGATGCGTCACTTTGTAAATATGGTGCAACAAGGCACATTTTTTACGCTGCTGGTGCATCACAAAAGGTGACGCACCGGCGGCGTAAAAGTGACGCACGGCCTCATAAATGAGGCCCCACATTTTTACAGTGAAAATTGACCCTTTTTTGCAAAGTGCCTAGCTGTAGATTTTGAACTCTAGCTCTGCAGGCAACTAGGGAAACCTACCAAACCTAACCATTTTTTAAAACGAGACACCCAGGGGAATCCAGGATGGGGTGACTTGTGTGGCTCTCACCAAGTTCTGTTACCCAGAATCCCTTACAAACCTCAAACTTTGTATAAAAAAAACACATTTTCATCACATTTTTGTGAAGGAAAGTTCTGGAATCTGTGTAGATCCACAAATTCCACCCACACCTCATTCCCCAAAGTCTCCTGAGAAAAATTGTACCTCACATTATACCTGGCGTAGGTATAATGTAGCGCAGGGGTTTACAAAGTGACGCATCTACCTAGATGCGTCACTTTGTAAATATGGTGTAACAAGGCACATTTTTTACGCTGCTGGTGCATCACAAAAAGTGACGCACCGGCGGCGTAAAAGTGACGCACGGCCTCATAAATGAGGCCCCACATTTATACAGTGAAAATTGACCCTTTTTTGCAAAGTGCCTAGCTGTAGATTTTGAACTCTAGCTGTGCAGGCAACTAGGGAAACCTACCATACCTAACCATTTTTGAAAACGAGACACCCAGGGGAATCCAGGATGGGGTGACTTGTGTGGCTCTCACCAAGTTCTGTTACCCAGAATCCCTTACAAACCTCAAACTTTGTACAAAAAGAACACATTTTCATCACATTTTTGTGAAGGAAAGTTCTGGAATCTGTGTAGATCCACAAAATCCACCCACACCTCATTCCCCAAAAGTCTCCTGAGAAAAATGGTACCTCACTTGTGTGGGTTGGCCTAGTGCCTGCGACAGGCCTAAACGTATTGTGGAGACTTCAAAATTTCCTGTCACAAAACGACCTGGTTTTGCAAGAGGGGCCCCGGGCTCAGCAGTCATTTAGGAAAACCTAGCAAACCCACACATTTCTAAAAACTAGACACCCTGGGGAGTCCATTAAGGTATGGTTTGCATGGATTTCTCAAAGATTCCCTACCCAGAATACCCTGTACACCTCGAATTTAGCTGAAAAAATCTAATTTTCCTCACTTTTCTGTGTGGGAAAGTTGTGGGATCACCAGGCTGAGACAACTTTCCTACCAGCTAGCGTTCCCCCATGTCTCCTGATAAAAATGGTACCTCACTTGTGTGGGTAGGCATAGTGGCTGCAATTGGAAATGGCCAAATTGTACTGTGGAGTCTTCAAAATTACTTATCATAAAACTACCTGGTTGTGCAGGGGGCCTGGTTTTTTGGCCCGGGGGTCGCGGCCATCCTGGGAAACCTACCAAACCCACACATGTCTGAAAACTAGACACCCTGGAGAGTCCAGTGAGGTATGGCTTGCGTGGATCTCCCAACGTTTTCCTACCCAGAATTCCCTGAAATCCTCAAATTTAGCCGAGCCCAGGGTCGCAGGTACTTGACTTACCCAGGCGAGTGAGGTGCCATTTTTATCGGGAGACCTGGGGGAATGCTGGGTGGTAGGAAATTTGTGGATCCTTGCAGATTCCAGGACTTTCAACCACAGAATTTTTTTTTGACAAAGTTGGAGGTTTGCAAGGGATTCTGGGTAACAGAACCTTATGAGAGCCAGACAAGTCACCCAATCCTGGATTCCCCTGGGTGTCTAGTTTTAAAAAATATATAGGTTTGCTAGGTTTCCCTGGGTGCAGGCAGAGCTAGGGTTAGAAATCTACAGCTATGCCCTTTGCAAAATAAAAGGTCAGTTTTTTTTTTTTTTGGGTTAAAGACTTTTATTTAGGGTTGCAAAGTAATACACCGCTATTTAGCCAACAACCCGGAGGCAGGCAGCATCAATAGGTACAATTAGATCTCTTTTTGCGGTCACATGTCATATACACTTGCTTACAGTCTGCAACATGTTGCATGTACTATATCTAGGGAAGAAAAGCAAAGAAACAAACATTTTAAACTAAACCTAAAGCTTCTGTGTTTTGTAACGTCAATCTTGTCAACACATGGAGTATCGGGTCACCATCTCTGGAGCGAGCCCTTAAGTCCCCGTCCAATAGACAAGGGAGGAAGGGGGGGGGGGAGGGGAGGGGTGATGACATGTCAGGCGTCTCACCTCTGGCAGTTTACTCATCCAAACAGTCTCAGGTGTGGGGCTAGCGTCCACCCACCCTCTATCACAACACCCTCTGTGCCAGCGTTATCAGTCATATCGCCACTTCATCCAGGCCCTCGCATTCCTGCTATCTAAAACCCCCATCCTCTCGCATCTTCACACTGTCCACCCTCATTCATCCAACATGGTGCCAGCCAGCAGGTTCGCCAGGGGCTGCCATATATCAGCCGGTCTGGACCTCAGCGGGAGTAGTTCCCAGTAAGTAGTCAGCTGATCACGACAGTATAGTGCCGAGTTAATCCAACCTGTTACCCCAGGAGCGCCCTTTGCTTCCAATGTAGTGCAATTTGTCTCTTCGCCAGTAGCAGCAACATAGCGATCAGTTTTCTCGAGGCACAGGGTATATCGGCTACCATTCCCAGAAGCGCCATCAGGGGGTCCGGAGGCAACTGCTCTCCTAGGATTTGTCCCAACTTTGAGAACACCTCAGCTCAATATCGCTGTATAGGAGAGCATGTCCAAGTTAGGTGGAAGAAGTCCGCATCCATGGCGCCACAACGCCAGCAGCGAGAGTCGGCTATTAACCCAAGTTTGAAGAGCTGAGCCGGTGTGCGGTATAGCCTATGTAGAAAATTAAAGTGGATTAATCTCAATCTGTAGTTGGGAGACAGGTTCTCCAACTGAGTGCAGCTGAACGCCCATTGTTTGTCCGTTATGCTGAGTCCCGTCTCAACCTCCCATTGTGCTTTCGAACCGGGTCGTATCCATGGTGCCGTATCCTGTGTTACTTTATAGATCCTAGTAATCAATTTATGTGGAGATTTGTTCGCTAATATGTTTTCCAACGCCGAGACCGTTGGTGGCACCATCGGGAACATCGGGTACCTGGCCCTACACGCCGCTCTGAGCTGATAATACAGGAGTAGTTCAGATGCTGTAGGGACCTCTGAACCACAGATGTCTCCCAGCTCTACAAAAGTGTCGTCCGGGTATAGATCACTAGCGACCAAAAGCCCGCTCTTACGTGCCCTTTCAGATATCGCCGCATCCAGCAAGGGACTCAGTAACGGATTACCACCCAGCGGCATTGACGGAGCATATAATTCAGCAACGCCCGCCTGTTTCGCTATGTTTTGCCAGGCCAATCGTGTTGTTTCAACTGTGTTCACATCCACCGGCGAGCGTTTGTATTTTTGGTAGACCGTCGTGGCCAAGGGTGTGGGTGCCGACACGTCTGTCTCGATCGCCACATGAGGTTGGTACGGGATCGGGTGCTGCCAATAATGCAGGTATTGAGCCTGAGCACAGTATGCGTATAGCTCAAAGTCTGGAGCCGCCAGACCACCCTGTTTAAAGGGAAGCGTCAGTACCTTCCACTGAATTCTGGGCTGTTTGCCCGCCCATACTAAGTCCAAAATCGCGGAGCGTATGCGCTTAAAAGAGGATATCGTAAGTGGCAGAGGTATGTTGGCAAATAAATATAAAAATTTCGGAAGTATAACCATTTTAGTTATGGCTATCCGGCCTGTCATCGACAGCGGCAGAGTGACCCATTTTTTCACCTTCGTCTCGAGCCAGTCAACTGCTCATCCGTAGTTCAATAGCCATAGGTCCTGTATCGAGCGGCTAATATGGATCCCCAGGTACTTCACCTCTTCCGACACCCAGGCTATGGGGAACTCAGTGCTGCATTGTACCGTACCATCCGTCAACGGCAGTATCGTAGATTTAGACCAGTTAATGGTAATGCCCGTCAAACCACCATACCGCACTAGTTCACGCATGAGGGGGTCTAAATTGTCAGCCGGGTTCCGTACAAAGATTGTCATGTCATCGGCATATAGGGACACCAAGAGCCCCCTTGAAGTGAACCCTATACTGCGCTGGGTATGGTGTTGCCGCAGTCTCGCCGCGAGGGGTTCTGTGGCGATGGCGAAGAGCAGCGGCGATAGGGGGCAGCCTTGCCTGGTTCCCCTAGAAATACTTATCGTCCGCGAAATCTGCCCATTTACCTTCACTCTCGCCGTAGGGCAATTGTACAGAATGCAAACTTTCTGAATAAAAAGCCCACTGAAGCCCATTCTCGTGAACAGTGCTTGCAAAAATTTCCATTCGAGGGAGTCAAATGCCTTAGTGGCGTCCAGCAAGGCAGCAGCCGCTTGGACCCTCAGGTCCAAGTAGTGGAGCAGACCAAACAGTGTGCGCAGGTTTTGCGAGGACGATCTACCTGTCACGAATCCCGATTGATCCGACAGCGCTATTTGGGGCAGCATCGGTTTCAAACGTTCCGCCAATAATTTAGCGTAGATCTTGGCATCTAGGTTTATCAGCGAGAGTGGCCTGTACGAATCAGGGCTTGTTGGATCTTTGTCCGGCTTTAAAAGCGTGATTATCATGGCTTCACGGAGCGACGGGGGAAGGATCCCAGTTTCGATCGCTTCCATGTACAGCTTATGTAACCTGGGGACCAGGATATCAGCGAATTCTTTATAGAAGGCCGCTGTAAGACCATTCGGTCCCGGCGCTTTACCCGACGGCATTCCAGCTATTATCGACCGTATGTCGTCCTGCGTGATCGGCAGGTCCATGTATTCACGTGCCCCGTTGTTAAACCACGCCAGTGCAATTGTGTCCAGGTATTCCGTTATCACTTCGTCCCCCGGTTGTAGTTTAGAGGCATACAAGTCCTCATAATAGGCCGCCATAGCGTGTAAGATATCATTTGGCGCCCTGATAGACTCGCCAGTCGCATCCGTAAGTTCCAAGATATATTCCGCACCTCTTGGCTTACGAAGCATCGCAGCCAGTGTCCTACCCGGGCGGTCTCCCTCCCCATATCTCCGAGCCTGAGCGTATTTACTTAAGAACTTCACCTCTCTGTCTGCCTCCTCCTGATACTTAGTGAGAGTCGCCCTGAATGTCGCCTGGGTTTTGGCAGTAGGCAATCTAGTGAGCTCAACCTCTAGAGCCGCCAATTCCTTTTCTAGCGCATCTAGTGTACTCCTGATGGACCGCAACACTCCCGTTTTTAGTGCCATGCAGTGTCCCCTTGTCACTGCCTTGCACGCCTCCCATAGCGTACCAGGCGATTCCACAGTCCCTTCCTTGAACTCAAAAAATTCCTCCAACTTAAGTCTCAACTCTTCCCTGAATACCTGATCCAGGAGGGCCTGTGACGGAAATCCCCAGCTGAAGGGCTGAGCGTATTGTGCAGGTGTGGCCAATGTCACTACCACTGGAGCGTGGTCCGACAACGACCTCGGTAGATGTACCGCTGCCACCACCGAGGCATGCAAGTCCCTGGACATCAACCAGTAGTCCAGTCGCAACCAAGCGGCCCTGTGGGCCGTAATGCAAGTGCCCTCCCGCGCCTGGGGGTGTAAATGCCGCCAGGAATCCACCAGGGATGCCTCTAGGATAATGCCTCCCAGCGCCTCTGCCGCCCTTGGGTGGTGTTCCCGGGCAGCGCCCTGTCGATCTACCGCGTCAGACAGCACTACATTGAAATCACCCGCCCATAGTATTGCTGCATCACCAAACGTACGCATTTTGTCCCAAAGAGTTTCATAGAAGGCAGGGTTATCATCATTCGGGCCATAAACATTCACCAGCAATACCTGCATTCCACACAACACGCCCAAAATCAAAGCGTATCTGCCGTTCGCATCCTTCATCACCCGCTGTGTCACCCAGTGTAGGCCTCGGCGGATCAAGACAGCCACCCCCCTGGCATAGTTCGAGTATGGGGCATGTATCACTTCCCCCCATCTAGAGTGTTTTAGTTGTGGGGCGTCCGTGGAACTTAGATGCGTTTCTTGGAGCATGCAGATATCTACATTTTTCCGTGATAAGTAGGCATGGACCAATCTCGCCTTCCTCCTATCATTCATCCCCCTCACGTTCCAAGACATGCATGCTATGGACGGTAATCTGGGCTCCCCACCTAAGGCAGTAGTCTCACCAGACGTCAAGCACTCTCTAGCGGCCATAGTGATACCAAAAGATGAAGGTGAAATCGGCTCGGCAGAGCACTCGACTCAATATCGCCACAGTTCCAGGGCTCGCAGTCTATCGCTACCTAATCGGTGACTATCAAATAGAATATCTCCAGTGACACATTAAACACAGAGCTTTTCTGAAGTAACAGTGCAAACCAAACATACCCAGGCCCCATCCCTCCCGCCCCACCCGCTCCAACCCCCCAATCAGGTCGTGCAGTCATCCCCCCCAGTACCAACCCAACTGAACCAAGTATCAACAACAATATATGGTCGAACCATAGCTTGGGATACATCCCTCGGGGTATGCAGGTGTCTGCCTACTAACCCTGTACTTTTGACAAGGCGATCGAGTGCAACTCTGACTCTGTACGCTACAGGGCCTATTGCGCCCCAGGGCCAGCGGGGCAATGAGCATCTATTGGTAAGGATCTGGACAAGTCAATAGGAATTACAAAGACTACCCGCATAGGTGTGTAGCGCCCCATCTCCCTCAATGGCATGATTACTTTGTCCCACACTAAAACAGGGGTCCCAGCAGCGCTTAATTACATAACACATGAACTATTCGACATCACTTAGCTGGTCAGTGTCCCCACGTTTGTCGGTCTCGGTCTGCCCCCTCTGATCCTTGGCAAGTTGTTTGGCAAATTTCAGCGCTGCTTTGGCGTCCGTGAAGAAGGTGGGTTTGCCCGGCCCCTGCACCCGCAGCTTCGCCGGGTAGATCAAGGAGTACTTTGTGCCAGTCTGTTGGAACACCTTCTTTGCGGGCAGGAATTCCGGCCTGGCTGATTGAACCTGGAGCGTGAAGTCCGGGTACATAGCAATCCGGTTCCCTTTGTATTGCAAATCCGCCACGTTGCGTGCCAGCCGTAGTATTGTGTCCCTGTCCCTATAGTTTAGAATGCGCGCAAGGATTGTCCGTGGTGGAGCTCCCGGCTTGGGCACTGGTCCTAGCGTGCGGTGTGCCCTTTCCACCAGGAACATCGGGGATAGTTCCGCTCCAAATAGATCTTTCAGCATCTGCTCAACGTAGCGCTCCATATTCGCAATGTCCGTCGATTCCGCCACGCCCGTGACGCGTACGTTGTTTCTACTGGACCTAGCTTCCAAATCTTCATTCTTCATTTGGATCAGGAAGAGCACTTTGTCCATTCCTCGCAGCTTCTTGTCCAGGTCCGATTGGCATTCCTCCGTTTCCGTCACACGCGTTTCCAGCACCCCGACTACTCCTTCCTGCTTGTCCATTCTTTTAGTCATACTGTCCTGTGATGTATTCCTATAGGTACTGTATCGATTCCCCTATTCCTGACCCTGGTTTGGTTAATAATTAACTAGCAGCCATCCAACGGTGCAAAAAACGTTATCTGATTAAGCCACACCACGGCACAGAAGCGCGTTATCTGATTAGGTCATAACGCATGCCATCTAATTAGACAAGCGATATTCCTCCAGCCCCTGATAAGGCATACGGAGTTCTCAAAACAAATCAAACCTACAGCGACCTGGGAAATTCCCATAGCCATTGTTTTGATTTCACCGAGAACTTCAGCAAAAGAATGTGCGAACGAGCCCGTTCATATGACATCCTTATTGACGTATATATGTCCATCCTTACGTCAATCTCGGCACCTTTTCAGGTATAAATATTACCGACATTGCCTTAAGCAAACACATGCGGTGGTGACGAGATTGGAGCAGCGAGACGTGATGAGGAGCCCAGCAGAGAGCGAAGCCCACAGGCGCTGCCACTCCTTCCTGACGCGCTGAGAACGAGACGCTGCCTTTCTCCTGCAGAGAAATCCAGCTCCGGCGCTTCCGAGCAGCCCTCGCAGGCAGCTGGAATATCAAGACCTGGGATAAGAGATACCAGCCCTCCATCATTCTAGATCTCAGGTACAGAACTGAATAACCCCTCGCAGAGAATTCTCTAGTCAGTCCCTTGGCAAAACAAACTTAACTTAAACTGCTACTTATCTACTCCCGCCCACGTATTAGGCTTAGGTCAGGTACACTGGGGTAGGCGTGGTTAGAAGCACCAGTTGAGTATGATTAGTCAAATGTATATATGTATGTATCTATTTTATCCATTTTAAAGTATCATATGGCTCAGAAACCATATCAATGCTTTTACAGTACTATTTTATAATTCTGTCTCTACTGTATGCACTTTACTTAACTACAAGTATTGCAATAATAGCGATTCATTTCTCTTGTATGAGAAAGGAGACTGATCAATAAATAACATCTTTTTATTGAACACGCCCGTCTCTTCCTTTTCTCTACAATCTGGTGAAACTAAGAATGCACTGAACTGACTGAGTAAAATAAGTTGTCTTTTGTTTTCACACGACTCTAGAGATACACTCTTGATTAGGGGAGAGCAAAGTTGTCATGTTCTATGGTTGTCAGAAACTAAATCCCTTCTTGTCTATCCAGGGAGGTTAAAATCCTCCTTGCCTATTCGAGAAAGTTTCTAGTGAACTCTGAGCTAGCTGGCAAACACAAAACTTTAAGTCTAATATCGTCGGTAGAAGACCTAGTTAACCTCTGCCCTAGGTCTATACTATTGAAGATATTATTCCAATGCGCAGAGCCTATTGGGATAATAGGAACTACACTACATGGCGCCCAACATTTGGATAGGCGATAAAACTAACGCAAGACATTAGAGTAACTCAGTCGTGCTTTTTCACACAGACCCCTTTTTTCCCATAATACTCCAAAGACGTCTGGAGTGGGTGAAAGGTCATATCCGCCAAACCTCGCAGGAGGAGACGCCTATGTATGGTTCTTGGTTTACTCAACGTTGAAGGATACACTGTTCCAAAATAGTGTGCATCTAATCTTTGTTTCCATAGAAACCTGATCTGCAAATAAACAGAATAACCTTCCTGTCAGTGAAATGACAGAAAGTGAAGAAGAAAGGGAGACAGTTAGATTAGCAGCTGAACTCCTAGTAGCAGACAATACTCTGCTGGAAAATGACCCGGATATAATACTCATCCCGGTCAACATAAGAAAATCTATAACCTTAAAACTTATAGAAAATGGACTGACACCAAGAGGTGGTACAGTCATATTCGTAATTGAGGCACACGAATATCGGCAGACAGAGGTATTCTATTCATGGATAAACTTTCCAGCAGCAAACGCTGTAACAAAGGACTTCCACTATTACAAAATAGAGGAACCTCCTAATGAGTACACTCCTTTCGAGGAAGTGGAAATACCACTCAAATTCCAAGAGCATCTGCTCTTGTTTCATGGCGCCCTAAAACATAATAATCACATCACCAGGCTCGGTCCACTAGGTAGACCAGGAGCAACGTGGCCGGTCCTAGCCGGATACACACCACATCCAGACATTGAAGAAATGCCTGCACCAGATCTTTTAGCACAGCTAAAACAATTAATAAAAATACATAGACAATTAGTCCAATATGTAATGCGGACTTCAACAATCCAACCAGCAATCAAAATTCCACAGCTGACCAGTCATCAGGGGAACACAAATAAAATTACACCTCAGAACATACAGTCCTGTCTAGGTAAAGTACCCGCAAAACGGGAACAAATTCCTTTCTGGCTAGCACAAAAAATCACTCAAATAGAGGCGGTGTTTCCAGATACCACGCCTGTTGAGAAACATAGGATTCTGACTATCTGTCTTCCAATGGGAATCGCACCACACGTGGAGGACTGTGACACTTGGGGTACAGTCTTTGCTTCCATTTACACAAAAACACATGGTGTTCCATCCATGTCAGTAATACCAGATGTGCTAAAAAAAATTCAAGATGAATACGGTCCAGAACCCGCTTTAACTCTCGGTATGAAATTACTGAAAGACTTCAAGCAGGTCTCTGCAATATTATTAGCCAACATAAAGGGAGAAGCAGCAAATGTGGCGATTCGCCAGAGGTTAAAAGAGACAAATATAGCAGACCAACCATCTGAAATTGCCAGAATCATAGAAATATCCTATGAAGAACTAGGAAGAGATAGTTTGGGTGGAATACCAGTGGAACCCCAACTAGTTGAAAGTCCTGAAAAAGTATTTATTAAAAATAATTTAAACACTCAAAAAAAGAGCTGGGATGGAAATAAACAATCCAATCCTAAAGAAAAAAGATTCCAGTCCAGAGGAAGGTCTCCTCGGCGGAGAGAAAGATCTCCTGACCAAGGACGCAAGTCTCCCCAAAGGGAGCCCTCTGTGAAAAAATACAACCTTAGAAATAGGGATAATATAAAAAAACCTGATAGATATCAAGATATTGATACACGTCCCTCTCAATCTTTTCAGACTTCCTCGCAGAAATCGGAAAGAAGAGGACGATCAGAACACAGTAAAGAGCACGTCAAGTCCAAAGACAAAGAACCTGCTCATCTGAATAAAAAATTACAATTTCCAAAAAAGAAGGTAGCCAGTATTAAAGTAATCAACAATGCCGAGAATACTGAGGACACAGCTGAAAAACGGAGAATGGGCTCAGACAATGCTAGACAGCGCAGCAGAAGTGAGCATAGCTCGCAAAGTCCTTATGAATCATCTGGAGACAGTGGACACGAATGAATACATTCAGGTGGAAACTGCAGACACCAGAGTTAGCAAACCTCATAAAATATATGAAATAACATTGCGTATAGAGGGGGATAAGACTAGAAAAATAAGGGGTCTATTTTGGGATAATCTCTCCAAGGGCTATGACATCCTTCTAGCTGAACGAGACTGGCCTCCAGAGTTTGTCAGGGAGTGCCCACATGGCGAAGAAATAATTATGCCTGCCTTCTCAAACAATATTCCAATTCATAAAAAATATACACTTGCAAGAAAGTGGGCAGTAGCTCAAGCCCCTGCCTTATATAAAAATCATGTGGGATGGGATGAGGACTCTCCTCCTCACAAAATCCAGTTAAAATCACAACCTACTGCACAGAGGCAGTACCCGATTAAGCAAGAAGCTAAAAAACAGGTAAAAGAGATCCTAGATCAACTTGAATACCAGGGGGTGATTGAAACTTGCACCTCACAAATGAACAACCCTTTGTTTCCTGTTTCCAAGCCAGACAATTCATATCGTCTTGTTTTGGACTACAGACACCTTAACTCATGTTGCAAAACATTTCCCGTACAAAACTTGCATAGTGCTGCACTAATGAATAACATAGTGCGCAAAAAATACAAAACCACATTAGACATTTCTAATGGATTCTTTTGTCAAAATATAGCACCAGAGAGCAGATATTTGATGGTGTTCTCAATAAATGGCACGCAAAAAAAATTCTGTCATTTGCCCCAGGGGTTCAAAAACAGCCCAGGATTATTCTCAGCGAGAGTAACAGAATTACTACAAACATATGATGACGAGGCATTATCTTATGTCGACGACATCTATCTAACAGATGATGACTTGGATACTCACTTGAAGAGAGTGAACACCATAATACTTGGGTTCGCAGCAGAGGGTTACAAATTCAACTTTAAAAAGTCAAGAATTGCCCATCTAACAGTCCTGTTTTTAGGATATGAACTATCAAGTGAAGGCAAAAGCCTGGCTGACAATTTCCTACAGAAATGTGCTGTAATCCAAGCACCTAGAACACTGAAAAACTTACAATCAATTCTAGGCTTCCTAAATTTCGGAAGAACTTACATTATAAATTATGCAGAGAGAATTAAACCTCTCTATGATCTAATAAAACCAGATTTTAAAAGAATCAATTGGACTCAAAAACACACAGAAATTTTGAGATCTTTACAAACAGATATGTTAGTTAAAACAAAATTACAAACACGTGACAACACACGCAACCTTGTGATTCGAGTCATCCCAGGAAGATGCGGATTCACATACCTGACCTCTAATGAGGGAGAGAAGGTACCAATAGCATACAAATCACATTTGTACACAGAAGCTGAAAAAAGGTTCAGCATTAAGGAAAACATTGTTCATGCGGTTCAAACAGCTGTAGCAAAAGAAAAATACCAAGCAGACGGTAGACAGGTTACAGTCAGAACAGCAGAATCAGCTTTTGAGGCATTAACAACACCATGTAATTTACAGACAACTGCACTAAATCCAGAATGGATACAATGGGTAAATTCTGTTGCTACAGACAAAATAAAATACTATTTTGACCCGGAAATGAAAGAATTAAAATATCTAGAATATGAGAGAGAATACCCTCTGCCAATCGACATTCTGCCTTTACGACAGTACGCCTGTGTAATATATACAGACGGGCATGCTCAACCCTCAGTATGGGGAGAGCTGGCTTACAACGCCACATGCGAAATTGTAAAAGAAGTGTGGCGCGGAGGTAAATTAAGACCTCTACTTACAAAAACACACTCAGTGGAAAATAATTATTTTTATTTATTTTATTTTAGCGATTTGTAGAGCGCCTGGTGACCCGGAGGCATCCCCGCGCTATAACATTTGTGGAGACCAGAGGAGAAAAGGAGGGGACTTTATTTTGGGAATAGCAGCGTTTTCAGTTTTTTCCTGAAAATCAGATGACTGGGTTCCAGCCGCAGGGGGCGGGGAAGTGAATTCCACCCGGAAGATGCTTTAACAGAAAAGCGTCGGCCGCCGGTACGAGTCTTCCTGTATCTGGGGACGTTGGCCAGACGCTCATTATCCGAGCGAAGGGACCTGGGGGCCATGTAAGGGGTAACCAGGTCTCTCAGAATAGCAGGGCCAAGACCATTAAACAGTTTGTGTGCAGTGCACAGGGCCTTGAATTCGACCCTTTGACGTATTGCAAGCCAGTGGAGGGCCTTAATTGCTGGTTTGGCTGATACTCTGGAAGGGAGGTTCATAAGTAACCGGGCGGCTGCGTTCTGCGTGCGCTGGAGTTTAGCCATGGTAGCTTCTGGAGCTCCCAGATATACCATGTTGCTGTAGTCCAGCCGCGCAAGGATCAGACCTTGGACCAGGAGTTTCCTGGATAGGGGCGGAAGTATTGGGAGGATCCTGCGGATAGAGCACATGAGACCAAAACAGGTACCTGCTGTTTTGGATGCTTGGGTTTTCATCGACAGCTCGGGTTCTAGCCAGACTCCTAAGGTCTTAATTTCTTGTTTCGGGGTGGGAATTTCCCCAAACACGTCTGGCCAGACCGATGGGGGGATGGTGGTCCATTGCTTGCCCAGAAGCATGACTTCAGTCTTTGACCCGTTTAGTTTGAGCGATGACTCGCACATCCAGTTGTGAATTTCCTTGAGGCAGTTCGGCAAATTGTCTGGATAGTTGTCCAGTTGGGAGAGTGAGACGACCAGTTGCGTGTCGTCCGCGTAGCTCACTATTTTGATCCCGAAGGGGGTGACCACGTCTTCGAGAGGGGCCATGTAAGCATTAAATAGAGTGGGGCTTAGTGATGACCCCTGGGGGACTCCGCTTGTGACGGGGAGGGTGGCAGAGAGGAAGTTGCCGTCCCATACCTGGAACGAGCGCCCTGAGAGGAAGGATTCTATCCACGTGAGCGCCGAACCTGCGATCCCTGCCGCAGCCAGCCGATGGAGTAAGACACAATGGTTAACTGTGTCGAAGGCTGCGCTGAGATCCAGGAGGATCACTGCCACTGACCCTCCTGAATCCAGAATGCACCTTGCCTCCTCGATGACGGCGAGAAGGGCGGTGTCTGTGCCATGGCCCGGGCGAAACCCAGTTTGGGACTGCCGTAAGAGGTTATTTGCTTCTAGAAACTGTGACAGTTGCCCATTGACCAGTTTCTCGGCCATTTTGCTGATGCAAGGGAGGAGTGAAATTGGCCGGTAGTTCGCCATGTCGGCCGGGTCCAGCTGGGTTTTTTTTAGGAGTGCCTTAACTACTGCACTCTTCCAGCTGGGGGGGACCAAGCCTTGAGAGAGCGAGATGTTTATAAGCTCCGTAATCGTAGGCACGATGACAGGGGCTACTGTTTTAAGGAATCTGATGGGGGCGGGATCCAAAGGGGAACTGCTTTTCATTTTGGCCATGGTTGTGTCAACCTCGTTCCGTGTTACTGCCCTAAAAGCAGTCAGCTGAGGAAGCAAGCTGCTTCCTGTGCGGTTGGTGGATGACTCATTGTCCATGTGGTTCGGCAGACAGGGAGGGGGAAGGGAAACTAGAATGCGGGCGATTTTAGCGTTAAAGTAGGTAGCCAGTTCGTTACTTCTGTCTGCCGGGGGTGAGTTGGAGGAGGGTGGAGCTGGTATTTTCAATAGCTCTTTGGCAATGAGAAAGGATTCCCTTGCCGAGTTGGTGGAGTTTTTTATTCTCGTATCATAGTAAGAGGCTTTAGTGAGTTTCAGGGTTGATTTATAGATTCTCACCGACCTCTGATAGGCTTCCTTGCTGGTGTGCTGCCAGTCTTTCCTACATAGCCGCTCTGCTTTTTTGCAGTTTTTGCGGAGAGTCCGGAGTTCCGGGGTGTACCATGGGGCAGATCCTAGTTTCCCGTTTTTATCCTCACGGGTTTTTATAGGGAGGATGGAGTCCAATGACGTGGCGATCCACTCCCTGAATTTACTGTCTGCGGTGACCGGGTCTTCCGAGGAGGTAGGGGTAGCAGAGTTCAGGGTTCTGGTTCAATCCTCTGTGGAGAGTCTGGACCATGCCCTGTCCCTGGTATAGGTGGTGGGTTTGTGGAGTTTCTTGAAGGCTCCTGGTAGGCGGAGAGGGACCATGAAGTGGTCCGTCCATGGGATGGGGAGGGACTCTTTGGCTTGAAGGGTAGGGATGTTGGTGAACACCGGGTCAAGCAAATGACCTTTAGTGTGTGTGGTTCCGGAATTTGAGAGGTGGAGACCGTAGGCCGCCAGTTCAGCAATCAAGTCGGCTGCCCCTGTGTCTAGGGGGTCGTCGAAATGAATGTTAAGGTCCCCTAGTATCAAGAAGTTGGTAGTGGAGTGGGCCTGAGCAGCTATAACATCCAGGAGAGCGCTGGAGAAAGGGCCCGAATGGCCAGGGGGGCGATAAACTAGGAGGCCTGACAGTGAGTTAGTCGGTGCTAACTGGATGGTGAAATGAAGGCTTTCGAAATCCAGGATATGCGCGTCGTTGGTTCTACAGGAGAGATAGTCCCGGTGGATGATGGCCAAGCCTCCTCCTCTACCAGATGGACGAGGTTGGGACTGAATAAGGAAGCCCGGGGGGATAGCTAGAACAACGTCTGAATCCGAATGATCAGTAAGCCACGTTTCCGAGAGGAACAGAATGTCGAGCTCGTGGTCTTCTATTAGATGATTAATTAGCAGTGCATGCCTAGGGAGTGAGCGACAGTTCAAGGTGGCCAATTTAAGAGCTGAGGGCATGGTGGGTCGGCTGGGAAGTTTGAGCTGAGCTGGGCGGAAGCGTGTGCAGCTGGTAAATGGTCCTTCAAGATCATGAACATAGTTGCATGCGGTGTCAATAGTGGGTCTGAGACTGAGGAGGTCCCGGCGCGAATAGCTTACCTTAGGGGAAGCTTGGTCCGGTAGGGGTTCTGGCCCTGGGCCCGGCCGTGCGCAGACGGGCGCAGGCGGGCTTGTCTTAGGCGCTCCCGCAGTGCTCGTCCGCTGCGCTGGTATGGCCGACACATTTTGTGGCGTGGGGGGTGGGCGTGGCCTCGTAATGGGCGTGGCTACGCCTTCGAGCCGCGATGGCGGTTTGGGTGTTTTTCCCTGTGTCAGCGCTAGGTTCCGCTGTATCAGGGGAAGTCAGGAGGGCTGCTCGGCGCGTTAGGCAGGCGCTACTGAGTTCAGGTAAGATCGATTTTTAAAAACAGTGCAGGTGAAAGAACGTAGTTTTAAAAGATCACAGAACAAAAGAGATAGGGACTAGAGAACGTGAGGGTGAGGGTCAAGCAAAAATCTTGGTGGGATTGAGAGGCTGTAAGAGAGGAGGGAAGATGGGAGAGGTGGGAGGGCAGTAGACAGGGATTACGTTTGGGGGGATGGCATGGCATAATTCAGAACAACAAACTGAAATAATAGCATTAAAAATGGCGCTAGATAATGCCGATGGCGAATTCCCGACACTTATTGTGTGCGATTCGTATTACTGCGTCAAATCATACAATAACGATTTGCAGAAATGGATTCAAAACGGTTACAAAGATGACACAGGTGCCACAATAAAGCAGAAAGCACTTTGGGAACAATTAGTTCTTTTAAAGAAAGAACTACCAAAAACTCACGTGATACATACACTGAGTCATCAACGTGATGGCGTTCACGTTGCAGGGAATTCATTGGCTGACGAAGCAGCGAAGGCAGCAGTGCAAACGGCTTCCGTAGCTGCTATCACCCGGTCAAAAACAAAAATAGACAGCGAAATATTACAGGCTGTCAGCGCTACAGTAAAAGATGCGATAGAAACACTCCCGAAAGGCTTTCCAGTAAAGTACTCATACATAACTGATGCAAATAATGTTCCGTTTGCTCGAATCCCTGGAGTGGGGGATAGGGCAATTCCAAACATGGAACATAGGTTAGGACTCATCATAGCAGCACACGAAGGGCTTGCTTCTGTACATGCTGGCGTTTCAGCCACAGTGTCATTATTAAAACAGAGATACTGGTGGTCACAAATGAGAAGACAAACAAGGAACTATGTTCTAGAATGTGAAATATGTCAAAGAATGAAAGTATCAACAGTGAAACGACCAGCACAGACGCACCTTCTAATCTCAGATAAACCATTAGCCTGTGTTTACCTAGACCACTGTGGTCCCTTACAAAGGGATGGTAACTATAAATATATCTTGGTCGCGGTGGATTCATGCACGAGATTCATATGGTTGTGGCTCCAGCGATCGGCTGACGCCAGAACTGTTATAAAAGATTTGCGAGTCTTTATCGGCACATACGCAATTGGCATGCTACATTCTGATCAGGGTCCTGCATTTAGCTCTCGAGCTTATAAGGAGGCCATGACCAGCATGGGCATTGCATTGCGGTATTCTTGTCCATTTCATCCTGAGGGAAACGGAATCGTAGAAAGAAAAAACCGTGACATAAAGCAATCTATAACAGCAAAGGTATTAGGTTCGGGAGCTGGGTGGGTCAAACATTTAATAAGTGTCCAACGTAGTCTAAATAACCTGCCAAGGAATTCTCTGAAAGGGTTCAGTCCGTACGAACTATTGTTCGGAACTAGAATGATGATCCAAGATCTTGATAGTCAGACTTCAGTGGTTAAAGACAAAAGCTTTGATATCAAAGATCGTTTGGCTATTTTGCAGGGCTTAAATGAAACAAGGAAAGACCTGAGCAACATAAAGTTGAAACAACAGCCAACAACCACTGAAGAGAAACCACCTGTCCCAGCAAGGCCTGTCTGGATTCCAAAAGTCGGGGATCTGGTCAGAGAAAAGATCGCGGTAAAGAAGGAATTTGGGCCTTCTTACAGAAAAGCAGTTCCTGTCTTGTCTATCAACGGGACAAGATCAGTAGCACTACCGCCCCTTGCTGGTAAAAAGGAGAACCGAGTCATATCCATCGACCTGGTAAAACCACAATCATGTGGCCGATAACAAACAGTAGGCCAAGTGGACTCCCAAGAAGTAGCAGAACACCAATGTTTGCTACGAATACAGAGGCTCAAACTGGAAGACTGATCACATTTGGAAAATCTACAGTGAATCAACAAGGACTATGCAACAAAGCAATGGAACTTGAACCTCTTAAAACCCAAATCAAAGCATTTCATCAAGAAATAACAACCTATGATGATGTAACTACAGACTTTGCTAATGAAACAAAGCAAAATCCAAAAGCAAAAAGAAATCCGAAAGCAATTGGAACAATTGACAGAACAGCATCCGGCTACTTCATCAACTTCGATGATTCATCTGAAGACCTGAGTGAAGCAAAGAAACAGCCATCAACAAAAACTTTTAAAGTTAAAGCAAAGGAACTTTTTCAACAGCTGAAAGAAACGTATCTGATATCTCCATGGATTGAATTTTGGGTGGCCTTTTGTGCATTTATCCTCATTCTTTGGCTCATCTTAGTACTATGCTTGGGACATTTCATTGAAGGAAAATATGCTAAAATGGACACAGCAAGCCAGAAAATCAACTTGGTCCTTAAACCACACACATCTTCACACATCGAGAAAAGAGAACTTTCTTCAGTGAACTTCACAGCCAATCCTATACCAGGCGGTGTAGCATGGGACAAAACTGATTATGAAATCTATGGTCCGGTTGAAATCCTGAAGTATCTACACCAATTCAAGATCTCATTGAGTGACTTTGTAAAACCAAGCTCATTTGCTGATGATTGGGACTTTGAAAGTATTAATGATATGATGTCTGATCTTGTGATGTCTGCCAAATTCACAGAACATGATTATTTGCAGGGTTCGTCTAATTATGATCAGATGTTCTGCTACAACCACTATGGTAACCATTATCTACATAAATCTGCACAACCTAGAAATGTTTTAAATTATAACCAATGGGAACATTGTGCTACTCCTCCGAAAGATAGCTCGAAAACATTTTATGATAAATATTCATACTTTTCAGGGTTTAACACAAGTAATGCAGAAACATTTTATTTCAAATTATCAAATAAGACAGGTATGAAGACCATGCTTACAAACACAAAATTGATATATTCCGATTCATTTTTTGAGCAAATGAATACATTTGGGTTTGATTTCTGGAACAATAATATTGAAACAAAAACTGTTTGGGGTACAAGAGAATGGCTAGTACAAGGTATAGAATCATTGTTTAGAGCCTGCATGATCCCAGAACAAATTATATTCTTGAATGACACTATTCACCAAACTACCTGTCTTGGCTTAGCCAAAATCAAAGATTTGAACAAACCGTCTATTCCAAAGCCAACAGTGAACAGTAATAGCTCTATAGATGTTGAGATAGACGTAACCCATATATTAAACCAAAACAGAACACATCCTGAATGGAAAAAATGGTTGATCTGGCCCACAGATACAAATAACTGTCAAGACAGATTCCTGAACAAAACACAGGGGTTCACATTGACTAGGCAAGACCCTAGATATTCCCAAAGACAACATCCAGGGATAGTAACCACCTACAGCGTGGGCAAGCTCTGCCTTCAATGGCTACAAACGTCCACACTGGCTGAAATTAAGCAACACCTAACTTTACTTACAGAAGGTGCTGACTTGCGTGATTTCATATTGGGACCACGCAAACAGCGTCAAAAACGTTTCATAGCGGCCTCTATATATGCAGCCTATAACGAAGTTTGGAAAGTAACTCAAATTGAGACAGCAGAAAAATACGGGAAATTGACCGTATTAATTTGGAAAAATCACTTTCTGTGGTGGACAATGGGTTAATGACTCTGTCCTCCAGAATATATTCTCTGGACAGCATTGTGTCTTCAGCAATCGATATAATATCGCAAGACTTACTGATGTTACAACACGGTCAGTCCCAATTGCGTTCTATTGTACAGCTTGGCTGGACGTTACAAAATCTGCGTCTGGCTATGTGCCTTGGCGTTTAATCAACACAACGTCATTATTTAATATCTTTAACCTTACTGATAAACAAATCAGTTTGGCACAGAAGGGTGCTGACTATACAATTCTGAGCATTGAAAGACTTGAGAGATTACCATTGACAATGTCAGAACGACCTGTCATTGAATGGATAATACATGGAATAATAAATAATCCGATAACTACTTTCCAGTTTCAATTCTGCCAAAAATATATACAGGCAGGCCAGTATGAAAGGTTGGGTAAAGGGTACATTAAGTCAATATGGAACTTGCCCTATACACACGAATGTGTCAGTAATAAAGGCCAGAAAGTGTTTCTCAGTGGCAATAATTGTGCAAAATCACTAAGCGGTACACTTCTGTGTCAGGGTATTAGTTTGCATGGAGCCTGTGAAGGGACTTCAAATAACCTTTCATGTTACCAGCTAGGCACACCTGCAACACAAATAGAACCATTCTTTAGGAGACTCTCGAACGGGAGTTACATTCTAATAGTAGATCGCAGATGTTGTAGTTTGCTGCCCGGAAAACCTTATCTCATAACCGTGACTAGGAAGGTCATGTGCTGTGAACGAGTTTTGTTCCCGAACGATTCTCCAGACAGGGAGGCAAGGTTATGGCCCGATTTGAAAATTGCTTCTATTCGAATAGATACTTTAAGCAGAATGAAGACTGTGCTCCTACAGACGCCGACCAGGCTCACGTCATCAAAAGAAACGTATGATCTCCAAGTTGCATGGACAACAGAAGAGATTCATTCATTATTATCAACTAATTCCCCCATACATTTCGCAGAAATACTGAACGAAATCTTAAATATTTCTGATACCACTGGTGTCTCCAGTGTATTTAAAGCAGTGTTTTCGGGTGCTTTAACTCCATTCAAAGCCATCCTGGGTATTTTTCCAGACTTTGTCCATTCCATTTTTGGCGGACTTCCTCTCCTTTTGGGACTAGTGGCAGGCTTCCTATTTTTGATCCTGTTATTTCGCTATGGCAAACCATGTCACAGACAAAACACCTGCGACAAGGGAAGAAATGATCCTAGCCATTGGGTACCGGGCCCCGGGTAACTAAAATCCTTGGACTATCCCGGCTAAGAGACCTGAACATGACTTGGTCTCTTTCATTTAGACCAATGTGGCAAAGTTGTGTTATGCCTGTATTAAGGTGCTTGCTATGCGGCGAAGAATGCGTGTTGGACACCTGTCTGGCACTACAATCGGATGTGCCAATGGACGCAGATACCTTGTTGGGTCCGGTAACGGCTCATGCATTGTGCTGTCCCCAGCGGCTACCAATCCTGATGACGGCATTCGTGGAGACTTCACCACTACGATTGAGGGGTAGTGAAGTACAAGATGAAAGCAGCATCGATCAGGTACGACCTTCAGTCAGCTATGCTGATCAAAACATCAATGGAGGCAATCATGCTCAGGCTCATGAATGCATGGTAACAACTTTTTCCGAGTTAGTGGAACTTACGCAAGAAGCTGTTGACAGTTTTTTCAACAGTCTAAATGATATGATGTTTTCACCAGAGCAGCAGGAATAACTTTGAGCAAATTAGCACTCGGAGTTCCCCACATCCTGAATTTGGCCTTCAACTTTTTAAAGAAAAGCAATATGAAAAATTTTCTCATCAGTTTGTTCAGACTGCAAGAACCTTTTTCCCCAATTCCAAAATATTTACGATTTTTGGGACACTTATCTTCTGCTTAAAGTAGACATTATTCTTAGAGAACTGAATTTCTATTTTAGGTAGTCACGAGACATTAGCTATCCTCTAGCACTGTTATACAAAACTTTATGATTGTGATGAAATGGTCTCGCACTTTTTTTCTGTATTAAGAGCCATTTCATGTGTGGTTTTCGCATTTTATTCATGCTGAATTTAAAATATGCATTATATGTTTAGCATTATTAGACTGCTTGTGCATATAGTACACGTGATAGTACATGTGATTGTGTTTCGTATATTTTATAATTCCAATTTTCAGAATACATATGAATGTATTTTGGGGTGGTACGGTATACACAAACGCTACTGGTTTCACTATGCCTAGATTTGTAAATATGGACATAGCCTACGTGGAGTGGGAGTGATGTATTCCTATAGGTACTGTATCGATTCCCCTATTCCTGACCCTGGTTTGGTTAATAATTAACTAGCAGCCATCCAACGGTGCAAAAACCGTTATCTGATTAAGCCACACCACGGCACAGAAGCGCGTTATCTGATTAGGTCATAACGCATGCCATCTAATTAGACAAGCGATATTCCTCCAGCCCCTGATAAGGCATACGGAGTTCTCAAAACAAATCAAACCTACAGCGTCCTGGGAAATTCCCATAGCCATTGTTTTGATTTCACCGAGAACTTCAGCAAAAGAATGTGCGAACGAGCCCGTTCATATGACATCCTTATTGACGTACATATGTCCATCCTTACGTCAATCTCGGCACCTTTTCAGGTATAAATATTACCGACATTGCCTTAACCAAACACATGCGGTGGTGACGAGATTGGAGCAGCGAGACGTGCTGAGGAGCCCAGCAGAGAGCGAAGCCCACAGGCGCTGCCCCTCCTTCCTGACGCGCTGAGAACGAGACGCTGCCTTTCTCCTGCAGAGAAATCCAGCTCCGGCGCTTCCGAGCAGCCCTCGCAGGCAGCTGGAATATCAAGACCTGGGATAAGAGATACCAGCCCTCCATCATTCTAAATCTCAGGTACAGAACTGAATAACCCCTCGCAGAGAATTCTCTAGTCAGTCCCTTGGCAAAACAAACTTAACTTAAACTGCTACTTATCTACTCCCGCCCACGTATTAGGCTTAGGTCAGGTACACTGGGGTAGGCGTGGTTAGAAGCACCAGTTGAGTATGATTAGTCAAATGTATATATGTATGTATCTATTTTATCCATTTTAAAGTATCATATGGCTCAGAAACCATATCAATGCTTTTACAGTATTATTTTATAATTCTGTCTCTACTGTATGCACTTTACTTAACTACAAGTATTGCAATAATAGCGATTCATTTCTCTTGTATGAGAAAGGAGACTGATCAATAAATAACATCTTTTTATTGAACACGCCCGTCTCTTCCTTTTCTCTACAATCTGGTGAAACTAAGAATGCACTGAACTGACTGAGTAAAATAAGTTGTCTTTTGTTTTCACACGACTCTAGAGATACACTCTTGATTAGGGGAGAGCAAAGTTGTCATGTTCTATGGTTGTCAGAAACTAAATCCCTTCTTGTCTATCCAGGGAGGTTAAAATCCTCCTCGCCTATTCGAGAAAGTTTCTAGTGAACTCTGAGCTAGCTGGCAAACACAAAACTTTAAGTCTAATATCGTCGGTAGAAGACCTAGTTAACCTCTGCCCTAGGTCTATACTATTGAAGATATTATTCCAATGCGCAGAGCCTATTGGGATAATAGGATCTACACTACAGTCTATCCTAGCAGTCAGAGCGTCCATCTTCCCATCGATGCCTTGCAGACTCGATTTGAGGTCTTGGAACATGGCCTTGATGTCGTCCGCTGGCAGCACTGGCCAGGCGTCTCCCGAAAGCTCCTGATCCGGCGTTTCATTGCCCGTCGGCTTCTTGGGCGATTTCTCAAAGGCGAGTTTGGGCTGCCGCGTGTCTGGCTTGCCCATGGCGTCGTCCAGGTCCGACGTGCCTCCAACCACTGTCCAGGAATGCCGTGTAAACAATTCGGGCAAGTTAAGTGGCGGCGGTCGCAGCTTTCAAAAAGTACTTGACTTGTCTCCGCGCCAGGCGTCTGCAACTTGGTCCCGTGAAGGGTCGGGCTCCCACGCCAATGAGCAGGTGCACCGCAAGTTCACCCCCTGGCACCGCGTTGTTCGACCTCAGTGCTTCCAGGGCAGCACGTCCACACAAGTCGGCATCCCCCACATGCAAAGAAAAGGAAAGTAGCGCAGCGAGCCACCTCCAACTGTTTCAGCTGTGACTGGACAAAATGGCGGTCGCCAACCAGCACTAGCAGGCCCAAGCAATGTCTACTGATGCATGTCCCAGAGTACCAGGCTCGGCAGGGGCCGCACGCCGCACAGCAGGTCAGCCGCTTTCAATCCTCTCACCGGGTGGCACTCTGTCTCTCCGGCGGCGTCCGAGCGCCCCCACCGCTTCTTCCGCTGTGACTGCGCGCCGTCAAGCCCGCGCAACGCGGTCCCTCACCGATATGTTCACTGGCGTCTGTATCCTCGCCTACGGAGCGGGTGTGCGCGGCGATGCCGCTTGTACCAGGCATCGCTCACAGCAGTCAGGCTCGGTCAGCGAGTCTCCGAGCCAGGCGGCACACACAGGATGGGCCGAGCCGGGCACCCCCACACTTCCGGCCGGCTAGCACCTACGCAAGCCCCCGGCGTCACACGCCGCTTCAGGCCCCACAGCGCAGGCAGGTCGGAAAGGCGGCTCCACCGCGGACCGGGGCACAGAATCTTCGAACTTTCGCTCGTTAGGGCGGGGAAGCCTCGCAAGCACAAAGGGCACCACACCCGAGCCCCAGAGGCAGTTACGAACGGATTGTTGGCGGATTAATTAACTCGATCGGCGGAGCTCACCACTCAGGCAGCCATTCCGCTCGGCAGCCAAGCCACGCCCCCAATAAAAGGTCAGTTTTCACTGTGAAAATGTGGTTTGTCCACATTGTGTTTTGGGTCATTTCCTGCTGCGGGCACTAGGCCTACCCACACAAGTGAGGTACCATTTTTTTCATAAGACTTCGGGGAATGGCGGGTGTGTGGAATTGTGTGGGTCTACGCACATTTCAGAACTTTCCACCACAGAAATGTGAATAAAATGTGTTTTTTTACAAAGTTTGAGGTTGGCAAGGGATTGTGGGTAACAGAACCTAGTGAGAGCCAGACAAGTCACCCCATCTTGGATTCACCTGGGTATCTGTTTGTTAAAAATGTATAGGTTTGCTAGGTTTCCCTAAGGGGTGGCAGAGCTAGGGTTAAAAATCTACAGCTAGGTACTTTGCAAAAAAAAGGGTCAGTTTTCACTGTAAAAATGAAGTGTGTCCACATTGCTTGTTGAGCCGTTTCCTGTTGCGGGCACTAGGCCTACCCACACAAGTGAGGTACCATTTTTATCGGGAGGCTTAGGGTAACAGAATTGTAGAGCAACTCTTATTACCTATTGAATTTCGACGCATTTCTGCTTTCAAAATGAAAGACAATGGGTAAATAGGAAGTCACTTTGAAAAATGTCATATAATTCTCATGCTAGTAAGGGTACTCACAATTTCTGAAATGTGCAAATAGCTACTGTTTCTAAACTATATATTTTGTTCCAATTTCAGGAATACATCGGTGTCTTTCATCAATACATCAGTGTCTTTTACCCCGATATTTAGCTGTATATATTTTCCCAAATGAATTGCTATATACCCGGTACATAATAAAAAAAACTTTGCTCAGTAATTGGCTCTGGGTTCATCGGTTCTTGGTGAACCTACTAGTCCTATATAACATCACAACCAGAAATGTCCAGCAAATGTAACTGTAAATTGCTTTTAAACATCTGTCATATTAGAAGAAGTTACAGGTGAAAATGTTGGCACAAATGGCTGTCTTTTCCAACTAATTTTCCATTTTTATTATTTTTAACTGCTACACAAGTGACCCCTTGCTGAATTCAGAATTCTGTCTATTTTTCTAAAATGTATAGCTTTCCAGAATCCATTATTGCTTTCATAACCATTTCTACCATTAACTGGAAGAAGGTTGAAAGCACAAAAAATAGCAAACATAGGCTATGTCCCAGTAAAATGCCAAAATAGTATAAACATTTTTGGTTTTCTGTCAGTCCCTAAAATCTGGGGAAATGGTGATACCAGACCCACAAACCCTTTCTTGATACCATTTGCAGGGAAAAAACAGACACTTTCATTTGCAGCACTTCTTCCACATTTTTCCCCACTAAAAAAAAATGTAGCTGTATTTTGGATAATTTCTAGGTCCCCTGCAGGGAATCTGCAAACCCTGGGTACCTTTACAATCCCCATGAGTTTGGCAGAAAAGGACACAAATTTGGTGTGGATGCCTTATGTGGTCAGAATGTTTCAGGGGCCTAAGCGCGAACTTCCCCAAGTAGCCAAAAAAAGGCTTAGCAAGGGTGGGAGGGCCAAGCAGCCTCCTCTGTTGTCCGAACCAAATTGGTTTTCCAATTTTCCATCTGCTGCCCTGACCCCCTCTCACCCAACCTCCGTTGTCCATGTGGTTGAGCCACCCTCCCACACACTCCGTTTTCCGTGCGCTTGCCCGCCCCACACACCTCTGTTTTACGCTTCCTTACCCCAGCCCTTCCCCCTCCTCTTATTTTTTTCTTTACTTTCTTAATCATCGTGATTGTATTTGTAACCTGCTAGTTTGTAAATCTCCTTATGTAAGGTACTTGGGGGCATATTATCAAGGCAGGCGATATGAGATTATCGCCGCTTTAGCGGACGTTTTCGGCCGCAAAGCGGCGATAATTTTATCGCCCTATTAGCAAGCTTTCGCTAACAGCAATTAGCGACAGCTTGTAGGCGATAGCGAGCGGTTTGGGTCCTGCTTTGCATGCTAGCAGGGGCGGTGGGTGACATTTCAAAGTGGTGGGGAGCAAAGTGATTTGCATACAGCACCGTAGCGAGCGAGCGCAGCGAGCGACCCCGAACCCCAAAAGGGGGCTTTGGGGGGGTTACCCCGCCAAGAAAATTTTGAAAAAAAAGAAGAACAATCGTGCATTTTCAAGCAAATTTGAGAAAGCAGTAAGGTTAATAAAGCAATTGTGAAAGTGCAGTTATTACATTAATAGATGGCATAACATAGGTAGCTGCTTATTCAGTATAACCACAGAATGACCATGCAAGGTTCTACAGCATATTCTAAAGCAGAACAAAACAAAACGCCCACTCTGCGACGTTTCCCACTTTCACTGAGCTATGATGGACTCTCTGCCTTCCTGCACTCTATGGCACCCATGCCCTGTGCACCGTCTACCACTGCGTCACACTCCCCCATGCGCATACCACTCGGTTTGTACTTGTAACCCCATCTTCGAGCCTTCATCCGCTTTTTTTGTTGTTGCAGTTTTTATATAGCGCGAACTCGACCAGAAGGTATTGCAGCGCTTTACATGAACACCAATCACAATACACATCATTTTCGATAAACACGGGGAGATTAAGTAATTTGCCCAGAATCACAGGTTGTTGAGCCGAAGCCGAGACCCAAACCTGATTCCCCAGCTCCAAGGTCGGTAGTACATCCTGTCCCGTCACTCCCTCTGTGCCCTCGCTCATTCTATATCCGCCAGGTGCAATATCACACAATCTATGACCTTAAGTTAACCCCTTCTGTCCCAGCACCTTGTCTGCCCCCACCAATGCTGTGCCCGTCTCCCCCATGCTTTTAATGACCCCGGTCCGCACGCTAGGAACTTTGAAAAATCCGAGTGTCCTACAAAAAAACAAGTGTGGCAAATGTGCCATGCCCGTTCAGCAGGAGAATGTTTTGAGTGTGGACAGGGCGAATGAAGGAGACAAAAAGATCCTCAAAGATATCCAGAGAGCGAGAAGATCGAGAAAAAAAGGACAGATAGAAAGAGAAAAAAAGGAAAGGGCATAAAACAGAGAGAGAAAGAATAGGAGAGAACTGTTGAGGGACGATATTTATATATATAGATACATATGTGAAGAGTAACAAAGTAAAAGCGAAACAAAAGAGGGGGAAGTTGGGGGAGAGAGAGAGGAAGGAGCGAGAGATGTAGAGAGGGTGTGCAGAGAGGAAGAGAAAATAAAGAAGACAGAGAGAGAGAGAGAGAGAGAGAGAGAGCAGAGAGAGAGGGCGAGAGAGCATAGAGAAAGCGCCTAGAGGCAGAGATAAAGGGAGGTGGAGAGGAGTCAGGGGAGCCCTGGTGAGTGTGAGAAGAGGGGAGGAAAGCCGAGTGAGCGCGTCCCGGAGAGAGGGAGTAAAGAGGAGTGGGGCTGAGCGCGGACCCCGCCAGAAGCAAAGGACGAGGGGCTGACTAGAGTCAGAGACAGAGAGAGGGCAGAGGAGAGACAGAGAGAGGGAGAGGGCAGCTGGCACCAAGGAGAGACAGAGAGCACGAGGCACAAGGAGGAGCAGGGCGCACGTGCACAGAGACATCCTTCAATATAGATGAAGATGAAGAGAGAGCGGAGGACATAATGGGGCAAAGACCAAGAAGGGAGAGTGACAGAGACGGGGCAGAAGAAGAGACAGGAGGAGGTACCGAGAGCGGAGGGGCAGACAGAGTGCCTGGGCAGAATAAAGACAGCGCGTGAGAGAGGAGCGCTCTCACCCGAACACCTCGCGGAGGTACTGCCTCCTCTCCCAGGATACCTCCTGCCTCCTCACCCGGGATAACTCCTGCCTCCTCACCCGGGATACCTCCTGCCAACTCACTCACTCTGAGGTAGAGAGCTCCATCTGCCTCCTCATCCCGGACATCACCTGCCTCCTCTCCCAGGATACCTCCTCCCTCCTCGCTGGGGACATCTCTTGCATCACAAGCCCGGACTCATCTTCGATGAGGTAGAGAGGTCCACCTGCCTCCTCTCCCGGACCTCTCCTGCCTCTCTCTTCGGACCCCTCCTGCCTCGCCACGGATAGCTCCTCGCTGTCCCACAGAAGCTCTTAACCCCTCGGCCCTGACAGCACCTCCGTGAGGTAGAAAACTCAGGCTGCACTTTCAACCCGAATGCATCTGAGAGAGGTAGAAAGACCCCGGGTTGTCTGCTCTCCCTGACACCCCCGGGTGAAGAACAGAAGGTTCAGACTGCCTCCTGACCAAGGGTGGACCTCAGTGAGGTACAGAGACCCCAGGCTGCCTGCGACCCCGGATACCCGCCTCGGTGAGGTACAAAGACCCCAGGCTGCCTCCTCGCCACGGGTGGACCCCAGGGAGGTACAAAGACCCCCAGGTGCCTCCTATCTCCCGACACATCTCAGTGAGGTATAAAGATCACAGTCTGCCTGCTCCCCCGGACACTTCATCGGAGAGGTACAGAGACCCCCGTGTGCCTGTTCCCCGGGACACCCACTCGGTGAGGTACAAGGACCCCAGGCTGCCTCCTCCCCCCGGACCCTTCCCCGGTGAGGTACAGAGACCCCCAGGCTGCCAGCCCCCCCGGACACCCCTCACCATGACCTGCATCGCGGATTTCTTCACCTACGAGACCACCAAGTCCATGGTGGTGAAGAGCTGGAACATCGGCGTCATCAACCGGGCTGTGCAGCTCCTCATCATCGCCTACTTCATCGGTTTGGCGCTGTCTGTCCGTTGGTGTATGTGTGGGTCTGTCCTTGTGTGTGCAGAGATGGACGTGTGCGTGTGCCATTGCCCTTACTGTTGTGATAATAGCACTGTGAGTCCGTCGCAGGCCATACATTCGTTTTGGCATGGATCTTTCGCGAGAGGCAGAGCTCTTCCTTGACAGGATGTCCCACCCCCACCACGCGTGGCATCCAATGATGGAAGCTGCGCGGTGGACCGGCCAATCCTGGCACGGCATGCAGCTCCAGGATTGGCAAGGGGGGCACATTTGCTGCTCGCCCTGTCACCCTTTGGAAACTCGGGCTGTGGCAACAAACAAGCATCCCTGGGTCCTGCTGGGGAACTTACAGTGCGCATGCTTGAGAAAGTTGCCAACTTTCCCAAGCATGCGCACTGTAAGTTCCCCAGCGGGACTGTCACTGCGCACTACGGTCTGCTGCAGCCTGAGTGTGGACTGTCACTCAAGCTGCAGCAGGCCACCCCCCCTGCGCAATTCCCGCCGGCGGCTGTATTTTATTTAGAAGATACTAGGATTGCGGCCGGCGGCAGCTTTGCGGGTCCATGGTGGCTGGTGGGGCTACGCCCCTACGCCCCAATGGACGCACCGCTGCTGCATGCTAGCGATATTTATCGCTAATGACATGCAAAGTGGGCGTACCCAACCTGTTAGCGACTGAAAGCAGTTGCTAACATCGCTATTACCTATTATCAACGCAGGCGTAGCAATGAAAAAAAATGAGCTAAGAGCGAATATTGCATAAACCTAACGCCTGCTCAGACCACTTCTTAGTTTGTATATCCAGTGGGAGGTGGATATTCAGGTTAAGACCCTATTAGCGATAATGCTTGAATATCGCTGGATTTCCAGCGATATTCACGCATTTCGCCGCTATCGCCGGAATTTTTATCGCATTGGAGATAATTGTTGCTAATAGCACGTTATCTCTGCGATAAAATCCTGCGATGCGCGGCGATCAAATTTTTTTCGCTAAGCTTATTTAGCAATAAATATTGCTAGTTGTTGATAATATGCCTCTTGGTTCTATTGTAAAGCGCTCTGACACATTTGGGCAAAGTCCACGCTATATTAAACTGCATAAAAAAAAAAAAAACTACTTTCCGTTGTCCATGTGCTTTCCACCCCTTCCCCCTCCTGCCCACCCTCTGTTGCCCATGCGCAGCCACACTGATGGGGTCTCACGCTAGACTGTCGACTTGGGAGCTGGGAAACAAAGGTTCGAGCCTTGGGGTCGACTCCACATTCTGTGATTCTGAGCAAATCACTTAATTTCCCCGTGCCTACCAAAAAAAAAAATGAATGTGTCTTTGGGTAACGTAACTGGTGCTCATGTAAAGCGCTCAATACCTTCTGGTCGAGTTCGCGCTATATAAAATCTGCACAAAACAATAACTCTCATAAATGAGACCTTTTGATTTTGCCAATGTTTGTTCTCTTACAATTTTCAACCTATTGATGTTGCAAACTGATCTCCTTTTCAGCACTGTAATTGGCTCACTCTCCCATGTTGCTCACTGTTTCCATTGTTATCTTTAGTTGGCTCATTTGTTTGCATGTAACATATATTCGTGCAATGCACCACTTCTTAAGTAAAACTCGAGTAAATTATTTATTCTTATGTAACTTTCCACTTCTTATGTAAAGCGCTCTGATACCGCTTGACAATGCCCTTGTTAAATACAACTGCATGAGTAAATAAATAAGTAAATACATTCCATATTTGGTTCAGCAGATTAAAAAAAGATCAAAGCGCTCCAGTAAGACTCTACAGTTTAAGGGTTATAAATAATAACATTTTTTTCGATATTACTTCATAGCTCACTGCTGCCTTTTCAAAACGCTGTAAATCACGTGTATCACTATTACCGTAGGCGTAGATAGACAGCAGAACAAGCTTTCACGTCCACATTTCATCCTGACGTGTTGCCGCCCACAGATGCCTATCTCACCCTTAATCAGGAGCCGGTTGTATGACATCTCTGCTTATCTCCTGGAGTAACACATTCCACAGCTATGGGGGGTGGGCTGTCGTCTACCATGGAGGCATGACCTCTCCCCTCTGCAGTTTAAATCAGGGTGAGCTAGACTGCCTTAACTCAAGCCATAGCACCCGTGGTGGGTGGCAAAGGCGCATAATTCACAACACTGACTGAAGCATCATTTATGACGAAAGACCCTGCGTCAGACTGATAGGCAGACATACCCCTGCGCTCTCAGTTCATAAAAATGTGGACACACTGGGTCAAACCTCAGCAAGGGCAGCTCGTGCTTTTAATACCACATTCTGGGTATTCATAATGCAGGGAAAATCTGCATGGTTTCTATCACACGCGCATAACATTTTTGCAGATGACCAAACACACCAGTGGAATGTGCCTGCTATTCCAGTTGTATTTTTAACAAATGCATAGCAAAGTGCATGTTTGATTCCTTTGGTTTAAACCACCAGACGTATTCATCATAGTGAAGTCAGAAATGTACTCTGTGTACCCAATTGTATGGAGAAAATGTGAAATATTTAGTTTTAGCCTGTCGTATTCGTACAGCTACATACATTATTAAGTTTTAGATTTTGATTTCAAAGTTAAATCTTTGAATGGCTGGGACTTTAAGAATGTGTTCAATTTTGCTCTCAATGGTAAATTCTAGAGCCCGCCGCCATCTACAAATGAACTGATTTAGAGGAGGATAATAAGTGAGAATACACCAACAAATGGTGTATTGCTTGTCCGCCCCAAAGGTACAACTGCTCCAGTTAGTATACCCTAGCTGGTGGTCAGGGTACAAGTCCTAAACAAGCATTTGCAATGCAATAGGTCTCGCATTAGGAAAGTTTGAGCTATTGGTATTGTAAATCACAAATTTTGTATTTATGTGTTGGTTTTGAAAAAAGCTAATTTAATAGCTTTGTCATTTACAATGCCAATAGTTTTAACTTTCGCAAATGTGACACCTATAGCATTTGTAATGCAATATGTGTTGTATTTACGTGATTTAGATGTATTGATATTACAAATAACAATGTTTTTTTAAAAATAATTCATACTTAAATAAAAGTTATTTTAATTTATAATGGCAATAGCTTAAACTTTTGTAAATAACTTTTGTGAAGATTATGTTCAGTGTATTTTATTGTGACGAAAATCCAAGAACAGAGGTGAAATATTAACATCTTTTTGTGACATTTGTGGGGGCGTGGCTTGGCAGGCCACGATGGCGGCTGTGTCCTGCTGAGGCTCCGCGATCGGGCTAGCATCCTGCCCATTTCCTAAGATCGCCGGGAGCCTCAGCCCGCACATTTTGCTCCACTGAGACTTACCTACTGTGGGCGACCTCTGAAGACACTACGGGGGCTGCGGACGAGCGCTGATCACCGTCCCGTCCCTCATCGGAACCGGAGCCGGGCGCCGAGTATCTAAAATGGCGGGCGCGGCTCCCTCTACCAGCGGTGGGCACCACTGAGGGACTATCCTCGAGGCGACAGCATTTGGCAGAGAGGACGACTGGCGACCCCAGAACTTCACCGCAGGGCACAGAGACCGACTCACGAGCCCTTGCACCACGCCAACTGAACTCTTGTGGTGACAGCCAGGTACGCAAGATGGCGGCCGTCGTCCCGACGATCCACTAACCCGGCGCTCCTGCACGACTGGGAGCCCACCCCAGCACTGATCGGCCCACTACCTCTGACTGACGGACGCCGGTGGGGGTACCACCTGTATGCCGCTGGGTCCTTCAGGCGACCTCGATCCCATCGGAAGGCGGTGAGTGACGACCCCCCTACCCCCCCCTTCTCCTCCTGTGACCCTCGGTGCCGGAGACCCGGCGGCATCCTACCCCATCTGGGGCCCGCCGAGGGGTCGCGGACGGCGCCGGCCCTTGGTCAGGGGGGGGGGGGGGAAGCTCAGAACGCTTCTGCCGCATTGCGTGACCCAGTGGACCCGAGTGCCTGTCTTTAAGATGGCGCCCGCAGAGGCCGAGACGCCGTGATCGACGCGGACTTCACCCTGCAAGTGCGGTGCTCCACTGACCCCAGGACGTTCACACGCCATACCGGAGTCGCTCATCGACCCCCTCCTCCCTCCCGGGCCCTGGTCACCTGCTCGTCGACCCCCGGGGTCGCCTGAGGGGGTGGGATCGGACCTCGCTGCCAAGCACCCTGTCCCCGGAGAAACCTGGACAGTGGGAGCAGTCACCATTTGCTGTGCATCTCCTGACACCTGGGCTGTCACCCCCTCGCTACCGCGCATTACCCTAGCAGAGGTTCCCTGGAAAGAGGGAACGCAGTGACCGCCCCGAGACCGGGAGAGGCTAGGGGCCCGACTTACCCTGAGCTACTGCCCACCCAGATATACTGAGGAGAGGTGGTTTACGGATTACGGAACGCGCGGAGGGCAAGCCCCCCCCCATCTCTAACTGCACTCATGGGGAAGACGAGACCCACGCAGACAATGACTATCCCCGAGACGGCCCCCGAGAGGATGCCCCAAACGAGAACATGGACGCAAGCCAACGCGTCGCAAACCGACCCCACACTCTCGGCAAAATTGGACCAAGTATTGGCGGCAATCGAATTATCCCGCCTATCAATGGAGGAGAGACTGGGCGTCCTGACGACGGACATCAATCTAATCCGCGACGACCACCGCAAATTGGCGGACAGAGTGAAAGACGGAGAACGGATTGTGACCGAGCTGCAACCTGCGATGAAAACACAGGAGGCGGAACTGAAGGAAGTCCTGCACCGCGTGGCGGCCCTCGAGGAACGCACGGTGGACCTGGAAGGGCGCTCGAGACGCTGTAACATCCGCGTCCTGGGCTTGCCGGAAGGCATTGAGAACTCGGACCCTCTTACGTACATGGAGCTCTGGACCAAATCTTTCACACCGGAGGCGGAAAGGTCGGCCTTTTTTTCCATTGAAAGAGCACATAGGGTCCCAGCCCGGGCGCCCAAGCCGGGCCTCCCTCCACGCCCCATGTTGGCTAAATTCTTACATTTCCGGGACCGCGATGCGGTGCTTCGTGCGGCCCGGACGGCGGGCCCCCTACAAGTGGAAGACCAACACGTTATGGTGTTCCCGGACTATGCCCGAGAGATCCAACACCAGCGTTCCACCTACCTCGACGTCAAGAGGCGCCTCCGCGCAAATGACCTTCAATACTCTCTGCTGTTCCCGGCCCGCCTAAAAGTACTGCACAAGGGGAAAGCCCTCTTTTTCAACACGGCGGAGGAAGCACAGGAATGGACTGAGTTCCACTGCCCAATAATCCCTAATCCTGGACCCCAGAGAGCACGCAACAACGACTTCAGACGCTCCAGGAGACGAGGTGCGAGCCGCACTCGAGCAGGCCGCCCCAAAAGCCAAGCATCATCCCCTACGGGCTCACCCGATCTTACGCAAATCATGCAAGAACGACGAGAGGCCTTGAGAGCGGTGACTGGACTACACACGTCACCCATGGTGTCGGATTTGGAGGGTCATCCACACCTGTTCACCCCAGAGAAAGACCGGGACAGCGACGGAACAATGTCGGGAATTGGACCGATCTCCTCCCCCCTTGTTATGATACAAACCTCGGACGCTACCCTGGCCACTCAACCTGGCACCTCTTCATGATGAAAGAACTTTCCACTGTTATATCCTTTTCATGGTGACCTATTGTGTTGCGCGACGTCTAGGAGCCTAGACTGTTTTGTTTAATAATTGTGAGCGCTTGCGAGCGATAGACGCTTATCCTACCAGAGCCCGACCCGCGCACAGGCCCAGCAGCGACACACGCTGCCACCCCCGCAGATACCCGTTGTATTTTTCCCCTAGTGGGACATTTGTTTGGATATGCCACCTCCGGTGAAATATCCTCAGTATTGGGACTGTTTCCCACCCAAAGTTCTGTTTACGGTTAATTCCCTGAGTCCCTCCCCCATGATTGTGGAAGCATGGCGCATTAGTAATACTCGAGACACATACACACTGGCGGCCGACGGGGGATTCAAGGGGGTCCCTCTCCCACTCATGTCACCGTATGAATGGCAGACTCACGGTCAGACATTAATATCCTCACACTGAATGTGCGAGGCCTGCACACGCCCAGCAAACGCTACACTGTCTACTCATACATTAAGCGTATGTCAGCCAATATTGCGTTCCTGCAAGAGACGCATATGAACGCCACTGAACTCTCTCGCCTGCAGCTCAAATGGCGAGGGACCTTCTGTGCCACACACTATTCAGCGTTTGCGCGCGGCGCGTTAATTTGGGTTAGGCCAGGTACTCCCTTCCGAGAGCTCCGACGGGTGATAGATAGAGAGGGCAGGTATGCGCTCCTAGAGGGAATACTTGATGGACAGGGTATACTCCTTGGCAGCATTTACGCCCCCAATATAGATCAGGATAAATTCTGGGATCACCTCACGGGCGTTCTGGCCCAGTTCACTGCAGTCCCGTGGGTATTGGGAGGTGACTATAACTGCACGCTGGACCCCACCCTGGACCGCTCACATTCTCCCCCCGCACACTCCCCGGCTCCCCGACAGGCAGAACTCTTCAGGGCATGGACCACGCACTGGGCACTCACTGATGCATGGCGACACCTACACCCACTGGCTCGCATTTATTCCTTTCACTCGATCCCACATAACCTTAGGGTCCGCCTGGACCGTTTCCTCTGCTCTGCACCTATCCTCCCTAAGATCACTTCCATGGATTACCTAGGTCGGATCCTCTCGGATCATGACGCTCATATCATCCGTCTAACCTGGCGCCCCCCGCACCCACCTGTCCCCACCTGGCGTCTCCCTAGGGACTGCCTTTCAGATCCAGTATTCAGAGACGCACACGAATCCAGTATCCGCGATTATTTTGCGCACAACACTAACACGGCATCGTCGGTACTGGTTGAATGGGATGCGTTTAAGGTGGTGGCGCGAGGGGAATGCATCAAGCAGGTGGTGGGAGTGCGTCGCACCTTGGAACGGGCGCTCCAAACCTCGGAACAATCTCTGGCCGCGCTTACTAAACGGCTTGACGACTCGGAGGAACACGCTGTACTCATGGCCAAGACGAAGACGGAGTATCAGACTGCCTGCGCTGACCTCCGCAGATACAATTTTAGGGCTTACGCCTCTAGGGTTCATAAGGACAGAGACAAGACTGGAACGCTACTAGCCTGGATGGCGAAACAGGACACCGAAATCAAGCCGATCACGGATATTATCAACCCGGATGGTGTATTGGTACGCTCGCAGGCCGAGATCCTCCTAGCGTTCCAGCGCCACTACACGCAAGTGTACGGGACCCCGACCCAATCCTCCCCATTCTCTGTGGACCGCTTTTTGGACCCACTGACGCTGCCCAAAATCTCGGACATAGACAAGCGCGCCCTCGACGCCAGGATAAAACCCTCTGACATTACCCAGGCAATTCGCGCCATGTCCCGGAATAAAGCCCCGGGACTGGACGGTTTCCCGCTGGAATACTACTCGACTTTCTCGCCTCTAATAGTCCCCCATTTATCACAGGTGCTCGAGACGTCTCTTCATCTAGGGAGATTACCCCAGTCACTGCGGGAATCCGTGATTGTCACCTTTCCCAAACCCTACAGAGACCCACTCCACATGGGGTCGTATCGCCCCATCACGCTCCTGTCGGCCGACTGTAAAATCCTGGGGAAAATTCTGGCTGACCGTTATGCGCAGATCATACGCCCGCTGGTCCACCCAGACCAATGCGGCTTTGTTCCGGGAAGGAACACCTCCCAGAACCTCCGCCGAATCTTCCACGTTCAAGACCAGATACGTGACAGATTTCCCCGCGCCGCCTGCCTCATTATGGACCTGGAGAAGGCGTTTGACACCCTCACCTGGCCCTATCTCTTCTCGATCTTGCAACGCCTGAATATCGGCCCAACACTCATGGCGTACACACGCCTCTTGTATACCGACTTGACCACGCGGGTACGTATCGGGAAACGCATATCACCGGCGTTCGCAGTTCGGCGAGGTACGCGACAAGGGTGCCCCCTGTCGCCTCTCTTATTTGCGCTAGCAGTCGAACCACTGGCGGTTCGGCTCCGTCGGGAAGGGATGGAATGGGGCATTCCACTTGCAGACAGTACGCATTGCGTATCCATGTACGCGGATGATCTTCTCATTTACGTCCGAGACATCGAAACGGACATGACCCCTATAGGAACGGCGCTAGCGGACTTCGCAGAGGCCTCGGGACTACAGGTGAACTGGGACAAGTCCACAGTTTACCCCTTACACCCGAACCTACCCCCCCGGGAGGTCGGGCTCGGAGCGCACACCCTCTCATGGTCCGCGGAAGCCCCCCGTTACCTTGGTGTCCGCTTGTATCATTCCCCAGCTGACCTTTTCGAGGGGAATCACCGTAAGGCACTTGCCAGTCTACGCCCGGCGGTCGCTTTTTGGAATAAGCTCCCACTGGCCCCGATAGGAAGAATAGCTCTAGCCAAAATGATTATGCTTTCCCGACTCCTTTACCACTTCACGAATTTGCCGGTAATACCGCCCAGATCCTTCTTCCGCGATGTAGACTCCCTCCTAGGGACCCTTATCTGGGGCGAGGGCCGCCATAGGGTCGCCCTGAAAACCCTTCAACTTCCTACGACACTGGGAGGGCTCGGAGCTCCGTCCTTCGAGTCATATTTACTCGCGGCACAACTCCAATGGCTGTCATACTGGACGGCGGATCGTTACCCTCAGGAGACTGTCACCTCGACGGGCAGAATCGCAACCCCGGAACTCACCCGTCTTCTTCTCCCGGGAACCAAGCCACGACGTACGTACCCCCTCCAGGTGGCGATAGCGCGCCGGTGCATGATGCGGATCCACCGATTGTCCCCTAATAGGCCTCCGTATTCCCCGTTGTTACCATTGATAGGCAGCCCCAGGCAAGACTCCTACTTTACGGCGCCATTCTTCACCGAATGGTCGCACTGCGGCATCACGGATCTGGAATCGTTATTTGAGGAAGGCCACTTAAAATCACTTGACCGCTTGACCGCTGAATACGGTCTCCCCCCGGGCCAATTCCTCAGGTATCGACAGCTGATTGCCGGATACCGACCCCATTTTAACCTCTACACTGGCGAGCCAGACACGCATCCAGTAATACACGCTGTCCTGCGTATGGGGGTGGGACGCCACTTAGTTACCTGGCTGTATAAATCCATTCGGGAACTTTCACAAGCACCTCTGACAACCTTGCGGGCTACATGGGAGGAGGACATAGGTCGCGCACTACATGACTCGGAATGGACTAAAGCGCTCGAGGCCCCTAAACGCGTCTCTAGGAATGCCCGCTTCAAGAACATCCAATACTATATCCTCCACAGGGCGTACCTCACCCCAGCGCGCTTACAGAAGTTCTATCCCTCCACACCATTCTTATGCCCCAGATGCTGCTCCCCTGCCGCAGACTTTCGCCACATGTTCTGGAGCTGTCCAGACCTTCACTCCTTTTGGCAAGCGGTACACAACACGCTGTCTGACCTGACAGGTCTTACTACACTATCCACCTGGGAATCCAGTGCATTAGGTATCCTCCATGTCCCTAAGCAAGCCCCAGTGCATAGGCGCTTCGTGTCCTTAGCGCTCCTACTGGCGAATAGATGCATAGCCATGCGCTGGCGATCCCCGGAAGGTCCCCCTATAGCAGCATGGACGGGGGCGGTCAGTAAATGGGCGGCGGCAGAGGAAGATGCTCTTAGAGAGGAAGAAGCCAGGGGCGCGCGAAAATTTCCCATTTCCATGGAATGGGCCATGCTTCTCTACAGTTTTCGACAATCCACGCGAATGGGTGACCCCCCTACTCCTTCTCCCCCCCCGACCCGAGAAGACCGTTTACGCCTGGCTGTTGTTCCCCTCCCTGAGGCAGGTTCCGGATACCCCCTGCATCCTGATTGACTTCCCACCCTCCTGGAATGCGAGCTGAATAGCCCCTTGGGCTCGTTTCCCCCCGCCCCCCCCCCCCCGACGCCCACCGCCGATATTTCCACCACACTAGCGCCTACACGCTTCCCCCCCACGGTTTTGTCCCCCCCCCGTTTTCTGGTACCACCATTACATGGACTATACAGGCCCCGCTCCACCGCCCTTTGAGACGGGACATTATACTCCTGTTAACATGCACTGTCCTCCTTGCTCTACAAGTTCATGGTCTTCTGACCCACACACATGGTTGCATGGTATGTACTGATTTTTGGAGGAAATGGATATTTGTACCAGTTGTTTAAACGAAAAACACGTTGCACGCATGGCTGAATGTTGAGGCCACGTCAGCGGCTTATTCACGATGTACCGTATACTTTGATGCAACAATAAAACAAATTTAAAAAAAAAAAAAATCTTTTTGTGACATTTGTAATAAAGCTTGAAACATTGAGAGAATATATTTGAACCAGTTGTTGTTGAACGGTTGCACAGATTGATGCTGTGGTGGCGCTGAGGGATGTTGTGGTGGCGACGAGTGATACTGTGGCGTTCAGTGATGCTGTGGTAGCGCATAGTGATGTTGTGGTGCCCCTGAGTGATGCTGTGCTGGATCGGGATCCAGAGCCAGCACAAGTCAGAAGAACAGAGAGACGGCAATAGGTCTGTCCAGCTGGCCCCGGTTCTAGATGACGCCGGATTTCACTATTTTGAAGGTGCAGATATAATGTATCTTCACCACCTACCAAAGTGGTGAGTAACCCACTCTCATTAAACTGGGAGCCGCAATTGGCTCTTATTATAGATCCTGACGAAAGCCTCTAGAGATTCCAGAAGGCTGAAACATGTTGATCATATTCACCAGTGCGCGAGGCTAGTAACTAGGCCTGTTACCGCACGTCACTGTTTTTAAATTTCCTATACCTACGATTTGTAGAATAAAATTACGAGAGTCGTGGTACAAGGAATTTTATATTTTCACTCACTAAAGCACAACACACGCCCTCTTTTTATTTTTATTACTGGCCACTACTGTTACACCAGTTGGTCTTCCTCCATGTTGGAGGTCAGCATAACAAAGGAAAAGACCCAATGATATTGCTGTTGCGACACTGAATGGCGGAGAACCAAGATATACCGCCTCACGCCTGTGTTTGCATCTGAGGGTTTTTTACAATGGTGGTTCCTTCCACGTTATCATAGACCCTGGAAATACAGGACAAGTGGTTCATTCTCCCCCTTGATTTTTTGCTCTAGCTTGAGGAAGCTGAATGAACTATATTTTCTTTTCCCTCATCATTGATTGTTGAACACAGGGATGTGTGCCATGTCCACTCTTCAGTTTGGTCTGCACCAAAGCACGCAGTCTGCAATGGCAGTGGGTGGGTGTTAAGGGGGGGGTCTCAGAAAGTGGCATAATACAGGCTGCAGCCTTCAGAGGCCCTCCCTGCTCACAGGGCCCTTGGTACCTGGGTACCTTTTACAACAGACGTACATGTGGACCAGAGGTGTGCAAATTGTGGAAACAAAGGTACTGTTTTTGGGAAAATCACATGTGCTGGGACCTGTTTAGCAGGGTCCCAGCACACATTCAGTCTCGTTGGCATAAGGTATTTAGTAAAAAGTTAGGGATTAGCCATACAAAAATTGGCACTTTCCTACAAATTGTTTCGGGGAAAATATGATATTAAGCATGAAAGAACACCCCTTTACTTTCCGACAGCCAATGGATTAGTGGAGAGATACAACATTTTTTCAAAGAAGGTATTCAAACCACATTAGCTTCCAATTTAGATGCATGAATGTATCTGCATAAGAAGGTTTGGAGTTATCACAACACACCCCACTCCACCACGGTGTTCTCACCTTCCTTCGTACAGAGAGGAAGAGATGCAAGATCTAATCTTTCTCCCAGATGGGTAGATTTCTCCCCTCAACATTTGGCTTAAAAGGGTTTGAATTCTCACTCTAGCATGGATGAGTGTGTCAGGGAGAATTTTAATCATAAATACAAAAAGGCTGAGAGTGAATTTGAGCATAGTTTTCTCAGATCCTATTCGAATTGTAAGAGTCACACGCTCTGCCGTATTGCTTAAAATCAGGGATGGTAGAACAAAGGAGCTGTTGTAAGTATCAAACCTTTCCAGAAAGATCTAATAGAGAAAACAATGCGTGTTCATGATAGTGAGAGAACTAGTTGTGTTACATGGGATATAGGAGTACAGGGTAAATACTTTAATTCTAGCAGTGTTACCACAAATTCCATTTATCAGCCTTATATTCATATTTCTGAATGTGTCACTGCATATTACATGAATCCGTCTCAAACTCACACAGAGTCAAGTTACCAGGCAGAGAATGATGAGGTTGAAGAGTCAGTGAGGGCCAGTGATCTTAACACTGATGTCTCTAATTCTTCTACTTCTGATTTCACAGGCAATGGTACTACAAGGAAAGCTGTGTTTCCTGTAACATACAAAGGGCCCGATTCACAAAACTAACTTAGGACAAAATCCTAAACTAACTACCATTTTGGTATATGCAGAGGGCACTTACTCATCTTGGTATTCACAGAAGGCACTTACTCATTGACGAGTAAGTGCCATCTGTGAATACCAAAATGAGTAAGTGCCTTCTGTGAATACCAAAAATAGTACGTTTAGGATTTTTTCTTAAGTTAGTTCTGTGAATCGGGTCCAAAGATTATTATTTGCATTAAGTAATATTATGTTATCTGATTCTCACTTTATTGCTTTTGTTTTCAGTTCTGTTTGCACATTTCTTATCTTATGATGTATGTCATTTTTACTCCTCGGTTTTGTTAAGAAAGGGAGATATTGTATTGGGGCTTAGTGTTGTGCATGTGTTGCTTATGTGCACGTGTCATCATACTTGTTTACTTTTGGTTGTGTATTCTGTTGCCCTGGTTGCTGCTGTTATCCATCTGGGATTTGAACTGGGTGATCAGCTTTGACAGCAGTGTTTCCAGATGCTCCTGCCTGCTCTTCATGGGCATTGTTATTGGACAACTCTCGATCACACAAATAAGCCTGTTGAGTTGTTCCACATATGCTGCGTGTGATTATACTTCTTTCCACACTACACAAGCCCATTGAGACAGGGGGCACGCAAGTGTTTGGTGGGCTGAGTGGTGCATGGGTGTGACAATGGATGTGCAGTGTTAGATTATGAGGAAGGGAATGAGTTGGAGGAGGGTGAGGATGCTGGATGATGGCGAACAAGGAGAGAACCAGATGGAATGTAGATGGAAGGCAGAGGATTTCACTCAGAGAAGAGTGAATGGGGAGGACAGATTGGTGTGCTGGAGGCACAGCCACCAGGGTCGGATGGGGATTGAAAATCAGCCCAGGCACACAAAAAAAATCGGCCCCCATTTGCATAATGCCTTTCACCAAATCACTGCTTCAGCGTAATTGCACTAAAAAGAAGGAAGGGGGGGGGCTTAAAACAATGCACGCATTAGTTTACACTAGTGAAACACACCTGAAAACAAGTGAGGCCACTTCTACTGAGGCCCCCTGCCCCGCTCAGTATGTTCATACATTAATGGGCCGGCCAGCGCGACAAAGGGAGTGATACCTCTGCCTGTTGCTAAACCGGGGGTGGGGGACCGGCGGGGGTGGTAATGAGCGCCCATCTGCCTGCAGAAAGGCCACTCCGACACCAACTAGGCCGCTGGCTGTATTTTGAAAATAGAGACACCGCCCAAATCGGCCCCAGACTGCTAAATAAAAGCAGCCCACAGCAGGAACTCAGACACCGGCCCCTCGGGTATTGCCCGAGTGCCCACGTTACCAATCCGAGGCTGACAGCCACTATCAGGATGGCCGGTTTTGGCGCAGGTCCGTCCCTGAGGGCAGGTAAAAGGTTAGTTGCCTGCGTGAGGCAAGAGATGGTAACTGCAGGTTTTAAGCAAGCCGGAAGAAGGGGGAGCGGAAAAGATATGTGTAGGAGAGTAGGGTCTGCTATCCTATGGTCACCCCAAATTTTTGCTTTTTGCTTCACTGGTTTATGACTTAATGTGGCTGTGGGCCTGCTAATCAGACCCACAGCCTGCTGTTCTCTCTCTAAATTGTTACCCATGTACTTTAGGTGCATAATGTAATTGGAACTGGTTCACCTTATTGGCTCCTGTAACAGTGTACCCAGGTACCCAGGGCATAGGTGCTTCCAAGGCCTACCAGGGGCTGCAGCATGTATTGTGCCACCCCTGGCCTGGCCTCCATATTTGACACAACTGGCTGATCACTCAGCTGGGGTAAGTCGGTGTAACCACCCCTTACTTAGGTGTAGTATGCCTATACCTAACCTAAAATGGACACACACGTTCCTATCAGTCACTCCTATGGAAGGCCTCATCAATCCTGGAGGCAGAGTGCTTGGAAATATGTGAGATGGTGCTCTGGCATGAGCTGAGCCTGTCTGCAGCTTTCGGAACCATGTCCTTTAGCTGTTTCATGATATTGCCATACCATATACTCTTAAGTGCATTATGAACCTCGCGGTTAAATGCTATCTTGGGTTTGGCTTTATCAAAACATGTCGAGTAAGGTGTCATACGAATTGGAATACTACCCCCTCGCCAGTTCTGGCTACGGGGGTAGCATTCCACCCTTCTAGAGGGACACGACATGTACCTAACCTGAACCCCGGTTAAAGTTAAACAGAGCCTTAGCATCACAAAATGGATGCTGCCACCACAGACACAAGTCTGACCTCCTGCTGTTGGGAGTCCTTCCAGCGAGGGCAGCTTGGACAAAGGGTTTCCTGCCTGGGGAGGTGCTAGCACCACTCCAGACAGGATTTTGTGTATTGGGTAGGACAGGGCTGAATAGAATCAGACATGCCTGGGGCACACAAGGTGTTCCTGTGCATAGGCCAGTTCAAACCGGTGCTGGGGCTTTCCAGCCCCAGTCCTGGTGCGAAACTGGACAAAGGAAAGGGGGTGTAACCACCCCCCTTCCTGGTTCCACCCAGAGGAGGGACCTAGTAGGTGATCCGGCCCCCCCAGATTCGAATAAGAGTGGGAGCTGTGTCCTGAGACTTGAGATCATCCTGAATCAACTTGAAATACAGAAGAAGACTGGACTTCGACATTCTGCTGCACAGAAGACGGAAGAGAATCTCCCTTGTGGCCAAGGAGTGACCAGACTGTGAACACAGGCACCAACCAGCAACTCAACGTCTGCTTTGCCGCCGCCTCCCGCCAGAGCCCGAGCCCAGAGCCTGACAAGACCCAGACTCCCAGACTTCTCACCGCCCGATCCACAGTCCCTGCAAAGAAGGGACCCGTGGAGGCACTGAGAGACGTGGGACCGGACCTCTTGAAAGACCCCCGAGAAGCTGACTGCGCAGCATCAGAGGCACCCTCGACACTGTGCTTCGGGGTTTGAGAAGCCCCAACCTCGAGCAGCCCTTGCACCGAAGATCAGCCCCCCAGCATCTCCACGATCTGCGTGGGGCCCTTTTGCACTGTGCCACTCAACGCGCCATCCCGGCCACTTGCCACGTGGCTAGCGGCCATCTTGGCGACGAAACCTTCAATTTACACTGCGGGTCTGGCTGCTCCAGACTTGCCCTCGCTCCTGTAAAAAAGAGCACCTGCTCTGACCTTGCTGGTCCGAGTAACAAGTCTTTTTCGATTCCTGCGTGGCTTGCATTAGCCAAGGTCTGTTTGCTTCCATCGAGTTGCCGACACCGCCAACAGCTAGAAGCCTGCGTGGGACAGCTTGTTACCGACTCCTGAACGTCTTCGACCCCTCGTGTCCACGTGGCTGCAGAGAGAAGCTACACCTCGACGCCTGTTTGCACCCGACATCGCCTGGTTCCACTCTGGTTCCACGGTAGTCACTGGCTAGTGACTTTGAACATTGTCCCCTCTGTTTTCATTTCAGGTCTTCACCTCTTCAGATCCACCCTTGGATCCACCGGAACTCTTCACATCGAGTGGCCTGCAGCATCTTCAGCTCCAAGCACCATCGACCTGCGTGGCGAAATCCGACACTACTTCGACCCTATGCACCCACTTCCTGTGGGTGAGGTAACTCAGCTCCGCCGGTGTTCCCACACTGGTACACACCTCTAGTGTCTGTGTCTAAAGTTTCATCCTTCTAGGTCACTCGGAAGGTTCCTTTTTAACTAACTTTGTAACTTTTACGCACCATTGACATTGCAGTGGTAAAGTGTGCACTTTCCGCACTGCACCCGAGTCCCGCGGGCCTTTCCCGACTTCTTCACTGCTAGTCCCGTACAGCTCCAGCGATTCCCGAGGCCCTAGGCCTCTTCACTTTCCCCATAGTGGTTCTTATACCACTATTTTAGTATATGGTTTAGGTGGCCCCTAGGGCTCATCCAAAATTGTGCAACTTTTGTGTATTTAAACTGTGTTTTGTTTTAACGCATTTGCTTCTGTGCTCATGAAGAGTATCAGGGATATTTGTAGAAATAAATCTATATATATTTTCAATATATATCTGTGTGGTGTCCTTTCATTTGGTATTCAAGGGATTGTGTCTGGTAAAACAGCTTGCTTCACATGCCTTTACAGAGTTTAGCCTAAGACTGCTTAGTCCATGCTACCCCTAGGATAGCTTGTCTATAAGGTTGACTTTACAACCTGCACCATAAGGGTTGCTTGGCATGGTACAAGGTGATCACTAGAACTAGTGAGCATCATATACCAGGCCAACTTCTCACATTGGTGAGCAGCGGATTGGGATTTGAGCTTGCTGTTGTTTTACCATTACAATCTTTGAAAATATCATTTGAAAGATCATACAGGTACCTGATAGGTACACTAAAACAAGACTAGATATACTTAAGTTCTACTGAACTTAGTTGTTGTAGAGGATAGGGAGTAGCACACCCTGACTACAACTACTAGATAGGTTTTGTAGGAAAACACAAGTGTAGGTAGATTGCAACACATCCACCACACTAGAGCAATGTCTGGAGCAGAGGGATCCACTGGAACCACCTCTGTTGAGAGTGACCCTCCAAGGGCACCATCCAAATTTGCTATCTTTCCATTTAAGGAACTGAGGCAACTGTGTTCCATGAGAGGAATCAAAACAGGTCCTACTCCTACAGCAGGACACCTCAGAGAGCTGTTAGACCAGTCTGAAGCTCTAAAGAACTCCAAGCCAGGCACCTCAGGGACTTTTGAGGAAGTCTCTCCTTCTGAAGATGATAAACCCTGATGCCCCTACCCCTGTCATCCACATAGATGAGGAAGACCAGACCCCTGGGAATTCTCAGCCTGAGGAAGAAGAAGGGGGGAGGAGGTTGAAGAAAGTGAGTCTGATGATGATAGAGATAGCCAGGTGTTAGTCAGCAGGCTTAACCAGGCTAACCTAAGCTTATTTGGGACTGAAGGTGGGTCCAACCCATTCAGACCCCCAAATGGACTTAACCAGGAGCATAGGAGGAGGAGGAGTCAACTCAGGTGAATCCAATACTTCCCATGTTTCTAGAGGTTCTCATGGTAACTCCAGAAGGGAGTTCACTAGCCCTCAGAGAAGGGAACATGAGGCCAAAATGAGAGAGGCTGAACTTAGGATCCAGAGACAAGAATAAGAAGTTGCCCTGGCCAAAGAGAAACTTGCTAGAGCAAGGCAGCCTAGAGAGAGTGGATTAGATTCCACTGGTGGCAGCACTATCCCTAAGGATAAAGACAGGTCCTATGACAATAGAAACCTGAGTAAGATTGTGCCCCCCTACAAAGTTGGGGATGATATCCACAAGTGGATGACTGCACTTGAGAGAGCTTGCAAAGTACAGCAGGTCCCTCAGGAGCAGTGGGCAGCAATCTTGTGGCTCTCCTTTGAAGGTAGAGGCCGAGACAGACTCCTCACAGTTAGTGATGGGGATTCTAGAAACTACCTGGTCCTGAAGAGTGCTCTGATTGATGGGTTAGGCTTAACCACTGAACAGTACAGGTTAATGTTCAGAGACACCCAGAAGACACAGACTCAGGACTGGTCTGAATTTGTTGAATTTGCCACTAAGGCTCTGGAGGGCTGGTTGCTGGGAAGTAAGGTTACAGACTATGAAGGATTGTACAATTTGCTTATGAGAGAACAGATTTTAAATAACTGTCAGAACCAGCAGTTGCATCAACATTTGGTTGACTCAGATCTAACCTCTCCCCAAGAATTGGGAAAGAGGGCAGACAAATGGGTTAGAACCAGAGTTAAGCAAAAGAACCAGAACCAGAACCAGGGTGGTGACCAAAAGAAAACAGATCAGAAGGGCGGGGAGCAGAAAGCTAAAGACCAGAAGTCTTCAACAGGGCCCCAAACTAATACTGAGGGTGGGTCCCAAACTTCCAAGAAGAAGAAGAAAGAAGGTCAAGGAAAACCCTGGTGTAGCTTTTGCAAAAACACCACTCACTGGACAAGTGATTGTAAAAAGGGTGGAGCCACCAACACTGCAACCCCTAAGGCACCTGCACCCACTAGTACAGTCAGTCAGTCAAAGCACGCTTTATTCGATTTTCAAAGAAACCATAAAAAGCACATACAGTACATATACATTAAAATCACCATCCATAATTAAATATTACAACAAAATATCATATAATTTACTAAGCTACATCACGTCAGATACTAGTAAAAGATACCTTATTCACAATAAAAAGTTCAGTGGGGCTCGTTTTTTCCTAAAATGAAATGCTTCTGCTAGGAAGCTGGCCACGCTAAAGATGATATAGATGTTACCCAGCATCTGAAGGTAAAGTAAGGCAGGTCTAACTTTAATAAAACCCGCCTCCCTCAGCACGGGTAATAAATGTTTTTTCCTAGCAGCTGAATAAAACTCACAGAACATTATAAAGTGTGTGGTATCCTGCTCAGAGAATTTGTCGCAGTCACAAGGGGGTGCATCCTTTGGATGATTCCATGAATGATAATAGCCTAGAGAGAAATGGATTAGATTGAACCTGAATCTTGTTAATAAAAATCTGTGAAGGGGTCTAGTAACAAAGTTCAAATATGGTTCCAGGGTTGGGGTAGTAATTAACATGGCATGAACTCTTATAGATGGTTTCATCATTTCCCTCCCCTCTCTACTAAGGCGGACCCTTTCTGTAAAGTGGACTTTAATCCACTTTACATCCTCTCTCTTAATGTTACGAGGAGATGAAAAAAGTTCCACTCTACCCAAGGCTGACAAAGTAGTTTTTAAATACTTCAACCAGGGTATTTTCATGGCATGGTCCAAAGACATAACGTCCTCCAGAATAAGATGGTTTAGGGTTAATTCTGGATTCAGCCATGTCCTTCCCCAAAGTAAGAGAGGTGCCAAATTCAGCTTATCTGTGATATAACCCAAACCTACTTCCTCATGAATAGAGAATGTGGGGGTCGATTTTGGCACTGAGAGCAATGTTCTAAGTAGCCTGTTTTCTACCCTTTGGATATTTTCTTGGGTAGCATAACCCCACAGGGCAGCCCCATAGGAGGCAATGGGGATGCACTTGGTATTATAAACCTTCAAAAGTGCTTCCATTGGCCTGGCCCCCAACCTTTTGGTGAAGCCCAGCAACGCAGTTGTTGACCGTGCCAGGGCTAAGCTCTTTGCCTTTAGCTGTGGGGCCCACGACCCCCGTTCGTCAAAAAGGACCCCCAGATAGGGAAAAACCGGGACCCTGGAAACCACCTCCCCCTTACATTTAAAGGTTTTAGATTTTAATTTCCCTCTCTGCTTCCCCACTATCATAGTGTGAGATTTTTTAGCATTTACTTTAAGGTCGAGTTTTTCCATAAAGGAGCCAAAAGAGTCCAGTAATGTCTGCAGACCGATGCCTGTACGGGCAATCAGTACCGCATCATCTGCGTATAGGAGGGCCGAAATCGGCTGACCTCCCGCCCGCGGCACATCTGCACCCCCTTCCTCCAGCTGTTTTTCCAACCCATTTATATAAATGGTGAAAAGGAGGGGGGCCAGAATACACCCTTGGCGGACCCCTTTCTCTGACCTAAAAGTCCCCGTACATCTCCCCTCATTTGTGACCCTTACTTTGGCAAATAACTCCTGATGTAAAGAGGCCAAAAAAGCAACCAGGGAAGAGTCTATCCCCAACTCAAGTAGGATTGACCATAATTTGGACCTATTTACCAAATCGAAGGCCGAGGAGAGGTCCATAAAGGCCAAATAAAGGGAACCCTCCCCGGCCACCACATATTTGGCAATTAGAAGGTGCAAGTTCAAACATTGGTCCAGGGTGCCTCGTTTCTCCCTGAACCCATATTGTATGTTTGATAGCCCTCCACAAGTCTCCAAATTTTCCCTGAGTTTAGCCAATAAGACTCTGCCCAGAATCTTGATGGCAGAGTCCAGAAGGGAAATGGGTCTATAACACCCCGGGTCATCGCGTTTTCCTTTTTTAAAGATTGGCACTATGATGGAGATTGCCCAGGTATTTGGAAATACCTTATCGTTTGCTGCCCTAAAGACTTTCGTTAATATCTTTGACCAGGTTTTCGGAGAATATCTATATAGGTCCGCAGGTACACCGTCAGCTCCCGGGGCCTTATTTTTTGATGTCTCCAAAATGGCCTTTAAAACTTCCTCCTCTGAAAATACTATCGGGGGCGGCCTGCGCTATCAGTTGGCAATGCTGGACTGAACCATTGTTCTCGCCATAGATATCTTTAAAATGACCCACCCACTTCTCGTCTGGGATAACACAGTCGGTGGCTACACTTAATTCATCTGCAAAGAAAGGATGATTAATAATTTCCCAGAATTTTTTGCTGTCACGTAGGACATCAACAGAAAGCAGTCTATCCCACGCTTCACTTTTAATTTCATCTTTTCTTCCCTTTAAAATCTTTTTATATTCTCTCCTCAAGCTGGCGATAAGCAGCCTGTCCCTTGGTACAGTTTTCAATGCATGCAATAGACGGGTATGTATCCGTGAACAATCAGCATCAAACCATCTTGAGATACTAAACATTCTCTTAGAGGGCATAACAGTCAAATCCTTCTTAACTTGGGCACATATGGATTCAAAGGCTTGAACAATCGAACTATTAGAGGCCTCTTGATCCAAACATACCTCCATTTCTCCCTCAATTTTAGGCAATAAAATTGACATAAATTCTTCTGGAATCACCCTGCCCCACTTAAGCCTTCTCCCTTGGTCAGAGGGTACGGGTCTTGCCTGCTCCTGTATGCAGCCAGACCCCACTTGTTTAAGCTCCCCCCAACTCATCTTCATTACCACAGGATTATGATCACTGTAAGGTGACAAAGTTGTTCTATAGGTTGATACCTGTGATAGAAGTACCGGCGTGGCAAATATGTAATCAATTATAGACCCTTGTGCAGATCCTTTGTATGTAGGGACTCTTTCCCTCCCATCTGTATATAGGGGTTCGTAAAGGTTAAAACTAGCCATTAGAACCTCCAGGGCCTCACCAGATTTTGTATGTTCAAAATGGGGTATGGATGATCCAGTTGGTCCTAAATGTTCACCCAAGTGACAGGAAAAATTGCATAAATGCGTATTAAAATCACCTAACATGATGAGCTCAGATACAGTGTGCTTATTAAGACTGAAATTATATAAGAAAGACTCTAGGTGTGCAAGATGGTCAGTATCCATTACCCTCTCCCAGGAATTATAAAAATTAAGTAGTAAAATTGAATGGGTCGAGGAAACAATCCATTCTACAATTAATAGGTTAGGGGAACCTGAGTCCAACTGTTTAAAAGACCCCGCAAGGTTAAGTGAAAAAAGGAAAATTAAGCCCCCTTTAGCTCTCCCCGCTTGACTAGGTATCGCTGGGATAAAAAATGTAACAAAACCATCCAACCAAACATCACATGAAGTTTCCCAGGATTCTTGTAACGCTATGACATCAAAAGAGGTTATAAAATTAGTCCATAGCGGGTCATCCTTTTTAGCTCTTAATCCAGCTATATTCCAACTAAGGAATTTACATAAGGCCGTGTCATTCTCCTGCATAGGCCCGGAAACTGAGGCAATTGGGGAGCTCAATCCGGTACTAGATACTCGCCTCGCTTCGGACCTGTTAACAGGGAGCACCGACCGTCATTCACAGTCGTCTAATCCAGAAAACGCTTCGAACCTATTCGAGGTTTCAAAAGGGGTGAAAGGCAACAAATGATTCATTCCACCTGCACTTTGTGAATGGTCCGTACCTCTATAGATATTTCTGTTCTCCCTATGTGGCACAGTATTCCATGCAAAATGATTTGGCATTTTATGGTTCGGGTCCTGCCACATAAGTTGATTATTAAACATTCCGGGAGGATTATTAAGAGGACCAAAAGGTACCCCAACAGATGTTATTGCAGGCACATGAGGTCTAGGATAGAAGTAGGTTAAATCACAGGGGACGATACGTGAACCAGTGGTCCTTGGCATCCAATTAAGGATGTGAGTCACTGCCCCTGGATCTCTAAAATTTATAATTATTAGATCCCCCTCTATATCCTTTACTCTACTCCCCAACCAGGGGAGTCGCCTTACATGAACTATCTCATTGTTCATGAAACATGGGAGCGGTCTATTTTGCCCCAGCCAATGTATGGTTTTATTTTTTAATTGGCTAAACCCTTCCCTCTTGTTGTCTGCCAACCTGGGGACTCCCGTAAGTACCACCACATAGGGGACTGCCTCTGGTGGTAGTTCAACATGGCGGACCCTCTGGTTTCCTACCTTACCCGGGTATACTTTTCCACCTTCCTCCTGATTATTTCTAGCAACCACTGTGCTAACCCTTTATAGGTATCCTTGTTACTAGTTTGGGTGGACTGAAGCACTGCCTTTGGTGGATTTACCCCTTGGTCGGTACTGCTCTTAAGATTACTTGGGGGCTTTAAAACCTTTTGTGTCAGGACTATTGGCGTAGGGGCTACAACTGTAGACGTTAAAATTTGCTTTGCAGATACTGCCAACTGACCTGTTTGTTTATTGATTGTCGATTCTATGACCCCCAAACGATCCTCTAACCTCTTCAACCTCTCTAATATCGGGGATGTAAATGCCCTAAGTAGGTGTTCAACATTTTCGAGGGTGAGTGTTGATGGATTATTAATGAGAGGCGAACTGCTACCAGGTGTTAAATTTGGTATAACTTCAGTTGATATAGGGGTATTTGGGGAAGATGGTAAATCATGTGGGGCAACCTGAGCCAGGTCAGAGGGTAGAATCTCAATGCTTGTGGGTGCGGGAGCCGCTGTCACTAGTCTACCCTTGCCAAAATCAGTGTGGCTGATTTTGGCTCTTTGCTGAACCCCTCCCTTCCTCTGTCTCTTGTTTGGTGGTGGCCCAACAGTTTTGACACCCCCCTGTTTCCCAGGTTTCTTTTTCCCAGGTGGCGGTATTCGTTTGTTAGTAAATATGGTTTCAGTAGAGATGGTAATATCACTAGTACCCACAATGTTACTTCCTTCTATACCACCAATGATTAGTAATGATGGAGAGGTCGTTTCTCGCAAAAGCATGGGATAACCCTGTGATAATTGTGAGTCTTCATTTACTTGTGACAAACCCTCACCCACTTGCACTAGACTGATCTCTGGTGATGTACCCCTAGTCAATTTATTTTTAATGGATTCAATGGAGCGTCGGCGCTCTGCCCTTCGATCTGCCAAATCGCACTCCCTGTCTGTATCACCAACAGGCTTTTTAAAATACTTGTCCAAAGTCCCTTTGTTATTTCCCCCAAGATCCGGTGACGACATTTTTCCATGTGTGGCAGCCATTAAATATTAGACAAGTTTTAGATATGGCCACACAACTTGTATAATTGTGGATTAAAGTCAGGATGATTAAACAGGAAATAAATAGGAAATAAATGTTTGGAGGACTGGCCCAGCCCGGCCTCCCTCGGCCCCCGAACGGCCACAAAACGGCCCCGACCTTGTCCCGGGCTTCTCCCGGCGCGCTCCCACACGCTCTCGCGCAGCGGTAATGATGCTTTCCCTTTATAGTGGAGAAACAGGTGGGTGGGGCGTGGCGATCAGGGAGAGCAGGCCAGGTGTTACTCGTTGGTCCTCGCAGGGACACCTGGACAATGGAGTCCCTGCTTTGCTCGCAGCCCCGATCAAAACTCACGCTTGCTGGTCAATTGAGCTGCCCCTCCACTGGGATTCCGCCCACAGATGCCGGTGCGCTGCGGGACCCGCGCAGCGGGTCCGGCGAGTTACAGCTTCTGGTGAGGGTCGCAGAGTCAGTTACAGGTCCAGGGCTCCACAGAACTTATCCACAAGGAAGGAGTCTAGCAAGGTTTCCCAGAAAGCGGCTCCCGTCGTCCGCTTTTACTCCATCGGTGGTGGGGCGTGGCGATCAGGGAGACCAGGCCAGGTGTTACTCGTTGGGCCTCGCAGGGACTCCTGGACAATGAAGTCCCTGCTTTGCTCGCAGCCCCGATCAAAACTCACGCTTGCTGGTCAATTGAGCTGCCCCTCCACTGGGATTCCGCCCACAGATGCCGGTGCGCTGCGGGACCCGCGCAGCGGGTCCGGCGAGTTACAGCTTCTGGTGAGGGTCACAGAGTCAGTTACAGGTCCAGGGCTCCACAGAACTTATCCACAAGGAAGGAGTCTAGCAAGGTTTCCCAGAAAGCGGCTCCCGTCGTCCGCTTTTACCTCCGTCGGTGGTGTGGCGTGGCGATCACGGAGAGCAGGCCAGGTGTTACTCGTTGGGCCTCGCAGGGACTCCTGGACAATGGAGTCCCTGCTTTGCTCGCAGCCCCGATCAAAACTCACGCTTGCTGGTCAATTGAGCTGCCCCTCCACTGGGATTCCGCCCACAGATGCCGGTGCGCTGCGGGACCCGCGCAGCGGGTCCGGCGAGTTACAGCTTCTGGTGAGGGTCGCAGAGTCAGTTACAGGTCCAGGGCTCCACAGAACTTATCCACAAGGAAGGAGTCTAGCAAGGTCAGTACAGTTGGCAGTGTTGGACCACAGACTAAGGGGGTAGTGGGTATCACCTTGGGAACTGATGGAGATTCTGACCTAGTCAGAGTCCCCACACAGGCTGTTCTGATTTGTGATGGGGAGATTGATTTTTCCCCTACTGTCAGTCCCAATAATTTGGGCAAGTACAGACAGACACCTTTAATTAATGAAAAAGTGGCTCAAGCATACAGGGACACATGTGCCAGTGTCACTATGGTGACACCTAGCTTTGTGGACCCTGGACAGTACATACCAGGTGATAATTACCTGGTGACCAATGCCAGCAATGTCACTACTACACATAGTGTGGCAATTGTTAACTTTTCCTGGGGAGGGGTAACTGGCCTAAAAAGAGTTGTGGTTAGTGCTGATCTCCCAGTAGAATGTTTGTTGGGCAATGACCTGGAGAGCTCTCTATGGTCAGAAGTTGAGTACAGGACTCATGCAGAGATGTTAGGGATATCATCACATGTCCTTGCTGTGACCAGGTCACAGGCCAAAAAGTGCCTCTCTGAACCTCAGGTCTTGGATCCTGGAACAATGGACCAAGTACCTCCCAAGACAAGGAACAGGAGGGCAAAGGCTATGCCTTCCCAAATGTCTACAAGTGAGGATCAGCCTTCACAGGAAGATGATTCTGAGACCCCTGAAGGAACTGTCCCTATAGAGCTTGAACCTGATCAGGTTGAGTTTCTGGGGACAGGGGGACCTTCTAGGGCAGACTTGGGGCAGGCTCAGTTATCCTGTCCTTCTCTTGAACCCCTCAGACAGCAGGCTGCTGCTGAGGCTGCTGGGAATGCTCAAGGTACCCATAAGGTTTATTGGGATGATGGGCTCCTTTATTCAGAGGGTAGAGACCCCAAGCCTGGTACAACCAGGAGGTTGGTCATACCTCTGCAATTTAGGGGCTTCCTTCTTACCTTGGCACACGATATTCCCTTAGCAGGACACCTAGGCCAGAACAAAACATGGGACAGACTTGTCTGTCACTTTCACTGGCCTCACATGTCAGAAGATACAAAGGAGTTTTGTCGCTCCTGTGTAACCTGCCAAGCAAGTGGCAAAGCAGGTGGTACCACAAAGGCCCCCCTAATACCACTACCTGTGGTGGGGGTGTCCTTTGAAAGGGTGGGGATTGACATTGTTGGACCAATGGATCCCCCTACAGCATCTGGGCACAGATTCATACTGGTGGTGGTGGACCATGCCACCAGGTACCCAGAGGCAATTCCACTTAGGACCACAACAGCTCCTGTTGTGGTCAGGGCCTTACTTGGAGTTTTCTCCAGAGTGGGGTTTCCTAAGGAGGTAGTATCTGATAGAGGTGCAAACTTCATGTCAGGTTACTTGACAGCTATGTGGAAGGAATGTGGTGTTAACTATAAGTTCACCACTCCCTATCATCCACAATGCAATGGGCTTGTTGAGAGATTCAACAAGACCCTAAAGGGCAAGATCAAAGGATTACCTGAGAAGCTCAGGCGAAGATGGGATATCCTTCTGCCCTGCCTTCTGTTTGCTTACAGAGAGGTCCCACAAAAAGGAGTTGGCTTCAGCCCCTTTGAATTGTTGTTTGGACATCCTGTAAGAGGACCCCTATGTCTGGTGAGGGAAGGATGGGAGTTACCTCTCAAAAAGCCCAAGCAAGACATAGTGGACTGTGTACTTGGTCTCCGCTCCAGGATGGCTGAGTATATGGAGAAGGCCTCCAAAAACCTTGAGGCTAGCCATGCCTTACAGAAAGCCTGGCATGACCAAAAGGCTGTCCTGACTGAGTACCAGCCTGGACAGAAGGTATGGGTGTTGGAGCCAGTGGCCCCGGCAGCACTCCAAGACAGATGGTCTGGACCCCATACAATCATTGAGAAAAAGGGAGCGGTTACCTACTTGGTGGACCTTGGAACTCCCAGGAGCCCCCACAGGGTGCTCCATGTTAACAGGCTGAAAGCATATGTTGACAGGAGAGACATGGGCTTGCTCATGGCTACAGATGAGGGGCAGGAGGAAGAGAGTGACCCTCTCCTAGACCTGCTGACTCAGAATCCTGAGGATGGCTTAGTTGATGGTGTGGCCTTAGATGGCAGCCTCACTGAACATCAGCAACATGACTGTAGACAGGTTTTGCAGTCATATCGACCTATGTTCTCCCTGACACCCAGTCAGACTAACTGGTGTACCCATGTGGTGGACACTGGTGATAGTCTTCCTGTAAAGAACAACATTTACAGGCAGCCTGACCATGTCAGAGACTGTATCAAGGCTGAGGTGCAAAAGATGCTGGAGTTAGGTGTCATTGAGCCTTCAGAGAGCCCCTGGGCTAGCCCAGTGGTTCTGGTCCCCAAACCTCACACCAAAGATGGAAAGAGAGAGATGAGGTTCTGTGTGGACTACAGAGGACTCAATGCTGTCACCAGGACAGATGCACACCCAATTCCAAGGGCAGATGAGCTCATAGACAAATTGGCTTCTGCCAAGTTTTTGAGCCCATTTGACTTGACAGCTGGCTACTGGCAAATCAGGTTAGCTGAGGAGTCTAAAGCCAAGACAGCATGTTCTACCCCCAGTGGGCATTACCAGTTTGTGGTGATGCCCTTTGGTTTGAAAAATGCACCTGCCACCTTCCAAAGGTTGGTGAATCAAGTCCTTACTGGGTTGGATGACTTTTGTGCAGCATATCTGGATGATATTGCTGTCTTTAGCTTCACCTGGGAGGATCACCTGGTCCACCTGAAGGAAGTGCTAGAGGCTCTGCAAAAGGCAGGCCTCACTATCAAGGCAACCAAGTGCCAGATAGGGCAGAGTAAGGTTGTGTACTTGGGCCACCTTGTGGGTGGAGGCTAAGTTCAACCACTGGAGAGTAAGATTCAGACCATAAAGGACTGGACTCCTCCAACTACCCAGACTCAGGTCAGAGCTTTCTTGGGCCTGACTGGGTACTACAGGAAGTTTGTTAAGAACTATGGGTCCATTGTGACTCCTCTTAATGATCTGACATCCAAGAAGATGCCCAAAAAGGTTCAGTGGACAGAATACTGTCAAAAGGCATTTGATGACCTGAAGAAGGCCATGTGCTCTGCACCTATCCTGAAGAGTCCTGACTACTCAAGAGAGTTTATTGTCCAAACAGATGCTTCTGAGTTGGGAGTGGGAGCTGTGCTTTCACAACTTAATGTAGATGGTCAAGACCAGCCCATTGCTTTCATTAGAAGAAGGCTGACCCCCAGAGAGAAACGTTGGTCAGCCATTAAGAGGGAGGCCTTTGCTGTCGTGTGGGCCCTGAAGAAGTTGAGACCATACTTGTTTGGCACTCACTTCAAGATTCAGACCGACCATAAGCCCCTCTTATGGCTTAATCAGATGAAGGGTGAAAACCCCAAACTGCTCAGGTGGTCCATTTCCCTACAGGGGATGGACTTTACAGTGGAGCACCGCCCAGGGACTGACCATGGTAATGCAGATGGTCTCTCCAGGTACTTCCACTTAGAACATGAAGACACAACTGGTCAAGGTTAGTCTAATGTCCCTGCGTTTGGGGGGGGGGGGTTGTGTAGGAGAGTAGGGTCTGCTATCCTATGGTCACCCCAAATTTTTGCTTTTTGCTTCACTGGTTTCTGACTTAATGTGGCTGTGGGCCTGCTAATCAGACCCACAGCCTGCTGTTCTCTCTCTAAATTGTTACCCATGTACTTTAGGTGCATAACGAAATTGGAACTGGTTCACCTTATTGGCCCCTGTAACAGTGTACCCAGGTACACAGGGCATAGGTGCTTCCAAGGCCTACCAGGGGCTGCAGCATGTATTGTGCCACCCCTGGCCTGGCCTCCATATTTGACACAACTGGCTGATCACTCAGCTGGGGTAAGTCGGTGTAACCACCCCTTACTTAGGTGTAGTATGCCTATACCTAACCTAAAATGGACACATATGTTCCTATCAGTCACTCCTATGGAAGGCTTCATCAATCCTGGAGGCAGAGTGCTTGGAAATATGTGAGATGGTGCTCTGGCATGAGCTGAGCCTGTCTGCAGCTTTCGGAACCATGTTCTTTAGCTGTTTCATGATATTGCCATACCATATACTCTTAAGTGCATTATGAACCTCGCGGTTAAATGCTATCTTGGGTTTGGCTTTATCAAAACATGTCGAGTAAGGTGTCATACGAATTGGAATACTACCCCCTCGCCAGTTCTGGCGACGGGGGTAGCATTCCACCCTTCTAGAGGGACACGACATGTACCTAACCTGAACCCCGGTTAAAGTTAAACAGAGCCTTAGCATCACAAAATGGATGCTGCCACCACAGACACAAGTCTGACCTCCTGCTGCTGGGAGTCCTTCCAGCGAGGGCAGCTTGGACAAAGGGTTTCCTGCCTGGGGAGGTGCTAGCACCACTCCAGACAGGATTTTGTGTATTGGGTAGGACAGGGCTGAATAGAATCAGACATGCCTGGGGCACACAAGGTGTCCCTGTGCATAGGCCAGTTCAAACCGGTGCTGGGGCTTTCCAGCCCCAGTCCTGGCGCGAAACTGGACAAAGGAAAGGGGGTGTAACCACCCCCCTTCCTGGTTCCACCCAGAGGAGGGACCTAGTAGGTGATCCGGCCCCCCAGATTCGAATAAGAGTGGGAGCTGTGTCCTGAGACTTTAGATCATCCTGAATCAACTTGAAATACAGAAGAAGACTGGACTTCGACATTCTGCTGCACAGAAGACTGAAGAGAATCTCCCTTGTGGCCAAGGAGTGACCACACTGTGAACACAGGCACCAACCAGCAACTCGACGTCTGCTTTGCTGCCACCACCCGCCGGAGCCCGAGACCAGAGCCTGACAAGACCCAGACTCCCAGACTTCTCACCGCCCGATCCACAGTCCCTGCAAAGAAGGGACCCGTGGAGGCACCGAGAGACGTGGGACTGGACCTCTTGAAAGACCCCCGAGAAGCTGACTGCGCAGCATCAGAGGCACCCTCGACGCTGTGCTTTGGGGTTTGAGAAGCCCCAACCTCGAGCAGCCCTTGCACCGAAGATCAGCCCCCCAGCATCTCCACGATCTGCGTGGGGCCCTTTTGCATTGTGCCACTTGACGCGCCATCCCGGCCACTTGCCACGTGGCTAGCGGCCATCTTGGCGACAAAACCTTCAATTTACACTGCGGGTCTGGTTGCTCCAGACTTGCCCTCGCTCCTGTAAAAAGGAGCACCTGCTTTGACCTTGCTGGTCCGAGTAACAAGCCTTTTTCGATTCCTGCGTGGCTTGCATTAGCCAAGGCCTGTTTGCTTCAATCAAGTTGCCGACACCGCCAACAGCGAGAAGCCTGCGTGGGACAGCTCGTGACGGACTCCTGGACGTCTTCGACCCCTCGTGTTCATGTGGCTGCAGAGAGAAGCTACACCTCGACGCCTGTTTGCACCCGACATCGCCTGGTTCCACTCTGGTTCCACGGTAGTCACTGGCTAGTGACTTTGAACATTGTCCCCTCTGCTTTCAGGTCTTCACCTCTTCAGATCCACCCTTGGATCCACCGGAACTCTTCACATCGAGTCGCCTGCAGCATCTTCGCTCCAAGCACCATCGACCTGCGTGACGAAACCCGACACTACTTCGACCCTATGCACCCACTTCCTGTGGGTGAGGTAACTCAGCTCCGCCGGTGTTCCCACACTGGTACACACCTCTAGTGTCTGTGTCTAAAGTTTCAACCTTCTAGGTCACTCGGAAGGTTCCTTTTTAACTAACTTTGTAACTTTTACGCACCATTGACATTGCATTGGTAAAGCGTGCACTTTCCGCACTGCACCCGAGTCCCGCGGGCCTTTCCCGACTTCTTCACTGCTAGTCCCGAACAGCTCCAGCGATTCCCCAGGCCCTAGGCCTCTTCACTTTCCCCATAGTGGTTCTTAGACCACTATTTTAGTATATGGTTTAGGTGGCCCCTAGGGCTCATCCAAAATTGTGCAACTTTTGTGTATTTAAACTGTGTTTTGTTTTAACGCATTTGCTTCTGTGCTCATAAAGAGTATCAGGGATATTTGTAGAAATAAATCTATATATATTTTCAATATATATCTGTGTGGTGTCCTTTCATTTGGTATTCAAGGGATTGTGTATGGTAAAACAGCTTGCTTCACATGCCTTTACAGAGTTTAGCCTAAGACTGCTTAGTCCATGCTACCCCTAGGATAGCTTGTCTATAAGGTTGACTTTACAACCTGCACCATAAGGGTTGCTTGGCATGGTACAAGGTGATCACTAGAACTAGTGAGCATCATATACCAGGCCAACTTCTCACAATATGTGGTAGCACAAGAGTAAGCATGTGGTCGATAAAGGTCTGGGGACAGATTCTGAGAAAGTTGCAAGGTAGGCAGAGGAACAGTGAAGGAAAAGGGTAAAGGATGGGAAGCAAAAAAAAGGAAATTTTATTGCTGTTTTGCTTAGGCCTGAAATGCTTTACCCTTGCACATGTAAACCATGTACTTTCTTATGTTAGCATTGATGGCGCCATTTTTATTCCTGCCATTATCTTTCAGAACTGAAGATCGAGCCTTCTGTCTCATGGTGCTTATCTCAGCGGAGCCACTGCTCCTGTCCCGTTCCTCCCTGACTGCAAACTCAAGGCTGAAATACTGCTGCCCTAGTCAAATGTATTATCTGTTTTGCATACCTTTACTGTTGGATGTGTTCGTTACCACATCTTAGAATGGTAGGCCCTGGCCAAGTGGCCTTGGAGTCGAGATAGCCAGTACCAGACAGTATAACATGACTCAATCTTGTGTGACTCCTTTGTTCATCCTGGCCTGAACTGGAATTTTCCAGCCTGGGCAGACCCTTGAAGGTGTGAGTTTAGTGTAATTGTTAGCCCTGAGTTTCGGGGAGTTAGTGCCTTGGCTGTCCTCCCAGGAGACAGGTCAGACTGGGCTCTGTTGCAACGATATTACTGATAAATGTATAGTTTATATTCTCCTCTGTCTGGCCGACTCTTCCTTCTTGGGAAGGCATAGCGGTGGTCTTTAGTGACCCATGTGACCCGCTTTTTGGGTCATTTCCTTCAGAAACAAAAGGAAGCTACCAGGAAACAGAAAGGCAAGCAGGATGGGAAAGAAGGGATGGAAGTAGATGATGCGGAGAGTGAAAAGAAAGGAAGCAAGAAAGTGAAGGTTATAAAGCTACCTTACATGGGCACAACTAAGCCGCAGGGTGCTCACTTGACAGCGGCAACCAAGGAGCACACTTGAAAGGGGAGTACATGGAGGTTTGAAGAAATCTGAACTCCTTCTCAGGGGTCTCACTGATACTTAGTCCATTCAAACCAATAATAAAGAATTTGGGCATGAAGCTGAAATATAAAAGAACATTTTTATTAACCTTAAATGAGGTGAGACTACGTCACACAGAAGCCTTAGCAACTGAATGAGGCAGTCTGCTAGAATGGTCTTACTTCACGTCTTATATACTCTTTATCCTGCCCCAGGCATGTAAGGGAGTTGTACCAATTACATTCCTAAACAAATGGAAAATCTGGAGGGTCAGCAGGTGAGTAGCCTTTGGGATTTTAGCAGGATATGTGCAAAACATTATAATTACATAGTTCACAAAGGTTAATCTGATTTAGATGGCACTGCAGGGCATGGCAGGATTACATGTACAGTATCCAACCCAAAAGTTAATCATTAGGAATGTCCCAAATTCATTCTCCAAAAGCCGGACACACCTATAATTGAAAGCATAACCCTTGTAATGAAGGAACATAAAAAAGAAACTAATAGATGCTGAACAAGATAAAACATGTGCAAGGAAACTAAAAGTTAACGATGTCCTGAACATTGATTGGCAATCTCAGACAAAGATCGATCAGTGAAATTTGCTTTGCGAGGTCAGGTTCAGGTGAAGCGGTCAGTTTATTGCAGTTCATTCCAGAGTCAGAAAGAAACCCAGTTAATGTGTACAGGAACTCAGAAGGCCAGGGCACTTGTTCGCCGGGCCTCTTTCACAGGCCTACGTGAGGGCAACACAAAATGGTGGCAAAATATAAACTGGAGTCAGTCTCGAGAATTACAGAACCTCAGGTTTTCAAATTGCTGCATAGGGAGGTGAGGGTGAAAGAAGGATCAAAATAGGAGGATTATGATTTGGCAAAGAGGCCCAGAATACCAGGTTAACACAGAACATTGAAATACAGCTTTCTCAATATATGCCAGCTTCTACTGTGTGAAATACCTGAACGTGATACGGAAAGAAGATAATGTTTGTAGAGTATGATGGGCGAGATAAAATGATGAGTTCAGGATTCAGGTAGCTGAGAAAGCCAAGGAGAAGTTGAAGGAGCTTGACAATGCTCTGTGGCTTCACACAAAGGCACCCACAAGGCCAACCACTGATGATTACTAGAAGTGGTTAACCAGGGGTGTACCGGCCCTTTCAGGGCTGCCCCATCCACGGAGGGATGGGAATTATTGGGAAGTGGCAGGAAGAGATTGGAGCGGTATGTTGGGCTTTTAACAGGGAATTTTTCCATGGAGAATTCTGCAAATTTCATCACAATTGTTCAACGTGTGGGGTGAAGCATCCTCTCACACAGTGCGGGTTGGCAACGGAAGATGACAGGCCTAGCAAGGCGAGTGTTTTCAGCCTCAGAACAGCTAGGGGAAGGAAGAAGAGAATAGGGGCTCATGGGGGCCCAAAGAGACCCATTGGAAAAAGTGTATATGAAAGTTAAATGGCAGAGAATACAATGTTTTATTTAGTGGTATTGGATCAAAAAGGATGCAGATATGCTGCTGCTTGGTTTCAAGGAGGGTTTCAGGTTTAAATATGAAAGAACAAGGGAGAGAAGGTGGGTGGATAATTCGGTCTTGGCCAAGCTATAGAAGGAGATTCAAGAGGGGAGCATGGCAGGTTCTTTTTAGGAATGGCCTTTGGACAATTTTATTATGTCTCCTTTTGAAGGTGTGCCCAAAAAAGAAAGAGGGCAATTTCGATTGATACATCATTTGTAATGGTTGGAGGGTTGCTCTGTGAATGATTTTATATCAGGGGAGCTGTCTTCTGTAACTTATTCATTAATGGATGTGGTAGTTGAGGTGGTGAAGGTAAGCAGAGGAGCCTGAATGACCAAGACCAATTTAAAATCAGCCTTTCACCTGCTAACAACACACTGATGATTTTTAATATTAGGGATGCAATTCCAAGGCGAGTGGTTAATGGGCAAGGCTTTGCCTATGGGATGTTCATTCTGTCCTATGACCTCTTTGAGAAAGTCGGCAGCTTTCTTTAATGGATGTTTATCTTTGTGACATGATCCAAGTTTATGATGCACTACTTACATGCTTTTTTGTGGTGGCAGTGGGTTCAGCAGAGTGTGAAGAGTGTTTGACACACTTTTAGGCACTGATGCAAGATATAGCAGTTCCATTGGCAGAAGAGAAGACAGTTGGTCTAGATACGGTCCTTTCCTTCTTGGGGATAGAAATTGATAGGATTTTGGGACAAAAGAAGGTACAGGTTAGGAAAGTACAAGTTTTGTTAGGACACAAGGGCGTTTTGCAGAAGATAGAGCCTAGCATTGTCAGACATGTCAAACCACATCAGCTGAAGTGTGGGGCAACTTGAGGATGCATAAGACATTTCTAAAGCGATTCAATGGCATCTCGTTGGAAGGGCGGAGAGGATAAATTGAATGGAACATTGAAGTGTTTTCAGATACAGCAGGAGGGATAAGTTTTTGGCTCTCTGTAAGGGAAATGTTGTGTGGAACAATGGTCCAATCCATAGACGAACAGGGGGTGCAGCATTGCATTCTTAGAGTTTTTTTTCCTGGTGGTGATGTTGGCCCTGTGAGGGGAACATCTGCGAACAAGACGGCGCTCTTTCACACATACAACATAGAGGTGAAGAACATTGTGAATAGGATATCAGCGAGGGATCTGAAGTCGTGGCAGTTGCTGTGGCTGTTCATACAGGTCTGTTCGTAGAACAATACAGTTTTCCATGCACTGCGTTTCCCAGGCATTCACAATGAAATTGTGAAAGCTTTGTCTCATTCTTAGTAGAATTGCTGAATATTTCAGAAGGTGGGAGTATTTAATACAGTTTATAATGGGTATGATCGCGAAAGTTGTCAAAGGTGACGGGTGAGTTGGCCGGTATAAAATACTTTGGCAAGTTGTGGGGTGATTATGAGCCAGCACAGGATAGTTAGGACGCTGGATTTTGGAAGGATGTGCAAGGGAAGGGGATAGGAAGAGTAAGGCGACCAATAGCATGGTTGGTATTGCAGCGGGTGTTGGGTAAACTATCAGCAGTGTGATGGTTTTGAGATGTTCTATTCTCCCTCATTACGGTGTGGATGTTCTTTAGAGCTTTTAGGATGTCGAAGCTGCTGGATTAAAGAAGAAAAGAGGAATGGAGAGAGGAGATGTGGGGCATTGGTAGGAAGGTTTTGGGTGCACCGTGAAGAGTTTAAAGATGGATCAGAGGGAAAGAGTTGTAGAGATGTTTTTGAGAGCATTTCCACAAGCATATTTGAATCCAGTGCAAATGTGGATGAGCTATCAGTTGACAATGGTTAACAATGGGGGATGGACATTTACTCAAAAGGATGTATAATGGGTGTTGCTGGGGGTGTTCCTAGCAACATCCTTGGCTTTTTAACACTGCTCCAGATTTACGAGAAATCGTTACTCTGACCAGCGCCAAAAACCTACACCTCTCCAGGGGAGGCGTAAGTGAGGAACCACAAGGAGAAATATCTTTATTTCTCCTCTTTTTTCCTTTAACTATGTGTGTTGCATTCTCACACTCACACTTAGAAAGAGGAAAACGACTCTTGTGATTGTTTTTGCGCAAAAACAATCATCCCTGCAGCGCAGGCACCCTTGCACCATGGTGCAAAGGTGCCGGAATTGACGCACAGCAGCCCATTGTGGGCCGGCGCAGGGAAAAGGACAGGAATGTGCTGTATCTGATAGATACAGTGTATTACTGCCCTTTTTATTTGCCGTAGGGCAGCGCTGCAAGAAGGCCTGCGGCTGTGCCGTACAGCAAAACCTCATAAATGTGTCCCAGAATATTCAAGATTTGTGGTTGCACGATTGTGTGAGAGCTGTGGTATGGATGGTCATTAGGGGAGGAGGGAAATGAGGTTAGTGATATGTTTTGTTTAGTGAGGCCTATTTAGTCTTTAAGGCTAAGAGCCAAGGTTCATATTACTATGATAGGCGTCCTTTTCCACACAGTTAAGAGTTGAGAGTATTTTGTGACTGAGCCATTTCACCCAAAATATGGTTCCAAATGTCAGCCATCAAAGATTAGGTATGGAAACACCCCTGCTTTAAATGTTTTGCTAATGGGTTGTATAAATATGCGCCGCTCTGTTCATTGCATCTCATATGCTCGAGTGAGCAGACGCAGGCCTTGCTTTATACATAGGCATGTGCTCCATGAATTAGCACCCCATCCAGAGGCATAACGCAGTCTCCTGCAGCCCCTGTGGTGCAAGCTCCTTATTGGGCCCCCAATCAGCCCAAGTCCTGTGGAAAAGTAAATTTTGCCATGTTCTGTGTCCCTACGTGTCCTCCATCTTATGTTATGTGTGCATGATTAAATATGCATATGTATCCCCATGTTTGATTAAAGACGCAATTACAGTTGTGTCCATCACTAGTATGCCAGTTTCCAGTTCTCGTGAAAGCTACGAGTATTAGGCCTATGTAAAGTTACGTTGCCACGTTTCTCAGTGTGCACGTTATTTCATTGTAAAGTCCCCGTTTCTAGGCCTCAAAAGGGCCGGACACCAGATTCAGCTCCTGTCTTCTGAGTCCTCGCTGAGGAGCGATACAGCCCCCACCTGTATCCTCGACCCTTCACTTACTTCCTGCCTCACAGTGCCCGGCTTAGCCTGGCTCTGCCTCTGAGTCTGCCAAGAGTATGTTATGATTCTAGTTATCAGTCCAGCCCTCCTTCTCTGCATTCCTAAGCTACTGAATCGCATCAATAGTTTCCGTCATTGTCTAGCCTTTACGTCTCCATGTAAGAGAAATACTGCATTTAATGGTCATCTAATATTCTTCACCACGCACTACATGTAGAATAATGCATGCACCATTCTTAGAGTCCGTTAGCCTTTACCCCAATAACTTTTGGATTCTATCAACATGTTCTCTAAACATCAGATACTAGATACTGTTTAGGTACATGTCGCCCTGACTCTCCAGACTTCAGTCTCTACTCCTAGCACAGAGTTCATAGCCCCCAGCTTCTCCTAGTAACACGTCATTGTCAGTTTGCGCGCACCATTAGGTTAGAGGTCCCGGCTCCTTAGGTAGCCCCCTCCATGTTTCCGCCCCATTTATGACATATTCTGTTACGTTTGCATCACATGTCTATGTATACGCCCCTGTTACACCCATTTTTCACCCTTATCTTTCGCGACTGCTATTGACCACACCCACTGCTCTGCCTACTGTAATTCATTGTAATGTAACTGTTTTAGTATATATATTGGTGCACTGCTATTAAATGTTACCCCATTCCCTTACGCCGATTCTGATCCTGCCCCCGGCAGCGCTGTCCATCCTGTTCCCGTGCAGGTTGTCCTGTTCCTGTCCTTTATGCTGTATTAAACCTGCAAACTCCTACTACCTCGAATCTTGACTCTTATTTATTGAGCTATCTGTTATTGCTATGTCCAGTCAAACCTAGATCCGGTATTATTTATTTATATACCACATAATGGCGCCCGAATAGGGACTTGCCCTTTCCCCACGCGCCGGTGAAGCCACGCCGGCCCCCTGACCCTCTGCAGCCGTGACGGAACCATAACGTGCACGTGCAGATATTTCTGCTTCAAGTATCCCTCAGGCCCACGGAGGAGACGGAGGTGGCGGTCCAGCATCCAGACGAGGCGGTGGAGGAACGCGGCGAGTCCCGACCAGAGCCCAAGCCGAGAGTACAAGGTCCGAGGTATCCGGAGGCCCACCCGTAACAGAAGTCCGAAGTTCGTCCGTCCGGCGTCGAAGCAGTCCAGTCCAGTCCGAGGCCTTCCATTCTTGCTGCCCGGTGAGTACCATTGCTGGGGTAGTATCTAGACAGGGTCAATCTAATTGACTCTGGTCCGTGGGTTGGTGGTACACAGACCCACAAACGAAGTGTCCACTTCGGTGGATGCGGGTCCTGACGTGTCTCTTTATGAGACCGGTAAGTTTCATACTGTTTCAGCAGTGCATCTAGTTTCTGTTCTAGTCAGTCCTGTTCTCGAGAAATTCATGTATTCTGTTTTCAGTATTCCAGGTAGTATTCTGTTCGAATTGATATTTTAAATATTCTTCATGTATTTTGATGTCGTGGTATGAATGTGAAGTAATTATCGTGTTCATTGTGTATTGTATTGTGTCTAGATCAACAGTTCAGTCATGCCGTTATTTTCCAGACTACGTCAGTTAAAAACCAGAAAAGGTCTGCTAGAAGCAGCAGTTCCTGTCCCGCCTAGGGACAGTCCAGGTCATTTTATGTATCAGAAGCATGGCATAAGTGCCATATTATATCTAGATTTATGGGTAGAGTATACCAAACAGTTAGAAGAAAAGTATAGATGGCCCGTATCGGGTACATGGGATGCCGAGTGCATCATGCGAGTAGAAGAAGCATTATGGAAAAAGAAAGCCAGACAGTCACAGAAAGATGCCATCGAGTTATGGCGCAAAGAATCTCATAAAAGAACCGAAAAAGAAATCAGAAGGTCAGAATTAAGTAGAGAATCCTTAGAACGAGCCCAAGAAAGGGAACTAATCGAGATAGGTGAACGAGTCAAAACTGAACAGTCAGATAGACAGAGGCATGCCCTCATTAAGGGTATGTATCCTCTTCTTGCCGAGGGCTTGCCAAAAGCGACCCCGGAGGCATCCAGTAATTTTCCGCCACCATTAGTTCCGACCAAGCTACGTCACAAACCGACCGCAGCTGATATTTTCATCTCGTCCTATTTGGACGACACAGTCCCGGAATATGCAAATCCTGTTCCGCCAGTCCCTGTAAATCAGGCAATTCCTGCTCCCCCAGACACCGGGGCACCTCTTGCAGTACCTGCTACGGTACCCCCGGTCCAGCCTACATTACAATTTCCCGCCGCGCTAGTACGAAGAGTATCAGTCGATGATTCCAGTTTAGGGGCCGCAGGAGGAGGTCCTCCTGGTACCCCGCCGCCGCACCAACGTAGAACGTTGGCCGAGTTACATGAATGTGCGTTACAGCGTACGCCCAAATTTAAGTCCGTTGCAGAAATCCGACGAGCTCTTACTGAATGCCGCTATGATCCAGTTGCAGGTGATGATAGTACAGTAATATATTCCATCCGTGTAAGACGGGTGACCGGGTATTTAGACACCCTACCAGATATGAAAGGAGATCTAGACAGAATATATCGTTTCATCCGTACAGGGGATGATCCAGAAAGTATTGGCGAAGCCATGTCTCAAAGGAAAGCTGAGATCCAGCTCATGTTATTAAAGTTCCTGATTAATTGTCTAATAAGAGAACAAGATTCCCCGACTATGGATCAGGCCGAAATGAAAATCCTGACAAGGTGGAGTGATAATATAGCCGAGGGTAAACACAAGACTATCAGTAGTATAGAGAGTATGTACAAGAAAATCCGTAAAGAAATAATAAAGTTACACGAACAACGTAAAGCAGCACAAGTAAACGAGAAAGAAAATGACTCTTCTACTGAAGAGGTAGAGGACGAGAATCCCGCCAGAATAGCGTATGTAGGAAAATCTAGATTTCCAGATCGCCATTTGCGCCTAGAACACAAGTCAGTTTTACATCATCCAGCACCAGAACAAGGTTCTCTGGAACAAGTATTTCAAGCTACCGATCACATTCTGAAATCACGAATCGGTTACAGTGAGTTAAGTACTATGCATGAACAAGAACTAGCCCGATCAGCAGTCCGATGGATTACTGATTCTACCACTTTTCCAGACGAAATAGTGGCACAAATGTTTCTGAAACTGCCCCCAGCCGAGCAACGACTGGTGGGTATGTATATGATCCAGCACCTCATCACATTGTATGAGGGTCAACATTCTGATCCAGGTCCGTTACACGATGTCCTGAACGAGTTACTCCAGTATAGATGGAAAGGTTTAGGTACCGATTTAATTAGAGTCATTCTAGAACAGCGCCACAAATATAGAACGTTTTTGAACCCGCATTTTGTTCATGTCTCACCTCCAGAAAGTAAACCGTTTTACATAGACAGACAGAATCCGTTACGAGAAGTACACCCAGTTAGGACAACAGATGGTGAAATGCAACGAGTGTTTGTTTACACTCCGATTACAAAGATAGAACTCTTAGAGATGAAGAAATTAATTCCCTGTCATGACAAAGATCCAGCAGGGTTCCACCGAGAATTAAAAGACATGCTCCGTATGGGAGAATACACGTATCCAGATATTATTAAAATGTTAAAAGTCCTGTTGCCCGCAGGGGTATACGAAAAACTCAAGGAAAAAGATTGGGAGGTGGGAGAGAAAAAGATCGATTGGGCAGTTCTCGAAGCTGAAGATAAGATACGAGTACCAGGTACCGGTCTAGGAGAGAAATGTAAAGAATTACCTGAACTGTTAATACAAGTTTTGCCCAGATTATTAGCCACTAAAAAGGAAGACTGGGATGCAATCTCAGCCTGTAAACAGAAACAAGACGAAGACACTAGTGATTTTTATTCTAGATTCGAGAAATGTTTTAGTATCAACAGTGGCCTCAAGACAAGTAGCGAGTCATACCCTCATCTTTTTGTTACTAAATTAGTCGAGAATTCAAGTCCACAAGTTAAGAATCGAGTTTTGAAAGTCGAAAGTACCTGGCAAGCTAATACCCCGTCCCAGATGTTACAGATGCTTCAATACCACCAGAATAGAATCAGAGAAGAACAAGATCACGAAAGGAAACGTATGAAAGATACGAAAATGAAAGTACTAGTTGCACAATCTGTTCCTCAAGACAGTCAAAAGAGGGGTACGAATCAAGCCAGTCATCCTGCAGTTCCCGTTAAAGGGACATGCAATTATTGTAAACAGCCAGGTCATTTTATAAACGAGTGTGCAGTTCTGAAACACAATATAGCTACCGGTAAAACTAAAGAAAGACCACGTCCGCCTAGACAAGAACAAGTTTCACAGACTTCTCAGCCACAGAATGCACAACAGACAGTTCCAGCACCGCAGCCTATCGCTGCAACACAGCATGTTACACAGCAGATGTACCAGTATGCGCAGTCCGAGTATCCAGAGTATCAGCCATATTCATGAAACAGCCTAGAGAGGGAGGTAGGCTTGCCTCTCATCGAGATACCTGTAGATCAAGAGGGTCCCTATGTTCATAGTCAAGTATTAGGGAAAGACAGAAAGTTTTTGATTGATACAGGGGCAAGTAGGACCACCATCAGTCACGCCGAAGTTCCAGGGGCTCCGCTCTCAGGCTCTAGAAATGTTTCCCTTGGATTTTCAGGAAAGCCTATTGTAAATGAGATATCTAAGCCAGTTACTCTAGAAGTAGGTCCATTGTCCCGCACTACTGATCTGTTACTTACGAAGTCATGTCCAGAAAATTTGTTAGGTATTAGAACACTGAAAGAATTAGGTGCAGTTATTTGCTGTTCCCCAGAGGGAATACGCCTGTTCCTACGTGACTTCAAGGGTCACTATGTATTACGAGATTTTGATCCGAGATTGTCTAATGTTCCACAGCATCTATGGGCACAAGGTCCAACTGATGTTGGCTTCATGCAAATCACACCCCATCGTGTGACTCTCAAACCAGGTGTAGTGTTACCACGAATCAGACAGTACAGATTGCCACCTGAGGCTGTAGCAGCCTTATCCAAAATTATTGACGAGCTCATCGCTCAAGGAGTAGTTGTAGAAACTGACTCCAATGTATGTAATTCTCCGATCATTCCAGTCATGAAACGTACTGATCCAAATGCACCCCCAGTATATCGATTAGTGATTGACCTTCGAGAACTCAACAAATGTATTATTCCCCAGTACCCAGTTGTCCCAGATATCTCTTCCCTATTGACAGCCATTGATTCTGAAGCCTCATTTTTTTCAGTCATAGACCTCAAGAACGCATTTTTTAGTGTCCCCATTCATCCAGACAGCCAGTTCCTTTTCGGATTTTGTTTAAATGGAAGGAGCTATATGTTCACACGAGCTCCTCAAGGTTTCACAGAAAGTCCTAGTATTTACAGTCAAGCACTTAAGAGACAACTAGACAATATTCACATGCCAACTGACACTGCCCTGCTCCAGTATGTCGATGATCTACTGATCACAGCCCGTTCTGAACGTGCTTGCGAGCGAGCATCCCTTACAGTCTTGTATTTCCTAGCAGAGATGGGGCACAAGGTGTCCCCTTCTAAGCTTCAATTCTGGGTCCAGCAAGTGATCTACTTAGGCCACTTACTGTCCAAGAGGGGTAGGCAGTTGACACCTGACCGTATCCAGTTAATAGCGAGTCTTCCTCAGCCCAAGACCCAGAAGGAGGTACGTGCTTTTATCGGCCTCACTTCTTACTGCAGACAATGGATTCCTCAGTATGCATTTCTAGCTAAGCCACTGATACAGTTAACGACACAGGAGGCAGCCGTATCGACTGTCCTCCCTTGGACATCTGAACATACACTTAGTTTCAATGAATTAAAGAAAGCTCTATGCCAAGCTCCAGTTCTAGCAACACCGAACTACAGTAAGCCTTTTACACTTTTCGTCACAGAACGGGAAGGTACAGCATTATCTGTTCTCACACAAGATCAAGCAGGACAATACAAGCCCTGTGCTTATTTTTCGAGCACATTAGATCCAGTAGCCCAGGCTCTGCCTTCATGCCTCAAGTCAGTTGCAGCCACAGCACTAGCTATCAGACAAAGTGATTCCATAGTATTAGGACATTCCTTGACAGTACAAGTTCCACACTCCGTGGAAGTTCTTTTAAACCGAACACAGACTCAGCACTTGACAATTGCACGTTTAACAGGTTATGAACTGACACTGTTCCAGCCACACATAGAAATCAGACGCTGCAACGTTCTAAATCCTGCTACACTGTTACCGTCAGTTACTTCAAATCCTGCCACACACGACTGTGTGGAAGTAGTTAACATTATGACTAAGCCAAGACAAGACTTGACAGATATTCCATTACCAGATCCCGACCTGACACTTTATGTGGATGGTTCATGTATGAGAACAAGTACAGGAGAACTAGTAGCCGCGTATGCAGTGACTACTGACACTGAAGTTATTGAAACACACCGTATTGACACCCTGTCTGCTCAAGCAGCAGAGCTAGTTGCTCTGACACAAGCCTGCATACACGCCAAGAACCTGAAAGTTAATGTTTACACAGATTCACGTTACGCATTTGGAGTCGTACACGACTTTGGAGTGCTCTGGCAGGAGAGAGGTTTCATGACTTCTCATGGAACCAAGATTCAGCATGGTCTCCTTATTCAAGCTCTGTTAAATGCCATACACTTACCGACATCCATTGCTATCATGAAATGCAAAGCACATACGAAAGTTACTGACACTATTTCTCAAGGTAATGATCTAGCAGATCGCACAGCCAAGCTTACAGCACAGACACCAGACATTCCAGCTAATAAGACACCGACATACACTCCAGATCCAACTACCTGTATGACAGTTAAGGACCCTACTCAAGATGTCATAGATATCCAGTTACATGCTACTCCAGAGGAAATCAAGAAATGGTCCGAACAAGGAGGGGTCCAGACAGATCAGGGATGGGTAACGAAGGGTAAAGCCACATGGTTTCTCCCCGACTCTATGGTTCAAGTCATTATCAATACCGCACATAGTCCAGCACATTTAGGAGAAAAAGCTATGTTAGACAGTATCCAGAACATTTGGTTCAACAAGCATTTACGAGCTGCAGCCAAGCAGAAAGTCCGTACCTGTATGATATGTTGTCAGTTTAATCCAGGTAAAAGTGTCCCGGTGGAACAAGGTGGATTCCAGCCCCCTGACCACCCTTTTGAAGTCCTCCAAATGGATTATATTCAGATGGAGCGATGTCGAGGTTTCAAGTATGTTCTCGTAGTTGTATGCGCTTTGTCCAGGTGGACAGAAGCATATCCAGTCCCAGATTACACAGCCGCGACCACTGCCAAGCAGTTGGTTCGTGAGTTCTTCCCCCGTTATGGACTCCCTAGGGTCGTGTATTCTGATAACGGCCAGCCATTCTCATCCGAGCTCATGAAACATATTTCCCTGTTGTTAGGGTACCAGTGGAAGTTCCATTGTGTACGCCATCCGGAAGCAGCCGGTCTCGTAGAGAGACATAATCAGACCCTGAAAATTCGAATTGCAAAAGTATGTAAAGAGAAAGGTGTGGACTGGCTAGTAGCTCTGCCAGTTGCTCTGTTTTATATGCGCATGGTCGCACATTCCAGATCAGGTCTGTCCCCTTATGAGGTCGTATTCGGCCGCCCCCCTAACATGTGGGGTACACCTAGACCTCGAAGTATTACCGATGTTTCAAGTAATATACTGACAGATTACCTAGCTTCCTTGATGTCTGCCCTCAACTCTTGTCGTTCACAGGTTGCTGCCGCATTTCCAGACAATACCGAGGTGGCACCGCATGAAATCGTTCCCGGATCCATGGTTCTTGTCCGAAATTTTGATCGTTCAAGTCCGCTGGAGCCTCGCTGGAAGGAACCCCGACAGGTCCTCCTGGCCACCCGTACTGCCGTCAAGCTGGAAGGCAGGAAGGGCTGGGTGCATCTGTCTCATGTGAAAAGATTTTTTGGATTGAAACCTGTTTCAAAGAACATTTCCGAGGATCTTAAAGACTGCCAAAGTACTATTCTTAAGGACTGTCCCGCAAAAGACATTGCTACGAACCCTTCCCTGTTAGAGAAAACTCCGCAACAGGAGTATAAGCTTAAACTAAGGTCTAGTAAAATAAGTCAGCCAGTTTGATTGTCTAAGTCCTCCCCTAGGTGAAACGGTTAGACCGGTTTCTGACATGTATATAATAGACCCCCATAGAGAGAGAGTTAGTGAGAACTCTAGAAGTTGCACTATTATTTTATGTTTTCTGCTATATTTCAGCCTTATGACTACCTGCACCAGTTATGCTTTTTATTTGTGTTTTTCAGTTTCTCATGTAAATAAGTCTGCCAATGTTACAGTAGAGCACACGTTTAGTGATCTGCCTCCTCATGAACTCTCATATCGTCTTGCTATGCGTAATAATTCTTTTATCCGCATGTTACATTATTCACACCAGACCAGCAATGCCACTAATTGTTGGGTGTGTGGTCGACTCCCCCCTTTCCAGACACCGAAGGGAGTTCTGCCACTCTTTCCTTATCCATTTTCACATAATGGTTCGTGTGGAGCATGGTCCACGTTAACGTCATCCTCAACAGATATGTCTATTCTGAACAGTACATGTTTCCCAGACAAGCAAGGTCTTCCCCACAGAACAGGGTTAGATCTAGAAAATGAAGTTTATAATTTAGGTAATTATTCTTCGAATTTCATGGTCCTGAATGTTCAGTCTGATTCTACTCCAGACTTACCTGCTATTTCAGTACTACCAGTCAAAGGTGAATTATGTGTCCGAAATAATGGTTCCGTACATGTAGGCCATAGTGATTGTACTACTATTGTCAAGTATAGTGACAGTGGGAAATCTATTTTCAAAGCTTCACGTCATTCTTATTTTGTTTGTGGTCAGACCGCATATGTTCGTCTGCCCCTTGATTGGGATGGTACATGTTACATTGCCTTCCTACTGCCACCAGTTTTCCTAGCCCCACCTGATTACCATAGGAATTCCCTCCTAGTACATACTAGACACAAGAGAAATTTCCCGATTGTCGATTATACTGAAACTGCTCTAGAACAATACATAGATATCAATAAAGGTGTCTTCCCCTACTTAGGTACTGTTGTAAATAGTAAACTGATACGTAGATTAACCAGAACCCTTGAAGCAGTAGTGATTGAGACTACTTCTGCTCTAGGTAACTTAACCGAAGAACAATCCTTTATGAGAATTGTCGTGCTCCAGAATCGTCTCGTCCTTGACGTCATACTGGCCGATAGGGGCGGGGCATGTAGAGTCATCGGATCTAGTTGCTGCATTTTCATTCCTAATAACGCACCGTCTGTTTATTCAGCTATTACCAGACTCCATAAAATTGCCCATATGTTACACCAAGATCCAGGCACCTGGACATGGTCCGGTTGGTTCTGGAATATAATTTCCGCCTGGGGATGGAAAGTATTGTCATTTCTGGGTATTGCAGTAGCGATCATATTCAGTTGCTGCCTCTGTATACAATGTGGCCCTGCGATTTGCGGCATTTGTGCTACATCTTGTATTCCTAGTCCCGAGTCCCGTTCTAAATCCCGTTCCAAGAAAATTCGAGACGAGCAAATGATACTGTATGAAATGATAGATGGTATCATGAATATTGATGTTTCCTGATGGAAACGTAGTGACAAGGAGGGAATGTGGAAAAGTAAATTTTGCCATGTTCTGTGTCCCTACGTGTCCTCCATCTTATGTTATGTGTGCATGATTAAATATGCATATGTATCCCCATGTTTGATTAAAGACGCAATTACAGTTGTGTCCATCACTAGTATGCCAGTTTCCAGTTCTCGTGAAAGCTACGAGTATTAGGCCTATGTAAAGTTACGTTGCCACGTTTCTCAGTGTGCACGTTATTTCATTGTAAAGTCCCCGTTTCTAGGCCTCAAAAGGGCCCGGACACCAGATTCAGCTCCTGTCTTCTGAGTCCTCGCTGAGGAGCGATACAGCCCCCACCTGTATCCTCGACCCTTCACTTACTTCCTGCCTCACAGTGCCCGGCTTAGCCTGGCTCTGCCTCTGAGTCTGCCAAGAGTATGTTATGATTCTAGTTATCAGTCCAGCCCTCCTTCTCTGCATTCCTAAGCTACTGAATCGCATCAATAGTTTCCGTCATTGTCTAGCCTTTACGTCTCCATGTAAGAGAAATACTGCATTTAATGGTCATCTAATATTCTTCACCACGCACTACATGTAGAATAATGCATGCACCATTCTTAGAGTCCGTTAGCCTTTACCCCAATAACTTTTGGATTCTATCAACATGTTCTCTAAACATCAGATACTAGATACTGTTTAGGTACATGTCGCCCTGACTCTCCAGACTTCAGTCTCTACTCCTAGCACAGAGTTCATAGCCCCCAGCTTCTCCTAGTAACACGTCATTGTCAGTTTGCGCGCACCATTAGGTTAGAGGTCCCGGCTCCTTAGGTAGCCCCCTCCATGTTTCCGCCCCATTTATGACATATTCTGTTACGTTTGCATCACATGTCTATGTATACGCCCCTGTTACACCCATTTTTCACCCTTATCTTTCGCGACTGCTATTGACCACACCCACTGCTCCGCCTACTGTAATTCATTGTAATGTAACTGTTTTAGTATATATATTGGTGCACTGCTATTAAATGTTACCCCATTCCCTTACGCCGATTCTGATCCTGCCCCCGGCAGCGCTGTCCATCCTGTTCCCGTGCAGGTTGTCCTGTTCCTGTCCTTTATGCTGTATTAAACCTGCAAACTCCTACTACCTCGAATCTTGACTCTTATTTATTGAGCTATCTGTTATTGCTATGTCCAGTCAAACCTAGATCCGGTATTATTTATTTATATACCACAGTCCAATGAAAATCTGTGATACATGGGAGACTCATGGGCCCCTCATTACATTCTCCAGTGGGTGGGGGAGGGGCATCATTTTGCGTTACGACACTGACCCCCAACATGCCCTTGACCTGACACACGAGGAAGCCATTTCACTGTCCAAGTGACAAATGAGTGTGTGTGGAGAGGATATGTGTGAGGTGGGGCCCGCCCCCACCCAGAGGCTCATCGACAGAGTCACACTGGAGCAGAAGCCCCATTAAGTAATTACGACTCCCTTGAATGGTGGATAATGAGCAACAAATTTATAACAAGGTCAATTAAATGCCCCATAAATTGCATTTCCAGTCCTGGATCATTAAAGGACCGCTGCATTGCTACAAATCCTGTGATAATACAGAACCCCATGTGCACTTCAGTGAGTGACACTGCAAGCCTATTAGCTCTATCTGAACAGCGAGCGGCGACCACTAACAAACATTTGACAACCTTTACCAGGCTTTCGCGTTAACCCTTTCACCCCTGCATTTATTTACACAGTGAACGAAGATTGCACGCAGTGAGCGCATGTCGGTAAACATGACGCAGTGACTGCTTGTCAGTCCCTCCGCGTTCCCCGCCCGTTTCAGGCCTCGGGCAAATGAAAGTCTGAAGAATGATGTCAAGGTCTCTGGAGGTGAATACTGCCGAGGCGTTATCTTGATGTTGATGACCTTGTCTCATTGAAATGAAACTCATTATTTTAAGACGTTAAATACCGTATACTAAGTGTCTTTAATGGACACAGAATGCCCCGCCGTGGCGCTTTGGGAATAAAAAAAGGACCTATTTTCTCTGAGAGGTGAATTCTTATCGGAGCAATTGTTAGGCGCCTTTTCTTTTCGACTGTGCACTGTGACCTTTCCTTAAACTGGGGAGAGAAATAGCTAAGGAGAAATGAAGGTATGCAGAAGGTCCGGGCGTGTTATGGGTGGCACTTCAAAGCTAGAGTGGTGACGCAGCTGATTGGTTCGAGGGCAGACTGAGGGCAAGGCCTCTCTCGGCCCTTAGCTTAGCCGGAAAAGATAGAAGTGGAAGAGGAAAAGGCATAGATGCAGTGGACTCTGTGCTTCAGTTGTGGAGGCAGTTGCAGGTGGTGGGCAGGGTACAGGCACTTATTTTTGGGGACAATGACTTTTTGTCATCGTCAGACTTTGCCCCGGAACAAATGAGAGAAAGAAAAACAAGCATTGGTAATGCATCGGTTTCGCCAATGCAATGGATAAAGAGCTGTTTTCCTCAATCAGAAGGAAAGAGCTCCCTGACAGATAACACGGGAGTGTGGCGCAGCAGCCAGAGCTGCTGACTTCAGAGCTCGCTGCACAACATCCTGTGATAGTATGCAAATCACTTACGGCCAGATTCATCATACTAAAATCGGCTCGCAAAGGGCCAGATTCTGAGAATCTGGCCCTTTGCGAGCGCTATTTTTGCATTTGGGATTCATCATCCCAAACGCAAAAATCGCTATACTAGAAATCGCTATATTGCGAAGAATCGCATTTAAGGAATCTCAATTAGAGATTCTTTAAATGCTATTCATGAACCTTTTTAAAATTGCGAATTCGCAATATGGGGCCGCTATTTACCGCGAAGTGTAACTTCGTGGTAAATAGCGAAAACTTAGACAAATGTACTTTAGTGTATTTTTCTAAGTTGTATGTTACACACACATATGTCCTTTGGACATGTGTGTGCGCAACACCAGTGTACATTTGCATTTCAGGGGTACTACAGGATGTCCTTTGGACACCCTGGCACCCTTGAAATCGCTTCCTTATTTGCGATTTGCTAATTGCTAATCGCAAATAAGGAATGACTCCCCATTCATTCCTATGGGATTTGTGGTCCATAGGAATGAATGGGAAAGCCATTCCTTATTTGCGATTCGCAATTAGCGAATCGCAAATAAGGAAGCAGTAGAAATCGCAAAATAAATTGCGATTTCTACATGCATCCCGTTTTGCGAGTCTTTAATAGCGATTCCTTAATAATCGCTATTAAGGACTCGCAAAGGAGGACAATGATGAATCTGGGGGTTAATCTCTCTCTCCAGGTGATAAAGTTTTGTATAAATATGCTGCAAAGGTAAAAGGCAAAACTTTATGAAAATATAGTTCCAGCAAAGCGGATGTTAACAGTTTTTCGGCAGCGGGAAAGAAGACAAGCAGACAAGGAACAAGCATTGGTAAATGCAGGAAAATATGCTACAACCTATAGAAATGGAGGAAAAGTAAGTAGTACACACAGGAACCAATGAGAAGCCAGGAAAGAGAGGAGGCGGGGATGTAAGCCTTTTTTAAGTTTATGTTAAAAACAATAGATTTCTGAAGCACAGCACAATCGCTGTGCAGGCGAAACCTAAAAGCAGAAATGAAGTGGAAGAGAAAGCTAGGAAAACTGTGACAGAGGGAGACAGCATGGATGAAAAACAATCTACAAGAGTGAGACAAAGAGACAGGAAGTGTGTGGTGATTCTGGGAGGATTTGGGGCAGACAACTAAACTGTGGTTCTTAACCTGTTTCTCCACAGACACCCTAAACCAGGCATTCACTCTCTTCCTTGGTCACTGAACTATAAGCATAAGCTCAAGCACAGAGCAGCAGCACCTCCCCTCCTCAATGCGGTACCGTCTCTCTTTTTTGTCGCCTCTCTCACGCTTCGCTTTACATCTTGTTTCTGTTGCTCTTCACTTTTCTCAGCACAGCTGCGGTCCAAAACAGTGCCCTTCCACTCTTCCAAAATTCCTGTGATGCTCTCTGACAGATCAAGATTTTGGTGGGTCCTCCAATTCTTATTTCTTCTTCATCCTGATTCTTGCATGCATAATGGATGGTTTAATTTCATTACCAGTGTCAGTTCGAATGGTTTCAATCTTTCTTGGCCGACCGCAGACAAACGATCTGGGCTCCCCCCTTCTCCGCCCCTATGCCGCAGCTTGAGGTGGGGGTCTCGCAGGGCTCCATACTCAGCCCCTCGCTTGTTAACATCTTCATGACACCTTTAGCAGCGCGAGTAGAGGAGCTAGGGGCTCAGATCGTCTCCTATGCGGATGATACACAGCTCCTGTTCATTTGTGACAGGGGCTGTGACTTCGATGGAGCGGCCATCCGGAAGTGTCTGGAGTTTGTGTTTGATTGGTTCGGGAAAAGCGGCCTCAAATGCAACTCAGACAAATCCGAGATATTGTTTTTTGGTTGTCCTGCCGACCCGAGATGGAAGCACTGGTGGCCTTCGGCCATGTTCCCCCCTGCCAGCGATTCTGTTACAGCTAAGAATCTGGGCATGCTGGTTGATAACACCCTCTCCTTCAAGGCCCAGGTAGCTGGCCTGACGGGGTAGTGCTTCGCCATCCTAAGGATGTTGAGGAAGTTTTTGCCGTACCTATCTTTGGAGCACAAGAAAATAACGGTGCAGGCCTTGATAGGCTCACGACTAGACTATGCCAACATCCTTTATTTGGGTCTTCCTGAATATCTGTTGACCCGCCTGCAGGTAGTCCAAAATTCGGCAGCCAGGGCAATCTTTGGTCTTACCAGAAGAGCCAGGGCGAGCAACCTCCTTGTTACTCAGCATTGGCTGCCGATTCGTAAGCGCATCTCCTTTAAGACCTTAACCACAGCTTTTAAGGCGCTACACAATTTCGGCGCTGGCTATCTGCAGCGAAGGGTCAACTTCTATCTTCCATCTAGACCCTTGAGGTCGGCTGCCCAGGCCAATGCAATTGTGCCGGCAGTGAGAAGTGTTCGTTGTGGAGGTCGCTCTTTTAGTTATCTGGCCCCCCGTCTTTGGAACACTCTGCCCCTGACGTTGCGAACGTGCTCCAATTTGTCTACCTTTAGAAAGGGACTTAAAACTCATCTTTTTGCCCTGTAAGCTGTTCTTGTGGATCTTTAGTGCCGCTTTGGCTGTCTTGTTAGTTGCTGGTATTTGTGTAATGATCTACAGCGCCGGGACGCTCTTCGGAGCAGCTGAGCGCTTTACAAAACCCCCAGTAACATAACATAACATAACATAATCGAGAAACTCTCCTAAGCCATTTTTATTGTTGTTTGTTCAGTGTTTTTATATCATGTCGAGCGTATCAACGCACAGCGCATTAGTCCCAGAGAGTAAGATTGACACCATGTAGGTACATTGGGTACATGTTGGTGAGACATACAGTTGCCTATTTCTCTGGGGCACTGTTTCTAATCCTGTACTTCCAAAGCACAAACTGTTTTAGGAGTTGGAGACACGGGTTGCTTCGATTGAACCAATGTGACGACAGACCTAAAATTATTGCCTCATTCCAGTCATCATTTTTTCGAGCCAATGCAACTACAGACATGCACTAATCACACACAAAACAGCATTGGTTCAGTTATAATGGAAACCATCTGGCAAGAACTGCCAGCCTCTGCCTGCACAGTACCAAAAGCAACTCCCATGTGCATAACTTGGTCAGTAAGTTTGGTGGGGGGGATAGAGGGGGTGGGGTGAGGCTTTAGATTTTCCGACAATGGTGCTGATATATAATGTTAAAATACATTATACAACAAGGGGGTCACATGAGAGGGGCTAAAGCGTACTAAGTGAGCGAAAACACATTATTTTGTACAATAACCAACAATGTTGGAGTGTTTCAAAACAGAGATTGAAAGTGTGTGTGTGCATTTGTCTGTTTTTGGCACCTCACCATACCTGACTGAAAGCACCTGTACCCAACTATTTAGCAGAAAAACATATATTAGAGGGGTGTAACACACCAAACCCCCACCCCGAAGCGATGCCTCTGACAACTCCAGAGAGCTTTCAACCTTGTCAGGCAGAGTCACTGCGTTGCAGCTTGTGTCCCTTGACACAAACAGTTATGGATTTTGTGTTGGGACATACTTGTCATAATTAGGATAGCTCACTGAGGCGAACCAGTGCGGTTAGGCTGTCATGAAGGCTGTAAATACACCACAGAGTGTGGAAAAAAAAAAGGAGGGAGACTTTGAATCGGGTGGCAGATCTCTTCCCTGAGCAGGCAGAAGAGTTGCTCACTCAAATATACTCCGTTGGGAATCTGGATCTTTGCTGGTGTAAGGACTATGAACTATCCTTTGATCCCGGGGGAGTGGAACGCAGGTAAGGGACCATTCTGTATGTTCTTTCCAGTGGAGAACTTCTGCTCAGGCCGAGGCTCAGGGTGATTCCTTGGGGAAATGATCACTTTGTGCCCACACCCTCTCTGAATGATGATTTGGCTAACAAACATACCCTAACTTCAGTCTATGAGTTACTTCAACTGCATTGAGAATTATCTGGGCAGTTTCTTCCAATTTAACTCCGATCAGTTGACCTTTGCAGTAGCTTGAGAGGAAGAGGGGTTACCATCAATTTAAATCTCAAAATAAAGTGTGATCATTAGGACCACACCATAAAATGAGGTTCTGTGAATTCTGAACCCCTGGGTTCCATTTTGTGCATGGTTGCCATTTTGAGGTTGCCCTCACATAGGCCTATGACTGTGGCTGAACAAGTCTTTCAAGGACATGTACACTTTAGCTCGAGTTCGTGCTGACTCCTGTTTGACCTGAGTGAACTGACCCTGTTGCCTGAAGCTGACCTTGTTAAACCAGTTCCTGCCCTTTAGCTGATCAAGATTGAGGATCAAAGCACAGGACATTGAGAGTTTGGTATGCACACACACACCCCTTAGCCTGCTTCTTATCGGTTTCTGTTCCTTCTTTTATGGTCTGTTTATGATATGGGTTGTGGTCCTTTTATTATGGGTATTGCCCGGCTTGTGTAAGAAGGAATGTTAGGTATTTTGCATGTTTGCAAAAGCTAGGACTGCCCCTTACTTGTATGCTGAAGTTTGTAACCCTGAGAGCATATAAAAGGCCTCTGTTCTCTGTACTCTTCAGACTACCTCATTCAGTTGCTACGGCTTCTGTGTGACGTGGCCTCACTTATTAAATTTAATAAATGTCTTTTCATATTTTCAGCTTCTGTGCCAAGTTCTTTTTTTATTAGTAAGTATTCCCTGAGAATGAAGATTTAATTTCTTCAAATGGCGCGGCCAACGTGGGCTTCATCAGAGAAGTGACTTTTTGAAGGAGTGATCTTGTCAGGAGACAGAAATCTACTGAGGAGGACAAGACAGGATTCTACTAAGAAGGTACTCTGTGCACAGGGATTCTGGAGATTCTTCGTCTCTGCAGCCCAGTATATTTCTGATCTTCCTGATTTTGATCCTCCACATGATGTCACTCCTGACTGAGAACCTTTTTGGCGTGAGTATTCTAAAAAAGACCGTTAGGTATATATATATATATATCAAACTTACAATATCTATGACCCTTTAAACGATTCATATCATTCCTTAAGTTATATTATTAATACCTTGAATATTTCTGTATATCAATAGTATTCTTAAGTATCCTTTTTTGTTTAATATGCATCGGTAAATGATTGCCTGTATGAAGTATTGTTTTTTGCAATAACCTTAATTTCTAAATAAACCTTTACTTGAACTTAAAAAAAAAAAAAAAAAAAAAAAAAGAATAAGAAGTACAAGTGGGTCGCTCCCACAACTTTGTTTGGTTTCTTGGTTTTGATTTGGTTATTGCAATTACCAAAGCCGAGGGTCTCGTATATTTGCGAGTATATCGTTTTTGATAACCCCTTGAAGTTTGAAGCTAGATTAGTGAGCTATAAGATGCCTGGTCTTAGCAAATTTAGGACTGTAACTTTGGAACTTTGGAATTTGTGTTGGCCAACTTTTGGATTTGTATAGGTTTGTATATGCGAATTGCAATTTGTGTAGGCAGGCAATGAGGAGATATTTCTCCATTTGGTTTAGTTGAATGGTGCATGTACGAAAAGTACCTCAAGCACCACTTTGATTATAATACTTGCATATTCCGCAGTATTTTTTGGCATGCCTGTTCTCAAGCTCACATGGAAAAATGTGTTGCTTTTTTGGAAGGTACCATAGTGTGATGTGAAGTAAATTAGCCGGCCCCCCTAGCGGGAAATATCTATATACGTTTAGATTTACAAACATATTTCTTCCTTGGTGATTTTGTATCCCTAGGCAATTAAAATATGGACATAATACATACAAGGATCCTTTGCTCTGTGCAATTTTATGAATGAAGATATGCAGAGCGATTTTTGGTGTTCTGCTAGCCAAAGCTAGTGAATTGAGTGTATTTTCGCTTCTTGGATGTACATCAGTCTGTTGGGCTGTTTTTGCAGTCTTTTGGAACACTATTGAGAAGCGTTTCTTGTAAATATGACTTACAACTAGTATTTGCAAATGGTTTGGTTTAAGTACAGTCTGTGGGCTGTCCTTGGTTTCTGTCCTGAGTATTGAGTTATGGGTTAAATGTGTGTTTAAATGTCTATGTGGTTTTCCCATTAGTGCAACTTCTGTAAGTAAATTGCGATGGCGCTATTTATTAAATGCATGGCTAAAAGCTCGCCGTATTGTGTGTCCTGAGTGTTTTACCCCTTTCTGTTTATGTCTGAAATGAGCTCAAATGTGTGTTTGTGATTTTTTATGTTTTCAGTCTATTAAGCAAAATTTCTAAATGCTTAAAAAAAAAACATTAAAATTCACATTCACTAGGAATAAAAAGGCCCCCAAAAATGAATGGTGTGTTTTTTGTAGAAAAACCAACTTATATCATTTCTTCATTATTTTGTATTACAGGAAGACATTTCAATTAAGGGTTTCCTCTCTTTAAGCATACGCATATTCTTGGCTCTGTTGCTAAATAAAAATTGTCCTTTTTAGAAAGAAAAATGTAGCGCCAAATTTTGTCATGTTTCAAGTTAGGCTTCTGTGCTTAGGCTTATAAATGAATGCGTCTAAAATGATAGGAAAGAGTTGCAGCTTGCTTTTATATGTGAAATTAGCAAAAATGATTGGGTATATTAAAAATAATTATTAATTATGAAAAATAATTATTAAAAATAAGTGCTACAAAATTCGTTTTTTCTATTCATGGAGCTTAATGCTCATACTGTGACCTCCTAGCATTATAATTTAATTTGAGTTGTGTTGCACTGCATAATGAGGACATTAGCATATGACATCTTACCTAACGCAGGCGTAAAAAACTCATTTTTCTAAGGATTTACATGGGATATGTCTAATGTCCAATCTCTATAATTTGTAAAGAACATTCTGAGGATGATTAATATGTATCACAAGTATAGGATATTTATTTTTAAGTGCCCCAAACATCAAAGTCGAATTTGGGTAAAATAGACCATTTAAAACAGCATTCTTGCCATTTATGATAGCTTTAAAGTGTTTTAGGCTTCAGTAAATGCATACATTTAGGTATAATACAAATTTGCAGACTGTCCCCATTTGGGGTTTGCTTTTAATTGAGCCAGTGAGATCCATTTAAGGTTGATGAAATGAGTACCATTGCAATAAGCATTTGTTCTAAAAACTGGTATGTGTGTTATTAGGTTCTGTGAATTATTCACAGTAATTGTTGTTTAATAATCTGGGAATGGAGATCATTTTTAGCGCCTGAAAAAGAGAAAATATTTTTCAAAATAGAGTGAATTATTGCAGGTTAGGAGGAATTAGGAAGGCCTTTCGTCTTTGGCAGCCTCAGAATGAGCAGAGGGTGGGGGCTAGGAGAAGCTGCAGAGCTGGCTCAAGTCGCTGAGATGCTATCTTTAGTTTCCCTGTAAACAATGGAAGGAGGCTGTCATGTTGACATTTGTGACCTTTTTAATTAGGGCCTTGTCTCTGTGGAATGCAGAATGACCTTGCTAAACGGGCCTCTAAAAGGAAGGGTTTCTGGTTTCTCCGTAAGAACATAAATAAAATTAAAGAACTTAATTCCAAAGGGACAATATAAAAAAAAGGGTTTCTTTCAAAGTCCCATCATCGTGCTAAATGCTCTGCAGAACTGATGCATTTGTATCTCTGTTCTGGAAAAATAATGTCCGCTGGTTGCTTTATTTGACAGAAAATAAAGCATTGCATTAAGTTTTAGACAGAAAATAAGACGAAGCTTTTTATTGAAATTTTGAAGGCTACATGCCTAAGGGAGAACGATTTGCCAATTAAGAATTATTTTTTACAGTGGAAATTGTGGCCCAAAGATAACATGGAGTGTCAGTGAAAGAATTTTACTTTTGGAAAGTTAAAATGGCTTAATGTTGCAAGCTGACTGACAAGATGGTAACAGTTAAGTAATGGAAATTTATTTTTGTGTCTGTTCATGTGTATTATGTTTTGTCTTCTGATTAAAAGTTATAATTGATGTCTGTTATGAGAAATGTCTCTCTTTTGTGTGTTGTGTATTTTTTTCTCTTCTGCCCACAGATCATTCATGGATTGTTCTGGGTGATTTTAAGGCTGACAAGACACGTGAGTTTGGTTGGTTAAAAAGGGATGTGTTTTTGCGTTGGTCCTATCATGAATTGTTCCTGCGGGTCCATTGTGTCAGAGGAGACATAGTGGGTTGTATTTGACAGCCAAATGTCCACTAACTGGTATTTTGCTGTCAAAAGGAGGGTGAGGATTTTAAACCTGACAAATTAAGCAAGCCCAAATATTGAGTTTTGGGCTGCAGGTTCACAGTGCATAAAGTAAAGGACTTTAAGTGTGTGCGTCGCCGCTCATTTACATATGCTATTGTCTTGTCTATGTTTTTTGTGCTTGATATACAGCAAGTATATCTGATGTAAGCATGGGCGGATTTTGCGGATCCACGATTCACGAATTTGCGGATTCACGGATCGTGGATCCGCAAAATCCGCGGATTATGCGGATCGGCGGATTTGGGGGCGGGGCTTCCTCGAGTGTGTGGGCGGGGCCAAACGGAAGGGGCTTCCATGCGAGCGCGCATGCCACTTGTGTGTATAAAAGGTCAGAGACCGATCAGAGCAGCAGATTAAGAGACAGAAGCTCGGGCGGGGCCAAACGGACGGGGCTTCCATGCGAGCGCACATGGCGCTTGTGTGTATAAAAGGTCAGAGACCGATCAGAGCAGCAGATTAAGAGACAGACTCGTGCTCGACACACCTGCCCAGCCTCCACAACGCTCACGATTATTTTTGGGCTGATGAATGAGTCACTGAATTTAAGCTTCAACTAGGGCACATGCGTTATTGATATCTGCAAGTGTTTCCTGTTGAGGTTTATTTTTTGTGCCAGGACCGTCGTGCCAGAATGAACCCTGCCCTTCATATTTATTCAAGAAGACACCACCGTTTTTCCCCATGTAAATAATTTACGATGGCGCCGGCAAGCTGCCAGCGCCATCCTGCAAAAGTTACTTAATTAGCTTCAACAGGAAGCTCCAACTGATAAAATAAAGCAGGCGCTCGAGGCCCTGCTTTATCTTATCTGTTAGAGCTTCCTGTTGAAGCTAATTAAGTAACCATTTGAGGATGGCGCTGGCAGCTTGCCGGCGCCATCGTAAATTAGGCATTAGGCTTGAACTTTTGACCGCAAAATCCGCTCCGATCGCGGATTGCGGATTTTCGGTGAATTCGCGAGAGTTCGCGGACCGCGGATTCACCGAAAATCCGCAAAATCCGCGATCGGAGCGGATTTTGCGCTCATGATTAATCTGATGGCTTGACATGTCCGTTTTGTGCGGTTTTTTTGCATGTTTTATGTTGTTGTTTTTGATACTATTAGAAGTTTACCTGTGTTGTGAAGGGATATACATGACGATGTGTATCCTGCAAACAGTTGGGTAGATTTGTTTTGACACTAAATTTCACAGATAGACAACACTTCATTCAGTGTATGACAAATTTGGCCATAATGGTATTTGAAGAAAAGTTAAATAAAAGAAATATACAGGACCAAAGTATGTCACAAGCTGTTAGTCGCGTACTGCCCCTCCCCTTAAGGAACAGGCAGCCCTACATTTATGTATCCTGATTGGACGTAAGGATAAAATTATAGATTTGTGACTCTTGTACATGGTGACCTAATTTCTATATTACATTAGTCAGTTTTGTTCGGTTTCCTAAGTAGTGTATGGTTTTGTACCATAAAGGAAACAAGGTTTCATTTTTGTCCCTGAAGAAGGAACTGGAACATTAGCTGAGGTTACCGTATATGGTGTAGCGGCCAGCGGTAGAGTTAAATTTGAAAACTATTTTGACTTTTTGTGTATCATCCATACTCTTGGTATTGTGTCACATGCTTGACTATCACCCAAGTAATTTCTTGTTCTCCCTATAGTTTTTCTTTTGTCACTTCTCCCCTGACCAATGTCGCATAGTGCCTAGCGTTTGGGGATTTTAGCTGTGACCTAGTCCCATTTCCCTTTTCCATATTCCTTTCACCTGTCAGCCCTTTTATTATTGTAGGTGTATTGTTTAGGTTCACACTTCCAGATTGCAGTAATGTACTAGGAACCCCTATATTATGTATAATTCCCTTTTGTATGACTAGACTTTTTTTTTTAAAGAATTTTCTTTAGGCCTAACTCGATGTTTTCCAGTCTAACCGTCATGGTAACTGACTCAATGCTATTATAAGACAAGTTTCCACATTTTGATTATTAGCCTGTGTATTGCGTAGTGCACTTGGTGCACAGTTATTAAAAGGGAGGTATCTACATGTCCCTGATAATCTATATTATGCAATTTTTCTTTTGAGATGTTCTAGATAAGGAATTTAGGAATACTTAGACTTAATCATGTCGCTATCTACCCTTAGATGGTGGAGGATATGCTCTCACACGGAAACCCAATTAAAGAGCCTAGAGGTACTGTTTTGCCTACTGCCTTTGTCTTTGTATTGCCTTTGAGAAATGACAGTGTTTTCTAGACCAGAATTGTCCCATGGCATATGGCCACTCCTTTGAAGATTGCAGGCCACCTGCTTGCAGTCCCCTTGTTATACAATGAACTGTTTAAAGCATCACACTTGCTCCATCAGACGGCATTGGACATCACAGAACAATAATTTCAGTGCAAAGAGTGAAAGAGAAGGATTCTTGTTGTTTGAGGCTTCAGTTTTCCACCCACCTGTCATGTGTTGGCAACCTCTGACAGTGTGCAGTACGTTGAGCCCCTTGGCCTGAGTTTTGGTCACACAACCCCTTTTCCTTTGCTCCAACGGAAGTGCAGTGCACCGGAGGATCCAAGATTGGAAAAAGGCATTACATTCTGGTGCCCATGAAAGAGCAGCCTGAGCGTTCTCTGACACTGAGTAATGAGTGTTGGAGCCTGAGAATGTAGACCCGGATCTGCATAAGATGATCTGTGCCCTTGATCAATGAAGAGCACACTATCTGTAGTGCCTGCCGCAGAGGAGAGATATTGGTGCACTGCTTTGAGACATTGAGACTTTCAAATGAGCTGTGAGTGTTTGCCAGGAGGGCACTCCAACGGATACTGAAAAACACTATTTTTCATGGGAGGCCTGAATCAAGAGGCCCATGCAACAACTGGAGCAGATATGATGGACAATAGAAGCCTGCCAGAGAGGCTTTTGAACGGACTCTGAGCATAGTTGGTTTCACAAGTGGTTTCCGTGTGATTGCATAAAATGGGTTTGAGGAGACTGATCATTATTGTTTTACTGGCATTGTTTTAAAGTAGAATTCTGTTTAGTAAAAGCAGAATAAATTCCATTCTTTGTGGAAGAGTATCCCCTTTTCACCTCAGAGCATTGATGAGGAACACCACTGTTTCACCTGAACATATAATAAGTTACTGAAGTGCATAGGAGCCATAAAAATGTTACTAGATATTTTTAGGATCTGCTTTCTGCTTAGGGTTGTGAAAACTTATAATTTTGTTTGTAATAGTGGTCATTACTTTCTCCTGTTGTCTATATGTTCTTAATAACGTGTTTTCTAGTATTTGTAAGCATGACGTTGTCTTTTGTCGGTTAAATTGTTTTTGATACCCAATTGACATCTGTACCCACCTCCCAACCTATGTCTCTTCCTACTACTACTTCATTGCATTCTTTTCATACTTTACCTGAACACGAACTGGTTAGGAGGTCAGAGTTTATTAATAATTCCTTTGTACAGCTTCTGCATCAACACCAGTTAGTAGTGAACACCACTAATTGTTGGGTGTGTGGTCTATCCCTTGTGTTCCATGAAAGATAACTCGAGTAATAGTGCCTTAGTGAAGGGAATAACGGATAATATTGATATCGATTCAGACACAGACTGAGTGATTGCCTATGTAATGGCAAAAGGAGGGTCTGAGGTTCTGTGAATTCTGAACCCTTGGGTTCCATTTTGTATATGGTAGCCATTTTGTGGTTGCCCTCACATAGGCCTATGACTGTGGCTGAACAAGTCTTTCAAGGACATGTACACCTTAGCTCGAGTTCGTGCTGACTCCTGTTTGACCTGAGTGAACTGACCCTGTTGCCTGAAGCTGACCTTGTTAAACCAGTTCCTGCCCTTTAGCTGATCAAGATTGAGGATCAAAGCACAGGACATTGTAGAGTTTGGTATGCACACACACACCCCTTAGCCTGCTTCTTATCTGTTTCTGTTCCTTCTTTTATGGTCTGTTTACGATATGGGTTGTGGTCCTTTTATTATGGGTATTGTCCGGCTTGTGTAAGAAGGAATGTTAGGTATTTTGCATGCTTGCAAAAGCTAGGACTGCCCCTTACTTGTATGCTGAAGTTTGTAACCCTGAGAGCATATAAAAGGCCTCTGTTCTCTGTACTCTTCAGACGACCTCATTCAGTTGCTACGGCTTCTGTGTGACGTGGCCTCACTTATTACATTTAATAAAGATGTCTTTTCATATTTTCAGCTTCTGTGCCAAGTTCATTTTTTATTAGTAAGAATTCCCTGAGAATGAAGATTTAATTTCTTCAAAAAGACTGAGTAAGTAACTTGTCATAAAAGGTTGATTACAAATTCATAGCCAGACTAATATAAAACAATCTCAAGAACATACTATGATAAAGGAAGGCAGAAGCGTCTTAAAATATTGATCCTCAACAACAAAGAGCATATCAGAATCTCCATTACAGCAATGCAAAATATACAAAAATAACTTGACGGCTAATCAAATGATTTAGATCCTTCTCCCCATACATGGAAAATATTTGCAACATCTAGTAAACCCTACACTAACCTAAGGATAGGGGAAACCCTATTGAATCAAAATAGCAAGAAAGGTGTCAGTATCAGAACCTCAGTAGAAGTTCTAAAGTAAAGAGTCATGCATATCATACCACACAATCAGAGATATAGGGAGAGGTCTGTACCTCTCCAAGTCTAAAGAGAATCTGATTAAACTCTAGGTGGGTTCACTCAATATAATGCACAAAAAACATTCCAGAAAATATGACCTCATGCACATCATAATATGTTTTTCAGTTTCCAGAAAAGAACACTACTACCATCTGTAAGTCTCCACTTCTAAAGGTTCCTTGCTTCCTCCCTTCGTCTGATAGTACCAACTGGTAAAACTCCCTTTGTTTTTCATTAAAATAATTTGACCTTGCCAACTCTTCCTCGCATCTGTATCTCTGAAATACAGTGTGCTTTTCACTAACTAATGAATGCCATTGATTTTCACCCGCAACAGAGACAAAAATATGCAGAAAAACAACTTTCACATTAAAGTTTAAATGTCTCAATTGCAAGCATGAGGCTCACAATCACGCTAACTTAACTTTTCTCCATACAATGTTTAGTTCTACTAGCTTCATATAATCCAATAAATGAAATCTGTAATAATGAATCAAGCTATATGCTGCAGTACTCTTATATGTGGCACAATAACTAAAGTGTGTACCTTTTAAGCAAAAATTACATCTGTCACAATCTAAAAAGAAAGCTTTAAACACATGTGAATCATTCTCACTAATCCCTGGTGCATGCGCTGCATTAAATGCATTTTAGCGCGCCACCTTACAATCTAACCGTATAGAAGATTTAATATCAGCAATTCACATGTCTCTGAAAAGGAAAAATTTGAACATGCACACATGTGTCAAAACACACAATAACTGTACTTCTATACCTTCAGTACACTATATTGCATTAGTATTATCGTGTCACATGAGTACATATGGCCAAATGCAAAAATATATATGGCCTACACAAACATAGTAGGATGGAGCTAAAATTACGGTACTCCAGCATCGATAGTGGTATAAAAAGACTTCTTAGCTTAAAAACCTTTCCACCTTAAATCTCGGGCGGCACTTTGTAAAACGTTAAGGAGTGTGGATATTATTCACACCCACCTGAATGAAATTGAGTCTCGCTCTATTGCACTTATGGATTCAGTCCGAATTACACAAAGCCTAGTCGGTGTTTGAATTACACAAAGCCTAGTCGGTGTTCAGGAAAATATGCAAAAGAGTTTGCCCGCAAAATTGAGGATATGGAGAACGCCATGAAGGAATAACTTGCGTCTGCTGGTAATTCCAGAGGGTCTGAGGGGAATGATGCTAGGGCATACATTGTTCATCTCTTTAGGCAATCGTTTGCACAGCTGAATGACTGGGATATGGATAGTCTCATTCAAAGGGCCCACACATTCCCCGTTCACAAGCTGAATAAGGGATCCTCACAGTTTCATCATGCTATTCTTATGTAGAGAATTGTATCCTCAGGCAAAGTATTTTTTATGTAACACCCTTGTTAGCACTGGAGTACTCATGTTACCTAACCGGGGAAGCCTGGTGCATAGGTGTCAAGTGATGTCTGGAATCTTCGTCGTTTTCAATTGCGTGATGCTGAAAAGTGCTGCTGCCGTGAAAAGGAAAAGTGTCCGGTGTGATCAAAGCCTGTATTGGAGATAAAAAAACCTGAAAGCAGAGGGGACAGAGTCTGAGTCACTTCAGAGTGACTAGGGGCTCGGTAGACGAATGCCCACCAATGTTGAGGGCTTCAGGTGAGTTGATGCGATGCTTGACTCTGCAGCCACGAGGGACCAGGACATGTCGAGGACAACCAAAGTCTGGAGGTGAGCTGTCCCACAAAGGATGTTGAGTGCTGGGGGGTCAGTGTTTGGATGGAACACCAACAAGCCTCGGCAACTGCAACCCACGCGGTCAGAGGAAATCAGCTTCAGTGAGGACCAGCAAGGTCCTGGGGACTCTCCAAGCAATGGAGAGTCAGGGCATGTCTGGAGCAACCAGGTAAGCCCATGGATGGTCAAAGTTAGTTTCACAGGGTCCCACAGACCAACGAACCAGGGATAACGAAGGGACCTCGAGAGGAATCGCAAAATACCAGCCAACGGAACACTCGGGAGTGTAGGCAGAAATCTTCAGTGGAAACACTGCTCGGGGTCAGGAATACAAGTATCCCAAAGCACAGCCTCAGGGGTCACCGGAAAGCATATGCTGCTGTAAAAGTACACAGTGCACAGGGGTTCGGGTTGCACGGTCCCCACGAGGGATACGGGCCTCAGAATAGCTAAGAGCGCAGATCAACCTCAGAGACCACGGGAAACCACCTCTTGTGTTGCTGAAATCTTCAGAGTCCTCAGGAGCTTTGGAGATGCAAACCGGTCAGATGCATTTCGGTGCCTGCTCAGCAGTCGACTAACTCCTTCACTCCAAGGGAGATTCTTCAGTCATCCAGCGTCGTGCAAATCGTTGAAGTACTTGGTTTCTGTAGCAGAGTTTAGTCCAGATAAAATCTAAAGTCATGTAGTCAGGGTTCCTACTTAATACCCAAGGAAGGGGTGGGACAGACTCTGGGGACCCACCTATGAGAGGGTCAGGAAAGAGGGGTGGCTACACCCATGTCCTTTATCCAGTTTCATGCCAGAGCAGGAGCAAATGGCTTCTGCAACCGGTTTGAGCAGGACTATGTACTGGGACACCAAATGTGCCCCCAGTACAGACATCAAAGCACTCTGAGAGTGCACCCACCCAGACCCAATACACTAAAGCCTGTCTGGGAGGTGTTTACACCTCCCTGTGACAGGAAGCTTATTGTCAAGCCTTCCCTTGCTGGAGTTTCGTCCAGCAGAAGGAGGGCAGACTCGTGTCTGTGGCTGGCAGCATCCGTCTTGTGATGCCAGGGTCGAGAAAGCTGATACCGGGTGTACCGGTGTTGTCATATTTCTCCCTCTAGGAGAGTGGAATCATACCTCCCCCGCCAGTTACTGGTGGGGAGGTATGATTCTAAGGTGTTTGACACCAAACATGACATGTTTCTAAGCAGCCGTTTTAAAGTTAGCATTTACCACGAGGTTATAAAGCACTTAAAAGTATATGGTTGGTTGCATCACAAACAACCCCGGAAAATAAGTTCCAAAGGCTGCAGAGGGGCTCTGCTCATGCACGTGCACCCTCTCACATAAAACCCAGCACCCTGCCTTCAGGATTGAGAAGGCCTGCCATAGGGGTCACTGATAGGTTTTTATGTGCAGTGATATAAGGTAGATAGAGTGAACCTATATCTAAGTAAGGGGTGCATGCACCACCTTACACAGGCTGCAGTAGCAGACCTGTGGTGTCAGTTTGAGTGGTCTCTCAGCGGGGGCACAATACATGCTGAAGCCCCTGGGAGGCCTCTGGGGTACCTATTCACTAGGTAAATAGTATACCATATACTAGGGACTTATAAGGGTACCCCAGAATTCAATCTGGAGTGTACCTAATGTACATGAAATCAATTTAGGGAGAAAGCATATAAACTGGGGTCCTGATTAGCAGGATCCCAGTCAGACTAGTCGAAAAACAGCAAAATACCAGGAAAACGGTGGGGGTGACCATGCAGTCAGATTCCACCTTCCTACACCTCCCAGGTCTATTTATGGAGGCTGCTGCATGGCTGTACTGCTGGTGTGCTGCTCGTGCACCAAGGGCAAGCCTGTCTGTGCATGGCTGTGCCTGGACCACGCCCAGCATGAGGAACCCTGGCCTGTCACACTCCCACACATACTCCGCCATAGATGTCCTCGTACTGGACCCTGGACAAAACAACACAACTGCCTCACATGTGAACACTGCGTTTTCCTGGGAGACCTCAACTTCCCCCTGGACGACTCCGATGACACCAACTCCACCGACCTCCTGGAAATATTGGACAAGATCGGCCTCAAGCAGCTGGTCACTGACCCCACACCCAAAGCAGGACCTACACTGGGTCCCATCTTTATGTGCAGCAACAGAATCAGATACAGCCACACTTCAGAACTCACCTGGTCGGACCACTCCCATTGTTCACTTCTCCCTCGCTAGACTCCCCCACACTGCCCCAACCACCACAGCATCCCCTTCTGCAGCTGGACCAAGGTCACTCAGCAACAATGGGCTGATACTCTCAGCACCACACAGCCCAGCGCCATTACCAACTTGGATCAGGCAGTAGAGAACTTCAACAAAGGGATCACAAACGCCGCCGACTGAGTCGCTCCTACCAAACCAGCCAAAATGCACAGACCCCCTAAACAAATCTGCTGATACACACTGGAACTCAGCACGTCAAAACGCAGGTGCAAACAACTGGAAAGAAGAAGGTGCGCCACCAAAAACCACAACAATCAAGCCACTTGCAAATCAGTCCTTAATGACTATCACCACCAGTCAAACATACCACAGAACTCTTGATCATCATCAAAGAGTTGACATACCCATCAGCCACCAATAACCCAATCCCTTACTCACAGGAACTCTGCAACACCCTCGCCGACCACTTACACAACAAGATAGCAACCATCTACAGAAACTTTGATTCCCAATCATCCAACCTCCTTAGCATCCCATCAGCTACCACTGCTGGCCACCCATTCACCGCATAGAAACAAGTAAGCACACTGAACACATCCACTCTGATAGACTTCAACCCATCTAGAGCATCCACCGACCCCTTTCCCCACCGACTCTTCAACCTCGGAAGAGACAAGGTCAGTCACCAATGGGGAGAGGAGTTGGCCTAACGGTAAGTGCGGTCGAATCTGGGAAACTGGGTTCTAGTCTCTGCAATGACGCTGAACATCCTGTGATTCTGGACAAATCACTTAATCTCCCTGTGCCAACCAAGAATGAATGTGTCCTCATGTAATGCAACTGGTGCTATGTAAAGCACTCTGATACCCAATTCGGGTCAAGTTCGCGCTATATAAAACTCTGTAAAACAAAAAAAACAACTCACCACCATCCTCACTGCCTCAATACCCACCGCCACCTTTCCTGATGCCTTCAAACAAGTGGAGGTCAGACCCCTCCTCAAGAAACCCTCTGCAGATCCCAGTGAGTTTCAGAACTGCCGCTCGATCTCTCTTCCCCTGTTACCAGCCAACGTCCTGAGAAGGCCATCAACCTCCAACTCACCGCACAGCCAAAGAGAAACAACATACTGGACCCTTACCAATCAGGCTTCAAAGCCAACAACAGTACAGAGACAGGTCTGATCACCGCAACAGATGACATCCACACCCTACTCGACAGAAGAGAATCAGCTGCACTGATCCTGCTTTACCTGTCCGCAGCCTTCAACACCATCTCCCATCTAATACTCATTGATCGACTACACCTGATTGGAATCACAGACAATGCAATCAGATGGATGGCATCCTTTCTCACAGGTCGCACCCAGAAAGCACCTCCCTTCTCATCACAAGGCAAGCACACCATCTGCGGCGATCCCAAAGGCTCAGACTAAGTCCCACCCTCTTCAACATCTAAATGGCACCATTCACAGACATTGTCAGATCACACAACATAAAAATCATCTCCTAAACCGACAACACTCATCCTCTTGCTCTCAGTGGACCCTACCTCGACAAAGGCCAACTCCCACAACTGAATGAAGAACGTGTCTACTTAGATGAGGGACAACTGCCTGAAGTTCAACATGGACAAAATGGAAGTTCAGATCTTGGGCAAACACACCACCCTCTAGAACCACTCCTGGTGGCCATTGGAGCTCAGACCTGCCCCCGCTTGGAAAGACCACAGCCACAACTTCGGCTTCCTCCTCAATAGCAAACGCTCCATGAAGCACCAGGTCAACTCAACACCATCTCTTCAGCCTGCTTCCACATCCTCCACAAAGTTTTCAACTGGCTCCCAATTGGCACCAGGAAGATGGTTATGCAGGCCCTCATCAGCAGCCAACTGGACTACAGCAACACACTCTATGCAGACACCACCACCATCCTTATTAAAAGACTCCAGATTATCCAGAATGCAGCGGACAGACTGATCCTCGACCCACCCAAGCGAACCCATTTCACCCAGCACCAGAAGGACCTCGACTGGCTTTCTTTCCTAGAAAGATGCCTTATCAAGTTCCTGACCCACGCCTACAAAGCCCTCTACAACCAAGGCTCTGCCTAAGTGAACCACCACCTGCATTTGCACTAACGTTATAGGAACCTCCGCTCCACACACCTCACCCACGCACAGACACTTCGTATACGCCACTGCCGCTCCAGAGGATGCTCCTTCTCCCATCTCGCCGCCAAAGCCTGGAACATCCTTCCCCTCCCACTCCACACCACACCCTCGCAGACCCATTACAGGAAGGGACTCAAAACCTGGCTTTTCGACTGATACCTGCAGCAAGCGCCTGGATATCCTCTCGGGTGACAAGCCACACTACATAAATAAGACTTGATTGATTGGTTTATAAAATATCGCATATTATTAGCCTTTGTAATATCTGTTAAACTTTCATACTTTGCTGATCTACAATCCGAACATGCCGATGTGCATACAGGAAAGCTAAAAATCCTATCAGCAGAATCTTCATCTTAAGACCCCAGTTCAAATGGCCTGTTCCAGCTCTTTGCTCTCATTTGAAGAATTGCAGAAGAGGTATGCAACTCCAAAGCAGGGCTTCTTTAGAAATTTTCAAATCTGAAGCTTTTTAGATTCTCTTTCCCTGTCGAATCTTAACTTTACAGATAGTGCCTGATTCACAAAGGTATACTTACAAGTTTGGGTAAGTTAACGCTTTCTCAGTATTCACAAAACGACATTTTAATAGTAAGTTTACAAGTGCGGAGATTCTTCAGAGAACTCTACACAGAAAAAAATAGGACAGGCCTGATTCACAAACGTAAACCTACACATTTGCATACGTTTATGCTTTTCAGTATTCACAAAACTGCATTTTAATAGTACGTTTACGAAAGCGGAGACTCCGCAGTAAAGGAGGATAACATCTGGACATAAAAAGATAGGCCAGAAAGGTGCAAAGACATTCACAGAAGAGATGTTTCTACTGTAGACTGGCACTGAAGCTCACTATCCTGCCTTATTGGAAGAAATATGTTAATGGAATTCTCTTCTCTCTACAAGCAGCAACATTTTGAAATGTTCTCCTGGCAAAGTCAAGAATCATAAAATAGCACCCAGAATTTGGAAAAACAACTACTTCTTGATTTTTCCTAAGATGATCGCACAATGAGCCACAAAATCATCTGCCATCGGTGTGAGGGGTTTCACAGAAAAATAACTCAGGATAGTACCCACTGAAGCTGAAAAAATAACCCCAAGAATGGTAGGCTTAACTATGTGCATGACTATTTCTCACTCTTCTTTGCTCCGCTCCAGACGTAAACACAGCTATGCATCTGCAACAACCTTATAGGAGCAGTCTCTGCCATACACATAAAGAACCAGGGCCCAGCTGTACAAAATATTAGCGACTCGCAAAACGATCGCAAAGTGGTTTGCGGATTGAAAAATCACAGTACGCAATGTATAAACATAATTTGCAAACAAAAAATAGTGATGCGACTGGTTTGCGAGTTGGTATTTTTAGCAAACAAAGATATTGATTTAGAAATAAGTCGCAAATACCGATTAGCAAAAGGGATGTTTGATGCAGTTGCAAATAGCGATTAGTCACAATTTGACTTGTTTGCACATGCAATTTACAACCAATTCAAACCAGGTAATAACTGGGTACAAACTATAAAATCAGTCCCAGAATGCACCATGGCTGTCCACATTTGCTGGCCTGTACGTGATAGCAAGGAGGATGCGCATACTGGCTGCTCAGAAGAGAAGGAGGCGAAGACAGGAGAGGATATTCTGAATCAGGCTGACCATTTCTGACCAAACAGAGGAAGAGATATATGACAAATACAGGCTAAGTAGTACTGCGATTTTGGAGTTAATTGCCCCTTTAAAGCCACACAGGTGTTATGCTCAGGGGTGTTGCTTGGTCAGTAGGATTGGAGGGGTGGGAGCTTCAGATTTTCTGGCAATCAGACTGGCGTATAATGCTTCAATACATAATATGACAAGCAGGGCGCATGCCCTAAGGGGCAATGGAATCGAAGAGGAATGCGGATTGGTAAGAGTGCTAGGAAAATAATCACAATATTATCTAGTATTGTAAAATAACCAATATTTTGAGGCCTTTCAAAACAGAGAGGTAGAGAATGTTTGTGCATTGTTTGTCTGTGTATATATAAACAACCCTGTTGAAATTTGCCTGATATCCCATCATAACCCGACTGAAAGCACCTGTACCCAACTATCTGAAAATACTTTTATTAGGGGGGTGTTACACCCCAAACACCGTGTGAAACTACGCCCTTGATTGTGCTCGTTACACCTATTGGCCACTGGCAGTTACCAGGATGTGGCAGTTGTTGTAGGTGGGGATCACATTTTTTCAGCTCATTCCTCAATTCCATGCTTCTCAACATCCACCGCCACATATACAAGCCCCGGAATAAGGCGGAATTGTGTATTACCAAATTGCAATTTTACAGGTTAGCAACATTTTCCTAGGTCACAGGGTGTATTGATGGAACATGTGCCCATGTGTCCTCCATCTTATCTTGAATACCTTTTTAGGACCAGGTAAAATATGCATTCCCTAATTTACAAGTAGTTTGCATTGCCCACAATATAATTAACTGACATTCGACATCTCAAATCTCAAAATTTCTAGGGAGGACCCACGGCTCCTTCATATTAAGGCCCAGTGGATTATACAGACGACCAGAAAGTGGGGAATGTAATGAAAGATAGTTATTAGGTACTGACAATGTAAATGCTGATATGTAAGTGCCCAATCCTCACAATATGTATGGTATCTCACACTAATATATGTGTTTCAGTTGACAGTGCATATGCCCTATGTCCCTGGATCTTCACACCCTACCTTTCTCTCACCACGCAAAATGAAAGGCGATACAACACTGCACATCCTCACAACAGCAATGTGATCGAGTGGACATTTGGTTGGCTCAAATCTTTTTTTCGCTGCCTCCATCGGGGAGCGGGGACCTTACAATATATACCAGAATCTGCTTGTAAGATTGTAGAAACGCGTACCTGCCTACACAATATTGCCTGCAGGAGAGGCCTACACATTGCAGTGCCGGAATCTGAGTCAGAGGTGAAGGGTCCTGCTCCACCTATTCAGCAGCCTAAAGAAGAGAGCAGAGCAGAGGAAGGGAGAGGAGAGGAGAAGGTGCAGAGGCCACATTGCTACACATTACCTCTCAAGGTAAGACATGTTCATAGCCTCAATATACTGTAACAAAATGGCACCACACTTGATTGATTGCTCAAAGTAATGATACCTTTAATGACAGGTGTTACTAAACAGTTGACAGACAAGCTGGCATTCTCATAAATTTTGACACCATAAAGTCAAAATGTACGTTATTTACAGCACCAACAATAAATGAAAAACAAATATAGCCACTCCCTGATTGGCGCCCTTCAATTATTACCATGGACTGCGTCCAGTATGTGATGTGCCACCATGTTGAGGTGCAGGAGAGCGGCTGCTACTGCTTTGCAGCACACGTGCATCTGTGGCAGAGATGCTGCTGACGCTGGAATGCACACTATCAGGAGCCTCTGCATCCACACCACTAGCACTTTGCACAGTTCAGATTGCCTCGACTGCAGTTGTAATCTGGCCAAGGCCCTTTGACACATCCCCACTGAACTGGCCTATTTCCACCTGCAGCGTCCCAGTACACTTCAATAGTGTAGTGGTGGTGGTGACTAGTCACAATATCAGAAAAAAATATCGACTGGATAGAATATCGAGTTTTTTATGCAGAATGGACAGAATATCGAATTGCAAAAATAAAGTGGTGCAGAATATCGAAATTCAGGAAAGAAATATCGATTTTCACAATATCAAAGTTAGTAATATCGACAGTCATAATATAGTTGTTAAAATATCGATTTTTTTATAGTGTTTTAAGTGTTAGTATATGTGTTAAAAGTATGTAACGTTTTGTAATGTATGTTTGAATTTTTTTAAAGTAATGAATTTTATGTTATTTAATTTTTGCGTAATTTAATTCTGAGCGGGTTGTGGGTTTATAGGAGAATAAGGTGGGAATTAATTTAATTAAAGTAAATAAAATATAATCATTTTTAGGAATTATTAATTATTTTTGTTAATTTTGCGTTTTAGTTCTTTAGCGGCTTTTGGGTTTATAGGGGAATAGGGTGGGAAGTAATTGAATTGTAATTAAGTCATTATTTAGTTGTATTTATTGATATTGATAAATAATGTATTGTTAATTAATTATTAATAGGTCATTAATTATTATTAATTGGTTATTCATTTTTATTAATTGATTAATTGATAATTATATTATTTTTTTTATTTTTTATTTGGAGCGGATTGTGGGTTTATAGGGGAATAGGGTGGGAAGTAATTTAATTGTAATTTATTATTTATTGACATTATTTTTGTATATTGATAATTAATTTACTGTTAATTAATTATTAATTTGTAAACATGTTTATTTATTAATTTTTTTGTATTAATATTAATTTGGTGTTAATTATTAGTAGGTAATTCATTTTTACTCAATCAATTTTTTTGGTATTTATAATTAATTAATTATTACATATTTTGTAATTGGTATTTAATTTTAATTGATTTGTTATTGGTATTGATAATTAATTTATTTTTATTTTAATATTAAATCATTACTTTCCCTAGTGTTGCACTCACTGGAGTGGGAATAGTAATTTTTACCCCTAAGCTATCCAACACTTTCCCTACTGTTGCACTCTCTGTAGTGGAATAGTAAATTTTACCCCTACGCTATTCTATATTTTCTCTACTGTTGCACTCACTGGAGTGGGAATAGTAATTTTTACCCTCCCGCTATTCAACGCTTTCCCTACTGATACACTTACTGGAGTGGGAATAGTAATTTTTACCCCTACGCTATCCAATGCTTTCCCTACTTTTGCACTCACTGGAGTGGGAATAGTAATTTTCACTCTCCCGCTATCCAGCGCTTTCCTTACTGTTGCCCTCACTGGAGTGGAATAGTAATTTTTACCCCTACGCTATCCTATATTTTCCCTACTGTTGCACTCACTGGAGTGGGAATAGTAATTTTTACCCTCCCGCTATTCAACGCTTTCCCTACTGATACACTTACTGGAGTGGGAATAGTAATTTTTACCCCTACGCTATCCAATGCTTTCCCTACTTTTGCACTCACTGGAGTGGGAATAGTAATTTTCACTCTCCCGCTATCCAACGCTTTCCTTACTGTTGCACTCACTGGAGTGGGAATAGTAATTTTTACCCCTACGCTATCCAACACTTTCCCTACTGTTGCACTCACTGGAGTGAGAATTGTAATTTTTACTCTCCCGCTATCCAACGCTTTTCTTACTGTTGCACTCACTGGAGTGGGAATAGTAATTTTTACCCTCCCGCTATCCAACGCTTTCCCTACTGTTGCACTCACTGGAGTGGGAATTGTCATTTTTACCCTCCCGCTATCCAACGCTTTCCCTACTGATGCACTCACTGGAGTGGGAATAGTAATGTTTACCCTCTTGCTATCCAACGCTTTCCCTACTGTTGCCCTCACTGGAGTGGTGAGGTACTGGGTTTTTCAGAACCGGTACTGAACCGGTAACCCAGCGGTGCCAGGGTACACCCAAAGACCTCGGGTTCTTTCCTGATTCAGACCACAGAAACTCAGAGTCTTCTAGGTGAAGTCAAGGATCGATTTTATTGGCTGCAACCAAGGTAACAAGCGTCCTAGAAGTACAACACACAGGATGTATATTTTCAGGAGACTGCTCAAACTTACAAAGTCAGGCTTCTCTTTTTATACAAAATATTGTGCTTTAGGCAAACATTCTTCGAATTTACAGTACACTATTCACATTCTTTGTTACAAAGGAAAAGCAGAGTCATGATGACATGTCCATATTTCAGTTCGTCCAGCCCACAACAAATCACCCGGCAAGGTCCAACATTTCATCAGCTATCGGTGGACCCCCAATAAAAATGGGCACCTCCCCATCATAAAGCAAGTGAGAGAAAAGAGCAGGGACAGGTGTGAGCAAGATTCGGCAGGGTGTGTGTGTGCTGAAAAGGTTTTATGGCCTGTTGAGCCTTGATGCTATCTCATTCGGCCACTGGGAGAGGAACTGACCAAACAGGTTTGGCCTGGGGCAATGGTTCCAACTTGCCCAGGTCACAGGAAAGTCAATTAAGGTGTACGTGTCCTTTGGGATCGAATTTAGCTGTATCATAAGCCTATGTAAAGGGCAACTCACAAAATGGCTGCCGCATACAAAATGGAAGCCAAGGGTTCAGAACGAAAATGACGATTTCGAGGTGAAATCGTCACTCGAAATTGACGAAAATGTTTGTACATAGTGTACTCGTCATTTTCGGTCTTTTGATACTAAATTCGTCATGTTACGACGAAGTTTTATTCTCAAGTCCAGAATTTTCAGAACCACAAACCCTCCTTTTGCCCTTACATAGGCAATTTAACCTAATCTCATGCTAATCTGAGTCCAGGTCTATATTCCTAAAGTCATTGAGATGTTGCTGTAACATCATTCTAGTACTTAGCTCGTCGCTTGATACAGGTTTCCTTACACATGATGTGACACAGAGGCCACATATTGCAGGAGCACACTGCACGCACAGACAGAACAGGAAAAGAATGGCTAAGACCATCCCAATGACCATCAGAATTTTCCATCCCCAGGCGGATATCAGTTCCCAGAACCATCCCATTAAAGACCAATCTCCTTTATCCACATGAATAGATTCGGAAATCTTATACAGTTTAGAGATGGCCTGGTACACTGTTGGAGCGTTATCTGGGATGAAAACACAGCAACTCGATTGGATCAATCTACATACCCCACCTCGGTCTGCAAGTATGACATCTAAAGCGACCCTGTTCTGAAGGTTCATAAGTCGATCCGACTGGAGCTCAGCAGTCAAGTTACTAAGGGCACCAGCAGTTTCTATTACGGTGGACTCAACCACCCTAGTCAATTGCCTTATGTTCCTGCTGTTAGCCATGGATCCCCAGAACGGCAGAAAACCCTTTGCAAAGTCCCCAAATTCTTGACCTGCAGTGTCTTTTTCACTCAAGACACCTCTAACTACCCTTGTCTTGTGGTAATCTACCGCTGCTGTGTAGGTGGGAGGCAACAGGAATGAAACAAAACATGAGCCCGAAAAGTCAGGGGGCAACCATGTATAGGCTCTATCATGGCAGATGAAATAGGTACCCTTAGCTGCTAAAAACGAAGGGGAAGTCTGGGCTGCAAAAACATACGTTTTAGTGCAGATACTCTTCCCTAACTGAGCTCTGGGATTCGTGCCATTACCTCGCAGACACAGATGACCCTGATGGGGTACAATCCAAATCGGGGAAGATCTCTTAGCTTGCTGTTTCTCACTCAGAGTAGCTCCATATCCAGTTATGTTCCATCCTATGTATACTAGTGTCTCATCTCTCGGGATAGTCTCATAAGAAATACCTTCCTTAATCATGTCTACTATACCCTTAACTAGAGCACTATTTTTAGGATTGTCTGTTACAGAACGTAGGGGGTAGACTTCATGTGCGTATATGAACATTGTTCTGTATGCCCACACAGAACCATTGTGGCTGAAAGGCAGGACCAGATAAGGGATACCTTTATCCGTTGTGTGAGGCATAAGACCACACACCCAACAGTTAGTTGTGTTCATTACAAGTTGGTGTTGGTGCAAGAGCTGAACAAAGGAGTTATTAATAAACTCTAATCTCCTAGCTGATTCGTGTTCAGGAAGGGGTTGAAAAGAGTGTGGGGAAACAGTAGAAGGAGGGGGTATAGGCGATGTAGTGGGTGCAAATGTTACTCGAAAAGAGAATAACACATAACTTATTAAAAATATCATCACACTGAATAGCATAAAAATGCACAATATCAAAAAGCTTTTCTTTGTCATTATATTACAAATCTTGTGTTTAAAGTTCATTTCCTTGGCAGGCGTCTCCATCTCGAGAAACTCCATCCTCTCTAAAGTGCTGCCCGCGATGGGAGGTTGATTCTGCTAAGGAATGCTTCTGTCAGTCCAGGGCAACTCCTTAGACCAACCAGAACTGCCGACCTAACGTCGTCAGCTGCACCCCAAAGACTTTGGGCAATCGTGGCCCTAGCAGCGGAACCCGGATGGCGGTTCGAAAAACAAAAATGAGCAAGTTTCTCAGATGGGAGAGCTGCACTTTCAAAAATAGTACTTGGAGGTGAAAAAAAGGTTTTGTTTATTTGTCCATAGGTCTTGGCCTCAAATTATAGCGCTTTTTTTCCGGGTACTGTCTGATCCTGAAACAGGAGTTCAGGCTCTGTAGTGTTCAATGGAATTGACGGTGATACAGCTGATTGCAGAATGTTCTCGCTCTCTTGTTCAGTTAATGTTCCTTTTACTCGTGCATCACTGAAGAGCAGAAAGCGTGGTACAGTTTCAGTTTCTGAGTCGGCGACACCCTTCTGGACCCACTGGTCATACGGCAGAGGTAGGGGTACCCTTTTACAATGGACCCCGTGGATCCAGTTTGCCTTCCCCTCCACTCGAACAGCTGATCTTGTGGAAAGAAGGACGAGGTGCGGTCCGGTCCACCTGGGCTGGTCGTTTTTGGTTCTCTGGAAGTTCTTGACAAGGACCCAGGAACCAGGGTCGATTGTGTGACCTGGAGTCTCGGAGACCGGAGGCAGGGTGTCGTGAACCTGTTGATGCAAAACACGCAATTTAGCCGTCAATTCATACAGATAATCAAGCAAAACAGGGTGTTCGATCTCGCTGAACTTGGTGGGTCTAGGCACTCCCCATATATTGGCCGGGTGGCCAAAAACTATCTCATAGGGACTAAGTTTCACTCGCGAATGCACAGTCATTCTGGTGGACAGGAGTGCTAAGGGTAGAGCGTCAGGCCATTTAAGACCCGTGCTCGCTTGAATTTTGGCCAGTTTTAACTTAAACGTGTCATTATAACATTCTACTAATCCAGCTGATTGGGGGTGATTTGCAGCGTGGAACCTTTGTTGAATGCCTAGCCCTTCACACACTCTCTTCATCACTCGACCCACAAATTCACTCCCATTATCACTCCAGACCATTCTAGGCATTCCAAATCTGGGGAAGTACTCTTTCACAAGGGCTTTGGCTGTGGATAAGGCAGTATTGTCTTTTAGGGGGTATGCTTCTATCCATCTTGAGAATGCACAAACAACAGCGAGTACGTATTTTAAATTGTTGCACCTCTCCATGTGAATGAAATCTAGCTGCAAAACCTCGAACGGATACGTAGGAGGTGCAAAATGACCAGCTGGAGTTGGGGTTCCCCTACCAGGATTGTGTTTCAGACACACCATGCAATTCTTGACGACATTTTCTGCACACTTGGGAATTCCTGCATTTTGCCATACTGGAGCCAACAACTTACAAATCCCTTTCACACTGATGTGAGCCATTCCATGAGCCATTGTAACCACTGCAAGCACATATGCATCGGGTAACAACCATCTCTGATGCTCTGACAATTAAATCCAACAGCCATTTGCATCCATTCTACCCGTACTTTCTCTCCACATGTTCATCTCTTTCTCTGTAGCCTCAGCTTGAATAGACTTCACACTCTCTATCGTGTCCTCACACATTCCAACATCACCAACCCATCTTGCAGGGCCTGCAACATACATTCGGCTCATCAGCAAATGCATTTCCACGACCAACATCATCAGTCACCTTCTTGTGAGCACTACATTTCACAATCGCCACTTGCAGAGGCATGGTCAGTGATTCAAGAAGCTCATTCACCAACTGACCATGCTGAATCTTAGCTCCATGCGAAGTCAGGAACCCACGTTCTTTCCACAATCGTCCAAAACTGTGAGCCACACCAAATGCATACTGGCTATCGGTATAGATAGTCACTTTCATTCCTTTAGACAACACACATGCTCTGGTAAGTGCAATCAATTCTGCTGCTTGAGCTGAATTATGTGGAATACGTGCAGCTTCAACAATTGTATGCAAAGTCGTGACAGCATATGCTGCAGTCGTGTCACCATTCGGGAGCTTGAAGCATGAACCATCCACCCACAATGTACCATCACATTCAGCAAGAGGAGTATCGTAGAGATCTACTCTCCCTTTCGTTTCTTCTTCTGTTCTAAGAAAACAATCATGCTGTTCTGAAGCATCTAATTCCTCTACAATTGGCAACAACGTAGCTAGGTTTAAAGTGTTGCACCTTTTTATGTGCACATGACTAGCTAACAATGTTAATTCGTAACCTGACAATCGAGCACTAGTTAAGTGCTGTGTCTTGGTTCTATTTAACAACGTGTCTACTGCATGTGGGACCATCACGACTAGTGTATTGTTCATTACTAGACCAGCAGACTGTCGGATAGAAACAGCTGCTGCCGCTGTGGCTCTTAAACAACTTGGCAACGCTCTAGCTACTGGATCCAAAGTCGACGAAAAATATGCACATGGACGCTGTTTGTCCCCAAACAACTGAGTCAAAACTGACAATGCACAACCTTCCTTCTCATGGACATATAATGTAAAGGGCTTACTGTAGTTGGGGGTACCTAACACAGGAGCCAAACATAATGCTGTGCGCAATTCAGAAAAACTTTTCTGACACTCTTCAGACCAGGGAATGGGATTGGGTGTATCTTTACACGTTAATGCCACCAAAGGTTTGGCTAATAACGAAAAATTTGGAATTCACTGTCTACAGTACGATGTAATGCCCAAGAAAGCACGCACTTCTCTCTGTGTTCTTGGCACACTCAATTTCGCTATTGCCTGAATTCTTTCTGGGGTCAGTTTCCTTCCCTCCTTTGATAAGAGATGACCTAAGTAGGTCACTTCTTGTCGGCAATATTGTAATTTGGAAAGTGACACTTTGTGATGCAAATCACACAGATGACGCAACAAAGAAAACGTGGCTTTCTTACATATTTCCTCAGTATCTGCAGCAACAAGCAAATCATCAACGTACTGTACAAGAGTAGCACCTTCAGGTAAAACAATCGTATCAAGCTGTGTCTTTAGAGCTTGACTATATATTGATGGACTTTCACAGTAGCCCTGAGGAGCGCGTTTAAAGCGGAAACTGCGTCCTCCTAAACTGAAGGAAAAAATATCCCTGCTCTCCTCAGCAATCGGGATGCTGAAGAAAGCATTCTTCAAGTCAATCACCGAAAACCAGGTGGCAGAAGCTGGAATCATGGTCAAGAGGGCAGTAATGTCGGGGACAACTGGAAATTGTGGCACAACTATTTTATTCACCTCTCTAAGATCAATCAAAAATCTGTACACAGGTGGCTGAGAGGGATCAGTTCGTTTTAAAACAGGCAGAACAGGGCTATTGCAAACATTGCCTCTTGTCTCTTCAATCACATCTTTTTCAATCAGTTCGTAAACGATCGCTAGCAAAGCTTTTTCACCTTCACTAGAAATTCTATATTGGGGAATTCGTGGCATTCTAACATTGGCTTTCAATGTTACAACATATGGTGGTATTTCCAAAAGACCTACATCATTAGGACCAGTAGCCCAAAGAATATTAGGGAGAGATGACAATTCTGTTTGAAGTTTGTCACTCGACAAATACATTGGAGAAACCACTTTCTTACCCAGTGTAAGTTGTACTCCAGAAGGAGAACAGTACAAAGTCGCATACAATCTTTTTAGCAAATCTAATCCTAGCAAGTTTTCACCACAACCTGTTGTCAGAATAAGGGGTGCTTCGAATTCACAAGGTCCAACAGAAAGGGACAAAGGGTCAGAAATTGGATTTCTAACTGGGGCGCCAGAAAAACCTACAGATACATTCATTTCGCCAGACAAAGGTGCGCCAGGGAGTTTGGAGTGCATAATAGAACTCTTTGTAGCACCAGTATCCAACAGAAAAGGCTCTGACACACCTGATGTAATCACCTCAACGTAAGGTCCACTCTGATCTACTGGAACTGAAACAACTCCCTCTCTTTGTCTATGGCTGTCCTAGCAATCATTACCTTCCCAATGCTCCTCTTCTGTATAGTAATCAACAGTATAGTACTGAGCTGTCCTACCAGATGCGTTATTCTGCTGATCAAACCTATTCATCGAATTTTCAGGTGGAAGAGGCTGTGTGTTCTTGGGGAAATTTCCACGTCCTCTACCTCTAGACGCTTGCTGAACACCTCGACCTCTTACACCAGAAGCACCATTTGCACGCTGTAATAAAATAGGACAACTATACTTGAAATGACACTCTTCCTTACAATATGAACACTGATTGGGGCCTACAGGTACACGGGGTTGAGTATACTCGACTCTTTGCGAGTTCCTCTGATACTGTTGAGGCTGCTGATAATTATTCTGATAGTTACTCTGACCACTATTATTTTGACCACCACTATTCTGGCCACCACCACCACGTGGCGGATATGCTTGCTGTAACAAAACCTTCGTTTTCAACTCTTTTGTTTTCTTTTCTGCTCTATCTTTCTCGTCTTTGTCTCGATTTTCGTAATACTGTGCAGTAGCCAATATCTGTGCTGAGGAGGAAACTGCCCATGAACTCTCTGAATCTTTTAACTTTTTACACAACTCGGGAAGCAGATTGTGCACGAATTTATCGACGAACAAACGCTGACCACCTTCTATGCTCATATCTTGACCACTGTGGTCGACAAAAGTCTCTTCAAACCTGGTGAAGAAATCTGACTCTGTTTCATCTTTCTTCTGCTTACATGCAGACAACTTATCCCAATTTACACGTATGCAGGCATTATCGTTTTCATGTAATCAATTATTTTACCAGGAAATTCGGCTACTAAAGGCTCAGGCTTAGCACCACCAACTTGTCGGGCATCTGCAGCAGCAATATTAGCCCATGAGTCACCTAACTCCTGATCATGATCTGTATGACGAATCTTACCCAATAAAGGCTGTGGAACAACATTCCCAAATAACATATCGATATCGGCTAAATTCATGATACATGACCCTGCAGTTTGTGACAACTCTTTGTAATACCCTGCGGGATTTTTACGGGGATCAGGTAATGTCTGTTTAAGGGCTAAAACTTCAGCTCGCCTCCATGGGACATGTACCCACACCCGCTGAAAGTGTGGCAGAATAGGTGGGTGAGCATTTGCGTCACCCTCTCTCCATTGTGGGGGAACCTCTCTCATGGGGTACTGTCGCGCCTTTTTCCTACCGGATGTGCCATGCTCAAATGACGACTGAGAACTGCCCCCCTTACTCCGAAATGACAACAACGTCTCAACCGCTCTCTCGACATCTGGACCTACGATCATGCTCTCTCCAAACTCGAACCGTACACGACACAACTTGGGCGGGTTGTATTCCAGATCATTGTCTTCCAAATCCTCACAGAGGAAAACACACATTTGTTCAAAAACATATCTCTGCGTCGGTGCTTCCCATTGACGGAAGACTTCCATGACAGACTCTACATCATACCTTACAGTGTTCATAACCCATTTATGCGCTAAACGATTCAGTAAATCTCTCTCTCGATAGTCAGGCAGTTGACTTCGCAACTGTCTTCATTCCATGTTAGGGGTCGTAGTAGGCGACCCGAAAAGAGGTGAGAAAAGATTAGTAACAGTGTTGGCCATTCTCTGTCGAACGGAAGGAGAAACTGAAGGAAGAACGGGTGGAAAAACAGGGTGAGATAAGGCAGGAGCAGAAACAATAGCAGAGGGAGGATCAGGAGAAACAGAAGGTGCACTAGGCAAAGTAGTAGAAAGCACAGGTGAAGCAGGTGTGATCGGTGGGCCTTGAGGAGGCTGCACCAAAGGAGCAGGAGCCAGCTGAAGAACAGCTGGTGGGTGCTGTGGAGGAACAGGAGGCACAGGTTGCACAACTAAAGGTTGCGGAGGTGCCGTGGCATTTTGCGCATAGGGGGGTTGCGAACTTAATAAATGCGACATCAAGGGATCTTTTTCAAGCCCTTTTGCTGCATCTTGCTGAAGAGACGGCAAAACTGGATAGCATTTATCTATTACCATTTTACGTTGCCTGTGCAACTGCTCACTCATCTGTTCTTCTTCATTGTCTTTAAACTGCATAGCAGCTTGCATTATCGAAATTCCCCCTTCTCTCTTATTTTTCTTCATTAATTTAATTTCCTTCTGTTTGGCTTCCTTACGCCATAGGCGGAAAGAGTCAAACATCGCCAGCCGGGCTTTCTTTCTGAAAATTTTAACTTCAAGATTGTCTAAAATTTCTGTGTCAAAGCTACCATATTGGGGCCATTTTAAAACACCATCTTTTCTGGTGTATTTGATCCACACTTCATTGTATGTGATGGGCCCTACTCCATGTTTTACATATAATTCGTAAGTTGGAGTTCCAACCGGAGGAACCGGACACGAGTCCTCCAATCGGGAGTCCCTATTATTACAACCAAGACAAAACAAATTTCCAAGTCTAAGACCAGGCATCTTCGCTCTCTAGTCTAGCTCCAAACTTCAAAGGATTATCGATTACGATATTCTCGTGAATACACGAGTCCTTTGGCTTTGGCACTTGCAAGTTCCAAATCAAAATCAACTAAGGACTGGGAGACGCTCCACTTATACTTAACTGAGATATCGATGACGTCACCAGAAGACTCGTCTTAGCGTTTCGCTCTACCAAACTTCAAGGGTCCAAATCAGGGCGATAGCCAGGGCAGCAGTCCTTTGTAGCCGTCGGGAAGCGGGGAACCTCGCAGCAAAGACTTTCGGACCACGTCGACATGCAGGGGTCGATGAAGTGGATGGCCTTCCTCCAGAATTTTCACACGAAGCTCCCCACGTACCTCTGGCTGGACTGGTATCGCTGGAATCGCCCCAAACGTTGGGCGCCAAACTGAGGTACTAGGTTTTTCAGAACCGGTACTGAACCGGTAACCCAGCGGTGCCAGGGTACACCCAAAGACCTCGCGTTCTTTCCTGATTCAGACCACAGAAACTCAGAGTCTTCTAGGTGAAGTCAAGGGTCGATTTTATTGGCTGCAACCAAGGTAACAAGCGTCCTAGAAGTACAACACACGGGATGTATATTCTCAGGAGACTGCTCAAACTTACAAAGTCAGGCTTCTCTTTTTATACAAAATATTGTGCTTTAGGCAAACATTCTTCGAATTTACAGTACACTATTCACATTCTTTGTTACAAAGGAAAAGCAGAGTCATGATGACATGTCCATATTTCAGTTCGTCCAGCCCACAACAAATCACCCGGCAAGGTCCAACATTTCATCAGATATCGGTGGACCCCCAATAAAAATGGGCACCTCCCCATCATAAAGCAAGTGAGAGAAAAGACTGGGACAGGTGTGAGCAAGATTCGGCAGGGTGTGTGTGTGCTGGAAAGGTTTTATGGCCTGTTGAGCCTTGATCCTATCTCATTCGGCCACTGGGAGAGGAACTGACCAAACAGGTTCAGCCTGGGGCAATGGTTCCAACTTGCCCAGGTCACAGGAAAGTCAATTAAGGTGTACGTGTCCTTTGGGATCGAATTTAGCTGTATCATAAGCCTATGTAAAGGGCAACTCACAAAATGGCTGCCGCATACAAAATGGAAGCCAAGGGTTCAGAACGAAAATGACGATTTCGAGGTGAAATCGTCACTCGAAATTGACGAAAATGTTTGTACATAGTGTACTCGTCATTTTCGGTCTTTTGATACTAAATTCGTCATGTTACGACGAAGTTTTATTCTCAAGTCCAGAATTTTCAGAACCACAGTGGGAATAGTACATTTTACCCTTCCGCTATCCTACGCTAAAAATATTGAATATTTTTTTAATAATATTAAGTTAACATATATATGTATTAAAAAATGAAAATGCATGTTTATTTTTTATTTTTTATTACATTTAATTATTTATTAATTTTAAGGTTATTTAAGTATTTTTAAGTATGTTTTAGTTAATTATATTTATTATTTCATTAATTTTACATTACTTTCAAGTCATTTAAAAAATGTAAAATTTTAACAAACTATATTATTTACAATGATATTTTGGATTCAAAATTTTTGTGCTTACCTGTTTGTAGATAGGAATTCGATATTCTGGTCGTCGATATTTTGTCACCGATATTTTTGTAGGTCGATATTTAGCTCCTAGAAATTCTGTCAGTGATTCAGTGGTGGCCAGTGCGAGCCTTCCAATGGACCTGGTCATGGCATCAATGCGCATGGCACTGCTCCTCTCTCTGCGCACTTTGAGGCAGATGTATCATCTTTGCAGTTTGCAAGTCTTTAATAGAGCGTTTTAGTGTTTCGCTATTAAGGAGTAGCAAAATGTAATGAATGTAGGTTTTGCAATAATAATTGTGATTCCTACATAATCCTCAATTGCGATTCGCAAATTGCGAATTAAGGAATACCTTCCCGTTCATTCCTATGAGCCTAAAGGCCCTTAGGAATGAATGGGAAAACACATTGCAAATGCAATTTCAAGGGTGCCAAAAGGACACCCTGTTGCACCCCTGAAATATGCATGTGTGCACATGTGGAGCACATACATGCCCTAAGGGCTCTTTGAAAAATGCAAAAAAAGTGAATTTTTCAAGGAAATCGCAAATTACCACCATTTGCAAAATAGGGAATTGCAAATTTTGCGATTCCCTATTTTGCAAGGGCTTTTTGGGATGATACATCTCAAAAGGCTTTTCCCGTTCACAAACGTTGCGGTTCTGAGAATTGTCCCATTTGCAAATGAGAAAAAGGCTTCATACATCTGGCCCTTTGAGTGTTCCTGTCCTCTGACATCACAGTACAGAGTTTCGTAAGAGCACATGTCAGTCTGTCAATTTTTGTGTCCATGCTGGCCTGATTGTCTGCCAAGTGATAGGCCACAGTGTTGAGCTCCACAGTCTGGACCGTTCCATTGTCTGCAATTTTCGGTTGTCCATTTTTATTTGTTTGTGCTGCAGGCGCTGAACCTGCAGCATCAACGCTCAAGCCCACCAGACATAGCCTGTTGTTCTGCAGTCACCTGAGGCCCAGAAGCCTACAAAGTGGGACAGTTTCTTCGAGCATGCACAGTGGAGCGCTGCTGTCGGGACCTGATGACTGACTGCAGGGTTGGAGAGGGCGGCTGTATGGCATCCTCAGCCTCTACTGATGGTGGCTGTGGGGAGAAGGACACACTGCTGGAGTGACCAGGAGGTTATGTGGGCATCCTCTCCAGCACTACTGCTTTTTGTTCCTTCTCTGAAAACTTTAATTTCCACTTCTCCCTCCTGCCTCCTCTTGCTCATGGCCAGCCATTCCTGGTGTTTGGTGACTGCTGTTTAGGATCCTCATTTCACTGCTTGTGCTCTGCAGCTCTCCAGACTCTCTCTGCCTCCCTTCCCGGAATTTTGGGATCCTGCAATTCCTATTTCAGGAGGTCATCTCATTGACCAGGACGCAGATTTGCTATTTGTTCAATGCGGTCGCTATTTGCAACCGCATTCGCAATTTGCAACATATTTGGAGATCGCAAATACCAAATTCCAAATATGGGAGCAACTCTTTTGCGAGTTAAAAGTTGAAGGCGGTCAGCGTCCATAGGTGCAGATTTGGGATTTCCAAATTGGGATTCGGTAAAATTCGCTTATTGGAATTTGCAAATCGGATTTTTCGTACAACTGACCCTCAACACTTCTCACTTGTGCCATACTGCAGTAACACACTTTGTCTCCACCCATACACTACAACCATATTACTTATTAGCCTAGGCTTTATTACACACCAAGGCGCAGCAACATAAACATAATATGAGCGCAACTCTGCTCCTTACGCATGACGGTTAAACACTTGCCACATATGGCACTTAAAACACAGTAAAGTGCTACATAAATCCAACAACAAGACAACTACAAAATCAAAAAGTATTTCCAATAGCATTTAAATAGAAGTAGAAAATAATGCTTTAAGACACCCATCATTATTTGTCATGTTTCCGCTGCTCAAATAACGCTTTTTGAAGTAAATCCAAAGAGTTTCTTGAAAACAAAATCTCTGGCCTCCACTCTGCTGGCAGAATCTACTAGTGCTATGCTTTAAAGGAAATCATATTCGCACACAATTTGTAAATCGTCTATTAGCGTTTTTCTTCATGTTTGTGGTTGATCTTACCCACCATGACAGCACATTTTAGACATAATACTTGTACACATTTTCTAGAATTAGAAATTCTGTTTTCTACATCTCTATCATTTCTATAGCCTTTTACTGTGAAGAGAAACGGTTCCCAGGCCCCCACTTGTTTTTTAAAGCAATATAAAAATGTACACTAGTGTATATTTATGACTCAAATACAGTTCTTTGAGAGTCCACACAAAAACTACAGGTTTCTGCACTGATGACATTGACAGATCTGGTGTCTTTGGGTGGGAGGCGAACACAGTCCATATGGCTTCAAGACACATTAGACTCTGCTAATAGGAGCCCATGAAAGCTTGCAGTGGTGCCAGCTCTATACACATGCTGTGCAGCCCTTCTGCTTCCCACATGTTGTATTGCTTGCTGTCAGATATCAAAATATGGCAATATGCTTAGCTTCGCTCCCCTGCCCTGCCTCTCGCTCTAATTTGAGATGAAATATTTTACAAATAAATGAGGACGGTCTTGGCCAATGAGGAGCCTAACGGTTCGTAGCTGCAATCTTCCAGTAGGCGTCTATGTAAGTGTGTGTGTGGATGTCTTAGATGAAGTTGCTATCCTTGAATCACCATTCTGTTGGTTTTCATGAGGAGATTCAAAATACAAACTATGGGGCTATTTTACAAGAAACTGATACATCGATATACATGCGTCAGTTTCCCTGCGCCTGAGTGCCAAACCCTTGCACCACCATGGATGCACCGTATTTACAATATGGCGCACTACTGTGCAAGGATTGACAGATGCTTCGGCACTGCTGGAGTCGTGTTGCAAGCACGATGCAACTCCAGCAATGCATGGGTAGGCCTATACCTAATACACTGCATCAAACCTTGCGCCTCCTCCAAGCAGGGGTAGGTTTTTGACCCAGTGGCGTCCTAGAAGTGGCGCAGTGAAATCTATTTCACTGCGTCACTTCTACTAGGCTTTCCCGCTTGAGAACGCCCACCCTGCATACATTATACCTGATGCAGGTATAATGTGGTGCAGGGCTTTCCAAGGTGGTGCATCTCCCTAGATGCGTCACATTTGTAAATGGGCTGCAAAGTGGCGCATTGTTTATGCCGCCGCTGCTTCACAAAAAGTGACGCAACGGCAGCACCAAAGTGTCTCAAGGGGCTTGTACATCTGCTCCATACTGCTTGTACTCAAAACTCATATGTGGCCTATTTTAGTCAAATGACTTTCAAAAATAGTATGTTTTACTTTTTATTTGATAAAAGATTTGGCAGTTTTTTTAGCTATGGTTTTTCCACAGTTGCTATTGCTGTACACAAGGGGGCTATTAACACACCATGGGCCAATATGAACTGCGGCTGCAGAACGCTCATTGGCAGAATTTCTTTGAAGGTAAGAAGATGCGTATTTATTTGTTACACCATTGACAAGTGGCATAAACAATAAAATTGGCTATGAAAAATAAATCTAGGGGTCAGTACCATCCATCCTTGTGGCGGTTATATGTGCACCAACAGCAGCCAGCTGAATGAGAAGGATCTCACATTCATAGCCTAAAAGAGTAGGATCTCTGTGTTTGATGGGATTATGGCACAAGTTAAACCATTCATGAGTATATCACAACCACCATTGTCCTACTGTAGTTTAAGGCGGGGGAGCATATCAGCTACGTACATCTCAATGCTGAGTTGAAGGGTTGTGGTCCTCTCCACCTTATGGCTTAAGGGGCCTGCATTACAGCTCTACTTCCAAGGGCCCGGAGCACTACATTTCTCTCTCTTAGCAATAATATTTGCAAAAACGGAGGGAACTGCAAGTTGATATCTAATTGCAACATTAGAGCACCATCCAAAGTAAGACGCCAAGCCACATTGCGCATCTTTTGTATATTTTAAATTTGTAGCGCAATACTAATTTTCAAAAATGTGTTTTCTCCTTTTTGTGCTCAATTTTTAGGTCTCACCTGAGACGTTGCATGTACAGTTGCTTGCAAGTCATTTTGTTTACATACAACGGCTTAGAGCCCTCCCATTATTTACCATTAGTTGGCTTCATTGTAACTCTCATTTCCTTGCTTTTTATTAGTCATCATGTGCAAGTTTCACTTCCTCTTCCTCTTGTTTGTCCCTTCAATGGAGCATGGTCCAAGTACTGATTAATTTATTTATTGGTGTCCTTATGCTGCTCACTCTTGTACTGAGGTACTGTTTTTAATTCATTATACTTTACATTGTTGCTTCCTCTCGTCACTGTCATCGTTTTCGAAACCGGGTGAGGCCACACTCTGCATCCACCATAATATTGGCGAGGGAAAAACAGAACCATTCCTCTGCCCTGTCTGTGAAAAGTGGACACAACTATTCATGTCGTTTCCTCAGCTGTCTGGGAAGGAAAAAAATGCGCCAAGAAAAAAACGAGGAAGATGAGCTTTACAGGAACATATGGAAATACCAAAAACAAAGTAAATTTTAATTCATAACAAAATAATTGTCAAAGCCCCAGTCGGTTTTGTAGTCCTTTTCTGTATAACGTGGTAGGTGCCTCCGTCCACATCAATACTTTATCTCCCAGTGACCCCTTCTGAATTGCTTGCCACTATCTTGCTCTAGTGCAAATATAAAAACTGGATTCCAGGACTACAAAAAAGCTGCACCAAGTATAGAAACAGAACCAGTACACACAAGAAGCATTGTAAAAATGTTGCCAATATGTAAATGCTGCGTCACACCAATAGAGCAATATGATGTGCGTTGTAAATGTAATCGGAGTACTAGCTTTAGAATGTATATGTTCTTTGATCAATTACTACTTCATCACCCAGACACTCCAACAGTATTTCAGCCTTTTTTCCTACAGTTTTGAGTCTGTTTCCGCCTTTCTATTCCAGAGCACTCTTGTTATAAAGAGTTCTAGCATTTTAAGAAAACTCTGCAAGGCTAACTGGCAATATTCCTGAAGATCACCAGTTGTGCTGCTGGGCATTGTTGAAAGACATTTGAGTAGGTTTAATTTGACCTACCACCACCCTAACCACTTTTCTAGCCACCACCACTGAACCTACCCACCATCACCCTAATAACCCTAAACACAACCCAAAACATCACTACCAGCCTACCACCAAGACCCTACCACAACCCTACCCCTACCACAAACCCCACCCTAACAAACACCACCATAACCACCACCACCCTACTATAACCACAATTACCACACAAACCACCACCTCCACAGTCATTTCAACCATGACACCACCATCACTAACCTACCATGACCCCCACCAGCCTACCACCCCCAACCCACCACCCTAACACCATGCTACCACCACTCTACCACACCATTCTACCACCCTAACTACCACAACCATATCCAGTCTTCCACCACCACCACCACCACCCTACCACCACCACCCCATACCACCACCCTTCCAGCACTTTAACCACCACGACTACCACTACTACCAATAAACTAGCCACTCCTACAACCACCGTGTGGTAAATAAATAATTAATTACCGGTTCTATTTTTTAATACAGTGAATGAAACAGATAGCTCAATAAATAAGAGTCAGGATTCGAGGTATCTTGAGTCTACAGGCTTTAATCAGGCATAAAGGACAGGAACAGGACAGCCTGCAATAGTACGGGATGGCAGCTGCCAGGGAAGGGACAAGGGAAACTGGGTAACTTTTTGTAACAGTTCATAGTATATATATCAAAACAATTGCATTACATTCAATACAGTAGGCGTAGCAGTAGGCGTTTCTTGTAGCAGTCGCGAAAGATAAGGGCAAAATGATGTAACAAGAAGGCGTGTACAGGGCGTATACATAGACATGTGATGTAAACGTAACAGAAGTGTCATAAACGGGGCGGAAACATGGAGGGGGCTACCTGAGCAGCTGGGACCTTTAACCTAGTGGTGCGCGCAAACGGGCAATGACGTGTTACCAGGGAGAACTGGGGGCTATGACTTCTGCGCTAGAAGAGGAGACTAAAGTCTGGAGTGTCAGAGCGACATGTACCTAAGGCATATCTGGTATCTGGTGTTTGGAGTACATATTGATAGAATCCAAAAGTTATCAGGGCAAAGGCTACTAGACACTAAGACTGGTGCGTGCATAATTCTACATGTATTGCATGTACGAGGAATATTCTATGAATATTAATACAGTATTTCTCTTACATGGAGACATAAAGGCTAGACCATGACGGAAACTATTGATGCGATGCAGTAGCTTAGGAATGCAGAGAAGGAGGGCTGGACTGATAACTAGAAGCATAACATACTCTTGGCAGACTGGCAGGCAGAGCCAGGCCGAGCCGGGCACTGTGAGGCAGAAAGTAAGCGAAGGGTCAGGGATGCAGGTGGGGGCTGTATCGCTCCTCGGAGAGGGTTGAGGAGACAGGAGCTGAATCTGGTGTCCGGGCCCTTTTGAGGCCTAGAAACGGGGACAATTCAATGAGTTAACGTGCACACTGTAAAATGTAGCAACGTAGGTTTACATAAGCCTAATATTCGTTGTTTTCACGGGAACTGGAAACTGGCATACTAGAAATGGACACAACTGTAATTGCGTCTTTAATCGCTCATAGGGGGATACATGCATATCGATCATGCACATATAGCATAATATGGGGAACACGTAGGCACATACAACATGGCAAAATTTACTTTTCCACATTCCCTCCTTGTGCCCTACGTTTCCATCAGGAGACATCAATATTCATGATACCATCTATCATTTCATATAGCATCATTTGCTCGTCTCGATTTGTCTTGGAACGAGATTTAGGACTAGGAATACAAGAGGTAGCACACATGCCGCAAATCGCAGGGCCACATTGTATACAGAGGCAGCAACTGAATATGATCATTACTGCAATACCTAGGAACGACAATACTTTCCATCCCCAGGCAGATATGATACTCCAGAGCCAACCGGACCATGTCCAGGTGCCTGGATTCTGGTGTAACTGATCGGCAATTTTATGAAGTCTGGTTATAGCTGAATAAACAGACGGCGCGTTATTAGGAATGAAAATGCAGCAACTAGATCCGATGACTCTACATGCTCCTCCTCTATCAGCCAGTATGACGTCAAGAACGAGACGATTTTGGAGCACGACAAATCTCATAGCAGATTGCTCTTCAGTTAAGTTACCTAGAGCAGAAGTAGTCTCATTTACTACAGCTTCAAGGGTTCTGGTTAACCTACGTATTAACTTACTATTCTGGATAGGTCCTATAAAGAAAAAGAAACCTTTGTTGAAGTCTTGATACTGTTCTAGAGTAGTTTCAGTTTGATCGACAATCGGGGACTCGATCTCCCTTCTATGTCTGGTGTGCACTAGATGTGTGTTTCTGTGATAATCGGATGGGGCTAGAAAAACTGGTGGCAGTAGGAAGGCAATGTAACATGTTCCATCCCAATCGAGGGGCAGACGAACATATGCGGTCTGACCACAAACAAAATAAGAATGACGTGAGGCTTTGAAAATAGATTTCCCACTGTCACTATACTCGACAATAGTAGTACAATCACTATGTCCTACATGTGCGGAACCATTCTTTCTGACACATAATTCGCCTTTGACTGGTAGTACTGAAATAGCAGGCAAATCTGGAGTAGTATCGGACTGAACATTCAGGACCATGAAATTCGAAGAATAATTACCTAAATCATACACTTCATTTTCTAGATCTAACCCTGTTCTATGGGAGAGACCTTGCTTGTCTGGAAAACATGTTCTATTCAGAAGGGACATATCATTGGAGGATGACGTTAACGTGGACCATGCTCCACACGAACCATTATGTGAAAACGGATAAGGAAAGAGTGGCAGAACTCCCTTCGGTGTCTGGAAAGGGGGGAGTCGACCACACTCCCAACAATTAGTGGCATTGCTGGTCTGGTGTGAATAGTGTAACATTCGGATGAATGTGTTATTACGCATAGCGAGACGATAGGATAGCTCGTGAGGAGGCAGATCACTAAATGTGTGCTCTACTGTAGCATTAGAAAACATATGTACATGTGAAATTGGGAAACATAAATGTAATGCATAACTTGTGCAGGTAACCATAAGACTCAAAAATAATAGAAAACATAGAACAATAATACATCTTTTAGAGTTTCGACTAACTCTCTCACTGTGGGGGTCTATCTCATACATGTCAGGAACCTGTCTAACCGTTTCACCCGAGAGGGACTTAGACAATTAAACTGGCTGACTTATTTTACTAGACCGGAGTTTCTCTTTATACTCCTGCTGCGGAGTTTTCTCTAACAGGGGAGGCTTGAGTTCAGAGTCTGTTTTTAGGCAGTCTTTAGGAATAAGGCAGTCCTTAGCAAAAGTCTTTTCTCGTAATCCATGGAACTTCTTTATATGGCTCAGGTGGACCCACCCCTTCCTGCCCTCGAGTTTAACCGCGGTCCTTGTTGTTAGCAAGATCATGCGAGGCTTCTTCCAGCGGGGCTCCAGCGGACTTGAACGATCAAAATTCCGGACGAATACGAGGTCACCGGGAACGACTTCATGCGGTTTCACCTCGGTGTGGTCTGGAAATGCGGCGGCAACCTGTGAGCGACAAGAGTGTAGGGCAGACATCAAGGAAGCTAGGTAATCTGTCAGCATATTACTGGAAACATCTGTAATACTGCGGGGTCTAGGTGTACCCCACATGTTTGGGGGGCGGCCGAATACGACCTCATACGGGGACAGACCTGATCTAGAATGTGCAACCATCCTCATATAGAACAGAGCAACTGGCAGAGCTACTAGCCAGTCTACACCTTTTTCTCTACATACTTTTGCTATGCGGATTTTCAAAGTTTGATTATGTCTCTCTACGAGACCGGCTGCTTCAGGATGGCGCACACAATGGAACTTCCACTGGTACCCTAACAGAAGGGAAACATGTTTCATAAGCTCGGATGAGAATGGCTGGCCGTTATCTGAATACACGACCCTAGGGAGTCCATAGCGGGGAAAGAACTCACGAACCAACTGCCTGGCAGTGGTCGCGGCTGTATAGTCTGGAACTGGATATGCTTCTGTCCACCTGGACAAAGCACATACAACTACGAGGACATACTTGAAACCTCGACATCGCTCCATCTGAATATAATCCATCTGGAGGACTTCAAAAGGGTGGTCAGGAGGTTGGAATCCACCTTGTTCCACCGGGACACTTTTACCTGGGTTGAACTGACAACATATCATGCAGGTACGTACTTTCTGCTTGGCTGCAGCTCGTAAGTGCTTGTTGAACCAAAGGTTCTGAATACTGTCTAACATAGCTTTTTCTCCTAGATGTGCTGGACTATGTGTGGTATTAATAATGACTTGAACCATAGAGTCGGGTAGAAACCATGTGGCTTTTCCCTTCGTCAACCATCCCTGATCTGTCTGGACCCCTCCTTGTTCGGACCATTTCTTGATTTCTTCAGGAGTAGCATGTAACTGTATGTCTATGACATCTTGTGTAGGGTCCTTAACTGTCATACAAGTAGTCTGATCTTGAGTGAATGTCTGTGTCGTGTTAACTGGAATGTCTGGAATCTGAGCTGTAAGCTTGGCTGTTCGATCTGCTAGATCGTTACCTTGGGAAATGATGTCAGTAACTTTCGTATGTGCCTTGCACTTCATGATAGCGATAGCTGTCGGTAAATGTATTGCATCTAACAGAGCTTGAATGAGGAGACCATGCTGAATCTTGGTTCCATGAGAAGTCATAAAACCTCGTTCTTGCCAGAGCACTCCAAAGTCGTGTACGACTCCGAATGCATAACGTGAATCTGTGTATATGTTTACTTTCAGGTTCTTGGCACGTATGCAGGCTTGGGTCAGAGCTACCAGCTCTGCTGCTTGAGCAGACAGGGTGTCAATACGATGTGTTTCTATAACTTCGGTGTCAGTAGTCACTGCATACGCGGCTACTAGTTCTCCTGTACTCGTTCTCATACATGAACCATCCACATAAAGTGTCAGGTCAGGATCAGGTAATGCAATATCTGTCAAGTCTTGTCTTGGCTTTGTCATAGTGTTAACAACTTCCACACAGTCATGTGTGGCAGGATTTGAAGTAACTGACGGTAACAGTGTAGCAGGATTTAGAATGTTGCAGCGTCTGATTTCTATGTGTGGCTGGAACAGTGTAAGTTCATAACCTGTTAAACGTGCAATTGTCAAGTGCTGAGTCTGTGTTCGGTTTAGAAGAACTTCCACGGAGTGTGGAACTTGTACTGTCAGGGAATGTCCTAACACTATGGAATCACTTTGTCTGATAGCTAGAGCTGTGGCTGCAACTGACTTGAGGCACGCAGGCAGAGCCTGGGCCACTGGATCTAATGTGCTCGAAAAATAAGCACAGGGCTTGTATTGTCCTGCTTGATCTTGTGTGAGAACAGATAATGCAGTACCATCACGTTCTGTAACAAAAAGTGTAAAAGGCTTACTGTAGTTGGGTGTTGCTAGAACAGGTGCTTGACATAAGGCTTTCTTTAATTCATTGAAAACAAGTGTATGTTCCTGGGTCCAAGGGAGGACAGTCGATACGGCTGCCTCCTGTGTCGTTAACTGTATCAGTGGCTTGGCTAGAAATGCATACTGAGGAATCCATTGTCTGCAGTAAGAAGTAAGGCCGATAAAAGCTCGTACCTCCTTCTGTGTCTTGGGCTGTGGAAGACTCGCTATTAACTGGATACGGTCAGGTGTCAACTGCCTACCCCACTTGGACAGCAAGTGTCCCAAGTATACCACTTGCTGGACACAGAATTGTAATTTGGAAGGGGACACCTTGTGCCCCTGCTCGGCCAGAAAATACAGAACTGTAAGTGACGCACGCTCGCAGTCACGTTCAGAACGGGCTGTGATCAGTAGATCATCGACATACTGGAGCAGGGCATTGTCAGTTGGCATGCGGATATTGTCTAGTTGTCTCTTAAGTGCTTGACTGTAAATACTAGGACTTTCTGTAAAACCTTGAGGAGCTCGTGTGAATTTATAGCTTCTTCCATTTAAACAGAAACCGAAAAGGTACTGGCTGTCTGGATGAATGGGGACACTGAAAAATGCATTCTTGAGATCGATAACTGTGAAAAATGTAGCTTCAGAATCAATGACTGTCAAAAGGGATGAAATATCTGGGACTACTGGATACTGAGGTATGATACATTTATTAAGTTCTCGAAGGTCAATCACTAATCGATATACTGGGGGTGCATTTGGATCAGTACGTTTCAGGACTGGAATGATAGGAGAATTACATACATTGGAGTTAGTTTCTACAACCACTCCTTGAGCAATAAGTTCATCAATAATTCTGGATAAGGCTGCTACAGCCTCAGGTGGCAATCTGTACTGTCTGATTCGTGGCAAAACTATACCTTGCTTGAGAGTCACACGATGGGGTGTGATATGCATACAACCTACATCAGTTGGACCTTGCGCCCATAAATGCTGTGGTACATTCAATAATCTTGGATCAAAATCACGTAATACATAATGACCTTTAAAATCTCTCAAAAACAAACGGAACCCTTCTGGGGAACAGCAAATAACTGCTCCTAATTCTTTTAATGTCTTGATGCCTAACAAATTTTCTGGACATGATTTCGTGAGTAACAAATCAGTGGTTCGGGACAAGGGACCAACTTCTAGAGTAACTGGTTTCGAAATTTCATTAACAATTGGCTTTCCTGAAAATCCAAGGGAAATATTTTTAGAGCCTGAGAGCGGAGCCCCTGGAACCTCGTCATGACTGATAGTAGTCCTACTTGCCCCTGTATCAATCAAAAACTTTCTGTCTTTCCCTAATACTTGACTGTGTACATAGGGACCCTCTTGATCTACAGGTATCTCGATGAGAGGCAAGCCTACCTCCCTCTCTAGGCTGTTTCATGAATACGGCTGATAATCTGGATACTCTGTCTGAGCATACTGGTACATCTGCTGTGTAACGTGCTGTGTGGCAGCTATAGGCTGCGGTGCTGTAACTGTCTGTTGTGCATTCTGTGGTGACTGAGAAGTCTGTGAAACTTGTTCTTGTCTAGGCGGACGTGGTCTCTCTTTAGTCTTACCAGTAGCTATGTTGTGTTTCAGAACTGCACACTCGTTTATAAAATGACCTGGCTGTTTACAGTAATTGCAGGTCCCTTTAACGGGAGCTGTAGGATGACTGGCTTGATTCGGACCCCTCTTCTGACTGTCTTGTGGAACAGATTGTGCAACTAATACTTTCATTTTCGTGTCTTTCATACGTCTTCTTTCGTGTTCTTGCTCTTCCCTGATTCTGTTCTGGTGATACTGGAGCATTTGTAACATTTGTGACGGAGTATTAGCTTGCCAGGTACTTTCGACTTTCGATACTCGATTTTTAACTTGTGGACTTGAATTCTCGACTAGTTTGGTAACAAAAAGATGAGGGTACGATTCACTACTTGTTTTCAGACCACTGTTAATAATAAAACATTTTTCGAATCTAGAATAAAAATCACTAGTGTCTTCATCTTGTTTCTGTTTACAGGCTGAGATTGCATCCCAGTCTTCCTTTTTCGTGGCTAGTAATCTTGGCAAAACTTGTATCAATAACTCGGGTAATTCTTTAACTTTACCCCCAAGACCGGTACCTGGTACTCGTGAATTTTCTTCAGCTTCTAGAGCTGCCCAATCTATCTTTTTCTCTCCCACCTCCCATTCTTTTTCCTTGAGTTTTTCATATACCCCTGCGGGCAACAGGACCTTTAACATTTTAATGATATCAGGATACGTGTATTCTCCCATACGGACCATGTCTTTTAATTCACGGTGGAACCCTGCTGGGTCTTTATCGTGACAGGGAATAAACTTTTTCATCTCTAAGAGTTCCATCTTTGTGGAAGGGGTGTAAACAAATACTCGTTCTAGTTCACCACCCGCTGTCCTAACTGGGTGTACTTCTCGTAACGGATGCTGTCTATCTATGCAAAATGATTTACTTTTTGGAGGTGAGACATGAACAAAATGTGGATTTAAAAACGTTCGATATTTGTGGCGCTGTTCTAGAATGATACTAATTAAATCGGTACCTAAACCTCTCCATCTATACTGGAGTAACTCGTTCAATACATCATGTAACGGACCTGGATCAGAATGCTGTCCCTCATACAGTGTAATGAGGTGCTGGATCATATACATACCCACCAGTCGCTGCTCGGCTGGGGGCAGTTTCAGAAACATTTGTGCCACTATTTCGTCTGGAAAAGTGGTAGAATCAGTAGTCCACCGGACTGCTGATCGGACTAATTCTTGTTCATGCATGGTACTAAGCTCACTATAACCTATTCGTGATTTCAGAATGTGATCGGTAGCTTGGAATACTTGCTCAAGAGAACCTTGTTCTGGTGCTGGAGGAGGGAAAACTTTCTTGTATTCTAGGCGTGAATGTCGGTCGGGAAGTCTAGTTCTACCTACATACGCTATTCTGGAGGGATTCTCGTCGTCTACCTCTTCAGTAGGAGAGTCGTCTTCTTTCTCGGTTACTTGTGCTGCTTCTCGTTTCTCGTGTAACTTTATTATTTCCTTACGGATTTTCTTGTACATACTCTCTATACAATTCTGTGTCTTGTGTCTTCCCTCGGCTATATGGTCACTCCACCTGGTCAGAACTTTCATTTCTTCCGGATCTTTATCCGGATAATCTTGTTCTCTTATTAAACAATTTATTAGAAACTTTAATAGCATGAGCTGAATCTCGACTTTTCTTTGAATCATGGCGTCGCGAACACTTTCTGGATCTACTCCTGTACGGATAAAACGATATATTCTGTCTAGATAACCTTTCATATTGGGCAGGGTGTCCAAATATTCGGTCACCCGTCTTACACGCAATGAATATATGACCATATTACCATCGCCTGAAACTGGATCATAACGGCATTCAGTAAGTGCTCGCTTGATATCTGTAAATGTCTGAATTTTTGGCGAACGATGTAACGCTCGTTCATGTAGCTCAAGTATCGTCATACGTCTGTGTTGAGGCGGGGTTCCAGGAGGACTTCCCCCCGTGGCTCCTAAACTAGAATCGTCGGTGTGTACTGTACGTGCTGGTAGAGTGACTGATGTAGCGGGTACATGTACTGTAGGCTGGACCGGGGGTGCCGTAACCGATGCTGCAACGGGTGCCCCGGTGGCTGGAGGAACAGGAATTACATTATTTACGGGAGCTGGCGGAACAGGATTTGCATACGCTGGGACTGTGTCGTCCAAATAGGACGAGAGAAAAATATCAGCTGCGGTCGGTTTGTGACGTAGCTTAATCGGAACCAAGGGCGGCGGAAAATTACATGGTGCTTCCGGGGTTGCTTTTGGCAAGCCCTCGGCAAGAAGAGGATACATACCCTTAATAAGGGCATTTCTCTGTCTGTCTGACTGTTCTACTTTAACTCGTTCACCTACTTCGATTAATTCCTTTTCTTGGGCTTTTTCTGAGGATTCCCTACTTAATTCTGTTTTTCTGATTTCTTTTTCGGTTCTTCTATGAGATTCTTTGCGCCATAACTCGATGGCATCTTTCTGGGACTGTCTGGATTTCTTTTTCCATAATGCTTCTTCTACTCTCATGATGCACTCGGCATCCCACGTACCTGATACAGGCCATCTATATTTCTCTTCTAATTCCTTGGTGTAGTCCACCCATAAGTCTAGATATAATATGGCACTTAAGCCATGCTTATGATACATAAAATGACCTGGACTGTCCCTAGGCGGGACAGGAACTGCTTCCTCTAATAACCCTTTTCTGGTTTTTAACTGACGTAACTTGGAAAATAGAGGCATTGTCTAGGCTGGAATCTGGACACAATACAATACACAATAAACATAATAATGACTGGAAAAACAAATCATTCATACCACGACATTGAAAACACATTAAACAACATTTAAAATAACAGTTCGGACAGAATATTACCTGATATACTGAGAACAGAACACATGAATTTCTCGAGAACGGAACTTACTAGAATTACTAGATGCACTGCTAAACAGTACGAAACTTACCGGTCCCATAAAGAGACACGTCAGGACCCGCATCCACCTAGGTGGACACTTCGTGTTGGATCTGTGTACCCAAACCCACGGACCAGAGACAAATTAATTGACCCTGTCTAGATACTACCCCAGCAACGGTACTCACCGGGCAGCAAGAACGGAAGGCCTCGGACTGGACTGGACTGCTACGACGACGGACTACGAACTTCGGACTTCAGTTACAGGTGGGCCTCCGGATACCTCGAACCTTGGACTCTCGGCTTGGGCTCTGGTCGGGACTCGCCGCGTTCCTCACCGCCTCGTCTGGATGCTGGACCGCAACCTCCGTCTCCTCCGTGGGCCTGAGGGATACTTGAAGCAGAAATATCTGCACGTGCACGGTATGGTTCCGTCACGGCTGCAGAGGATCAGGGGGCCTGCGTGGCTTCGCCGGCGCGTGGGGAAAGGGCAAGTCCCTATTCGGGCGCCATTATGTGGTAAATAAATAATTAATTACCGGTTCTATTTTTTAATACAGTGAATGAAACAGATAGCTCAATAAATAAGAGTCAGGATTCGAGGTATCTTGAGTCTACAGGCTTTAATCAGGCATAAAGGACAGGAACAGGACAGCCTGCAATAGTACGGGATGGCAGCTGCCAGGGAAGGGACAAGGGAAACTGGGTAACTTTTTGTAACAGTTCATAGTATATATATCAAAACAATTGCATTACATTCAATACAGTAGGCGTAGCAGTAGGCGTTTCTTGTAGCAGTCGCGAAAGATAAGGGCAAAATGATGTAACAAGTAAGCGTGTACAGGGCGTATACATAGACATGTGATGTAAACGTAACAGAAGTGTCATAAACGGGGCGGAAACATGGAGGGGGCTACCTGAGCAGCTGGGACCTTTAACCTAGTGGTGCGCGCAAACGGGCAATGACGTGTTACCAGGGAGAACTGGGGGCTATGACTTCTGCGCTAGAAGAGGAGACTAAAGTCTGGAGTGTCAGAGCGACATGTACCTAAGGCATATCTGGTATCTGGTGTTTGGAGTACATATTGATAGAATCCAAAAGTTATCAGGGCAAAGGCTACTAGACACTAAGACTGGTGCGTGCATAATTCTACATGTATTGCATGTACGAGGAATATTCTATGAATATTAATACAGTATTTCTCATACATGGAGACATAAAGGCTAGACCATGACGGAAACTATTGATGCGATGCAGTAGCTTAGGAATGCAGAGAAGGAGGGCTGGACTGATAACTAGAAGCATAACATACTCTTGGCAGACTGGCAGGCAGAGCCAGGCCGAGCCGGGCACTGTGAGGCAGAAAGTAAGCGAAGGGTCAGGGATGCAGGTGGGGGCTGTATCGCTCCTCGGAGAGGGTTGAGGAGACAGGAGCTGAATCTGGTGTCCGGGCCCTTTTGAGGCCTAGAAACGGGGACAATTCAATGAGTTAACGTGCACACTGTAAAATGTAGCAACGTAGGTTTACATAAGCCTAATATTCGTTGTTTTCACGGGAACTGGAAACTGGCATACTAGAAATGGACACAACTGTAATTGCGTCTTTAATCGCTCATAGGGGGATACATGCATATCGATCATGCACATATAGCATAATATGGGGAACACGTAGGCACATACAACATGGCAAAATTTACTTTTCCACAATATCAACCACCCTACCACCACCCAATCACCACCACTACCACCATAACCACCCTACCACCATTCTATCACCAACAACCCCTAGCACCTCCCTCGTATCCTCCAGTCACCATCTACCACCCCTCCTCACAATAACCTAACCATCACCCTACCACCACCTTAAGCTTCACCATAACCCCCCACTTTAGCACTACACCATCACCAACCTAAACACCACCACACCCATCACTACCACCCTAAACAACACCACCCAAAAACCCACACTGCACCTTAACCCTCATGACATACCTCTAAGCACCACACCCTTACCCACCAGCACCTAATGCTTAATTTGAGCTGGTGGGGGCCACCAGCACTAATTCTTTGAGTCCTGCACTTATTTTTCCTCATCGGGCATCTCCCAAGAACAAGAAAAGGAACATCACACAAAGGGGAAAGAAAGAAGAGGAGAAAACAAAAAATCGATCAGCAAGGGAAATAGTAGAAACCTGCAACACTGAGATAAAGGGACAAGGAATGTCAGACAATGCATTAAAGAAACCTAAGCTGGGTTAAGTAGTATGCAGTTTTGGTATTCAGTGTGGCTGATATTTAATAATGCTGGCCCAGGTGTCAAAGCAGCGCTTTGGGCACATGCACTTAATAATTTACAAATTAAGTACTGCCACCACCCTAACCAATACCCTACCATCACCATACCCACCACCACCACCCTCATCACCACACCACCCTAACCACCACACTAATCACCACCACCACTCTAACCACTAACACTGTAACCACCACCATAAATACCACCACAACCAACACCATGCTTACTACCACACCACCATCACCCTAACCACGAATCTATGACATAATATCGACAGACAGAATATCTACATACAAAAATATCGACACAAAAATATCGAAATCAAAAATATCAGAGTCCTATCTTCATAAAGGTAAGTACAAAAATATCGAAAAATTAATATCGTAGTACAAAAATATCGAAAATAAAAATATCGTTTTTTTAAATATATTAATAATAATGTAAAAATAATTTTAAAATACATATACATTTACAAATATTAAATAAAACATTAAAACATAATTAAAAAATTAAAACGAATACATATACATTTAAAATAAATTAAAAACGTAATAATTTAATGTGATTTTATTTTTTTTAATTTCATTTAATTGATTTAATTTAAATATACATTTATTTTATTTTTACCCTGCACGCCTGTACCTCAAAAACCCAAAACTGACCCTGAACCCTAAAAATACCCCTTTACCCAAAAACCCAAAACTGACCCTGAACCCTAAAAATACCCTTTTACCCAAAAACCCAAAACTGACCCTGAACCCTAAAAATACCCCTTTACCCAAAAACCCAAAACTGACCCTGAACCCTAAAAATACCCCTTTACCCAAAAACCCAAAACTGACCCTGAACCCTAAAAATACCCTTTTACCCAAAAACCCAAAACTGACCCTGAACCCTAAAACTACCCCTTTACCCAAAAACCCAAAACTGACCCTGAACCCTAAAAATACCCCTTTACCCAAGAACTAAAAACTGACCCTGAACCCTAAAAATACCCCTTTACCCAAAAACTGAAAACTGACCCTGAACCCTAAAAATACCCCTTTACCCAAAAACTGAAAACTGACCCTGAACCCAAAAAATACCCCTTTACCCAAAAACTGAAAACTGACCCTGAACCCTAAAAATACCCCTTTACCCAAAAACTGAAAACTGACCCTGAACCCTAAAAATACCCCTTAACCCAAAAACTGAAAACTGACCCTGAACCCTAAAAATACCCCTTTACCCAAAAACTGAAAACTGACCCTGAACCCAAAAAATACCCCTTTACCCAAGAACTGAAAACTGACCCTGAACCCTAAAAATACTCCTTTACCCAAAAACTGAAAACTGACCCTGAACCCTAAAAATACCCCTTTACCTAAAAACTGAAAACTGACCCTGAACCCTAAAAATACCCTTTTACCCAAAAACTGAAAACTGACCCTGAACCCTAAAAATACCCCTTAAAAAAACTAAAACATATAAAATTTAAAATATTATTATATACTTACCTATACTTACGTTGTAATGGTATGCGTTGTAAAGGTACCTGCGTTGTAAAAACATGCGTTGTAAACACATGCGTTGTAATGTTTTTTGCGTTGTAAAAATTTCGTTGTAATGGTAATGCGTTGTAAAAGTTGCGTTGTAAAGGTTGTTTCCCCGGTGGATAGCGTAGGGGTAAAAATTACTATTCACACTCCAGAGGGTGCAACAGTAGGGAAAGCGTTGGATAGCATGGGGGTAAAAATTAATTCCCACACTACTCCCACTTTAACACACAACACACTACACATATAAAAAAGACAATTAATATAAATTTCAATTAATCAATTAATAATAATTAATATTACTAAATAGATGTAATTATAAATGAACTAATTAACACATATTAATTACTAATTAATTAACAATAAATACCAACAAATAAATACAATCGCTTTAATTTATTAAATTTAATTATATCACACCCTATCCACCTATAAACACACAACCCACTACACATAAATAAATCACATCATTTAATCACTTAATAATTATTAATTACCAATTAATTATTAATTAACAATAACAAAAACAATAAATATATTAGCACATTAACTCTAATTAATTTAATTAAATAATTAATAATATTTAATTACCAATTAATTATTAATTAACAATAACAATAAATTAAATATATTAGCACATTAACTCTAATTAATTTATTGTACTAATTAATATTATTTAATTACCAATTAATTAACAATAACAAAAATGTATATATATTAAAACATTAACTCTAATTAATGTAATTAACTAATTAATATAAATTAATTACCAATTAATTATTAATTATTAATATTTACAAAAATATATTAATTAATTAATTATTATTAAATTACTTCCCACCCTATTCCCCTATAAACCCACAACCCGCTCTGATACTAAAACGCAAAATGTAAACAAATTTACTAATTTTCAAACATACATTACAAAACATATTTAACAAACATATAAACAAAATAATAAAATACATAACACTAAACAAATTTTAGATATTACTACATTTCGATATTTTCGATATTATTAACATACATACCTTAAAAAACGATATTCTGTCTGTCGATATTTTGGACATCGATATTCTATACCATCGAAATTAAAACATCGATATTATTGTATATCGATATTTTAATTTCGATATTTTGTCTCACTACCCCTAACCACGACCACCATACTACCACCATGCTAACTACCACCACTCCAACCACCATCCTAACCACCAACACCCTAACCAGCCTACCACAAAACTACCATCACCAATCTCACCACCACCCTACCACCATCACCATTACCGCCCTTACCGCCACCCTCACCACCACCATGCACCTAACCAACACCCTATCCACCACCTTAATCACCACTGCCCTAATCGTAAACCATCATCTCCACACTATCCTAACACCCACTCCCACCCTACCCCAACCATCACCAACCCTACCCTAACAACTACCACTCTACCCTATCTATCACCACCCTAACCACCATCACCTTCAACATTATACCACCCTACCACCCTAACCACCACCACCCACTCCTCCATCAGCATCACACTCACCAGCACCCTAACCCCCGCCACCCTCACCACCACTATCACCATCACCTTTTCATTCAACATGGCTCTCAATTCCTGCAGAAGTTCTTTTTTTAACAACACTTTTCAACTCTTTACTGGCTTGTCGTTTTCATGGAAAGTTGTGACCTACGTTTATGCACCCTCAAACAACTTGTTCTCACCTGAAACTCTGCATCTAAGTATCTACTAAAGCTAAGTTATGATAAAGTGTTACACCTAGAGTGGCGTGTTCAGATCATGAAGCCGATATACGCAAATGCCACACACTTAGTTCCCCATTTAAACACACCCTAGCTCCAGTTAAGAAGGACAGTACCTTCTTTGTGTCTTGATCATATTCTTACCCAGTAGGTATTCAGAACGATTACATTTTTGCCCTTGTACCTTGTGAAGCATATATAAATGGACTCATCCAAGTATCGGTGCTTGGCTTACGGATTAGGAACATTGCCCCTCTCTGCGAAAACATTGAACCATGACGCTTCTGTAAGGAAGTCACTGCTGCAGTCTAGTTCTTTTGAACTTTCTAAATTTAAGGCGTCTTCCTCCGGCTCTGTGTGCGAGTCGGTAGGCTTGGTGCCTCCTTTCCCCCCCAGATAGTCCTTCCTTGTAGGACTACCTCAGCACCTTACCCTGGTGTATCTGATACACATCTGAGTCTGCTGACTTGGAGTCTCCTTCACGGGTGGACTTACATTGAGTTGTTTGCGATCATCACAGCAATTTTCCCCCAACGTTGCGACTCGCCTGTAGTTGCTGCCACACAGACTTTACCCAGACGGGGACTAAACAAAGGTTCAGATATGTAAGGAACTGGAAAGACCTGCGACACCGGAAAACACCCAGGTCAGTGCACTGATGAAGAGACTCATTTTCTTTTTACTTTAAACTCGTGTGGGATTCATATTCTCTTAAGGACCTAGACCCTAGCATTTCTGACTATAAGTGTGCTGCGTAAAGCGTGGAGTTAGATTAACTCCTTCTCTCATACAGGACAATTGGGAGATTAGATGTTAAGTGAGTATTTCGTCAAACACTGAAAAACGTATAAGAGAAAGAGGGAGGACAAAAGAAAGACAGTAAAAAACATCCATAACTTCAGTTCTTTTTCCTTTCTTTTATTATTTTTTGTTTATGCAGAGTGTGTCCCTACATGAGCATGACTTGATTTATGCAGTCCTGTTTTCCTTTCTGGTGGTCCATCACAAGAATATTTCTCCTATCTCCCTCAAGAGAGTTTTTTGAAACTACTTGTACCTCAGCACTCCAATCATTAGTATTAGACAAGCATTCACTATCTGGGGAGTCCCAATCCTGACCAGTTTAAAGTGTCCTGATTATTGATCTATTGAACAAACAAACATGACCCAAGTCTATCTGTAGAAAGAGAACATCAAAACCTTGCATTCATTCAGTAATTTAATGTGTCATTAGGAAAAAAAGATTCCTCTGAATACAATTCTTATTAAAATGACATAGTGCGATATATGAACAGTGCTGTTGCACGTTCTTCTTCACGTTGATCCTGAAGAACTGATATTGGCATTCTTGTCTTTTTGTGGTATCTCGATTGAAGTTGTTTCTTGAACCCTTGCGAAAGCGGTTCATCTCCTCTAAAAAAGAAGATGTTGTCGGATCCGGCACAGTGCCTGAAATGGTGCGTTCTGGTTCAGTTGTAACATTGCTAATGCTTGAAAGGTCTGATTCACTGGTTGATGATAGGACCGCAGTTGGATTTTTTGCCACATTATTGTCTCCCTGATGTGGTTTTGCTTCATCATATTTCTTTGCAAAAGTATATACTCGCCCGTTTTTGTAATCGTTCACATCCCTTCGAAACTTTCTCATTTTTTTGTCTTTGATGTACAATTGGTAACCACTGAGATTTTCTTTCAGTATCTTATAGTTTTTCTCAGTTGGTTCGGGAATGTTCATGTTTTAAATTTCTGAATCTAGTTGCGCTATTTCACTGAGAAGTTTGTTTCGCTTGCACTCTGCATGACGAATCAAAACATCCATCATTTTGTATGAAGATGTTAGGATCAATTCCTCCCACTACATCAACAAATCAGAGTCTAAGTCCTCAAATGAGGGAAATATAATTACTTTTAACCCTCGAGGGATATGTCTGATGTACAGGTATCTTTAAGGGTGGTGGCGTCCCGCCATCTGGACAATTCTTTCTTTTTAAGCCCCTCCAACTTGATACATTTTTGTTTAAGGCCTTCCTGTTCACTGGTTTTCTATTGTTTGGTGGTATCATTAGATACCCCTGTGAGTAAATCTGAGAAGATTTTATCTGTCTCATCATCAAAGGTGGACATTTTTTCCAGTTCAAAGTACTATATTTGTGAAAGGTTCTCAATGTGCAAACAAAGAGTGTCCCAATTTAAAAATATTTAGTTGCAATGCAAAGAATTGAGTGCTAACTACCACATAAGTTTCACAATGATACAGCAAAGGTAGTGGAGGGTTTAGACAGTTGCACCTCCAATTTTACAAAAAGTCTTAATGCCTACTGGTTGTTTCTGAACAAATTTTTATTTATCTAGTGTTGGTGCCCCTCAAGGTAACAGTAACACCCCACTACCAAGGATGTTGGCTCAACGAAAATCCCGATGGAAATTGTGATTAAGAATTTTTTTGAATACTTGTACCCCAGCACTCCAATCTTTAGTATCATACAAGCATTCGCTATCTGGGGAGTCAAGTCCCAATCCTGACCCGTTTAAAGTGTCCTGATTATTGATCTATTGAACAAACATGACCCAAGTCTATCTGTAGAAAGAGAACATCAAAATCGTACATTCATTCAGTAATTAAATGTGTCATTAGGAAAAAAAGATTCCTCTCAATACAGTTCTTATTAAATGACATAGTGCGATATATGAACAGTGTTGTTGCACGTTATTCTTCACGTTGATCCCGACGAACTGATGTTGCCATTCTTGTCTTTTTGTGGTATCTCGATTGAAGTTGTCTCTTGAACCCTTGCGAAAGCGGTTCATCTCCTCCAAAAAAGAAAATGTCGTCGGATCCGGCACAGTGCCTGTAATGGTGCGTTCTAGTTCAGTTGTAACACTGCTAACGCTTGAAAGTTCTGAGTCACTGGTTGATGATATGACCACAGTTGGATTTTTTGTCACATTATTTTCTCCCTGACGTAGTTTTGCTTCATCATATTTCTTTGCAAAAGTAAATAATCGCCCGTTTTTGTAATCGTTCTCATCCCTTCGAAACGTTCTCTTTTTTTGTCTTTAATGTACAATTGGTAACCACTGAGAATTTCCTTCATTATTTTACAGTTTTTCTCAGTTAGTTCGGGAATGTTCATGTTTTGAATTTCCGATTCTAATTGTGCTATTTCACTGAGAAGTTTGTTTCGCTTGCACTATGCATGACGAATCAAAACATCCATCATTTTGTATGAAGTTGTTAGGTTCAATTCCTCCCACTCCATCAACAAATCAGAGTCCAAGTCCTCAAATGATGGACATATAATTACTCTTAGCCCACGAGGGATTTGTCCGATGTCCAGGTATCTTTTAAGGGTGGTGGTGTCCCACCATCTGGACAATTCTTGCTTTTTAAGCCTCTCCAACTTGATACATTTTTGTTTAAGGCCTTCCTGTTCACTGGTTTTCTGTTGCTTGGTGGTATCATTAGATACTCCTGTGAGTAATTCTGAGAAGATTTTATCTCTCTCATCATCAAAGGTGGACATTTCTTCCAGTTCAAAGTACTATATTTGTGAAAGGTTCTCAATGTGCAAACAAAGAGTGTCCCAGTTTAAAAATATTTAGTTGCAATGCAAAGAATTAAGTGCTAACTACCACATAAGTTTCACAATGATACAGCAAAGGTAGTGGTGGGTTTAGACAGTTGCACCTCCAATTTTACAAAAAGTCTTAATTCGTACTGGTTGTTTCTGAACAAATTCTTATTTATCTAGTGTTGGTGCCCCTCAAGGTAACTGTAACACCCCACTACCAAGGATGTTGGCTCAACAAAAATCCCGATGGAAATCGTTATTAAGAATGTTTTTTAACTACTTGTACCTCGGCACTCTAATCTTTAGTATTATACAAGCATTCACTATCTGGGGAGTCAAGTCCCAATCCTGACCTGTTTAAAGTGTCCAGATTATTGATCTATTGAACAAACATGACCCAAGTCTATCTGTAGATAGAGAACATCAAAATTTTGTCAACATAAAGGATCTCAAGAATGCTCTGGAGAAGCCTTGCAATGAACATTGCTCTCTTGGCTCACTTCTTATGTACCTCTTAAGTGCAGGAAATCAAAATGGATTCCTGTGTGGCCAAAGCAATATGTAGACAACACCCAGTGCACATTCTACCTCACCTGATGAGCTAGACACATCATTTTCCATGTTGCACATGGATGTAGCAAATAACCCAGGTGACAAGTACTGCTAGATCAATTAAAATATTTTAAGGAATTATTCTAACCTCGCCACATACCTTTATCTCAGCTCCTGCAGAGCTGTCAAGTCCTGCAAGCACCTGCTTGTGGATGTTTCTCCTTGTCCTTGGAGCTATTTCACACCCAGAACGCAACTGCAATGTCAGGCGCCATTTTTTGTCCCCTGAGCGCCATGGCTCAATTGAAAACGCATTAGGAATTATGGGTGACTCTTCCATGCTTGCATGTCCTCAATGTTGCTTGCTGGAGTATTTCTCCTTACTCTGGGATTCACTCTGTAACACCATATTCTATTGATAAATTTGTGTATGTGTGCGTGCAATTCATTTTTTTTGTACTATTATGTTTCCCAAACCAAAATAGCCAAATTACTAATGGATTTCATCACATCCCATTTTGCACAATACAAGGAAGTCCATTTTGATTCCAGTTGCGATACAGTTGATTCTGCTAGTTTGCTCTCTAAGTGGTCTTAATGAATTCTCTGCATTCTCCAGTTTCTGCCTAATTTCCATCTCTTCTCTTTGCCGCTTGGCCTGGGCAACTAAAAGGTTTTTGTGGTCTCCAGTTTTTCCATTGCTGTTGGATATTGTTTTCTGCAGTACTACTAGACTCCCAGTTACAATCTGACGACTGCCACTGCCTCTGGAGATTGTAGGCCATTCCTATGAACAAATAAGACTTTCCAAGCATCACAAAGAAGACACGCTCTTAACTGGTTGCTACCCCTATGGGTTAAAGCACTGGGTCAGGTCCTAGGTTTACTGACAGCATTGCATAAATTGACACTGCAGGTTCAGAGTCTGACCACTGAAAATGCTTTGTTATGTCAGTCCCTTTCTGTAATGCAACAAAGCTCTTTGAAACTTCCCATGGCTGTCTTGGCAGAGTTGAAATTTAATGCCAACCCAAGGAAACTGAAGAACTTTCTGGATGCATGCTAAATCCATTTTACATTTAGGCTCCACAATTATGCCAGTGATAGATCTAAAGTGGGCTTTGTTGTTAGCAACAGCAAGGGACGCCATTGGCTTGGGCTACGCCTCTAGTTTTAGATGTCAGTCCACCTCTGGACTATTTTCCTACTTTTTTCACAAAATTTAAAAAGATTTTTGATCACCAAGAACTTACGTTCTCTGCCCAAGATGTTAATTTGGAACATAGCCAAGATTCCATGGATCCACATTCTTACATTTGCAGTTTCAAACCTCTATTTAGGGAGATTGACTAGCCAGATTCAGCCCTGTTCACCTTATTTTTAAGCTACCTCAAAGATTAATTGAAGGACATACTTACAAGAGTAGCTAGGCCAGCATTGTTAAAAGACCTTATTCAATTGACTATTCAGATTGATAATCACCTTCAGAAAGACAAATTGAACATTGTAAACAACCATTCTCAGAAGCTCCTTCCAAACCTGTCTTCAAGATATCACCTAAGATTTCTGGTTCAGAAAAAGAGCCCATGCAAGTAGATTTCACTAAGGGTCTTTTGACTGAGTCAGAGAAGACTAGGTGATGTAAACAAGGACAGTGTTTTTACTCTGGCCAAAAGGGTCATCTTCTGAGTTCTTGCCCTGTATGTCCTATTTGTTTTCCTAGGAAATCTGAAAACTTGCAAGCTCACGCTTTGTGCAGGGGATAGAGGTGAGAAAGAATCAATCACCCCTGCCTTCACCTTTGACCTCGAGTTTCATTCTTTTGCAAGAGGAATTGCTGATCCAGCCACAACTCCTCTTGGTGCCAGTTGTTATCAACTGTGAAGCCTAGAACGCCTATATGGATATTGAAAAGGCCTCAAAATATTGTATTTCAGTCCATTCCAGCTGCTGTAGAAGCTGTGAATGTAACTTTATTGGCCTCTGATTTAGTCATTGACGAAACCCAACTTGTGTCTCTCAGAACTGCTGCCCATTATGCAAAGCTCACCTTTGATTTGATTTCCTACCATCTTTATCCTAATATTTTAGGTGTCAGTTGTTTGGTTTGATACAACCCTTATATCAACTCGTAAGCAAAAACCTTGTTCTTGGGTTTACAATTTTGCATCCCTCACTGTAAAGCAGATCTTTCTTGTACCGAAAGTTCTGAAGTTCTCATGATAGCTTTTCTCAGTGAATCGCACAATTGTCAGAATGTTCTGACATCTTTCACAAATACCTTGATGTTTTCCAAGGAGTAACCTCCTCACCCCTCCCCCTTTGATTGAGTCATTGAGATTCTTTCTGAGGCAATAGTCCCTCAAGGATAAATTGTTTCTGTGTTCCCTTTGGAATAGCAAGATCTAAGGGAGTATATTGATGCTAACTGAGGGAATGGTCTGATGACTCCAATTAGTCCCCCACTGAAGCCCCTCTGTTTTTATACCAAAATGGGTACTTCTGAACATCAACTTTCCATAGATTACAGAGGTTTAAATCTAGAGACAGTCAATGATTGTTATCCTTTGTGCCTCATTTCTGATATTCTCAGGTGGACCTGAGAGGAGCCTATCATCTGACCCGCTTCAGATCAGGTGATAAGTGGAAAACAGCCTTCAGAATACCATTCGGACATTTTAAATGCAGAGTGATGCAATTCGGCCTCTATAATGTCCCTGCCGCTTTTTAGCATTTTATGAATGCTATCTTCTTTGATCTGAGTCTCTATGGACGTCTAGTTAGATGACATCCTAGTTTTTTTCTACATATCCATTTTATGTCACGCAAGTCCTACAGCGTCTAAGAGAAAACAGATTGCTGGCCAAACCCAAAAAGTGTCATTGCCTTTTTTTCCAAAAACCTTTCCCCAGCAGAAAGAACCTACTCTGTACTGGAGAAAGAACTTTTATCAAGCTAGCAGTCTATCAAGGCAGCCTTTATTGAGTAGGGTAATTTTTTACATTGACCACAATTTCAAGTAACTGTTCGCACTGACCATAGAAATCTTCAAGTACTCAAACAGACCAACTGGTCAAATGCCTGCTCTGCTTTCTTTTTTGAACATTTTGATTTTTTTCCTTTACCTACATTACCAGCACTGAAAATATAATCGCAAATTCCCTATCCACCTGTAATACTGAAAATGAAGATTCCCAGACCTCTAAAAGATCATTGTTCCTAAAGCTTTTATTTCTGGAATTACTTCGTCATTTCTTGATTCTACTTGCTAAGTGTCCAAACAATTCAATCTCCACAACTGAGAAAAACATTTTCCTCATTTCCAGATAAAGAATACACATGGTCTAATTTTTGTTCAAAACAAACTCTATATTCCCTTAAAACATTCATAAGGAAGAATACTTTAGCTCTAACATGGCTCCTTAATATCTGGACTTAGAGGACGAAGTGTCACTGAAAATTAAATCAAAAGAAAATTCTGTTGGCCAACTCTCTGTCACAATGTCGCAAGTATCATCATGCCCTGTTAGGTCCCTGACCAAATTAAATCTGAAACACAAAAAGAAAGACTGTGTTATTGATAATGCCTGAAATTCCTGACAATCCTTGGGAAACATTCTGTACAGACGTAATAGAAGATTTGCACCAACTGAAAATTGCACAGCGATAGCCGTCACTGTGGATTCATTCACCAAGATGGACCATTCTTCAGCCCTTCCCAAATTACTCACTGCTTCTCAGAAATATCTGAAATCTTCTACCCTTCCCTTTGAAATTCATTTCTAATCGTGGACCGCAGTAGATCTCTAAACTGTGCAAATCCTTATGTCAAACGCTTGGTATTCAAAGAGCATTGACTTCAGGTTTCCATCTTCAAGCCAATGGGAAAATTGAGAGGTTAAACAGAACTCTCAAAGATTTCTTAAGGTATTACATCTCTCTCTCCCAAAATAACCTATAATATCTCCATCCATGCATCCACCAGCTCTCTCCTTTGTTCACCTTGCCTGGATACCATCCCAAAGGTTTTCCAGATGCAATAGAAACTGAGGATTCAGTATCTGCAATAAAAAATTCCGTTTCTTTGCCCACCACTATATTGGTCACTGTGGATTCGTACACTAACAAGACTCATTTATCAGCACTTCCCAAATTTACCACCGCTTCAAAAATGTCAGAAATCTTATTTTGTGACATACTCAGACTTCACAAATTACCTTTGCAAATCAATTCTGATCGTGGACCACAATATATCTCTAAATTTTGGAAATCTTTATGTCAACAAGTTGGGGCCAGATTTGTCGATATTTGACACAGCTTAATGCAGCAAGACAACTTGTTGCTCAACGCTGCATCAAATGGAATCGGCAGAAATGTGCAATTCTTACTAAGATAAGGAGCTTTCCTGCTATTTCACTGCACTAGCATCCTATGTCCTGCCTAGCGCCAAACCAGGTACCCTAGCACCATGCTGCAAGGGTGCCTGTGTTAGCAGGATGATTTTGTGCAGGAAGGAACACTTTCCTTCACAAAAACAATCCTTAGAGGTGTTTCCTCTTTTTAGATGTGCTGTAAAATGCAGCACACTAAGAAAGAGGAAACAAAGAGGAGAAATAAAGATATTCGGCCTTATTGCGCCTCTATCAGAAAGGAGTTCAATTATGACACATTCCCAGCTTTACTACTTCTGGCAACTATGGGAATGCACCAAAAAGTATGGGTGGATGAATGGGAGCACCACTCACCACTCTTCACCCACGGAACGTCTTCCTGGCACAAAGTAACGCAAGAGAGCGACTTGTGCTGCCTTACCTTACTCCATATTTATGAAGCCAAGCAGAGCCCTGCAAGTGGCTTTGTAAACTGACTTCAGGATTGAGAGAGAGAACTCTGTTTATTTAGACCGTAGTCTTTAAACTCCAAAACCTTATAAATATAAAAACTATACAATACCGGTCAGTAACAAGAAGAAGCACAATAACATTTAAAATCGCACAGTTCTTCCCGGCAGCTTTGCTTAATACATCTGTAGTAAAACCGTATCTACCATCGCCCCTTACAACCTCTATTTTTCCAAATTTATACACTCGGGTAAAAAGTTAAAAACCTCATAAAACTTAATAAAACGATAAATACATAGATCCTAAGATTAAAAGGTTCTTTACACACATCATTGTTCATTAGCAGCTGTAAATTAAAACCATTTGGACTAAAATTAAGTCGGTCATAAGCCTTTATCTATTGGATGGGAAGGTTTAAAAATAAATGAATCACAGTCCTTGCTTGAGTTTTTCCCTAGCAAAAGAGTTTACACCTCTCATATAATTTCCTAATGCTATTGCAATATCCAGATTTTCCATTTCTATCAGTAATGCAATGGCTTGAGCTCGTGACCTTATACCGTATTTTATAAATAGTGGCCGTAGAAAGCGTTTTCTCACCTCTAGAATCATAAGGCAATCTAACAATATGTGCAATAGCTCACTCTTGGTTCCCAGCCCGCATTTGCATAGTCCGTCGGGATATAGCATTTCTGCCTTTAGTCTACCCTCCATTAGCCATGGGTTAGTGCTAATTCGTATCTTCAAGCTTTCGCATCTAAATCCATAATTTGGCAAAGTTTCTAGATACGGGTACCAAGCATCATTTTCCCACGCTTTTATCATACATTGGACTCTTTCTCAGATATTCTAGGTCCTGATTCCTTGATTGCTCCATACCTTGGGCCCTAAGTAAACTCTTCGTAAAAGCTACGCCTAAGGGATTCTGGTTTGTTCTCACCTTTAGACTCCCAGTTATCGCCTTTAATTTCCTTCTTGCTTCCTTTGCCCATTTTAGGCTGCTATGCCGGATTTCCTCACTGCACCAATGTGAAACCTTCTGTGCGCCCCCTTGGGATTGACGCTTCCAAAATCTTGCCAGGGCCATTTCGGCCTGACAATTCCATTCTATTGTTCCTATCTCTAGTCTAATTGCCTGTATCGTAGCTGAATTAGGTAGGGACAATAGCATTTTTAGGGCCTTACCTTCCTCCCGATCCCACTCTCCTTTGTCACTGAGTAGAAGAACATCTACCCCATACAATACTTGGGGCGGGATCATCGTTTCATAAGCTTTTAACATTGGTTTATGTGACATGTCCCCATAGTCTTTATTAAATGTTTTCAGTCCACAGATGGATGATGATGCTTTTGCTCTTTGGGCTTCCAAATGAATACCTCATTTTAAGGAGCTTTCAAACCATAGGCCTAGGTATTTATATTCCTTTACAATTTCCAGTTTTGTTTGACCTAGATACCAGCTAAAACTTTTGGACCTTTTACCAAAGCACAGAACCTTCGCTTTGTCCATATTTACCACTAAAAGTTTGGCCTCACAGTAGTCACTAAAAGCATTTAATTTTCTCTAGAGCCCTAGCTCCGTCAGATCAATTATCACTAGGTCGTCCGCATATAGCAGGCTTGCTACTTTTCTACCGCTCATTCTGGGGCTTGCACTTCTTTCAACTTCAAGTGCTGCTTGTAGGTCTGCTAAAAGAATTGAAAAGAGGAGAGGGGCCAAGACGCAGCCCTGTCTTAGCCCATTTCCTATGGCTATTTTCTTTGTCAGAGCCCCTTGAGTGTCTTTAATTACTTGGGCCCAGTTTCCTCTGTGCAATTCTTTTAGGATTGCCAGTAGGCCTACTGGGATATCATATTTAGTCAAGCACTCCCATAAACTCCTGCGGTCCACCAAATCAAAAGCCGCCCGGAAGTCGACAAAACAACAGTAAATTTTCCCCTTTTGTTCTATCGACTTCCGGGCAAGTGCCCAAAGGGCATAGCAATGGTCCACTGTGGAGTGCCCTTCTTTAAATCCCCCCTGTTCTAAAGGGACAATTGAATTCTCTTCTACCCAATTTTTTAGTTTGTACAACACTATTTTTGCAAATATCTTCTCCCCAATATCAAACAGATTGATTAGTCTGTAGTTTTTTGGGGTGTGCATATCACCTTTCTTGTGTATGGGCCTTATTATTGCCCCTTTCCAGTTTTTGGGGAATCCCCCAGAGTTTAAAATAACTTGGAACATTTTGGCAAAAAATTCAGCCCACCAGTCTGTCTGGGTTTTAATTATCAGAGCCGAGAGGTTATCTGGGCCCACTGCTCTTGTTAAATTCAGTCTCTTTTTCGTGCTTTTCACTTCAGGGGCCGAGAAGTCATGTTTTAATCTGGGTGCTGATTCTATTCTCGGTTTATCCCAGGGTTATACAAGTCCTGCAAATATTCCTCCCAGGCTGCTTCTTCCACTACACAATTCATTGCGGCCATCTGGCGATCTGCTGCCGAATGAACTAATTTCCAGAACTGGCGTAGGTTCCTTGCCTCAATTGCCTCAAGTAATTTTAACCAACAGCCTTCTTTGTATTCTCTTTTTGCCCTCCTAATTAACATATTATATTCTCTTTTTAGAGTCACAAGGGCATTTCTACTACCCTGCTCACCCTTTATGAATTGGTGATCCGCCATTCTCCTCACTTCTCTCTTCTTTTCCAGGCATTCCTTTGTAAACCATCGTCCTTGTGACTCCGACTTTGAGTGGTTCACTATAACATTTTTTTGACCGTTTCTCAGTCCGTCACTGAGGGTTTACCCCACTTCCTCAATTTTTCCCACGTACCAATCTACACCCTGGCCACTTACTGAGCCCAGTTCTAAATTCTGTTGTAACTTTACTAATCTGGCCACATATTCTTTTGTTAACCTAGTTGTACGTCGCCTGGGGTATTGCCCATTGATTCCTATGGGCTTCAAGGCCCATAGGAATCAATGGGCAATACCGATTCGGTATTTACCGAATCGGTAAATACCGAATGTTACCGATTCGGTAATTGAAAATTAAATTTCACCTACATCTCCCACCTTCTAATTTACCGATTCATAAATACTGAATTGGTAAAATTCGGTATTTATGAATCGGTAAATTAGAATTACCTACATCTGGCCCTAGATCATTAAGAAGAGACCAGGCCCAGTGGGAGGGAGACAAATCTGTAACCGGAAACCAGAAATGTACCATAACTAGCAGTGGTATGGGTTGTGCATTGCTTAGAGTGAGGTTCTGTGAATTCTGAACCCGTGGGTTCTATTTTGTGTATGGCAGCCATTTTGTGGTTGCCCTCACATAGGCCGATGACTGTGGCTGAACTAGTCTTTTAAGGACATGTACACCTTAGCTCGAGTTCGTGCTGACTCCTGTTTGACCTGAGTGAACTGACCCTGTTGCCTGAAGCTGACCTTGTTAAACCAGTTCCTGCCCTTTAGCTGATCAAGATTAAGGATCAGAGCACAGGACATCATAAAGTTTTACTGCACACAAACATGCCTTATCCTACTTCTATCTGTTTCTGTTTCTTCTTTTATGGTCTATTTACGATATGGGTTGTGGTCCTTTTTATTATGGGTTTGTCCGGCTTGTCTAAAGAAGAATGTTGGGCTTGTTCAATGATTGATTATGGGCCGGACAACTGTAAAATGGGTTTGTCGTCATGCAATACTTTCATTGTGGAAACATGTGATTGGTTAAATAGTAAACAAAGAATGTTTGCCTGAAGCATAATGTTTGGCATAAAAATGGATGACTTGCTTTGTAAAGTTGAGCAGTCTCCTGAGAACTCATACCGTGATGATTTCTAGGACTTCTGTTACTGGCTGCAGCCAATAAATTTGATCTTTGACGCCACTCAGAAGTATCCCATGTCTCTGTATTCTAAGACAGGTGAACCCGAAGACTTTGGGCGTGACCCTGGCGCCGCTGGGTTCTGAAACCCGGTTCTTCAGTTGGCGCTTCCAACGTGGGGCGACTTCAGCGGTACCGGTCCAAGCCTGAAGATCGTGAGGAGCTTCGTGAGGAAATTCTGGAGGACGGCCACCACTTCATCGACCCCGGCATGTCGAACGTGGACTGAAGGTCTTTGCTGCGAGGCTTCCCGCTTTCCTGACGGCTACAAAGGACTGCTACCCTGACTGTCGCCCTGTCTTGGACCCATTTGTGATGCTTTGTACGGCGAGACGATAGACGGGTCTTCTGGTGGCGTGACTGATATCTCAGTTAAGTATAAGTGGGTCGCTCTCAGTCCTTAGTTTTTGGTTCTTTGGTTCTTAGTTTGTTTGGTCCTTAGTTTTGATTTGAAAATTGCAATTTCCAAAGCCGTGGGACTCGTATATTTGCGAGACTATCGTTGTAGATAATCCCTTGAAGTTTGAAGCTAGATTAGTGAGCGAAGATGCCTAGTCTTAGCAAAATTAGGAGGGTATTCTGTTGTGGTTGTTACAGGGATTCCAGATTGGAGGATTCATGTCCGATACCTCCAGTTGGAACTCCGACTTATGAGCTCTATTCTAAACACGGCGTGGGCCCCATTACGTTTAATGAAGTATGGGTCCGCTATACTAGAAAAGATGGTGTCTTACAATGGCCCCAACATGGTAGCTTTGATACAGAGATTTTAGACAATTTGGAAACTAAATTATTTAGGAAGAAAGCCCGGCCGGCAATGTTTGACTCCTTTCGCCTTTGGCGTAAAGAAGCCAGACAATGAGAAATTAAACAAGCTAAAAGAAATAAAAGAGAAAAGGATGTATCAATAATGCAAGCTGCTAGGCAGTTTAAAGAAAACGAAGAAGATAAAGCAATTGAGGTGTCAGATAGGCAACATAATATGGCTATTGATAAATGTTATCCAGCTTTGCCATCTCTTCTTGAGAATGCATCGAAGGACCCTGAGAAGGATCCTTTGATGTCACATTTGTTGAGATTACCACCCCCCCCTATGCACAGAGTGCTACGGCACCTCCGCAACCTCCAGTTGCACAACCTCTTGTTGCTGTTCAGCTACCAGTTCCTCCTCAGCTGGTTCTTCCTCCTACGGCGCAGCCTCCTCTGGGGCCGCAGACTTTACTATCGGTTTTGTCTGGAACTACTTTGCCTTATTCTCCTGTACCTTCAACTTCTCTTGCTACTACCCTACACTTCTATCACCTCCAAATACTTTGTCTCCTGTCCTTATGACAGCTTCTCCTTCTGCTCGACAACAAATGACTCATACTGTTACTGGTCTTTTGTCTCCTTCCTTTGGGTCATTGAGTATGACCCCTGTTTCTGCACGTAAACAAATGCGTAGTCAGCTACCTGGTCCCGAAGAACGGGCAGTGTTAGATCTCTTGGCTCGCAGGTGGATTTCGAATGTTTCGAGGTATAATTTAGAGTCAGTTATGGATGTTTTCCTGCAGTGGGAAGCACCCAAGCAAAGATATGTGTTTGATGTAATGTGTACTTTCCTCCGTGAGGAATGGGCAGATAATGATTTGGGTTCAGTTCCCGTAGAGTTGCTAAATGTCCAGTCTGAGTTTGCGAAAGGGACGATAGTGGGTCCCGGAGTTGAGGAAGCAGTTGCGATAGTACTTGCGTTTAGAAGAGATTTACTCTCTCAGCGATTGTTTGAGCCTGATTCCGCAGTCAGGAGAAAGGTACGGCAATATCCAATGAGAGAAGTTCCCCCAGTTTGGAGAGAAGGGGACGCAAACGCTAATCCACCTGTTCTGCCTCATTTTCAGAGAGTATGGGTACATGTGCCATAGAAGAGAGTAGAAGTTTTGGCCCTTAAACAGTCTTTACTTGATCCCCGTAAGAATCCGGCTGGCTATTACAAAGAATTGTCCCAGACAGTTGACGCATGCATTATGAATTTAGCCGACATAGATATGCTGTTGGGTAATGTAGTACCTCAACCTCTATGGGCAAAGATTCGTCATGAGGATCATGCGGTTGAATTAGGTGACTCATGGCTCCATATTGCTGCTGCGGACGCTAGACAAGTTGGTGGTTCTAAGTCTGAGCCTCTAGTGGCAGATCTACCTGCCAGAATTATAAATCTTATGAAAACGATGATGCCAGCGTTACGAGTAAATTGAGACAAGTTAGCAGCATGTAAGCAGAAGAAGGACGAAAGTGTATCTGATTTCTTCACTAGGTTTGAAGATACATTCATAGATCATAGTGGTCAAGATATGAGTACGGAAGGTGGACAAAGATTGTTCGTAGATAAGTTTGTCTTTAACTTACTTCCTGAACTATGTAATAAGTTGAAAGATTCTGAGAGTTCTTGGGCTGTTTCCTCGTCGGCCCAGATATTGGCGACTGCACAGTACTATGAGAATAGGGATAAGGACGAGAAAGACAGAGTAGAGAAAAAGACAAAAGACTTAAAAACAAAGGCCTTTTTGCAGCAGGCGTATCCGCCTCGCTCGAATCAGCAAGAATCGCAGCAACGCCCACAGTTTCAGCAACCTCCACCATTTCAGAGACTGCAACAGAATGTTGGGTATTTTCCTCCAAGACCACCTTTGGGTTTAAATCAGTGTGCGTATTGTAGGGAGGAAGGTCATCATAAAAATGAGTGCCCTGTTTTACGACAACGCGCGAGTGGTATACCGGCCTGAGAGGTCGTGGTGGTTTCCAGCAAGTGTCAAGGGGTAGAGGACATGGTGCGTTTCCCCAGAACAAACGTTCCTTTCCTCCGCAGAATTCTATGAATTATTTTGATCAACAGAAAATTGCATCTGGTCAGTCGACTCAGTACTATGCTGATGACTATTATGTTGAGAGTGAGAATGCTGACTATAATGGTTGCTAGGACAGCCATGGACGAAGAGAGGGAGTAGTGTCGGTTCCAGTAGATCAGAGTGGGCCTTATGTTGCAGTAGTTACATCAGGTGTGGTAGCGCCTTTTCTTTTGGATACTGGTGCAGCAAAGAGTTCTATCATGCACTCTAAACTCCCTGGCGCACCTTTGTCTGGCTTAACGAATGTTTCGGTAGGATTTTCTGGCGCCCCGGTACGTAATCCAGTTTCTAGTCCTTTGTCTCTTTCCATTGGGCCTTGTGAATTGGAAGCACCCCTTATTCTAACAACAGGTTGTGGTGAGAATTTGTTGGGTTTGGATTTGTTAAAAAGATTGCATGCGACATTGTATTGTTCTCTTTCGGGAGTACATCTTACATTGGGTCAGAAAGTGATCTCTCCAATGTATTTATCTAAAGATCGACTTCCACTGGAATTGCGTTCTCTCCCTGATACTCTTTGGGCTACTGGTCCTAATGATGTGGGTCTTTTGGAGATTCCACCCTATGTTGTTACTCTCAAATCGAATGTTAAATTGCCACGTATTCCCCAATATCAGATTTCGAGTGATGGTGAAAGAGCGCTTTTAGCGATTATCTATGATTTGATTGAGAAAGGTGTGATTGAAGAAACGAGAGGTAATGTGTGTAACAGTCCTGTTTTGCCTGTCCTGAAATGCACTGACTCTTCTCAGCCACCTGTTTACAGGTTTGTGATCGATCTTAGAGAGGTTAACAAGATTGTTGTGCCACAGTTTCCAGTTGTTCCGGATATTACTGCTTTGTTGACTTTGATTCCTGCTTCAGCTGCCTGGTTTTCAGTCATAGACTTGAAAAATGCTTTCTTCAGTATTCCAATTGCTGAGGAGAGTAGAGATATTTTTGGCTTCTCTTTAGGAGGCCGAAGCTTCCGGTTTAAGAGAGCTCCCCAAGGCTATTGTGAAAGTCCCTCCATTTATAGTCAGGCTTTGAAAACTCAGCTCGATACTCTTGTGTTACCTGCTGGTGCTGCTCTTATACAGTATGTGGATGATCTGTTAGTGGCCACTGATGATGAGAAAACTTGTAAAGAAGCTACTCTTTCTTTGTTGCGACATTTGTCGGACTTGCATCATAAAGTGTCACCTTCTAAGTTGCAGTATTGTCGCCAAGAAGTGACCTACTTAGGTCATCTCTTGTCAAAGGAGGGAAGAAGGTTGACCCCAGAACGAATTCAAGCGATTGCGCAAATGACTGTACCAAGCACACAGAGAGAAGTGCGTGCTTTCTTGGGTATCACGTCGTATTGTAGACAGTGGATTCCAAATTTCTCTCTATTGGCGAAACCTCTGTTGGCTTTGACTTGTAAAGATACACCGAATCATCTTCCTTGGTCTGACGATTGTCAGAAAAGTTTTTCTGAATTGCGTGATGCGTTGTGTTCTGCTCCAGTGTTGGGTACTCCTGACTACAGTAAGCCTTTTACACTCTATGTTCACGAGAGAGAGGGTTGTGCATTGTCAGTTTTGACTCAACAGTTTGGTGATAAGCAGCGTCAATGTGCGTATTTCTCGTCAACTTTAGATCCGGTAGCTAGAGCGTTGCCAAGCTGTTTGAGAGCTACAGCGGCAGCGGCTGTTTCCATCCGACAGTCTGCTGGATTGGTGATGGATAATACGTTGGTTGTGATGGTTCCACATGCAGTGGATACTTTAAATCGAGCCAAGACTCAGCACCTTACTAGTGCGAGGTTGTCGGGTTATGAGTTGACGCTTTTGGCTAGTCATGTGCACATCAAGAGGTGTAATGTATTGAATCCAGCAACATTGTTGCCGATTTCTGTGCATACAGATGGTCAGGAACAGCATGATTGTTTTCATAGGACGGAAGAGAAAACGAAGGGTAGAGTCGATCTGAAAGACACTCCTCTTTTGGATCCTGATGGTACGCTATGGGTTGATGGGTCATGCTAAAAGCTCCCGAATGGTGATACGACTGCAGCATATGCTGTGACGACATTAAGCACAATTGTTGAAACTCCACGAGTGAGCTATAATTCAGCACAAGCAGCGGAATTGATTGCATTAACGAGAGCGTGTATTCTGCCTGAGGGAAAGAGAGTGAATGTGTATACCGATAGTCAGTACGCGTTTGGTGTTGCACACAGTTTTGGACGCTTGTGGAAAGAAAAGGGATTTCTCACATCCCATGGGACTAAGTTTCAACATGGGCAGTTGGTGAATGAGCTTCTTGAGTCACTTACTTTGCCGAAGCAAGTTGCGATTGTGAAGTGTAGTGCTCACCGGAAGGTTACGGATGATGTTGGTCGAGGTAATGCATTTGCGGATGAAGTTGCGAAAGAAACAGCGAAAAATGTGATGAGTCGAATGTATGTTGCAGGCCCTGCGAGATGGATTGGTGCAGTTGGAATGTGTGAAGATACGATTGAGAGTGTGAAATCAATCCAGGCTGAAGCCACTGAAAATGAAAAGAGTGTGTGGAGAGAAACTACGGGTAGATTGGAATCGACTGGTTGATGGGTTGAGTTATCAGAACACCTAAGATGGATGTTGCTGGATACGTATGTGCTTGCGGTGGTTACGATGGCACATGGGTTGTCTCACATTAGTGCAAAAGTGATTTGTAAGTTGTTGGCTCCAGTGTGGGAGAATGGTGGAATTCCCAAATGTGCAGAGAATGTGGTCAAGAATTGTATGGTGTGTCTGATGTATATTCCTGGCAAGGGAACTCCAACTCCAGCTGGTCACTTTGCACCTCCGACGTATCCGTTCGAGGTTCTAGAATTGGATTTCATCCACATGGAAAGATGCAACAACTTGAAATACGTCATTGTAGTTGTTTGTGCCTAATCTAAATGGGTAGAGGCATATCCCCTAAAAGATAATACTGCCTCGTCCACAGCTAAAGTCTTGCTCAAAGAATATTTCCCTAGGTTTGGATTGCCAAGGATGGTGTGGAGTGATAATGGAAGTGAGTTTGTGGGGAAGATTATGAAGAGAGTGTGTGAGGGTTTGGGCATCAAACAAACGTTCCATGCTGCAAATCATCCCCAATCAGCTGGATTAGTGGAATGTTACAATGGCACTTTGAAGCTAAAGTTAGCCAAAATTCAGGCGAGTTCTGGTCTCCAATGGCCCGATGCTTTGCCGTTGGCACTTTTATCAACAGTGTATTCCCGAATTGGACTTAGTCCATATGAAATAGTCTTTGGTCGACCGGCAAATGTGTGGGGAGTGCCGAGACCAACGAAATTTAGTGATATTGACTATCCTGTGTTGGTGGACTATTTGTATGACCTGACGGCTAAATTGCGTGTCGTGCATCAACAGGTTCACGATAACTTGCCACCAGCATCTGTGGACCCAGGTCACACCATTAATCCCGGTGACTGGGTCCTCGTGAAAAACTTTCAGCGGACCAAAAATGAGCAGCCCCGCTGGACCGGCCCCCACCAGGTGCTCCCGTCGACAAGAACCTCGGTGAAGGTCTTCGGGAAGCGGAATTGGGTCCACAGCGTACATTGTAAGAGGGTGCTTTTACCTCTGCCGTACGACCAGTGGATCCGTGAAGGTATTGGTGACTCTGAGACAGAACGGGTGCCGAAGTTCATGCCGTTTAGCGATGCACATCTGGTATGGACAAAGTCCGAACGAGAGGACGACGACATTTTGCAAGCAGCTGTACCTCCGCATCTGAGATTGGACACCACTGAGCCTGAACTTCTGTTTAAAGATCAGACAGTGTCTGGTAAAGGCCGTTATAATTTACGACCGAGAAAGAATTGACAAATAAAAACATAATTTTTCCTTTTTTTTTGGAGAACAGCACTCTCTCATCCAGGAAACTGTTTTGGCCTATTTTTCTTTTTCGAGCTGCCATCCGAGCTCAGCTGTAGGGTCACGGTATAAAGACTTGGGATTGCAGCCGTGTAGACACAAGGTCGACGGTTCTGGTTGGTCCTAGGGCGTTCCCTGGACTGACAGACGTATTCCTTAGCGGAAGAAAACCAACTGCCGCGAACAGCACGGTTAGAGGATGGAGTTTTTTGTGATGGAGAGAGCTGCTGAGGAAATGAACTTTAAAATGAAACTGTGTAAATTAATGCATAGCGAATGTTTTCTGATAACATGTGTTCTGATGTTTTTAAGCATGACGTTAGCATTGGTGGGTTGGATTGTTTTCACTACCCAATTGACTTCTGCACCCACCTCCCAACCTATGTCTTTTCCTACTACTACTTCTTTGCATTCTTTTCATATCTTACCTGAACACGAGCAGATTAGAAGGTCGGAATTTGTGAATAATTATTTTGTACAGCTTCTGCATCAACACCAGTTGGTAGTGAACACCACTAATTGTTGGGTGTGTGGTCTTATGCCGCATACTACGGATAGAGGTATTCCCTATTTGGTTCTACCGTTTAGTCAGAATGGGTCTCTATGGGCTTTCCAAACGATGTTTACTTATGCCATCGAAGTCTATCCCCTGCGTTCCATGAGAGATAACTCAAGTAATAAAGCCTTGATGAAGGGAATTACGAAATATGAGTAGAGATATCGAAACGTATAGGACTATTCCCAAGGATGAGTTACTAGCATATATTGGTTGGAATGCAACCGGATATAGTATTAGTCTGGGTGAGAAGCAGAGACGGAAGAGGTCACCTCCGATTTGGATTGTACCCCACCGAGGTCATTTTTGTTTGCAAGGTAATGGCAAGAATCCGAGAGCTCAGTTAGGGAAGAGTGTATGTACTCAGACGTACGTTTTTGTGTCTCAATCTTTCCCACCGTTTTTAGCAGCTAAGGGCACGTATTTTGTCTGCTTCAACAGAGCATATACAAAGTTGCCCCCTGATTTTTTGAGCACATTTTATGTGGCGGATTTGTTGCCCCCTACATACACTGCTGCTGCAGATTACCACAGAACAAGAGTTGTTAGAGGTGTCTTCGATCAGGAAGATACCGCTGGACAAGAAGTGGGAGACTTCTTTAAGGGTTTCATGCCGTTTTGGGGACCTATGGTTAACAGTAGGAACATACGCCAATTGACAAGAGTGGTTGAGTCCACCGTAAATGAAACTGCCGGTGCCCTTAGTAATTTGACTGCTGAGCTTCTGTGGTTCTGAAAAATCTGGATTCATATTATAGTATTGGACTCGAGAATAAAAACTTCGTCGGAATAGGACGAATTTGGTATCAAAAGACCGAGAATGACGAGTACACCAAGTACATGTATTTTCGGCATATTCGAGTGACAATTTCACCTCGAAATCGTCATTTACCTTTTAAACCCTTAGCTGCATGTTGCCCTCTACATAGGCCTTAATCCAGTTGAATTTGATTCCACAAGGACACATACTCCTTAATCGACTTCTCCCTGACCCCAGTACAAGTTAGAACCATTGCCCCAGGCCGAACTCGTTAGGTCAGTTCCCTCCCAGTGGCCGAGCAAGATAGCATCTAGGCCCAACCGGCCATAAAGCCATTTCAGCGCGCACACCTGCCATATCTCGCTCACATCTTTCTCCACTCCTTTTCCTCACTTATTTTATGATGGGGAGGTGACCTTTTTATTAGGGGTCCAGCGATATCTGATGAAATGTTGGGCCTTGCCGGATGATTTGTTATGAGCAGCACGACGTGAAATATGTACATGTCATCATGACTCTGCTTTTCTTCTGTAATCAGTAACCATAAATGAAATACCGCGAATCCAAGGAATGTTTTGCCCAAGGGTGAAAATTGTGTATAAGAAGAGAAACCTAACTTTGTGAAAGTGTGCAGTCTCCTGAATATACTGGTATTGTACTTCTAGGACCCTGTCACCTTGGTTGCAGCCAATAAACGAATCTTTGACTTCACCTGGAAGACTCTGAAGTTTCTGTAGGTCTGACTCAGGAGAACCCGAGGTCTCTGGGTGTTGATCCCCTGGCACCGCTGGGTTACCGGTTCTGTAGGTTCGGTACCGGTTCTTAAAAACCCAGTACCTCATTTGGCGCCCAGCGTTTGGGGCGATTCCAGTGGTACCAATCAGCCTGAAGATCGTGAGGAGCTTCGTGTGAAAATTCCGGAGGAGGGCCCACCACCTCATCGACCCCTGCATGTCGACGTGGTCCGAAGGTCTTTACTACGAGGTTCCCCGCTTCCCGACGGCTACAAGGACTGCTGCCCTGGCTATCGCCCTGATGTTGGACCCTTGAAATTTTCGGTAGAGCGAAACGCTGAGACGAGTCTTCTGGTGAAGCCATCGATATTTTTCAGTTAAGTATAAGTGGAGCGTCTCCTAGTCCTTAGTTGGACTTACTTTGTGGTATCTTGGAGATACATAAAGGTTTTATTGGTACTTGCAAGCACCATAACCGAAGGACTCGTGTATTCACGAGAAATATCGTCATCGATAAATCCTTTGAAGTTTTGGAACTAGACTAGAGAGCGAGGATGCCTAGTCTTAAACTCGGGAATTGGTTTTGTCTTGGTAGTAATAATAGGGACTCCCGATTGGAGGACTCATGTCCGGTTCCTCCAGTTGGAACTCCGACTTACGAGCTGTACGTTAAACATGGGGTAGGCCCCATCGTTTACAACGAGGTATGGATTAAATACACTAGGAAAGATGGTGTTTTAAAATGGCCCCAATATGGTAGCTTTGATTCTGAAACCTTAGACAACCTTGAAGTTAAACTCTTCAAAAAAAAAGCCCGGCCGGCGATGTTTGACTCTTTCCGCCTATGGCGAAAAGAAGCCAAACAAAAAGAAATTAAATTAGCTAAGAAAAATAAGAGAGAAGGGGGACTTTCAGTAATGAAAGCTGCTGTGCAGTTTAAAGATAATGAGGAAGAGCAGATAAATGAGCAGTTGCACAGGCAACGTAAAATGGCAATAGATAAGTGTTATCCAGTTTTGCCGTCTCTTCAGCAAGGGACAGCAAAAGAGCGTGAAAAAGACCAATTAATGTCGCAATTATTAACTTTACCACCCCCCTATGCGCAGAATGCCACAGCACCCCCGCAACCTTTAGTTGCACAAGCTGCGCCTCCGGCTCTTCCACAGCACCCACCAGCTGTTCTTCAGCTGGCTCCTACTTCTTCGGTGCAGCCTCCTTCAGGCCCACCGACAACTTCTGTTTCTCCTGTGTTTTCTACGATTTTGCCTAGTACCACATCTATTATTACTGATCCCTCTTCAGCCATCTCTACCACAGCCTTATCTCACCCCGTTTTTTCATCTGTTTGTCCTTCAGTTTCACCTTCCCTTCGGCAGAAAATGGCCAGCACTGTTACTAATCTTCTTTTACCCCTTTTTGGGTCGCCTGCTGCGACCCCTAACATAAGTAGAAGACAGTTTCGAAGTCAACTGCCTGATTATCAAGAGAGAGATTCCCTGAATGGTTTAGCTCGGAAATGGGTCATGGACACTGCAAAATATGATTTACAGTCTGTCATGGAAGTTTTCCATCAATGGGAAACAGCGACACAGAGATATGTGTTCGAACAAATGTGTGTCTTTCTTGGCGAGGATTTAGAAGACAATGATCAAGAATGCATCCCACAAGAGATGTGTCGTGTACGATTTAAGTTTGGAGAGGGTATGATTGTAGGTCCCGATGTAGAAAAAGCAGTTGAAATGCTATTATCATATCGAAGTAAGGGAAGCAGTTCTGGGTCACCATCGGAATTTAGTGCATCTAGTAGGAAAAAGGCACGACAATACCCTATGAGAGAAGTTCCCCCACAGTGGAGAGAGGGTGACGCGACAGCTGTCCCACCTGTCCTGCCCCACTTTCACCGAGTATGGGTACATGTTCCATGGAAGCGAGCTGAAGTTTTAGCACTCAAACAAACACTACCAGATCCGCGTAAAAATCCTGCAGGGTACTATAAAGAATTGTCGCAAACTGCTGGGTCATGTATAATGAATTTGGCCGATATCGATATGTTATTCGGGAACGTTGTTCCACAGCCTTTATGGGGAAAAATTCGTCATGTAGATCATGACCAGGAATTAGGTGACACGTGGGCTAATATTACTACTGCAGACGCACGACAAGTTGGTGGTGCCAAGCCTGAGCCTTTGATAGCGGAACTCCCTGGTAGAATAGTAGATTACATGAAAACGATAATGCCTGCAATACGCGTAAATTGGGATAAGTTATCTGCATGCAAGCAAAAGAAAGAAGAAACTGTTTCAGATTTCTTCACCAGATTTGAAGAAACATTCATTGACCACAGCGGTCAAGATATGACCACAGAAGGTGGTCAGAGATTGTTTGTCGATAAATTTGTGCACAATCTACTTCCAGACTTGTGTAGGAAATTAAAAGATTCAGAAAGTTCTTGGGCAGTCTCATCTTCAGCCCAGATATTAGCTACCGCACAGTACTACGAGAATAGAGACAAGGATGAGAAAGATAAAGTAGAGAAGAAAGCTAGAGAACTCAAAACAAAGGTTTTGCTACAGCAAGCCTATCCGCCACGTGGTGGTGGTAACAGAAATAATAATGGTCCGAATCAGTACCAGAACACTTTTCAGCAGCCTCAGAGAAACTTGCAGAGATTCGATTACAATCAAAACCGCGTAGGTCCCGACCAGTGTTTATACTGCAAACAAGAGGGTCATTACAAATATGACTGTCCTGCCCTGCCACAACGGGCAAATGGATTTTCTGGCGTAAGAGGTCGTGGTAGTCAGCAAGCGCCTAGAGGTAGAGGGCGTGGAAACGCCCCTCAGTACGCACGTCCCCTTCCACCACAAAACTCTATGAACAGGTTTGACCAGCAAAATAACGTATCTGACAGGACAGCTCAATACTACGTCGCTGAGTATTACACAGAAAATGAGCAGTGGGAGAGTAATGATTGCTAGGACAGCCTTAGACAAGGAGAGGGAGTTGTTTCAGTTCCAGTAGATCAGAGTGGACCTTACGTTGAGGTGATTACATCGGGTGTGGCAGAACCTTTTCTGTTGGATACTGGTGCTACAAAGAGTTCGATTATGCACTCCAAACTCCCTGGCGCACCTTTGTCTGGCGAAATGAACGTTTCCGTAGGTTTTTCTGGCGCCCCGGTTAGAAATCCGATTTCTGACCCTTTATCTCTTTCTGTTGGTCCTTGTGAATTCGAAGCACCCCTTATTTTGACAACAGGTTGTGGTGAAAATTTGCTAGGATTAGATTTGCTAAAAAGATTGTATGCGACCCTGTACTGTTCTCCCTCAGGAGTACAACTTACTTTAGGTAAGAAAGTGGTTTCTCCCATGTATTTGTCGAGAAAAGCACTTCCAGCAGAATTGGCATTTCTTCCAGATATTCTTTGGGCTACTGGTCCGAATGATGTAGGTCTTTTAGAAATTCCACCGTATATTGTAACATTGAAACCGAATGTCAAAATGCCACGAATTCCCCAATACAGAATATCCAATGAAGGCGAAAAAGCTTTGCTAGCGATTGTTTACGAGTTAATCGAGAAAGACGTAATTGAAGAAACACGAGGCAATGTTTGCAATAGTCCTGTTCTGCCTGTTTTAAAACGAACTGACCCTTCTCAGCCACCTGTGTATAGATTTGTGATCGATCTTAGGGAAGTAAATAAGATAGTGGTGCCACAATTCCCAGTTGTCCCCGACATTACAACATTATTGACTATGATTCCAGCATCTGCATCCTGGTTTTCGGTGATTGATCTGAAGAATGCTTTCTTCAGTATCCCGATTGCTGAGGAAAGCAGGGATATTTTTTCCTTTAGTTTAGGAGGTCGCAGTTTCCGCTTTAAACGCGCTCCTCAAGGCTACTGTGAAAGCCCCTCAATATATAGTCAAGCTCTGAAATGTCAGCTTGACACAATGGTTTTGCCCAAAGGTTCCACTCTCGTACAGTACGTGGACGATTTGCTCATAGCTGCGGACACTGAGAAAATATGTAAAATGGCCACGTTGGAATTACTGCGTCATCTATGTGATCTACATCACAAGGTGTCACTTTCCAAGCTTCAATATTGCCGACAAGAAGTGACCTACTTAGGTCATCTCTTATCGAAGGAGGGAAGGAAACTGACCCCAGAAAGAATTCAGGCAATAGCTAAATTGAATGTGCCAAGAACGCAGAGAGAAGTACGCGCTTTCTTGGGCATTACATTGTACTGTAGACAGTGGATTCCAAATTTTTCGTTATTAGCCAAACCCTTATTGGCACTAACGTGTACAAATACACCCAATCCCATTCCTTGGTCCGATGAGTGTCAGAAAAGGTTTCTCGAATTACGCACAGCATTATGTTCGGCCCCTGTGTTAGGTAACCCCAACTACAGTAAGCCTTTCACATTATATGTCCACGAGAAGGAGGGCTGTGCATTGTCCGTGCTGACTCAGTTATACGGAGATAGACAGCGGCCATGCGCCTATTTTTCGTCAACTTTGGATCCGGTAGCACGAGCATTGCCAAGTTGTTTAAGGGCCACAGCAGCAGCAGCTGTTTCTATTCGACAGTCTGCAGGTCTAGTAATGAATAATACACTAATCGTGATGGTCCCACATGCAGTAGACACATTGTTAAATAGGACCAAGACACAGCATTTAACTAGTGCTCGACTGTCCAGTTATGAATTGACGCTACTAGCGAGCCATGTGCACATCAAAAGATGCAGTACCTTGAACATAGCCACATTGTTACCAATTACTGAGGAATCGGATGCTTCAGAACAGCACGATTGTTTCCTCAGAACAGAGGAAGAGACAAAAGGGAGAGTTGATTTATTCGACACTCCTCTTGCTGAATGTGATGGTACATTATGGGTGGATGGTTCCTGCTTTAAACTCCCAAATGGTAACGTGACTACAGCGTATGCTGTCACAACTTTGCACACAATCGTTGAAACTGCACGAATACCACATGGTTCAGCTCAAGCCGCTGAACTCGTGGCACTAACGAGAGCATGTGTGTTATCCAAAGGAATGAAAGTGACTATCTATACCGACAGTCAGTATGCTTTTGGAGTGGCTCACAGTTTTGGACGATTGTGGAGAGAACGTGGGTTCCTGACTTCGCATGGAGCTAAGATTCAGCATGGTCAGTTGGTGAATGAGCTTCTTGAATCACTGACGTTGCCCCTGAAAGTAGCGATCGTGAAGTGTAGTGCACACAAGAAAGTGATTGATGATGTTGGTCGTGGAAATGCATTCGCTGATGAAACTGCTATAAGGAAACGGCAAAGAATATGATGAGCCGAATGTATGTCGCGAGCCCAGAAAGATGGACTGGTGATGTTGGAATATGTGAAGACACGATAGAAAGTGTGAAGTCCATCCAAGCTGAGGCCACGAAGAAAGAGTTAAGCATGTGGAGAGAAAGTACAGGGAGAATGGATGCAAATGGTTGTTGGATTGAATCGACAGAGCAACAGAGATGGTTGTTACCCGATGCATATGTGCCTGCAGTGGTTACAATGGCTCATGGGATGGCCCATATCAGCGCGAAAGGGATTTGCGAGTCGTTGGCCCCAGTGTGGAAGAATTCAGGGATTCCAAAGTGTGCAGAGAATGTTGTCAAGAATTGCATGGTATGCCTGAAGCACAATCCTGGTAGGGGAACCCCAACTCCAGCTGGTCATTTTGCACCTCCTACGTATCCGTTCGAGGTTTTGCAGCTAGATTTCATACACATGGAGAGGTGCAACAACTTAAAATATGTGCTCGTGGTTGTTTGTGCCTTCTCAAGATGGGTAGAAGCTTATCCCCTAAGGGACAATACTGCCTTGTCCACAGCGAAAGCCCTTGTGAAAGAGTTCTTCCCCAGGTTCGGAATGCCTAGAATGGTCTGGTCGGACAACGGAAGTGAATTTGTGGGCTGTGTGATGAAAAGAGTGTGTGAAGGGCTAGGCATTAGGCAGAAGTTCCACGCTGCAAATCACCCCCAATCAGCTGGATTAGTGGAATGTTACAATGGCACGCTTAAACTTAAATTGGCCAAAATCCAAGCGAGCACGGGTCTTAAATGGCCCGACGCTCTACCCTTAGCACTCCTATCCACCAGAATGACTGTGCATTCGCGAATGAAGCTCAGCCCCTATGAGATAATCTTTGGTCGGCCAGCCAACATATGGGGAGTGCCTAGGCCCATGAAGTTTAGCGAGCTGCAACACCCCATTTTGCTTGACTATTTGTATGAATCGACGGCTAAATTGCGTGTTTTATATCAACAGGTCCACAACACCTTGCCTCCGGTCTCTGAGACACCGGGTCACTCCATTGACCCCGGCTCCTGGGTATTGGTCCGCAATTTCCAGAGGACAAGAAACGACCAGCCCAGATGGACCGGGCCTCACCTCGTCCTCCTGTCCACAAGGTCGACTGTTAAAGTGGAGGGGAAGGCCAATTGGGTCCACGGGATCCATTGTAAGAAGATACCCTTCCCTCTGCCACATGACCAAGGGGTCCGAAAAGGAGGCACTGACTCAGAGCGCACAACTGATGAACGTGTAAAAGAAGCTAAACGTGATTGTAAGAGTGGGAAAATTTTTCAAGAAACTACGCCGCCATCAGAACAATTGAACTCTGTGGAACCTGAGCTACTATTTCTGGACCAGACAGTACCCGGGAAAAGACGCTACAATTTGCGACCAAGAAAAACAGACTAAAAGTAAAAGTGATTTATTTTATGATCCGAGAGAAAAACCTGTGGACTAATAAAATACGTTTTTTTCCCCAAATCCTATTTTTGAAAGTGCAGATTCTCCCATCTAGGTAACTTGCTTATTTTTGTTTTTCTTGAACCGCCATCCGGGTTCCGCTGCTAGGGTCGCGGTTGATTAAAGACTTTTGGGTGCAGCTGACGACAATAGGTCGCTGGTTCCAGTTGGTCCAAGGGAGTCACCCTAGACTGACGGAAGCATCCTTTAGCAGAAACAACCTACCGCCGCGGGCAGCACCTTAGAGAGGATGGAGTTTCCTGATGTGGAGAGAACTGCCAAACAAATGAACTTTAAGCAGAGACTTTTGAAAACAATGAAAAAGAAATTTTTTATAATAATGTGTATTTTTATGCTACTTAGCGTAATGGTCTTTTTGATAAGCTATGTTTTATTTTATTTTCATGTGACATTTGCGCACACTACATCACCCATACCTCCTCCTACTGTTCCCTCTCATTCTTTCCTCCCTTTGCCTGACCACGAATCAAATAGGAGATTAGAGTTCATTAATAACTCCTTCGTTCAGCTATTACACCAACACCAACTTGTAATGAACACAACCAACTGTTGGGTGTGTGGTCTCATGCCCCACACCACGGATAGAGGTATCCCCTATTTGGTCCTGCCATTTAGTCACAATGGGTCAGTATGGGCATATAGGACAATGTTCATATATGCACGAGAAATCCAACCCCTACGTTCTGTAAAAGACAACCTCAAGACTAGCGCCCTAGTCAAGGGTATAGTTGACATGATCAAGGAAGTAACTTCTTACCAAGATACCCCGGATGATGAGATACTTGCATATGTAGGTTGGAATGTGACCGGATATGGCACTACATTAAGTGAGAAACAGCAAGCCAAGAGATCGTCCCCTATCTGGATCGTACCCCATCAAGGTCACCTGTGTCTGCAAGGTATTGGTAAGAATCCCAGAGCTCAGCTAGGGAAGAGTGTCTGCACAGAAACGTACGTTTTTGGATCTCAGACTTCCCCTGCCTTTTTAGCCGCTAAGGGTACTTATTTCATCTGTCATGATAGAGCCTATACATGGTTGCCCCCTGACTTCTCGGGCTCATGTTTTGTTTTATTCCTGTTACCTCCCACCTACACAGCAGCGGCGGATTACCATCGGACAAGGGTAGTTAGAGGTGTTTTGAGTAAAGAAGACACTGCAGGTCAAGAATTTGGTGACTTTGCAATGGGTGTTCTGCCGTTCTGGGGAGCCATGGTTAACAGCAGAAACATAAGGCAATTAACAAGGGTAGTTGAATCTACCGTGATTGAAACTGCTGGTGCCCTTAGTAACCTGACTGCTGAGCTCCAGTCGGATCGACTGATGACCCTTCAGAACCGGGTCGCTTTGGATGTAATACTTGCGGACCGAGGTGGAGTATGCAAATTGATCCAGTCCAGTTGTTGCATTTTTATTCCAGATAATGCTCCAACAGTGTACGGGGCCATCTCCAAACTACATAAGATTTCCGAATCTATTCATGTGGATAAAGGAGATTGGTCATTAATGGGATGGTTCTGGGGACTGATATCTGCCTGGGGATGGAAAATTCTGATGGTCATTGGGATGGTCTTAGCCATTCTTCTTCTGTTCTGTCTATGCATACAGTGCGCTCCTGCAATATGTGGCCTCTGTGTTACATCATGTGTAAGGAAGCCTGTGTCAAGACATGAGCTCAGCACTAGAATGATGTTGCAGCAACATCTCAATGACTTTAGGAATATAGATCTGGACTCAGATTGACATGAGGATAGATTAATTGCCTATGTAAGGGCAAAAGGAGGGTCTGTGGTTCTGAAAAATCTGGATTCATATTATAGTATTGGACTCGAGAATAAAAACTTCGTCGGAATAGGATGAATTTGGTATCAAAAGACCGAGAATGACGAGTACATCAAGTACATGTATTTTCGGCATATTCGAGTGACGATTTCACCTCGAAATCGTCATTTACCTTTTAAACCCTTAGCTGCATGTTGCCCTCTACATAGGCCTTAATCCAGTTGAATTTGATTCCACAAGGACACATACTCCTTAATCGACTTCTCCCTGACCCCAGTACAAGTTAGAACCATTGCCCCAGGCCGAACTCGTTATGTCAGTTCCCTCCCAGTGGCCGAGCAAGATAGCATCTAGGCCCAACCGGCCATAAAGCCATTTCAGCGCGCACACCTGCCATATCTCGCTCACATCTTTCTCCACTCCTTTTCCTCACTTATTTTATGATGGGGAGGTGACCTTTTTATTAGGGGTCCAGCGATATCTGATGAAATGTTGGGCCTTGCCGGATGATTTGTTATGAGCAGCACGACGTGAAATATGTACATGTCATCATGACTCTGCTTTTCTTCTGTAATCAGTAACCATAAATGAAATACCACGAATCCAAGGAATGTATTGCTCAAGGCTGAATATTATATACTTGTATCGTACTTCTAGGACCCTGTCACCTTGGTTGCAGCCAATAAACGAATCTTTGACTTCACCTGGAAGACTCTGAAGTTTCTGTAGGTCTGACTCAGGAGAACCCGAGGTCTCTGGGTGTTGATCCCCTGGCACCGCTGGGTTACCGGTTCTGTAGGTTGGGTACCGGTTCTTAAAAACCCAGTACCTCACTTCAAGCGGATCGTCTTATGACGTTACAGAACCGTATGGTTTTAGATGTCATACTTGCAGATCGAGGTGGAGTATGTAAAGTGATCCAATCGAGTTGCTGCGTTTTCCTTCCAGATAATGCTCCTACAGTATACGAGGCCATTTCCAGACTGCATAAGATCTCTGAGTCTATACATGTGGACAAAGGAGATTGGTCGTTGACTGGATGGTTTTGGGGACTGTTATCCACTTGGGGATGGAAGATTCTGATGGCCATTGGTATGGCTTTAGCGATTCTTTTTCTGTGTTGTCTTTGTGTACAGTGTGGTCCTGCCATATGTGGCCTTTGTGCTACTAAGTGTGTAAGGAGACCTCCTTTCTCGAGAGAAGTACAGAGAGATAGAATGATGCTCCAGCAGCACCTAAATGACCTGATGAATATTGACATCGATTCAGATACAGACTGAGTGATTGCCTATGTAAGGGCAAAAGGAGGGTCTGAGGTTCTGTGAATTCTGAACCTGTGGGTTCCATTTTGTGTATGGCAGCCATTTTGTGGTTGCCCTCACATAGGTCGATGACTGTGACTGAACTAGTCTTTTAAGGACATGTACACCTTAGCTCGAGTTCGTGCTGACTCCTGTTTGACCTGAGTGAACTGACCCTGTTGCCTGAAGCTGACCTTGTTAAACCAATTCCTGCCCTTTAGCTGATCAAGATTAAGGATCAGAGCACAGGACATCATAAAGTTTTACTGCACACAAACATGCCTTATCCTAGTTCTATCTGTTTCTGTTTCTTCTTTTATGGTCTATTTACGATATGGGTTGTGGTCCTTTTTATTATGGGTTTGTCCGGCTTGTCTAAAGAAGAATGTTGGGTTTGTTCAATGATTGATTATGGGCCGGACAACTGTAAAATGGGTTTGTCGTCATGCAATACTTTCATTGTGGAAACATGTGATTGGTTAAACTGTAAACAAAGAATGTTTGCCTGAAGCATAATGTTTGGCATAAAAAGGGATGACTTGCTTTGTAAAGTTGAGCAGTCTCCTGAGAACTCATACCGTGATGATTTCTAGGACTTCTGTTACTGGCTGCAGCCAATAAATTTGATCTTTGACCCCACTCAGAAGTATCCTGTGTCTCTGTATTCTAAGACAGGTGAACCCGAAGACTTTGGGCATGCCCCTTGCGCCGCTGGGTTCTAAAACCCGGTTCTTCAAGAGTTACCAGCCATGAAACTGCTAATTTTTTCCCAGGACACAACAGCAGCTCATTGACTGAGCCAGGGACGTATATCGAGTCTGTTGTTTCTGTCCTAATTCCCCTATTTCACCTTCCACATTTTCTCAAAACGTTTTCTTGAATTGCGAGACCTGTATATGGTATTCGTACATTGTTGAGTTTCATTGATGTATCACAACTTACTTTAACACAATGTTTGGAATTTGAAGTGTGCAGCAGATTGTCACTCCTATGGAGTGGAGATAATTCACTGACAGCTGTCAGGGTTGCAGCATTCGTTGTAATTGTAGCAGAAAAGCATGCACGTTGTTTAACATCTCTGTACATCCAGGGTGCAGAAAGAAAACCACATTATGTAAGGAAAGGGTCAGGTGTATTCGATTTAGCCGTTTGGATGTAAGTAACAATGTGGAGGGGACAAGCAAGGGCAATGGCAGTTCGATTTTTGTTCTGTTAATTTTCTGAAACAAGAGGCTTTTTCTACACGTTGAGTACTAAAAAAACAACAGTTCCTCCCCCCGACCATGTACAATAGGTATAAGCATACTGAGAGTATAGTTCTCAAAGATTTTTTATAGCTTTTTCCATGTTCTGTGAGACTACAGTACCCAAACTCCAGAATTAGTAATCCGTGTGTATCCAGTTCAACGATGTGTCAGTAGTATCAGCTGATATATAGCATTCTCATCTACTGCTTTTTGATGCGTTTTATCACCCCACCTCCGGCCCACCTGCTATCCCAGATCAAGCCTTGGAGTCAAAGATCGAGTTCCATTAGACTTGTCTATTTTTGGGAGACTTACGAGTGGCTGTGCTTTATGCAGACACGCCAATCCCAGGCTTAGCCCTCAGTCACTTCATTCCATATTAGATACAAGTAATTTCTAGCCATGCCCACAAATTGCAGAACAGGCTCTGTGGCCTGGAGTGGATGCTTCCTTAGCAGCAGTGACTGGGTCACCGTTACCACGTGTAACTATTCCTGGGTAAACAATCATAGCTCTTTTAGGTATGTTTATTTATTGTTCATGCAATCTGTTACTTGGATGTTTAAGGACTGAATTATGTTTTGGGGGCGATGGGCATCTAAAGGGGGGTGCCAGTATACTCTGATACGTGGTGTCCTAGGGAGTTTTTGCTGAACTCCGGCACTCCGATGGGAGCATTGAGTGGGCAAAACTCTGCAAACTCGGCCGGTGGAGCGGAGTTTACCACCCACCCCTATTGCAATCTTGTTGTGGAAGTAGTCTGAGAGGACCTTGCAGAGTTCTTGGGAGGGGTGGATGGTGTTCTCTGTGGCTTCTGGGTTGGAGGATTCCTTGACTATTTTGAAGAATACTTTTATGTGGTTGGCTGCTGTATCGATGCAGGCTTTGATGGCTGCCCTCTTGGCTTCCTTGATGTGCAGGTGGTAGTTGCAGAAAGCTGCTTTGTGACTTGCTTTGTTGGAGGGGTCCCTTCTGGTGCCCATTGTTTCTCAAGTTTGTAGCAGTTGCTCTTGGCGTTTCGGTGCTCTGAGGTGTACTAGCTAGCTTGATTGAAGGTGTTGTTGGTTTTTGCTGGTTTCATTGGATCAACTCTGTTGGGGCATTTCATGATCAATGCAGAGAAGTTCTGGATGGCCTGGTCAAGGTCTGATGAAGCTTCGGTTTGGGGGGTGCTGATGGCCTGTGCCCACTGTGACTCTGTTACCTTGCCCCAGCTGCGGTTGGAGGAGTTGTGAAGCATGGTAATATTGTGCTGAGTGTCGGAGATGGTGAAGGGATCAATGGCGTTATTGGTCCAGGTGAGTTCTGTGGTGTGGCTGAATTTGATTCTGTGCATGGATGTCAAAACTGAGCTGAGTGTGTGTCCTGCTTTATGTATGGGTTCGGTGACCAGTTGGGTGAGGCCGATGTTGTTGAGGTTCTCCAAGAGGGTGGTGGAGTTGTCATTGTTGGGGTTACCGACGGAGGAAATTGAGATCGCCAAGTAGGATGTTGTGGTAGGAGTCAAGACCTTGAGGGGGAGGAGGTTAGAGATGGCATCACAGAATGGCGGTCAGGGTTCTGGGGGTCTGTATATGAGAGTAGTCTTGGCGCGGGTCTGTAGTTGGAAGTTGAGGTGTTTCATGAGAGGTGTGGGGTCATTGTTGGTGAGGGTGCATCAAATGGTTACTTTGAAGATGATGGGGATGCCCCCACCATGTTTGTTTGTGAGGACTTGGAGTATCATCTTGTAGCCGTTGGGTATTGCAGAGGCGATGTCAGGGTTCGAGAAGGGGATAAGCCTAGTTTCAGTGATAAAGCTAACATTAGGAAAGAGGGTGGTGATGGTGTTCAGATTCCCATGATGTGTTTGCAGAGGGATCTGGAGTTGAGCAGGATGCATTGGAGCGGTTCTGGGTTGTTTGTGGTCTTCTGGGCAGAAGTGGTGCAGGATCCAGTGGGGGCTGGTGGGTCTGTGTTGCAGTGGAAGTGGTAATGGCGGCAGGTGAAGGGTCCTTTGTTTGATCGTAGGGAGGAAGTGTACAGTTGTTGTTCCGGTGTCTGGGGTTCAGGGCCAGGGCCAGGAGCTCCTTGGCGGTTTAGCAGCAGGTGGTTGGAGGGCTAGGGGACCTGGTGCGTGGCATGTTCCAGGTGTGGATGGGCACAGATGGGACTGCCTTTGGCACATCCTATGGATTTGCAGTGGCCTCCATTACTAGCCCTGGGAGGTGGGAGGAGCTGGCAGGGAGGGCGGGGAGGAGGAAAATGGTAGGAGCTTGAAAACTGTGGGGGCCTCAAGACCTGCTAAAACTGAATAAAGAACTGAACTGAAACTGAATAAAGAAGTCAGTCAAGCAAAGACTACCTTGTAATTAAAATAGGTTATGAATTAAAGTTAGCAGTAAACCAATACCATTCAAAAACCTGGACAGGCAGTGGGACTGAACAGCCTGCCTCGAGGGCAGACACACCACATAGTCAGGATGAACTGGGTAGCAGCACCGGGGAGAATGGCTCACGAGACCAGGGGGTCAAGGGCTGCTCACTTGGGCCACACATTGGCCTCTGTAAGTAGCGTTGGGAGGTGGGAAGGGTTGGCAGGGAGGCGAAAGTGCCGGGAGCGGGAAAACGTCAGGAGCTGGAAAAACGTCGGGAGTGGGCAGGGCAAACTGGTGGGGGCAGTGAGACCTGCTAAAACTGAATAAAGAACTGAACTGAAACTGAATACCGAAGCCAAGCGAGCAAAGGCTACCTTGTAATTCAGATAAATTATAAATTAATGTTAGCAGTAAATGAATACAATTGAAAAGCCTAAACATGCAGATCTTGAAGATACAATCATAGCCCATATTAAACCACTTATGTCAAAAATTGACAGATTGACGTCCCTAATGAACAACAAAGGGTTGGGCCACACCAGGAAAGGGGCAAATGAGGGTTTACTATCCAAAGGGGAATCACAAGGGGGTATGGCTAATAACATCTTAAATGAGAAGGCTATAATAGCTAACCAACCCCAAGCCAATAAACCCAAGGATGCAAAACAAGATAATATTATGACTGGGAAGAAAACCCCTGGGCCCCCGAACTCTAGTGCCCCTACTACCACCTTACATGCCCAATCGCAGCAAGGTCCTGACCCGGCAAAGGTTACACCCTTAACTAATACCACTGGCCAACACTTAAAGAAAAACACAATTACAAACACTGCACAAATAGATAACCAAGCAGAAAAGGCAAAATTGGTTCGCTTCAGGACAATTAATCTTCCGCCTGAAGCTCTTCCGTTTGTGGTCGTATTAGCCGGTGCACCATCTTTGAGGGAGGGCAAAAAAGAAACACAGCTCGAACTTAGGAATGAATGCGCCCAGTGGCTACAGTTAAATAGACCCTTACCCCCTAACATCTCTGGAGAAATACTCACGGTCAGACGAGGGGAGTGGATAGGTAGAAGCATTAAAACGATAGCAGGGGATGTAATAACTGTTAATTTTAGAGATATGGCTGCGGTGGATTACATATGCAATGCACCGTTTTCTGGAACTAATACCCATATCTACCCCCTACATCTCTCATACTTCTACCCATCTATACATCAAAGGCAGACACCAAGAAATCGATTTCCCATGAGTAGAGGGCACCAGCAAATGTTCCAACAGAGGACCCCCTTATGGCAATCTCCTTGGCAAGGTATCCATAACCCTGACCCCTCTCTAAATCAGTATGCACATTGGAATAGGTTCTGCACACTAGATGAGGTGGACTGACTCAAATCCGAGGGAACTAACATTCTGCCACTGGACCAGAGGTTAGTTATGGAAGGGGTCATTCCTATGGAAAACATAACTGTATGTACTCCCCCTTCTTACGGACTAGAATCCAATAAAGTTTTGACTAAACTTATTCCAGTACTCAAGCCTCCAAGGGAGGCTTTGATTCCCTGTAAAAATAACAATAATAGTCACAGCCCTAAGGGTGCACTAAAGATCCTCAGCTGGAACCTAGCAGGTATCCATCGGAAATTGGGGTCACCCGAGTGGAACTCTTTGGTACAGGCGCATAAAATCTGCTTGTTTCAAGAGACCTGGAGCATAGAGCCTCTCCATCCGGTTGGCTATGTCACATACTTTGTCCCTGCGATAAAACAGAAAAATGGCAAGGGACGCCCCTCGGGGGGTCTGCTTACCTGGGTTAGCATTTCCCTTAACTGCTGCATAAAATCTAAACAGACTAACTCTCCAGACATTTTAGGGCTGTCTTTAAAAGGTCCGCGCTGGGGGCCAACACTTGATTTGTTTAACATATATGTTAGAGGCACCAAACATGGGTCCATGTCCCCAATTGTAACCATCCTTGAAACAGAACTAAGGGAAAATACTAAGGGAGCTCAAACCCTAGTTGCAGGAGACTTCAACTGCACCTATGAGCCACTATCGTCAGATGGCATTCTGGACATGGGTGAGGATGACATCAGAAGGGGCATTCCAGCCCTAGCTATTCCCCCGATCAAAAGGTGGACTCAAAGTGCGATCCAGTTGAATGCTCTGACACTGGAGTTTGGACTAAGAGCTGCAAACGGCCGCACTCCGTCAGATCCTCTGGGTGCTGCCACATACAATAGAGTTAACCATACTTCGAGGATCGACTACATCTTGTTGGATCTTGAGCTATGGGGACTTGTTCAAGATATGGTAATTTTACCTACGGTAGAAAGCGATCACAATTCGCTTTCTCTAACATTAACAAACCCTTGAACCAATGAATTAGCTGAAAACCCCACCAAGCATTCCCATAAAACCTCTGTTTCTACCTGTGGGAGACTTTTAAAGTGGAACAAAATCTCCACCGATGAAGCCAAACTTAAAACACTAAAGGAAATACTTGTGACTAACCAAATGGAACTGGATACCATTGACCCATCCCAAGCAACAGGAAGGGTGACACCTATTTTTGAAAATACCCTTAGGTCCATAGGGGACATATTCCTAAAAAAAGGGGCCTGAGGGAAAAAATACAGTATCCAGTAGCTCGAGGGGCAAACATGATTGGTATACATCTGCATGCAGGCATGCCAAATCACTATTGATTGAGGCTGTCAAAGGTAAATCCCAATCTAAGATACAGGAAGCCAGGAAAGAGCACAAGCGAGCCTTGACCAGAGCAAAAAAGGAGTGGGAAGAAGTGTTCTGGTGCACCCTAAAAGATGCAAGTGCTAAGAAAGACCCAAGGTGTTTCTGGGACACAATCAGAGCCAGAAACCGACCAGATAGTGACTTAATTACATGCAATATCACTAGTCAAGCATGGGTCAATCATTTTTCTAAATTATATACTCGACAACCCTGTGATAACATCTTAGATAGTGCTAGGGAAGACCAGGGATGCGAAATGGCTTCCATTGAGACCCAAAAGGCCAGGGATGCAGCCCCAATGGAGTGCGACTTCACGATAAAAGAAGTGGAGTATGCCATTAGTACCATCTTGCCCCAAAAGGCACCTGGCCCTGATGGCATTCCAGGGGATCTTATGCGATCAGACATCCCGGTATGGGGGAGGTTTATCCACTGTCTACTTATTGCCATCTGTAGGGGTGCGCCAATCCCCACATCTTGGAAAGGGGTGGAGGTCGTCCCTATTTTTAAAAAGGGCGCCAGGGACGACCCATCTAATTATAGGCCTATAAGCTTGTTGGACATAAGCCAAAAGGTGGTTGGAAAGGTACTGCTGACTAGAATATTGGATTGGATAAAGGACAACAATATCCTCTCTGATTATCAGGCAGGCTTTAGAGTTGGTACTGGCACAATTGAGCAAGCATTTAGATTGCTGTTAGTTTACTGGAAGGTGGTGGTTATAGGCAAGGGCAGTCTTTATCTCGCATTCATCGATTTAAAGACTGCCTTTGACCTTGTACCTAGAGAGACCCTCTGGAAAGTCCTTGCTGATTTGGGGATACCGCCTTATATTTTATCACTACTTGTTAGGCTTCATGATAACAGCTTTGCCCAAGTCAGATGGGGTACAGGGGGAGAAAAAACCAGCAGCATTCCAGTGGAGAGAGGGGTCCGCCAGGGATGTGTTCTAGCTCCCACCCTTTTTTCTCTGTACATCAATGGAGTGGTTGAGCATCTGTTGAAAGATCCTTCTGATGAACCATCCCTGGCGGGGGAGCGTATCCCCACCCTTCTCTTCGCTGATGACACGCTCCTCCTGTCCAAATCCCCAATGGGCCTCCAAAAACTTCTCAACAACTTCCAGACCTTTTGCGTAGAACGGGGCCTGGTAATCAATACAGATAAAACTAAATATCTCGTAATGAACTCCCCTAAAAAGTCTGTACGCCCACCCAAGTTGAATGGTACACCTTTGGGGAGGGTGGACGTATTTGATTACCTAGGCATCCGTTTGTCGCACAATATGCACTGGGCTCCCCACATAGATAAAATGCTGTTAGCCCACAAAAGGGTAATTGGGGCCCTCTTGAAGGAACAACGATCTTGTGCCATAAGACCTATAGCCGCAGTCCTTGATATTTACACAGCAAGGGGAGTAAGCTCTGCTCTCTACGGGGCAGAACTATGGGGTTCGTGTAAAATCAATGAACTGACAAGATCCGAGAGGAAGTTTTGTAGAGCAATCATGTCACTTCCGCAAGGCACGCCGATGACCCCACTAATGTTTGACTTTGGCTGTCGTCCTATCGAAGACTTAGCAAGGTTTCGGCCCCTTCTTCTATGGGCCCGGTTGTGGCGAGTTCCGGAGCTTGCCAATTATGCGAAAGGTCTCTCTGAAATTATGTCCCTACAATGTTGGCACAAAGTTAAGTGGCTGAGAGACATGAAATCCCTCCTTTATGATTTGGGCCTGAGCGAATCCTGGACTAATAAGACATCTCTGCCAAAGGCAGCACTCAAGACCCTGTATTGGAACTGGATTATGGATAAAAGAAATAACAATCGCACACTGGGCAGACTGACGGAGGATTTCTTGCGATTTAAGGACCTGCCAATTCGGGAACTATACTTAGACATCATCGAGAAACCATTTGACAGGTCCTTATATTTTAAATTTAGATCTGGTACCCTCCCTCTGCGTACTTTTACATTTCGGTGGAAATCGCTAGCCCAGATTACAGAGCTCTGCCCCTCGTGCCCACTTAAACGTGAGACATTGGCCCATTTCATGTTCGAGTGTCAGGAGTATGCCCGCCCAAGACGAAAATGGCTTAAACAACTGTGCCGTTTGCTGGGGACTAGACACTATGCCGAGGCACTGCGTATTCTGACATCAGATTCTCGTCCACTATATGCATGCACCCTTTCTAAATTTCTATCCTGGGCTTGGTGCATTAGAAGCAAAAGGCTAAATGAAAATGTTTAATTCTCTTTTTAAAAAAAAAAAACACTTTTGATATGTTATACTATTTGACTACTGAAACCCTTTTAAAATTGATATAACCAAATTGCTGTATTTTTTAATATCTTTTAATGAATTTGTGTACTTCATATGAAGCTTTTATGATAAATTTTTATCGAAATAAAGCCTTTTTGACTTGACTTGACTAAACATGCAGCAGTCGGCCTGGCAGCGGAACCGAAAAGCTTGTCTCGAGCACAGAGACACGGCTCAGTCAGGAGATGCTGTGGCACCAGGGGAAGATGCTCACAAGACCAGGGGGTCAAAGACTATTCACTGGGACAGAGCAGTGGTCTTCATAAGTAGGCCTGGGAGGTGGGAGGAGCTGGCGGGGAGGAGGGAGGGCCGGGAGCGGTAAAACAATGTGAGTGGGAAAAACGATGGGGGCAGTGAGACCTGCTAGGACTGAATAAAGAACTGAACTGAAACTGAATAAAGAAGGCAATCAAGCAAATATTACCTTGTAATTAAATTATGAATTAAATTTATCAGTAAACCAATGCTATTCAGAAGCCTAGACAGACAGTGGTTGACCTGGAAGGGGGACCGAACAGCCTGCCTCAAGGGCACAGGCGTAGCACAGTCAGGAGGAGCTGGGTGGCAGCACCAGGGGCAGTGGCTCACAAGACCAGGAGGACAAGGGCCACTAATGAAGAAATGTTGAACTATATATCGTGAAAACTGTATATATGTATGTACTCTTTCTTATGTGTCTCTCAGTTAACAATTCTTGTGACCTTTGTTTAGTTACAAAGCATTATTTGTTATTATTTTCATACCTGTCATATATATAGACTTGATTTGTTTATACGTCTTTCTTGTCCTTTGTTGGGAGAATATCTTTTAGGTCTGTCAAAATATGAGTTTTGTCGATAAGTTGTTATAATTGATTTAATAGAATATGCTCTCTTTAATAGAGAATATTAATGTTATTTTGTGATACACTGAATGTAATATTATTTTAACAAAGGTATCTTAGCATATACTTTTTTCCTCAGGTAATTAGTGGCTTTTCCTGAAGAAGGCGCTGGTTCGCCGAAACGGGCGTCAACTATTATTGTGCCACATTTTCCCGTTTTTGTTTCACATTTTATTAATGCTTGTGATTCTGTTTTTAATGAACTGTTTGTTATAATATTATGTTTGATTTGCTTCATATTGTATGTTGATACAATTTGTTAACTGATGTATGTACAACAAAAAGTGTTTTGTAAGAACTATTAAAAATGTTGATAATAATGACAGAACTCTATTTTTGATGTATTAATTCTCCCATTTATCATTGTGTAGACAAGATACAATTGCCTAGGTGTGTTTCTTCTCATAAATATTTGTCCCTGACCTGGGAATTGAACTAATTGTTGTTCAGGGGGTCCTTTTTATATACACTGTTTGTGCCGGTTGTGTACACACACACATATATATATATATATGCATTGGTGCAGACATATAGTATGTTGTCTATTTCCATTACTTGGTTTATGAGCATTGTCACTTCAAAAAGGGCGATCGATTGAGCCAGTGTTGTCATGTGATCAAGGCCGGTCACAGCAGTAACGCGTTATGGTGGATTAAGTGAACAATAAATATTTTCACTGAATTTGGGTCCGCACTCGTTATTCTCCACGAAGGAGCTTGAAGTAGGCGAGGATTTTGGATATATATATATATATATATAGCAATCAATCACCCAGAGGTAAGTTGAACACCAACTATTTATTTCGATGAAGCAAGCATTTTAGTCCGGGTATTTTCCTTGTTTGCTGCCTCAAAGGCCAAGCAGGTACCTAAAGTGATGGAAGCAGGGTTTTCAGTCTGCCAGCCCACTGGGGGGCTATTTCCTTGGAAAAATTATGATAATCACAGAAACCCATTTGAGGGCAAAGAGTTAGAAATCACAAGTACCAAAATGCATTGCAAGAGCATATCGGAGTCACAATCATGTAGTAATGCAGGAAGCCTTGCAGGTGTAATTAATCATCAGAGCACAAAGTGGGACTGTGGCGAGAGAAATTATGTGAGTTCATGCGCCTTTGAAAAAGAAGATAAGTATCTTTGAAATGCGTCAGGCAGCAAACAAGGAAAACACCCTGACTAAAATGCTTGCTTCATCGAAATAAATAGTTTTTTGTTCAACTTACCTTTTTTTTGGGAGTGGGGACTTGTTTGCAGGGGGAACCCTGGTTGATATAAATATATATATATATTACCTACTGGCGGTCGCCAGTAGGTAGTTATAGTTAGGATCGTTTTCCATAGGAAATCCGCAACATTCTATTGGGAATAACTTTGGCGCCGAATGAGGGATCTGCCTGTAGTTGTCCTTAACTTTGCCTCGCTGCGCTCCGCTCCTTCCCTGAAAGTTTCGGGGGGATCCGTCAAGCGGGGGCCGAGATAAAAGGGGGGTCCCAAAACGTGTTTTCCCCATGTTAATTTCCATAGGGCGGTTGGACTCACTTTTAGCCCGAACGGCTGAATGGATTTCCACCAAACTTGGCAAAATTGTAGGGACTGGTACCCCGATGTGCCTTTGCTATGTCTCAAGATATATGCTCCAGTGGTTTTTACGAAAATTAACTTTGAAAAAATATATATTGGGCTACATTGGGCTATATATATGTTAGAGCCCAAATGTAGCCCAATGTAGCCCAATGTAGCCCAATGTAGCCCAAAGATGGCCACCAGAGACAAAAAAAAACAAATGTAGCCCAAATATCAGCCAGATGTAGCCCAACTATAGCCCAATGACAGAATGTCCCAGAGTGTTCTAAAGAACAACTAGAGCGCTAACAGTCTTACTTATGACAAAAGTATGGCACACCTGAAGTCATCTTGATTGGAATACAGTGTTAACACTTAAAACATTTAATTTGCAAAGGAACAAAATGAGGGGGTTCATTTTGCCATAGAAATTATGATTAGTGCTGAAGAAAGAAAAATTAGGGCACATTTTGAGTGACTTCTCAAATCCTCTTATATTTCATTAAAAAACATTCTGATATGCAGTCTCCCAAGATGGCCACCAGAGACAAAAGAGCCCAAATGTAGCCCAAATATCAGCCAGATGTAGCCCAACTATAGCCCAATGACAGAATGTCCCAGAGTGTTCTAAAGAACAACTAGAACGCTAACAGGCTTACTTATGACAAAAGTATGGCACACCTGAAGTCATCTTGATTGGAATAAAGTGGTAACACTTAATACATTTAATTTGAAAAGGAACAAAATGAGGGGTTTCATTTTGCCATAGAAATGTTATATATATATATATTCACTGAAAAAACCATAGGTTATAGACCATATATAGTTAGGAATTAGCATTTAAAAAACCTTATTTTACTCACACAAAACCATTGAAATTCCATATATAGTTAGTTGCACTAACTATATATCGCGCACCCGCAATCCACTGCTGATCATGTCACATATTACATCATTCATGACATGGTCAGTGACATCACTGATGACATCACTGATGACATCTCAAATGACATCACTGATGACATCACTGATGACAACATCCAGTGACTGTATGTTTCTGTAAAGTTAAAATATGTCTTAGATATTGAAGAATGAGTGGATGTATAAGTGTCTGGATGAAGGATTTAGTAGGTGCGTGACTGACTGTATGAGTGAGTGATTAAATGTGTCTCACTGAATGCATGGGTTAGTGACTAAACTGTCTTAATTTGTGCATCATTATGTCTGTTGTGATGTAAACTGCTGCATGTGTTGATCATTAGCTATACGAGAGGCTATATGTGTTATTAATTGGTTGCCCAAGTATTTCTATGGGAGATTGAGTTTGTGTGGGGGTGGCTGGAAGGTGTGTGACTCTATGCATAGATGTGTGAGCAGTTTATTCACTAGGTGTATGAGTTCAAGAGTGCATGTGGAAACAGCTACATGGGCAGTTGACTGTGTGCATGAGTGTATTGATGAGTGAATGGATATCTCAATGCTACATGTCATAGTAAGTACATATGTAAAACACAGTACATGTGAGAGTTGGCATATATAAATAACTGTGCATGAGAGCCACTGAATGAGTGAGTGGTTGTATCGATCATTGTGAACTTGTATCAGGGATTGTATAAGAGAGTAAATATGTGTTAGTATATGTTTCAATAAGTAAGGTGTGTATAACTGTATAGTTGAAGAAATGGAGGTGAGATTGTTTCTTTGCATGACTGACTGGGTGTGTGAGTAACTCCATGGATGAGTGGCAGTGTGTGAGTGTCTGTATACACTGAGTGTATCTAAGGTTATATTAGAGTCTGAAGAGGTTTATCGTATTAGCACATGAATGATGTCAAATGAGACGTCATCAGTGATGTCATCAGTGATGTCATTTGAGATGTCATCAGTGATGTCATCAGTGATGTCACTGACCATGTCATGAATGATGTAATATGTGACATGATCAGCAGTGGATTGCGGGTGCGCGATATATAGTTAGTGCAACTAACTATATATGGAATTTCAATGGTTTTGTGTGAGTAAAATAAGGTTTTTTAAATGCTAATTCCTAACTATATATGGTCTATAACCTATGGTTTTTTCAGTGAATTTTCAAGGTTTTGTAAATGCTAATTCCTAACTATATATGGTCTATAACCTATGGTTTTTTCAGTGAATTTCAATGGTTTTTTAATAGCAAATATCATAAGCTGTCGAATGTCAAGTACGTGGTAAGTAAAAACATTTTCGTGTTTATGCACACTGATCTGCTTTGAATGCTGCCCCCCACCCCTCATTTCTATTAGGAGTACTCTCTCTTTGCAGATAGTGAAGGGTAGTTAACGCAGGCCTTTGCCCCCGTTGTAATCCGTCGTGCCTGCTTCTCTCTCCATTTGATTGATTGTTCTCTTTGGTTCATTCTCTATTTACAAACAAGCACAGAGTCGCAATACTCTGTTTAGTCTTTGCAGATAGCGAAAAATCGTGTAAAAAAACAAAAGGAATCGAGCAAAATCAGTAGGCCACTAATGGGATCTCTTTTTGACCTCCCTAAAATAGAAACATTAGGAACAACCTGTTGATAATACCAATGTGTATGTACATAAGCGGCGTTCATTTGTGTTCACAGTACCCCTTGTTGATTGTTTGAATCGACCATTGAATTGTTCGAAGTTGGTTCTCTTAAGAATCTTCTCTGCCTGCAAACGAGGAAGAATAGGAATATTCTCTCTCCCTTTGCAGATAGTGAAGGGTAGGTAACGCAAACCTTTAACACGTCGTGCCTATTTCGTTCCTCATTGATTGATTGTTTCCCCAAACATTGACTGTTTGGGAATTGGTTCTTTTTGGAGGTATTCCCTGTTTGCAAATATACGTAGGAAAATCTTTGCAAATAGTGAAAGGGTACGTAATGCGGACCTTTCTCCCCCGTTGTAATCTGTCATGCCTATCTACTCCCCACTGATTGATGCACCTGTTTCACCCGGACCATTTACTAGAGATACGTCATCTGGCCCGACCAGAGAGCACCCCTAGTGAAAAGGACATATGCAATAATAACGAAGTGATCACTGTATCCTGTTAACAGAAACTTTAGCATGAAACAACCTGGAAAGAAAAGAATAGGAAAACGAAAATCAGTAGGCCACTGATGAACATGAACTTTTATTAAACAACGAACAAAGAAACGATAACATAACGTAATGATAAAACCTATTAATGTCCTAGAAACAAGAAAACGTTAAAATATGCCAGTGGTGAGAGACCAGAAAAACAGTAAGAGAAACCAAATCACCCCTCGCTGTCCCACCGCCTGCCACACCAAAAAAATCGATAGACTAGGGAAAATGCAAGTCAGTAGAACATCCGCCCCCACTCTGGAAACTTCCAAGGTGGGGCAGGGTTGCGGCTACGCCCAGCCGGGAGCAGCCCATATAAGGCGGGTCCTGCTGCCACGCCTCGGCCAGGAGATCCTAACGTAGGGTGTAGCCGGAGGAGAGGCCGAGGCCAGCGGGACCCGGCCAGGGGATTGCCTTTACAACGCTGAACAGTTGCAGGGGGGGGAATGTCTCCTCGACCCTCCCCTCTCTCTCCCAGTCCGGCCGCTGTGGCCCTTGACAGTTTCAGGTAGTCCCGCCACATGCTCTTCCGGTCCGGCCACCAACGGTCGGGGGGCCGAGGCCGACGGGATCCGGCTGCAGCCGATAAACCAAGAAACCCGTTCATGGGGCCAGAGCCAGGGGCGTCCGGCCGACATCTACCGGAAGCCCGGCCCAAAGACGGACGGGACACTTCTTCTTTCTTGAATAATGGCTGCGACAACACTGGGGGGGGATGTCTTGCACATGCCTCCGACCCCCCCCCCCCTCGTCCTCATCGCCTGGTCCGGCCATAACAAATCTCAAGCGAGACGCCGTGGGGTGCACTGGGAGGGAGAGACGGTGCGAACAGGCCTCTCCCGCCTCCCCAGGTGGAGGCTTCCCAGCTGCACCCTCAGCGCTCCAGGCGCCCGGAAAAGGGTTCTTCTACTGTGGCCATGCTGCAACGTCTCGCCCGGCAGGGTGGAGCCCGTCCGCTCATTTGACCCCGCGATCGCCAGTAGCTACCGAACTCTCAAAATGGCGGTCGACCTGGCAAGAGCGGGCCCAGCATAAAGAAATGGCCCGGTCACTGGTTGACTCCACCACCGTAGTCCTCCACGACCTTGAAGATTCTAGAGGAGCCGCGGGAGTCTCCGACCCCCGATGGGGAATGACTGCCATGATCGCCCGTGGAGTGACGAAACTGTATCCGCGGGACGTCGGCGCTCCCATGCTGGCGCCAGCCTCACTTTGAATTACTAGAATCCTGCAGACCTCAGTTCCGGTGAAAGCACAGTGTGACCCGGTAGGAAAAATTGTTGCACCCCCTCCCCTTTTTGACTGATAGTTCAAACCACCGATCCTTTCCTTTGCCCTTTTAACGGAACTTTGGACTGCCTCCCCCTCTTTTACATTTTCTAGAGAAAACAAAACATTAACCACTACATTAGCATAGCAGTTGACACCAGAACTGTATTCAAATTGAAAACCAACAACATCTTCAACAGAATCCTTTTTGTTTCTGCTGTGACCCTGCTACAGCACAGGCATTGTCCCCAGCAGTAATTCTGCAATGCCGGTAAGAATAGCTGTGGTGCCTACTGGACTCACTCACCCCCGCGGCGCCCCACGCCGTTATTTGCTGGGCGGCAACTTACTAGACATCACTTTCGTGCCATCTAGATTTCAGCGCGTTCTGCTGCCTTGGAACTATTCGCACAACAGACTGCTACTGACGACCCACCCCCAGGCAACATCTTCTGAATTTTCATAATTTGAAAGAACTAGTAACATGTCCTCATCAGGAATTCAAAAGAAATTGCCACGGTCTCGTCGTTGTTTAAATGTTTTTACTGTTTTTGTTTTGTTGTATATATTTATATGTTATTAAAGTTTTATATTCCTACTACTTTGTTGGAGTGCTATATATTTTTAATGTGACACATAATTGTAAAAACTTTGATGTACAAAGAGTCATTCCTGGAATCTTCCGCTTCAGGCTCGGTCCCCTCCCCAATCACAATACAGGATGGTTTTCAGATAGTAGGAACACGTGTGGTGTGACGGATCTCATCGGGTGTGGGCCTTGATCTACTATAACTCCTTTGAAGAGGGGTGATTCTTTACAGCTGGGGCCATAAACTACATCTGCAGGGCTAGGTGATAGCCTGGACAATCGGACACAGAGGAAGAGGAGTGTCAGAGGGTGCGGTAGTGAATAGGGCGAAAGGGAGGTGTCGGGCGGGCACAGAGTGTGATTTTCAGGGAAGAGCAGCGCAGATGGGGGGAGGTTTATTGCCGATGCATAAGACAGAGAGCGGGGGTGACCAGTGCCTGGGGAAGATGCTTGCGAGGGTGGGGAGCCATGCTACGAATCGACAGCGTGCAGAGAGTGGGTCTGGTCAAGGCATCTAAAATGGCTGCCGTGCACGACAAAAGTGTGGCATTTCAAAAAAGGCAAGATGGCGCAGACAATGTTTTTCAACACTTCCTCATTTCCTTCGAATCGAACGTTAACAGACGTTGGTGCATATTACCAAAGTTAAGCGATATTTATCCCTAACGATGCTTAGCAACGAATTTTTTACCGCTAAGCATCGTCAGAAATTATCGAAGATAAACCTTGCTATTATCAAGGTTTATCGCAAATGCGATAATAAACGGCCGCAATGCATGAATATCGCTAAAAAGTCAGCGATATTCATGCATTACCGAGCTAATGCTCTTAGCCATGTTATCCACCTCCCATTGGATAACATGGCTAAGAACTGCTCAGGGCAGGTGTTACTTTTTGGAGATATTCGCGCTTAGCGCGAATATCTCAAAGTTGGTAATAGGAGATAGATATCTTGCATGTTGTAATGCAAATTATTGTGGTATATGGAACTCATACCATAATCTCTCAGGAAAGCAGAAACTGATCCTTTTGGGACTGCCTAAAAAGGCCTAGGGGGTGAGGGGTACTCTACTTTGCCCCCTTTTCACGTTCCGAACTATTTTATTTTACTCTCTTCTGTATTACACAAAATAGCAGCGATAAGATGCATCGGAGACACACAGTGAGAGAAAGGAGGCCGGAGATGAAGAAGAGATGTCAAATACACATTGGAGATAATATAGTGGCAGAAGGGAAGTAAATATGAGTAAACTTACCATGTAACATAAAAATGTTGCACTCTATACTATAAGTCTCATTTTATACTACAATCACTTCGCTACAACCTCATAAATTAAAAATAAAAATGAATAATGTCTCAAACAATTTTTGATTTCTAAATATAAATTTATTCTTCAGAATTTTCTAAATTTGAAAGAACTAGTAACATGTCCTCATCAGCAATTTCCTCATGAAAAGTCTGCAATGATGATTCTTGTAACTCTATGGTCTCCAAACATTCAATTTCAATTTCAATTTCAATTTCAATTTCAATTTCAAATTCAAATTCAATTTCAATTTCAAAATTTCAATTTCAACATTTCAATCAATCTAATGGAATCATACAAGCCATCTCCTCCTTGTGACAATATTTCATTATTGGTGCTCTCAATTTCAATCAATGTAGTGGAATCATTCAAGTCATCTCCTTGTGACAATATTTCATTATTGGTGCTGTCCATTTCAATCAATCTAATGGAATCATACAAGTCATCTCCTCCTTGTGACAATATTTCATTATTGGTGCTCTCAATTTCAATCAATGTAGTGGACAATTCAAAAGAAATTGCCACGGTCTCTTCATTGTGAGCCATTTTATTTTGAAATTGCTTGCTGTAAATTGCAGAAAAAAATAATCACTTTCATTTATCGTTTTTAGTAATACATAATATAAAACTAACTTTATCAAGTATTTAGTATAACAGAAGGACTGCAAATAAATAACAGAAAACATTTTTCAAATTATCTTCAAGTGTACAACATAGTTCCCCTTACAAATTAACAACTCACCTTTTTAAAAGTAGGAGAAGTGTTAGTACTGTGTAAATCAAACACCAGAAATTCACCACCAAAAATTCCTCACAAATGTACCTCAGACAGTATCACAAAATGGCTGTGGTTTCCTCTCATTTGACATATATACATAACCAATTAACTTTCATCACACACAAATACAAAACCAAAGTAACATTTTAATTGGTTCTAAATTTCAACACTTTCAAATGTGTTTTCCCCATGCAATTTTCCATAGGACATTTACATACGTCTACAGCCTGAATGGCTGAACGGAATTACACCAAACTTGGCAAAATGGTACATCAAACCTAAGAGGTCAGGAAGGATCTACTATGCCCCCTTATGGTCATTTCCCCCTTCGCTTTGGCCTCCTCTTGTCTCTCAATCCTACCGAGAGACAAGATGGCGGCCGCTACGGACTGTTTGGAATGTTGACAGACGCCGGAGAACCAATCAGCTTCGCAAAGCTCCGTAACGCGAAAAGTACGCGAAGCGGAGCGCTGTTACAGATATATATCTTTTTTTGAACGTTAATTTCTCAAAATCCACTGGAGCACACATATTGAGACCTAGCAAAGGCACATCGGGCTACCAGTCCCTAATATTTTACCAAGTTTCGTGCAAATCCATTCAGCCGTTCGATTATTATTATTATTTTTTTTTTTTGCCCCGCGGGGCCCTTTTAAAACCTCCACATCAAACCTAGGGGGTCAGCAAGGATCTACTATGCCCCCTTATGGTCATTTGCCCCTTCGCTTTGGCCTCCTCTTGTCTCTCGATCCTACCGAGAGACAAGATGGCGGCCGCTACGGACTGTTTGGAATGTTTACAGACGCCGGAGAACCAATCAGCTTCGCTTCACAAAGCTCCGTTGCGCGAAAAGTACGCGTACTGGAGCGCTGCCCGGTCCGCTGTTACAGATATATATCTTTTTTTAAACGTTAATTTCTCAAAATCCACTGTAGCACATATATTGAGACCTACAAAAGGCACATCGGGCTACCAGTCCCTACAATTTTGCCAAGTTTCGTGCAAATCCATTCAGCCGTTCGGGCTAAAAGTGAGGCCAACCGCCCTATGGAAAACTCAATGTTAAAAACACGTTTTGGGACCCCCCTTTTTTCTCGACCCCCCCTGGACGAACCCCCCCCCAATTTTCAAGGGCTGCTCAGAAACAAAATGTGCCATTTTCCTGAAAATTTCAGCCAATTCTGTCCACAAACGCCAAAGTTATTTGACATAGAATTTTCAAAAATCCCATAGAGAAAAAATCCTAACTATATATACCTACTGGCGACCGCCAGTAGGTAATGTATTTATATATATATATATATATATATATATATATATATATTCACTGAAAAAACCATAGGTTATAGACCATATATAGTTAGAAATTAGCATTTACAAAACCTTGAAAATTCACTGAAAAAACCATAGGTTATAGACCATATATAGTTAGGAATTAGCATTTACAAAACCTTATTTTACTCACACAAAACCATTGAAATTCGCATATATAGTTAGTTGCACTAACTATATATCACGCACCCGCAATCCACTGCTGATCATGTCACATATTACATCATTCATGACATGGTCAGTGACATCACTGATGACATCACTGATGACATCTCAAATGACATCTCTGATGACATCATTGATGACATCACTGATGACATCTCAAATGACATCACTGATGACATCACTGATGACATCACTGATGACATCTCAAATGACATCACTGATGACATCACTGATGACATCTCATTTGACATTACTGGTCACATCACTGATGACATCATTCATGTGATAATACGATGAACCTCTTCAGACTCTAATATAACCTTAGATACACTCAGTGTAAACAGACACTCATAGACTGTCACTCATCCATGGAGTTACTCACACACCTAGTCAGTCATGCAAAGAATCAATCACACCTCCATTTCCTCAACTATACAGTTATACACACCTTACTTATTCAAACATATACTAACACATATTTACTCTCTTATACAATCCCTGATACAAGTTCACAATGATCCATACAGCCACTCACACATTCACTGGCTCTTATGCACAGTTATTTATATATGTCAACTCTCACATGTACTGTTTTACATATGTACTTACTTTGACATGTAGCACTGAGATATCCATTCACTCACCAATACACTCATGCACACAGTCAACCGCCCATACAGCTGTTTCCACATGCACTTTTGAACCCATACATCTAGTGAATCAACTGCTCACACATCTATGCACAGAGTCATACACCTCCCAGCCACCCACACACACACTCAGTCTCCCATACAAATACTTGGGCAACCAATCAATAACCCATATAGTTACTCATATAGCTACTGATCAACACATGCAGCAGTTTACAGAACAACAGACATAATGATGCACAAATTAAGACAGTTTAGTCACTAACCCATGCACTCAGTGAGACACATTTAATCACTAACTCATACAGTCAGTCATGCACCTACTAAATCCTTCATCCAGACACTTATACATCCACTCATTCTTCAATATGTAAGACATATTTTAACTTTACAGAAACATACAGTCACTGGATGTTGTCATCAGTGATGTCATCAGTGATGTCATTTGAGATGTCATCAGTGATGTCATCAGTGATGTCACTGACCATGTCATGAATGATGTAATATGTGACATGATCAGCAGTGGATTGCGGGTGCGCGATATATAGTTAGTGCAACTAACTATATATGCGAATTTCAATGGTTTTGTGTGAGTAAAATAAGGTTTTGTAAATGCTAATTCCTAACTATATATGGTCTATAACCTATGGTTTTTTCAGTGAATTTTCAAGGTTTTGTAAATGCTAATTCCTAACTATATATCGTCTATAACCTATGGTTTTTTTCAGTGAATTTCAATGGTTTTTTAATAGCAAATATCAAAAGCTGTAAAATGTATTCTTCTTTTAAAGGAAAAATATATTTTATATGTATTTAATATAATTTTTTTATGTATATAAATTTTTTGAGGGAACGAATTTATCAACTATCATGCTGAAGAAGAGTGTGGGGAAAAAAAACCAAGGAGGAGGACTAAGAGGAAAGAACAATCAGTTCAAAAATACAATTGCTTTAAAGCATGAAGTGCTTTTCCACACATTTACATTTAAATAACCCATATTAGAACATACAAAATATTTACAGAGGAGACGGTGTACATTGAATTTTAGACTCTTCATTGGTACCTACATGTTGGTAATTACATCACCCACACAACACAACAACCGGGACGCTATCACAGATATATATATTTTTTGGAACGTTAATTTCTCAAAATCCACTGGAGCACATATCTTGAGACCTAGCAAAGGCACATCGGGCAAACAGTCTCTACAATTTTGCCAAGTTTCATAGAAATCCATTCAGCCGTTCGAGCTAAAAGTGAGTCCAACCGCCCTATGGAAAACTCAATGTTTTGGCGACCGCCAGTAGGTAATATATATATATATACATATATAAATATATATATATATATATATATTACCTACTGGCGGTCGCCAGTAGGTATATATAGTTAGGATTTTTTCTCTATGGGTTTTTTGAAAATTCTATGTCTAATAACTTTGGCGTTTGTGGACGGAATTGGCTGAAATTTTCAGGAAAATGGCACATTTTGTTTCTGAGCAGCCCTTGAAAATTTGGGGGGGGTTCGTCCAGTGGGGGCCGAGAAAAAAGGGGGGTCCCAAAACGTGTTTTTAACATTGAGTTTTCCATAGGGCGGTTGGCCTCACTTTTAGCCCGAACGGCTGAATGGATTTGCACGAAACTTGGCAAAATTGTAGGGACTGGTAGCCCGATGTGCCTTTTGTAGGTCTCAATATATGTGCTCCAGTGGATTTTGAGAAATTAACGTTTAAAAAAAGATATATATCTGTAACAGCGGACCGGTTAGCGCTCTGGTTCGCGGACTTTTCGCGCAACGGAGCTTTGTGAAGCGAAGCTGATTGGTTCTCCGGCGTCTGTCAACATTCCAAACAGTCCGTAGCAGCCGCCATCTTGTCTCTCGGTAGGATCGAGAGACAAGAGGAGGTCAAAACAAAGGGGGAAATAACTATAAGGGGGCATAGTAGATCCTCGCTGACCCCCTAGGTTTGATGTGGAGGTTTTAAAAGGGCCCCGCGGGGCAAAAAAAAATAATAAAAATAATAATTGAACGGCTGAATGGATTTGCACGAAACTTGGCAAAATATTAGGGACTGGTAGCCCGATGTGCCTTTGCTAGGTCTCAATATATGTGCTCCAGTGGATTTTGAGAAATTAACGTTCAAAAAAAGATATATATCTGTAACAGCGCTCCGCTTCGCGTAACGGAGGTTTGCGAAGCTGATTGGTCATTCTGTCACTGGGCTATAGTTGGGCTACATCTGGCTGATATTTGGGCTACATTTGTTTTTTTGTGTGTCTGGCGGCCATCTTTGGGCTACATTGGGCTACATTGGGCTTCATTGGGCTACATTCGGCTAATTAGCAAATAGCTCATCGCAAACTAGGAATGGTAAAGAATCGCTATTTATTCCTTAAAGTTCGCTATTTAGGAAATGCAAATAACTTTGATGATACATATGGCGGTTCATCTCTAACAAGATAAGAAGCATAGGGATAGATTTATGATGACTGGCGCATCACCAGGGATGTGTTAGTCATTCTGTGCCGCTGTTCCGTCACCTATGGTGTGCTGCATTTACAATGCGGCGCATCATGGGGCAAAAACAGCACAGATGCGTGATGTATCTGTGCCGTAAAGGTGGCGCATTGCTGGAGTTGTATCGCAAGTGTGATGAAGCTCCAGCAAGGGTCGGGGGTGCCCCTGTCGCAGGGTTTCTGTTCTCACACAGAACTGTGGACAGAGGATTGGAACCTCGGCGAATTAGGGTGTCCCAAAAGTCACGTTAGTAATCAAAAACTATTTAGCAAGCTAGGTACAGTGTCACATTGGATATAACAAACTCTCAATGTTTAGACAATCCAGAATATGAACTTATAGTACCTCAGGATACGTGGAACTCATGAACAGTCGGTCGTTATATATTTCTTAGAAACCAGAACATGGAGTTAAGAAGAACACATGTGTATTTGAAATGTTTATTTACTAATGCCGTCTTCTCAGGCGTAGTACCTTAGATAATAAAAGTACACATATTATCAGTAGCAAAATTACCAGCATAGTTACTAGTACATAAAAAGTGAATGGTGATAGTATGTTAACATGCTGTAAATGAATAAGAGTTAGCAACACTTATAAGCAGCCGCGGGCCGTGGAGGGAGTTACGGTGAGGCAGGGAGGCGGGGAGGGGGAGAAGCAGGGTGGAGAATACAAGTACACATATTATCAGTAGCAAAATTACCAGCATAGTTACTAGTACATAAAAAGCGAATGGTGACAGTATGTTAACATGCTGTAAATGAATAAGAGTTAGCAACACTTATAAGCAGCCGCGGGCCGTGGAGGGAGTTACGGTGGGGCAGGGAGGCGGGGAGGGGGAGGGGCAAGGTAGAGAGGGCTCCACCCTGCTTCTCCCCCTCCCCGCCTCCCTGCCCCATCGTAACTCCCTCCACGGCCCGCGGCTGCTTATATCTCACCCTCCCTAATACACATATTATATTATTTGCTAAGAAGGTCTCTTTGTGTTGGTTTAGGGCGTGTCCATACTTTAGTGTCTTAGATTTGAAGGAATCACATCAGCATACACCAGCTCTCTCTTCATGTGAACCGCATCAACTGTTGTGTATGTGTGTTCGGCAAAGCAATATAAAACCCGCCTCATGCCCAGAATTGGCAGAAGTTGCACTTATGTTATGAGTATGAAGTCGTGGAGATCAGACCTCATAACAATTCTGTATCGTTTTGTTCTTGAAACTTTAGCACTCGCTGTACAGATATAGTTTAACAAGTAAAGCAGATAGTAGACCAATAACATATTATTCTCATGTAAACCACGATGAACTACTAGGTGGAAAGCTAAAGCAACAACTAAGTGTCGTGTGCAGAAGTTGCAAAAAAGGAAAAATGGCGTTTAAACCGGTAATGAGCCCATGCTAACTTAACACGGTGTAAAGATATCCAGGACCTAGATGACACCTCCTCATGATCCGGAAACGAACTGAATAAGATAATAGAAGTGCCATCTCATGAGAGCAGATTGCAAGTTTATATGTGGACGGTCCGCAAGGTAAAGCATTAAAAACTAGGAAAATTCAATGCTAAAGAAAAATAAAACAGCCAAGTACTTTATCGAGTCTTAAGCCAATAGGCAAGGTAAATAATAAAAACTTGACAAATAAGTCAATGAATTGTCAATGAAATGCTAGTACTCAGCATATCAAACATGAAAAAGGTCTATGACATAACTGTGTATGCAAAATAAGCTGCAACAGCCTCCAATAGGAAGTCACCGTCTTCATCCGAAAACAGTTCAGCCATCCAATTTAAAAGCGGAAAAGAACATACGTGCTCTCCCAGCACCGGATCCTCTATCACCATCAGAGGACAGCTCGGTGGGTTTTCAAGAAAGCTGTGTTCCAAGAAAGACTGTGCTGCCGCCAGTAAATTCCAGGGACCAAGTAGTCCATGCATCAATGCCACAGCCATAATCCTTTCGCCAGGACAAATCAACTCGTGAGTAATGATAGGAGTCATCAGCTGATTAAAGTCGACGTCAGGAGAAACCGGTCCGCAGAGACACAAATCAATGGCCCAATCGAAATCACAGGTCAGGCAGTGAAATACAGGCTGGACACAGGTGAAGTAGGAGAACCGAAAAGATAATCCATATGCCGTGCTTAATATCGCCAACGGCATTGTGCCATAATATTCTAGCATGCGATTGCGGAACAGTGTCAGCAGCTGCAGGGTCGGAGGTTGCATAGGAGGGACATCCATATTTAAAAATGTAAAAAAGCACAAGAGCGTCCGCTGGTAATGCAAGTAAAAATGCCAATCCACGAACCAGAGTGCAGAAAATACAATGAAAGGGAGCAGGGATGACTCCAAAGATTTTCTCAAATGAAGTCACGAGACCACTGGTAATAACTTTAAAAAAGTGTGCCAGGGATTTTGTGGAGGATGCGTTAAAGATAGTCGGAAACATGTTGCTGAAATTGAAAGGCAAACCTGTGTACGGGTGTTCGCTATGTGAAGTACGAAAGTTTCACGGGCCGAACTCAAGTCCACCTCTCTCTGAGACAAAAGAGCTCTTATTCTTGTCATGCCGTTGAAACGTGTCCCAAGGTTGGTATTTGTGGCCAGATTGAAAACTCCCTATGTTCATGTGTGGGAGGAAATAGAACATTTCTGCAGCAAATAACCCGTTCACTTACTGTTACGATAAAAGGAATACTTTTAATTAACTCAGAACAATCTTCATTATTGAGCATCAAATAACTACCATTTTCCAACAACTTGAACGTGGGGATGATAGCAGGAACTGGCGTGCCTTGCAACACGCAAGCCATATTTGGTCGGTGTTTGTTGCATGAATCGTGTAACTGTATGTGCCTACACATTAGTGAATGATCTGGCGTCTCAGTGCATTCCTCTCCATTCAGATAAACTTCTTGATCATCTTTGAAACATCTGTATGTGTATGGAAGCGACCAGACCTCATGAACAAAAGCACTACCTAAAGGTTCATAAAGACCTATTGGTATATATTTCATACAATTTGAAAACTTATATAAAGCAAAAGGCAGCGTTATTAAACCGTGGATAAGGCATGTTGCCAAAAAACCCGCAATCCTCTGCTGATGATGTCACTGAGCATGTCATGAATGATGTAATATGTGACATCATCAGTAGTGGATTATGGGTAATAGTATCTCTAGTTTACTCCCCTATAGCTGTCTTTCTTTTAACATAAGTGTGTGTTTCCTTCCCTTATACTTACTGTTTTTGGTTCGCTTCCAGTTCGCGTACCAGCGAGCGAACTAGGAAGCGAACTAAGAGAAATAGAGGTTGGCACAGTTCCAAATATTGTACCAATTTTTTAATAACGGGGAGGTAGTTCTGAAAAGAACTTTTTTTTTTTTTTTTTTGAACATTTTTTTACTGTTTTTGAATTTTTCGGAACAGTTTTATATTTTTTGGGGTTTTTCTTGGAGGGGGCAATGAAAACGATTCATTGTAAAGGGCTCAACAGGAGCAACAAAACAAAAAAAAGAAGTATTTATTATTTTGGGCGTTTCGGACAAACTTGCATATGATAGTCAATAGCTCTGTTGATCAGAGTGATGCTTCTTTCTCCGTAGGAAATGAATCCATCGCAAAATACGCAGGTGTGTTTTACTTAACCAAATCTCATTTGTATATTTGGCACCATCTCCCTGCCCTCTGGTCCCGTTACTTCCGGTACAACAGATCTTCTGGCCATAATAGGGAGATTATCTAGGTCGTTCCGAAACTGTGCAGCACTGTAGTTGTTAGGATGCCACCTAGTCATATGGCGATGCATTGTGTAGTTTCCGAAACTGTATTTTTTGTCGGTCCCTCTGGACAGTCTATCTTGACATATAAGGCAAGTTACGTATCTTGCATTTACTTTTTTCTGACCTTTGGGAATTTAAAAAAATTGCCAAATGAAGTTTTCTTTCCGGTGAGACGTCTTGGGCTGCTCAGGCAAAAACTGCCTCTCTTCGTGCTCGTCCTCCTGTTCCTCTTCTTCTTCTTCTTGTTGAATTACAACTTGAGCAGGTGGTCCACTCTTCCTTGGATGTGGTGGAGGTGGTGGGGAAGCACCAGCTGAAGCTACTAAAGAAGCCATTGCTCAGTGATCACAAAGGGTCTTTCTCTCACAATGATGAAAGTCAGAGTGAGGAAAGAAGGAGGGATTTTCATCATTTGGGAAAAACAAGAGTTCTCAACCAATCAAAAGTGTTCATTTTAGATTATATGACCTAGTCTTACATCATTAGGAAACCAAAAGTGAAATGAACCAATGAAAAGTGTTATTACCAAGTCACATGACTTGCTGTGTTTACGTTAAGCGCTTTGCAGGGCCTCCCGGTTTGCTTCCAGAAACCTGCGCTTTGGCACTCGCTTCGCGTACCAGTTCGCTAACGTAGCACGTCATATGACGTATCACGCGACAACGTGGAACGTCATGCGGACGGGAGGCGTCACGATGTTGTTTTCTAACGCGGCACTTGCGGTAAAGAAACGTTTACCGGCTCGCGGTCTATTTCGCGGCATCAAGGTCAGCTAACGGGAAGCTTCCCGATTCGCGAAGCGGGAACGAAGAAAAAAAAATATTTTAAAAAAAAATTATTCATAAACATATAAAATATATTTTTGGATTTAAAGAAGAATACATTTTACAGCTACAGATATTAGCTGTTAAAAAACCAATGAAATTCACAGAAAAAACCATAGGTTATAGACCATATATAGTTAGGAATTAGCATTTACAAAACCTTGAAAATTCACTGAAAAAACCATAGGTTATAGACCATATATAGTTAGGAATTAGCATTTAGAAAACCTTATTTTACTCACACAAAACCATTGAAATTCCATATATAGTTAGTTGCACTAACTATATATCGCGCACCTGCAATCCACTGCTGATGATGTCACATATTACATCATTCATGACATGGTCAGTGACATCACTGATGACATCACTGATGACATCTCAAATGACATCACTGATGACATCACTGATGACAACATCCAGTGACTGTATGCTTCTGTAAAGTTAAAATATGTCTTACATATTGAAGAATGAGTGGATGTATAAGTGTCTGGATGAAGGATTTAGTAGGTGCATGACTGACTGTATAAGTGAGTGATTAAATGTGTCTCACTGAGTGCATGGGTTAGTGACTAAACTGTTTTAAATTGTGCATCATTGTGTCTGTTGTTTTGTAATCTGATGCATGTGTTGATCATTAGCTATATGACTAACTATATGGGTTATTGATTAGTTGCCCAAGTATTTGTATGGGAGACTGAGTGTGTGTGTGGGTGTCTGGGAGGTGTATGACTCTGTGCATAGATGTGTGAGCAGTTGATTCACTAGATGTATGGGTTCAAAAGTGCATGTGGAAACATCTGTATGGGCGGTTGACTGTGTGCATGAGTGTATTGGTGAGTGAATGGATATCTCAGTGCTACATGTCAAAGTAAGTACATATGTAAAACACAGTACATGTGATAGTTGACATATATAAATAACTGTGCATAAGAGCCAGTGAATGTGTGAGTGGCTGTATGGATTATTGTGAACTTGTATCAGGGATTGTATAACAGAGTAAATATGTGTTATTATATGTTCCAATAAGTAAGGTGTGTATAACTATATAGTTGAGGAAATCGAGGTGTGATTGATTCTTTGCAAGACTGACTAGGTGTGTGAGTAACTCCATGGATGAGTGACAGTCTGTGAGTGTCTGTTTACACTGAGTGTATCTAAGGTTATATTAGAGTCTGAAGAGGTTCATTGTATCATCACATGAATGATGTCATCAGTGATGTGATCAGTAATGTCAAATGAGATGTCATCAGTGATGTCATCAGTGATGTCATTTGAGATGTCATCAGTGATGTCATCAGTGATGTCACTGACCATGTCATGAATGATGTAATATGTGACATCATCAGCAGTGGATTGCAGGTGCGCGATATATAGTTAGTGCAACTAACTATATATGGAATTTCAATGGTTTTGTGTGAGTAAAATAAGGTTTTCTAAATGCTAATTCCTAACTATATATGGTCTATAACCTATGGTTTTTTCAGTGAATATATATATATATATATATATACATATATATATATATATATATATATATATATATATATATATATATATTCACTGAAAAACACCATAGGTTATAGACCATATATAGTTAGGAATTAGCATTTAAAAAACCTTATTTTACTCACACAAAACCATTGAAATTCCATATATAATTAGTTGCACTAACTATATATCGCGCACCCGCAATCCACTGCTGATCATGTCACATATTACATCATTCATGACATGGTCAGTGACATCACTGATGACATCACTGATGACATCTCAAATGACATCACTGATGACATCACTGATGACAACATCCAGTGACTGTATGTTTCTGTAAAGTTAAAATATGTCTTACATATTGAAGAATGAGTGGATGTATAAGTGTCTGGATGAAGGATTTAGTAGGTGCGTGACTGACTGTATGAGTGAGTGATTAAATGTGTCTCACTGAATGCATGGGTTAGTGACTAAACTGTCTTAATTTGTGCATCATTATGTCTGTTGTTCTGTAAACTGCTGCATGTGTTGATCATTAGCTATACGAGAGGCTATATGTGTTATTAATTGGTTGCCCAAGTATTTCTATGGGAGATTGAGTTTGTGTGGGGGTGGCTGGAAGGTGTGTGACTCTATGCATAGATGTGTGAGCAGTTTATTCACTAGGTGTATGAGTTCAAGAGTGCATGTGGAAACAACTACATGGGCAGTTGACTGTGTGCATGAGTGTATTGATGAGTGAATGGATATCTCAATGCTACATGTCATAGTAAGTACATATGTAAAACACAGTACATGTGAGAGTTGGCATATATAAATAACTGTGCATGAGAGCCACTGAATGAGTGAGTGGTTGTATCGATCATTGTGAACTTGTATCAGGGATTGTATAAGAGAGTAAATATGTGTTAGTATATGTTTCAATAAGTAAGGTGTGTTTAACTGTATAGTTGAAGAAATGGAGGTGAGATTGTTTCTTTGCATGACTGACTGGGTGTGTGAGTAACTCCATGGATGAGTGGCAGTGTGTGAGTGTCTGTATACACTGAGTGTATCTAAGGTTATATTAGAGTCTGAAGAGGTTTATCATATTAGCACAAGAATGATGTCAAATGAGATGTCATCAGTGATGTCATCAGTGATGTCATTTGAGATGTCATCAGTGATGTCATCAGTGATGTCACTGACCATGTCATGAATGATGTAATATGTGACATGATCAGCAGTGGATTGCGGGTGCACGATATATAGTTAGTGCAACTAACTATATATGGAATTTCAATGGTTTTGTGTGAGTAAAATAATGTTTTTTAAATGCTAATTCCTAACTATATATGGTCTATAACCTATGGTTTTTTCAGTGAATTTTCAAGGTTTTGTAAATGCTAATTCCTAACTATATATGGTCTATAACCTATGGTTTTTTCAGTGGATTTCAATGGTTTTTTAATAGCAAATATCATAAGCTGTCGAATGTCAAGTACGTGGTAAGTGAAAACATTTTCGTGTTTATGCACACTGATCTGCTTTGAATGGTGCCCCCCCCCTCATTTCTATTAGGAGTACTCTCTCTTTGCAGATAGTGAAAGGTAGTTAACGCAGGCCTTTGCCCCCGTTGTAATCCGTCGTGCCTGCTTCTCTCTCCATTTGATTGATTGTTATCCAAGTATTTACTGTTTTAGAATTAGTTCTCTTTGGTTCATTCTCTATTTACAAACAAACACAGAGTCGCAATACTCTGTTTAGTCTTTGCAGATAACGAAAAATCGTGTAAAAAAAAAGAAAAGGAATCGAGCAAAATCAGTAGGCCACTAATGGGATCTCTTTTTGACCTCGCTAAAATAGAAACATTAGGAACAACCCCTCATGACAAATACAAAACTAGTGAGATGAACTGAACTCCACACAATGATGGCTGCAAAACAGCTCGGCTCCGCCACCCACCCCGCCCAAAATAACGATAAAGAACGGCTGCCATGATTGGTTGCGGAATGACCACGACGGAGCTACGAAATGGTGCTGCTCTCATGCTAACCCCAGCTTCAGTCTGAAACATCCAGAAACACTGTAGACTACCAATTCGATCAGTTCCGGTAGCGCCCCAATGTAACCCGGTAGAGAAGAACTAGCCCTCCCCTCTTTGACTGATGGTTCTTGTTGCCTGTCCCTTCTGTTGTCATTTAACAGAACTATTTAGCCTGCTGAAAGGGGTTGTGTTCCGACCGCTGGTTGGTGGAGACATTTTGACTATATTCTGTACCTGCGTTGTCGCGTAATGCGTCATATGACGCGCCGCGTTAGCGCATCCGGAAGTCATCCGGGGCGCGCAGCGCGTAACGTAAGCATAACAAGTCATGTGACTTGTTAATAAAACTTTTCATTGGTTCATTTTACTTTTCTTATTGTAATGATGAAAGGCTTGGTCATATGACCTAAAAATTACGCTTTTCATTACTTCCGAACATTATTTTTTCTTAAATATATGTTATAATGTTCCAGGCTAATGTACTTTCCCGGAAATTTTACAACTGTCCTGCAAGTAAAATATATTCTTTTTTCGAGAAAAAGAGCGTTTCTTCGTCCCATGACGGAGCCGTTGAGCAAAAGAGGGTCGACCTGCTGTCTTAGTCGCCGATACGCCTGAATATGAGATTCTTATCGATCACTTTAATTTGCAGGAATAGAAAACACAACAGCCCTTGACCATTTATCTTTACTGCGTTCCTTCGTATTATACCTTTTACCCTTCATGTAATTGGTCTGCTTTATTTCACTTGCCTTTTAATGATTCTAAAACAGTCACTATTATTAAAAACTTTACCAATGTATATACTACTACCATGTTTTCTTTTAAAAACCTTTATTGTGAAAATTTCATTATACAAATACGAGCCTATAACCACGTGGGCCTGCCACAGAGCAAACTGTAATCGTATATGATGAATAGACATTTACACTGTAGAGGAACGTAACGGGCGGGCCATTAGGTTGCAAGAACTAAGGTGTCTAACAGTTACGGAATCGGTGGACGTACATTTTATAATTAAAATACGACAGGGCCAGTTACAATAAAATTATCTAGATATACATTTGCGGGCAAGTACCATGGGTGACGTTAATTCGAACTTTCAACAGTACAGTAATCAATAACACATCAGAACTTAATATCAATAGGGATGTCGAAATATTCAATCAATTCTCGTCCCCGCCCGCCATGTGCTTCAAAACTGCATACGTATCTCGTGATTTCAAGGTTCTGCAACCAGTACACAACAAGGAGTTACGAGTCCCATTTATTCCGGCGCCATTTTGGGCGAGGACGGGCAGGTCCAGGATATAGTCAAAATGTCTCTACCAACCATCGACTATGATGATGTTCATATGCTGTATTTATTAGAGTAACACTCATCTGTCCACATGAAATTAATTTGCCACAATCTAAACATGTCATTTTAATCTTTCCAAAGTTCTTCTAAATATTTGGGACCGTTTCCCTTGCCTCTGAAGCTCTCAGTGCCACTTCTTTGATGAATGTACTAGCAGGTCAGGGGTTCTCCTCCAAATCTCTCTTTTATGCAGCACTATAATTAATTGGTGCCACCTCTCCATATGACGATGCATGGTATAGTTACCACAACTATATTTTTTTTCGGTTCCTCTGGAGAGTTCATCGTGGCAGATGAAGCGTGTAACGTACCGGCCATTTACCTTTTTTTGCATGTACAGGAAAGGAAAAAAAAATCGAGCGTCCGAGTTCTAAGGTGTCCCAGGGCCATTTTAGTGGACCAGGCCCAAATCCAAAGAACAGGCCGCCATTTTGAGAGTCCTCTTGCAGCCGCCTGTCGCTGTAGCATCAAGAGCAGCCGAAACTCAGCTGAATGGCAACTGAAACGGTAAAAGGGCGCCCCACTACAGCAGACGAGCCTCCACCTAGGAAGGCCCATTCACGCCGGCTCCCCCCCCCCTTCGGGCACCCCACGCCGTTATTCGGAGCAGTATTGTAGGATGGCCACACCAGTGCGGCAACTTGCTAGACATCACCTCGGTGGTAACCGAATCTCAACGCCTTGTGGTGTCTTCTATTCAAAAAACATTGTTATGCTGCCTTCGACCTATTCGCCGCAAGTGCGCACACAACTCAACTGCATAGCTTGCTAGACACCACCTCGGTGCCATCCGGATCTTGGAATGTCAGCACCTTTTGGTGTCTTCTCTTCAGAAAATATTGTTGCGCTGCCTTTGGCCCCATTCGCACATCAGTCCGCTACTGACGCCATCTCACAGGCTAATGGGGCGCCCCACGCCGACTTTCAGCATTGTAGAATGACCACACCAGTACAGCAACTTGCTAGACATCACCTCGGTGCCATCCGGATCTCGGCGCCCCACTGCAGATGAAGTGCCTCTCAACTATGAAACCACCACGGTGACATCCGGATCTTGGCGCGTTGTGCTGCCTTCGGCCTATTCGCACATCGGTCCGCTACTGACGCCATCTCACAGGCTAATGGGGTGACCCACGCCGAGTTTCAGCATTGTAGGATGACCACACCAGTACAGCAACTTGCTAGACATCACCTTGGTGCCATCCGAATCTTGGCATCTCAACGCCTAGTGGTATCTTCCATACAAAAAATATTGTTACGCTGCCTTTGGCCCCATTCGCACATCAGTCCGCAACTTAGACATCACCTCGGTGCCATCCGGATCTTGGCATCTCAGCGCCTTGTGGTGTCAGTCAGAAAATATTGTTGCGCTGCCTTTGGCCCCATTCGCACATCGGTCCGCTACTGACGCCATCTCACAGGCCAACGGGGCGCCCCACGCCGACTTTCAACATTGTAGGATGGCCACAGAAGTGCGACAACTTACTAGACTGTAGTGTAGCTCCTATTTTCCCAATAGGCTCTGCGCATTGGAATAGTGCCTACAGCAGTAAAGGCCTAGGCCAGACGTTAACTAGGTCTACTACTGTCGATACTAGACTTAATTTTTGGGTTTGCCAGCTAAGCTCAGAGTTCGCTAGAAACTTTCTCGAATGTTCAAGGAAGGATTAACTCCCCTGATTAGACAAGAAGGGATTTAGTTTCTGACAACCATAGAACATGACAACTTTGCTCTCCCCTAATCAAGAGTCAATCTCGAGAGTCGTGTGAGCACAAGGCAATTATTTTACTCAGTCAGTACGTGCATTCTTAGTCTCATCAGAATGTAGAGAAAAGGAAGAGACGGGCGTGTTCAATAAAAGATGTTATTTATTGATCAGTCTCTTTTCTCGTACAAGAGAAATGGATCGATATTATTGCAATACTTATAGTTAAGTAAAGTGCATACATTAGAAGCAATAGTATAAAATAATACTGTAAAAACATTGATATGGTTTCTGAGCCATATGATGTTTAAAATGAATAAAATATATTTACATACACATATACATTTGACTAAACGTACTCAACTGGTGTTTCTAAATACGCCTACCCCGTGTACCTGACCTAAGTCTAATGCGTGGGCGGGAATAGAAAGTTACAGTTTAGTTTAAGTTTGTTTTTGCCAAGTGAATAACTAAAGAATTCTCTAGGAGGGGTTATTCAGTTCTGTACCTGGAATTTAGGATGAATGAGGAATGGTATCTCTTTCTCTGCTCTCGATATTCCAGGCTGCCTGCGAGGGCTGCCCAGAAGCGCCGGTGCTGGGTCTCTCGGCTTGAGATAGCAGCGCGTCTCTCAGCGCGTCAGGAAGGCGGGGCTGCTGCCTGCGGGGTCTGCTTCTGCTCTCGGCTTCGGCAAGTATGGCTGCTCCGTCTTGTCACCACGCGTGTGTTTGCATAGGGCAAGGTCGGCAATATTTATACCTTAAAGGTGCCGAGATTGACGTAAGGATGGACATAGGTACGTCAATAAAGATGTCATACGACTTGCTCGTTAGCACATTCTTTACTAAAGTTCTCTGTGAAATCAAAACAATGGCCGCACGGATTATCCAGGTTGTCATAGGTTTGATTTGTTATGAGAACGTCGTATGCCTTATCAGGGGCTGGAGGAATGTCGCTTGTCTAATTAGATCTCAAGCGTTATGACCTAATCAGATAACACGTTCCTGTGCCGTAGTGTGACTGCGTCAGATAACGGTATCTGCATCATGGGGGATTTCTTGCCTCATGGGCTGACTGTTAGTTAACTAGCTAGTAAGTTTAACCAGAATAGGGTCAGGAATAGGGGGATCGAATCAGAACCTATAGAAATACACGACAAGACACCACCTCGGTGCCATCCGGATCTTGGCGCGTTGTGCTGCCTTCGGCCTATTCGCACATCGGTCCGCTACTGACGCCATCTCACAGGCCAACGGGGCGCCCCACGCCGACTTTCAGCATTGTTGGATGGCCACACCAGTGCGGCAACTTACTAGACACCACCTCGGTGCCATCCGGATCTTGGCGCGTTGTGCTGCCTTCGGCCTATTCGCACATCGGTCCGCTACTGACGCAAACTCACAGGCCAACGGGGCGCCCCACGCCGACTTTCAGCATTGTAGGATGGCCACACCAGTGCTGCAACTTGCTGGACACCACCTCTGTGCCATCCGGATCTTGGCGCGTTGTATTGCCTTCGGCCTATTCGCACATCGGTCCGCTACTGACGCCGCCTCACGTGCCAACGTATTTTCTCTGCATTTTATACCCTATGCCGCATAACAGGTCATGTGACTTGTTTATAAAACTTTTCATTGGTTCATTTTACTTTTGGTTTCCTAATGATGGAAGGCTTGATCATATGACCTAAAAACAACACTTTTCATTGGATGAAAACTTTTTTTTTTCCCAAACGATGAAAGCCCCACCTTGTTTCTGGATGTTTCAGACTAAACTGGCGTCAGCATGAGAGCACCACCATCTCGTAGCTCCGTCGTGGTCATTCCGCGAGCAATCATGGCAGCCGCTCCCCACCAGAAGCCTGCAGGAGTCGGGGCCCCCAAAACTTTTGATGAATTCTCAAGGCGGAGGGGACGCTTTCGAGAATGGGGTCCAAGACCTAGCAGACAAGCGTCCGATTTCCAAGGTGTCCCAGGGCCATTTCAGTGGACCAGGCCCAAAAAGGAAAGAGCCTGCCGCCATTTTGAGAGTCCTGTGACAGCCGCCTATCGCTGCACCGCAAGAGTGGGCGCAACTCAGCTGAATTGCGGCTTTTGACACAGTGGACCAAAAACGGACGGAATGGCAACTGAAACGGTAAAGGGGCGCCCCACTACAACAGATGACACTCCACCTGGAGAGGCCCGTTCACGCCGCCTCCCCCGGGGCGCCCCACGCCGTTATTCGGAGCAGCATTGTAGGATACCAAAACCAGTGCGGCAACTTACTGGACATCACCTTGGTGCCATCGTTCTGCTGCCTTGGAACTATTCGCACAACAGTTTGCTACTGATGACCCACCCCCCACGACGCCCCACGCCGTTATTTGCTGGGTGGCAACTTACTAGACATCACTTTCGTGTCATCTAGATTTCGGCGCGTTCTGCTGCCTTGGAACTATTCGCACAACAGTTTGCTACTGATGACCCACCCCCCGCGACGCCCCACGCCGGAAATCTGGACGTTGTGCTGCGTTGGGACTATTCGCACAGCCGACCGCTACTTCGTTGTTTTTCCCTAAAAATGTTTATATGTTATTACTATTTTTGTTTTCTTGTATATATTTATAAATTATTAAAGTTTTATAATCTTACTACTTTGTCGGAGTGCTATATATTTTTAATGTGACACATAATTGTAAAAACTTTGATGTACAAAGAGTCATCCCTGGAATCTTCCGCTTCACGCTCGGTCCCCTCCCCAATCACAATACAGGATGGTTTTCAGATAATAGCAACGCTTCTGCTGTGACGGATCTCATCGAGTGTGGGCCTTGATCTACTATAACTCCTTTGAAGAGGGGTGATTCTTTACAGCTGTGGCCATAAACTACATCTGCAGGGCTAGCTGATAGCCTAGGACCGGCCTGGACAATCGGACACAGAGGAAAAGGAGTGTCAGAGGGTGCGGTAGTGAATAGGGCGAAAGGGAGGTGTCGGGCGGGCACAGGGTGTGATTCTCAGGGAAGAGCAGCGCAGATGGGGGAGGTTTATTACCCATGCATAAGACAGGGAGCGGGGGTGACCACTGCCTGGGTGAGATGCTTGCGAGGGTGGGGAGCCATGCTAAGGATCGACAGCGTGCACAGAGTGGGTCTGGTCAAGGCATCTAAAATGGCTGCCGTGCACGACAAAAGTGTGGCATTTGAAAAAAGACAAGATGGCGCAGACAATGTTTTTCAACACTTCCTGATTTCCTTCGAATCGAACGTTAACAGACGTTGGGGCATATTACCAAAGTTAAGCGATATTTATCCCTAACGATGCATTGCAAAGATTTTTTTACCGTCAGAAATTATCGCAGATAAACCTTGCTATTATCAAGGTTTATCGCAAATACGATAAAAAACGACCGCAATGCATTAATATCGCTGAAAACTCAGCGATATTCATGCATTACCGAGCTAATGCTCTTAGCCATGTTATCCACCTCCCATTGGATAACATGGCTAAGAACTGCTCAGGGCAGCTGTTACTTTTTGGAGATATTTGCGCTTATCTCGAATATTTCCAAAAGTTGATAATAGGAGATAGCGATGTTAGCGACTGTTTCCAGTCGCTAACATCTTGGCATGCCCACTTTGCATGTCATTAGTGATAAATATCACTCACATGCAAAGTGGGGCCCAAGATGGTCGCTATCTCCTACTAGCCGTCGCTAACTGGTGTTAGCAACAGCTAGGTAATACAGATATAATTTTATCTCCGCGAAGCGGAGCGCTGTTACAGATATATATCTTGTTTTTGAACGTTAATTTCTCAAAATGCACTGAAGCACATATATTGAGACCTAGCAAAGGCACATCGGGCTACCAGTCCCTAATATTTTACCAAGTTTCGTGCAAATCCATTCAGCCGTTCGATTATTATTATTATTTATTTTTTTTGCCCCGCGGGGCCCTTTTAAAACCTCCACATCAAACCTAGGGGGTCAGCGAGGATCTACTATGCCCCCTTATGGTCATTTGCCCCTTCGCTTTGGCCTCCTCTTGTCTCTCGATCCTACCGAGAGACAAGATGGCGGCCGCTACGTACTGTTTGGAATGTTTACAGACACCGGAGAGCCAATCGGCTTCGCTTCGCAAAGCTCCGTAACGCGAAAAGTACGCGAAGCGGTGCGCTGTTACAGATATATATCTTTTTTTGAACGTTAATTTCTCAAAATCCACTGAAGCACATATATTGAGACCTAGCAAAGGCACATCGGGCTACCAGTCCCTACAATTTTGCCAAGTTTCGTGCAAATCCATTCAGCCGTTCGATTATTATTATTATTTTATTTTTTTGCCCCGCGGGGCCCTTTTAAAACCTCCACATCAAACCTAGGGGGTCAGCGAGGATCTACTATTCCCCCTTATGGTCATTTGCCCCTTCGCTTTGGCCTCCTCTTGTCTCTCGATCCTACCGAGAGACAAGATGGCGGCCGCTACGGACTGTTTGGAATGTTGACAGACGCCGGAGAACCAATCAGCTTCGCTTCACAAAGCTCCGTTGCGCGAAAAGTACGCGTCCTGGAGCGCTGCCCGGTCCGCTGTTACAGATATATATCTTTTTTTAAACGTTAATTTCTCAAAATCCACTGTAGCACATATATTGAGACCTACAAAAGGCACATCGGGCTACCAGTCCCTACAATTTTGCCAAGTTTCGTGCAAATCCATTCAGCCGTTCGGGCTAAAAGTGAGGCCAACCGCCCTATGGAAAACTCAACGTTAAAAACACGTTTTGGGACCCCCCTTTTTTCTCGACCCCCCCTGGACGAACCCCCCCCCCAATTTTCAGGGGCTGCTCAGAAACAAAATGTGCAATTTTCCTGAAAATTTCAGCCAATTCCGTCCACAAACGCCAAAGTTATTAGACATAGAATTTTCAAAAAACCCATAGAGAAAAAATCCTAACTATATATACCTACTGGCGACCGCCAGTAGGTAATATATATATATATATATATATATATATATATATATATATATATATATATATACATATATATATATATCAGTCAGTCAAAAGGCTTTATTTCGATAAAAAAATTATCATAAAAGCAACACATAAATCACAATACAACAATTTTAAAAAACCAGAAAAACATAGGAACATTTATACAAATTTACAAAGCAGTTCATTGAGGAAACAGTTTTTAAAAAAGAATTAAACAGTCAATTTAAGCCTTTTTGTTCGGATGGACCAAGCCCATGATAAAAATTTGGCTAAGACACAAGCATAAGTGGCACGGCTATCAGACATTAATATCCTGATTGCAGTCACATGACTCTTGGTACCCAACTGCCGGCATACATTTTTTAGCCAAACCCTCCTTGGTATTGCATACTCACTGCACTCAAACAAAAAATGTGCCAATGACTCTGATTTAAGTAGACACGCTGGGCAAAGCTCTGCGGTTTGTGCACGGGATTTCCAACTTGAAGTAAAAGAATAAAGGGGTAGGGTTCCTGCTCTAAATTTAAAGTATAAAGCCCTATCAAAGGGTTTATCAATAGTGTCAAGGTACACTTCCCGTTTAGGTTGATCTTTAAACTTCAAGAAATCCTCAGTAAGTCTGCCCATAGTGGTACTAGTGTTTCTTTGTGTAGAGATCCAGTCCCAATAAAGTTTCTTAAGGGTTAACTTCGGGGGTGAAGTTCTATTAACCCACGCTTCTTTTAGGCCCAGATTGACAAGCAGCGACTTCATGTCTCTCAACCATTTGATTTTGTGCCACCCAGGTAGTGACATAATTTCTGCAAGGCCTTGGGCATATTTACTGAGTTCCTCCACACGCCACAGACGCGCCCATAGCAAAAGTGGACGAAATTTTGCGAGGTCATCAATTGGGCGACAGCCTAAGTCCAACATTAGCGGGACCGTGGGAGTGCCCTGCGGTAAAGACATAATCGCTCTACAAAATTTCATCTCAGATCTTGCTAGAGCATCAGAAATGGATGACCCCCAGAGTTCGGCCCCATAGAGAGCAGAGCTGACACCCTTGGTCGAGTAAATCTCCAAGACTGTAGCTATTGGTCTTATTATACAGGAGCGTTGTTCTTTCAAAAGAGCTCCTGTTATTCTCTTATGGGTTAGGAGCATTTTGTCCAAATGTGGTGTCCATTCCATTTTATGTGAAAGGCGTATCCCAAGATAGTCAAAAACTTCTACCCTCTCCAAGGGTTCAGCATTCAAGGTAGGAGGGCGGGCTGGTTTTTTGGGAGGATTCAGTACAAGATATTTTGTTTTACTAGTGTTAATTACCAGGCCTCAGCTAGCGCAGAAAGATTGAAAGTTGTTTAGGAGTCTTTGGAGGCCTATTGGGGTTTTAGATATCAAAAGCGTATCATCCGCGAAGAGGAGGGTTGGTATACGTTCGCCAGCCAGGGATGGTTCATCTGAGGGGTGTTTCCGAAGATGCTCAACCACCCCATTGATGTAGAGGGAAAAAAGGGTGGGAGCTAACACACATCCCTGGCGGACTCCTCTCTCAACCGGGATACTATTAGTTTTTTCCCCCCCTGGACCCCACCTAATCTGGGCAAAACTGTTTTCGTGCAGCCTAACAAGTAATACAAGCAAGTAGTGCGGCAACCCCATGTCGGCCAATACGCTCCATAAGGTCTCCCTAGGTAAAAGGTCAAAGGCAGTCTTTAAATCGATAAACGCGAGATAAAGACTGCCCTTGCCAATGACCACAATTTTCCAATAGACCATCATGAGTCTAAAAGCTTGCTCGATTGTCCCAGTTCCCACTCTGAAGCCCGCCTGGTAGTCAGTAAGGATTTTGTTTTCTTCTACCCAATTTAGAATTCTTACCAGTAGAACCTTGCTGACTACTTTTTGGCTGATGTCTAACAGGCTAATGGGCCTATAGTTAGACGGATCTTCTCTGGGACCTTTCTTATAAATAGGGACCACCTCCGCCCCTTTCCACGAGGAGGGGACAGGGGCGCCCCTACAGATAGCGACAAGTAGGGAATGGATCAGTTTTCCCCACTTTGAAGTATCTAATCTTAAGAGGTCACCAGGGATACCGTCCGGACCAGCCGCTTTTGGGGAATAATAGAGCATATTGCATATTCGACCTCCTTAACAGTAAAGTCGAAGTCGCTAGGCTGGATGTTCCAAATTGGAGGGGGGAATGATGGAACCACAACCCCCCCTTGAAAATCGCTCAACAGCGGTTGGTCGGCTTGGCGGGTGTAAAGCTTTGAGAAATGTTTGACCCACGCCTGGCTTGGGATATTACAGGTTATTATATCACTATCAGGCCTATTACGTGCTCTAATAGTATCCCAGAAACATTTTGAATCTTTCTTGGAGCTAGCTTCTTTAAGGATAGACCAATAGGCCTCTTCCCACTCCTTTTTTGCTAACCCCAGTATTCTCTTATGTTCTTTCCTGGCTACCTGTATTTGGGGTTGGGATTTGCCCTTAACGGCCTCAATTAGCCAAGACTTAGCTTTCCTACATGCTGCTGTATACCAGTCATGCGTTCCTTTGATTTTAAACTGTGGCATAATCTTCCCTGCATTTCCCTTTACCCAAAAAACTTCCCCTATAGTCTTAACAGCAGCTTCAAAAATGGGTGTTGCCCTTTCCACTGTCGTAGCTAAATCAATGGAATCAAATTCCGTTTGAGATGCCACAAGTACCACCTCTATGCTAGAGAGTTTGACAGGGTTACTGGCAACTTTATTCCACTTTAGACGCCTTCCACAGGAGGAAACAGTGACCTTGTGCAAGCATTTGGAAGGTGCTGTCGATGTTTCATTGGACCAGGGATTCGTGACAGTTAGGGAAAGCGAATTATGGTCGCTCTCAACGGTCGATATGACTGTCATATCTACGACCCTGCTCCATAGCCCCCGGTCCAACGGGATATAGTCAATCCTCGAGGTATGACCAACCCTGTTGAACGTCGGGGCCCCCATCCGGTCAGAAGGTGTACGGCCATGAGTGGCTCTTAGCCCAAACTCTAGAGTCAGTGCATTTAGCTGCACTGCACTGCGGGTCCAGCGCTTAATCGGAGGGATGGAAAGTGAAGGGATACCCCATCTACTGTCTTCTTCACCCAGATCAGGGATGTCATCCAGGGGAAGTGGCTCGTAGGTGCAATTGAAATCACCTGCTACTAGGGTATAATCAGCTTCTTTACAATCCCTAAGTTGCACCTCAAGATCAGCTATTACAGATGAGGTGCACCCATTTTTTGTACCTCTAGCATAAACATTATAAAAAGCTAGAGTCGGACCTCTATAGGGATTGCATAGTAAAATGCCTAAGATGTCTGGATTATTTATCTGCTTGGATGTTATTCGGCAATTCAGGGAGATGCTTACCCAAATAATAAGGCCCCCCAAGGGACGCCCCTTCCCATGCATGGGTTTCTCTGCTGGGACAAAAAAGGTGACAAAACCAACCCGGTGGAGTGGTTCTGTACTCCAGGTCTCTTGAAACATACAGATCTTATGTGCTTCAACCAGATCACTCCACTCAGGCAAATCCAGCTTCCTATGAATGCCCGCAAGGTTCCAACTAAGGATTTTTATTTTATCCTTAGTGGTTTCTCCTCTAATAACGTCAGTGTCTCTAAGGCAAAGAGGTTCTATACATTCCCTCTCTAGAGCAGAAGATGGTGACTTAATCAGGCTAGCGGCTGCCGCCGTTGGAGGATTAGGGCATAATGGGTAAAACATGCCTGGAGAGCCCTCCTCCTCACCCCTATTGGTGGCAGAGTGAATAAGGGAAGCTTCATCGGAATTGAGTCAGTCTACCTCCTCCAACGCACTGAATCTATTCCAGTGGGCAAACTGAGATACAAAGGGGTCAAAAATAGGAGGTGGCCCTTGCCATGGTTGCTGCCACTGGTGAATAGTATGTTGTGGAGCATGTGTGTACCCTCTACTTATTGGGAAGCCGAATCGAGGGGGATATTGTCTTGGGGGCATGGGTAGAAAATAGGACAAGGGAAATGGGTGAATTTGAGTAGCCGGCCCACTACTAGGTGTATTGCATATGTAATTCACTACCCCTGTATCCCTAAAATTGATAGTTATAACATCTCCGGCTATGGTCTTAGTGTTTCTACCCACCCAATCACCTCTTCTAACTGCGTGTATTTCTCCACACATATTATTGGGTAATGGTTTATGCAGGTAGAGCCACTGGACACATTTATTTTTTAATTCAGCAAGAGTTTCTCTTCTACCCTCCTTCAGTGGTGGCACACCCATCAGTACAACCACAAAGGGTGAGACTTCCGGCGGTAAGTTAATTGACTTTTTGCCATAGAAATGTTATATCTATATATATATATATATATATAACATTTCTATGGCAAAATGAAACCCCTCATTTTGTTCCTTTTCAAATTAAATGTATTAAGTGTTACCACTTTATTCCAATCAAGATGACTTCAGGTGTGCCATACTTTTGTCATAAGTAAGACTGTTAGCTTTCTAGTTGTTCTTTAGAACACTCTGGGACATTCTGTCATTGGGCTATAGTTGGGCTACATCTGGCTGATTTTTGGGCTACATTTGTTTTTTTTTGTCTCTGGTGGCCATCTTTGGGCTACATTGGGCTACATTGGGCTACATTGGGCTACATTTGGGCTCTAACATATATATAGCCCAATGTAGCCCAATATATATTTTTCAAAGTTAATTTTCGTAAAAACCACTGGAGCATATATCTTGAGACATAGCAAAGGCACATCGGGCTACCAGTCCCTACAATTTTGCCAAGTTTTGTGGAAATCCATTCAGCCGTTCGAGCTAAAAGTGAATCCAACCGCCCTATGGAAAACTCAATGTTAAAAACACGTTTTGGGACCCCCCTTCTTTCTCGGCCCCGCTTGACAAAACCCCCCCAAACTTTCAGGGGACGCTCAGAAACGAAATGTGCCATTTTCCTGAAAATTTCAGCCAATTCCGTCCATCAACGCCAAAGTTATTCAACATAGAATTTTCAGAAATCCCTATTCAAAAAAATCCTAACTATATATACCTACTGGCGACTGCCAGTAGGTAATATATATATATATATATATATATATATATATATATATATATATATATATATATATATATATATATATATATATTCACTGAAAAAAACATAGGTTATAGACCATATATAGTTAGGAATTAGCATTTAAAAAACCTTATTTTACTCACACAAAACCATTGAAATTACATATATAGTTAGTTGCACTAACTATATATCGCGCACCTGCAATCCACTGCTGATGATGTCACATATTACATCATTCATGACATGGTCAGTGACATCACTGATGACATCACTGATGACATCTCAAATGACATCACTGATGACATCTCATTTGACATCAATGACCACATCACTGATGATATCATTCATATGACAATACAATGCATCTCCTCACATTTTAATATAACCTCTGTTTCACCCAGTGTTAAATACAGAATATAATTTTTGAAACCATTGACACACCAATACTAGTTACTACATACGCACTCACTGATTCCTACGTCTACACACACCTTCACTCATTCACCCATACTATCATTCATACATACAATCACTCATCTTTACAACACTATCATATGCACTCATACACCTATACAGACACTCACAGTCTGCCACTCATCCATGGAGTTACTCACACACCTAGTCAGTCCTGTAAAGAATCAATGACACTTCCATTTTCTTGTCTATACAGTTAAACATAGAGCACCTTACATTTTCAAACATATACTAACACATACTTACCTTGTTATACAATCATTGATACAAGTACACATTGATCTGCACAGAGTCACACACCTCCCAGCCAGCCACACACACACTCAGTCTCCCATACAAATACTTGGACAATCAATCAGTAACCCATATAGTTAATTATATAGCTACTGATCAAAACATGCAGCAGTTTACAGAACAACAGACATAATGATGCACAAATTAAGACACTTTAGTCACTAACCCATGCACTCAGTGAGACACATTTAATCACTCACTCATGCATTCAGTCATGCACCTACTAAATCCTTTGTCCAGACACTTATACTTCCACTCATTCTTCAATATGTAAGACACATTTTAACTTTACAGAAACATACAGTCACTGGATGTTGTCATCAGTGATGTCATCAGTGATGTCATTTGAGATGTCATCAGTGATGTCATCAGTGATGTCACTGACCATGTCATGAATGATGTAATATGTGACATCATCAGCAGTGGATTGCAGGTGCGCGATATATAGTTAGTGCAACTAACTATATATGTAATTTCAATGGTTTTGTGTGAGTAAAATAAGGTTTTTTAAATGCTAATTCCTAACTATATATGGTCTATAACCTATGGTTTTTTCAGTGAATTTTCAAGGTTTTGTAAATGCTAATTCCTAACTATATATGGTCTATAACCTATGGTTTTTTCAGTGAATTTCAATGGTTTTTTAATAGCAAATATCATAAGCTGTCGAATGTCAAGTACGTGGTAAGTGAAAACATTTTCGTGTTTATGCACACTGATCTGCTTTGAATGGTGCCCCCCCCCCCTCATTTCTATTAGGAGTACTCTCTCTTTGCAGATAGTGAAAGGTAGTTAACGCAGGCCTTTGCCCCCGTTGTAATCCGTCGTGCCTGCTTCTCTCTCCATTTGATTGATTGTTATCCAAGTATTTACTGTTTTAGAATTAGTTCTCTTTGGTTCATTCTCTATTTACAAACAAACACAGAGTCGCAATACTCTGTTTAGTCTTTGCAGATAACGAAAAATCGTGTAAAAAAAAAGAAAAGGAATCGAGCAAAATCAGTAGGCCACTAATGGGATCTCTTTTTGACCTCGCTAAAATAGAAACATTAGGAACAACCCCTCATGACAAATACAAAACTAGTGAGATGAACTGAACTCCACACAATGATGGCTGCAAAACAGCTCGGCTCCGCCACCCACCCCGCCCAAAATAACGATAAAGAGCGGCTGCCATGATTGGTTGCGGAATGGCCACGACGGAGCTACGAAATGATGCTGCTCTCATGCTAACCCCAGCTTCAGTCTGAAACATCCAGAAACACTGTAGACTACCAATTCGATCAGTTCCGGTAGCGCCCCAATGTAACCCGGTAGAGAAGAACTAGCCCTCCCCTCTTTCACTGATGGTTCTTGTTGCCTGTCCCTTCTGTTCTCATTTAACAGAACTATTTAGCCTGCTGAAAGGGGTTGTGTTCCGACCGCTGGTTGGTGGAGACATTTTGACTATATTCTGGACCTGCGTTGTCGCGTAATGCGTCATATGACGCGCCGCGTTAGCGCATCCGGAAGTCATCCGGGGCGCGCAGCGCGTAACGTAAGCATAACAAGTCATGTGACTTGTTAATAAAACTTTTCATTGGTTCATTTTACTTTTCTTATTGTAATGATGAAAGGCTTGCTCATATGACCTAAAAATTACGCTTTTCATTACTTCCGAACATTATTTTTTCTTAAATATATGTTATAATGTTCCAGGCTAATGTACTTTCCCGGAAATTTTACAACTGTCCTGCAAGTAAAATATATTCTTTTTTCGAGAAAAAGAGCGTTTCTTCGTCCCATGACGGAGCCGTTGAGCAAAAGAGGGTCGACCTGCTGTCTTAGTCGCCGATACGCCTGAATATGAGATTCTTATCGATCACTTTATGTTGCAGGAATAGAAAACACAACAGCCCTTGACCATTTATCTTTACTGCGTTCCTTCGTATTATACCTTTTACCCTTCATGTAATTGGTCTGCTTTATTTCACTTGCCTTTTAATGATTCTAAAACAGTGACTATTATTACAAACTTTACCAATGTATATACTACTACCATGTTTTCTTTTAAAAACCTTTATTGTGAAAATTTCATTATACAAATACGAGCCTATAACCACGTGGGCCGGCCACGGAGCAAACTGTAATCGTATGTGATGAGTAGACATTTACACTGTAGAGGAACGTAACGGGCGGGCCATTAGGTTGCAAGAACTAAGGTGTCTAACAGTTATGGAATCGGTGGACGTACATTTTATAATTAAAATACGACAGGGCCAGTTACAATAAAATTATCTAGATATACATTTGCGGGCAAGTACCATGGGTGACGTTAATTCGAACTTTCAACAGTACAGTAATCAATAACACATCAGAACTTAATATCAATAGGGATGTCGAAATATTCAATCAATTCTCGTCCCCGCCCGCCATGTGCTTCAAAACTGCATACGTATCTCGTGATTTCAAGGTTCTGCAACCAGTACACAACAAGGAGTTACGAGTCCCATTTATTCCGGCGCCATTTTGGGCGAGGACGGGCAGGTCCAGGATATAGTCAAAATGTCTCTACCAACCATCGACTATGATGATGTTCATATGCTGTATTTATTAGAGTAACACTCATCTGCCCACATGAAATTAATTTACCACAATCTAAACATGTCATTTTAATCTTTCCAAAGTTCTTCTAAATATTTGGGACCGTTTCCCTTGCCTCTGAAGCTCTCAGTGCCACTTCTTTGATGAATGTACTAGCAGGTCAGGGGTTCTCCTCCAAATCTCTCTTTTATGCAGCACTATAATTAATTGGTGCCACCTCTCCATATGACGATGCATGGTATAGTTACCACAACTATATATTTTTTCGTTTCCTCTGGAGAGTTCATCGTGGCAGATGAAGCGTGTAACATACCGGGCATTTACCTTTTTTTGCATGTACAGGAAAGGAAAAAAAAATCGAGCGTTCGAGTTCTTAGGTGTCCCAGGGCCATTTTAGTGGACCAGGCCCAAATCCAAAGAACAGCTATCTCACAGGCTAATGGGGCGACCCACGCCGAGTTTCAGCATTGTAGGATGACCACACAAGTACAGCAACTTGCTAGACATCACCTCGGTGCCATCCGGATCTCGGCGCCCCACTGCAGATGAAGTGCCTCTCAACTATGAAACCACCAGAAAACGCTTGAGTCAGCTTTGTGTGAAGCCGCCATTTTGATTCAATCAATAGCGTCCCCCTGCACACATTCAGGGACCTGGTCGTGTCTTCAGGTCAAACGAATTTGGGACAAGATGCAGAAAGGAAAAGGAAAAAAGTTCCGCCGGACCCCGGGAGGTGGCCGCCTATGTCATGGGCGATCTTAGGCCACACCAGGGCAATAGTGAAGCTGCAGCAGGTGCAAATAAGCTTCAGACAGTGTTACAAGCGCTGCTCAGAACTCTCAACTATGACACCACCTCGGTGCCATCCGGATCTTGGCGCCTTGTGCTGGTTCCGGCCTATTCACACATCGGTCCGCTACTGACGCCACCTCACAGGCCAACGGGGCACCCCACGCCGACTTTCGGCGCAGCATTGTAGGATGGCCACACCAGTGCGGCAAATTGCTGGACACCACCTCGGTGCCATCCAGATCTCGGCGCGTTGTGCTGCCTTCGGCCTATTCGCCACAAGTGCGCACGCAACTCAGCTGCATAGCGAGTGAAACACCAAGGGGCGCCCCACTGCAGCCGAGGAACCTCCATCTTGGGGGCGACGCACAGCATCACATTGCTTTCCAATGCAGTCAGATCCTCAAACAGCCCCCACTGACTGACGCGAACTCACAGGCCAACGGGGCGCCCCACGCCGACTTTCGGCGCAGCATTGTAGGATGGCCACACCAGTGCGGCAAGTTGCTGGACACCACCTCGGTGCCATCCGGATCTTGGCGCGTTGTGCTGCCTTCGGCCTATTCGCACATCAGTCCGCTACTGACGCCATCTCACAGGCTAATGGGGCGCCCCACGCCGACTTTCAGCATTGTAGGATGACCACACCAGTACAGCAACTTGCTAGACATCACCTCGGTGCCATCCGGATCTCGGCGCCCCACTGCAGATGAAGTGCCTCTCAACTATGAAACCACCACTGTGACATCCGGATCTTGGCGCGTTGTGCTGCCTTCGGCCTATTCGCACATCGGTCCGCTACTGACGCCATCTCACAGGCTAATGGGGCGACCCACGCCGAGTTTCAGCATTGTAGGATGACCACACCAACTTGCTAGACATCACCTCGGTGCCATCCGAATCTTGGCATCTCAACGCCTAGTGGTATCTTCCATACAGAAAATATTGTTACGCTACCTTTGGCCCCATTCGCACATCAGTCCGCAACTTAGACATCACCTCGGTGCCATCCGGATCTTGGCATCTCAGCGCCTTGTGGTGTCTTCTCGTCAGAAAATATTGTTGCGCTGCCTTTGGCCCCATTCGCACATCAGTCCGCTACTGACACCATCTCACAGGCCAACAGGGCGCCCCACGCCGACTTTCAGCATTGTAGGATGGCCACACCAGTGCGGCAACTTACTAGACACCACCTCGGTGCCATCCGGATCTTGGCGCGTTGTGCTGCCTTCGGCCTATTCGCACATCGGTCCGCTACTGACGCAAACTCACAGGCCAACGGGGCGCCCCACGCCAACTTTCAACATTGTAGGATGGCCACACCAGTGCTGCAACTTGCTGGACACCACCTCGGTGCCATCCGGATCTTGGCGCGTTGTGCTGCCTTCGGCCTATTCGCACATCGGTCCGCTACTGACGCCGCCTCACGTGCCAACGTATTTTCTCCGCATTTTATACCCTATGCCGCATAACAGGTCATGTAACTTGTTTATAAAACTTTTCATTGGTTCATTTTACTTTTGGTTTCCTAATGATGGAAGGCTTGATCATATGACCTAAAAACAACACTTTTCATTGGATGAAAACTTTTTTTTTTTCCAAACGATGAAAGCCCCACCTTGTTTCTGGATGTTTCAGACTGAAGCTGGCGTCAGCATGAGAGCACCACCATCTCGTAGCTCCGTCGTAGTCATTCCGCGAGCAATCATGGCAGCCGCTCCCCACCAGAAGCCTGCAGGAGTCGGGACCCCCAAAACTTTTGATGAATTCTCAAGGCGGAGGGGACGCTTTCGAGAATGGGGTCCAAGACCTAGCAGACAAGCGTCCGATTTCCAAGGTGTCCCAGGGCCATTTCAGTGGACCAGGCCCAAAAAGGAAAGAGCCTGCCGCCATTTTGAGAGTCCTGTGACAGCCGCCTATCGCTGCACCGCAAGAGTGGGCGCAACTCAGCTGAATTGCGGCTTTTGACACAGTGGACCAAAAACGGACGGAATGGCAACTGAAACGGTAAAGGGGCGCCCCACTACAACAGATGACACTCCACCTGGAGAGGCCCGTTCACGCCGCCTCCCCCGGGGCGCCCCACGCCGTTATTCGGAGCAGCATTGTAGGATACCAAAACCAGTGCGGCAACTTACTGGACATCACCTTGGTGCCATCGTTCTGCTGCCTTGGAACTATTTGCACAACAGTTTGCTACTGAAGACCCACCCCCCGCGACGCCCCACGCCGTTATTTGCTGGGTGGCAACTTACTAGACATCACTTTCGTGTCATCTAGATTTCAGCGCGTTCTGCTGCCTTGGAACTATTCGCACAACAGTTTGCTACTGATGACCCGCCCCACGCCGGAAATCTGGACGTTGTGCTGCGTTGGGACTATTCGCACAGCCGACCGCTACTTCGTTGTTTTTCCCTAAAAATGTTTATATGTTATTACTATTTTTGTTTTCTTGTATATATTTATAAATTATTAAAGTTTTATAATCTTACTACTTTGTCGGAGTGCTATATATTTTTAATGTGACACATAATTGTAAAAACTTTGATGTACAAAGAGTCATCCCTGGAATCTTCCGCTTCACGCTCGGTCCCCTCCCCAATCACAATACAGGACGGTTTTCAGATAATAGCAACGCTTCTGCTGTGACGGATCTCATCGAGTGTGGGCCTTGATCTACTATAACTCCTTTGAAGAGGGGTGAATCTTTACAGCTGTGGCCATAAACTACATCTGCAGGGCTAGCTGATACCCTAGGACCAGCCTGGACAATCGGACACAGAGGAAAAGGAGTGTCAGAGGGTGCAGTAGTGAATAGGGCGAAAGGGAGGTGTCGGGCGGGCACAGGGTGTGATTCTCAGGAAAGAGCAGCGCAGATGGGGGGAGGTTTATTACCCATGCATAAGACAGAGAGCGGGGGTGACCACTGCCTGGGGGAGATGCTTGCGAGGGTGGGGAGCCATGCTAAGGATCGACAGCGTGCACAGAGTGGGTCTGGTCAAGGCATCTAAAATGGCTGCCGTGCACGACAAAAGTGTGGCATTTGAAAAAAGACAAGATGGCGCAGACAATGTTTTTCAACACTTCCTGATTTCCTTCGAATCGAACGTTAACAGACGTTGGGGCATATTACCAAAGTTAAGCGATATTTATCCCTAACGATGCATTGCAAAGATTTTTTTACCGTCAGAAATTATCGCAGATAAACCTTGCTATTATCAAAGTTTATCGCAAATACGATAAAAACCGACCGCAATGCATTAATATCGCTGAAAACTCAGCGATATTCATGCATTACCGAGCTAATCCTCTTAGCCATGTTATCCACCTCCCATAGGATAACATGGCTAAGAACTGCTCAGGGCAGCTGTTACTTTTTGGAGATATTCGCGCTTATCTCGAATATTTCCAAAAGTTGATAATAGGAGATAGCGATGTTAGCGACTGTTTCCAGTCGCTAACATCTTGGCATGCCCACTTTGCATGTCATTAGTGATAAATATCACTCACATGCAAAGTGGGGCCCAAGATGGTCGCTATCTCCTACTAGCCGTCGCTAACTGGTGTTAGCAACAGCTAGGTAATACAGATATAATTTTATCTCCGCGAAGCGGAGCGCTGTTACAGATATATATCTTGTTTTTGAACGTTAATTTCTCAAAATGCACTGAAGCACATATATTGAGACCTAGCAAAGGCACATCGGGCTACCAGTCCCTAATATTTTACCAAGTTTCGTGCAAATCCATTCAGCCGTTCGATTATTATTATTATTTATTTTTTTTGCCCCGCGGGGCCCTTTTAAAACCTCCACATCAAACCTAGGGGATCAGCGAGGATCTACTATGCCCCCTTATGGTCATTTGCCCCTTCGCTTTGGCCTCCTCTTGTCTCTCGATCCTACCGAGAGACAAGATGGCGGCCGCTACGGACTGTTTGGAATGTTTACAGACACCGGAGAGCCAATCAGCTTCGCTTCGCAAAGCTCCGTAACGCGAAAAGTACGCGAAGCGGTGCGCTGTTACAGATATATATCTTTTTTTGAACGTTAATTTCTCAAAATCCACTGAAGCACATATATTGAGACCTAGCAAAGGCACATCGGGCTACCAGTCCCTACAATTTTGCCAAGTTTCGTGCAAATCCATTCAGCCGTAAGATTATTATTATAATTTTTTTTTTTTGCCCCGCGGGGCCCTTTTAAAACCTCCACATCAAACCTAGGGGGTCAGCGAGGATCTACTATTCCCCCTTATGGTCATTTACCCCTTCGCTTTGGCCTCCTCTTGTCTCTCGATCCTACCGAGAGACAAGATGGCGGCCACTACGGACTGTTTGCGGCCACTACGGACTGTTTGGAATGTTGACAGACGCCGGAGAACCAATCAGCTTCGCTTCACAAAGCTCCGTTGCGCGAAAAGTACGCGTCCTAGGCCGCTGCCCGGTCCGCGCTTACAGATATATATCTTTTTTTAAACGTTAATTTCTCAAAATCCACTGGAGCACATATATTGAGACCTACAAAAGGCACATCGGGCTACCAGTCCCTACAATTTTGCCAAGTTTCGTGCAAATCCATTCAGCCGTTCGGTCTAAAAGTGAGGCCAACCGCCCTATGGAAATTAACATGGGAAAAACGCGTTTTGGGACCCCCCTTTTTTCTCGGCCCCCCCTTGACGAACCCCCCCCAAATTTTCAAAGGCTGCTCAGAAACAAAATGTGCCATTTTCCTGAAAATTTCAGCCAATTCCGTCCACAAACGGCAAAGTTATTAGACATAGAATTTTCAAAAATCCCATAGAGAAAAAATCCTAACTATATATACCTACTGGCGACCGCCAGTAGGTAATATATATATATATATATATATATATATATATATATATATATATATATATATATATATATATATATATATATATATATATATATATATATATATATATATATATATATATAACATTTCTATGGCAAAATGAAACCCCTCATTTTGTTCCTTTTCAAATTAAATGTATTAAGTGTTACCACTTTATTCCAATCAAGATGACTTCAGGTGTGCCATACTTTTGTCATAAGTAAGACTGTTAGCGTTCTAGTTGTTCTTTAGAACACTCTGGGACATTCTGTCATTGGGCTATAGTTGGGATACATCTGGCTGATATTTGGGCTACATTTGTTTTTTTGTCTCTGGTGGCCATCTTTGGGCTACATTGGGCTACATTGGGCTACATTGGGCTACATTTGGGCTCTAACATATATATAGCCCAATGTAGCCCAATATATATTTTTCAAAGTAAATTTTTGTAAAAACCACTGGAGAATATATCTTGAGACATAGCAAAGGCCCATCGGACTACCAGTCCCTACAATTTTGCCAAGTTTTGTGGAAATCCATTCAGCCGTTCGAGCTAAAAGTGAGTCCAACCGCCCTATGGAAAATCCAATGTTAAAAACACATTTTGGGACCCCCCTTTTTTCTCGGCCCCCGCTTGACGAAACCCCCCCAAACTTTCAGGGGACGCTCAGAAACGAAATGTGCCGTTTTCCTGAAAACTTCAGCCAATTCCGTCCATCAACACCAAAGTTATTCAACATAGAATTTTCAGAAATCCCTATTCAAAAAAATCCTAACTATATATACCTACTGGCGACTGCCAGTAGGTAATATATATATATATATATATATATATATATATATATATATATATATATATATATATATTCACTGAAAAAACCATAGGTTATAGACCATATATAGTTAGGAATTAGCATTTACAAAACCTTGAAAATTCACTGAAAAAACCATAGGTTATAGACCATATATAGTTAGGAATTAGCATTTAAAAAACCTTATTTTACTCACACAAAACCATTGAAATTCCATATATAGTTAGTTGTACTAACTATATATCGCGCACCCGCAATCCACTGCTGATCATGTCACATATTACATCATTCATGACATGGTCAGTGACATCACTGATGACATCACTGATAACATCTCAAATGACATCACTGATGACATCACTGATGACATCTCAAATGACATCACTGATGACATCACTGATGACATCTCAAATGACATCACTGATGACATCTCAAATGACATCACTGATGACATCACTGATGACATCTCATTTGACATTACTGATCACATCACTGATGACATCATTCATGTGATAATACGATGAACCTCTTCAGACTCTAATATAACCTTAGATACAATCAGTGTAAACAGACACTCATAGACTGTCACTCATCCATGGAGTTACTCAGACACTTAGTCAGTCATACAAAGAATCAATCACACCTCCATTTCCTCAACTATACAGTTATACACACCTTACTTATTCAAACATATACTAAAACATATTTACTCACTTATACAATCCTGGATACAAGTTCACAATGATCCATACAGCCACTCACACATTCACTGGCTCTTATGCACAGTTATTTATATATGTCAACTCTCACATGTACTGTATTTTACATATGTACTTACTTTAACATGTAGCACTGAGATATCCATTCACTCACCAATACACTCATGCACACAGTCAACTGCCCATACAGCTGTTTCCACATGCACTTTTGAACCCATACATCTAGTCAATCAACTGCTCACACATCTATGCAGAGAGTCATACACCTCCCAGCCACCCACACACACAATCAGTCTCCCATACAAATGCTTGGGCAACCAATCAATAACCCATACAGTTAATCATATAGCTACTGATCAACACATGCAGCAGTTTACAGAACAACAGACATAATGATGCACAAATTAAGACAGTTTAGTCACTAACCCATGCACTCAGTGAGACACATTTAATCAGTCACTCATACAGTCAGTCATGCCCCTACTAAATCCTTCATCCAGACACTTATACATCCACTCAAGACATATTTTAACTTTACAGAAAAATACAGTCACTGGATGTTGTCATCAGTGATGTTATCAGTGATGTCATTTGAGATGTCATCAGTGATGTCATCAGTGATGTCATTTGAGATGTCATCAGTGATGTCATCAGTGATGTCACTGACCATGTCATGAATGATGTAATATGTGACATGATCAGCAGTGGATTGCGGGTGCGCGATATATAGTTAGTACAACTAACTATATATGGAATTTCAATGGTTTTGTGTGAGTAAAATAAGGTTTTTTAAATGCTAATTCCTAACTATATATGGTCTATAACCTATGGTTTTTTCAGTGAATTTTCAAGGTTTTGTAAATGCTAATTCCTAACTATATATGGTCTATAACCTATGGTTTTTTCAGTGAATTTTCAAGGTTTTGTAAATGCTAATTCCTAACTATATATGGTCTATAACCTATGGTTTTTTCAGTGAATTTCATTGGTTTTTTAAAAGCTAATATCTATAGCTGTAAAATGTATTCTTCTTTAAATCCAAAAATATATTTTATATGTTTATTAATAATTTTTTTTAAAATATTTTTTTTGTTTCGCTCCCGGTTCGCGAACCGGGAAGCTTTCCGTTAGCTCAATTTGATGCCGCGACCTGGTCCGCGAACCGGTAAACGTTCCGTTAGCGCAACTGCCGCGTTAGAAATCAACATCGTGACGCGTCGCGGAAGCACGACGTATCACGTTGTCGCGTAATGCGTCTTATGACGCGCTGCGTTAGCGCACCCAGAAGTGCTCCGGTACGCGAACCGAGGCGCGAAGCGCAGCGACCCGGAAGCGATCCGGGGCGCGTTCCGCAGCGCGTAACATAAGCGTGAGAGGTCATGTGACTTGTTAATAAAACTTTTCATTGGTTCATTTAACTTTTGGTTTCATAATCATGTAAGGCTAGGTCAGGTGACCTAAAAATAACACTTTTCATTGGTTTAGAACTATTGTTTTTCCCAAATGATGAAAACCCCTCCTTCTTTCCTCACTCTGACTTTCATCTTTGTGAGAGGAAGACCTTATTTCATACTAGAGCAATGGCTTCAATGGTAGCTTCAGCTGGTGGACCCCCACCACCACCACCACCTCCTCATGGGAAGAGAGGACCACCTCCCCAGGTCATCACCAACACAGAGGAGGAAGAGGAAGAAATAGAGGAAGAGGAGAGAGAAGGACCACAGTTCTTGGAAGAGGTGCCCCGGGTTTCCCATAGGAAAGCCAGTTTCATTTGGCAGTTTTTTTCAATGCCTCCAGGCCAGAAAAAAGTGAATGCGAGGTATGTCACCTGCCTCATTTGCAAAGAAAAATTATCAAGAGGGACTGATAAAAAGTATAGCTATGGGAACTATACCATGCATAGGCACATGAGCAGGTGGCATCCACTCAATTACAGCCGGGCGTAAATAAGAGACATGGAACAGAACCCAACAGCAACTCCTGTGGCCAGGTCAACTTCGTTGATTTCTTTGACAGCAGCAGAGGCACGGGAAACCGTGCCAAACATCCAGGATAATTTTGGGCATATGAAGTTTATTTGTCTGCACTGCGGTGCATTGATATCATGTGGCAACATGAGTATCAATTCAATAAACCTAGCTTACAACAATCATAATTGCCCTAACCGCCCCACACAGTAATTTTTTTTTTGCTCCTGTTGAGCCCTTTTCAATGCCTGTTTTTTGTTGTTTCCCCCCCCCAAAAAAACAAAAAAATATAAAATTGTTCAAAAAATACAAAAAAACCAAAAAATGTTCAAAAAATAAAAAAAAATATAAAACAACAAAAACATTAAAAAAAAAGTTCTTTTCAGAACTACCTCCCCTTTCAAAAAAAATTGCTAGAATGTTTAGCCCTCTAGCAAGCTCTATTTCTTTAAGTTCGCTCCCAGTTCGCTTCCCGGTTCGCGAACCGGGAGCGAACCAAAAAATTTAAAAAGAAACAAAAAAGAAGAATAAGTATAAGGAAAGTAAACAGAGAGTGATGTTAAAAGAAAGACAGCTATAGGGAGTAAACCAGAGATACTGTTTAATAGATCTATTTACCGAAGAAAAGAAGGAAGAGGGTATAATTGTGGAAAACAAAATAGATAAGGAAGTGAAAGAAAAAAAAGAGAGTAGAACAATAACAAAGAAGAGTTTCTTGGAGAATGTGAGTGAATGTTCAAAATAAGATTAAAACATGGGGAATAACAGAGAGACAAAATAGAAAACAGAAAACAAAAAATAACAGAAAAAGATTAATTGAAACAGCAAAGAAATGTAAATAACATAGAGCCATATCATCAACATAGGCAATAAAAGTTTTGCAGCTTTTATCGGCAGAAATATGTCACCAAAGCCGCTTTTGCGGCAGAAAACTGCTGCTAAAACCACTTTTGCACCAGTTTTCTGCCAATAAAAACAGCAATAATTTTATTGGCTGTGTTCATAATATGCCCCTTAGTGTGCTTCAACTACACAGAGAAAGCATTATGAACAAGTAGTGAAAAAGTGATCAGTCAAAGACACTAAGAGTAATAGAGACGGAGTGAGTGAACAAGAGTGAGGAACTATGAGAAGAGAGGGACTGAGAAAAGGAGTGGAAGGAGTTAAGTAAGTAGGTAAAAGAGAAAGGAATGAGGAAAGTAGCAAAGGCAGGAAACTGAGGGTTAAAGAAATAAAGCTGTGGAACTAATAGTAGGTGAATGTGATAGAAATGTAACGAAAAGAATACAAAACATTTACCTTATAATTGTCGTTAAATTACTCACTTTTTGTTTTTATACTTTCAATCTGTGAAAGAGAGAACAGACATTTGAAAAATATTAAAATATGTATTTAAAAATTACAAAAGACAAGGGGAAAGATTGAAGGACAAACAGTTTTTCAACAACTTTGACACTGACATAAGCTTCTGCTTCTCCTGGCCCCCTACACAGTCCTAAAGATATACATTTTAAACTAACAGTATCTTGATATAGATGAAGTGAGGCCTATCTTAAAACATGGTGCATCTTTTGCACTGCTGTTGTCTCAGAAAAGTGTCGCAAGACACTAACATTTTAAATGATTGCTTCAGGATGCCAATAAGATGTGTCCTATCCAGAGGTTTGTTTGAGGTGAGACCTACTCAGGGTTCCAAATGAAATTTCGAGTTGTTTGAAGAGAACAGAGGACATAATACATGTGGAGGCCTACCAACGAAGTGATTAATGTCCACTGCACTCTTGAACAAATGTCAGACCTCCTCTGTCTCCAGAAACAGGCCTAAACCTCATCTACACAATGTGGTGTGTAATGTTAGGAAACACAGGTAATATAATTGAAAAACATGCAAATTTTTTTGCTCATTCCACAATCATATGACCTGTGTTTCCTTTGCTTAGGTATCTCATTGTGGAAATGTAGTCTATCATATGAAAGACTACGTAGAATATGAGCACTGTATGCAAGAACTTTGACACTTACAGAAGCCTCTCCTTCTCCATCCCTCCTACACAGTTCTAAATGTACATCATAAATGGAAACAGTACAGAATTAATTATACATGTTAAATGGTTTATTTTTGCTGTTCTCAGAATGTATCAAATTTCACTAAAAACAGTGACTTGAAGGTATTCATCATATAACAGCGGGGAAAAAAAACACAATCAAAATGATTGTGTTTAAAAAACCCATACAACATAACAAATCAGAATTCAGAACTCCTTAAAGTTAACTTACTTTCCATGACGTCAAAGGATGTCCTATGAACAGCTTACACTCTGTTGTGCTGTTATTACTTTCAGCCCGCCACTTTCTGAAAGAAAACCTCCATCGTTTTGAAAAACATGTTACATACAATAAATGACTTCTTGCTCTCTACCACAAGTTTCCACAAGGCCAAATCTTGTCAGAGCCATTTATAACTCTTGGATTTCTTGTAAGCCAATCCCGTCATTTGGCATTTCCGCAACTTTCAGAATTAAAATGTTGAAGATCATTTTCACAATCCTGGACTAGTAATATCTTCCCCTTCTTGCTCAGTCATGTTCTACATTTCCTATGACACTGATACTGCTTACTATGAAGCAGACTTACACTACCTCTATGACTACTACAATTATTTAATTCTCTACATCACTTTTAATCACAAAGCAATGTAAAACAGTAGACAGCATTACAGACTTACATTCCCTCTACTCTATGTTTTGATTGGCTGCTTCAATTAGCTTATAAAAAGAAATAGTTTTTCTGAACTCATTCAAAGTGCACTTATTTCTCCATGACGTCCAGTCTTATGGTTAGAAGTTATGTCTCTGAACTACACTTATCCTCAAGGCCAAATCGTGTAGGAGCCATTAGAACTTCTTGAAATTCCTCAGAGCACATCCCAAGATTCTTTCCCTAAAATTTTGGTTTTAAAAACACCAGATAAGAGTTTTTAAGGTCGTACGGCAATTTTTTTTGAAAATTAAAACAGAATCATTGCAGAATGACCAGCCATTTCTAGACTTTAAATAAGCTGTGTAATGTCCTGATGTTATTGAAGGACCGTCATGATATATAATTGCTGCAGTTACAAAAGTCCTTCCTGATATTGACAACTGCGAAGCCACACATTTTTTTATTAAAGTTGTCAATTTTGTTCCATCAGGCCTACATCGTTGGAACATTAAAATGACATACTGGCCATATGTTTGTATAAATAATGTGGACATCATTTCAGATTTACATTGGCTACACTCCATGTTGTGATCAGCTGCTTTTACTAGCTTATTAAAGGAGACTGATTTACTGTCTGGCAAAGTTAAATATATAAATCTTTCTGAGTCTACACTAGTAGTACTTGATACCATACAGTTCTCGCAGTCATGCTGCCATTGATAAGAAAGCCCAAACAGCTGATCTACATCTACACCTTCAGCATGCAATACATCAAGGATATACATTAAAAACTCCTGACAATCTTGCTGAATATTTTGAGAGAATTGTGTTTGGCCTGAACATCTGTCTAACAGATTTCGAATTTCAGACACACTTTCTATGTTTGTTCTATCAGTGCTACATTTTTCTAAGACAGAATTTAACAAACTGCAAAATCTTTGATCAGAATTGACCACAATCTCTTCTTTTACATTTTCTAGAGAAAACAAAACATTAACCACTACATTAGCATAGCAGTTGACACCAGAACTGTTTTCAAATTGAAAACCAACAACATCTTCAACAGAATCCTTTTTGTTTCTGCTTATAATTTCAGGTTCATCGACTTTTCGTCTTTTTGCTACAACCTCCCTAGTATTGGTCACATTTCTTCGTTTCCGGCCTACCACACGTTTCTCAAACAAAGGATATTGAGGCAAATGTGGCGCATACTCTCTTCTTAACCTATTGTATTCCTTAACACAATCTAGATCCGCACAAATGTTTGTGACATCACACTCAATCAAGTACAATCCCGATAAAGTTCTAACTCGTGACAATGCCACATATGCCATACCCTCCTTAAACACAGAACTGCCAATATTCACCAATGCACTGTCTACACTTAAACCTTGCGATTTATGGATTGTCACCGCATATGCCAAGCAAACAGGAAACTGCTTACGACGAACATATAAGTCTTTTACAAGCAAAAATCTAGCAGAACAATGACCAATTAGCTGTACTTCCTCAATGCCATCAAATTTAATTTTTAAACATTCAATTCCATCTCTATTTCTGTATTTCACAAAATCAACAACATTACCCATTGATCCATTTACCAGACCTCTTTCAACATGTAAATTCCTTCTTAAAATTATACGGCAGTTCAAGCACACATTCAGAGTCTTTTCAAAACCTGCAGTTTTAGATATACTCTTCTCTAATGAATCCAATTTTGTTTTCAGAAAATCAGACAAAATAATTGTTGATCCCATATGCTCTACTCTGTCAATAGCTTCCAGTTTCACAATCTCTTGCTTTTCTAAATGCAACATTTTGTTGTTGAATTTGGCACATTCTGCAAGAGTTGGCATCAAACATATTCCAGATTTCTTCTCAGTAATTTTCTGAAAAATATTCTCAGGCACAACATCTTGTTCTGGATATAAATTTGACAGTAATCGTGCATGTAAAGCTTCTTTCCCATGCTCGGTCACTTTTCCAATTCTAACATCTTGTAGAATAGTCTTGTAAACTTCATCCTTCGCCTGACGCATATTTTCATGCAGTTCAGCATAATTGAAGTTTAACCATATATTGACGTTGCCAATGCTGCCTAGGCACTTCCTGGTATCTTCATGCGTGAGCATTTTGAACACAGGTTGCCCTTTCACTGGTGTCAGCTGCAGAAGATCTCCGAAAACAATGATGTGTTTGCCACCAAATAACACATCATACTCTGTTTTGAGAACTTCTTGCATTCTCAAATGCACAAAGGCAAGCATGACATTGGAAACCATGCTTACTTCGTCAATGATAAGAAGTTTCATTTTCCTCAAGATTCTTGAAACTTCAAAACAAGCATCTCCAGATAGCTTGTGATATTGTAATTTGTTGTCATGCTCCACTGGCAGCATCAGTAAACGATGTAAAGTAATCCCTTTAATGTTATGTGCTGCCAGTCCAGTTGGAGCGGTGACAACACAAGACAGCGATGACTCTGTCCTTTCCTGCAAATAACATGAAATTACTTTAATAAGGAAACTTTTTCCAGTTCCCACTTCTCCACTCACGTACAGTCGGACAGGCTTCAACGACGTACATGAGCACTCTTTCTTGTCATGACTTAATCCATGATCAATTTGCATGGTAACTTCGTCATATATTTTCCTCTGCTCAACGTTGAGTTGTCTTTCCAACTCTTCTAAGTTAACCGCATCCTCCTGAGCATGTGCCATGGCTCTTTCCACTTCATTCATAGCAGTGGCAGCTTCATTTTCGATAACAGGTCCTCCTAGTGGATCCTGACTCAATGAAGCAGAACTCTGACTGTCCTGAGAACTGTCTCTGGCAATCTCGGCTGCAATCATTGCTTCCTGCTCAATTTCCGCATTCAACATTTCTACATATTTGGGAAAAGCAGGACATTCTATGGTCTCCTTGGCGGCATTGAAAGAGTCTTCGTAACAGAGAAAATCTCCAAGCAGTTCCTCTTCTGCACGCCAAGGCTTGAAAAGTTGCAAAAGTGCTAAATAGAAAAACTCCTTTTTTTCAGGAGATTCGCCACTCAATTTTCGATGGTTTACCAAGTGGCATTTTCTTTGCTTGACCAGACATCCCTCACTTCCTATTACAGCATACACTCCTTTCTCAGTATCTTCTTTGATGTTCCTCTTGAATATGTAATTTTGAAGAACCTCATATAAACAAACATTCTCGAGGTGAATGCTTTGATTTGGATAATATGTATCCAACATGTTGGTCTTCAAAATGTCGGTACTGTTTGGCTCCTTTTCCGCCAAATACTCAATTTCCCGCACAGGTTTGAGAACTCGATTACGCGTTGCAGCAAGACCAAGACTCGCCCAAATGATACTCCTGGACTTGGCATAGAGACTTGCTGAAGACAACCGGTCAGAACATTCGTACGCTCCAATTTCTCGATGCGACAACATCTTCAGACTGAAACTGTACAACTTCTTGCTGAGGCTCTTTTCATGGGAAATGTCCTCCCACATATCCTTCAATTCTGTCTTCTCTTTTTTGGTGATGTAAGACGTCACATACCGAGCCACAGCCATACAGTTATCAGCCACAAACTGTATATCCATGTTAGCATTCCACATGGACAAAATCACCGGGTTGTAGTCGTTGATGTACTTGGACTCTTCGTTCCTCTTCAAATTGTATGTGTTTTTAGGTGATTTCTTCATCACATTATGTCGCAGCGAAGACATCAAACTGTTTACTCTTCCTTTAGAAATCACCGGTCGTGGAAAGCCGAAACGACATTTGGTGTAGAACTTGTCCTTGTTTCGGAATTTACGACGACAGTACTTTCCACATCGATGGCTTTGGAAACGCAGAACTTTTTCTCTTAGGCTTTTCTTCTCCTTTGCGTTTGGAACAGCACACGTAGAATACTCTTGTATAAAACTCATCACTGAGTCTTCTGGATCCGTTCCAAATTTAGGTGCATCCTTGATCCACAGCAACATATGTATATGAGGAGCACCTCTTGCTTGGTACTCCTTTCTCCAGAAGAAATCCAACACCTCTCCAAGAGGTGGATTCTTCTTATTCATGATGAAAGACATCATAGCTTCAAATCTATGATTGAAGTACCTACATACATTGACTGGATCCAAAGAGCACAGTTCTCCGGGTGTCTTGAATTCGATGTTTTCTACGTTAGCATTTGCCTCTCGTAGAAATTCAAGTAAGTCTTCCCAGCCATACTCGGCACAGCTCAGAGTGAGGAACCATGTGGGAGTTCCTAAGTTCCTCAGCATACATTTTAAATCACCATGACGACGGTACCAGTACTCATTAGTACCACGCTGACACGCCATGAGATTAATCAGGTGAGAATCCAAAATACTGTCTTGGACATTGACTTTATCCATAAAGTCACTTGCCGAGATGTTTTGCATGTGTATACCACTTTTCAAGATGTGGTTCACTGCATATGACAGTCCAGACAGATCGCTTTCAAACAGGAGATGAAACAAATAGGGAATGCATTGTCGAAACCTAGCATCTCCTGCATACAATCGCAAAGTCCGGTATTCAGAAGCAGGAATTTGATGAGGTCGCTCATCATATCTTCCTCCCTGACCTGTTGGAAAAAGCTGTGGGAAACACCGAGCTTCCAAACTTTCCTCCCAAACACTAATGGGACTCCCTTTGGCTTGTTTCATTTGAAACAACTCAATAGCATTCCCCATGACTTCCTTGGAATGCAAAGGATGAACACTATAATGTTCATATATTTCTTCACTAGTAGAGGGTTCTACTTTCTCAATTTGACCAGCACACAAATCGCTATCCTCTTCCTCACTTACTTCCTCTTCTGCAACATATACATTCTTATAGTATTTATTATTTTTTTTCAAATACAATGTTGCCTTTTTAACTTTCCTAACATCCACTAAATCTTGCCATATTTCTTATTCTTTGTCGGAACCCCATTAACTAAGATAACCAGAGGTTCCTCTTCCACTTTTTCCACTCCAATTGTGTTAATGTTTTTCTTCAAATCTAGAGGCAAATAAACAACTCTTCCCTTTAATCCTCTCTGTAAATCTGATGGAGGCAATTTCCCTGTCTTTGGCTCCATTCTTACAATAGCCTGAAAGGGATGGATACTTTGAATCAAAATAGATTCATAAGTATTTAAATCCTTCAATTCAGAAGGAATCTCAACCAATTCCAGATTATTATGAACTGCTCTAGCAGGCATCTGGTTTTGATTTAATTTGCAACAACAATAAGTACACACACGTTGATCCAATCCCAAATCAAAACAATTTTCTGCCATCAAGTATGTTGCGAAATCCTTCCATTCACTATTATTTTCCCTTTCACTTTTTGCATATAAATCCACTAACTTTGTCTGATTCTTATAATAAGTGCGTCGACAACACACACAAGTGAAATTTGGCCTCTCACTTGATTTGACCTGAAACATCGCAATTTCCCTCTGGAAATTATCTGTACTGGAAACCTGTACACTATCTTCCACATTACCCGCTTCTTCTTGGTCAATTTCAACATTCTCCTCTTTACTTCCAAAGTAACAAAACTCAATTTCTTCACATATATTCTTCACATCTATTTCAGAACCATGCAAAAGAGCAGCGCATAATTGTTTAAGCATAATTGCTGGACTCTTAGCATAATACAACATTCTAACTAATTTCCTCACTTTATTATGATGCACGGCTAGCATCCTGAAATGATGAAAAACACTCTGGCATACTCTCCTGGAAAGACAAGCCAGTGAATGACCATGCAAACCTGTCACTTCTCTCACTCTGCAAGGATCTAATTCTTGCAACAACCTCATTTTCTGCTTCAAATTTTTCTTATTAAATGACCGTACAAAATCACAAAGCAAATTGATGGAATCCTGTCGCACACTGCAAATACTACTACACTTCCAGGTGTACACAGGACCCTTAGCACGTCTTCCTAAAACCTCATTACCTAACACCTCTTCTGCCTCTGTTGTCACAAGTTTTTCTTTTTCAACTGGACAACCATCTTTCACTTCATAAGCACGACCACTGGTGTCAACTGCATGCACCAAATCATTATCCTGGAAATAACTCTCCTCATTAAAAAATGCCTCACAGCTTGAACTATGCATCCATTCTCCAGAAAAAACTTCACAAAAATTTCTACGATTAACTATTCTCTTCCATCTACTATTTCTTTTGAAATCATAAATTGCCTTGTTTAGCTTCCTAATTCTATTGATTATCAAAATAAATAACTTACGTTTAATTTCAAATGCCTGATCAATAACTTTCTCAACTTTTTTTTTTCTCTTATAAAAAAGCACTTTCTGTTGACCTTTCTTAATATTTTTTAACAAATTGCCAATTATCCTGTTGCGGAACGTTCGTTTACGAATGTCCCTAAACTGTTGTTTCCTTCTACTATCATGCACAGAGTTATCTCTTGCTCTAGCAGTAACATTTTTGATTGGCCTTTCCTTTCCGTTTGAATTGCTTCTCTTTTTCTGGACTGAAACATTTTCTGTAGTAATATTTTTTTTACTACAAATATTTCTTATGAATGTTTTTGTACTCTTACCCGGTGCTTTCTTGGTGACGACAATTTTTTTTTGTAGAGGACTGCTGCTGTAAATGATGGACCTGCTGTCTTTGACGTTTTGTAGCCTTTCTCATTCTCTCCTTAGTTGGCATTCTCAAAATTTGAAATTATCTGCAGTTGAATCTGTGGTAAAATATAATAAAAAATGTTATTAACCACTATTACCAAACATTAAATCAATAACAGTCAACAAAAACTTAACACACTACTTAACATTTTTACATATAATATTTTTTAGTGCTTTGGCAAATTTAGAATACAGAAATAGCAGAAAAGAAATGGAATTCTTCTTCATTTACCTGTCCTGTTTTATATGTGAATCTGATCTAATTTTATGAGCATATTTTAATATTTTATTGAAGACACTACACATAACCTGTTTTTGAAGGTGTGTTTAATTTAAAATTAAACAGTTTACATTTTTACTTTTCATGTATTGTAAATTTTAAAAATAAATGTTTATAGTTCCATAGGCTCAAGCAGGTCAGCTTCCCATCCTATGTCATATAATTCGGACAAATCTGCATCCTCATCACGTTCTTCTTCATCCTCAGGATTTAAATCATCCAAGGGATCAACATCCACTGATGTTTCAATTACGAGTTCAATGATGAGGTCGAAATCAACTGATTGCTGATTGTCGCTCATGTTGATGTTGTCTTTATCTTTAAAGAAAGATAACAACAATGAGATGTTGCAGAGTAAGAGACAAATCTCAGAGATTATAATAGTAAAATTGTTTAACAAGAGTAACATTTTGCAGCTATTATTTAGCCATGTCCAGCGATGCTGAGCAGGTGAAGCCTATGTCTAATTTTTCAGTGAACAGGACTCATCTCTTCTTAACCTTGGATAAGCCTCACCGACTCTGTGTCCCCTGCACATACTTAAATGTAAAGGGGCAGATTTATGTTAAATGGCACATCCCCAGGCATGCACCAGTTAACGTGCACCACTGCTCTGCCACCCATGGTGTGCCGCATTTACAATCAGATAGGAAAAAGCTGCGTCAAAACCCTGCGCCTGCTTTAAGCAGGCATAGGTCTTGACACAACATTGTGGAGATGGGGCACCCCTGAGCCTTGCTGGAGCTGCATCGCACTTGCGATACAACTCCAGCAATGCGCCACCTTTACGGCACAGATGCGTCACGCATCTGTGCCATTTTTGCCCCATGCTGCGCCGCATTGTAAATGCAGCACACCATGGGTGGCGGAACAGTGGCGCAGGATGACTGGCACATCCCTGGTGATGCGCCAGTCATCATAAATCTATCCCTAAGCTTCTTATCTTGTTACAGATGAACCGCCATATGTATCATCAAACTATTTTGCATTTCCTAAATAGCGAATTTTAAGGAATAAATAGTGATTCTTTACCATTCCTAATTTGCAATGAGCAAATTGCTAATTGCAAATTACCCATTCATTTCCATGGGCCAGGAGGCCCATAGGAATGAAGGTGCAATTTGCGATTAGCAATTAGCTCATCGCAAATTAGGAATTTTTCCAAGGGTGCAGGGGTGTCTCAAGAACACCCTGCTACACCCCTCAAAAAGAAATTTGGGGGCATATGGCGCACATACATGCCCTAAGGGCATGTATGGGCGTCATATGGCACCTTTTGTTTTTTGGAAAAAAAGCTTTTTGAAAAGAATTCGCAAATTACCACCATCTAGAAGTTGGTGGTAATTTGCAAATCCTTAATGGCATTTTTTGCATATTTTTTGTTTGATACATTGCATTTAAGAAATCACAAAATTTGCAAATCCTTCAGTGCAATCGCAAAATAAAGAATAGCAAATTTTGCTATTCCTTATTTTGCATCAAACTTGTTTGATACATACCATTTGTCTAATTAGCATTCGCAAAGGCCAAAATTTACAGAACTTCGACCTTTGCAAATGCTAATTAGCTTCATACATATGGCCCCAAGTGAGGCCTGTCTTGCAACATGGTGCATCTTTTGCATCACTGCTGCATCAGTTTCATGTGGCACGGTGTTTTTTACACCATGACACATCTGCCTAAATGCATCAATTTGTAATTTTGTCGCCTCATAGCAAATCTTTTGCACCGCCGCTGCATCACAAAAGTGACGCACAGTGGCGCAAAAGAGGCATACACCTATCATAAATCTGTCCCTTGCATTTTAAATGATTAATTCAGGATGACGATAAGGTGTGCCCTATCCAGAGGTTTGTTTAAGGTGAGGCCTACTCAGGATTGCAGATGAAAGTTACGCTTGAAGAAGAATACAGAGGAGATAATACATGTAAAGCTCTACCAATGAAGTAAGTGATGTCCACTTCATTGCGCCAGTCATCATAAATGTATCCCTAAGCTTCTTATCTTGTTAGAGATGAACCGCCATATGTATCATCAAACTATTTTGCATTTCCAAAATAGCGAATTTTAAGGAATAAATAGCGATTCTTTACCATTCCTAATTTGCAATGAGCAAATTGCTAATTGCAAATTACCCATTCATTTCCATGGGCCAGGAGGCCCATAGGAATGAAGGTGCAATTTGCGATTAGCAATTAGCTCATCGCAAATTAGGAATTTTTCCAAAGGTGCAGGGGTGTCTCAAGAACACCCTGCTGCACCCCTGAAAAAGAAATTTGGGGGCATATGGCGCACATAAATTTTAACAACATTCCTTTACGTCAAAAACGATTTTCAAGTCATAATTTGAAAACACTGCACCCGGGGGGAAATGACTTAAAATGTCCTTAAGACACATGAAAGTGTTTTTTTAAAGCCTTTGCAAGTTTTTGGGTCACTTTTAACATGGCTATGTAACTCAAACAGTCAAAATCTAAATTTACCATGCACAGGTGGGACCATATTTACAAGGAATGTGCCCCACGGGGAAAAGTCTTTTAATGTAATATGGGAAAAATGACATCAGAGACACTGAAATGCCTTATAAAGAAGCATACACCATTATATCCTTGTCATAAATTTACAAACCATTCCTTTTCCCCAAAAACGATTTTCAAATCATAATTTGAAAACACTGCACATAGGGACATGACTTAAAATGTCCTTAAGACACATGAAAGCGTTTTTTGATTGCCTTTCCAGCATGGTTGGGTCACTTTTAACATAGCTATGTAACACAAACATTCAAAATCTAAATTTGCCATGCACAGGTGGGAGCATATTTACAAGGAATGTGCCCCACGGGGAAAGGTCTTTTAATGTAATATGGGAAAAATGACATCAGAGACACTGAAATGCCTTATAAAGAAGCATACACCATTATATCCTTGTCAAAAATTTACAAACCATTCCTTTTCCCCAAAAACGATTTTCAAATCATAATTTGAAAACACTGCACATAGGGAAATGACTTAAAATGTCCTTAAGACACATAAAAGCGTTTTTTGATTGCCTTTGCAGCATGGTTGGGTCACTTTTAACATAGCTATTTAACACAATCATTCAAAATCTAAATTTGCCATGCACAGGTGGGAGCATATTTACAAGCAATATGCTCCACAGAGAAAGGTCTTACATTAAAATGGTTAAAATAACATCAGAGACACTCAATTGCCTTATAATGAAGCATACACCATTATGTCCTTGTCATAAATATTATAACCATTCATTTTCCTCAAAAACGATTTTCAAATCATAATTTGAAAAGACTCCACAGCTCCTATGCACAATAACACCCTGTCAGTACTAATACTTCACATTTTCTCCAATTACATTTTCTCAAAGAAACAAAATCTATTTGTAAAACACTTGAGACAAAGCAACATTTGAAGAACACAACTTTCTTCATAATTTTCTCCTTAAAGCACACTATTCTCTATCTAAATTAAAGAAATCTTTTCTCACCTTAGCAAATACTTTGAGTTTCAAAACAGTCTCAGAAACACACCAATTTGTCTTCAGCAGAGCAAAAGGTATGCACTCCAGAGTCTGCAGCTATCAAAAGCACAGAAATGCTGTAATTCTTCACACATATCTCTCATGTCACCCAATCAAAACTCTTCCCTCACTTTTTTTCAAATGAAAACCCTTCCCCCCTCTGCCATTTCATGCCTTTTCTGCATGGCAACCACCTCTTGGAAGACTTCTGGTGTTTGCAAGTTCACACAACAATGTTGCAATTGAACTCTGAACTCTCAGTGCACCTCATATCCAGTGCATTCTTTCATTTAATGATTTTTTCTTCACCACTCAAAATACATCTTTCAAACAACTCATCCATGCACCCTAACTTTCTGTTTTCAGCAATCAAAATCCACCAATCACTGTTACTGCTTCATTAACACAGAAACTCCACAGTTTTTTTCATTTTAAACTCTTATTTTTTCAACTGCCATTTCATTGCCACACTTCATCTGACTGCAGGAGAAGCTTCTCTCACCATGTTTTCTGTCTGGATTGTTGGACATAGTTACATCTATTGGGCTCAGAGGTATGCTGAGAACAGGAATTTACCTAACCTCAATTTACAAGATGTGGAAATTAAGTGGTTTGGCCACAGAGGATTAAAATGTCACCAATTGATACCATTGGTGAAAACCTTTATGCATTTGCCAAAACCTGACCTGTTAATTGTGCACTGTGGAGGTAATGATTTGGGCACTTTGACTGGGGTAGGTCTGGAAATGCTTTTAAAGGACACCTTTGAGCAATTGATGACACTTTTTCCTCAGACTGCCTTGGTATATTCAAATATATGCCAAAGACAGAAATGGAGGTGGTCAAACCAATTTTGTCCACAAATTGAGAAGTCGAGGAAGCATGTAAACAAATCTGTTTCAGCTTACATGAGAGACCATGGAATGGGCTCCCTGTACAACAATAACTTGCGTTACTACATGCAAGATATCTACAGAGGAGATGGAGTTCACTTCTCAGATGAGGGCAACAGAATTTTCATTCTGAATTTAAGACTGTGCATTGGTACCTACTTATAAGTACCTAAATGTACCATAAACCCAAAAGCTCTTCTCAGAGCTACCCTACATCTGATCACTCACAATTATTATTTTACTCTAACATTTTTCACTAATTTTCAACAAAGTACGCTCCCTGGGGCGCTTCCCGGTACGCGAACCGGGAGCTAACCTCGCTAAATTTTTTAAAAAATGTTTTTTTTTCGCACATATGGGCCTCCTCAGCCACCCTCAGAAAACCTAGGGGGTCAAGATAAGTCTACCGTGCCCCCTTCTACCCATTCTGAACATTATTTGCCCTCCATCTTGTATCTTAATTCGACCGAAACACAAAATGGTGGACTCCCGTAACGCTTAAGGTTCGCGAACCGGGGCGCTCACCAGTTCGCGTACCGGGTCGCTCCCTGGGAAGCGCACCATCAAAAAAGGTGGGAAAGTAGTTTACAGAAAAGCGACTGGAGACAATTTCACCAAATATAGATTAGCTCATACTACATACCAATGCCTACCATTTTCACAAATTTGATTGAAATTCCATTTAACCATTTAGCCTGTAGACCTCTCTAAATACCCTGAGGTAAATTACTTCACAAAACACATCTGAAGTGTTGGAATTGACAACCAATTAAAATGTTACTTTCATTTTCTACTTTTTTTACCTGACATTTGATTGGCTATGTACCTGAATATATATAAAGGAAGAGAGAGAAACACAGCCATTTTGACTACTACTTCCTGAACTACATTGCAAGATCATTTTCACTCACAACTTAAACTTCTTTTTAGAAGGTGAGATATTATTTTATACATTTGAAAACATTTTCAGATAGTTATATACTATCCCTCTGTAAGAGTTAGACATTGAGAAAGGCTTCTTTATTATAATTATGGATTGATTTAGGTTTCTGTGGTATAATTATGAATTTACTTAGGCTTCTTCACAGGCACTTTTTAATAGTACTACTTCACGCCTGAAACCATACAGTGCCCATAGATTACTTCTCTGTTATAAACTCACAAGTACCTGTCTGAACTTAAACCCAACAGTGCCCTATCTCTACTGATATATTTATTTTTTATGCAAATTACAGCAATAAAATGGAAGGTGAGCAGAATGTTTCCTTCGAAATTGTTCTGGAGAACAACACAGAAAAAGATATTGAGGACAATGATGACTCAGATTTCATGGATTAATCACGGGACCATGAATTAGTTCAATGTGTAGAATCTGTGGATCATTTACTTCATTATGATGACGGTCAAATGTGGGAACTTATGTTCACTCAACAAGAGGACATATCGGACAGTCAAATGCTAGACGTTCTATTAAATTTTGAAAAACAATCCGAAAAATAAAATTGTATGTAATATTAAAAAATTGTTTGAGTCTTTAATCATTTTTATATGTAATTCATAAACTAGTTAAATGTTAGAAATGTTATTAAATTTTCAAACACAATCACAATAATAAATAATTGCTTAAAAAATAAAAAAATTAAAAAATAATCAACAAAACCAACAATCAATTAACATACAGTATTTGAAAAGTCTATCATTCTTTTTTCCTTATAGTACGCTGCCCAGAACGCTTCCCGGTTCGCGAACCGGGCGCTACCCACGCAAAAAAACAAAAAAAAAATTATTTTTTTTTGCCCCGCGGGGCCCTTTTAAAGCCTCCACATTAAACCTAGGGGGTCAGGGAGGATCTACTATGCCCCCTTATGGTCATTTCCCCCTTTGTTTTGGCCTCCTCTTGTCTCTCGATCCTACCGAGAGACAAGATGGCGGCCGCTCCGGATTGTTTAGAATGTTGACAGACACCGGAGAGCCAATCAGCTTCGCTTCGCGAAGTTCCGTTACGCGTAAAGTCCGCGAACCGGAGCGCTGCCCAGAGCGCGCTTACAGATATATATCTTTTTTTAAACGTTAATTTCTCAAAATCCACTGAAGCACATATATTGAGACCTAGCAAAGGCACATCGGGCTACCAGTCCCTACAATTTTGCCAAGTTTCGTGGAAATCCATTCAGCCGTTCGGGCTAAAAGTGAGGCCAACCGCCCTATGGAAAACTCAATGTTAAAAACACGTTTTGGGACCCCCCTTTTTTCTCGGCCCCCCCTTGACGAACCCCCCCCAAATTTCCAGGGGCTGCTCAGAAACAAAATGTTCCATTTTCCAGAAAATTTCAGCCAATTCCGTCCACAAACGCCAAAGTTATTAGACATAGAATTTTCAAAAATCCCATAGGGAAAAAATCCTAACTATATATACCTACTGGCGACCGCCAGTAGGTAATATATATATATATATATATTCAGCTCACAGTTTCCAAAAAAGAGACAGTCTGGGTCAAAGAAACCACGCACTCCGGGGTAGCTCGTTTAAGTTTTAATCTCGCAACAGACGCGTTTCGGCGCTCCGCCTTTGTCAATGTTACAAACATTGATGGTTGGAGCCATGTTTTTAAACAGCGTACACGTGATCCTGGGCAACACAAACAAGGGACCAAAGATTTTTTGACTCCATATTGGATGTTGTTCATAGGTATCATCGCGACTTTTAAACAATCACATAGCGCTAGGGTGTATAATTCCCCCACAGATCTTACGCGCGCATTGCAATATTTACAAAAATACATGAAAAGAAATAATGCAGTTTCATTACTGACAGAAAAAAAGAGAGTTATTAATACCTCTTTCGTCTCTTACTCTCACCTATTCATGTAACTAAACCTATATGTGAATGCCAAATCTGGCCGTGTATCGGCTTTAGAATCACAACTGCTTTCTCATAGGTAAAAGTGTTAATTCAAAACCTCGCGATGAATAAAAGACTGATACCGCCGTGGATCGGCAATTATCCCTTGATTTTCACTTGTTATGCCCAAACACAAAATACTAGTTTCAATTACTAAATTAGATTCAAAATTCAAATTGTAACACTAAGGAAGGAATGCATGAGTATTCATAGCACAAATATTCAACATTCTACATATATGACCTTTCAATAGAAATTAAATCTCAGAGTCTCTTAATAAGCAATATTCTTATAAGGATCAATTAATAAAGAATCAAGGAGTCATTGGCAAGTATAGTTGCATTACCCTACACTCTCATGCAATAGAATACACATACACACTAGGGGCATTTCTTAAACTAAATTCAGAAACCTATATGAGAAGCCAATTCCTCCCCCGCATTCAGCCCATTCGGTTGTTTAGTCATTAAGTCGATGATGTATCGGGACTCAAGCCTTCTAAGTCCATGTAGCCTGTCTCCTCCTCTCGGATTCTCCGGTATGTAATCAATACCAAAGTATTGTAAATGATGCCTGCTGCTGGAGTGTTTTTCCTGAAAATGTCTCGCAACAGGATAGGATTGATCATTTTTGTCAATCGCCCTCATGTGTTCGAGGATCCGTAATTTCAGCGGTTTGATCGTACTCCCAATATACATCAGTCCACACGGACACTTGAGGCAATACACCGCGTAGGGGGTTCCACAGGTTAGGTATTTATTGATTGTTTTCACTATGCCTGTGTTGGGGATCTCATAGGTTTTCACTCTTCTGCTGTATGCACAAGCTTTGCAATGATGGCACGGATGGAAGCCTTTTAGGTCTGCCAGTGTGTTAGACTTCTTCTCAATTTTCTTCAAATGGCTTTGGACCAACATGTCCTTAAGAGACCTTGATTTCTTAAATGTTACTAATGGGTGATCTGGAATGTCATCCTTGATACAACTGTCGGTTTTCAATATGTGCCAATTCTTTTTTAGCATCTTTTTCAAATGGTTAGCTTCCGCCGAATAGGGAGTTACCAGCCGGAATTTCCCCTCTTCATTGTCAGCCTTAGTGGAACCACAACTCTTGTCAGTTAGTAAGTTAGACCTCTGTAAAGCATTCACCTTATGCAGTGCATTCTGTAGTGTGGACATCGCGTAGCCTCTTTTCTGGAAACGACTAATACAGGCTGAAGCTGCAAGTTGAAAATCTGAGTCCCTTGAACTATTCCGTTTGAGCCTTAGTAGCTCTCCATAGGGAATACTCTGGATCAGTGCTGTTGGATGGTTACTTGTGGCATATAGTACCGAGTTTCCCGCTGTACTTTTGCGGAAAAGAGCTGTTTCTATCTCATTGTTAACTATAAATACCTTCAAGTCCAGATATTCCACACTGACATTGCTTATTGTTCCACTGAAATGCAGGTTCAGCTCATTCATATTGAGGACGTCAATGTAGGCCTTGGCTGTGTGTTCTGATCCCTGCCAAATTATAAACAAGTCGTCTATATACCGACACCACTTGATTACTCTGCCTTGTTCACCATCCACCTCCAGCGACCTGGGCACCTGCTCCTCCCACCAGCCTACGAATAAATTCGCATAGCTGGGGGCAAAGCAGGTACCCATCGCCGTACCAGATCTTTGTCTATAGTAGACGTCCTCAAACAAAAAAATATTGTGTTCCAGACAGAATTCCACAAAACTTACTATCATCTGATTGTGTTCCAAAAATCGCAGTTGTCTTTTCTTAAGGTAGTGTTCCACTGCCTTGATGCCTTTGGTATGATTGATACAGGTATACAAGCTTGTTATATCTAATACTAGCATTGTATAGCTCGAATCCCATTCCATTTGTTCAATTTTGGACAAGAAGTCTTTTGTGTCCTTTATGTGGGAATTCAACTGTTGAACCAACTGATTAAGGAAGTGATCAACAAAATTAGATAAATGTTCAGTTAGACTGTTTTGGGATGAAATAATAGGTCTGCCAGGGGGATTAATGCAGTTTTTGTGGATTTTAGGAATGTGATAAAATGTTGGGACGGTTGGATTATTGCTTCGTAGGAATAGATATTCCTCTTTCCCTAGCATATCTCTGCGGTACCAGGAATAAATCAATTCATCATATTGCTGTATGCTTTTTGCATAAAGTTCTTTCGAGGACAGCTCATAATTTGTTGTATTTTCCAGTTGCTTCTTTGCCTCTTTACAATAATTTTCCCTGGTTTGCAGGACAACGTTCCCGCCTTTGTCTGAAGGCTTTATTATCACATTCGTATCATGTATCAATCCCAAAATCGCTTTCCTTTCTTCCTGATTTATGTTGTCACTCCCTCTTTTTTTGTTGCTCTTTGCCGTCTGTGATCTGAATTTCTGTAGATCATTTATCATCGCCTCCGAGAATACGTCTATGGCATCCAACGTCAACTGTGGGTTGAAATGCGATCTTAATTTGTAGCCGCTCTCCTCTCTTTCTTGGTCAATCCCCAAGGTTGCTGCTCGTGCCGCCTCATCCTCTCTGGGCGACGGGAGCTGGCTTGCGTATTCCTCGAGTGCGAGACCTTGCAGTATTTCAACAGTTGTTAGATCATTCCCTTTCAAAGCATCCGTGGCAGTGGCCCTCATACCTATTCCAGCAGGGGTCTTCACCGAAGGTCTTGTTTTAAAATATTTGTGCAATTTAATTTTCCTGACGAAATTAAACAGATCAATACGCGTTTGCGTGTATTCAAGATGGCTTGTTGGGCAAAAGCTGAGCCCGAGGCTCAGTACTCTGTTTTCAGTGGGAGTGAGGACTCTTGAGGTTAAGTTTATTACAGTGATGTCCTCAGATAGATCATTGGGTATACTTATTTCTTCCTGTTTCCCCAATTGGATCTCTTTGGTCTTCCACGACCTCTCCCGCTTCCTGCCCCCGCCTCCTCTTCTCGTTTTTCTTCTTCTCGCTCCGGGGGTTTGTTTTTGCCTCCCCGCAGCCATGCCTGTTGTATCACTTGGAATTCGTCCTGAAAAGGTGTAGTTTTGGAAGCTGTGGCTTGGCTTTTCTCCCTCAGGTTTGTGTCATCCGCCGAGTCATTCTCCGTTGCACTGGATTCGGAGGTTTCTACTCGGCGTGTCGGTACTTGTCCGCTTTTTTTATTCAATTCCTTTCTGGGAGCATCAAACTTGCGAGCAAACGTGAGAATACGGCCCTGCGTGTAATCCCTTTGGTCCCGGTCAAATTTCTCTTGTTTGCGTGTTTTGATCTTTTGTTCATACCTTCCAAGCCTCGTCTTCATTTGTATCCTCATGCTGTCAATCATTTCTTTGTCATCCTCCATTTTGGCCAGTTCTTCCTCTATTATTTTAATCTCGAGTAATGCCTTGTCCCGATCACTCCAGGCATATTTTATCAGCAAACCAAGGGTGCCCTTGCAATAGTGAGATGTCAGTTCCTCCCAGTCCGTTAGCAATTGCGGGTCGGGATTTTCATACGACGGGACTGTATAGACTCTAAGCCCCCTTGGTACCATCTGTTCATCGAAATAATGCTGAAGGCTCGTCGCCTCCCACCACTTTCTGACCTCCCTCTCGTAAAGCCTTTCCAGGGCAGTCAATCGGTCACTCAGTTTGTTTGGCGGGGTGGCTTTGGAGAATGGTACTGATCCTTCCTTGTGTTTCTTAAACATTCCTTTAACGGCTTCATGCCGTGACGCCTCGTTAAACATAGCGCCATCCATTTTCGTTTCAATGGCACTTATCTTCCACTATTCAGAGCATTTACCCCCTCACGTCTTGCCCAGTATGCCGTAATATATTAAAAAGGGCTTGCTGTCTCCTCACCGCAATGTAGTACCATGCGCAGCTCTCCCCACGAAGTGCCGCTCCGGTTCACCAAAGCCGCTTGGAAGCAATCTCCCTTTCCTCTCCTCGGCGTGGCGGTGCTCTCAAGTATTCATCCAGCTCCAAGTTCCTGCCGTTTCTGAGAGTGCTCTCAGAAACGGCAGGAACTTGGAGCTGGATATATATATATATATATATATATATATATATATATATATATATATATATATATATATATATATATATATATATTCACTGAAAAAACCATAGGTTTCACACCAGTTATAGTTAGGAATTAGCATTTAAAAAACCTATTAAATTCACTGAAAAAACCATAGGTTTCACAACAGTTATAGTTAGGTGGACATTTTACTCGCATAAAACCATTGAAATTCCAACGTTATAGTTAGTTAGACTCACTATAACTTGCGCGTGCAATGCACTGCTGATGACGTCACATATTACATCACTCATGACATGGTCTGTGACATCACTCATGACATCACTGATGACATCTCAAATGACATCACTGATGACATCATCCAGTGAATGTGTATCTTTCTGAAAAATAAATATGTTTTATATATGTATATCTAAAGGTTGATGGAAGAATAAATGGGTAAATAAATGTCTAAATGGATTTTTTTTGTGTAAAATTGATTGGTTAACTGACTTATTAAATGTATCTTAGTGAATACATATATTAGCGAGTAATGTTTAAATATTTAAATATCTGTATCTGTGTCTCACTTTGTGTATAAGTGGCTGCATGGGTTGGTGAGTAGCTACATGAGTGTGTATATGGGTTATTAGTTGTTTTTCTGAGTATCAGTATCAGTGTCTGTATGGTTCGGTGGGGGATATTAATTAGAGCACAGATGCATGAATGAGTGACTCACTATTTGTATGTATTTTGAAGACAGCATGTGTGCAAGACTGTATGGGTGGATGATTGTGTGTATGGGTGGGTTAGTGAGTATGTGTTTTTATAATTGATTGTTTAGAGAGTAAATATGTTTCCGTTTCTGTAGAAGTATGTGTAGTGGTGTGTATATAGCAGTAAAATCAAGTAAATGTTTTTTTGATAGTTTATTTGCATGTGTGAATTTGTGTGTGAGTAACTATATGGATGAATATTAGTGTGTAACATGATGTATAGGTGTATGAGTACATATGATGAGTAAGTACATGCATGAGTGACTATATAGAACTGTTGGTGAATGAGTGGATGTGTATGTAGATGTTGGAATTACCTAATAAGTTGTTGTAATTGGTATTGGTATTTCCTTTTTTAAGAACATTTTAGTTTCTATTTTTGAATGTGTATGTCAAAGGTTATTTTATGCTGATAGGAGGTCTGCCACTTTGTCACAAGGATGTTGTCATCAGTGATGTCATTTGAGATGTCATGAGTGATGTCATGAGTGATGTCACTGACCATGTCATGAGTGATGTAATATGTGACGTCATCAGCAGTGCATTGCACGCGCAAGTTATAGTGAGTCCAACTAACTATAACGTGGGAATTTCAATGGTTTTATGTGAGTAAAATTTCCACCTAACTATAACTGGTGTGAAACCTATGGTTTTTTCAGTGAATTTAATAGGTTTTTTAAATGCTAATTCCTAACTATAACTGGTGTGAAACCTATGGTTTTTTCAGTGAATATATATATATATATATTGAAACCAATGTGCCGGCTCACGGGAGGTCACGCAGCATTGCCTTCAGTGAAATGCAGCCCGGTTCCTTAGTTCATATTTAATCTTTTGGATGCCGACGCGTTTCAGGATAACAATCCCTTCTTCATGAGCAGCAGGTAAGTGATTGAAGAGGCGCACCACTTATCATTTTGCACGTTTTTATTCCTCATTAGTATGCACGCCCAGAGGGCGTGGTTTGATTGCCTTCTGGGACTTGGAGTTTCCGTGGTGCGCTTGCAGTGTTCCCTTTTGTAAGGTCTTTCATCTTGCCTGCAAAATCAAATTCATTGTTCACCTTAGTAGGTAATGAATCCAAGGTCACAGACTTTTTTAGCATGGCAATGTACTTTTCAAGTTCGGTAAGTTCCAAACCGCAGTCTCGCAGGCTGGTTTACCCTCTCCCCAGCCTGCGATGGTGCCCCTCCCCATGGCTGGCTGCCGTGAAAAATCTTGAAACCAATGTGCCGGCGCACGGGAGGTCACGCAGCATTGCCTTCAGTGAAATGCAGCCCGGTTCCTTAGTTCATATTTAATCTTTTGGATGCCGACGCGTTTCAGGATAACAATCCCTTCTTCATGGGCAGCAGGTAAGTGATTGAAGAGGCGCACCACTTAGCATTTTGCACGTTTTTATTCCTCATTAATATGCACGCCCAGAGGGCGTGGTTTGATTGCCTTCTGGGACTTGGAGTTTCCGTGGTGCGCTTGCAGTGTTCCCTTTTGTAAGGTCTTTCATCTTGCCTGCAAAATAAAATTCATTGTTGACCTCCCGTGCGCCGGCACATTGGTTTCAATATATATATATATATATATATATAGTGACAAAAACATCTGGTTCTAGTCGCACTCCCAATGCTTAATTTGTAACCTTACAACTGCCAGGGCCTTTACTAGACAGCAGCATCAGACATTATACTTCTTTTTTTACCCTAACAGGCAGCGCACAACTTGTGTTAATGGGAAGTGAATGTGCTTTTAAGGACAAAACTTTTAACTGCAGAGCTCGGAAATCAGGTTCCATTCTCAAATGCTGCTCAATAGGGTGTGATTTTGGGCAAAGAATTTAATTTCCCTACACTCAGTAAAAATACTGGTGTCCTGGACTGCAGATAAAGTATTTCTCTTGATTATTAGGTGCTGCTATTGAGCACCAGAAACCACCAGCTCATATTTAGCACTGCACTTTCCCTATGTTTAAAACACCACTACATAATATAAAGCACGGCTACCTACATTCAATATTGGTTTCACTATTGAAACACGGCGCACACCCGTGTAAGAGGATGTACTTAAAAGGATAAAACGTCTGGCTCCAGTCGCACTCTCAATGCTTAATTTGTAACCTTACAACTGCCGGGGCTTTCATTAGGCAGCAGCTTCAGAAAACATACTTATTTTTTTAGCCTGCCTAACAGGCAGCGCACAACTCATGTAAATATGAAGGGAATGTGCTTTAAAGGACAAAACTTCTGGTTCCAGTTGCACTCCCGATGCTTACTTTGTAAACTTACAACTGCCGGGGCTTTTACTAGGTAGCAGCTTCAGAAAACATACTTCTGTTTTTTACCCTGCCTACCAGGCAGCACACAACTTGTGTTAATGGGAAGTGAATGTGCTTTCAAGGACAAAACTTCTAACTGTACGAGCTGTGAAACCAGGTTCCATTCTCAAATGTTGCTCAATAGGGTGTGATTTTGGACAGAGCATTTAATTTCCCTACATGCAGTAAAAATACAGGTGTCCTGGACTGCAGATAAAGTATTTCTCTTGAAGTTCCCAAATGCGAGACCTATTGGCTATGCCAATGCTTGTTTATAACATACCACTTCTTAATGTCTCATAGATTACAGATTATTACTATTACCAAATTTGTGGCACTCATTCTACAGAACTGCAGGGGGATGTCAGTTGAATCGCCTGGTAGATTCCAACTGTTGAACTTCCAAACACTACTTTCTTCAAAAATCTAACGTTCAAAATATGTGCTATCTCTAGGAACAGAACGTTTTGGAGCTTGGCGAAGAATGTAGGCAGCATGATGGTGCCCAAGTATAAGAATAATACTAATGAGATGAATATACTCTAGCCCTACAATCAGTGTTTATCAAGTGTGGTTTAAACACAGGGATTCAACTGAGAGGTACAAATTTGTCACACTTTTGTAAAAAAAATAAGTCTAGAGTCTCCTGCCAAAATTTGAAATCTAACCACTAACCTCTTACAAAAAACTAAGAGGTATAGTGATGGGCACTTTCAGTGCTATAGAAGATTTCAGACTCTACTGCTCACTGATCAGCACCTCTCACAATCACAGTGTATGCTCAATATGAACATTAGTGTCTGCCATTACTAAGCACTGTAAATGATGATGTCCTTAATAATCCATTTATGATACTTAATTTACAAACCTTAGATGGAAGTCTTTTTTGCAGGATGCAAACTTGAGAGTTTAAGTTAACGCATTTGTCATTATTGACATAGTGCGGCTTGTAAATATTGAGTCCAGGATATAGTAAGCCAATAATATCATTGGGTACTAATATCATCCTCTTTCCCACATACACTGCTCACCACTCCGGTTATGTTATGTTATAAGGTATTTGTTAAGCGCACAGCTACTTCGAGGAGTGTCCCGGCGCTATCTTGACCCCAGACAGAGCAAATGACAGAACAGCCAGTCGTAGCCAACTAGTCTACTCTACTGTTGAAAAAGCCAGGTTTTTAAGCTTTGCCTAAAGCTGAGGAGATCACGTTCTTGTCTAAGGAAAAAAGGGAGACTATTCCATAATTTTGCCACTACTACCTGAAAGGAGCGTCCTCCTTTGTAAGAAGAGCAAAACTTAGGCACAATTGTCAGTTGCTGGGATGATGACCTCAGAGTTCTGGACGGTTTGTAGGGCTGAATTTTATTCCTGATGTATGGGGCCCCAATGTTATTTAGGGAATTAAAAGTTAGCACCAGGGATTTAAAAGTGACCCTTTGTTTCACTGGTAACCAGTGCAGAGATCTAAGATGGGGGAGACATGTGTGGCCTGGGTCCAACCATGAGCAAGGCCCTAGCTGCTGCATTTTTGAATTACCTGCAGTCAGTTCAGTTGGTAGTCTGGAAGGCCCGGATACAACACATTTACGTAGTCCAGCCTTGATACAATCAGTGCTTGGACCATAGTTTTCCTGTGAGGGATAGGAAGCTGAGGAAGGAAATTCCTCATCATTTTTAAAAGTCCGAAACTGGTGCCAGCAACCGATTGGACCTGGGACTTCATAGTCATGTCGCAGTCCAACTTCACTGCTATATTTTTTACGGTGGAGACTGGACTATCAGGGGGAGATACATTTTTTGGCCTCCATTGACGCCATTCGTCGCCTGGAGTGTGTCCAAAGAAAATAATTTCCGACTTGTTAGAGTTGCAAAGTAACTGATTTTGTCTAAACCAGTCAAACAACTTGGTTAGGCAGACATTGACGTCATTGCCATTTAGCAAATCATCCTTCTCACAGGTGAACAGCAATTGCGTGTCATCCGCGTACAATATAATTTTTGCCCCGTATTGTTTGGATAAAGAAGCAAGGGGGGCAATATATTTATTAAATAGGGTAGGTCTTAAAACAGAACCCTGTTGAACCCCTACATTCAGAAAAGGGATAAGGGCTGAGAAAGGAGGAGCCCAGACTGTTTGCTGGCGGTTATCCAGAAAGGAAGTAAACCATCTGAGCACCATGCCCCCAATGCCGCTCTCCCTCAGTCTGTGAAGGCGGCGATCATGTGGCACGGTGTCGAAGGCCGCCGAAAGATCTAATAATATCAGCACAGCCTTTCCTCCTCTGTCAAGGGTGGTTTTGATTGACTCTGAGATTTCTAATAGAGCCGTTTCTGTACTGAAGTTTGCTCTAAAACCTGATTGACTCAGGTGGAGCACCTGGCTGACCTCCATAAAATCTGTGATGGTGGCATTCACATATTTCTCCAAAGCCTTGGAGAAATAAGGTAGAAGCGATATTGGTCTATAATTGCTAGCTACTAAGGGATCCGCTGATGGGTTTTTTAGGTGCGGAAGAATTTTGCCATGCTTCCAATTTTCTGGCATCCTTCCTTCGGAAAGTGATGGGTTCAGTATCCGATTGACAGCTGGATTTATTACCTCAGCAATCGATGCCAACGTTTTTGCTGGATAGGGGCCGGAAGGGGGATCCAGATTTCAGGGCCTTCATGATTTTAAGTGAAGTGGCCATGGTCATAGGAGAGAACTCCAAAAGGGTATTCTTCATAGTGGGGCATATGGGGAGAGGCCTAGCAATATTGCTCTCCCCATCCAAGGGGGGGGCTACTAAAAGAGTGTTGTATAATTTTGATGTTCCAATTAAAGTATTGTGCAATTTCATTTGTCCATTCATCAGTAGGGGCAGGAAAGCTTTTTGAAGCATTAGGTGCGGAGAAATCCTTAACAATCTTGAACAATTCCTTAGCGCAGTTTTCAGCGTGCTCAATTTTTACTTCCCCAAAATTTTCTTTGCCACTCAAACTTTTATATAGTGGGCTTTCAAAGCTGCTTTGCACTGCAAAATAACACCCAACTGCCTCACACTCACACCCACCAACCACCGACCACACAACAATCTACTTTCCCTTACATGCTCATCAAAATCCACTCACTTACCAACCATGCCACAGAGATATGGGAACTACTACACAACCACATACGGATCCTACTGTTCCTCACATAGACCAGGATAAATCCAGTATTGGCCATCAACATCGCTACAGCTACAAGATTGCCAGGCAAGACAGAAGGCACAAGCCGAGAGGCAGAATCACCATCATCTTCAATGACATCATTGCGCCACCTCAATGGTCATATCCGCCAGCAACATAGAACACCTGTCATTCAAGCTTCACTTCACAGCCAACATCACCCTGAGTGGCACCCTCATCTACAGATCACAAGGGTCCTGCATCAATTTCAAAAGCACCATTGTAGACTTTGTTGCACCCGCTCATTCTCAACTCAAGCGCCTTCATACTCCTTGAAGACCTGTACTTCCACCTGGAAGACCGCACTGACCCAAACTCAATAGCAATGTTCGAAGACCTTTGGAGCCTTGGCCTCTCCAATGCATGAAAGGGCCCACACACTCCACCATACATTTCTTGGACCTGATTTTCACCTTAATCAACAGCATCTCGGTCGACAAGCCCAAACAGATCACCTGGATAGATCACATCCTCGTCAAGTTTGACATTCCCATACCGCACCAAAACCGATCTACCATCACCAGACCAGCTCACCATAACTGGAACAATATCCCAGAGGAAGTCTGGAGCACCATACTCATTCATAGCATTGCAAACACTGCAGCAGCCTACCAAAATCCATCTACAGCTTCAACAACTGGACCACCACCTGCACAGATATCCTAGCCCACCCACAGCCCAGCAAAACCAGAAGACCCAGACCTCAAGCCAGTTGGTACATGGAGGAGCTCAGGATGATGAACAGCCACTGTAAACAACAGGAGCACAGGTGAAACATTAATCAAGATAATGCAGACATGATCACCTTCAAATCCGGTCTGAAACGTTACCACCAGCAGATCAGGACCACCAACGCACAATGCTTGCAGATGGCATCAACATCAGTACCAACAGCAGCAAAGAGATCATCACCACCATGAAATATTTCACCTCACCAGCAGCCGTCTCCAAAAGCATCACCCCCTCACATGACCTCTGTAATAAGCTCTCACAGTTATTATGCAACAAGATAACCTCCATTTACAGAAACTTGGACCATCAGCCAGACCCAAAAGACCTTTCCGCATGTCTCCCAGTCTCGTCAAATGAAACAACTATACCACATGGCCCACCATCACCATAGACAAAAATGCTACAACCATGCAATCCATCCACTCAAGGGCCCCATCTAGCTTTTGCCACCATTACCTCTTCACCAGAGGACTTCAACCTATGGATGAAAGGCTCACCTCTATCCTGAATGCCTTCATCTCATGAGCAACCTTCCCAGACAATTGGATACAGGCCACAGTTCACACCCTACTCAAGAAGCCCTCCATGCATCCATTAAAGCTCAGCAACTGCAGACTAATCTCCTTACTCCTGCACCAAGCCTAAATCCTACAGAAACTCATCTACGAATGCCTCAGCAACAATCTCAGCATTCACCATCTCCTCGATATCACAGTTAGGCATCAAACCAAACCACAGCACAAAAACGGCCCTCATCACCTTGAAACGTGACATCTAAATGATCCTAGACAGAGTAGACATGACAGCCTTCATCCTTCTGAACCTTTCAGCAGCATTTAACATGGTATCCTATGCCATCCTCCTCTGAAGCCTGCACAACTTTGGCATTCAATAACCCATCCTCCACTGGATGAACTCCTTCCTGACTGAGGCAACCCTACTTCTTGGATGCCGCAACCTCATCTGTAGCTCATTACTGAGCCTGACCCTTTTCAGCACATACATGATGCCTCTTGCAAGCATCATCCGCACCTTAAATATCGACATCCTTTCCTGTGTCAATAACACTCAGCTCTTACTCTCCGTGTCGCACAAGACAACTTTTAGTTCTCCACCTACATGACCAAAGTCACTGACTGGATGAAGACCAACTGTCTCAAACTTAACACAGACAAGAAAGAAATCATAATCTTTGGGAAGAACACCTCATTGTGGGATTCCATTAGGAGGCCAGCGAAAATAAGACCCACACGGGATGGAAACGTCTTCCAAATCGTAATGTCTGAATTTCTAATGCTGATTTCTCTTTTCATAGGCAAGCAAGGCATACATTGCAATCTTGTTGGACCAGGATATGGACCCAAAGTGCTACCCTCAAAGTGGTGGAAGGCTACTGACTCCACCAGGAGTTAAGCAGCACTGTGTAGCGATCAATAGGAGTGAACAGGTCCTTTTTAACCGGTGTCACTGGAGTAAGGCGTACAGACTCACTCATTGCAAAGTTCTGCTGAAGGTGTGCTTAGCATACCTACATCGATTTGGTGTGGAGTGCTGCACAGCGCATGATGGATGTACCTACGCCTAGTGTATGTGTGCCTGGGGAAGGGTACCAGCTGTGGCAAACAGCTTGGCTGCACCTTCACCCCTCGGGGGGCCGGCCAAGCACATTACCAGGGCCGGTTTTGGTTCCCAGTCCGCCCCTGAAGAGTACTCTTTGTTTCAGTAAGATGCCACAAGGAAGTGGCCTGGGCACTTGCCAGGTAGGACATGGGGCTGATAAGAGAAAGATGTATGAATAGGGCTGCAGCCCCAGGCTAATCTGTTGACACACATATCACAGTGGCTGACATCCATGTGTGAACCCTACTCACTCTCATGGTCTGTGTTTAGGGGCTATCACCTTTGTAGTCGCTACAGCTGTGACAGACTGCTTTTCAAGAGGAAAAGAGGACAGTGGAAAGGGTCTTTCAAGAAGCAGACCCCAACATAACCGTCAAAGACCAAAACTCTAAATCATGTTTGGTGTCTAGAAATGGATAATAAGAAGAGCTTGAAACCCCCAAAATTGTGATTGTGCCATGCAGCCATATGTGCTGTGTGAGGAGGGAAAGCTCTGCAAGACTTCTGCCTGTGACCAAGGGCCAAGGCCTGCTAGTCAGCCTGCTAGGTGAGGGGATATCTCCCAGGGAATCCAGGAAAATATGCAGTGAAGCCTCGAGCAGCAGCACCTGATAGCTTGTCAAGACCAGTGTGCTCTGTGAGGAAGCGGAGAGTGTTGGAGGGAGTAAGCAAGGTCCAGTGGGGATCCTTGTCCAGTGGACTACCTTTGAGAGATGTGAGAAGACGGCTGCTGTGCCGATCAGATCATTACCCATGTGCAGGACGAAGTCAGTGACCCTCATATGCCAAAGGAGCAGCGTCATGAATTAAGCAGTGTGTAGTGCCTATCTGGCGACCCCGTATGCCAGGAGGGGCTGCATGAGAAGACTGCAATGAGGTGAGGGCCATCGCCTTGTGTGGTGGTGGGCCGCAGCCTTGCATGTCAGGAGGGGCTGTCGCAGAGGAGTTCTCTGTGCCGAAGGGACCGGAGACCATGTACTGTGTGGATGCAGTGACCTCCTATGCCAGAGGTGGTCACTGGGACCAGCATGAGGTGTGACCTGGCCGTCTCCAAAAGAGCAAGTCTGCTGTGGGACCCTGCGCACCTGCCCAGGACGAAGGATTCAGACCAGGATCTTCACTCCTCTTCCTCATCGTGGGATGAGCCAGAGACTTACTGTACAAGGAGGAGCTACATAGTATCTCCAGACGCTGGGAAGACTTGCCTGCATTTGGGGAACTTCACTACTTCTGAGTGCAGCCTGCCTAGGCCACCTGCGGCAAACTCACTTGGATCAGCTGCTGCCGCTCGAGCAACTGTGGAAGGGGCATGCTCAGGAACAGCGGTTGCTCCAATCCTGCCAGGTGTGGGTAAGACTGATTTTGGGTCAGTTGGTTCTGGGATAACTTGCTACTATGCAGTGCTAAGGTGCTGGGACACTCTTGAGTTTAAAACAAAGCTAGAGTGGAGTCTTGAGACTCGTACTACAAGTGGGGCTTACCCTGGACTTTGCCTGCAATGAATGGGGAATAACCACTATTGCTTAGAGCAACGAGGGAGTGGAACACTAGAGCCCTGATCTCAGAGGGACTGGGTAGTTGATTGTGAATGTCATTTCCCTTCATGCAGATAGTGGTAAAAACAAAATGCTTCTTTTCTAACAAATGTAAGTATTTGGCTGGGCAATCATTTATTGCTGCTGCTGCTACGCACATGTTGAATTGTGAACCTGTGTTCGCCAACCCCTGTATCCACCTCACCTCCCTGAGGGAGTCTTCGACAGCTCAACCACATTACAGACTCCTTCTCATTTCTCGAACTCCGCGAGAAGTTGAAGACCTCACTCTTGAAATACTCCCTCCATCCTGCCCCAGGTGACTAGCCTCGCACCTGCTTAGCGCCTCCCGGGTGATAGTGCACTTTATATATTGACGGACAAAATATCGAAAGGTAAGTACGTATACATTTTCTATATCTAACTTCATCGATGTACATTGATGATATATATCTTCAAGGTATATAGATGAAGAGTTAAGAATAATTTTCCCTTTGTGTACTTAACTTTTTGATATTTCGCCCCTGGATATTTTGCCCATAGATTACTGTACCACAATATTTTTGTACTCGATGTTCAAGAGTGCAATACATTCATATTCATCTCACTGAACCTTGGTGCCAGCAAAGCATTAGGGCAAAAAACGGTCTGTATTTTATTCTGTTTAAGAAGGAGATCGTCGAAAGCATCACTTTTAAAAGCCCAAACAGTAGAACCCTAGGCTCTGATTAAGAGTGGGTAGGAATTCCGAGTTGTGTGGTATTTACAACACCCGTTAATGTACATGTGCAATAAAGACATCACTTTTCGTCCGGTTTAGGCAGTCAACCCTGCCAGAATGTAATCAAGGAAAACTGTGCGGTATTTACTGTAGTATGTGAACTGCGGTGCTGAAAACACCAAAATCCATGTTATTCCCCAAAAACTCGGAATATGTGAAAATGATCACATCTGAATACCTTGCTGGATTTTTATGGGATACAATAATTTTGGTATCCGATTGAGGTCAGTCGTAAACAAGCTCTTAACATCAGCGGCTATGCCAGCTCCCTTTTTAGGAGTCATTTTAAATTTTACGACGCATTCCAGTGCCCCACATAAGTAATCCAGAACACTAAAGTACATTTCATATCAAAATAAAACTGTGGAGTTCAACAAAAAACATGCAAAATGATTTTGAAAAATGTCTAGAAGCCTCGCCTCAGTATAGGTTACACGTATTTTCGCTGGCTGTTTCAACAGCCCAAATTTCAACATGCATAATATTACAGTCTAGAGCTAAAGGACGCTTTAAAAGGGTGGCACATTCCTCAACTGTATTTCTTGGCCATGTTTGCAAGGTTTCATGGAAAAATTCTCCTGTGCATCCCACGTACATGTGGGAGGCACATGTTCCCATTCTCGTTTCCATTTTCAGCCCAGTGGTCATCACTTTCATGAAGAACAGAAATACACCGTTTTCCTTCTGTAAATATTTCAGTGCAAGACGCCAAGTGGAAATGTCCAGCTTTAACCCCGTGAAGCACAGTGCTTCAGTTTTTAGAAAGCAGTGGCTGTTGTTCTACAGAAATCCCAAGGACAGGAGCAACCTGCGTAGGTAACCCCTAATCACACTCCACGTGAAGCACTACTTTCTCACATGTGAGGAAGAGAGGAATATAGGAACCTATCCGAAACGGTCCAGCTAGAACATTCCGGCGGATACGAAGTGCTGAGTCTGTAAACTGTGCAGGTGTTCTAGCATGGTGGTCCTGGGCAGTGCTGGTTTGTTTGGGTAAAAGCCAGAAATCCCTGCGTAGAAATGTAAAATATCTCACTGTTTAGATCAGTTGGGAGTGTTTGTGTGTACAGGTGATATGGGTGACCGCAGTACTCAACAACATGGCCAGGTGGAACATGGGGCGGGCGGGTGCCAGGAGTGGTGTGTAGTGAGACAGTTATGAGCTGGGCCAGTCACTCAAGCACTCTTGTAAAACAACTGCTTCCGGGAGATGTCCAGACCTCTGAGAGGGAACACCCGAGATCAGGAGGAGGATGAAAGCCTAGAGCAAGTCACATGACTCTTCAATCCAAAGCGTCGCCCTATTGCTTTTCAGCTGTGAAAAAAAGGAAACATAAAATGATAATAACACGTTGTTATAATTTTATTCTTCTGTGTTGAATCCAGTTTTGGGGTGGGGCGGGGCTTGGCTGTTGTCACAGAGAGTAGGGGGAGGAGGAAATATGTTGACTTAAGTGCACATGGCGGGTTGGCCAGCAGTCTTGGGCCAGCCAAACAGTCATGCGCACTTAACATGTTCTCCACTTGCTGTAATGCACAACCTGGGTGGAGATTATGCAGAGGCTCGCAGTCCCTGTCTGTGCGCTGAATCATGGCACTCAGACCTATCACAACACTGCTGTCATGCTGGTGACAGCAGCGTCGTGATTGGCTTAGGGGAGCCCGTGTTCTTCCTGGAGACAATGGAGGAAAGACAGTGGTGTGCTGAATTAGTGTTTTTTTCTTTTTTTACCACGGCTCACCACTGCGTCCCGTACCAGCTGCTACTGCTTCAATCCGAAGGTGCCTTACAAGAAATCTTTCCTTCAGACTCCAAGATAACAGCTCCATTCCACCTTTCTTCAGTGACTCTCTCCCCTTGATAACCCCCTACCCAACAGCTGCCTCTACCCAATCACTTCTTCCCACCATATTTATCAGTGATTCATTTGTAAAAGAAGTAGTGCAGGAACCCAAAGTTTTGCTCAGAAGCCCGTGGCCGGCACTACTGAATATCGGTGTGCTGAATACCAAGGCTGCATAGTCTTGAATCCATCTCATGACCCTTTACGAAGCAGTATATAAATTCTTTCAAGAATTCAATCACATCTCGACTGCTATTCCGGCTTTGGGCCGCAACCCCCTACAAACTACTCTTCGTAGATGCCTGAGCTGGCACGATATGCTCTAAGTACAAACTGCAGTCTACTTCCATCTCTCTTTCACTTCGCATCTTCGTAACCCTTTCCCACTGTCATGATACCCTGGCCCTAGCTCAATGAAGGACCACCAAACTTCCTGTCTCTGGTGCAGTACTTCCTCTGGAAAAGTGCAAAGATTGTGCTGGAAATCAAAGGTGAATTCCTTTTCCAGGCTGGCTCACATAGCCAGCTTATCTACTATCAAAGGCATAATTTCCTTTTAAAAAAACAAAATAAAACAAAACGAAAAAGCTAAACTGAATTACTCAAAAGAAAATCTTATTATTTTCACAAACAACCACAAATGTTGGAGCAAATATATGTTTAGTGCCAAAACAGTTCATTATTTCAATCATGTAGTCACTTGTACTACTGCCACATATGGATACATTCTGCTTTGAACGCCAATATGTGATAATGTCAATGATGTGCTAAGACATACCTTTGTCAAGCCAGCATCAACATTATACATGGTTGTAGGAAATTGGGTTATTAGTTGTGCAGGATATGAGGCCTGCACAAGTAATAGGTACACAATTTCCCATTACTGGGACCCAAGCATCCCATTGCAGCGCTTGACTCTCTCAAGGTAGTGACGCAGAGCAGTCCAAGGCCTACTCAGGGGAGGTGGTGATGGCTAGTAATCACCATTCAGTGGCACACAATATTAGCACTAAATAAATGATTCTCCAGCCAGTGCTTTTCTTTAGAAATAGAAAAATACCTTTATTACACACACACTACTAAATACTATCCTTTAATGGGGAGTGCTTTTTGAAACCGCCGCCACTGCCGAGAGTCAGATTTACCTACCTTAAGCCCGAGGAAGGCTGAAGCCATTGCCCACGCCACCGCCAAGAGTCCAGGGCTATCAAACTCCGCGCCGCCGCTCCGGGAGACTCCAAATCCCGGCAGGTACCGCGGCGGCGCGTTTGAGTGACGCGGCTGCGTCGAGGGAGCGCCAACAGCGGCGCAGAAAAGGAGGAGCACCCCGGCAGAGCGGGGGAGTGCTTTTTGAAACCGCCGCCACTGCCGAGAGTCAGATTTACCTACCTTAAGCCCGAGGAAGGCTGAAGCCATTGCCCACGCCACCGCCAAGAGTCCAGGGCTATCAAACTCCGCGCCGCCGCTCCGGGAGACTCCAAATCCCGGCAGGTACCGCGGCGGCGCGTTTGAGTGACGCGGCTGCGTCGAGGGAGCGCCAACAGCGGCGCAGAAAAGGAGGAGCACCCCCGCGTCGCGGGACGCCGGGCGAAGCCCGGGCAAAGGGCGGGCCCTCTGTGGCCCTCAGTGGTCAGCTGTGGCCGGGCGGGCCACGTCCCTAATTTTAATCCTTTAAGGTGAGCACTGCACTTGGATACGAAAATGGGCGACTATACGCCTACCGTTAATAACACTGATGTATCTACCCAGGCTGTTGATACCGCTGCGTCCCTCATCACATCTTTTGAGACATTGATAGACACAGCCTTTAACGAGATTGTGGAGACAGAGAGGAGGTTTTCTATGGGACCTTTTACCTCTAATTTTATTTCGAGTGCAACCACAAATAGTTCAAGTAGTACTAACGGTAACTTGCATATAACCCCTACTGTTATTATTGTCAAGCCCTCATATCCTCCTGTTGATGTTCCTATTGTCTTAGATGACGAAGATACTGCCAATTATATGGCATTAGATCCGGCACCAACGCCACCGGCAGTTGTTGCCTTAGAACCAGCACTTATATTAACACCTCCTGTAGCCTCGCTAAATGGAAATGTTCCAACTATCATAATACCTTCACCAGATGAGGTACCTACCCTGGACAGTGTGGAATCTAGTAGCAACAAACAGGGAGGTGAAAAACGTAAACGAGGCACTACTAAGCAAAGTGCCAATAAAAGGAAACAACTGTCGATCCAGAGTAATCAGCCTACACCCCAAAGTTTGTGGAACAAACAGAAATCTACAAGGGTGCAATCCGTTTCTATGGAGGATAAAGATCAAGCAGATATGGGCAGCACTACCGTCGCATCTACTATTCACTCGAGTGAGAATTCTAATTCTGTCTGGACCCAAACAGCACTAATGGGAGATAACTATAATCTTTCAAGGCAGAATGTAAACCTTATAGAAACTATAGTGGACACCATTTTTAATCGGATAGAAAAGCAAATGATCAGTCAGTTTAATAATGTTTTTAAAAGACTTGATAGATTAGACAACTTGGTCAAAAACGGAGAAACCAAAAAGAGGGGGTCTGTTGTTCTGGATCAAATTAGGGCCGATCGTCTTATAAAAGAACTGGAATCTGTAAATCACACACTGTCAGCAACGAAACTGGATTCTTCTATTCCCTTGGGCGGGGCTGTAAGTAATCCTGGAATTTTAACACTGCATACTGTGTCTTCTACAATTCCACCTAGATCTATTGATGGAGGGCCTCATTTGACACAATCAGATTTGACCACTAGGCCTACCCCCACACCTGCTCCCAGAAAAACAACATCTCTTTCTATTATAAACCATACCAATACTGCCTCAACTAGTAAGAATGGTCTTATTCCATCAACGACTGCGCCAAGACCATCTGTTGCAAATAATACTGAAGGTATTGATAAACAAGGGTCAAACAAATTGTTTAAGCATCAGGGGCCCGCCTTACATCTGCCTCCTGACGCCTGTCCCTTTGTTTTGGTTCTTGCAGGTGTACCACAGTTGAGGGAGGGTCAGGGGGAGTCATGGGTGCAACTGAGAAACAAATGCATAGACTGGTTGTCTAAACATAAAGGCGTTGGTTATGATATCTCTAGAGAAATTTTATCGGTACGTAGGGTGTCATGGGTTGGACCTCTAACTAAGGACAAAGAAGGCGACTGCATAGTCCTTAATTTTCAGAACCCCGGGACTGTGAGGAACCTTCTTAATAGACATAGTAATTGTTCTACCATCTCCACTGTTGCAACCCTGCTACCTCTAAGCTATTTTTATAGACAAATGGCAAGACACCCCCGGCCTCTCTCTAGGCAATTTTTTCCACAACCACTACCTCAACCAATGCATCCTTATCCCTCATCTATGTATTTCCAGCCACCGCCTATGCAATTTCAACCGGCCCCATTTCCTCTTAGTATGTTCAACAGATTTGCACCTCTGTCAGACCTAGATTTGCAAGATTGACCATCTTTGCCTAGCTCTGTTGCATCATCTCTGTCACCAATCCTTGAATCTCAGGTTGTTCCCGAAGATTTACCCTCACATTTGCCTCGATTGGTTACGAGTGAAAAAAATCTGGTTTCAAATAATAAGACCCTGGACTCCAACTTACTGATTGTAAGCTGGAATATTGCAGGTCTAAAACCGAAATTAAAAATTCCCGAATGGTTAAACTGGGTTGACAACAATTGTGACATATTGATGCTACAAGAAACTTGGTGTATTACGTCTCCATTAATGGAGGGCTTCTGTTGTCATAATTTAAAAGCTTCCCCCTCTCACATGGGTAGGCCTAGTGGGGGTCTATCCATCTGGTCCAAAATAAAACCTGGGGTCCAAATTAAATTGATCCCTACTTTGGGTAACTGTTTTATGGCCATTAAGTATTTTAATAGAATGAAACTGTGCATTATTAATTTTTATAACAATGATTTTGTAACTCATCCTAATAATAATTTTATTTCTCTGTTCTCATTTATTGATGACATTATGGAAGGGCATAAGTATGGGTCCTTTGATGGTATCTGCATTGGAGGTGACTTCAATGCCCATATATATCGTAGTAGCCCCCCGTGTAAAAACGGTGAGGAGTTGAAAAATCTCCTAGCCTCCCGTGACTTATTAAATGTAATGGAAATTGTGGGCTCAAGTGTATATAATATAACCACACCTACTTTTGTGGGTCATGGATGTGCATCCACGATAGACTACATATTTACATGCCCATCATTAAGTGACATAATTTTTAAAGCAGAAGTCATCTGTTCTGCTTATAGTGACCACTATCCCCTTAGAATATATTTACATAATCCGCAGGCCATGAAAGCGGCACTAAATTTAGAGAGTGGGCCAAAAAATCTGGCATTATCCACCGATAGATTAAGACTAGTGTGGAAAGGGGTAGACAATAAAGATATTTTAGCTAGAGTAATTCAAAAATATCCTGTGGTCGTAGAGACTTGTTTGTCACACTCGAGTCCCAGTGATGCTGTTGTTGAAGCCTTTGGTAACCTATGTGGGGCCATTAAAATAGAATCTTCACAACCAGCTAGGCAGAATATAGTCCAAGGCCCACGCTGGTTTGACTCCTTCTGCTCCAAGGCCAATCGGGATCTGAGGGCTGCCTTAAAAACCAACCCTAGGGATGTGTCATTGGTAAGAGATTTAAGATCAAAATATAAAATTGCCCTATACAATAGATCTGAGGCTTTGGTGATTAACCACTGGGAATCTCTTACGCGTACCGCCTCGTTAAAGGACACAGCAGGCTTTTGGAGAGAAGTGAAGTCCTTAAGATCTTTTGGCTCTAGCCTCAACCCTATTAATTGCAACATAACTGGTGAGGCTTGGGTTGAGCACTTTACTCAAATCTATGCTATATCGGCCACTTCTCTAGTTATTGCCCCCCGACCTAACAGTGCTGAACCCCTGACCTTTTCATTATTGGAGGTCGAGGAAGCTATAATCGATAGCGCAAGTAACAAAGCACCCGGTCCCGATGGTCTTTCTATCGATCAGATTAAATCAATAATTAATTTTTGGGCACCACTTTTATGCAATTTATTTAACAACTTGCATGAAACTTCTTTTCCCAAATCCTGGTCTAACAGTGTAATCGTACCAATATTTAAAAAAGGTGACAGGTTGGATCCCGCCTGTTACCGGCCGATTTCACTGATCGATAATACGTTAAAGGTCCTTGGTAGGGTGATCTTTAAGCGAATTAGGGATTGGGCTGAAGATAATAACGTTCTGCACTGTAGTCAACTTGGATTTAGAAGCCAAGTGGGCACAGTCGAACAGTGTTTAAATCTAAATTTGATCATGGCCAAATATATTATTGTTAAAAAATCCCCTCTTTATTTAGGCTTCATGGACCTGAGTTCTGCATTTGATTTTGTTAATCGTTCTAGGTTGTGGTCACTTTTGCTTGATTATGGTTTGGATGACTCCTTGGTTTATTTTTTGTCTGAGTTACATAGGGACTTAAAAGCTAGAGTACGGATCAATAATGATGGCGATCTGTCCAATGATGTTTTTATCAGCAGAGGAGTTAGACAGGGCTGCGTACTCGCCCCCCTGCTTTTTATTTTATATATTAATGGGTTGAGTAGCACTCTGAGTAAAATTACCAAGGACGTTCCAATTATAAACGGTTCCCACATTACTACCTTACTTTATGCGGACGACGCAGTATTAATGGGGCGAACCCCGAATGCGTTACGTATTCTAATTTCGGGGTTTGTTGCGTTTATGTCCGACCTTGGTTTAAGTACTAATTTTAAAAAATCCTTTATCATGAACTGCGGACCAAAAAAGTACAATGTCACATCAATTAAATCTGGTAATAATATTTTAAACTGCACTAGCACTTTTCCCTATTTAGGGTTGCTCTTTTCCAACTCTAGCTCATGGCAGCCACATGCTGCTTATGCGAGGAATAAAATTGGCAAGTCAATTAATTCAATTCTATCCCTCCGACAACCGAAAATGGCAGATGTGATAACACCCCTACTTAATATATACCGCACGCAATGTCGTCCAACTGGGACATATGGAGCTGAAGTGTGGGGATACTGTAATAGCAACGGTCTGCAGTCGGAGGAAAATAGATTTTGTAGGAGGGTGTTGGGGGGAGTCCCTTGCGCCTCCACACTTATTTGTCATAATGAACTAAGATTGTCTTACATTGTTGATTTCATTAGGTCTAGGCCTGCTCTTTTTTGGATCAAGGTATGGTTAAATCCAGCAGCGTCCTTGACGCGCAGTATAATATCTGACTGTCTGTCAAGTGATAACGCCCACCACATACCTTGGTTAAATGCAGTTAAGAATAGCCTGCAGAGTGTGGGTCAGGGTTCTTTGTTTAGCTCCCCGAATTCTATTGTACCCGCCCATAAGAGTAGTATCAAACGGGCTTTACTTGACTTATACAAAGAGGATCGACGACGATCTGAGTCTACTAAACCTGGTGTTATCAGCTATCAGCTCATTATTGATTCAGGTTGTGATAATTTAACTGATTTGAATAATTTTTATAGATACTTGTCAAAACCAATAGGAAAGTGGAATCGGAGCCTTTTATTCAGGTTTCGGGATGGAAGCATAGTAAATCTGCTCAGCTTCCCGCTCGGCTACAATAAAAAATTGGAAGATTTGGACTGTCCCTGTTCTCAGGGCGGGAAACAAAGTTTATTGCACTTCTTCTTTTTTTGTGGCTTCTATAAATTGTATACCTGCCAATATTTAAGGCCGACCCTTTGTAAATATAACCTTAGAGACTTTAAGCTCGCATTAAAATTTCTCCAAATGTTGCACACCGATGAAGTGATATACATTGTAAGTTGCTTTATAAAAAGATGTGTGAAATCGAGGTCATGCTTGGAGTTTGGATAATAGTTATTAGTACTTTGGCATTTTTTGCACTATTTGCACTTATTTATTTCATTGTAAATTGACCATTGATTTAGCTGATCATCAATATTGATATAAATGATTCCTGGGAGAACATAACATGAATTTTATGTCTGAGTTGTCAATTGAACAATGTTTCTCCCTTATTATCTACTGTGTACTGTACATTAGGCACTTCGCACTTTATGATATATGCTGCTTAACCCCACTTTGATAAATTAGTTTTTATCAACTTATTTGCTTGTAAACTGTTTTAAATTGCATTTTATCTGTATGTACTTTTATGGATGTTGTTAATCCGAATAAAGATCATTTGACTTGACTTGACTATCCTTTAATGTACACATATATACATAAGGCATATAGAAAATACCTTAGGTTACATTATGAAATCACATTTGACCCCTAAACGTTTATGACACCCAAAATCACAGTACCCTCCTAACTATACCAGACAACACATCACAATGTAGGTATCACTTTAAATAAAAAAAGTCCTATTGGCTTTATAAAGGGTAATCACAACATAGAAGGTAAGCCTCTTGGCTTTGTCAAATGTGTACCACATTAAAAGGCAAGAAAACCATGTTAAAATCATTAACATTTCGCTATAGCCATTAATCATGTGTAAATGCAATCGTTAATGTTAATAAAGCATTTCAACATTGATCACAAATCACTGTCCGCAGTATACTATCAATAAAATACTTGTAATAAACATAACAATTGTTAGTGTATTTTTATGGGAAACAACCTTTACAACGCAACTTTTACAACGCACGACCATTACAACGACATTTTTACAACGCAACATCCATTACAACGCATGCCATTACAACGCACCCATTACAACGCATGACACTACAACGCACACCACTACAACGCATGTCTTTACAACACAGTCATTACAACGCATACCATTACAACACATAACATTACCATCCAACACTTACCCTACTGTTGCACCCCCTGGAGTTAGAATAGTAATTGTTACCCCTACAATATCCAACACCTACCCTACTGGTGCACCACCTGGAGTTAGAATAGTAATTTTTACCCCTACACTATCCAACACTTACCCTACTGTTGCACCCCCTGGAGTTAGAATAGTAAATTATACCCCTACACTATCCAATACTTACCTAAACATGCAATGTAATGTTATGCGTTGTAATGGTATGTGTTGTAAAGGTATTATGCGTTGTAATGGAATGCGTTGTAAATGTAGTTTTTTAATTTTCGTTGTAATGGTATGCGTTGTAATGGAATGCGTTGTAATGGATGTTGCGTTGTAAAAAATGCGTTGTAAAGGTATGCGTTGTAAAAGTGTGCGTTGTAGTGACATACATCCTATTTTTATGCACTTTCAGGTAACATAAAATGCAACTATAGAAACAGCTTCTAGATAGTACCACACTCCCAGCTGAAGAGCAAGATTCTCAGCCTTGGGATGCTTAATATAATGATAACAATTCTAGCAGGTCATATTTTCCTAAACCCTGTAGAAGTAGGGTGAGTTGGAAAATAATTACAAACACGCAGAGCATTATTGGGTGTTCTTCCAGCCAGAGCAGTGAATATTAATTAGGCAGCACCGGCTGGATTCCTTTGTTGTGTGGGACTTAACACCATGCAGCTTCTTTCTGTTTATGTTTTTTCATTCATGCAGTGTCCGGTCCCACCTGGAACACCCCAAGGTATGTGGTGCGGTGAGGCCACGGGGGAGCCACAAGGCCCAGGTCCTCGGCCAGCTCCCTCGTGTTCGGTCTTCTCATTCCGCTGTGCAGGCAGGGTGCAGTCTTCAGCTATGTCCACAGGCACAGGAAGTGGGGTGAGGTCACTCCAGTTGGGGGGGGGGGGGCTAGGGCACTCCTCCTTAGTCTACTCTCATCGGGGGCCTGTAAAAAGTGCTACCAGGCCCTTCCTTCTTTCTGGGGGTGGCGCAATGGTGCTTCCTCTCTTATTTCTTTGTGGGGCCCAGGGATAGAGTCTCTGTGACCCCCTCAAGTATTCTCCGAAGGGGCCCCACTCATGCCCCGGCCTGGGCTCATAAATAGTTGATGAGCTTGCACTGACACCCAGGGCCTGGTCCATCCCAGGGCAATTTCAGATTTTGCAGTGGAGTTTCACGTGTTCTGTTTCTCAAAAAAGGTCAAAGGTCACTAACCATAAAAACGCCATAACTCAGACCCTGTTGGGACTGATTTGGACAATCCTGGGCTCATTTTACTCCTGTTTACAAGCTAAAGCCATCAGGAGCAGTTATAGCAGGCCCCCTCGCCTTCAAGGTGGTGTAAGAAGCTGGGAGCTGGTTCCAAGGCTCCCTGAACCATCTTTTCTCCTTTTGTTGGCCTTGGTGGCCTTCTCCTACTTTTGAGGCACAGAACTCCAGATCTTCCTTCATCTGATCCTCTCCTCCTTTTGAGGCACAGAACTCGAGATCTTCGTCCATCTGGTCCTCAGAGGGTGTAAGAGCCCCACTGGCCGTTTGAGAGACCCACTGGTCCTGGGATCAATTTTGAGCAGAGTCCTTAGCACTTTAGGGCATCAGGTGGCTTGTCCTTCCAAGTGTCCGTAGCTGCTGCCACTGTCCAGTTCCAGTAAAATGCACTCTTTCACCATTATGCAAGAAATTTTAAATTGGGGGAATGGTTCTAGAATCTTCTGGCCAATCCCAGGGTGGACATCAAGTCTCCACCCTTGTCTCAACCCCCTTGGGCAGCATGTTGGGACAGTCAAGATAGCTCCATCCAGCAGCCACTGATCACCTCTACTCTGGGGACCTTTGCTCCCCCCTAACTGTTATCACTGCCAGGGCCTTTCTCACCAAAATTTTAAAGAGGAGCACTCTCCTACGTTGGCACAGAGAGAAAGGTCCAGATGGGCAGGTACATGTTGTGAACAGCAGGGAAAAGAAGGGTCTATGGCTTAGGCGGGCATTAGGGGAAAAGCAATGTTCTGCAGGGGCAGACAGGAGCAGTAATGCTATCTGCTCTAAAGGTCCATTTCCCCAGGATCTGCTAACATCTGCATGCCTCTGAGTAAATGTCAACTCACTTCTAAGAGGATCCTTGTGTCACGCATATACTAGTATGCGCTGTGGTATAATGCTTTACCGTAAAAGCAATCTAAGTTTGGAATCATAAATTGTCTATCTGCTTAACCTCGAGACCCATCGTTGAAATTACTTTTTCCTATTTGTTGCCTTTTTTTCATCAAAATACATTTTTATCTTATCCATTATCTCAAATAGTTCAAACATTAACGAAACTCTGAGTACAATTAGAGTGACCATGATATGTAAACATGCTTGTATGTCAAACTATCGAAGACAGAAACATTGTGCTACCAAAATATTGCGGCCAAAATGTTGCAAACCAAATATATGGAAGGGAGGTACAAACATATAAGTATAGTGAAGAACCGGGTTTTTAGAACCCAGCGGCGCCAGGGATAACGCCCGAAGTCTTCGGATTCCCCTGTCTCGGCATACAGAGATACGGGACTCTTCTAAGTGGCGTCAAAGATCAAATTTATTGGCTGCAACCAGTAACAGAAGTCCACGAAGTACAATGACGTATATTCGTAGGAGACTGCTCAACTTTACAAAGCCAGTCAACCCTTTTTATACAAAATATTGTGCTTCAGGCAAACATTCCTTATTTACAACCAACCAATCCCATGTGTATACGACAAAAAGCATTGCGTGACAAACCCACATTTCATTGTCCAGCCCACCATTAATTATTGGTCGAACCCAACATTCTTCATCAGACAAGTCGATCGAAACCCATCATAAAATCGGTCACCTCCCCATCGTAAACAGGCTATAAAGAAAGGAGAAGAGACAGGTGTAATTAAGATAAGACATAGTTGTGTGTAATAAAAGGTTAACAATGTCCTGTGCCTTGATCGCTAATCTTGATCAGCTACTGGGAAAAGAACTGGCCTAACAAGTTTGGCCTCGGGCAACAAAGTCAGCTTGCCCAGGTCATACAAGAGTCAGCTAAAGGTGTACGTGTCTCAAGAACTCGTTCGGCCGTAGTCATCGGCCTATGTGAGGGCAACCACAAAATGGCTACCGTACACAAAATGGAACCCAAGGGTTCAGAACGGAATCCCTTATTTCGTAATGAATCCATCACTCGAACATGACGAAAACACTCGTACATAATATACTTGCCATTCTCGGTCTGCTGACACCAGATTCGTCACTATACGACAACCTTTATTGGACGGGTTCAGAATCTCGGAACCTCAGACCCTCCTTTTGCCCTTACATAGGCAATCACCCAAACTCACGTTAATCTGAATCCAGGTCTATACTCATCAGATCATCAAGATGTTGCTGTAGCATCATCCTATTACTCAGTACGTCTTTTGATACAGGTCTCCTTGCACACGAAGTAGCACAGAGGCCACATATAGCAGGAGCACACTGTACACACAGACAGAACAGGAAAAGGATGGCTAAGATCATCCCAATGACCATCAGAATCTTCCATCCCCATCTGGATAACAATCCCCAAAACCATCCCATTAACGACCAATCTCTTTCGTCCACATGTATAGACTCAGAGATCTTATGTAACTTGGAAATGGCTTGGTACACTGTCGAAGCATTGTCAGGAATGAAAACACCAACTAAATTGGATCAATTAACATACCCCTCCTCTATCTGCGAGTATGACATCTAACGCAACTCTGTTCTGCAGAGTCATAAGGCGATCCGACTGGAGCTCAGCAGTCAAGTTACTAAGGGCACTGGCAGCTTCAACTATGGTGGACTCAACCACCCTCGTCAATTTCCTATGTTCCTGTTGTTAACCATCGGTCCCCAAAACGGCAGAAAACCCTTCATGAAATCACCTAATTCTTGTCCTGCAGTATCTTCCTTACTGAAGACACCTCTAACAACTCTCATCTTGTGGTAATCTGCCGCAGCTGTATAGGTGGGAGGCAACAGGAACGAGACAAAACATGTGCCCTAGAAATCAGGGGGCAACCATGTGTATGCTCTATCGTGACAGACGAAGTAGGTACCCTTAGCTGCTAGGAACAATGGGGAAGTCTGGGACGCAAAGACATACGTCTCAGTGCAGATACTCTTCCCTAACTGAGCTCTCGGATTCTTGCCATTTCCTTGCAGACATAGATGACCCTGATGGGGTACAATCCAAATCGGAGAAGATCTTTTATCTTGCTGTTTCTCACTCAGACTCGCTCCATATCCAGTCACGTTCCATCCAATGTATGCTAGTGTCTCATCTTTCGGGATAGTCTCATAGGAATTTATTCCTCTAATCATATCCACTATTCCCTTAACTAGAGCACTATTCTTCGGATTGTCCTTCACAGAACGTACGGGGTAGGCTTCACGGGCGTAAATAAACATCGTTCTTTATGCCCACACAGAACCATTATAGCTAAACGGCAAGACCAGGTATGGAATACCTTTATCAGCAGTATGGGGCATAAGACCACATACCCAACAGTTAGTCGTGTTCACTACTAATTGGTGCTGGTGCAAAAGCTGAACAAAAGAGTTATTAACTAACTCAAATCTCCTAATGGACTCATGTTCAGGCAGAGGGTGAAAAGAATGCGAAGAAACAGTAGAAGGAGGCATGGGTTGTGTAGTGGGTGCAAACGTCACTTGAAAAGAGAATATAACATATCCCATTAAAAACATCATTAGGCTAAGCATCATGAAAAAACACAATATTAAAAAACATTTTCTGCTCATTATTTTACACGTTCTGCTTTTGAAACTTTCTTCTTCAACAGGTCTCTCCATCTCGAAAAACTCCATCCTCTAACCTTGCTGCTCGCGGAGGTAGGGTGTTCCGTGCTAAGGAATACGCCTGTCAGTCCAGGGAAACGCCCAAGGACCAACCAGAACCGTCGACCTTGTGTCTTCGGCTTGAACTCCAAAGACTTGACACCGCGACCCTACAGCTGAACCCGGATGGCGGCTCGAAAAAACAAAAATCGGTCAAAACAGTTTCTCAGATGGGAGAGCTGAACTTTCAAAAATATCAAAGAAAAGAACTTTTGCTTTTATTTGTCCATAGTTCTCGATCTCAAATTATAACGGCTCTTCCCAGGCAATGTCTCATCACAAAACAAAAGGTCAGGCTCAGTAGTGTCCAATCGAACTGACGATGGCACAGCTGCTTGCAGAAGATCGTCACTTTCACGCTCAGAACTTGTCCCCATTAAACGTGCATCGCTAAAAGGCAGAAAACGAGGCACAGTGTCAGTTTCAGACTCAGGAATACCCTCCTGGACACACCGGTCGTACGGCAGAGGCAAAGGCACCCTCTTACAATGTACACCGTGGATCCAGTGCTTCCTTCCTTGCACTCGTACTGCAGATTGTGTCGATAACAGGACCAAGTAGGGGCCAATCCAGCGGGGCTGATCGTTCTCTGTTCGCTGGAAATTCTTGATTAACACCCATGAACCAGGATCAATGACATGTCCTGGATCTTCAGAAGCCTGAGGCAGTGTATCGTGAACCTGTTGGTGTAAGACACGCAATTTAGCCGTCAAATCATACAGATAGTCAAGCAGTATAGGATGTTCAATCTCGCTAAATTTTGTCGGCCTCGGCACTCCCCATATGTTTGCCGGGCGACCGAAAATTATTTCGTAGGGACTAAGTCCCACTCGTGAATGCACAGTCATCCTAGTTGACAAAAGTGCTAATGGCAAAGCATCAGGCCATTTAAGACCAGAGCTCGCCTGTATCTTGGCAAGTTTCAGTTTGAGAGTGCCATTATAGCACTCCACTAGACCAGCTGATTGGGGATGATTTGCAGCATGGAATTTCTGCCGAATTCCTAACCCTTCACACACTCTCTTCATCACTTGACCCACAAATTCACTCCCATTATCACTCCAGACCATTCTCGGCAAGCCATACCTAGGGAAAAATTCTTTGACTAGTGCTTTAGCTGTGGACAAGGCAGTATTATCTTTCAGGGGATATGCTTCAACCCATCTCGAAAAAGGCACAAACAACCACGAGCACATATTTTAGGTTGTTGCATCTCTCCATGTGGATGAAATCTAGCTGCAAAACCTCAAACGGATACGTCGGAGGAGCAAAATGACCAGCTGGAGCTGGAGTTCCCTTACCAGGATTGTATCTCAAACAAACCATACAATTCTTGACCACATTCTCTGCACACTTAGGAATTCCAGCATTTTGCCATACTGGAGCAACAACTTACAAATCCCTTTCACACTGATATGAGCCATCCCATGCGCCATCGTAACCACTGCAAGCACGTACGCATCGGGTAACAACCATCGCTGATGCTCTGACAACTCAACCCAACAACCATTCGAATCCAATCTACCCGTACTCTCTCTCCATACGCTCAACTCTTTCTCTGTAGCTTCAGCTTGAATTGACTTCACACTCTCTATTGTATCTTCAAACATTCCTCTATCCGGAACCCATCTCGCCGGACCCATCACATACATTCGACCCATCACATCTCTCGCCGTTTCTTTCGCAACTTCATCCACAAACGCATTACCGCTACCAACATCATCAGTAACCTTCTTATGTGCACTGCACTACACAATCGCAACTTGCAACGGCAGGGTCAGTGACTCAAGAAGCTCATTCACCAACTGACCATGCTGTATCTTAGTTCCATGAGATGTGAGGAACCCACGTTCCTTCCACAATCGTCCAAAACTGTGAGCCACACCAAATGCATACTGGCTGTCAGTATATACAGTCACTCGCTTCCCTTTTGACAACACACACGCTCTCGTTAAAGCAATCAACTCCGCTGCTTGGGCTGAATTATGTGGGATACGTGCAGCTTCAACAACCGTATGCAAAGTCGTAACAGCATATGCCGCAGTCGTATCACCATTCGGAAGCTTGAAACACGAACCATCCACCCATAAGTTACCATCACATTCCGCAAGAGGAGTATCCCTAAGGTCTATTCTCCCTTTCGTTTCTTCCTCTGTCCTCAGAAAGCAATCATGCTGCTCAGAAACATCTGTCTCCACTGAAGTCGGTAACAACGTAGCTGGATTCAACGTGTTGCATCTCTTTATATGCACATGACTCACTAAGAGTGTCAACTCATAACCTGACAATCGAGCACTAGTTAAATGCTGTGTCTTGGTTCTATTTAACAACGTATCCACTGCATGTGGAACCATCACAATCAACGTATTATCCATCACCAAACCAGCAGACTGTCGAATGGAAACAGCCGCTGCCGCTGTTGCTCTCAAACAACTCGGCGACGCTCTAGCTACCGGATCAAAAGTCGACGAGAAATACGCACATGGACGCTGCTTGTCCCCAAAAGACTGTGTCAACACTGACAACGCACATCCCTCTCTCTCGTGGACATAGAGTGTAAAAGGCTTACTGTAGTCGGGGGTGCCCAACACAGGAGCCGAACACAATGCATCACGCAATTCAGAAAAGCTCTTTTGGCATTCATCAGTCCAAGGAATAGGATTCGGGGTATCCTTAACAGTAAGAGCTATCAAAGGTTTCGCAAGAAGCGAAAAATTCGGGATCCACTGTCTACAGTATGACGTAATACCCAAGAAAGCACGCACTTCTCTCTGTGTGGTTGGCACACTCATTCTCGCAATCGGTTGGATTCGCTCTGGGGTCAATCTTCTTCCCTCCTTCGATAAGAGATGACCTAAGTAGGTCACTTCTTGTCGACAATATTGCAACTTCGAAAGAGTCACTTTATGATGGAAGTCAGACAAATGACGCAACAATAACAAAGTAGCTTCTTTACAAATCTCCTCAGTATCCGTAGCCACTAACAAATCATCGACATACTGAACAAGAGCAGCACCAGCAGGTAAGACAATCGTATCAAGTTGTGTTTTCAAAGTCTGACTATAGATCGATGGACTCTCACAATAGCCTTGAGGCGCTCTCTTAAACCGGAAGCTTCGACCTCCTAAAGAGAAGCCAAAAATATCCCTACTCTCCTCGGCAATCGGGATGCTGAAGAAAGCATTCTTCAAATCAATCACCGAAAACCAGGCAGCCGAAGCTGGAATCATTGTCAGTAAAGTAGTAATATCCGGAACAACAGGAAATTGTGGCACCACAATCTTGTTCACCTCTCGAAGATCAATCACAAACCTATATACAGGTGGCTGAGAACAGTCAGTGCGTTTCAAAACGGGCAAAACCGGACTATTGCACACATTACCTCTCGTTTCCTCAATCACATCTTTCTCAATCAGATCATAAATGATCGCTAGCAACGCTCTTTCACCATCACTAGAAATCCTGTACTGTGGAATACGTGGCAACCTAACATTCGCTTTCAGCGTCACAACATATGGCGGAATCTCCAGAAGACCCACATCATTAGGACCAGTAGCCCAAAGAGTATCAGGCAGGGAGGACAATTCAACTGGGAGTCGGTCTCTCGACAAATACATCGGAGAGATCACTCTCTTACCTAATGTAAGTTGTACTCCCGAAGGAGAACACTGTAGCGTTGCATACAATCTCTTTAACAGATCCAATCCCAACAAATTCTCACCACAACCTGTCGTCAAAATGAGGGGTGCTTCCAATTCACAAGGTCCAACAGAAAGAGACAAAGGACTAGAAATCGGATTCCTTACCGGGGCACCAGAAAAACCTACTGAAACATTCATTTTGCCAGACAAAGGTGGGCCAGGGAGTTTAGAGTGCATGATTGAACTCTTCGTAGCACCAGTATCCAACAGAAAAGGTTCTGACACACCTGATGTAATCACTTCAACATAAGGTCCACTCTGATCTACTGGAACTGAAACAACTCCCTCTCTTTGTCTATGGCTGTCCTAGCAATCATTATCGTCCACATTCTCACCTTCGACGTAGTAGTCGTCAGCATAGTACTGAGTCGTCCTACCAGCCGCACCATTCTGCTGATCAAAGCAATTCATCGTATTCTGTTGAGGAAAGGAACGCGCATTCTGGGGGAAACTTCCACGTCCCCTACCTCTAGGAGCTTGCTGAACACCTCGACCTCTCACACCAAAAACACCATTCCCGCGCTGTAACAAAACCTGGCAACTACTTTTAAAATGACCCTCTTCTTTACAATATGCACACTGATTAGGGCCTACAGGGAAACGCGATTGAGGAGACTTGAACCTTTGCTAGTTCCTCTGAAACTGCTGAGGCTGCTGATAATCACGCTGGCCACTACGAGGCGGATACGCCTGCTGTAAAAGCACCTTCGTCTTCAACTCTTTAGTCTTCTTCTCTGCTCTTTCCTTCTCATCCTTATCTCTATTTTCATAGTACTGTGCAGTAGCCAATATCTGTGCTGATGAGGAGACGGCCCAAGAACTCTCTGAATCCTTCAACTTCTTACACAACTCGGGAAGCAAGTTATGCACAAATTTATCAACAAACAACCGTTGGCCACCTTCGGTACTCATATCTTGACCACTATGGTCAATAAATGTCTCTGCAAACCTGGTAAAGAAATCAGACACATTTTCGTGATTCTTCTGCTTACACGCAGACAATTTATCCCAGTTTACTCGCATAGCCGGCATTAAAGTCTTCATATAAGTAACAATCTTACCAGGGAGTTCTGCTACTAAAGGCTCAGGTTTAGCACCACCAACTTGTTGGGCATCCGCAGCAGCAAGATTAACCCAAGTATCACCTAGCTCTTGCGCATGATCCGTATGACGAATCAATCCCCATAAAGGCTGTGGGACAACATTCCCAAACAACATGTCTATATCAGCTAAATTCATAATACAGGAGTCTGCAGTCTGCGATAATTCCTTATAGTACCCTGCAGGATTTTTACGGGGGTCAGGTAAGGTCTGTTTAAGAGCCAAAACTTCAGCTCGCTTCCATGGAACATGTACCCAAACACGCTGAAAATGAGGCAGAACAGGTGGATTAGCGTGTGGATCCCCTTCTTTCCAAACTGGAGGAACTTCTCTCATTGGATATTGTCGCACCTTTCTCCTAACAGAAGGATCAGGATCAAATAACGACTGAGAAGGATCCTCACTTCTAAACGACAACAATGTCGCAACCGCTTTCTCAACATCGGAACCCAGTATAGTTCCCTTCGCAAACTCGGACTGTACACGGGACAACTCAGACGGAGTCTGTCCCAAATCACCATCTTCCCATTCCTCACGAAGGAAAGTACACATCTTATCAAAAACATATCTCTGCTTCGGTGCTTCCCATTGACGAAAGACATCCATAACAGAATCTACATCATATCTTAAAGGGCGAGTAACCCATTTATGCGCCAAATGACCCAATACTTCCCGCTCTCTAGAATCAGGCAATTGACTACGTAACTGTTTACGCTCTGAAACAGGGGTCGTACTTAATGACCCAAAGAAAGGAGATAAAAGACTGGTAACAGTATCAGTCATTCTCTGTCGAACAGAAGGAGAAGTTGACAGGACAGGAGATAAAGCGGACTGAGGAAAGGTTAAAGTAGGAGCAGAAACAGAAGAGGCAGCGAGAACAGGCGAAAAAGTCGTAGGAAGTAAAGGCGGAGCAGGTATCAAAGTCGGTGGCAGGCCTTGAGGAGGCTGCACCAGAGGAGTAGGAGCCAACTGAAGAGGAGCTGGCGGCTGTGGAATAACAGGAGGCAAAACAACCAGGGGTTGCGCAAATAAATGTTGCGGAGGTGCTGTAGCACTCTGCATATAAGGGGGTGGCGAATTCAACAACTGTGACATTAAAGGATCTTTCTCAAGTTCCTTCGCTGCAACTTGCTGAAGAAGCGGCAAAGCTGGATAACACTTATCAATCACCAGTTTACGTTGCCTGTGCAACTGCTCACTCACTTGTTCCTCTACGTTATCTTTAAATTGTATAGCAGCCTGCATTATTGAAACACCTTTTTCTCTTTTATTCATCTTTGCTAATTTAATTTCTCTCTGTTTGGCTTCCTTTCGCCATAGGCGGAAAGATTCAAACATCGCCGGCCGGGCTTTCTTCTTGAAGAGTCTAACTTCTAGGTTATCTAAAATCTCGGTGTCGTAGCTACCATATTGGGGCCACTTCAAGACACCGTCCTTACTAGTGTAGCGGATCCATACTTCATTATACGTGATAGGACCCACGCCAGGTTTTACGTAGAGCTCATATGTTGGAGTTCCAATTGGAGGAACCAGACACGAATCTTCCAATCGGGAGTCCCTATGTCGACCACAACAAAACAAATTTCCAAGTCTGCTAAGACCAGGCATCTTCGCTCACTAGTCTAGCTTCAAACTTCAAAGGATTATCGAATACGATAGTCTCGTGAATACACGAGTCCCTCGGCTTTGGTGCTTGCAAGTTCCAAATCAAAGATCCCAAGGGGATACCCAAAACGAAGGACTGGGAGACGCTCCACTCATACTTAACTGAGGTATCGATGACGTCACCAGAAGACCCGTCTATCGTCTCGCTCTACAAATCGTCTAAGGGCTCAAGACAGGGCGACAGTCAGGGCAGCAGTCCTTCGTAGCCGTCGGAAAGCGGGGAACCTCGCAGCAAAGACTTTCGGACCACGACGACATACAGGGGTCGATGAAGTGGTTGGCCTTCCTCTAGAATTTTCACACGAAGCTCCTCACGATCTTCAGGCTTGGACCGGTACCACTGAAGTCGTCCCATGTTGGGCGCCAAGTGAAGAACCGGGTTTTTAGAACCCAGCGGCGCCAGGGATAACGCCCGAAGTCTTCGGATTCCCCTGTCTCGGCATACAGAGATACGGGACTCTTCTAGGTGGCGACAAAGATCAAATTTATTGGCTGCAACCAGTAACAGAAGTCCACGAAGTACAATGACGTATATTCATAGGAGACTGCTCAACTTTACAAAGCCAGTCAACCCTTTTTATACAAAATATTGTGCTTCAGGCACATTCCTTATTTACAACCAACCAATCCCATGTGTATACGACAAAAAGCATTGCGTGACAAACCCACATTTCATTGTTCAGCCCACCATTAATTATTGGTCGAACCCAACATTCTTCATCAGACAAGTCGATGATCGAAACCCATCATAAAATCGGTCACCTCCCCATCGTAAACAGGCCATAAAGAAAGGAGCAGAGACAGGTGTAATTAAGATAAGACATAGTTGTGTGTAATAAAAGGTTAACAATGTCCTGTGCCTTGATCGCTAATCTTGATCAGCTACTGGGAAAAGAACTGGCCTAACAAGTTTGGCCTCGGGCAACGAAGTCAGCTTGCCCAGGTCATACAAGAGCCAGCTAAAGGTGTACGTGTCTCAAGAACTCGTTTGGCCGTAGTCATCGGCCTATGTGAGGGCAACCACAAAATGGCTGCCATATACAAAATGGAACCCAAGGGTTCAGAACGGAATCCCTTATTTCGTAATGAATCCATCACTTGATCATGACGAAAACACTCGTACATAATATACTCGCCATTCTCGGTCTGCTGACACCAGATTCGTCACTATACGACAACCTTTATTGGACGGTTCAGAATCTCGGAACCTCAATAGACTTACTATTCTTTAGTCCAGTCCACATTTCACACTACCTACTTATTATATACATGTTCAAATATATACAAACACACATATAGATCAATAGATAGATAGATAGATAGATAGATAGATAGATAGATAGATAGATAGATAGATAGATAGATAGATAGATAGATAGATAGATAGACATAACATCCAGGTACATATATATGGAGATAAGTAAAGTTAACCTATACTGACATTGTTGATATTTAGGCCCTATATATATATTGTCAAAGATATTCATCTAGAGTCGATATCAGAGTTGAATATTCATGTAGGGTGTGGGCATCAGCAATAGCACGCTACCCTAATGGATAGAACTAGTGCCTCTCAGACCGCAGCAGTACATCTTTCCTCCACACATACAAATAGGGCAGCTATAGCATGTGTGGCAGCAGGGTATGCTCCTTCACATGCACACAACACCCACAGCATGTAGAGCAGCAGGGCAAGTATCCCTCACAAATGTAGAATAGTTAGAGCACAGGCAACAACAGTGCAAGCTTCTCTTCTCCTAGTCACACAACAGTGACAGCAGAGGCAGCAGTGGTGCATGATTCTCTGCAGCATTACCGAGGCCTGAGCTGGAACATTTTGTGGTCGGCTCTTTAGGTTTAGGGTGAACAACAAACGTTCAGGAACTGGTTCTGATGAATCATATTCATCAAACTGGTATTCACAAGGTTTTCACCACGAAAGGCATTCACCGAGTTCACGAAAATAGCCTGGTTTAACATCCTTCTTACGGATCATTATAAAAACTAAACATTTTACATTACCTTTTAATACTCCTAAATTCTATAATTTTTCATTGTGTTTGTTTTATTAGTTTACCCCAACTCCCTACTTCCCCTTTCTTTCATTAGCAGAGGTGAGGTTGACCTCTGCACCTGCCCTTACTCACTTCTTACAGGGGTTCGCTTTCCACCCCCCACCACACGATGTCTGTGTGGTGTTCATGCTCCTCTCCTCTTTTTTTTAAACTCCTGTACACCTGCTTCCCCACTTTTTTGTCAATTCACCTTGTTTGTTTCTTTCTTTGTTTCTTTTGTGGTCATCTTCTTCACCACATTTCTATAAGTTCGCTTGTGTAGAAACAGAAATGGAAAAGGACTTCTGCACGCCTTTCCTGTCCCTTCCCTCACACTGTGTTTTTTTTTTTTATGTGTTATTATTAAAAGTTTCTATAATTTTAGGAATTGTAAGATGTTTCTGCATTTTATGTATATCACAGCGGTGGCTCCTCCATTAGGGCGGAGCAGCGTCACCCCACTTACTAAAATGCCACAATGAAAGCCCCAGAGGTGAAAAATAAAATGGTAATAAAGTTAATTTATTACCATTTTGTTTTTCACTAACCCATGTCCCGAACAGAGTGTCAGGACGGGGTGGCTCATTGCTGCTGAGTGGCAGCAGCATGGAGGAGTGGTGGGTTGGGCCCTTAAGTTTAAAGTGTGCATGTCACTTTTGCAGGGTTTCTTGCACCTGCCAGCCAGACATGCTCACTTTAAACCTCTCTGACCCAGCAGTCTCAGACAACTGGGGTGAGAGCAAGCACAGGCCTCCAGGGCCCTTGGGAGCACTGAGAGAGGCCAATCCTTCCAATCCCAGTGCTTCTCTCATGCTGGTCAACAGCATGAGAGCAGTTCCAGGATTGGTTAGGGGAGTTGGCTGGGGCCCCCACTGGAGTCTGGAGGAGAGAAGAAAACTGGGACCCGAGCGCAGAGGACATGTCTTGCAGCAAGCAAGTTAAGTGACTATTTTATTATATAGGCTCCTTGCTTTTATGGCACGAGCATGCACCCACCCACCACCCATTTGCCCAACTCACCACTCTCCGTAGTTGCCAGCCGCCACTTGTAAACCAGTACCGAGATTCCAACCCTAATTCAGTATGTTTTGTTACTTACTTTGGCAATATGCCAAAATTTAATTTTTCATTTTGGGATTTCTTCAAACTGGAGTAGTATTGTAGTGGCCACATCAACACTGTTGCCCCCAGATCAGGGGGTCACCTGAAGGGTATCAATAACATTGTTTCAATCACTTGAAGCCCCTGCTGAAGTATTATGTTCAGTTTTGGATCCCTCGCTTAGAGTATTGCTACTTCTGGGCATATTGTGTCCCAATATAGTGCTTGGCTCTGGTGTATTGAGGTGGGGGGTCAAATAAAGTTGGGTTCACCAGAGCTTATATCAAGGGGAGTTTGCAGTTGAGTGTAAAGTAAAGGTCAAGTTGAGGCTGAGATGAGGATGTGGTTAAATTCATTTTAGGTGAGATAAGGATGAGATTGAGCTTAAGGGGATGTCAAGATGAGGTTAAAGTTTATGTGAAGTTGTGTTCAGGGGTGTGAGGGGGAGATGAGGTTGAGATAACAATGTTGTTGTGAGATTGTATTGAGTTGAGTTGAGTTTAATTGAAATGAGGAGAGCTTGTGGAGAGCTTGTGTTTGAGATTTCAGTGAGGTGAGGATAAAACAGGCTGAGTTGAGGGAGGAGATAATGTGAGGAGGAGTTGTAGTATATGTTCATATGACAAAGGATGAGTTTGAGCTGAGGTTGTGGTAAAGGGAGAAGATGTTGAGATAATGTTGCGGTGAGGTGTCGTGAAGGTTAAAGTTGAGAGTCGGGTTAAGGTGCAGGTATGATAAAGTGAGATTAGATTGAGCTGATTTTGAGGTATATTATAGATTAAGATTTTAGTGAGGTAAGGGTGAGATACAGGGTAGATTTGTGTGTTACTATGAAATGTGAGGTTGAAGTTTAGGATGATGAGGCTGATTTGAAGTTGAGGGAAGTGAGGTTAGTTGAACTGAAGTTACGGTAAGAAAAGGCGAGGTATGGTTGAGTTGTGAGTAAGGTTGAAGTGAATTTGAGGTTCAGGTATGATTCAGAAGATTACATGCTAAATTATGCATTAAGATGAGATTGAGGTAGAAGTTAGGTTGTGAGTGAAATGAAGGCTGAGGCTACAGTTGCGGTTAGTGTTGTAATTAACATTAAGGTTGAGACTGGGGTTAAGGTAAGGTTAAGAAGACGGTGAGAAGCTAAAGTAAGGTTGAGGTGAGGCAGAGGCTGAGGTTGAGGTTGATGTTTAGGCTGAGGGTGGGGTACAGTTTGTGCTTTGGTGAAGTGTGTAGGTAATGAAGTTGATATGAGGTTAAGATACATTTGAGGTTAAGTTGAAGTGAGGTTAGAGTGAGGCAGAAGTAAGGCAACATTGATAGGAGGTGATGTGAAGTTAAGGATGAATTGATAATGACGTTAAGTTGAGTTTGACAGCAGACTCAGAGATGGAGGTGGGGTTCGTGTGAAGATGAGGGTAGATTGCTGCTGTTGTGCGAATGAATTGAGGGTGAGACTTGGAGAGTTGAAAATCAGTTGAGGTTGAGGAGGGAAGGTTGATTTGAGGCGAGATGAGGAGGGAGTGAGGGATAATGAGGTGGGATTGAGAGGAGGTGAGGAAGATGCTAAGCTCAGCATTGAAGGTCGTATTGTCCCTTGGTTCCTCAGAAACCAGCTCACGTGGGTGTGCATCAGGGTAAGTTTTGAAGTAATATTGCCCCACTGAGGCGGGCTCATTGTTACCACCTATTGACAGATGGGAAGAGGTTTTCAGTTCCTGCGAGGTTTGGTAAATGCTTCCCATTCAAGCACTGCATTGATTTATATACAACTCATCAATATGACTTGCTCACACCATTGTACTGTGTTGTATTGGTATTTAGTACTTTCTGATCTCTTGGGAGTTCAGAAGTGCTTTCTTGTGAGATAAGTAGGCATCAAATCCATTGGTTTTGCTTAGTTGGCAGGGTGTGAGTTAAAGTGTTGCTTAATGAACACAAGTCTTGGTGTCATGCATCTTGGTGTCATGGTGGTAGAAGTGGTAGTCGTATTTTAGAAATTACGCAGTAGGGCAGAGTTACATGAGGACATTAGCAAAAGAGTGAGAGCTAATATTAGAGCTTGCATATGCAGACCATTTGTTGTGGTCTACTTGATATTATGTTTCAGGAAAGAGCCAAGTCCTTACAGCTCTTCTAAATTCCAAGCCATTGCCAATTGTCTTTATTTTCTTCTGAGCCATTTCCTTCACTTGGATGTCTGTAAAGAGAATGATCATCCTCCTATTTTTTTTTTTTACTTTTTAGGGGGAGGAACAAGAGCAGAGCCATTCTGGGTCTGAGATTCCCCCCACTGGCACCCTAAGTTTTGATTGGTAATACATGGGTCTAGATGGGGCACATGGCCATGAAACATTGCTGCTGAGGGCACTCCTATTGCACAGGACAAGATGCACAACCGGTCCCCTACTGTATTGTTACAATTAGATTCACCCTACCAGCACTAACACACAAAAGCTACTGAACTCCAAAAAGTATCAAAACAAAATACATAAATAACTTTTCATTAAATTGTGAAAAAGTCACCAATGTTGGTTCCACTTTAATATTATACACGTTGTGGGCATTTTGTAAGCTAAAGGTATATCCAAAACCTGTAATATTTTATTACAATCTACATTTTCGCACATGAAAGATAATTTATCATTATTTTATAGCAATTTCTCGAGAGAAGTTCTGAAGCTTGGTGAGAAGGATCATTACACTTCTAGAATTACGTGCAAATGGCAACATTTTAATGAATCAGTTATGAAACGGAGATTACTGTTTCTTTAAAAGAACTAATGTTGTCTTCACTACGGTGTTTTGTCCAGTTCTGACTGAGAGGGCTTTTAAACTGTACACCTCGCATTTTCTTCACATCAACGGGTTGAAGAGTGGGATTCAGAAATCACTTTACAGGCCAATGAGTTTAAAATATGTAATAAAATCCTTGTTTTGGAAAAGCTTTAGCAGGAGATTAGGAAGTGTCAGGAGCATTTACTTTAGATGGACTTCATACTTACGTGAAGGAAAATTTCAGGGCAAGCTGTATTAAGGGCCTATTGAATGTGTGCATAGCCGTTTACGTGACTGGCGAGTAATGCCCAACCGCTCGCGAGGCACGTTACTCAACTGCCGAGAATGTTTCAGATGCCGCGGAGAGATAACTCACTGACTGATAGAGAGAAAAAAACACATTTGAGACTTGTTGTTTCTAAAGAAACCTGCTGGCAAATCCAACAAACTGAAAGCAGATAAGATAACGGGCACGCATTGCTTCCGTCAGGCTCTTAACGTCGAGCAAGAAATGTAAATTACAGTGCTCGCGGTGCAGCGGCCCTGCACAAAGTCTTCTGAAACGTTACTGCGGATTACAGGGTCACTGGAGCTGGAATGCTCTGCAAGATTCCACTTGAAAGGCAACATACTGCCGGCGGTTTTCCGGCAAACCTAAATCCAGAGGACTGTTTTTTTTGTGTTTTTTTTGTGTGTGTGCAAAGTTTCTTTCTCCATCTCTGCGAGTCCAACTGCAACCTTAGTTTAATGATGTGGACGCCACTTGGTGGAGAGGATGTGGCCTTAGGGCCAGAGCTGCCGGCTTAGGAGCTTGGGAACCAGGGGACATATTATCAAGAAAGGGCGATACATTATCGGCTCTTTTATCGGCTGGAAACTGCCGCTAAAGCGGTGATAATGGGCTTGGTAATATGCCACTTGTAAATTCCCATAGAAGCCCAGGTTCTGGTGTTAACCTGGGCTTCTATGGGAATTCAAAAGGGCATATTATCAAGCCCATTATCGCAGCTTTAGCTGCAGTTTCCTGCCGATAAAAGCGGCGATAATGTATGGACCTTTCTTGATAATATGGCCCCAGGTTCGAGTCGCAGCGTCGGCTCAGCATCCTGTGATTCTGGGCCTACCAAAAGTGAATCTGTCCTTGTGCCACGTAACATGTGCTCATGTAAAGCGCTCCAATACCTTCAAGGCGAGTTCGCACTATATAAATCTGCAACAAAAATGTGTACTGAGTGTGACCTAGCATGGGGCGCAGCAGTTTGGGTGGGGTCTCCCCTGTGATACTTTTGTGTCATATATTTCTAAAGTGCACCCTGTGTTTCAGATAATGGTACAGCTAATTGTGAGGTAAACAAACTGGGTTACAGATCTGATCTATATTTCCCCAGAGCGTGGCTCAGAGTGTGAAATCAAGAGTGTGAGTTGTTATTGTATGGCTTAATCTCAGCAATGATCACTGCCTTGTGATTTACTGCACTACTCCAAGCATTCCCACCCCCCCTGTTGTCTCACGAACGTTGTGGGGATCTTGACTTGGAGAAAGAAACACAGTTATACAGTTGCATTATGAACAAAACACACCAACAACTGTCTTGTGGGAAAACTGTTGCAAGTTTATTTACGTTTTTTTTATGCATATATATATATAAACACAGGTAGGGTTATTTTACGGGTGGTCATCTGAGTGCAGCGCTGTTAAGGACTGACCGCTGGCACCCCTCCTTAAACAATCTACAGCCGCCGGGCATTGCATTGCCATCTTATTCTTTACCGGTGCTGTATCTTAGGTATTGGGGCAGCGGCCCAATACTTTTTAAGACGATTGCTGCACCCGTGCCACCACGGAGCAAGATAAGAACAACCCCCAGCTGTCAGGATACCAATTGTCCCTTACGAAATGAAGGGGTCGCCGTCACGTTCTTCTTATGGCCCCCTATGTCCTGAGGATATCGTTTTATATTGGTGGCCCAATCTCCCCTCTTATGGGGTATAGCTTGCCTTTTTTGTAGAAAGATCAACCGTAGTACCCTCCAAGGCTCAGGGTGGCTTACCGCGACCCTGATTCCCCCCACCTGTGTAGCTCTAGCGTTCAGTCCCTGCATCCTAATGCTCTTTCGCCCACCCAATGTTCCTAACAAACACCTCATTGCCCTGGTCTGATAGGTGCCCTCCGTCGGGCGCGAAGTAGCCTGGTGTCCTTGTGCATAGTGGGCCATGTTTCACAAAGCCAAAGCCTGCGTTTTTTGTGGATTTCTGCATTGCAGCATTTAGCCTTCTCCTTGATGCCTATACCCCTGAGTGTGAGCGAGCCCCCCGGCACTCACCCGCTTGGTATTATCTCTGACCATAGTATGTCATAGGGGGCGAATTCCGCTGCAGATCTGGTCATTGTCATTCTCATGTCGTGCAGCAGATGACCCCTCCCCAGTGTGGTGAGGTAATTTCCCCCCAGGTGTATCACCAGTATGTCTGGCCCCTCTTCGCCTGTCACCCTGGTGTGCATAATTTTGGGTTCTAGCAAAGCACACTTCATGCCCGGGGCGCTGCTCCACATAATTTGTGCACCAGCTGGTCTGCTCCACCCATCCGTGCTTGCCCATCTCGCTGCCCTAACCGCAAAAGAGTGGCCGATCACCCAGACTCTTGTGCCTGTAAGTGATACATAAGGGGGGAGTGAGTGCTTAGAGCACCGCGCTCCTATTCCCTGCAGTTTAAAATCCAGAAATCATCCATTTGTTTGAGCCTGCAGTGCTTCAGTACAAAGTTAGCACAATTTCTGTGAAAACTTTTAATTTGCCCCTGCACATCAAAACCTCTATCTGTATATTGCACACATGTTGATTCTACTTTACATCGTTGTACCATTGTCTCACTTTACATATATATATTTCTTTATTTACTTTTTACATTCTAGTTTAGAGCCTCTATCTCCACATTGTACTTCTGTCGCTTCCCAAGTTATTATTATTCGCCGTTTGTAGGTGTGTTGGTTTGCCTGCTGGGGTGTCACTCACTCTAGTTTCTTTTCCTCCCTGGTGACTGTTGTATCGCTTCGAGGGTCCCCCTCCCTTCCCCTGGATGTATGTAAACCTTTTACTTGTCCGATGTCCAACGCCCAATGTGCTTTATGCTGTTGGCCTTCCCTAATGCTGTAGAGGTTGCTCCTATCCTAAATGAATGTGTGGAGTATGCTCCCTTGGCATAACCTGCCTTCTTTAGGGCTTACGCCAGATATCTGTTGAACTGGAATTTGGTCAGTGGTGAGCTGTTGGCGTGTATTAGGAAGTAGCCTGACGTGCGTGAGTGCGCTTGCACGTATGAACTCACTATTGCAACTGGGTAGTACCTGCCCCCCTCTAGTGATGGTGGCACCTTTGCCTGCCTGATCTGTCTTGGAGCTCCTCACCGTGACTTGCAACTGTGTTCCCTTCACCTCCACAACCTGTGCCTCCAGGGCTTTCCATGATGTGTCGCTTTTGTAGTGCGCCACCTGCTTGCTGCATCTCAAGGTGCCAAAGAACGCCAGCGCAAATGTAGCCCAGAATCCTTGGTTCATATGCCCCCTAATACATCTAGCATCCTTACTAGCATTCCAAACTCTATTGGCAGCCTGGTGTCTGCTACACTGGGCTCTTCCCGGGCCCAACCCTTTAAGGCAGCCCGCAACGGCAAAATGTTTGTGGTGTGGGGGCGTGGCTTATGCGGCGACTCGGATGGCGGCATAGCTCCGAGGCTCCGGCGGTGACCTCCGCTCTCTTCGCAAATTCGGAGGTTTTCTGCCGTTCTTGGACGACCTGCTGACAAGACTTCATCGCCGGAATGTGAGGCGAACCTGATGCCCTCACTGTTTCTTCTCCAGCAGGCGTCCCGCAAGTTTTACTTTGTCGGGACGAGACTCTCCTGACTGCGGCTGCCATTTTGTGTGCTCAATGTGTAGACCCGCCTCAACATGCCGCTGATACTCGTAAGTGTCCGTGTGCCTTCAATAACATCAACCCATATGTTTTTATCTGCTTGCTGAGCCAGCGCTCCTCTTTGGGACTCATTTGCTTCGTCTTCTGCATACTCCTCGATGTTTAACAGGCTCTAGACTCTTCTCAGCCGCCATTTTGTGCACTCTTGCGACGTACAGCATTTTCCCTCACAGAAGCACCTGCACTTCTTTCATTGTCTGCTTATATGCTGTACCTCCTACCCACGCTATTTTTCTGCTGTAATTCCGGTGGAGCTATGCTGCTAGCACCTACACACGTCAAATGAGCTTTGAAGGGTTTTATTGTCATTGTGGCACATTTCAACCCTCCTGCTATTACGCCTAGCTCTCCAGCGGTTTGCGACATGATCAGATTACTGCAGTTTTTCTTTTTGAATGCCTCATTGCCCTGACTTTTATATTGTGGGGTTAGTCATTCATTTGCTTCTTCAACTCGACTTCTTTTCCACACAGTGTGGCCGTGCTTTCCCCTTCATTGCCTCTTTACAGTCCGATTACTTCTGAATCTGAGTGTCATTTATCAGGATTTTTTAATCTTGGTACTCTCCACCGGTTCTGTTGAGACTCTTACATGGGAAAACTCCGCAACTTAAAGCTTTCCACTACTTCCAAAGCCCTATATGTTCTGACTCTGACTCGCCCACCCAAGATCTGGAGGCAAGTGCTTCTCCAAAGCCTACTACAATGCCTGGGGCCATTCCTAAATCTAATAACGGTAGGAAAGCTTCTTCAACGCTGGTCTCCTCAAAGCGTCTCAAAAAAGATCCTCCTTTTCAAGAGGCTACTTCACCCTCCTCTTCCTCTTCCATCGATCTTATTCTAGAGGAACTATGTGCCCTTAAGCCGTTTATGGATACCACTACCAAGACTCTCCAAGCCATGCAGGATAAATGGTCCTCTCTTGATTCCCGAGTCCTCATCCTAGAACAATCTACGGACTCTCTCCATTCCTCTTGTTCTCAACTTTCATCCATGGCAGCGGAAATTTCATTGCTAAAGAAGCAGACAGAGGATTTGGAAAACAGGAATCGCAGGAACAACCTTCGCTTGTACGGACTTCCTGAACTTGCAGAGGGGTCTAATCCTACCCTTTTCTTTCAGTCCTGTCTTGCAAAGATTTTGGATGCACCTGCTTTGACATCAGTCACATACAGAGAGCGCATCGCCTCGGCCCCAAAGTTTCTAATAAACCTAGAGGAGTCATTATGTTGTTTCTTCAATACACTGATCTTCTGCAGGTTCTTTCAGCCGCCAAACTCAAAAAGCAAATTAATTGGGAAGGCCATCGTCTCTTTCTCTCACAGGATGTGTCCAAGGCCACGGCGGATCGACAAAAGAAATTCCTGGACTTGCGTCCTCAATTAAGTGCTCTAAATGCTAGGTATGGCCTCCTTCATCCCTGCCTGTTCAAGGTTACTTACAAAGATAGAACCACGACATATGATGATCCAGCAGTCCTGCAATCCTTTCTTCGACAACATGGAGCTGAAGCTATGGAACTATCTGGACATGGCTGATTTGATTTGAACTGCAGGAACCATAGTTTGTTGATGTTGTCCTCTCTTTTTGGTCATATTTCATTGTTGTTACTCATTTGTTTCTTTCCTTCCTCTGTTTAGGTTTGATATCTTCCTCTTGTTGATCGCCTCCTGATAACCCTCCTTCTTCTCTCTCCTCCATACAGATCCATTCTCCCTCCCTGACTCCTTGATATCCTCTTGTTTCCATCTCATGCCCTGTGGAGTTATTGAGCTGGAGGTCGCTGCCCGCTCTTGCTGTTTGCGTCGTCGTCTTGCGGTACTACCACCCCCGTTTCGTTTGAATCTTCGTAAGTACGTCCTTCAGTCGTCTGTTTTAGACATGTACTGTCTCCTTGTTCTTTATCTGTTTCTTTTCCTTCTTCTCCCCTCTACTCCTTTCTTCATCTCTTCTCTCTCTCTCTCTCCTTTTTTCACCCCTCTCTGTCTTCTTTTTTTCACTCCCTTCTCTCACTTCAGCTACTTTATCTTCTTCTTTCTTAATGAGCATAATATTGCTAATTTTTCTTCCTTGTTATCTCATTCCGTGTTACAACCTGGAATGTTAAGGGATTAAATAATCCGACCAAGAGGCAACGGGTGTTATCACACCTTGCCAGACTCAAAACCGATGTTGCACTTCTCCAAGAGTCACATCTTCAAGAACCTGAGGCTTTAAAACTTAAACGCTTTTGGGTTGGACATGTTTTCTGCTCCCCTACTGTTAATAAGAAAAATGGTGTAGTAATCTTATTTCATAAAAAGTTAAATGTTGCATCAATTTCTCATGAATGTGATGTTAATGGTCGTTGGGTTATTGTCAGATTGCTTATAGATAACATCCCATTGTTTTCTTTAATATTTATGCCCCTACTGGTGTTGATAAATCCTTCTGGCCCTCTATTTCCCTCAAGCTGGCTTCTCTTTCTGATGAGTATATTGTATTCGGTGGAGACTGCAACCAAATTATGGACCCCTTCCTTGACCGACACTCCAGGGCTAAGTTTGTGGCCTCTAAGATGCATTCCCAATTTACCAAAACAATACAAAATAATGCTTTGGTCGACATCTGGAGACTATGTAACCCTGACCTTAGAGAATATAGCTTTTTGTCTCCATGTCACCTTTCCCAATCCCGCATTGACCACATCTTCCTTAGTAAACCCTTGTCCCAACATGCCATCCGCTCCGAAATAGGCTCTATTTTAATTTCTGATCACGCCGCCGTCCTGGTTGACATTGACCTTCTCCCATTCTCCCCTTCCTCAGGCAGATGGAGATTTAATAACGCCCTCCTTCTTGATCCCATTTCCTGCTCTGAATTCACTACTTTTTGCTAAATCAAACCCCTGATTCCCCTTTTGTTATGGCTTGGGATTCTTTTAAAGCGGCTTCTAGGGGTTTTATTATGAATTTTGTTGCACGAGGAAAGAAACTTAAAGAGGCCAAATCAGCTCAAATTCTTGCAGATATCAAACGCCTGGAACTTGCATATCACTCTTCCAACTCAGATTCTTCCCTTAAGGAACTAATTGAGGCTAAAATTTCCTTTAATAAATTCACTACAGAGGCAGCATCTAATGTCCTTTTAAAATGTAACTCTCGTTACTACGGTGGTAGCAACAAGATGGGGAAGCTTCTTGCTAATTATTTGAAGATTAGGAAAGAACGTACTAAGATTGAATCGATAAAGAACCCGCTGGGAGAATCTAGATTCAAGGATAAGGATATTCTCAATGAATTTGTTTCCTTTTATAAAAATCTCTACACTCCGGAAGTGATTCCCTCTCCAACTGATCTCCTCGCCTATTTTCATTCACTCCCCTCTCCCTCTTCCTCTCTTGTGAATCCCTCTGCTCTTGATTTGGACCTGACAATCTTTAAAATCTCCCTTGCCATCTCCAAACTACGTCGCGGAAAGGCCCCTGGGCCTGACGGCTTCACTATAGATATTTTTACAGCTACTTTGCCCCTCTCCTCTTGCCGAAGCTCTTACTATTATTTCTCTCCTTTATCGAGACTGGTTCTTCTAGTGGTTCTTTTCAGCAAGCTCTTATTTGCTTAATTCCCAAGGACGATAAGGAGCATTCCTAATGTAAGAATTATCGTCCTATTTCTCTGGTTAACACTGACTATAAAATACTTGCCAAGATTTTAGCTTTGCGATTGGACCCCCTTCTTCCGACACTGATCGGCCCTGAGCAATCAGGTTTTGTTAAGGGCCGTCTCTCTTCAGACAATTCTAGAGTCTTTTTTTAACATTCTTAGTAAAGTTTCATTTCTAGACCATCCCTTCGCTGCTATCTCTTTGGACGCAGAGAAAGCTTTTGATAGGGTTAACTGGGATTTTATGTTTCGGGCTCTTCAATGGGCTGGCCTTCCTTCTAAATTCATCTCTCTCACCTCTCTACTTTATTCAAATCCTCAAGCTTTCATTTTTGCAAATGGCATGTCTTCTAACTACTTCTCTTTACAAAGAGGGGTACGCCAGGGTTGCCCTCTTTCTCCCTTATTGTTTATATTAGCTCTGGAACCCTTTCTCACTTAAATCCGCCAAGATGACAGCATATCCGGTTTTCAGTACGGTCCACATCAGGTTAAACTATCAGTCTACGTTGATGATGTTCTTTTCTACAGTTCTAACCCTGAATCTTCTCTCCCTTCTTTTCTTCGCCAAGTTTCCGTATTTTCTGCAGTCTCCGGTTATCGTCTCAACGCGGATAAATGTGAAATCCTCCCCCTGAATTCTCCATGCCAAAAGCATCTTTTCTCTTGGCAACCTACTAAAATAAAATATCTAGGAGTATGGTTTGCTCCCCTCTTAACTGACACCCTTAAACTGAATTTCGATTACATTACCAAGAAATTGCATGACTCCATCGCCCGCTGGAACCCGCTCTATCTATCCTGGTGGGGTCACCTTAATTCCATTAAAATGATGCTTTCCCCACTTCTTTTATACACCATCTCTATGATTCCAATACGGATTCCTGATTTTTATTTTAAGAGAATCGACTCATTATTATCAAAAATTTTATGGAAGGGTAAACGTTCTCGTATAGCTCTCGCATCCCTACGGAAAGACAAATCTCAGGCTGGTGTCCGATTCCCTGATTTCAAAATCTATCATCGTGCATTCTCTCTGAGACAATCCACCCGCTGGTTGTCTTCCGATCCCCCTCCATACCCTCCCATTTGGCTTGCCATAGAATCCTTCTTCATCTCTCCTTTCACTTTTCGTGAATTTCTCTCATTTACACGTAGTTCACCTCGTTTCCGTAATCCTATAATTTCTCACTCTTATAAACTCCTTTTTCCCTTCCTATCTTCTTCCTATCCCTCCCGTCTTTCGCTCAACGACCAACCCATCAGGTTCAATCCTCTTCTCAAAATTCACAATCGTACCATCTACTGGAAGGCTTGGCATTCCTGTGGCTTACGCTGGATATCTCAATTCCTTTTCCAGGACGCCATTCTCTCTTTCTCAGATCTCCAATCTCAATTCTTGTTGCCTTCCAACACTCTTTCACAATATGATTTACTGCTCTCAGCGATCACAGACTATTCTCGATTTTATTTGTGACAGAGGACCACCAGAATAAAATTGTTTTCCGGTACCTTGTGCCACATTTTATCCTCACCCACACCATCTACTCTGTCCTGGCCCCTCACCCACACTTCACCCGTAGGCAGTTGGATAAAAGATCTCCGATAAAGAGCCCCTCTTTGAGGTGAGCCGTTGGGCATTGCACCGCCTGCCCAACGAGGAGCATTGCCGATGATGAAGCATGACACTCGCAAGGGTGTGTGAGGCCATTATATCCAACAAATTGGATACCCAGGGGTGACCCTCCATCGAGCACTACCCCTCCTTCCCTAGTGACCTTTTTCCTTCTCCTTCTCTTTAGGAACAGCTCAGTCTACTTGTTGCTGTTCCATAGCATATCATGGAAATTAGCTGGTTGTAACAGACATCTAGAGCAAGGTCTCCAGTCCACACTGTAAACACCCCCCGTCTTCTTTGGTGTGAGGTAAGCTTGGTATAGCAAATTAAATTAAGTGATCTTCAGTCTTGTGATCCAGGACACCCTTTGCATGTAAATTAACGTCCTATCTCACTCCCCATCTTAGATGTCATGTCCTAGGTCCGCCTCCCATCTCTGCTTGGCCTTAAGTAGGCCTTTCCATACCATCCCATTGAGAGCATTTTACAGTCAAGTAATCCTATGTCTACTATTCCCTATCATCATGAGCAGGTGCAGGATGGCATGTCACAAGGGTTCTCCCGCACACAGGTCTCATAATTGCATAAATGCACAAACTAGCTCACCATAGATCAGGAATTGCCTAGGGGCAAGGTCATACTCTTCCATTAGCTGATCCAAGGGCATGACTGTGCTGTTCACATAACAATCCGCACCATGATAAGACCTAGATCTGTCTATTGTCCCAAATGGTGAGCTTTAAAAAACAAAGTATGATCTTCCCAAAACGTGGTAGCCCTACAAGTGGTATTGCTGGGGAATATTGGGGACAGTGTGTGGTCAATGTGATACATTTCCTCCAGCACCTCAAGGCTGTGGTCAGTAAAGTAGGTAATCAAGCAGTGTTGGCTTCTTGAGCAAGACAGCTGCAGGGATACCTGGTTAGGTTTCATCCTGACATATCCCATTTCTGCAATCCACTCTCCATCTAACCAATGTGCGATCCATTGTAGGTTAACAACGCAAGGAAGTACAGTTAAAAATCCGGAACATTTAGACCCCCTGAAGTGATTCAATGTTTAAGCATGTGTAGAGCAACTCTCTGTGTCCCAGATAAGATCTTAAAGCTGGGAGTGTAATTGCTGAAACCAGTCACAGGGAACCCCTACTGACATGTTGACAAAGAAATATATAGCAGCTAGGGCAGGACAATCATTTTTTGTTAGGGCTATTCTTGCCATGACTGGAAGCTGAAGCAACCTCCAGAATGCCACTGAGCCCTTAAGTGCCCGAAATTCCACTCCCAGATTTGAATTCCATAAATCTGCAGGGTTATGGTATATATTCACCCCTAAGCATTTAAAAGTTCCCAACGTCCCCAAATTAAGCACCTCTACCTCTGGAGTCATGGGAAATAGATATGTTTTGGAGGTATTTTCTTTCAGTCTTGAGACTCTATGCTGTGAGGTCCCTGAGCAATAATTGTGTCTGTGTTAAGTCATGTTCCCCATGCCCAACATAAACATTATGCCATTGGCATATAAGGTGTCGTCCCATAGTGAAATGCCTCTCGCTCCACACTCTGCTCTGGCCACTGTATCCAGGGATTTGATTGCTACGGCAAAAAGTAATGGGAAATGGGAGAGTATTGTCTGGTGCATGATAGATTGGATATTGGGGTGAAATACAGCTTCCCATCTCAACCCATACCCGAGGTTTAGATTAAAGCGTCTCAATTTAGTCATCCTTATACAAAGCCACAGTGCTAAATTAAAACAACGTTCCAGTACTATAGGAGTGTATATCAAAATAATCTTGAGATGTTGATGAAACAAACGTAAAACAAGCCAATAAACGAGGGCCATCATTTTGAAAACCGCGTTCTAAACAGCCAGTCCATTCACGAAGCACAATCCCTGAAGCCCCTGCGGGGCAGTGGGGCCCTAACCCATCAGTGGCCCACCAACCCTTCAGGGAGGCTCCATTCTTCCCCAAGGCCTGTAAATATCTGTGCGTTATGGGAGAAGCTCAGTGGCCCATTTCTACAGGGAGCCCCCATCACAACCATTTTACACTACCCCTCTGATGGCAATTATGCAATGGTCGGTGTAACTGCTGGACCACTCCAACGGGACCACAGGACAGGGTCTTGTCTGTCCGACTAACCTTATTTGTAGGAAGATGTGCCACCCTCTTCGACCCCTTTCACCGCCAGTGGCGTGAAACATTGGTCTGTAATGTTGTAAGTGAATGGGGACACACTTCCCAGATTAAGACAGGGCTCAAGCTGGTCTGTTTATGGCCAATGTTACAGTGGGTACAAGGGTGGGTTTCCCAGCGAGAATTAAATGTGGGTTCTAGACCCCTGGACATACCACAGAATGTTCGCTTTGCTGGTCAATTGCACTTGAGTGTTGCTGGAGAGGGAGTAAATCCTTCCAATTTGCCCTTTTTAATGGGTATACCCTTGCCTTGCAGAGAGTGACTTCTAGATTTAATTCATCTCTGGAAAGGAATTAATGCCTGGCAAGTGTACATAGCATTTCAACTTAGCATGATGCCCTACATCTTCTGTAATCAGGTATCTGATGTTTGAACCCATTGGTGGTAGCACAGGGGTCAGAGTGGGTGGGGGGGTGCCATCACTGTTATATCACTGAAGTCACAGGGATTGTTAAAGATCAAAGTACACCAAATGAGCAATGCCCATTCAGCAGGAAAGTGGGAAGGGTGTGGTGTGTAGCTGGTAGTGCATTTTGGAACACTATTGCAAATATTTTACGGTGGCACAGGGTGACAATGCACTGTCATTTACAGACAGCACATTTTCCATTTAATTTGACACAAAATTTGCACAGACATGCAGTTTTATTGATAAAACTCTATAGGACACAAACAATACATAGATTAGTGTGAATTTCTATCATTTGCGCATCAGTAAAGTGTCTTTATTTGAACAAACCGTATTAAAATCTTTATTTCCATCACACTTTAAAATTAGAAAAAAAAGTTGCTTTATTTGTACTATCTGCTAATATATTCTGAAATATGTGTTGAGTTTATTTATAGGTATATAAATTGTGTTGCTGTTATAAAAAAAAATAGACAGCTTGCAGCCTTTCCTTTCTCACTCCCTGAACTAGCAAAATTGATGCATAGTTCACTTTAAAAAATACTCTAAGCAAAGTAAACACCAATTTGCTTGCTAAAAGAATAAGCAACAATTTGTCAGAATATTGAGCCTGACATTAGACCTCCATCTTTAAAGGAATGGTAAATGTGACAAGCTAAAAACATAATTTAAAGGCTTCTTTATAGATGATTCACCTTCTGAACTCCAGCATGGTTAATTTGGGGGTCCTGCAGCCCCACACACCTATATTCAAGGTCCATGCTTAATACCACCACCCTGTGGGCGGTCAAAACAAAAATATTTAGCAAAGATCATGCCAAAATTATTGTACTTATATATTTAACTTCTTCATATTTATGTTTTTATTAGCCGTTTCATAAAATGCAGGCCAGATCCAATAGGAGACAGAGCAGTTGACATAGGCTCAAGATACAAGAGCAATTAAAGGATAAACATTAAAGTGAACTGCAAAAAAGACTTTGACTTATATGGATTTGAAGTTCATAACAGGAAGAAAATAAATTCAAAATAAATATTTGTAGCAACATAATACTAGTGACCTTAATAAAGTGTATTTGGAAAAAATAATCCCAAACAAAACCGAGGCTCTATCATGCGAGGCAGCGACAGTGGAAAAATAAAGACTTTTTTTTAAATGTCTTAGACTTTTGCTATGGCAAAGTTCTCCTGATAGCTGGTAGAATAGAGTTACCACCTTGTTTACACTCTGTGAAAATGCTTGTAATGAGTTCTTTCGTCCAAAAGGATGGAAGTTCATAAGAAAAGGTTTCAGAGCTCCAAAGCAACATTAATTGCCTGATAAAACCATCTCAAGGCAGTTCATGTTTCAGAGTGTACCTTTAATAGGCTGTGCAGGCTTGTTTAAAAATATTTCGAGCCGTGATAGAAAGCCATTTAAGTGTGAGCAGAACAGGGGAGATGTGATCCTACTTTCTCTAGCCAAAGGCCAATGTGGTAAGTGTATGTAGGGCTCCTTTGAGAGGGGCAAGGTATCATTTGAGAATTCCTTTCAGTATGGAGTTGTCATAGTCCAACCTTGATAACAAGAGGGATTGATTCCTTTGTTTTGAATCCTATTCGGGGGAAAAGATTTGATTCCTCAAGGGAACCTAAGCTGATACTGTGCCTCTTTAACTAGCAAAATGATGTCCACATGTAGGTTTGATTTCCTGTACCAGGCAAAACCTTAGAACATTCAACAATGGAACAGCTGCAGCCCTGCACTGTAAATTCATGAGCAATGCTTGCACAGGAATGGAGAAATTTGCCATAGGAATCTCGACAGTCACCTTCTCAAGAAGGTTAGGCTTTAGATGGAGGGCAGATATCTAATACTGAATCTCAGAATATATGAGAAGCGAGGAAAGAGGTTCCATGTACAAATTCAAAATAGTAAGCAAGAGGATGGAACTTTGGGAAACAGCTTGTTAGACTTGTTAGACAGGGAGTTTAGCATCTGTTTTCAATGTGTAAGGCCCATATCACTATTACCTATTCCTTCCTTGAGAAATTTCAGGAGTTGAATGGCTTACCCTATCAAAAGCCACTGACTAATCCAGGAAGATGGAAGACAGAAGTCACCTTTTCCTAAATTGCGAAGTGCATCATTGACGCCTATTAGTATTGCGTTCTCCATGTGTCCTCCTCGTATATCCAGGGACTTCCAGATACTGGTATTGCTCGTTCCCATTACCATATGAAATTGCTTAAGAAGAAAACATCCATTTCTAGATGAGGCTGTAGGAGAGCCGCAGTGGAACTGCACTCAAAGATAAGATGGATAACTGTAATTCACTGATCATTGGGACAGCAGAAAATATTCATAGTAAACTTCAGGTTCTTCAATATTTAGCAGTAGGAGCACTAATACACTTTGTACACAAGATCACGCCTCTAAGGCTTGATGAGCACAACAATTGCTCATCAGCAAAAAAAGGTGAAAAGTAAGGCCATCACAATCACACACAGAACCATTTACACGGTGACAGACTATTTGAAAAATCAAACATGCTCTATTAACAACAAATTTATCTTCCGGCATCTCAGCACTTGGTTGAGCCCGGGTCACGGCTACTATATAAAATCCAATGTTATGTAAGACTCTGATAGAGAGCCCCTATCCTTTATTTCAGTTTCTGAATGTCATAACTCACTGCTATGACATAGTGCCAGTTCATAACAAAACATAAAAAATGGAGTGGACAAAGCGCATCACATCAGCAACACTCTATGTATGGGTAGCTCAAGTGCCGGTTCAATGTATCTTCAGGATGGACTGGAGCAAGATGTAGGGATACATTTTGTTCTTGATCAAAATTTCAGTATGAACCTCAAGTTTGGGGTGGTTAGATGGAGCTTGAAGAGAGAAGTTAGGATTTCTGTCAGTTTCTGGTGATTGTGCCTTTATCACCAACCACTAAATCTTGGGATTTAGCTTTCACCACCCTGGATATGTTCTGCAGATAACAGGCAATACATTTGGTGGACCAGAATACTCCAGCAAAGAACAGTTTTTCAAAAGCGTTAGGCATTGTATAACTTTGTAGATAATACTACTAAGCCTGTATTTGATGAAGAAATATACAGATTAAGTAAACACTATTGTTGTACAGTTCATACAAGTTAATTAGGACTGTATGTCTAGAAGACATGAACTGCAGGTAATGGGGACTCCGTTCACATATTTCATCAGAAAATGTTGGCCAAATTTCTTGCTAGCTCACAATGCTCCATCTGAACCCCTAACCTTACCAGGGTACCAGATGGCATCAGTACCTCGTACATGCAGTGGGATAGCAAGGCTGACGGCGGTTCGCCCCGGGCAGAATGAGTTTTGGGGGTGGAGGCCTCCCACTGCTCTTAACTGTGTCTGTCACGGGTTGGCAAAGGCAGGAATCATCAGCACTCCCCCCGCTCTTACATGCGGGCGGTTAATGCAGGGACCGCCACTGGCGGATAAAGTTCTAGCTATGCCACTGCAAACATGACCACTCTTATTCCCCAGGGAAATTGTGGAAAACACATCTACCATTTCGTTGTTAATTTTGCATGCCTAAGGGAAACCAAAGAAATATATGAATGTGGCTTTTCAAACATTTATTGAAACTATCATATTCGTGTATGAAAAGCGTGAGCTGCAATTGTTAGGCAATGGAAACGAAGCATTGTATTGTATTGTATTGTAATTGCATTTGTATAGCGCTTACTACCCCTGACGAGGCGTTGAATTGCTTTTTCGGCGAGTAGCACGCTCCTCCGGGACCCATAGAGGATTACTGTTGAATTAGTAAAATGAAACATGCAAGTAAATTTTAAGTGGTGGATATGTTAGTCAGTTATTTGGATTTGGATGGATAGCAGAAGCATAGAAGAGGAAAGAAGTATTGTTTTTATATAGTGCTTCTAACCCTTGATGGGGTGTGGAAGCACTTTTTTTTTGGCCAGTAGCACGCTACTCCGGAAACCCATAAAGGATTAGTGGTGAATTAGTATGGTGAAATTTGAAAGTAATTTGAGTGGTGGATATTAGTCAGTTATTTGGAGTGAGAAGGATAGCGGAGGGATAGAAGGGAAAGAAAGGTTTGCATTCATATAGTGCCTGTTACCCCTGATGGGGTGTTGAAGTGCTTTTCTGGCGAGTAGCAGGCTACTCCGGAACCCATAAAGGATTAGTGTTGAAAATTAGTTTAGTGAAATATGAAGTCATTTGAGTGGTGGATATGTTAGTCAGTTATTTGGACTGAGAAGGATTGTGGAGGGGTAAAAAGGAAAAAAGGTTTGCATTTACATAGCGCTTGTAACCCTGAGGAGGTGTTGAAACACTTTGTTGGCGAGTAGCATACTACTCTGGAACCACTAAAGGATTAGTGGTGAATTAGTATAGTGGAATGTGGAATTAGAGAAGTGAACATGCTAATCTGGTATTTTGATTAAAAATGATAGTGGAGGGATAGAAGTGTGAAGGATTTCTGTTTTTTAGGTCATAGAAGTAGGAGGAGGCTTTTGGATGAGTAAAAATGGATTTTGGAGGGGAAGAGTCAGAGGGAAGAGTTTAGAAAGGTTTGTTTTGGCGGATCGGTATAGTAAAAGAGGTGTCAGATGATGCAAGGAGGGTAGAGTAGGAGAGTCAAGAAAGAGTTATTTTGGGGAACATAGTAGTGGTGTGGGGTTTGGGAAAAATGAGAGAGTGGGTGATAGGTGTATAGGGTGAGGGACAGGGTAGTGAATTGGAAAGAGTAGTAGAAAGAAGTTTCAGATGAGTCGAAAGTTGGGCTAGAAGATATATTGAGAGAAGTATAGGCTGAGAAATAGGGTAGTGCATTGGAAATGCTTTTTCAGGAGAAAAGTAACAGACACACAGATCCAAGTACATGGAGGTACATAGATTCACAATGGAAGCAAGTGCATGTAGACCAAAGATGATTTTTTTTTCTTTTGTTTTTATAACAACATAGTTATTATACATGTTTATACAAAGCAATACACAAAGATAGGCACACATCTATAGTGAGAATAAATGTTTATATACAGAGAGACAAATACATAGTGTGGTTATTAATGCATGGGAAAATGGTCAGCGTTCCTGGCCCTGGTCCAGACCAGGCTCGAACAGGCACTCACCCTTGTCCTCTCCACCCTTAGCCTCGACGCCCGGGCTGAGACGCCCTAAGCCTTTGCCGTTTATAGCCCTAGTAGTCAAGTGACGCCTCCAGCAAATGGGAACCCTAGACCTAACACTATCCAATCACAGCACTAGCCCTAAAATCTAGAACCAATAGGAGACAAGGACCTTACAGCCAATCTTAGCCCCAGTCCAAGCACCCAATCAGTTACAAAAACCCTGATCTCTACGTCCAATGGAGGCCCTAGCCCTACCAGTAGTGTCAAATCTAGTCCAAGCAACCACTGGCACAGGAAACCCTAGTCCCTACTTACAATAGAAAGCCTAACCCTATTTTAGTCCCACACCTAGTCCAGCAACCAATCACACCATAAGCCCTAATCGCTACTTCCAATTAAAGGCCTAACCCTAGCCCTAGTCCCACCCTAGTCCCAACAACCAATAACTCAGGAATCCCTAATCCCTCCTTCCAATAAAAATCCTAACCCCAGCCTTAGTCCCAACCCTACATTGATTGAATCACAGACCCGGAAACCAATCAGAACCCTCAAATACCCAACCAATGAGGACACTAACCCTAATCCAATAGAAACATCAGATACAACCACCAATCAGTGTACACATGTACCAAACAATAACAGAATATATAAGGTCCCAGCTACCTCAGACAAGGTTTGTTGGCCAGGGAGTTGGAAGTAGCTCCTCTATTCAGAAATCTGTTAGGAGACAGACCGGCTTAATCCACTCTATGGACTTCTGCAGGTAAGGGCCTACCAAACTTGTCCTCTAACAACACTATTTGTATAAAACTTTACTCCCTCTCCTGGTCAAAAAACGAAGTGCACAGTCCTTATTAAACACAGTTTAAACAGCTTTCAGCAGATTACTGCTGTCTCAGTGGGGAAGGGGGGGCTGGTTTCACTGACTTGTTAATAAAAAATGGTCGCTGGGGGTATACTGCTTAACACACAGGTCTTAGCACAGAGCAAAGGTGACATTTGGAGGGAAAAATTGATAGTCACGAGGAAAGAGAGGGAAAACTGCAGAGTTTGGACTGCAAATCCCACATTTCAACAGGTTAAATGGAAGCAGCCACAGGCAGGAAAAACCACAAGTTTAAACACAAAAACATGGCATAAATTATTCAATCACTGGCAGGTAACCTCTTCAATGCTAATGACAAGGTCAGCTCGTCATGCAGTACACTGAACGTGTGCTTATGACGAGCTGACCTTGTCATGAATAATGGGAAATAAGGATCTTCAGCGTAGGAGAAAAATCTCCATAGCATTGAAGGTGTTAAAACTACAGTTTTAAACTGCAACAACTACAGGCAAAGACAGTTAAAGAAATGTCAAAAGAAAAAAATATGATGATGCAATCACAGGTAGGGAAAATCGTTTTTTAAACTTTTTTAGGAAAAGGACAGCACTCATCTGCTTCCTTACCACAGCGTGGACTCTGCTCACTGTAAACTGGGGCACAGGTAGGTTGCAACTCACAAGATGGAGGATTGTATCTAGCATTGCAAGAATGGTAGAAAAGATAGACAATTCAACCATGATAACATTACATAGGAAAAAGCCAAGTCTTTAAAAGTTTGCGAAAGGCAAGATGATTAGGTTCCTTCCGAAGATGCAAAGGAAGGGAATTCCATAACCTGGCGGCATTAAGTGCAAAACGCCGGCCTTCACTACGGGCTTTCCTGATCTTGGGTACAGTGACAAAATTCATGTTATCTGAGCGGAGACAAATTGATTTCAAATAAATATTTTAAGTCCAATATTAATAGCTTTGAACTGCCAACTGGTAAATAAATGAACCTGTATAAATTCATTTTGTTTGGCTCAGCATGTTTTCTTTGCTGGGTAAGAGATAAGCTTATAATATTAAGAAACAAGGTCTGCAGGTTTGTTGCCAGGAAAATATGCCAACTTTTTCAAATAGGTTTTTGAACTACCCACTGGTGGTGTTGAGCAGTGTTCCCATTGTGTGTGATCGAAAACCATAAGTGGAGTACTAGCTCTGTGTAAATGTTTTGTCAGCATATTGATGATAACAAAACATTGCACCATAATTAGCAGAATTTAAATATAAAATTTCAGTTTTGAATACTGTGTAATATTCTAGTTCAGAAAGCATGCATTTAACAGTCGCTACATCCCATTCATCAGACACAGCACCAGGAGTAATTATATCATCCATAGTGACCTTAAACACATAAGGGAGCTGTAAAGTTTCTATAGGACCAAAAATGGCAATTAAAATGCAACCCAGACAAGACTGAGATCATGATTTTTGGGGCTTCTTCCCCTAATCTCCTGAGATCTTGCTGGCCAAAGGAGGCCCGCAACTGGGCCCTCAACAAAGTTGTTTAAGGAATCTAGGCATTAAATTTGACAGTGCCCTCTCCTTTCAACCTCAGATCCAGGCTCTGACCAGTTCCTGTTTTGGAATACTTCAGATCCTGAAATGATTCTTCCCTCTTTTGTACGAGTCGGCTAGAAAAAAGGTTATCGAGGCTTTGATCACCTCGAGACTGGATTATGGTAATGCCTTTACCTCGGACCCCAAAGTATCTGCTGTGTAGACCTCAGGGGTGCAGAACTTGGCGGCCAGCCTCCTACTGAAACCCCCCTCTAGGTCTCACATGACCGCTCATTCAAAGGCCCTGCACTGGCTCCCAATGAAAAAGAGGATACAATTTAAGGCCAGTGTTTTAATGTATAAAACCTTGCATGGTTTATGAGCTGGCTACCTTAGGGAGAGGAGTCACGACTACATCCCTGCTCTCACATTGCATTCCTCTTCAGCACATCTGGTGAAAATCCCTCGTATCTGCTGGCTTAGAACTGGCAGAAGATCCTTTTCTTGCTTGGGGCTGCTCAACTGGAACAAGCTCCCAAGGGATCAGCGCCTTACACATGACCTTCCCGCTTTTAAAAACAAACTGAAAACCTAGCTGTTCATACAATCTGTCTCGGTTTATAAGCTGTTGCCGTCCGTCTGTAGCGCCGGGGCACTTTTCAGGGTAGGTGTGCGCTGTATGCATTTCCATAATAATAATAAATGGGACCTTCTCCCAAGCAATTACATCAGAGACAGGAAATGCAGAAATGTTCACAAGCAACAGGTCTCTTCACACTTTATGTGAAGAAGAGTGCTTCTTCAGTACCTCAGCTACCAGTTCTACAGCCAAGCGTTCTGTAAGGAAATGCCCATTCAGAAACAAAAAGAAAACGGTAACAGATCCAATCCAAATGAATAGGAAAAGCAGTGAAATGTAAATCCAAATATAGGGCCATGTAGGAATGAGATAAGTCTGTTTCAGCCAAAGAAAACATGCACTTACACCATGCAGTGAATTATGTGAAGAATCTGAAAAAAACATTGATATCGGCAATGTAACAAGAGGCAGTCTGTACAAAAAGAGGGAACTTATGTGATAAAGGAGAACTGGCATACACCTCCTAAGGTGGATGAAATAAATAACTTTGCTTTTCGAAGTAGCAGTAGGACTGTAAACTCACATCTGATGTGTATCCTATGTTAGCAGTAGCAATAGGAAGTAGTAGCATTATAACACTGGCGGTCCCCAGCTAGGAAGTAGTAATATTTGTATTATTATGCTTGTAGAAGGAGTTCCTGTATGGTAGTGAGAGGAGGCAGGCAACCACCCAGGAGCCCTTGTGGCCTACTATGTTGGATTGGCCACATGACGTAGCTTGATCAAATCTAGTGAAACAAAATGTTTGTTTCTACAAACAGCATGCACTGATAAAATCACAGTTCTGGTACCTTGAATGTCAAGGACTGGCACCGGTGCTCAGTATGATGGGCCAAATTCTTTCTTTTCACTAATCTTCTCTCAAACTAGATCCCTAACTTTAGGAATCCAGACAGAAGTTGCTGCTTTCTCCTTCACTTTTTAGTGGTAGAACGTTTGGGAATGTCATTTGAGTGTCCCACCCTGAAGTCTTGCAATTCCTGTAAGACAGCAAAATGTTCATTGATGTCAAAAGGTGTATCTGCAGCCACTGTGCCAGGGTTATCAAGACCAGGAACATACACATTGACACTAAAAAGGACCTCAGAGGTGTCCAGCCACCCAAGGATTGTCTAGGAAGATTATTTACAGCTCTCTGGACTCAATCCAAGTGATTCATCCAACTACGACCTGAACTTAACACTTAAACTCTTAAGGACTGCTTTATGTCATGGTTCTCCCATTCTACTATCGAATTTCCCTCAGGATGATAGAGGAAGGAATAATGCACGGCAATATCCAGGGTTCTCTTAGAGGCCTTAGAGGCAAACAATGGCTCCTGGTCAAAGGGAAATTTTGCAACTGCATATGTCCCTATAAAGACCTGCAAATCTTTAATGGCACTTCAAGAGTCAGCCGATTGCTTTGGCCACACCCATAGAAATCTAGGACATGAATCAATAGCCAATGGAATACATTTAAATGCACCATCTGAGTGCAGAGGTCTGAAATTATCCAAATAGACACATTGTAGAGGTTTGTTTGAACTAAGAGAGGTGTCTGTGATGAGCGAGCGGCTGGGGAACTGTTAATTTGCTGAAAAATTTCACAACTGAGAACATATTGTTTAGACTGCTTGTACAGAGAATGCAAATAATAGCGTTTCTGTAGTAAGGAAACTGTAGCCACCACTCCTGCATTGGCAGACATTATTCCTTCATGAGCAGCAATGATTAATTCTAGCCTCTGGTCCTAGTTGGGTATCACAAGATCACTTATCCCAGAAACACGAGCAAATGGCATTGTCAGAACTGGCATCACTTGGCATGTTTCCCCTGTCTTTTTGCTTTCTGTCCTCCTGTGTTTGATGGTATGCTGGACTTCATTTTTGCTGGTTAGTGTCTCTGTGCACCTTTTCACTGCTATTCAGTGCTACGGTGCAAGTGCAAGTGCCCCTACTGTAAATTGTGTTAGGATTGTTTTTCCTTGATTGGCATATTTGATTTACTGGTAAGTTCCTAGTAAAGTGCACTATGTGTGCCCTGGGTCTGTAAACCAAATGCTACTAGTGGGCATGCGGGTAAAACGTGGGGGAATGATTCAGTTTCGGAATGGACAGAGGCTGGAATCCTAATGCATGTACGAAAAACAAATTGCCGCTGACACCATAAATCAAACAACCATAATTCTTTCCCCAACAATTTTTTTATTATCTTTGGGATATATTCATTTGTATTATCTTATTTTTTCACATTCATGCCTGTCACTGGGCAAGCTAGATTAAGGATAGACCAAGGCTTTCTTGCAAGGCTTTCTTGCCATTCTTTCGACCATACTAGTGGGTATGCAGCACTGGTTATGCCATCACACAAGTAGCCTTTCCAATGTTCCTCAGACCTGCCATTGCAGTCTCTATGAGTGCAGTTTTAAACTGCCATGTCGACTTGACAAGTATCCCAACTTGCCAGGCCTAACCCTAGTCTATTATTACTTATAAGTCACCCCTAAGGTAGGCCCAAGTTAGCCCCACGGCAGGGTGCAGTGTATGTGAAAGGTAGGAAGTGCTGGTGTGTTTTGCATGTCCTAGTAGTGAAATGCCATACATTTAATTTTTCACTGTTGAAAGGCTGACTTTCCCATAGGTGATCATTGGAGCTCCCGTGTAATATTTTACAAGCATAACTTTCAATTCGGACAAGGTAGAGAAATTGAGTTTAGTTTCCCTGAGCACGGAAATTAATAACATATTTTTTAATAAAGGTGGTTTTAAAATTGTGTTTGAAAATGCCATCCTGTCTGCCGCTGCTTACTTGTGGATTCACAGTTTGATTATAGACTGATAGGGGCTGTTGTCACTGACACCTGAAAGGGCTGTGGCTGCTCTGCACAATGCTGTCTCCACCTCATATAGTGTGGCTGGACCAATGAGAACAGAACTGGTTTTGCTGAGCCAGAGACTTTCTGAACAAAGACTTCAAAGAGAAAAAGTATTAGACCTAAAACCCCGGAACTATAGATCTCTTTTGGTCTGAGAACCTGCCAAGAAGACAGGCTGGAAGAGCTGACAGGAGGAATACTGCCCCTTTGCAGTGCTTTGCTTTGCTGGGTTGGCCTGCAGTTGCTGCTTTTGTCTTGGACAGTGAAATGACTGGACTGAACTTCCTACAACCTATTTCTTGAGTTTCTTCGAGGGCTTAAAGTAAAGCTTGCCCCCTGTTTAAGAAGTTTCAGGACCACGAAGACTTCAAGATCATCTGCTACCAGCACTGGGAATTGAGCGTTTTTTGCTGCAACAGAAGAAAAACCCCTATGCTGCTGCCAGCTTTGTGACCTGAAGGCACCGCAGAGAGCAACGCCACACTTCAGACCACAACCCTGGTCTCACTGATGATACCACCTGCTGCACCACCGAGCCGCTACTTGCACTGTGACCTGAGGAGACTGCACTGTGCACCACCTCTTTTCACATCCCTGATGCCGCCGCTGCATGCCGAGATCAACGCCCCTGCCTGCTCCGTGGCATGGGGGCACCATTCGTAAGTTACTTAATGTACTTCCCCATCCCACACCGCAGCCTTGGCCCACCTGCGCCATTGACTCCAGCATCATCAACCAACATCACTACTTGCACCGCAACCTCTGGGCACTGCACAAAGCGTTGCTCCACTACCCATATGAACTTTTGTTTTACAGACGACAGTGCTTCATAAAGACGATGCCGCTGCCTGCCCCACGACCTGTGGACACCACATGTCACATCGCCCTGTTTCACACCACAGGCCTGGTCTCACCGACAACATCGGACTCCGTCACCAAGCAGCTGCCTGCTCATGACCTATGGGCACCACACTTAGCATTGTACGGCTTAACTTTGCATCGTAGACCTGACGCTATTGAGGCCAGCGCTCTTTTCTTCAATCTCAGAGTTCGATCTGCAGCGTGTGTGACTCTAAGGGCCCTACAACTCCTGCCCCGACCCCTGAAGCCAAAGCCTGAGACGCCGTCAATGCCGCATCTTCAGATCTTATCGCAAGGTCCCGACGTCCTGCATTTCCAAGGTACTCTGTGAGGGTCTTCCCGACATTTAGCTTGCCTGCTACCCTTGCGGTTGGCCTGAACGGTTGGATTTATTTGTTCACAACGTCATGATAACCCCAGACAGAACTATAAACTTCAAGGAACTGTATTTTAAGTGTATTCTGGCAAAATGAATATCTTTATTACCGTCTTATGGATTTTTTAATTGTTTTTAACTTTTCTTACACATATACATATTGGCTATTTTTCTAAAACTGGTGTGGTGTCCTTTTGGAGTGTTTTCACTGTATTACTGTATGTTATGTGAAAATGCTTTGCACATTGCCTCTGAGATAAGTCTGACTGCTCGTGCCAAGCTACCAAGGGGGTGAGCAGGGGTTATTTTAGAAGTGCAACCACCTTAACCTGATTAGAAGGAAGGGTCCCTATGTGGACAGGGTACAAACCTTTCAACTAGAGACCCCCATTTCTAACATTGGTTGTCAGTAGTGAGGATTTGAATTGCGTTTGCAACTGACCTACATTGATTGGTGTACGCTACTAACATATCACAGACCACTACATTCCACATTCTGTGCTTTTTCTTTTGGTATATTTGTGATCTTTCTACTTTTTGTAAACTTACACTTCCTACTACATCATGCCTGAATCAAGAGCATCATCAGTTCCATCCCTGTAATTGTTTTTTGAGGAGGATAGGTTGGAGAACTGCACTGTGAAGGAACTGAAGGCAGTTTGCATAAACCTCAAAGTCCAGGTTAGAGGCCTCACCAAAAAGGAGGGGCTTCAAAGGGTGCTGCAGGCCTGGTAGCAGCCAGAGATGCCAGTGGGCAGTATGGAGATGTTAGTATGAAGGCCAAGGAGCCGATTCGAAGGGAGGCTGTGCTGTTGGTTGGGGAGGGACCCTCCACACCAGGCAGCTGAGGTTTGCCCCAAAATGAGCTAGAGGACAGGAGAGAAGCTAGGAGTCATCAAATAGAGTTTGAGAGGCTCAAGATAGAGTCACAAAAGATGATCTTAGACCATGAGCGTGGTATCAAGGAGCTGGAGATAAAGAGTAAATCCAGCATAGATGGTGGCAACAATTCCTCAGCACACTAGCAGGCACATCATCAAAGGATTTTGCGATCGCAAACGGTGCGAATCGCAAAAATCGGCCGCTTGCGATCGCAAAATCTGCTTTTGGAATGCATGAAGGGTCAAGGCCCTCGCAATTTAAGAATTCGCAAATATTTGCGAATTCTCAAATTGCGATTGCATTTAAGGAATCGCATTTTGCGATTCCTTAAATGCAATGCATGAAACTTGAAAAAATTACGATTTCGCAATTAAGGGGAGCAAATTACCATGGGGTTGAACCTCATGGTAATTTGCGAAAACTTTGAAAAATGCACTTCTGATTCCCACACCTGGTTAGAATGTAAAGATCCTTTGAGCAGATCACTGGATGGTTGGGTGAGGGGCAGTAATTATACAGCTTTTCAGTGGCTGTACAATTTGACTGTGTGGGAGCAGTTGTCTAGTATGTGTTTTGCAGAGCTGTGCCAGCACTTGACAGGTAGTAAGCTGACTGACCCCAGGAAGTGGGCTATATAGGCAGAGGGTTAGAGCTTAGGCCTCCAGTTACGTTGATTGGTACAGACGATGGGTGCCCAGAATGCATGCTCTGTAGAAACAAAAAGTTCTTTATAGAGATTTCCTTGCTATGCTGCTAGGAAGCAGAAAGGCATTTGCACACGCCCCCTTACATTTAAATTTCACGTCAGCCGTGTGAGCCATCGGTTGGCTTACGGCTCCTGACCTTCTCCACGCCCCCTCTCTTGTTCGTGTATCGCTTCCCATGTCCTGGAGAAACCTTGCTTATTTTTTGTTATCGAGCTCAGAAAGTAATACTCTGTTGCATTTTTGACTCGTACGCGAGCCGTGGAGTTCCCTTGTTATCATCAAAAAGGGTAACTGAAACTGACTCACTGCCGCGCTGGGAGCAGAAACTGACTACCTGCATTGCTGCCACATTCTTTTTCTGCAATTAACTCACAGCTACTTTGTTGCAAAGATGAGAGTCGGATACCCTTCCCTCGACCGAAGAGCCTTTCCTGGATTTACTCGCGGCTGTTATACTGAATTAGACACGAGTCGCAAACTTTATCCCCTGACTCTGAAGAAGCCTTGGCAATTTCCTTTGAGGTTCCAGTGCTTATAAACCTTGTGTTCCTGATATTGTGTTCTCCTCTTGCTTTTTTAACATGGCTTCGTTGTTTTGATGGTTTGAAAGAAGCTCAATACTTTTGTTTCACACTTTTAAATGAAAGGCTCAACCTGGGCTTCAAGTACTTTTTTTTTTGTTCTTTTTTATTGAACTTTTTTTTTTACCACTTCTGCGACTACTTCACTCTGTGGGTAAAGAAGCATTTACCTGCCTATATATTCCAAGTAGTCTCTTTCTGATGAATTTTCATGGATATGTACAGCTGGTAAGTGGATGTTTTCATTTGGGCAGAGCATGCATTTAGTGTATTATTATATTCCCCTGTGGAGGAATAGGAGGTTTTGATTGATGTTTGTATTTTTCCTTTAGGCTTCTACATTTCCTGCCTTTCTTTCTGAAACTAACCTGTTGAGGCTGCTGGGGGAATAGCGAAGTGGTCGCCTTCCAGGCATTATTCCCCACATCTCCTTGAGAGAGTTACCTCAAGTGAACGTTATTCAATATTCATTTAGGGTGCTATCATTTGGGAGTAGGGGGGAGCTCCTCTTCATACCTGTGGATTGGGCACAATACCAAGTTAGTGGCAATCGCGACAGAACGAAGATGAATCCAGATAGGGCATGTTCCCCATTGGACTCCACACTCTAGTCCGCTTTGCAGAGTCCTTCATTGGAAGAACTCGTGGTGGCCTTAGTAGAATTACAGAGTAAAGTAGGATGACTTAGAAAAGAGAACCAACGTCTCCATTCGGAGTTAGTTCAAGCTAGAAGTCAGGCGCCCCCAGACAGTAGTGCAACCGGAGCCATACAAAAGAAAAAGAAAACATACATACAGGCTGCCGATTTCACAGTTCCATCCTCTGCTGTTGGTTCTGCTATACAAAGAGAAGGAAACCTCCAACCTGTTCACGTAACGTTTCATGCACCCATCCCTGTTCCTTTGGCCATGCCTGAAAGATTTAACGGTGACAGTTCCAAGTTCAGCATATTCATGAAACAATGTCATCTTCATTTTTATGTAAAGCCACTTCTTTCCCTGATGATGCCGCAAAGGTTGCCTTTGTTATCTCTTGCATAGGTGGAAACGCGTCCAGTTGGGCTGATCTGTTCGTAGAAAATAATGACCCCCTTTTGTATGATTTCACCTTGTTTAAGGAAAAGATGCGGAGCCTGTTTGCAAGACATACGTTTGTACAAGCTAGTGCCAATAAGTTACTGATTCTAAAGCAAGGGTCTAAAGATCTCCTCACGTACATCATCTGTTTCAAAAGATTAGTAGTAGAAACTCAATGGCCGGAAGAAAAAGGACCTCTATATTCTACCGTGGGTTGTGTGATGAATTAAAAGATCTTCTCTCTCAAATCATTGATCCACCCGAAGATTGCCATGCCTTTATTGACCTAGTCGTAAATCTTGACCATAGATTAAGCGAAAGGAAATGAGAAAGATCACGTAATACTGTGTCTCAATTCCTAGTAATGAGAATCGATAAAAAAGAGGCTAAGGAAAATAAAGATACCTGTGAACCTATGCAGATAGGAGGTTTGAGAGCACCTCTATCTGTCAAGGAAAAAAAAAAAGAAAGAATAATTTATGTTTGTATCGTGGCAAAGGTGGACACTACGCTCGGGAATGCCCTGTAAACCCACGTACAGCTCCCAAGACAATAGTTGGTAGCCAAAATTATGCACCACCGTCGGAAAACTAAACAATTTGAAGAAACATGAGACCAGTTCTTCAAGGTGTTGGACCTCTAGGGTCTCGCAACACCTAGCCAACATAGTCGCCCCTGTAGCAAGACATTTTACATTGTCTGTCACCTTAATAATCTCTTCACAACACAGAAAAGTGTTGTCTATTCTTTTAGATTCAGGTGCTACAGGGAACTTTCTAGACATTCAGTTAGCTCAATCCTTAGGAATCCCTCTCTTGCCTAAATCCCGGCCAGAACCTGTGAGGGCAGTACACAGGACCAAATTATCTTCTGGGTTAATTACGTATCATACTTCCGACTTAACCATGGTTTGCAGCAAGGGAAACATCCTTTACAACGCAACTTTTACCACGCAGTGCCTTTACGACGCAACTTTTACAACGCAAACCATTACAACGCATTGCGCTGGGGGGCGCTCTAGGATAGGGAATAGGTTTAATTTACTATCCAACACCTTCCCTACTATCCACGGGGACTGGAGTTGGAATAGTAAATTAAACTATTCACTACCCAGCGCCCCAAAGCACTATGCGTTGTAAAGGCATGCGTTGTAAAAACCGTGTTGTAAAGGCATGCGTGGTAAAAGCATGCGTTGTAATGTCATACATCCTTGCAGCAATGGTCATTCTGAATCTCAGCTTTGATTTAATTGATACACCCAATTTTGGTGCCATTCTTGGGGTTCCCTGGCTAGGGATTCATAACCCTCACATAGATTGGATTTCTCGTAAAGTCATTCTGAAATCCCCTCAATGTTTGTTAAATTGTTACAGCGAAGCCAGTGAGTGGGAAAATTCTTTAGGTTGTGCTCTTGATACATCGAGTGAGACACTCAGAGTCCCTTACATTTATGAGGACTATAAAGACGTCTTTGACGAAGTCAGAGCTACTGCTCTATCCCCGCATAGGAGCTATGACTGTAAAACCGATTTGGTCCCCGGGGGCGAGCTTCCAGTTAGTAGAATATATGCCTTGACAGAACCGGAAACAGAATATCTACAAAAGTATATTGCCGAAATGTTGGAGAAAGGGTTTATCAGACACTCTACATCCTCCCCCAAATTTTTTAATCCCAAACGGGAAGGTTTACACGCTTGTCTGGACTATCGTACTCTGAATAAAGTCACTATCAAAAACCAATAGCCTCTTCCCCTTATTTCGGTCTTATTGGATCAAGTGCACAGAGCTAAGATATTCACAAAGCTGGATCTCAGAGGAGCCTACCATTTAATATGTATAAAAGAAGGAGACAAATGTAAAACTGCATTTAGGACTAAATTTGGCTTATATGAATATTGCGCCATGCCAATCGGTCTCTGTAATGCCCCTGCAGCTTTTTAGTTCTTTGTCAACGAGATCTTAAGGGAATACTTAGATCTGTTTGTTATTGTCTACATTGACGATATACTGATTTATTCTCAGCCCTCAAATGAAAAGGCACATTGTAGGTCTTGCTGAACTTGCCAGGCAAGTGGTAAGAGTGGGAGGAAGTGTAAGGTTCCTCTGCAACCTTTTCCGGTTGTAGGCACCCCTTATGAGAGGGTGTGGATGGACGTTGTGGGCCTCTGGACTCCAAGGCAGCCATGGATAATAATACTGACCCACCATCAGAAATAGTTCTGGCAACCAAGAAAATGTGCTCCCTTATAGAAATATCAGAAATACCAGAAGTCGGTAACATCGCTGAGACAGGAAAGAATGGACAATCACAAATTTTGGAGACAAGCAAAAATACAACAAAAAGGCAGTTTTCCTACCAACCAAAAATCTTTACAAAATTTTGCTTCTTAAAAAATGCAGGGGACACCCTACTTTCAAACAAAACAGATGTCCCAGGTCTACAATCACCTCTTCAGCCTTTACAACTTAATCAATCATCACTAACTACCGAAGACCCACAACTAATTCAGGAAAGGAAAAGTCCTGACACAAAAAGCACAGTAGCTACTATTTCTTTACAAATAACATCAACACCTCAATATAGCAAAACATGGACAAGCGGTGAAACTACAGGTAGAAACTTAATCGGAAATACAGAGTTAGTCCAAGTACATAGACATGAAGAAAATGACAAGATGTTCAATGACGCCATAGGAAAAAATTGTGACATACAAGAAATTGGCTATGATTCGAATGGCGACAGCAGACCCACAAATAGCAAAATCAATACTGGTAACTGTGCCATAATTAATACATCAATAAACAACATTCAAATAAGCCCGGGGGAAAAATCATTGCTCAAGAAAATCGACTACAGGCAAATATGGTTGGGTGAGGCACAGGAAGACATGGGTCTTAAAACGTCGCGGCCTACTACATCAACAAATAATGAATCACAAAACCACCAATCAGAGCCAACCAAAGGGGAGGAAAGAGCTAATGATGGGCTCACAGTAAAAAACACAGTCGAAGTCGAAGAAACAGATGACCTAGAGTTCTCCTCATACCTTGGAACAGAAGAATGGAAAGGCCTTATGGCAGCCTATAGCCAAGATACCAGTAGGAATGGGCTTAATACCAAAAACAAAGGCAACACAACTGATTTTGTACAAGACTTACTTGATGGAGGAAAGACAAAGGAAAATCAAAAGGAAAATCAAAAGGAAACGACAACCCCGTCCTGTGCTGAAGACTCACCAAAAAACGCTAGTCAGGGAACAGCATGGCCCAGCTTGCTAAAAACAATGCAACTACTGGTAGAAGCACTCCACTAATATCAATCAGATAAGATGGATGTCCAACTGACCCTTTTAGATACTTTGGTGTTTTTGTGGTAGCTATCGACGGGAAGCTAGGGTCACTAAATACACTGCTACAAAAAAAACAGGACCAAGCCCAAAATAAGAACGAGGGTTGCGGATGCGGCCCCATCATTGATAAACTGGCCACATTACCATCAATGCTGAGCGATCTATGCACACAAATAAAAAAGCCCCTGCAAGGAAATGACAGCTATTCGTGCAACAAACAAGCAGACGTAGAAGCGGTTAAGCATTCCCTTGATTGCTGCACCGCAATCTCAACTGATAAAACAAAAAGTACAGGAACAATATCTATTAAGAAAAACGGGCGGCAGGGGGCGATGGAAAGGCAGATTTCTAAAAACCAAAACGAAGAAGCTAAAGATAAAACAACATCAGAAGATCAACGATCTGTAGATTCAATGGAAGATAAGGCTGAGGAGCAACTCAACGCAAAGCAAAGGCGGGCGAAAAAACGCAAAGGCAGAAATCAAAAGCCAAACGTGGCTAGAGAGGGCTTCAGGCGCCTCTTCGGATCGACGTCCCAACCAGACGAATGTGAACCCAATCTCTTGAACAACACGAGTAAAAAGGAAGAAGGGGAGATAGAAAAAGAAACAAATAAAATTGTAGTAGTAAATGCTTTGCACCAAAGAGAGACTAATAGATCATCACCGCCAACAGTGAAGGACAATACAATTAAAGAGCCAGCCCTGAATCAGTTAGTAAAGCAGAACTTCACGGACTTATCAACCACTGTCACTGCAATGATCTCTATGGAACCAATTATTATTATTCAATCTTTATTTCGGCCATTGGCCATCAAAGATATACAATAAAACATGTATAAACACTATAAAATCACATACATGATCAATACAATGAAAACCTTAAAATACATACTAATAAAACTGCGTTAAAAATGTGTACCTAAAATTAAGAGGGAGCTTGCATCTTCAGAATGCGAGTGCGAGTGTACCAAACATTGGTGAGGAACTTTGCTAGTACAAATACAGTTAAACTGGAGACATCGGTTTTTAGGATTCTATACATTGGAAGGTACTCCCTGCCACCCAGATTTCTAATCAATGGTAAGAGCCAGTATTTCCTCGCTGCCTTATATGCTGGGCAAAACAGGACCACGTGTAAATCACTTTCCTCTGCCGCGGTGCAAGCCGGGCACTGCTTGGTAGAGGGAGGCGATGACCAGGAACTGGTAAAGGATCGTAAAGGCAGTGTGCCGTATCTCCATTGGAGAAACAGCTTCCTGGCCAACACGGGAGAGATAGCATCTAAAACTCTCTCGTGCCTGTACAAATCCTTGCTCTGCAAAAAGGCAGAAGTTAGTGACCCTTCGGACTGACTACCTAAGGCTGTGGCTAGTTTATATTCATGATAAGCACTAGCTAAACTTTTCTTTGAGATATTTAATGAGGCGTTAGCAGGGTTAGACCAAAGGTCTGGGAGCCCCAGTACCATACAAGAATTTTGGATGTATTTTATCCAGGGGATCAATAGTGCTTTCGGGTTGGTCAATAGCTCCATTAATTCCGCCCTATAGGCGAGAAGTTCGTTGCTACTCCACAGCCTTCGCCAGAAGGCTATGGGTCTCAAGCCTAGTTCGTCAGGAACCAATTGGAACAAAGCAAAGGAAAAAAAACGCACAGAAATCACAGCAGGAAACAACGAACGGGGAATCTATAGAATCATACGACAATGGCTTAGTACCCAGCAGACAAACACCAAAATCTATTGACTCAAGAGTAATTCTAAGAAAGGCCACTAACACACATGTAAGGGGATCAGGAATCGAATCGGTATTCCGCAACCAGGGAGGCGAGAAATCAAAGCCAACCACAGGAAGTCAAACTGAGCGTCACGGAGGGTGGGAGGATGAAACAACCAGTCCAGATCTAGCACTAGTGAGAACACCGCAAGGGAATGAACTTGCACAAGGACGAAAAGATGTCAACAAAAAAAACAGCAGCACGGATAAAATAATAGATGCAACAAATATTTTATGGTTCAAACCGGATTACACCTCAAAAGGAAAGCATGACATATTGAATAGAGGCAACATTTTACGGCTACTAGCTCACATTCCATCCCTAGCAGGTGTGACAAGTCAGGATTTGGATTCTATTGAATTTATAACAGAAGCTGGAATGAAGGCTGAGAAAACAAAAGCAACATGGGCAACACCTTTAGTTGCACAAAACATACTGGCAGAAACTACAACCTTTAAAAACTGGGGAATAACAATTACCCCATACGTAAAGCCAAAATACCCGGATCTATTAATTCCAGGAGCACAAGATGGGAAACAGAACTCCACCAATAGGACTGGATCAACAGTTCTTAGAGGGGCCAAAGGGGCAGAAGAAGCAAGAAGCGTGGAAGATCTTAATGTAAGGGGCCGCACCTCTGAGGGAGCACCGCTAGGTTCTCACGACCTAAGATGGATTTCGAGAACAATAAATAACCATTTAAACTGACCAACGGAAAACCTCCCGAAACTAAGTAGGCGAAACCAACTGAAAATATGCTCATGGAACATCAATGGGTTTGCCTCTAAATCATCTGATCCAGAACTTGTAAGCTATCTACGATCCTTCGACATTATATCCCTGCAAGAAACATGGCAACGAGAGCCTCCGCACCTGCATGGATTTCTACGCTTCTTCACCAGTGCGGTGAGAACAGCAAAATATGGCCACCTACAAGGGGGCCTAGTAACCTACGTCTCAACTGAAAGTGTCTATGACATCAAGGAATTGGGATCTAACACTCCTGACCTAAATATATTAAATTTATCAACCACCAAATTAGGCAACAAGGGCACAAATCTCACACTGATTAACGTCTATATACACCCAAAAAGGAAAGGAAAAGTGGTGAAAGACCTATGCAAAAGCCTAGAGGAAGTTATGAACGATACTGCGACAACGGACGTTATGATCACTGGGGACTTTAATCTTAATCTTATGGGAGGCTCAACAAGTGATGAGAATCATTACCATAATACAGCCTGGAAAATACCAGATTAAGAGGCTCCACAAACTTCCAAATATTCAAAGTTAGGAGAGGAGGTATTTGAGAACCTAGAGTGCTACAATCTTAGAGGACTAAATGGGAGATTTAAGGGAGATATTCCACCAGCATGTACATTTCACACAGCCAGATTTAGCAAAATATTGGATTACACTTTTATATCACTATCCTTATTTCGCCATATTGACTCATTCCAAATAGGGGAAAAAGCTGACAGTGATCACTGTCCCCAGGAAGTCACACTTAACATCAACAAACCAAAATTCGAGCAATCGCTGGTACCGAATGATCTAATTTACACTATCAACTATAAAAGGATCAAGTATTTGGCAGTCATGGACGGAGACCTTCAAGAAATGGCAAAACGTCATTTCGACGAGAGAATTGGAGTAAGTGAGGTGGAACAATGGGAGAGCTTTACAACCAGCATGGCATGTTACAATACAACCCCAAAATTTCAATATGCATTGAAGAATAGTAATATGATTTCTTTTACAAACGATCACAGATTAAAGATAAAAAGCATAAAAAAATGCATTGCTCAGACCATGCGCCAACTTAGGCAGCTCCCAAAAAACACGGCGAGAAACAACAATCTGCAAGAACTAAAGGCATCTTTAAAAAAAACAAAATGGGAAGCAAACAGAGCAATGGAGGACAATCTGTGGGCAAAATTATATTCAGATACTAAGCAGAATGACGGGGCAAAATTTTGGAAAACAATTAATTCCTTTATAAACCCCAGGCACAACGGAATCTCTTCTTATATCTCCGAACAAACATGGGTAAACTATCTTAAAGGTCATTTCACACAACATACAATCGACAACCTGGCGACAGAAATCGATGGCAACGGACTAATACCATTGCGTGATTCTCAACACAAACAAACAGGCCAAATCACGAGCACAGGCACGACAAAATTACAAAAGACAATTGGACTCCAAATTAAAAAAGGAAGGAGAGAGGGGGCACCAGGTCCGAACGGAATCCCTCCCATCCTCTACAAATCGAATGAAAAGGAATGGCCTGAAGCCCTCGAGCCACTGTTCTTGGAAATCAAACACTTCAATGTATTACCTGCCTCCTGGAAGGGCTCTATTATTTCCCCAATTTTTAAGGCAGGGGACAAATCGTTACCATGTAACTACAGGCTGGTTGCCCTTATGGATAACGAAGCAAAATATTTTGCTGGGCTCCTATTGGAGGAATTGCAGGCCTGGGCTACAGAAAACTCGCTAATTCCTGCGAATCAGACTGGCTTTTCTAAATCTGTGGGGACATCAACAAACATTCTGGCTATGGGTCTGCTAATTGACAAATTAAAAACTAAAAAAATGCCAATACACTTTTGCTTCATAGACTATAAGGCAGCCTTCGACCATATCAATCGGAATCTTTTATGGTCAAAACTGAAGAGTTGGGGAATACCAAAGCACTTACTAGACCTATTGATTAACTTACATAGCGAAACATGGGTACAGGTAAAGCTGGGCGACGGCTCCCATTTGTCAGGACGCATTCCAACAAACAAAGGCCTCAAACAAGGATGTGTTCTGGCCCCAACGCTTTTCAACCTATTCTTGGGAGACCTTGTTCCTGTGCTTACTAATTGTAATTCTCATGCACCCAAACTGGGAGGCCAAGTATTGCCCACGCTATTATACGCGGATGACTTGGTTTTAATCAGTCACACAAAAATCGGGATGCAAAATCTTGTGGAGTAGTGTGGCTCACTGGTTAGAGGCAGCAGGCCTGAGAGCAGAAGTCAGCCCGGGACCAGGGTTCAATTCCCGACGCGGCAGGGTCGTGGACCTTGGTCAGCGGACTTGATAATTCTCGCTTCGGTGCTTACTCTAATCAGGGGTTCCACTCGGCAACTCTGGGCATTAGCTTGCCTAATCTCCACAACGGCCCCACCAATTCCGGGGATGCCTGGCTCCACCTTGGGGACTCCCAGCAAGGGACCATCCCACAGGGAAAGCCAGGACGGGTTCCCCAGAGTTATACAGCGCCGGGACGCCCCGTTGCTGGGGCAGCTGTGCGCTTTACAAGTATACTACATTTACATTTACATTTGTGGATGCAACAAAAAGATACTCTGATGAGAACTACCTGACAATAAACTTGGAAAAGACCAAAACAATGTCAATCAATAAGAAAGGAAAAACACCACATAGCTGGTTCTGGAATAACAACCGCATAGAAGACACAACACTGTATAAGTACCTAGGGGTCAAAATTGATAACAGTGGCCAGTTTATCATTCAAAAAGAAAGCATCAGAGGAAAAGGCATCGCGATAGCAGTCTCGCTAAAAAAACTAAACGGCAAACTCACCAGCCCATCTCTTCTTCCTCTGGCGCAAGTTATACGAGCCAAACTTTTGCCCGCAATTACTTACGGCAGCGAGGTACAAAGAGGAAGAGATGCAGTATCTTTAGTCAAGGCTGTGACATCAGCATACAGAATCATCTTCGCCTTGCCAAAATTCACCTCCCCGGCTCAACTTAGATTAGAGTTCGGTGGTCAGAAGCAGTCTCTCGCAAGACAGGGGGCGTATATAATCACGTGGGACAAAATCAGGAAAGCAAAACAGGGGACCTTAAATAGTTTACTATGGTCAGAACTGCAGCGAAATCCGGCCTCGCAAGCTGCTAAGTATTTGGAAAAAAGCCTGTCGAACCTAGGCATACAGGAGCTGTGGAACACCTCAACTAATCACACCACAGTCAAAAGGGTGGTAAAGAGAACAACAAAGTACCTTTCATGGATCGAGGATAAGGCGACAGTTGCCAAGAGGTCACATGGCTGGTTCGTTTTAAACTCCTATTCTCAACAAGGACAACAGAGTTATCTCGATCTAGGATACTCAAGGACCATGAAATTGAACTTTTTAAAATTCAGATTGGGCCTGTTACCTTGTAGAACCCACCTTCCACATTGGCTGAGGGATAAAGTGGGCCACCTCTGTCGTTTATGTAGTAAGGCAAAGGAGGATATGCCACATTTGTTGTGTTCCTGCGACAAATTATTAGAGGAAAGAAAAGGCTTGCTGAAATTTTTGTTCAACCAACGAGGAATACGCACTCGAAGGAATGCAGTTCTTGCCTGCTTCACACCCGGTGATCCGCAGCTAAACTGCGGCCTTGTGAAGTATATGAAGGAGGTGGAGAAAAAGATGCAGAAAGTTAACTCTTAACCTAACTTGCTGTTTCTTGTTTAGGTTGAACCATATGTAAAATGTTGTCTAACATTATCAAATCAATGAAGGCCGCGGAAAGAGGACACTGGAACCCAACCTTTTTTAGATTTACAAAGAAAATCGATGCTAAGATGAACATCATTGCAAATTTGTATTTAATTTAGAAGATTTAAAAAAATGAATTATATCGTTTTATAAGCAATATTACGTTTACGGTGAAAATGTACAGTATGTATATGTATTTTAAAATGGAGATACTGCAATGGTTTTTATTAACTATGCAAAATAAATTAAATTCAAAATTCCATGGATAATAGGTGCATCCTGGTCTTGGTGGACCATGCCACCCTTTACCCAGAAGATATCTCTCTCATCCTTCTCAGGACAACGACAGCACGCATGGTGGGCTGGGCAGTGATGGGGATCTTCTCCCATGTGGGGTTCCCCAGAGAGGAGGTATGTGACTGGGATACCAATTTCAAATTGAAGTATATGGCATCCCTGTGGGAGGAGTTTGGTGTATCTTACAAAACTCCTTACCACCCCCAAGGCATCGGTTTGGTGGAGATATTCAACCAAACTCTGAAGGGCATGATCAAGAGTCTGACCAACCCCATGAAACGTAAGTGGGATGTCCACTTGCCATGCCTTCTCTTTGCTTACACGGAGGTACAGCTGAAGTCATTAGGGTTCAGTCTCTTTGAGTTACTGTATGGGCACCCAGTGAGAGGACCTCTCAGTCTAGTGAAAGAGGGCTGGGAAACAGCCCCCAGGAAACTCCCCAGGATGTATTTATTTACATGCTGGCCTTTTGAAACCAGACTGCACGCTTTAGGAGACTCACCTAGGCAAACCTAGAAGTCAGCCAGGAAGAGATGAAACGTTGGTATGACCAGAATTCCACTCTGGTTGTTTTTCAACTTGGTCAAAAGGTCTGGGTTATGGCCCCCGTAGGGCCTTGTGCTCTTCAGGACAAGTCGTCTGGGCCTTTAGAGGTTGTGGAACGCAAGAGTAATGCCACCTAACTGGTGAATTTGCAGACTTCCAGGAGCCCTTTGAGGGTCCTGCATGTGAACTACCTCAAACCTCACTTTGAGAGGTCTGAAGTAAGCAAGCTCTTAGCAACAGATGACGGGGCGGAAGAGGAAAGTGAACCACTCCGTGACCTCCTATCTGCAAGGAGCAAGATGGGTCAGTGGAAGGTATGAGCCTCTCCCCTACACTGATCCCACAGTAGCAGAGTAACTGTCGCCAGATGATGGGGCAGTTTTCCACGCTGTTCTCCCTGACCCCAGGTGTCACCAACTGGTGTACCCGTGATGTGGACACTAGGGATGGCCCCTGTAAAGCACACGATTTACAGATTGACTGACAGGGTGAAAGCCAGCTTTAAAGAAGAGGTTTCCAAAGTGTTGGTGTTAGGGGTGATAGAGCCCTCCAGCAGTCCTTGGGTAAGCTCACTGGTCTTGTTACCAAAGGCTGCTGCACCCTGTGACACTCCTGAACTTCGGTTCTGTGTGGACTACCATGGCTCAATGCCATCACCAGGATTGACGTGCCGATGAGCTCATAGATCGGTTGGGAGCTGCCAGGTTCCTTAGCACTTTTGATTTAACGTCTGGGTACTGGCAGATTGCCTTGACTGATGATGCCAAGGAGAGGTGGCAGTAGTAGTTCCGGGTGATGCCTTTTAGGTTGAGTAATACTCTTGACACCTTTCAGAGGGTGGTCAACCAAGTGTTCGCTGGGTTGGAGTCTTTCAGTGCTGCCTACCTGAATGACACCACAGTGTTTAATTTCAGTTAGGAAGATGACTTATACCAGCTCTGGAAAGTGTTGAAGGCTCTGAAGAAGGCTGGCCTCACTATCAAGGACAGCAAATGCCAGATAGGGTAGGGGTCTGTGGTGTGCTTAGGGCATCAGGTAGGAAGCAGCAGGTGGAGAGCCTACAACCTAACATTGACACCATCCTGGCTTGGGAGCACCTCATGGCCCAGAAAAGAGTGAGAGCATTTTTAGGTCTCACCGGGTATTATAGGAGATAGGTCAAGGGCTGTGGCACCATTGTTGTCCCCTTGACTGAACTGACTTCCAGGAAGCAGCCAAGGAAAGTGATCTGGACTGATGCCTTTTAGACCACCTTTTGATGCCCTGAAGGCAGCCATGTGCATGGCACCCATGCTCAAGGCGACTCTAGGAGGTGACAAAGAGATCCATATCCTAGGAAAACAAAGCCTGGACAACAGATTAGTGATGGTTAACAGTTGTTTTAATCCAAAGTCTGCTTCCAGCCTATACCCTAGCATCATCTCTTTGTGTGTGAACTGTGGATATTAGCCGATACACATTCCGATAACCTGATTCACTGCTTCCCAGAACTTCCCCAGCTTTGGGCAAGTATCAAACATATGTAAAATATTTACTGCCACAAATCCACATATAGGACACTCGGTCTTACCCCACTATCATTCCCAGTCCACCTTGTTGTTCTGTCGGGGTGTAAAATAGCATACATAGAGTTTTAAATGTTGTAGTCTTATATTGAGGGTTGTTTCCTACAAGAGGAGTTGACCTCCACAGCTGTATCTGTTACACATAAAACTCTTAACAATCATATGCCGGATAGGTTGCTCAAAATAAGGGAGAGGTGGGGTCTTAAGGTGGGAGACCTAGAGGATGTTGATTGGGAAGCGGCACTAATGCACCCGAGGGAAGTGGCAATAAAATCCCACTATGCCTAATACAATTGGAAATTCTCAATTGGGTGTATTATGATAGGGAATGGCTATATCTCATGGGAAGGGCATCCTCCCATTGCTGCCTCCGATGTTGAGAGGAGAGGGCTTCCTAATTCCATACTCTCTGGAATTGCCCTGTCGTCCAGGTATACTGGGCACGAGTAGTGAGGGAATTGATTTGGGTGGTGATTGAGCCCTTGACCCAGGTATGTTCTGTTGAGAATACCAGGAGGTGTTGATGTTCCTATTGCACAACCTTTGTTTTGCAACTTGGGGCTGGTGGTGACTAAGTTAGATGTGACAAGATACTGGGGGACACCTGAGGCTCGCCATTGCCAAAGTCTAAAATGGGGATGAATTTGTATATGGCGGCCGACAAGATCACATACAAGATTCAGGGATGCCTGTGCGTATTCCACAAGGTATGGGGCAGATGGTTGAGACACTAAGATATTCCTCTTTGGCTAGGGGCAGTGATTTCCTTGACTTGACTGAGACATTGTGAAAGACTTGAGCGTTATTTTAATCATGCCTGTGATTTTACGTTCTATGCAGATGATATGCACTCGCCCTCTGTGACTACTTGGGGGGGTGTGTGGGTTTGTATGAGGACCTCACTTTTTCTTTATTTGCTTATATTCTGTGCATGTTTGGTACCTAATGTAATGTTTACTACACTGTCAGTGAAACGCCATAAACCTCAAATCCAATAAAGATGTTGAAAAAAAGTTTAACCGGGAGCAATCCTGTCTTTACCCACTGGATTCAGTTGGGGAGGAGCGTTAATATCTGCTATGAACTGGAAACTTTCAAATAGCTCAGTGTGCAAATACAACATTCTGGTGCATACTTTCCTTAACCTTTTGATGCATATACCCTGTATTCATTAGAAGGCCTGGGTGAAATATTAATTACGCCAAAGTAATGTTAGTAATTTCAGTAATTTTGCGATACTCATGTGATGTTAAATTACAGAGAATTACATGATTGTGCCCATTCACGTTATTTGAAATATTTAGGGCAACAATGGCTACCGAAGAGCACAAGAACAGAGCAAGAGTTACTACTGCCGAGCCTGTCCCGGTGCATTTTGGGCTATTTTGGGCTATTTTCCCAGCGCAAAATGCATGCTAGGGTTCATTGGAACGCAAAGGTGCATTGTGTGCAATATGCAGGAATACGTCCTCGTGTAATTCTGCATAATCTTGCATAATTTTGCTCTAAATTTGCTTCTTTATGCTACAGCAAATTATGTGAGTTATGCTCACCGGTATTCATGGGCATATCTGTATAAATAAATAAAACAAGTTATGACGCAAGTGCTCATCGAATGCTTAGAAGGTAGGATTAGGACGGATCTTTGGGGAGACGTATCTGAGTAGAAGTGGGTATTCCTGTTCTTCATGTGGACAGCAAACAACCTGCTTTAGGATTCACTAGACACCAGTGAAGATGAAGAATTTCAAATATCTTGACATAAATACATGTTGAAAATGCCAAAATAAAAGTTGGAAGCTATAAGCACATATTTCCATCAGGGTCTGAAAATTCTGACTTTAGATACATGAGTGAATGAAATCGATAAATGGAGAAAAAGCAGACATGTATCAACGCTATAATACTGTACAACCTGCAAGAAAATTATTATGGCATTGTATATAAGCAAAGGCCGATAAAGAGATTATTCTTCAGAAATGGAAAACCAAAGTTGTTTAAAAGTGGAGGAGTAGATAAACAACATGTCCAAACTTTCAATAATGAGTAGAGTTAATGGCCAGGAGTAAAGAGAACTCCCATTATTACTATGAAAGGTTTTTTGAACATTTACCACTGACTAAACTACATATTTGATTTAAAAAAAAGTTTGGGTAAATTACTGATGTTAACACAGACTGTACTGTAGGACTTTTAGGGCCTTATTACGAATTTGGTGGTCATCCTGCGGCACCGCCATCGGTCTGTTAGCAGGAGGACCACCAAGGCTGTGGTGTGCCCGCCCACCAGATTCTGAGTTAAATCCAGAGCGGGCGGGTGGTGCTGCGGTGATCTCTCGGCAATGAGCTGTTAGGCTCATGGTAGATCATAAAATGCAGGCCGCTGCTGTGACAGCGCCTGCAGCACATTCCTGCACGGTGTAGCATGCATGCCACATTATGCAGGAACGGAGGTGAAATTACAGGGGGGCACAACATGTGCCCACCGCATTCACCCTCAGGCCAAGATCCAGCAGGGGTCCCTGTTAGGATCGACTTAGTTGCCTCTCTGCCGCACTTTTCATGGTGGGCTCACTGTCATGAAAAACGCGGTGAACAGGCAACTCATAATTTACTCTGCGGTGCCGGAAGAAGGCCCGCCAGCATATTCAGGCCGGTTGCAAACCGCTGGAACAGCGGGATCCTTGATCCCAGCAGAGCTGGTGGTCTAGGGGAGGCCCAACTGCCACACTCAGAATACTGCAGGTGGACCCGCAGTGTGGCGGTGGTCGGACAGTCACCACAAGAATAGCGGTCCTAAGGAATGCCATGCTCGTAATAAGGCCCCAGTTACCGAAACACATAATAGGATGTTGTCCAGTGATTTAACTGGTATTGTCATTGATAAATGATGTCATAAATCATACCTTATCAGGGTAATAAAAATAATAGAGAATATGTAAGTGCAGTGTTTTGACAAAAAATATTCAGTGTAGGAAAGGACCCATTTTGCGTCAGCCAAGATTAGTGTCCTATCTTTTAATGCCTTTAGAACTCTTTGGACTTTACCCTTGTTAACTAGTAGTAAACTAGTAATAAAGTACCTGTGCTCCCCCTTTAAGCATTGTAAAATTGGCATACTCCTGTAGAATGCATATGTTTTAGGTTCTATTTTGTGACACTTATTATGAGGTTGAGGATGTCCATGGGCTTGCTACCCTGTGCTGAACTTGCAGTGACTGCAAGGCCTATGAACCTAAGGAGATCGTGAGATAATGAGTGTACATGCCACCTCCGGCTTTGCTGAACATTTCCGTAGTCAAGCGTCAAATATAGCTAAATGTCTGCTGTCAATTCATGTTTGGATAAATGTTTCGAAATTCCTCAGTGCTGCGTAATGCATGACAGACTGTATTAATAAGGCAAGATGTATCAAAAGGCATAAGACCCTTCTGAATGATTGTGCTATGAGCCTCTCCCACATGAAGGCTGTCCCCAACTGCTGAAATGAAAGTTTTACTTTGAACCTATCTGCGTATATGTATTGTTGATTATTAGGCGTGTACACTCATAATAGGTACATTTAGCGAGCCTATATATCCCTAGTATATGGTACAAAATGAAACTAAGGCATGGAGGTTAAGTGCCAATAGTGGATGCGCCGAGGTTCATTGAGGTTTGGGCTTGGTGACCACAGAACACGCAGGAAAGTACACTGTTGCTCACTGGTAAGTGCTTACTCTGCGAGTGCTTTTCTGTTTGCCGTTCTCGGTATGTACAAATGGTTGGGTTTCTGGACCAAACGGTCTTCTTTTTTCATTTTAGGAGACACATTAAAAATTGACTGTGACTACTACCCTGCCTAAGTCTCGTGTGTGGAATGGGTCACTAGACTGAATGGTCTTCTTTGTCCGTTTTAGGAGATGGACTTACTTATGTTGAAATTGATTGTGACTACCCCACCTAAGCCGTGTGAGTGGTGATTTTATTGCTTTTAAGATTGTTGGTCCACTGGGACACTTTAAGCAGTGGTGTCTATAGCTAATCGCATGTGGCACAATCGGCTGATATTTTGGTTAGGCGATGGCATCCCTTTTTTAGGTTAATGTTGTCTTGGTCAGGCACTTATATGATGCATGGCATATATACACCTCAATATCATGGGTATTCATTGCAATTTGGTTCACCTGGTGCATAGGTTAAATTTTTTAGTCTCGAATATATAACAGTACCATTATTTATTTTATACAGGTGATTTGGCTCAGAATTATTTTCTGCAAGGACTATTTTAAAAATAATTGCCTAATCCCAATTTTAATTGATGGTCTGGATGTAAGTAACATGGCCATGATTTCAGACCTTCTTTTCTTTCTTTATCTATTATTTTCCATTTACTAAAGGTGCCTAATATTTTTTTTTCAGATTCTTTGGCTTCTCACTCACAAAACAATTTTATGTCCTGATGATGAACTTTTGACTCATGTGGTCGAAACACCGTCAACGTTTTACGGCCATTTGGAAATGGATAGATACCCATAATTTTTATTTAAGGATTATTGGATGAAGTTTTCACCCCATTGCCATCTCTCTTTTCTTTTGATAGATACTATGCAAAGAAAAAACAATGTTTGTTTAATATGTTGAGCAATATGTATTCATGTATTGTACTGTCTCTGTTGTGTTTTTAGTAAAACTTATTTACAATAACAATTTCAAAAATCCTGAATTCTTGTGTGGGCACCTAATATTTGTTAGCAATTTTTGATTTGCATTCAATATATTGATTGTGTTTCATGTGAAATAGTTACTTTTCCTGGACCCATTGTTGGTGACATAGAACTAGTGGATTGCAGAACTTATTGTGCTATCCACTATGGTGGCAGTGTAAACATGGCTTCAGGCCAACCACTGTAGCCAGACTGTAACAGGGCAATGCATGCACTGTGACCGGTTAAAATAAACCCCTTTTAACAAGTAAAAACCTTCCTTTTAAATAGTAATACGTTTGCATATGTAGGCTTTGTAGCACACAGAGAAGGGTGCATGGTATTTGAAAGTAGACATGTAGAAATTTAAAGTTTACATGTCCTTACAGCGACTTTCACCCAAAAGCTAATTTCACAGAAGGAAGGCTTGCTGGCCCATTGAGAAAAACTATGAAGCAATATTAAATACTAATACAGTATCTCAGGAATGGGATCAGCTAGAAAAATAATGAAACAACTATTTATTAATAGCTATTAAAAATCTAATTTTAGCAGTAATGTCAGATATTAATACATTTTGAGTAAAAATAGCTGTCAAGCACTAACCTATTTAACTTGCGGAGATGAGGTTGAGGTCCAGATGCTTGCTCCCAGCTTCACCACTGTACCTCAGCGCCTCCACTTGTGTTGTACAGTGACAGAATTGAATTTCATGGGGGTAAAGGGAAAAGGGATGAGAGAGAGAATGTGTGGGATGGGTTGCTTTTTTGTTCCTCTATGAGTCAGGCACCGTGCTCGTGAGTTGCAGTTCCCACAGTGGTATATCCTGCAACATTTAAGAGATGACTCTTAAATGGTGCACTCACCGTCTGTCTTGTATATATCGTTCTGCTGATCACATTGGAGAAAAAATGAGAGATAAGTGTATTATGCAATACTTGATTGATTTTATAATGAGAATAGTTGGGAGGACACCAAGGTAAAAGGTCAACAGTCGTTTTTTCAACCCTTTCTCACAATAGTTACATTTTAGTGAAGCTCATCCATTGATCATTTTAAGACATCACTCAGAAAAGAATCACCCTGCAGTTACTTTATTCAAAGCTGCATAAATATGCAGGTGCTTATTTTCTTATCCTAAACAGCCTCACCGAAAGACTCAATTCTACATATAATTCTCCAAGACTTCGTGAGAACATTTCACTTCCTTAAAGTCTGGACATTATTAACCATAACAATCTCTTACCTCTAGTGAAATTCATAACTGATATACTCAGAATCCCAAAACGGATTTCCTCCTTTCTCGCCTGAGTGCTGCAAACAGCCTATAGTGATCCTGTAGAATTTCCTTCAAAATAAATTGAAGCAGGTGCAAATCTCAGTGGCCAGGCTGCCCCCCTACACTTGAAACTCCGTGATCAGATTACCCATGCTTTTTTGAGGCAACTCTAGTTTCCATTGTCTTGCCAGATCCTGTTTAATGCACTGTGCTAACACACTGAACATAACTCATAACAGAACCAACATTTCTTCAACAAACATGTGACACCCACCACCTTAGATTAAGTTTTCTACCAACACAAGGTTAGGAGACACCAGCAAACTGTGAAACCCTCCCCTATGTAGATAACAAACTACGAAACCACCTTGTATGCCACAAGATCGTAACAATATATCACTTCACATTCTCATTCAAACCGAGGCGGCTCCTCCGCTATGGCGGAGGAGCATCACCTCACTGCTTTTAAGCAGTGTGAGGAAGAAGAAACATTAAATGATAATAACTTAGAGCTATTATCATTTCATGTTTACTGCCACTTTCACTTTACGGGTGGGAGGGGCTGCTCTGCTCATGGTGCAAGGCAGGGGAGGAGTGTTGTGCCCACTCTAAAGTGCACAATGACTTGGGCCGCCCAAACAAGTCATGTACACTTTCCCCATTCTCCATGCAGGCTGCAATACAGCCTGCATGGTGAACAGCCCTGGGCCCTTATTTCCTGGTTGAGCGCCGAACCAGGATGCTCAAAACTAATCACAACGCTGAGTGCAGCCTTGTGATTGGTCAGGTAAGTCTGGGTGCTCACCTATCACAACGCTGCACTGCAGCGCTGTGATTGGTCAGGGGAGCCTGGCTGTACTTCCTGTCCCTGTCTGACGAGGAGAGAAGACGCAGGACCCGGCACGGCAAGGTAGGTGACTTTTTTATTGTATTTCTTTTTATTGCCCACCTTTCTTAAACCCTCCATGTCCACAGCCACTGTTCCCACATAGGTCATTCTACAACCCCATGCCTCTTCAATCAATATATCTTCATAACTCTGTTGAATGCTCGTTCAACAATTACTCAACTCTGGAAGTCCCCCGTGTCACCTGAGTGTGAAGCATGGTACATCAAAATTATTACGTTTAGGGGGTATGAATATTTAGACTCATTGAGTATTGTAGTGGGCAGAAAATTCGGTAAGATTTTGGGCAATTTAACGAAAACATTTCAGGAGGTGCAGAGGAGTGACTTTGATATTATTGTATTTTCTCATGTTGTGTATCGCATCTAAACACACATTGCACAGTTCACTGATCACTTAAACCCTATCTCTTGTATGTGAAATGGCGGGTGCTACCATTGCCCAAAACAATGGTATTAAATATATGGAAGGTGGAAGGAGGGTAGCTGTTCCCGGATCTGAACTCAGGATCTGTAGATCATACCAGATGTGTGCAGTGAGACTAAATCGCTGGCCAGCGACTGCTTAGGCTCTTAAATGTATGTTTTCGCAGTGCTGTCTATAGGGGAATGACTAGTGATTACAAAAGTACAATCTTCCCAGCATAATATAATACTTAACTCAAATTTTCTACGTTGTTTACTTGACTGCCAAATGTAATTGAAAATCAGTAATAGCTAGTGTTAAGGGCAGGGCTCTGGTGCATTGAATGTTTGACTGACAGCAAAGCCCTAGTGCATACTTGTCCTTTGTGTTTCAAATAACAGGGTATCAATGTGAATATGAAAACAAAGGGCTAGATTGGCGTTATTCCTAGTGTTTTTGCCTTGATCTATGCATTCAGGGAAGCACTTTCAGCAAAGTAACATTGCTTTTTTTCATAATTTTCTTAAAAGACCTGGGGAATGTTTAACTCTACCCCAAAAGGTAAATTGGTCTTCTTGATTACTTTATGGATAGTTTTACTTTCCCCAAAAATTATAGGCCTGGAGTTACAATAGTGTGGGTTCGTGCGAACCAAGGGAATGAATGTATATGTTGGTGTCATTAAGAAAAGACTGAAATGTAGAAAAAAGCCATGAAGGTGTATGACAAAATTAAAAATGCATAGTAGGGAAAAGAAAATGCAATGCAGCATCAGAAAATGCTAAATCTCAAGGGCCATATTTATGGCCTGGTTTGTGAAACCCTTGCACCACGCAACGGTGCAAGAGCAACCAAGCCTTGTCCCATTTTTAAAGCCACGTAAAGCCACTTTACGTGCGTGTGAGTGGCTCCAAAAATAATGCAGCGCAAATCATTATGTTGTGTTACTCTGCCTTGGGTAGGCATTCCATGGCTGAAGACGGCTGATAGCCAGAAACCGGTCCTAGGATGCTTGATTCCGGTCCAAGGAAGATATGGCTTGGCAGTTCGGGCTGGACTGTTCCCATGAGGCACAGGGTCAAGGCTGATTTGCATATGGCCATGTCGGAATTGGGGATGTGTGGTGAGCAAAAAAATGATGGATTTAGCCCCAGGTCTCTGTACTGGGGTGAATGTATGACATTGTTCTGCATTCTGTCCATCAACTGTTGTTTTTGCATACAGGGGAAGAGCCTCTTCAACCAGGGTCTTCAGCTCCTCTGGAGAGAAGGGACCGGTCCTCTCACCTGCTTGGCCTTGCATGATTGCTCCCAGATGTGGAAAACAGCAGCTAAAGTGGAGGTGGTGTTGATATCAGTAGTGTCGTGAGGCAAGAGAGTTATTTATCAAACTGTGGCGTCCATGTATGCCACATACAGGGTCATCAGGGTAGACAAACACAGCGATTGGACCATGGCCATCACTGTCAGCAACGTTAGCCTATAGCTGCGTCCCAAATGTCTTATATTCAAGGTCAGTTATTTGCCATTTTAGTGGTACGAAATCCAGTAGTTATGACTGTTATGTGCATCACCACCACCATAAATGAGGTCTAACATGTTTAAATTTGAAAACCTCATTTCCCATGTCATGTACAAAATATCACCTGTGTAGTGCATAACTGTGCATATAGACAAAATGTACGAGGTACACTGTTCACCACGGTTGGCGGTATTTGACATGAAATGTCATGAAAACATTTATATAGTGCAAATTTAACTGTGCTGAATTGATGATGTGCACAGTCCTGTTACACACATGCGGAGGTCACATTGGAGATTATTGGTGTATGTTTAACAGTAGCTAATGATGATGTGCAATATATGTAATGCTTCATGAAGCAGTTATGTTTTGTCACATGACTTTTGGCTTACTCTTCATATATGTTACGCTGTACATGGTGATCCATTTTACAAATAGTCATCTTAAAAAATAATCATTCTACTTACTTAACTACTGGATTCTGTAATTAAAAAATCACCACTCGATCTGAATTGTGAGCCCTGCTGACCGCAGTGTAGGCCAGAAGCACTATTCATTAACGGCTCACAGCCAGGTACCATTGAATTCGAAAGCATGGAGTTGGTTGCAAAAGGTCGGAGGGGGTACACAGAAATAATCACAGACTTTACCATCTGACATCCTCAATCAAAGAATCAAGACCCCGTTTCACTGTTCAGACCTGCTGTACCGCGGTGTACTCCACCGACTGGTCTCAACCAAACACAATAATCATGTGCAACAGTTAGCTATGGAAGCACCGAATTTGATGCACCTCAACGGAGGGAGTTCTATGAAAACCATGCAACAAGTAATATCTGACATCTTCCATTGTGGAATCAAGACACTGTCCCACTGTTGGGACCTAGAGTTGGTAGCACCTGATTGGAGGTGGTGCACAGAAATAATCACAGACTTTAACTTCTGACATCCTCAATCATACAATCAAGACCCCATTACACTATTCGGACCTGCAGTACCGTGTTGTACTCCACCGACTGGTGTCAACCAAGCACAATAATCATGTGCAACAGTTAGCTACGCAAGCACAGTGTCTGATGCACCTTAATGGAGGGAGTTCTATGAAAACCAAGCAGCAGGTAATATCGGACATCGTTCATTGTGGAATCAACACACCATTCCATTATTGGGACATAGAGTTGGTTGCACTTGGTCAGAGGTGGTACACAGAAATAATCACAGACTTTATCTTCTGACATCCTCAATCATAGAATCAAGACCCCATTTCACTGTTCGGACCTGCTGTACCACGGTGTAGTCCACCGACTACAGTCAATCAAGCCCAATAATCATGTGCAGCAGTTAGCTACGGAAGCATAGAGTCTAATGCATCTCAACGGAGGGAGTTCTATGAAAACCAAGCAACAGGTAATATCGGACATCGACCAATGTGGGATCAAGACACCATTCCACTGTTGGGACCTAGAGTAGTTTGCACCTGGATCGAAGGGAGTACCTTCATCTCCACTCTCAGATGCAGTTCTAACATCATCCATTGTGGGATCAAGACACCGTTCCACTGTTCGGACCTACAGTTGGTTGAACCTGGTCAGAGGGGGTGCACAGAAAATATCACAGACTTTAACTTTTGACATCCTCAATCATAGAATCAAGACCCTGTTTCACTGTTCAGACCTGCTGTACCGTGGTGTAGTCCAGCGACTACAGTCAACTGAGCCCAATAATCCTGTACAGCAGTTAGCTACGGAAGCAGAGAGTGTGATGCACCTCAACGGAGGGACTTCTGTGAAAAGCAAGCAGCAGGTAATATTAGACATCGTCCATTGTGGGATCAAGACACCGTTCCACTGTTGGGACCTAGAGTTGGTTGCACCTGATCGAAGAGAGTACCTTCATCTCCACTCTCAGATGCAGTTCTAACATCATCCATTGTGGGATCAAGACACCGTTCCACTGTTGCTACCTGTTAGACTATTGTGTTAGTAGTATACAGAGCACTCCACGCTGCTGGGCCTCAGGATGGGTGCTGTGTGCCTGTGTTGCGGTACCCAGCGTTGATCTCAGGAACCTTCCAAACTCGCAGACCTCAGCCCAGGAGCTTCCGCCTGCACGTGTTGAGCCCACTTTCACATACAGCAGTATTGAAAGATGAACTGTGCGGCATTTATAAGCCACGTTCAAACACTCACTTATACAGTTAGTCATGCACATATGAAATAATTCCTTTAGGCACTTGTAAATGCATTCATTCTTCAATATACCTTGGCATATATATATATATATATAAAACATATTGAAACACACATTCACTGGATGATGTCATGAGTGATGTCATGAGTGATGTCATTTGAGATGTCATCAGTGATGTCACTGACGATGTCATGAGTGATGTAATATGTGACATCATCAGCAGGGCATTGCGGGTGCGCGGGTTATAGTTACCTCAACTAACTATAACAGGCAAATTTCTCAGGTTTTATATGAGTCAAATGTCAAACTAACTATAACGTCCCTGAAAACCTATGTTTTTTTAGTGAATTTCTAAGGTTTTTTAAATACTAATTCCTAACTCTAATGTGCCTGAAACGTATGTTTTTTTCAGTGAATTTCTAAGGTTTTTTAAATGCTAATTCTTAACTATAACGTCTGTAAAACCTATGGGTTTTTCAGTGAATTTCAAAAGTTTTTTAAATGTTAATTTCATATTTTAATGTTTATAAAACCTATATTTTTTCTATTTTTTTGTACTATTTTGGAACTCTATTCTCCTTCTTTTTTTTACTTTCAAAATTATGTAATGTTTTATATCTTCCCCAAAAAATATGTATATATATTTTTTTTGTTGAGAAAACTGCACTCCCATACCGGTAGTGTACCAAGCTCCATCACCACACCAATCCTATCCGCCATATTGCTAAACTTGTAAATGATGCACATTTCGTATCCGACGACTTTGTGGCACCACATCCCACGTAACATCATACATCATACCCGCATGAAGTCACCCCATCTGCTACTTTGGTATCCGACACGTACGCAGTACCAAGCCACCCGTTACGTCATGTATGTATGGGGTCGCACCCGCTGTGCGTTGAGTATGCGACGACTACACGCTGCCAGGCCCTGTGTTACGTCACAGACGTATAGTGTCATGCCGGGTACGCCATTACTTTGTTTTTTTTGTCTCAAAAGTATATCTAAATAACTTTAAACAATATATGAGAGCAAGCGATAATCTAAAATATTTTAAACATTTATATATTTCTAACTGTAAACGTATATTATGATAAATATATTTTGTCAAAATCGCATCAGGTGCGTCCTCCTTGCGCGCTCGGTGCGCGATTCCCATTTGACATTAAAAAAAGCATTTGATTGCTTCATAACATTTTCCATTGCAACAGTTGGACGACCCCACCCATTTTACTCATTCTGTCTACAGCGTTTCATGAGAGACACCTCTTCTGCTTAGAAAGCTTTTTTGAAAAGTTTGTTGCTGTGTACACATATCTTATACTGCACACAACATGCAACAAACATCTTGATCAATATTCATGATCTGTACATTAGCCTTCCACGTGTGATTGCCATGCATCTCAAACGTTCCATCAAAAACAAATTTGTGTTACACGATGCCCCTGGTGTGTGTGTGTGTGTGCACATTATTGTGCTCCCTTTCGGCATGGGTATTCGTGGCTCTAAGAAGTATCAGGAGCCACAGTGTACAACCTAGATCACATGTGACAAACACTAAACAGCAATGTGTAGATTTCTTTTGCTGTACGCTCTGTTGACAGGCTTTACCAATATATTAGTATGGTATATGTGAGACTTTCAGATTCACATTTGACATGCATTCCTTGACTGTAATGAGTGTTATCACTGTGTATGATGTAGCCTCACTGCAGATCCTCCCTCCATCCAACCATATTCACATGTGTACTCTTTGCGACAGCAACACTTTCAATAATATCGCACACCATTGATATGCGTGTCTGCGCATATCCACAATCTTGACAACGACATGTGATGTTCGCCATTCAATCTTTTCAAACACCATCTCATCAGCGATAGTTGCCGCCCTCCCGACACATGCTACACTAATGTAAATTGTGCATTCTGCGACATCAAAACTACAAAAGAAACACACATGAGTACACTTCCTGGCCAGGCAGGAACTGAACAACGCCCAGGTCCATGGAATAATTATTCACACACCTACGCTGGCCTGGCGTACGCAAGCCCAGACGACTTTGAGTACGTATAAATAGGATAACACGACGCCACACGTTCCTCTTCTTCCACACTGCCTCAGGTGATATGCCGAATCCACCCCGCATATCACAATGCACAATAAAAAAAGGGATCCATAAGGGGTACACCATCCTGGCAATCAACACTGGCTCTAAATTGTGAGCCCTACTGTCCATCGTCTTCAAAAGGGACCCATGAGGTGTACACCATCCTGAAATCATCACTCGTGCTGAATTGTGTGCACTGCTGCCCGTAGTGTTTGCTCACACAACAATGACAGCAGGTAAGCAGAGCGGCCTCGGTGCACAGGACCTCCAATTGAGCGCGGTGCGGTGGGAGGGGTGGGATGCATCACCCTGGCTGCGCAGGTGCGAACAAACGATGTTGACGTGCGTAATGATGTGATCTCTGACTGATTCAGTCTCATCTCTGTCTCATTTTAAAGACCTGCTGGACCGTACTGTAGGCCTGAGCCAGCGGACAGCGCTGCCCTACAGACAAGTGGCGTTGGCTTTTAGGGCACTATAGTGAGCTCGTTACTAAATGTACATGCACACAGCCTTTCGCCACTGTATTACACAATTGCACATTATGCTTCTACCATGCGCTCTGTTCCTTTCGATATCAACCTTCGTATAACGTATTATTATTTAACATAGTGAATTTTCGAGCACTTCAACTCCTCTTTGAACCACGATTACCTCTAACAGTTGGTAGATCATACTTCAAAAACGAAGGATGCACTCAAGTCCTGTTTTCTATCAAGCTTGAAATAAACCTTACTTTACATCCAGACGTTTCCACTATTAAATTATTACTCCCTTTTCAGACATTCAATTGATTGGCTCAAGAAGGGCGGAGCGGGAGCTCTCCCCGCAATGATGACCTGGGCATTCTGACACCTTCCATCATGGTATCAAGACATCATGCCCGACCAGAGACCTGCTCTCCTACCGTACAAACGTACCCCAGACTCGGAGCTTGCACCAACACGTCATGGGACACACCAGTGGTGGCAGGTGAGCAGTGAAACCTCGGTGTGCAGGACCTACAATTGAGCACAGTGCGGGGGAAGGGACTGGGGTGCAGCACCCTGGGTGCTCAGGTGCATGCAAGCGATGTTCCTGTAGCTAATAATATAGGACTATATCATCAAGGAACGGCTAACATTATCACCGCTTTAGTGGCAGGAAACTGCAGCTAAAGTGGCGATAATGGGCTTTATAATATGCCCTTGTGAATTCCCATAGAAGCCCAGGTTCACACCAGAACTTGGGCTTCTATGGGAATTCACGAGGGCATATTATCAACACCTTATCACCGCTTTAGGGGCAGTTTCCTGCCGCTAAAACGGCGATAATGTTATCACCGTTCCTTGATAATATGACCCCTAATCTCTGGCCTCATGTGTTACATTTTAATGACTTACTGGACCACACTCTTTCTCGCGGACCCCAGGGTCCTAGACAAACGGGTGAGGGAGGATAAACACTAAGGGCTGGGTGCAGTAGGCTGACGCTCTGTCTCCTCCTCCCTCTCTTCTTTTGACTCTCCCTCCCCTTCTCCCTTCCACCCACTCCCCTCCCTCCCATTCTCACGATCTTCCTTTCATTCGGACTACCTTTTTTACCTCTTCCACATAGCACACATACTTATGCTTCATTTTTGTCTTGCAGGTTTTCTACGCTGCTTCCACTGGAGTCCAACCCACGTTATACTGTTTGTTCTATTAAACTTACATTTCTATTTATTTGTGTTTTAATAAAGGTTACTTTTTTTCAAATAAATAACTGAGTGTATAGGTCTTCTTTTTCTGACAACACTTGTCTATAGTTTATTGTGAAAATCATCTGTTTTTAGGAGATTATGAGGGCAAACCTCTCTAAAATTACTGTGCACCTACCAAACGTAATCTAACTGACTATTACACAAATAAAGCCTGGGTAATTCTACAACTGCAAGAGTCATATGAGCGTATCCCTTTATAACACCATGAGTACTGCCCGTGTGATTACAGAACTAATAAGGCACTGCCTAGGACCAACGAGGCTTCAGGGACTGCTAAGGACCACCCTGCATATTTAAATAAAGCCCCGGAGTCCGACGATCCCTGGACTTCAGTTGGCCTCGTACACCCTAACAATTAGTAAACAATACCCGGGAAGGTGGCGGTCACCTACGCTGCGAAACGTCGCTGTGCCCTTCCGCGCCTAATTTACATGTGACATTAAGATCCCCAGTCCTACAGAGACCCCACAATATAATAATTGGATTGGCCACTGAACATTACCCAGTAGGAGCCTCATTTAAATAAATGAGTGAGACCCCGCTTTTTGTTTTGTTTCAACTTTTCTTTCCATTTTTACCATCCGCACCCCCTCTCTTAAAGCGGTATGAGGTTTTCTTCCTCTCGCTTCAAGTAGTCAAACAAGGATTTGCTATCACAGGGTAGAAGCCATGCACCAGCCCTCTAATAGCAAACACAAAGGTCCAGCGAATGCACACACCAGGACATTGTATGAGCTGTGCCTGAGAGGTTGCCCGCCCAAGGACCATGATGCATTTGTTAGTATAAACGCATAATAATGCTACTTATACATGTGTAGTACAGCGACCAGAGTGTAGTGAAGAAGCAGAAGAAGCGCAAAATCTAAAAATATAAATCCAACCAGAATCCGGATGACATAGTTCAATGAGCCGATGACCCTGGCATGAGTAGAAACAGCTACACATAGAAAACGGGTCTTCAGCACAACGCAAGCAATTTTGAAATATTGGTGAGTGGTGCCTTCTTTTTACCTACTCCCGCTCGTCACCAAATTTATGTAGTGAAGAGGCAGACAGCAGTGGATAGGATTACTAGATTTATTACAGGAAAACAAGACACCTGAAACACCCACCAACAGGAGCAGACAGCAAGGCAACCGTCTTCTCCAGCACTGTGTACAAACTCCGCAAGGTTCCCCTAATGACAGCCCTACATTCTAACACTACAGGCCATATTGTTAAGGAATGGCTATAACATTTTCACCGCTTTAGCGGCAGGAAACTGCCACTAAAGCGGCGATAAGGGGTTGATAATATGCCCTTGTGAATTCCCATAGAAGCCCAGGTTCTGGTTGAACCTGGGCTTCAATGGGAATTCACAAGGGCATATAATCAAGGCCCTTATCGCCGCTTTAGCGGCAGTTTCCTGCCACTAAAGCGGCGATAATGTTATCGCCGTTGCTTGATAATATTGTCCTACATACTTAGATTCTAATAGAATTACATACTAAAATTCTACTATGACTTACATTGGAATACTACTCAGAGAATATTACTTTACAGCAATGAGCTCATGGTTTCATCCACGAGTCTTGAGACCGGTAGGGGTGAGTAGTTCACTTCCCACTCCCTGTATTGTATAAACACGAACTAACACTACTTCCGCAGGTATGCTACAGCGCCCCGAGCACATCACTTTACAGCAATGGGCTCACAATTTAGGCTCACGGTTTAATCACCGAGTCTTCAGGCCAGCAGGAGTAAGTAGTTCGCTACCCACTCCCTATATACTATAAACACATACAAATACTACTTACACAGTTATACTACAGCGGCCAGTATGTACAGTGCCCAGAGCCCATCACTTTACAGCAATCAGCTCAGTTTGATCCCCTACTCTTCACACCGGTAGGCTTGAGTACTTGGCTTCCCGCTTCTGGTATAGTATAAACGCACGGTACCGGTCAGTAGTTCGCTTCCCATTCCCGCTATGGTATAAACGCCTACTAACACTACTTGTACACGTATACTACAGCGCCCAGAGCCCATCCCTTTAAAGCAATCACCTCGGTTTCATCCCCAAGTCCTCACACTGGTAGGCGTGAGTACTTCGCTTCCCGCTTCCGGTATACTATAAACACACACTAGCGGTCAGTAGTACGCTTCACACTCCCTGTATGGTATAAACGCCTACTAACACTACTAGTACACGTATGCTACAGACACCAGACCACATCACTTTACAGCATTGACCTCACAGTTTAGGCTCTCGGTTTCATACCTGAGTGTAGCACCATATCATATCGGTACCATGTCACTCTCAGCAACACCGCACTTTCAGACCGGTAACAGTGACTACTTCTCTTCGCACTCCCCCACAAAGCTTACTGTGCTCCTACTCTCCTTTCCTACTTTTTTCACCCTTTTTTCCCCTTACTCGCTTCAACGGAATCACAAAATGGTGGCCAAGACTTCCTAGTTGCAACCGCTCGCAGCCAATAAGCCGCAGCTCCTGCTCGTAACGCCTCAGCCAATCAGATGGCTGAATTCCCAACTATCGATATCTGTAAATTTTGATATTTCTCAAAAACTACTGAACAGATTTACACCAAATGAACAAAAGCGTGCTTTCTACACCAAAACCCTTCTCCCTGCCAAATTCGGGGTAATTCCGTTCACCCGTTCACCCGTTCGAACTGTAGCCTTGTCTACAGTTTCCTATGAAAATTAACATGGAGAAAACATGTTTTGGGACCCCTCCTTTTATCTCGGCCCCCTCTTGACGAATCACCCCCAAACTTTCAACATAGGAGCTGATATTAACAAAGAATTAGTTTTCAAAATTTCATGAAGATTCATCAAATGACGCCAAAGTAATAAGCAAAACAAAAAATGCTCTTCCTATGGAAACTCGGTCCTAACTCTATAACTACTTACTGGCAACCGCCAGTAGGTAATAAAGGACAAATTAGAATAGTTCCTTGATTCTTTTAGCTTTCAAAACTTCTCTCTATTACTGTCTTTCTAATTTTCCATATAAACAGTTTTTTTAATATTCAAGTACACATAAAAGTAAAAAATGCAACATATTCTATCAACACACTTTCTCGAACATTCTACAACACGTGGAGGTTAAAAGTTCATCAATTTTTTTAAACCTAACAATATATTTTTGCAACATTTTCTCGAACATTTAACTGCATGTGCAGGTTAAAAGATCACAATTGTTTTAAGTTCCAACACTGAATTCCAAATGCAAGTAGCAGGTGTGGTTGAGTTGATCAAATTTTATCCTATAATATGTATTCCACATTCAAACTGCTTTTTCTTAACCAATCACAAAGATGTTTTTCCACAAAACGAACGTGCAACCTACTTTAAAAAAACAATGCTTTTCATCTCCCAATTAGGTACCGTTTTGTATGTGAAAAGAAACTAGTTCCCCATCTTTAAACATATCTCTTAATCTACGAAGGAACTTCATGAGCTACAGACATCTTTCCATACCTTCCAGCCATACCTTCAAAATGCTAGTGTGGATCGTAGGACATAGCAATGTTTTCTGGTGCAAAAAGTATGCAGAACAGAGACGTATTGACTTAGACCTTGGTTTACAAAATGTGGACATTAAATGGTTTGGACAGAGAGGATTGAAGTGGCACCAATTGTTGCCTTTGGTTAAAACCTGTTTGGATCACCAACACCCTGACCTCGTGATTGTGCACTGTGGTGGATACGACCTAGGCACATTGACTGGGGTAGGTTTGGAAATGCTTATGAAGGACACCTTTGAACAATTGATGTTACTTTTGCCTCAAACTGTCTTTATATATTCCAATATATGCCAAAGACAGAAGTGGAAATGCTCCAAACAATTTTGTCCTCAGATTGAAAAATCTCAGAAGAAAGTCAACAAAGCTGTGTTTGCATATCTCAGAGACCACAAAATGGCCTCCATCTACAACAACAACATACGTTTTGATATGGCGGATATCTACAGAAGTGATGGAGTACACTTCACAGATCAGGGGAACCGAGTTTTCTGAATAACTTGAAGCTGTGCACCCGCACTTATATGTAGCTCAAACTAATGAATACAAGGGCTCTTTTTAGAGCCACCATATAACTTACAACTTAGGCCCGCTATTTTAGGGCCAGAAAACAGCAACTCCCGGACTCTCGCCAAAATTTATTCTCTACACAGCTGTGGCGCAGCACCCAGACCATCTCACTTTGCAGCACAGACCTATCGCTTTTATCCCCGGCTCTACTCACCCATATGGGTGAGTAATTTTGTGCTTTACAAATACCGTATTGATTTACCTTCGCACTGCCTATACAACACCACCTAAGCACCATATACAAGTTGAACGGGTGTGGCACAGCGCCCAGAGCACATGACTTCACGGCATAGTACACACAGTTTAGGCTCACGGTTTCATCCCTGAGTCCAGCAGCATCTCAATTTAACAGCATGACACTCTAGGCAATATCTCACTTAATTTACGTACCCCGCACTTTCAGACCGGTAGGTGTCAGTAGTTCACTGGCTTTATCCCGAGTCCAGCAGCAGCTCAGCTTACGCCCCCAGCGCCATCAGACCCGTAAAAGTGAGTACTTAGCACTTCACAAATACTGAATTGATTTGATACGAGCAAATTTACCTTCGCACTTCCTCTATAATGTCCATAACACCCCCTAAGCACCATACATAAGCTACAATGTTCTAAACAAAAGTTCATCAAAGTAGCTATAACCACATACTCACACTACTTGGACAGGTATGGCACAGCGCCTAGAGAACATGACTTCACAGCATATGACACACAGTTTGGGTTCACGCTTTCATCCCCGAGTCCGGCAGCAGCTCAGCTTAGCACCATGAGACTCTAGACAATACCTCACAAATTTTCCATACTACAGGACTTTCAGACCAGTACGGGTCACGCGTTCGTCCTAGTAGCTATAAACTCATGCTGAAACTACTTCCACCGTTGTAGTGCAGCGTCCACGGCACATGACTTCACAGCATAACACACACAATTTGCGCTCACGCTTTAATCCCCAAGTCCCGCACCAGCTCACCTTATTAGTAACAGACTCTAGGCAATACCTCACTTAATTTCCGTAACCCACCACTTTCATACCGGTAGGGGTGAAAACTTCGCTTCGCACCCCCTCTATAGCACACCATAAACACCCCATAGAGGTTACAGTGCTCCTATGCTCCTCTTTCCTACTTTTCCCCTTTTTTTCCCCTTACCTGCTTCAACGGAAACACAAAATGGCGGCTAACACTTCCTAGTTGCAACCGCTCGCAGCAAATAAGCAGCAAGCTCGTGCTCATAACGCCTCCGCCAATCAGATGTCAGAATTCCCAATTATCGATATCTGTAAATTTTGATATTTCTCATAAACTACCTAACAGATTTACACCAATTAAATATAAGTGTGCTTTCTATACCAAGACCTTTCTCCCTGCCAAATTTGGGGTAATTCCGTTCACCCGTTCGACCTGTACCCTTGTCTAAAGTTTGTTATGGAAATTAACATGGAGAAAACAAGTTTTGGGACCCCCCTTTTTTCTCAGCCCCCCTTAATGAATCACCGCCAAACTTTCAACATGGGAGTTGATATCAACAAAGAATTCGTTTTGAAAATTTCGCGAAGATTCGTCAATCGGCGCCAAAGTTATTGGGAATAGAATGTTGCGATTTTCCCATGGTAACTAGGTCCTAACTAATACTACCTATTGGCGACCGCCAGTAGGTAATATATATATATGTTTATATATATATATTCCAAACGATTTGCTCCTTCTGTCTCCCCCCCGCCCCTGGCAGGCAGCCCATCAGCTGTCGACGGAGCGCGCTGATATCAAAATTTTCCAAATCGCATGAATAAGACGATCACACAGGAGGGTAATCTCACCACCAGGTCTATTTTAATTTCAGTAACTCGTTTCGCCTGTCACAGCTGTGGCAGGCGAAACGAGTTACTGAAATTAAAATAGACCTGATGGTGAGATTACCCTTCTGTGTGATCGTCTTATTCATGCGATTTGAAAAATATATATATGTATGTATATATATTTACACAGAAAAAAACATAGGTTTCAGGGATGTTGTAGTTAGCTGGACATTTCACTCGTACAAACCCATAGAAATTCCTCCGTTATAGTTAGTTCTGCTAACTATAACCCGCGCTCCCGCAATGCACTGCTGATGATGTCACATATTACATCACTCATGACATGGTCAGTGACATCACTGATGACATCACTGATGACATCTCAAATGAGATCACTGATGACATTACTGATGACATAATTCATGTGACAATCTGATACACCTCATCATACACTAGTATAACCTTTCATCACTCACTACAAAATACAGTACGAGTGAAATGTCCAGCTAACTATAACACCTGGAGAGAAGAAAGTAAATGCGAGAAAGGTGACATGCAAAATTTGTGACCTAGTCCTGTCAAAAGGCAGTGAAAAAAAATACTCTTGTGGCACTGCTTCTATGTACAAGCATCTCCGGACCACACATCCTCTCAATCTTGCTCGGGAGGAAATGAGGTGAGCAGCTTTGAACCTCTCCCCTGCTGTGGCAAGTACGTCTGGAGCATCCTCAGGAACACCTGCAATGGACATTAGGACAGAATTCGCCTTTCTCGAGCAACACTGCGTGATATGTAAGAAACATGCTTCGGTGAGCAGTAGGTGGATGCAGTTTATGCTGCGCAACGCAACCACCGTTGTTAAAAAATTTTGGGGGTGTTTTTGAAATGATAAGTAATTTCAAAAGTTTCCTGTTTTGTTCGTTCTTTTTTTAATTTTTTGAAAAACACCAAAAAATACAAAATTGTTCATTTTAAAAAAAAAATACTAAAGACAAAAGGAGAAAAAAAAGTTCTTATCAGAACTACCTTATCTGGTTAAAGAAAGAACTATAATTGCAAGGTAATGTGTGAAAGTTTGGTTGAATATATGTATACAGCATGATTGACTGAAAGAATGCATTAGTAGTGTATGGTGAATTTATAGGTGAAGATTTATGAGGAAGTACTGCAGCTTGACACTGCAAGACCTTTAGCTGCACTGCACTATGGCACTTCCGAAGCACAGGGATATAACATATGTACATGAATATGTTGCAACTCTGTGCTTACCTCTGCACTGCTGCACAAACTGCAGCGATGCAGTGACACGGGCACCCATGCACCATGGTGCAAGGATGTCTGTGTCGTGCGGGGATTGTTTTTGTGCAGGAAGGCACACCTTCCTGCACAAAAACAATCAGTAAAGGCATTTTCCTCTTTCAATGTATGCCGTGGAATGCAGCATGCTTTAAAAGAGGAAAAAATTTGGAGAAATGAAAACAGTTCTACTTGTTGCGCCTTGCTACACCAACTCTAGGATGGCGCAGCATTCACACACATCTCCAGATTTACGATTTCTCATAAATCTGGAGATATGTCTTGTTCTATGGGTGTTGCATGGGAACACCCACAGCAACACCTATGGAACGCCCCTTCAACGCAAAGTTCTGTGTATGAAGGGGTCGTATTTACAAGGAGAGGAAAAAATACGCAAGATGGCTTTTCCTCTCCTTGTAAATATAAAGGAGTGCCTTGAGCCATCACTACGTTACAAAAAGGGACGTACTGGTGGCGCAGGGTGCTTGTAAATTTTCCCCATAAGTGCTTAGGTATTGGCAGACTGATACAATAAGAACATAGTGCTGGATGGGTGATTGAAGAATTGCATGAGACTGACAGGAGGTATCCTACGCTGCATGGGTACTACTTCAGTGTTTACTGGAGTGGACACAGAATATTTTATTTGTACTTGTGTTGGTGCCTAGGTCATTTTATAAGAATACCACTAGTAACTGGAATGATGACAGTGCTGCAAGCAGAGTGAACACTTAATTTACGCATTGGTGGAGTGATAGGATAAGTAGATAGTTGTAGATAAGTGATTAAAGAAGTGCATGGGACAGACTGGACGATTCCTACACTGCATGAGTACTAACTGGGTATTTAGAAGAGTGTATCAATAGTATGTAGCTAGTTAGAGGTCTGCTTGGATAGTGCACAAAATATTGTAGCTGTACTTGTGTTAGTAGCTAGACCATTCTATAAGTTCATGACTAGTAAGTAGATAGTTGTAGATAAGTGATTAAAGAAGTGCATGGGACAGACTGGACGATTCCTACACTGCATGAGTACTAACTGGGTATTTAGAAGAGTGTATCAATAGTATGTAGCTAGTTAGAGGTCTGCTTGGATAGTGCACAAAATATTGTAGTTGTACTTGTGTTAGTAGCTAGGTCATTCCATAAGTTCATGACTAGTAACTAGAATAATTACAGTATTACAGAGTGTATAGTGAATTAATAAGTGCTTAGGTATTGGTGGAGTAACAGGATAAGTAGATAGTGCTGGATGGGTGATTTGAGAAATGCATGGGACAGACAGGAGGATTCCTACACTGCATAGGTACTAACTGAGTATTTAGAAGAGCGTATCAATAGTTTGTAGCTGGTTGGAGGTGTGCATGCATAGTGTACAAAATATTGTACCTGCACTTGTGTTAATGACTACGCCATTCCTTAAGTATACGACTAATAACTGGAGTAATTTCAGTGTTGCAAAGAAAGTGCATGCTAAATTTATTAGTGCTTAGGTATTGGCAGAGTGATAGGATACATAGATAGTGCTGGATGGGTGATTGGAGAAATACATGGCACAGACAGAAGGATTCCAACACTGCATAGGTACTAACTGGGTATTTAGAAGAGCGTATTAATAGTATGTAGTTTGTTAGAGATCTGCATGCATAGTGTACAAAACATTGTACCTGTACTTGAGTTAGTGGCTAGGCCATTCCTTAAGTTTATGACTAATAACTGGAGTAATTTCAGTGCTGCAAAGAGAGTGCATGCTAAATTTGTATGTGCTTAGGTATTGGCCGAGTGATAGGATACGTACATAGTGCTGGAGGGTGAATGGACAAGTGCATGGGACAGACAGAAGAATTCCTGGACTGCATAGGTATTAACTGAGTATTTAAAAGACTGTATCAATGCTATATAGCTGATTAGAGGTCTGCATGCATAGTACACAGACTATTGTAGCTGTACTAGTATTGGTGTGCCTATGGTTTCAAGAATGGTAGTCTGTATTGTAGGGTATGAGGAGGTGCATCAGATGATCACGTGGAAGATGTCATCAGTGATGTCATTTGAGATGTCATGAGTGATGTCATCAGTGATGTCACTGACCATGTCATGAGTGATGTCATATGTGATGTCATCAGCAGTGCATTGCGGGGGCGCGGGTTATAGTTAGCAGAACTAACTATAACGGAGGAATTTCTATGGGTTTGTACGAGTGAAATGTCCAACTAACTATGACGTCCATGAAACCTTTTTTGGGTGAATTTCTGAGTTTTTTTAAATGCTAATTTCAAACTATAATGTCCCTTTTAGTGAATGTTATATATATGTATTTAATCTCCTCTCCCTCTTACAAGGAAGGAATCAGCACTAAGGTTGTAGTTTGGAAGTATTAAATCTGCAAAGGACGTGATCCGTGCGTTTCGGCTCATCCGAACCTTGCTAACAATACAAGACGTCATTGTAGCATCCTTATTTAAATGTATAAATGCCTCCAGTTGCCAGCATTAACAAAGGACTACATATTACTTTAATCCAAAACGCTGGCGGCCATATTGGCCTGGTCATTATGTGAAAATTCAGGAATTGATACAATAAAGAAAGGAAAACAAGTGTTAATATGCACACAATGTCATTTCAGCATATCTTGCCCCATGACCGCCCTACCTGTATGTTCGTCAACATGACTTATTCATAATAAACATACTTAGGATTGCAAACATCAACATATACAATGGACTACACATTACTTTAAAGTGAAAGGCTATCGGCCGTATTACTCTGGGCATGTTGCTTATTATAATGGTTCTTACACAAAAGAAAAGAAAAAAAAGGGGTCTTAATATACACACACTATCCCTAAATAAAGTTCTAGCAATTATAGTTCCATTCCATTCACAGCTCATTTGAGATGTCATGAGTCATGTCATGAACGATGTAACTGATAATGTCATGAATGATGTAATGTCTCAGGTCATTAGCAGTACATTGTGGGGACGTAAGTTATAGTTAGCTCAGGTAACTATAACTGCTGATTTTCACTGGTTGTGTATGAGTGAAATCTGAGTCTAACTATACCTTCCCTGTAATCTTTGTTTTTTTCAGCAAATTTCTAGGTTTTTTTAAACGTTAAGTATGATGCATATCACAATGGATGGTGGAGGGTTGGAAGCAGGTCCTGGCATTGTGCTGCCCCCACACAAGCTTGCTGCTCCTGCCTTCCCTCCTCCTAGCCATCCATTGTCCAAGTCCATGTCCCTGCTCCCTTATTACAGCCCTTTGTGGCTGTTGTTCTGCCACTGGCCTTCTCACCTTTTCTGAGCAGTTAGTTTACTGCTCCATCCACCTCCTCCCTATCCTCTGTTGTCTGAATCTATGGACTCACCTCCTCCCTCCTGCCATGCATGGTCTGATGTGCTGCCACTGCCCTCCATTTAGCATGATGTATCAAGTCCACGCCTCCTGCCCTCCATTGCCCAATTCTATGCCTCATCATTGACCTCCTGCTTAGCCTCTGTGCTTAGCTTGCTGCCCCTATTCTCCTTCTCCCTGCCCTCCGATGTCTGTGTGCATGCCCCTGCTCCATCCTTTTTGCCCACCATGTCCCATGGACCTGCCACTCCTATTTACTCTGAGTGAATCAGCCACTCCTCTCCCACCTGCCTAGCATTGTCAGATGGCTGTAAGCTGTCACTGCCACCTCCACCCTGCCTGTCCCCTATCCCCTTCCTCCTGTCCTCCATGGTCCATTTTAATGCCACACCCTTCTGCCCTCCCTCGTCTGTTGTGCTGCAACTGCTCCTCCTGACTGCCCCGCATGGTCTGTTGTGAGGCCCCTTCCCCTTAACTCTCTTGTCTGTGCCCTGGTCCTGACCCTCCCTTCTATCCTCCATGGTCTTTTGTGCATGCGCCTGCACCCTCCTTCTTGCCCATCGTAGCCATTGTGCTGACACTAACCCTCCTGCTTGCCATGCATGGTCTTCTGTGCTGCCACGGCCCCTGCCACCTTCCCTGTGTGGTCTGCTAGCTGCCCCTTACCCCCTCACCTTCCCTCCATGGTCTGTGTGTATGCCATTATAGGCTCACTGTTGCTCTCCATGGTGTGTCTTGCTTCTATTGCCCATCCTGCCTGAACTCCATGGTCATCTTGATGCTCCTGCCTGCCCCCTTGCCCCCAGCCCTCTGTTTCCATGTGCAGACCCCTATTCCTTCCCTTCCATGTGCAGACCCCTGTTCCATTGTAATGTCCCTGATCCGTCCCTCCTGCCGTTTATAGTCCATTATGCTGCAGCTTTCTCTCCTGTCTATCCATTATGGTCAGCTAGCTACCACTGCCTCTTTCCCCTCTGTCTGGATTGTTGTGCTGTACTACCGTCCCACATGCCCTGTGTGGTGTATTGTGCTACTGCAAACCCTGATGCCTGCCCTGTAGGGTCAATTTGGTGCACCTCTCCATGTCCCTCCTGTCCTCTGTTATCCAAGTCCATGTCCCTACCCCAATTCATCCTGCCTTCCATGATCCAATGTACCATACTTGCTAAAATTTTGAACTTGGTAAGAGGGAGATTTTGAAAAAAACTGGGATATTGATTTTCCCCTTTGACTTACATTGAAAAAGAGGAGATTGTAGACAGGAGACAGATCAAATAAAGCCCAATTGGGCTTAAAAACATTGATATTTCCTGGCTGAATTGGGTCTGTTGGCATGTATGGTTGTACTACCACTGCCTCTTCCTTCTGCCCACAATGGTCTATGATATTGCCACAGCCTCTCTTGCCAGTCCTGTATTGTTGGTTTGTTGCCCCTGCCCCCCTTTCCTCTACCCGCCATAGTCTGTTATGCTGCCACTGCCCTTCCTGCCTGCCCAGTGTGGTCAAATTGTTGCCTCTGCACCCTCCTACCTGCCTTCAATTTTTAGAGTCCGTGCCCCTGGCCTCTGCCTCTCAACTGGATCCTAATGAACAACTAGATTGCTAACATTCTATATTTCTTACAAAAGTGTGGAACGCCTGACGTCATCTTGATGTAATCAAAACTGTAATACCTAGAGCATTTCCTTTAGAAATTACATATATGAGAGGGTCTTATTTGCATCAAAACTATGGTTAGTGCTCTAAAAAACTAAAATGAGGACATATTTTCTGAGTTTTCAAATAGCGACAAAGCACTTTTAAATTATTTGTTATCTGTATGTTCTTATATCCAGTTGACCACTTGATTAAATATTGCACTTAGGGGAGAGGATGTGGTGTTACTTCCAGAGCTGCAGACTTTGCAACTGGGGAACCAGGTTGGAGTTTCTGCTTCAGCTCGCCATTCTGTGATTTTGGTCAAATCACTTAATGTCCCCATGTCTACAACCAAAATGAATTTGTTCTTGCGTGAAGTAACCAATGTTCATGTAAAGCTCTCCAATACCTGACAAGTCTGCACTATATAAAACTGCAAAAACACAAAAAATAGAAAGTGTTTTGCACTCTTCTGTCATTGGGCTACATGTGGGCTACATCTGGGTGATATTTGCGCTACATTTGGGCACTTTTGTCTCTGGTGGCCATCTTGGGAGATTTATTTGTTATGAAGTTTCCTAATTTCCTCATTTACTGAAGTCTCCTCAGTAGGAAATGCTTTCAGTTTTTTACTTTGATTCCATCAAGAAGGTATTCAGATATGTCACACATGTGCCATAAATTCTGAATGTTAGCACTCCAGTTGCTCATTAGATCACTGTAGTAAACTGCTCACCACGGAAGTCTGCTGCTGGTATTGAAAGTGCATGTTTCAGCCTGCATGTCAAACTTTTTTATAATAGAAATAGAAGAGGATTTGAGAAGTCACTCAAAATGTGCCCTAATTTTTCTTTCTTCGGCACTAATCATAATTTCTATGGCAAAATGAACCCCCTCATGTTGTTCCTTTGCAAATTAAATGTTTTAAGTGTTGCCACTTTATTCCAATCAAAATGGCTTCAGGTGTGCCATACCTTTGCCATAAGTAAGACAGTAACTGCAAACACAACAATGATGGACAGAATGTGGATCAATGTCACACATTCACCCCAGTCCAAAGATCTGGGCCCAAATCCATCGTTTTTCCACTCCACACCACCCTGGGTTAGACAATGGCGATATGCAAATCAGCGCTGACCCTGTGCCCCATGGGAACAGTCCAGTCCGAACTACAAAAGCCATGTCCTTCCCAGAACGGAAACAAGCATCCGAGGACCGGCCCGGTTTCGAGGTAACACCTCTCTTCAGCCCGGCTAGCTTGATTCCAGTAGTGTGGAGTGCCTGGGACTCACGTCTGAGCATCCCCAGTACACTTAGAGCGGTAACTGCAAACACAACAATGATGGACAGAATGTGGATCAATGTCACACATTCACCCCAGTCCAAAGATCTGGGCCCAAATCCATCGTTTTTCCACTCCACACCACCCTGGGTTAGACAATGGCGATATGCAAATCAGCGCTGACCCTGTGCCCCATGGGAACAGTCCAGTCCGAACTACAAAAGCCATGTCCTTCCCAGAACGGAAACAAGCATCCGAGGACCGGCCCGGTTTCGAGGTAACACCTCTCTTCAGCCCGGCTAGCTTGATTCCAGTAGTGTGGAGTGCCTGGAACTCACGTCTGAGCATCCCCAGTACACTTAGAGCGGTAACTGCAAACACAACAATGATGGACAGAATGTGGATCAATGTCACACATTCACCCCAGTCCAAAGATCTGGGCACAAATCCATCGTTTTTCCACTCCACACCACCCTGGGTTAGACAATGGCGATATGCAAATCAGCGCTGACCCTGTGCCCCATGGGAACAGTCCAGTCCGAACTACAAAAGCCATGTCCTTCCGAGAACGGAAACAAGCATCCGAGGACCGGCCCGGTTTCGAGGTAACACCTCTCTTCAGCCCGGCTAGCTTGATTCCAGTAGTGTGGAGTGCCTGGGACTCACGTCTGAGCATCCCCAGTACACTTAGAGCGGTAACTGCAAACACAACAATGATGGACAGAATGTGGATCAATGTCACACATTCACCCCAGTCCAAAGATCTGGGCCCAAATCCATCGACATGGCTTTTGTAGTTCGGACTGGACTGTTCCCATGGGGCACAGGGTCAGCGCTGATTTGCATATCGCCATTGTCTAACCCAGGGTGGTGTGGAGTGGAAAAACGATGGATTTGGGCCCAGATCTTTGGACTGGGGTGAATGTGTGACATTGATCCACATTCTGTCCATCATTGTTGTGTTTGCAATTACCGCTCTAAGTGTACTGGGGATGCTCAGACATGAGTCCCAGGCACTCCACACCACTGGAATCAAGCTAGCCGGGCTGATGAGAGGTGTTACCTCGAAACCGGGCCGGTCCTCGGATGCTTGTTTCCGTTCTGGGAAGGACATGGCTTTTGTAGTTCGGACTGGACTGTTCCCATGGGGCACAGGGTCAGCGCTGATTTGCATATTGCCATTGTCTAACCCAGGGTGGTGTGGAGTGGAAAAACGATGGATTTGGGCCCAGATCTTTGGACTGGGGTGAATGTGTGACATTGATCCACATTCTGTCCATCATTGTTGTGTTTGCAATTACCGCTCTAAGTGTACTGGGGATGCTCAGACGTGAGTCCCAGGCACTCCACACCACTGGAATCAAGCTAGCCGGGCTGATGAGAGGTGTTACCTCGAAACCGGGCCGGTCCTCGGATGCTTGTTTCCGTTCTGGGAAGGACATGGCTTTTGTAGTTCGGACTGGACTGTTCCCATGGGGCACAGGGTCAGCGCTGATTTGCATATCGCCATTGTCTAACCCAGGGTGGTGTGGAGTGGAAAAACAATGGATTTGGGCCCAGATCTTTGGACTGGGGTGAATGTGTGACATTGATCCACATTCTGTCCATCATTGTTGTGTTTGCAATTACCGCTCTAAGGGCCAGATGTAGGTGTCCAAATACCGGTCGGAAACGGCCGAAAATACCGATTTTCGGCCGTTTCCGACCGGTATTTGGACATTGGTATGTAGGGGCATGTAAAATTACAGAATCGGTAATTTTACCGATTCGGTAAAATACCGAATTGGTAAAATTACCGATTCTGTAATTTCAGATGTAGGTAGCACTGTTTTCAGTGCTACAAGGGTTTAAGAATTCTTAATTTACCACCAACTAGTAGTTGGTGGTAAATTAAGAAAACCATTTAAAAAGCATTTTTTTTGCTTTTTAAACGGTGCCATGTTGCAGACATACATGCCCTAAGGGCATGTATGTCAGCAACATGTGCACCCATGCACAATTGAGGGGTGCAACAGGGTGTCAAAGTGACACCCTGCCACCCTTCAATATTTCCCCCAATTACCGAATCGGTATTTACCGATTCGGTAATTGACATTGATTCCTATGGGCCTCAAGGCCCATAGGAAACAATGGCAGTTACAGACTCGGTAAATACCGATTCATTAATTATCGAATCATACCGATTCGGTAATTAATTCGGTAAATATACCTACATCCCGATTGCCAGTTCTTAAGTACCGAATCGGTATGATTCGGTATTTAAGAATCGGTAATCGGGGATTACCTACATCTGGCCCCAAGTGTACTGGGGATGCTCAGACGTGAGTCCCAGGCACTCCACACCACTGGAATCAAGCTAGCCGGGCTGATGAGAGGTGTTACCTCGAAACCGGGCCGGTCCTCGGATGCTTGTTTCCGTTCTGGGAAGGACATGGTTTTTGTAGTTCGGACTGGACTGTTCCCATGGGGCACAGGGTCAGCGCTGATTTGCATATCGCCATTGTCTAACCCAGGGTGGTGTGGAGTGGAAAAACGATGGATTTGGGCCCAGATCTTTGGACTGGGGTGAATGTGTGACATTGATCCACATTCTGTCCATCATTGTTGTGTTTGCAATTACCGCTATAAGTAAGACAGTAAGCGCTCTAGTTGTTCTTAAGAACACTCTGGGATATTCTGTCATTGAGCTATACCTAGGCTACATCTGGATGATATTTGTGCTACATTTGGGCTCTTTTGTCTCCGGTGGCCATCTAGGGAGACTTATTTGTTATAAAGTTGCCTAATTTCCTCATTTACTGCAGTCTCCTCAGTAGGAAATACTTTCAGTTTTTTACTTTGGTTCCATCAAGAAGGCATTCAGATGTGTCACTCATTTGCCATAAATTCTGAATGCTAGCACTCTAGTTGCTCATTAGATCACTGTAGTAAAGCTATTGCTCACCAGGGAAGTCTGCTGCTGGTATTCAAAGTGCATGTTTCAGTCTGCATGTCTGAATTCTTTAATGAAATAGAAGAGGATTTGAGAAGTCAAAATGTGCCCTACTTTTTCTTTCTGCAGCACTAATCATAATTTCTATGGCAAAATGAACCCCCTCATTGTGTTCCTTTGCACATTAATTGTGTTAAGTGTTACCACTTTATTCCAATCAAGATGGCTTCAGGTGTGCCATACTTTTTTTATTTGTAAGACTGTTAGCGCTCTAGATGTTCTTTAGAACACTCTGGGATACCTGGCTCGGCTTTTGATATAGCTGCCGGGAAGCGTCGGAAGCCATCTCTCTTTCGGAAAGAAAAGGAAAGAACTGGCTGCGAGCTGCGAACGGCGGGGGCCGAGGGGCAGGAGGGCTTCCCTGTTCGAGTTGGCTTTGTTTGTGGCTCAGCGAGCGTTGGAGGTGAGCGCGAGGTGTCCGCCCTGTGCGTGAGGCGGCTGACAGGCTCCAGCGCTCTAGCGGGCCTAGCGAGATTGTGAGCAGCTGAGGCGCCTCCAGTGAGAGCGGAGCGGCGCGGTCTGTCCCACATTCTGTCCCGCGTCAGCCGAGGTGGATCTGGGCTGATTTTCCTTCAGTCCTGGCCTCCTGATGTGTGTATAGAGGTGGAAAAGAGGCAATATACAGCAACGCAGAAGGGATACTTCCTGAGAAACATCTACGGGGGGAAAAAAGGAAATAGCAAAGAACAAAGAAAGGCACAGGAAAGCACAGATAACAGATACCAGTCACACGAGGGGGCTCAAAAGAAGGAAAAAAAAGAGGTATATAATAATATAGAAAGACTAAAAGCTGGACAAAGAGGGTCTCACGCCGGCCGGGCTTTGCTCCGCTGAGGCGTTGGAGGCTTTCGTTTGCTTGTTGGGGGTAGCGGCCGGGCTTCCCTCCGCCGAGCGACCCACCCCCTCTGTTTTTCCTGTCTGGCCGGGCTTCGCTCCGCTGGCCAGGACTATGGTTCCCAGCAGCCCCATCCCAGGACGCCGCCACTGTCATCATCCTGCGCCAGGTGGCGCATAAAGACCTGCGTGCTATCTCATCCCGCGAAGAGGCGCACGGGACGCGCCGGGCCAAGGGCGGGACAGTCTTTGGCAGTCCGGGGCAGGACCAGGCTGGGCTGGGCCACAGACCCTGGCTGACCCTGACTGTCTGCGGATCAGACATTCCTCAACACTGTGAGACTTTTTCATGTTTTTGTATTAACATAATTTGTATGATCATAATTACATCATAATTACATCCCCAGTTATCGCAGGTTTTATTCTTTTCGAGTGATTGTATAACAATGTCCAAACTTAGATCTGCTAAAAACTCCTCAGCGCCCATAACGATGGATAACTACTTGGTTAAAGTAGTAAGTAAGATTAACAAAGACCGGCGCCTTTCATTAAGCCGGGTAAGTCCTCCAGCTTCACCTACAAGTCTGTCTGCTCCCACAGTACCTTCTGTTCTAGATCATTGAAGGTGGTCAAACAATAACTAATAATGACATATCTGGTTCTCCAGTGCGCAGCCAGGTGGTGCTGGATGACCCCTTGGATATTTTACAACAACCTTTCCTGGCATCCCCGGCATCCTCACCGGCCCCTTCCCCGGCCCCTTCCCCGGCATCGTCCCCGGTAAGGAGAGTAGTAAGAGCCTGTAGGAAGTTACCGACTAAGCGGGGGGGGCAACAGGAAAACCAAAAGAGCTGGTTCACCACCCAAAAGCTCCGAGGGCGCTACGGAGACCCCGAATAAGGGCGAGTTGATAAATTTGTCCCCGGACCAATTTGACTTGTTGGCCAGCATCATTGAAACTAAATTGGAATTTATGATTAAACCCCTAGTGGCCAAATTAGATCAGGTATCCAAAGAAGTAATTAGACTGGGTGGCCTTTTAAACTCTCATATTGCCCTGGCTAAAACAAATAAGGTTATACAAGTGGGCGCTAAGGCAAACATAGAGGCAGCTGCAACTTCTAATGGGGGAATTAGGGCAATTCAAACAGCTCCTGCAACCCAACCACCTCCAGGGAGTGTTAGCAACCAATTGACCACAGTAGTGGAGAACAAGGAGGGGTGGAATGAAGTAAGGAGATAACGTCCTGCTATTCTCCCCCCAGATTGCGCTCCTTACGTGGTTGTACTAACCAATGTACCTGGGGTGGATTCCCATCTTACTGAGTCTCGACAAGAAACCCATGACTCCCTGAAAAATAAAGCAGTATCATGGTTGAACAAAAGTTGTGGGTTCCCAGTTGCCTTCTCAAATGACATATTATCTACTCGAAGAGTTAGTTGGATAGGTAACTCTAGAAAGAATAGCAGGGGGACTGTATTATTATTAATTTTAAGCGCCCCCAGCATGTTGCCACAGTCCTGCTTAGAGCAGCTTCTTTACCAATTGCCGATAACACTCTATGTGCACACCCTCTTGTTTTTTTTTATAGTCAACTTAGTAATATACCACACACATATATTAATCAGCCCACAACTTTTTCATCTCTCCCTAGGCCTGGCCTTGCTACAAAATTGCAAAACAGAATTCAAACTCTAAATAGCGCGGATCCACATTGTAGGATCCTCAGGCCTGAAAGAATAGTTGACCAAGCCTTGCCATTGGCCAATCGATATACCCCTTTATCATCAATGGAGGAAAATGATTGACTAACGCAAAATTCGAGGTCTGAAGTTTATCACTCGCACCCTACTTGTAGGATTATGGCCTGGAATATTGCTGGCATCAAGGCCAAATCAGGAAATGAAACTTGGGTCAACTCTTTAAAAACCTTTGATATTATAGCCCTCCAAGAGACTTGGGATCCGATAAACAGTTTCTCTTTGGATGGTTATAGACCTTTCTGTATCCCAGCAACCAATGGTGTGGCAGGAAGAGCCAAGGGAGGCCTACTTAGTCTATTTAAACTCGATCTAAAGGGTATGTTAACTCAGTGTAACTCAGGATGTCAAAACTGCTTCATTGTTGAATTACCCCCCTGAGACCTCCAAAATGTTATTCATTAATTTTATAATTCTTGTGCCAGTGAGCGCACTAAATTTAATCTGGATCTACTGGAGAAATTTCTGTCAGTATACAGCACCACTGTAAATGCCTTTGAAATAATATTTATGGGATACTTTAATATTCATCCCTGCAATCAACCGTGTGCCAATATAGAAGATGAGGGCCCCCTATATTCTTTACCCATACATCTTGAACATTCAAAACGAGGGGAGGCCCTTGAAAATGTTTTGGCGACATGGAATCTTTATGAGTCAGGTTGCGGGGAATGTGGCTCAAGGATCCCTACATTTAAAGGCACAGTCGATGGTACAATTATTGATTACATTTTTATGTCTTCTTTTATTTTGTCAAAGGTTTTATGTTATAAGACTGAGGTCTCGGTTTTTAGTGACCATAATCCAGTTTTAATAGAGATGTTATCTGCGGATCTGTTGACCCTCAAAACTGTGAAACACAAGGGCGGCTCAAATGTGATTGCGAAAGATAAAGGCCGTAGGCTAAAATGGCCAAAAATAGTTCCCGAAACCTTCTTGCAGGAAGTACTGTATAGGGTTGAGGATGACGTAGCCATATGCCTAGAGAAGCAAGCCCAAAGTAGTAATGTGGTTATTGCTTTTGATAATATTTGTAGACAAATCAACCATAGCTTACTTGTAGGAACTAGACAGACTAGCCATTTCGCGAAGAGATGGTTCAATAAAAAATGCTCCAGGGCGCATGCAGCTCTACTTAAAGCTTTGAAGGCCACCCCGAAGGATAGACCACTAATAGCGAGTTTAAGGACTGCTTACAAAAAAGACATTCAGGATAGGAAAATGGAGTTGAAAGAAGAGGCTTGGACACAATTACTTACTCCTGAGGTTTTAAAAAACAGTGGGCAGTTCTGGAAAATTATAAATCAACCGCTGTTTTCGGGTGACGATAACTCGCCCCTTGAGTCCAACATCCCAGACGAGGGCTGGATAGCGCATTTTGGGAAAATATATCCTATCCCAGGTTCTGAGAATCAGACGAACATCGTCGTCCCCAGAACTGTGGGTCCCCTTGTCATATTCGAGGCTATAGAAGTGGAAAGAGCAATCGAACAGACCATAAAAAATAAGGCACCAGGCCTTGACGGGGTTCCTGCAGACATTTTCAAATGCGCACCAAAATTTTGGGCTAAGATCTTGTGCAGTGTTTTCAATGCTCTGAACCAGAATAATATACCGGTGTCATGGAAGAAATCCATTACCATACCAGTTTTTAAAAAGGGAGATAGGCAGGATCCTTCCTGTTACAGGCCTATCTCCCTAATAAATTCATCGGTTAAAATCCTGGGCCGGGTTATTCTGCATAAAATAAAGGATTGGTTAGACGACAGAGGGGTACTGTCGAATGTACAATATGGCTTTGGATCCAAAAGGAGCACGTTAGACCAAAGCCTTAATTTACAATTATTAATCGACAAATACACTAAGGCTAAGGAGGGGTCAATGTACCTGGGATTCATGGACCTCTCCTTGGCATTTGATCTTGTAAATCGGACAAAGTTATGGCAAATCCTGATTAATATGGGATTTGATCAGGCCTTGGTCAACCTTCTGGCGGATTTACACTCTGGCCTATCGGCTTCGGGGCGGGTCACTGCTGAAGGGCGCTGCTCTAGCCATTTTAAATCAGAGAGGGGGGTCAGGCAAGGATGTATCCTGTCCCCCCTTCTTTTTACAGTATATATTAACGCCTTAGAGCCGGCGTTAAAGAAGGCCACTCTTGATGTACCTCCACTCTTGATGTAGTGGCCTTGAAGGCCACTCTTGGGTATCCCAGTTCTCCTCTACGCGGATGACGCTGTCTTTCTTTCACGGACGGGGGTGGGGTTACAACGGCTGCTTGATGCCTTTGGGAACATTATGAGGTCCTTGGATCTTAAAATTAATGCGAAAAAGTCACAAGTGATGATCATGGGGAGGAGCTCCAGGAAGAAACTAGTTAAAACCTTTTTTTGCTGTGAGGAAGAACTCTGTAGAGTGTCAATATTTCCTTACCTGGGGATTACCTTTGATGAGAGAGGGAGTTGGGGCCCGCAACTTAAAAATAGAAATATTGCCTTTGCAAGAACAACCTCTGCTCTTCAAAACTTCACCAAAAAACTTGGGGCAAGGCCTATAGAAGCAATAATGAAGATATATAAAGTGAAGTGCCTTGCAGTTGCCACATATGGTAGCTCAATATGGGGTTACAGTCCACCAGATTGTTTACAGGTGACTGAAAATAAATTTATGAGATCTGTCCTTATAGTGCCACAGTCCACTCCCTCATACACCATCCATTCTGAGCTGGGGGCAGGATTTATTTCCGACATGATAAGAGTGGCTCCATTAATATGCTGGATGAAGACCTGGCTTAACCAGGAAATCTCCTTGAACCACATTATCATGAAAGACTGTCTCCTACTAGAAAATGTCAGTAAGATCCGGGGTTGACATACATTAAAAACAGTTTTTATAAACTAGGGAGACCTGAGCTCTTCTCCTCACCATGGTCAATAACACCTGAGGAAATCATACATATTAAAGGTGTTATGTTGCATATGTTGGCACTGGAGAGAGAGGACTTAGAACTTAAAAACCCACTGTAAGGGCTAACCTTATTGTAGCTAACCCACCAGGACCCGAACTTTACCTTTACACGGTGAATCGTCCATATCACAGGTTCCTCCTAACCCGTTTTCGTTTTAATCTGATCCACCTGAACTTAGGCTACTTCCCTAACTGGAGTACCCCAGAAAACGCTATGCCCTGTAGCTGCGACAACTCTTCCACTCAGAACACTATGCATTTCTTGATGTTCTGTGGACATTACACGGAATTAAGGACAAAATTTCTGGTTCCTATACTTAAAGAGGCAGGATTTCTCCAAGTTAAGCCTGCCCTGTTGTAGCTACAACTACTAAACAGCCATCGTATCATTTTTCAAGTTGCTAGTTTTTTAGTGGGTGCTGCTCGGATCAGGAAAAGGATTAACTGTATTTAAATGAACTTGGATCTTGTAAATTGAAATGATGCTAGTTTTCTATGTAAAATTAACAGTGAGGGTATTTAAACAGGCAGTTGGGATTTTATGTGACCTTATGAGATTTTATGAAATTTTAAGAAATCCTTTGAAACCTTTTAAATGGTTATATATTTTTTACTCTATTTGTGTAAATAATGGCAGAATTTGTATTGTACCGTTGTCTTTTATGATATTGAATTATCGAAATAAAGTATTCTGACTGACTGACACTCTGGGATATTCAGTCATTGGGTTATACTTGGGCTACATCTGGGTGATATTTGTGCTACATTTGAGCTCTTTTGTCTCTGGTGGCCATCTTGGGAGACTTATTTGTTATGAAGTTTCCTAATTCCTCATTTATTACAGTCTCCTCAATAGGACATACTATCAGTTTTTTACTTTGATTCCATCAAGAAGGCATTCAGATGTGTCTCACATTTGCCATAAATTCAGAATGTTAGCACACTAGTTGCTTATTAGATCACTGTAGTAAAGATACTGCTCACCAGGGAAGTCTGCTGCTGGTATTCAAAGTGCATGTTTCAGTCTGCATGTCAGAATTGTTTAATGAAATAGAAGAGGATTTGAGAAGTCACTGAAAATGTGCCCTCATTTTTCTTTCTGCAGCACTGTGAACGGTAGGGCCGTATTCGACCAAGAACCCTTCAGTATTTGCCCGGCGTTAGCCGCCTCTCATACCATTCGAGATTACCAAACAAAGAGGCAGGCGCTGGAGACAGAAGGCAGGAAACAGGAGTTTATTCCGACGGAGCAGAACACGTCAAATCAGACAACAGGGTATCTTCTCGAGGTGCTCTAAACGCATCCTTGAGGCCTGGCCTCTTATACACAGGTTTATTGCTTTATTACATAGAACACATTCTTGTTAATACTTTGATGTACGGAAAGGCATCCTCAGAATCTCCGCTCCAAACCCATTCCCACACATATTTACAGTAAGAGTCCCACCCTGATCTCAGTAGGTGATGACTATCGCGCAGCTGGATATCCCTCCGGCTCCCGGAATGTGCGCGGCTGATCGGATCTCATGGGGTGGGGGCCTTTATCATTCATAGATTCTTCGAAGAAGGACAGCTTCCTACTGTAAGGGGCAATAAACTGTATCCGCAGGGCTAGGTGATGGCCTGGGATCGGGCGGGACAATCGGGCACAGAGGAAGGGGGTTCATCAAAGGATGCGTGATCATTAAAGGGACGGAGGGAGGTGTTAGTCGGGTACGGGATGTGGCTCCGAGGCAGGGCCGCGCTGAAGGGGTGGTTTATGGCCCAAGCATGTGAGAACGTGGGCTGTCAGCGCGCGGGGGATGCTGGCGGGGGTCAGAGAGGGAGAGAGAGAGAGACGCGCTGGCTATCGGCAGTGGGCAGAGAGGCCATGGCGTTCAAAATGGCTGCTACTTACGCGCACATTTGAGCTAAAAGGGGACAAGATGGCGCCGATAATGTTTACGTCGCAATCTAGATTTTAACAGTCCTCCCTTTTCAACATATCTAGCCAGCTTGTCAATTTATGTCTATCCCCATCATATTACGGATTTCTACATAATACAAAGCTTTCATGCGTTCAGCTTCAAAGTTCGGAGTCTTAGGGCAGACACAGTTAGCAAATAGTGAACACAGAGGTGGCAAGCATTGAATACCCAGGCAGAGTCCACATATTACGACGATTGGTATCAGTACAATCATGAGCAACCTCCATCCCCAGTCCTTTACAGTACTCCAGAACCAACTCCCGAGCGACCATCCTTCTAGTTCCTGATGAACTTCTGAGGAAAGTCTGTGGAGGTGTTCGATGGCCTTGTAAACGGAGGGTGAATTGTCTGGTATGTAGGTACAACAGCTGGACCCGATGATACGACATGCTCCTCCACGGTCCACCAGAACCACATCCAGAACAAGACGGTTTTGAAGAGCCACCAGACGGACCGCCTGAAGCTCGGCTGTATTGTTTGTGAGGATACCAGCTGTAATGTTCATCGTTGTCTCGACTGCCTGGGATAAATGTCGAATGGCACGACTGTTCGCCATCGGACCCCAAAGTGGAACAAGTCCTTTCATTGCATCCAAGAATTGTGCTCCAGTGGAGTCGGCCCGCTCGATGTCCTTTGCTCGTCTCTGTCGGTGATGGCTTGCCGGAGCCACATAGGTTGAAGGAAGGATGAAGGCTATGTAGCAGGTACCTCCCCAGCCCTTTGGGAGCCAAGTGTAGGCTTTTGTACCACAAACGAAGTACATGTTTGGAGAGGTGACTCGGTAGAGTACAAAGTTCTGGTGATGCGGCAAGTGCTGTGGCCCACCATTTGTGTCCCACGGCCTGTGATGCATACGAGGCTCGAGACATTGACGACAGATAGGGCCACAGTCAGGGTGGCAGCTGTTCGTTTCCGGAGGTAGGAGAAGGTGGGTCTGGCTGGATTGTTGAATATTTGCATCTCCACCCTTTCTTTGGCGGGGATGTCCATGTGAACAGAGGCATTGGAGGATAGAAGGCAAAAAGGAGCAGCAACTCTCCCGGTTTTGTTAAGCCAGACTCCATGATAAAAGTGTGACATAGTTTCGCTGGAAGTGGCGTTGTCTCTGTAGCTCTCTTGCAAGAGTATCAGCCAGGCAAGGCAGGAGCCGTGAACAGAGAAAGGTGAAGGGATGAAGGGGATGGAATGTCCGGTGGCATGTGGTATCAACCCACAGATCCAGCAATTCGTGGCATTTGCAGCAAGGTTGTGTTGGTGCAGCAACTGTATGAAGGAGTTGTTCCAGAACTCCTTACGCCTTTCTTGGATTTGAGGTGAAAGAGAGACCAGGTAGTGTTCTTTCATGGTGGTAGGCTGTGCAGTCGTTAGAAATGTCTTATGAGCCGATGCGTTCTCTTCCACGATCCAGAAGGTAGTCATGAGGAGGAGGCAAAGGAAAAGAGTGATAAGAAGAGCAATAGTCTTTGAGCTGTGCAAACTGTCAGTTTTCGGGTTCCTGTAGCGGGTCTTCGGATGTCCGGTTGCTTCCATCATCTTCGTATCGGGCGCTTCCATCATCTTCAAGGTGCTCGGTAGTGGGCAGAACCACAGACTTCGTTTGGTTTCTCTCCTGGCAGCCTTTGTAGTGTTAGGCCGCCGCTCTGAGAATGATAACTTAGTCAGTGGTCTACTTAGCCGAAGCTCCCTCCTTTCGTCGCAGGTTATACCCTTCTCTGGATGGCACAGTGGGATCAGGGAATTTCGCCAATTCGAGTTTCTCTGTCTCAGGGTAGCAGCTCAGGGATGGTCGGTCTTTGTTCAGGAGCTCTTCTTGGGTGGTCACGTCTTCGGTCGACGTCAGGGTCGGAGAGATTTTCTTGCAATGATGTGCATGCAGCCAATTTCGCTTCCCCTCCACTCGAAGAGCTGTTCGGGTGGTGATCAAGACTTGCCAGGGGCCCGTCCAGCGAGGTTCCAGACTCTTCTCCCGCTGGAAGTTCCGAATCAGGATGAAATCTCCCGGCCGGATGGTATATCCGGGGCCCCTGGAAGCATCGGGGATGGCCTGCAGCACCTGATGATGAATAACAGACAGTGTTTTAGTTAGGTTATACAGGTAGTCAGACATTAGGACGTCCGGGACGTCGTGAATAGATGTTGGTTTGGGTGCGGACCAGATACTCATGGGTCGGCCGAAAACGACCTCGTAAGGGGTCAAGTGGTGTTTGGTGGGGGTGGAACGCATTGACAGCAATGCTAGGGGAAGAGCGTCTGACCATTTTAATCCTGTGGTAGCCACTATTTTCGCCAGTTTTAGTTTCAATGTGGCATTGTGCCGCTTGACCAGTCCAGCAGATTGGGGGTGAAAAACTGCGTGGAATTTCTGTCGTACCCCCAGTCCTTTCAGGATGAGCTGGATAACCTCGGCTACAAAATGGGGGCCATTGTCACTCCATAAAATACGGCAAAGGCCGTAGCGAGGGAAGAACTCTTTCAGTAGTACTTTTGCAGTGGCAATAGCAGTGTTGTCACGCGTTGGGTAGGCTTCCACCCATTTGCTAAAAGCGCACACAACAACAAGTACATACTTCAGTCCTTGACATCTCTCTAACTGGATATAGTCCATCTGTAGGACTTCAAATGGATGGTTGGGGACCCCAAACCCTCCCCGGGGTACGACAGTTCCTTTCCCAGGGTTGTGTTGCAGGCAGACTAGACATTGTTGGACTAATCGTTTGGCCGAGTCTGTAATTCTGTCGTTATGCCAAACTCGGGAGACAAGTTCGGCCATAGGGGCAGATCCTATGTGTGCAGGGGAATGGGCCATCGTCAGTATGGGGATCAGGTACGAGTTGGGTAGCAACCATTTGTTCGTGTCTTTTGTCCGCCAGCAGCCTTCATCATCTTTTAATCCCACCCGTGCCCATTCCGTCAATTCTTGTGGTGAGCTGGCCATTTGGATGTCCCTAATAGTTTCCCTAGCGTCTGTCCATTTTTGGGTCTCGCTGGCAATGCATCCGCAAGGATGCATTTGTCCAGCTGGAGACCAATAGCGATCAGTCTGGGGGGAAGGAGGACAAGAGGGTGTACGAGCTTTTCTTGCTGGATTCGTGTGCGCGAACGTGCACGTTCCGTCCTGCGCCGCGCGCCGTGCACGTCCCCTGAACACACACATGCAGGAAGGCACACACACACGCACCCCCCCTACTTCCCCGCACTCACCGGCACCCCCGCCGCACACACACAGGAGCGCACACATACAGACACACACTACACCTCCCCAGGGCCCCACCCCCCCGCCGCCGCCGCCGCCGCCCACACACCAGAGGACACACACAGACAATCCCCCCCAACATAAAGACAACCCCCGATCAACCCCACTCACCGCATCGCCGGACTGTGCAGCCTCCGCGGGGCTCTCCCTCGGGCATGGGAGCCCCGCGTCACCAGCACTGCTTTTCTGGCACTCCGTGGGCGCGGGCTCCCGAAGACGGAAGTCCCGCCCCACGGTAGGTTTCGTTTTTCATCAAGTTTCGTTATTGCTAAAGGGGGCGGGCATTTTTTAAAAGAGCTTGTTTTCCGATCGCGATTGCTTGTTTGTTTTTGGATCCATTTCACGGCGAAGCAGCTGAGCCGCGATCTCATAACCCGAACTCGTTTTAGGACTTGTCTTTGAATCCATGCCATCAGACGTCTCAGTTTCCTATATGTTGGTTTCCTCTCTTTGCAGTCGAAGAAGGTATAGGAAGCGGGACACAGTGTTGAAACAGGCACCTTCAGCTAAGCAGCGTATGGGTAAGTGCTCCCAATGGTCTATGAGTGATTCAGTCTGCAGCATTTATGGTACAAGAAAGTGAGTCACTCCCTCTATCCGCTGTTGCACGGCATGTGCCTATTTTCGGAGGGAAGATATTGCTTTTCTTTTTTTTTTCTTGTACTTTCCTGCTATTTGTAAGGCAAGGTGTTAACAACTGTGCTTTAGCGTGCTGCAGCAGTTTTCTGAAGTGTAGCCGAGTTTGAATAATTAAGACGCCTGGGCTGTCGAGATTCGGTGTGCCTGGCAGATCATGTGCTGGTGGCTAGCTCCGAGTACACTTCTCTTTATTTGCCTCTTGCTTGCTGCCCTTATTTGGCTCCGTTTTAAGAATTGATCGCCTCCATCCCATCATCTGCCAATTTATAAGATTCACAGGTAGCTGCCAAAGGCGTCTGGACGGGTCGAGTTAGCAGCCCTTGGCCATCAATCCCTCTCAAACCAGCAGTGCTGTCAGTTTAGCTTTTTAATTCTGGTGATTTAGGTGACAGTTAAATGGAGCACCGACACCCGCTTATGCCCTCTTCCCTTGCGGGTTCATATTTAATACTGAATAAGAGTTTAATATTAATGAAGGCGTTTCTTTCGTTTAATAATCATGTCGTCTGAGTCTGCCTCCACGCAGTACTGATGCAGGAAATGAACACGTAGGAAATGTATTCTGCAAGAATACCTCTGCGTGGGAACGAAGAATCACTTAAGACAACACACGCATAACCTGCTCATTGCATCTGGGAAGCTGAAATTACGTGCACAATTATGCAGATGCACACGTACTGCTAACATCAATCCGTCGTTTAATGTAAACGTGAAGGAGTACAGCCTGGGGCTTAGGCGTGATGCAAAAAAATTATTTGCTCCAAAGCAGCAAGCCACGCCCAGAATTTGCTTTGTTTTTTTTTGTGGGCAGGTGCTTGTCCTGTTTAGGGGTTGACATATTTTCTCTTCTCTATGTTTATGCTTTTATGTATGTGCTTGTTGTAAAACAGATAGAAACCCAACCGTGGTACACTCCGGAGCACATATCACAATTATTTCTAGAAAACGACACACCACTTGTGTAACTTTTGAGTGATCAAACATTGCCGGGAAAGAGATTGACAGGAGTAAATCAAAGTGAGTACAGGGGAGTAAATCAAAGGGAGTACAGGCCTGTGCAGAGCCTCATTTCAGAATCAAATTGTCAGCTGTGTGTTGATCATTAAATGTGGTGCCCTTACATTGGCATGGCGGTGAAAGCTCAGTTTGTGTATCTAAGCCAGTCTCTTCGCTTTGCCAAAGGCCATGCAAAAGGGGCACGCCCTGCAACCTGAAATGCAGTTTCTTTTTTGTCAATCCCCAGGAGGCTCGTGGTCTCTCCAGCCCCTTGTATATATCTACGGTCTGGTTAATAATAAACAAGGGAAGTGGCCTGTCCATTGAACCACTAACTGCAAACAGCTGTATGCGGCCTACACCTGCAAAACATCGGCTAACACACTGTATGGAAATCTGTGGCCCCCAGCCCCCACGGCCAGCCTCACGCAGCCTTTAGAAAGGAAATGCAATTTCGCCAGTCGCTGCTGTGCTATTATAGAGTTATATATGAATCCAAATGGTCGTATCAAGTGCTGGCAAAATGGTGCGTTTTATTTTTTACAAGACTCGGCGGCAGAGGGGGAGATCACAGACCCTCCGGCTCAGAACTGCTCTGTGAGCCAAATGCGAGCGTGTTAACCAACTAAGAACAGCTCTTAGTTGGAGTTTACGAAATCTAGATTAAATTAAAATGTTGGCAAAGTAGCTTCAGTCAAATCTATGCCCGCTCAAAGACATGCGAGGTCACACAGCATGAAGTCCTGGCAGGGCTGATACTGCTTCTTCTAATGTTGATAAGAGGAACTCGCCAACACGTTTGTTATACAAATGCCTAGATAGCGCGATCTCCATCGACTAAGATTATTGTGAGATGGATTGTCACAAAAGAGCAGACAATTTAGCCAAAGTACAATTTAAGTTCCACGTCCTTATACGCATATTATCGATAATATTGTGTGACAGTTAACCTATTTACAAGAAGTGGGGTTGGAAAATGAATGGAAAGTGAAGGTAAGTGAAGGCACATGCTCCAACTTCCTACATAATTATTCTGACTGAACTAGCTCGGGTGAGTCAGTTCGTATCGTTTCCTCCCCCTCGTCACATTTCACTTGCTGAATGGTGTGTGTTGAAGCGTTCGCAGTCCTTTTCTACAAGTGTGTGCAGCAGGTTTTCAACATTGTGAATGGCCCGCGCAGACCTACCAAGGACCTTTACAGTAAAGCCAGCATATTGGTACGTCCCTGGTAGCACCGTGGGCCCGTCTAGCCCCAATTAACCTCTTCTTCATTGGTTTCCAATAGGTTTACTGCTTTCAAGTCGCGCCATCCCACCTCGCCTTTCCATACAATAACTGATAATTGTTTTATACAACTTTGTGATTTTTATACATTTGTTACCGCATAATTTGGCCTCTTTTTTTTATTTTTATTTTTTATACCCAACGCTGCCGCATACTATAGCCCAAGCTCTCTCTCTCTCTCTCTCTCTCTCTCTCTCTCTCTCTCTCTCTCTCTCTTCCCCACCTTTTCTCTCTCTCTCTCTCTCGCCTCCCCTCTCTCTCTCTCTCTGTCTCTCTCTTCCCCACCTTTTCTCTCTCTCTCTCTCTCTCTCTCTTCTCCCCTGTCTCTCTCTCTCTCTCTCTCTCTCTCTCCTCCCCTCTCTCTCTCTCCTCCCCTGTGTCTCTCTCTCTCTCTCTCTCTCTCCTCCCCTCCCTTCCCTCTCTCCCCTCTCTCTCTCTCGCTCTCTCTCTCCTCCCCTCCCTTCCCTCTCTCTCTCTCTCCTCCCCTCCCCCCAGCCCGGAATACAGTACCACTGTGATCACAAAATTCTTAAGCACCCTGCAACACTGGGGATTTACAGGAATCCAAACACCAGCGTAAAGTACTCGAACAACAATGACGTCTGTCTTATAAATGTCACAAATTTTTTTTAATATTTCACTTCTGTTCTTGGATTTTCGTGACAATACAACACATATTGCATTACAAATGCTATAGGTGTCACATTTGTGAAAGTTAAAACTATTGGCATTGTAAATGACAAAGCTATTACTTTAGCTATTACTATAGCTATTTTCACAACCAACACATAAATAAAAAAAATGTCATTCACAATACCAATGGCTCAAACTTTCCTAATGCGAGACCTATTGCATTGCAAATGCTTGTTCTGTTTGTGACCTAGTCACGTACATGCGAGTCGTCGTCCTGTTCTCAGCTGTCGTTCGGGCAGTGATGTCGGCCAGTGCATTTCCCTGCCCAATGATGTCTGTCACCTTTTTGTGTGCATGGCATTTGATTACGGCAAGTTGTTTGGGGAAGGAGAACCGCTTCAGTCAGAGCGGAGACTAGATCTCCGTGCAGGATGGGTGTACCATGAGATGTCAGAAATCCCCTCTCCTTCCATAAGAGCCCAAAATGATGAACCACCCCGAAGGCATACTGGCTGTCCGTGTAAATGTTTGCTGTCATCCCCTGTGCCAGGATACATGCTCGTGTGAGGGCAATCAGTTCTGCCGCCTGGGCGGATCGTTGCGTGATGCGGGCGGTTTCAACTACAGTTCGGGCTGTGGTAACTGCATAGGCAGCTGAGGTGGTGCCGTCGGGGAGTTTAATGCAAGAGCCATCCACCCATAGCTCTCAGTCAGGGTTTGGGAAGGCAGTGTCTCGGAGGTCAACTCTACTCCTAGTCTGTTCGTCCGTGAGGGTCACACAGTCATGTATTGGGGGCACGTCTGGATCGTTTTCAGGCAGAGGCAGCAAGGCGGCTGGGTTCAGCGTGGTGCATCGTTTCAGCGTGATGTGAGGTGCGAGCAGTGTCAGTTCGTACCCAGTTAGTCGCGCGCTGGTCAGGTGTTGTGTCTTTGTCTGGTTTAGGAGGGTGTCAACAGCATGAGGCACTAGTATCGTGAGGGAATTCGAGAGTACGATTCCCTCACTTTGTCGGATAGAGACAGCAGCAGCAGCTACTGCTCAAAGGCAGGCAGGCAAAGCTCTTGCTACAGGGTCAAGAGTGGCAGAGAAATAGGCACATGGTCGTTGTTCGGGGCCAATGGACTGAGTCAGGACAGACAAAGCACATCCCTCCCTTTCGTGAGTGTAGAGAGAGAAGGGCTTTGTATAATCAGGGGTTCCTAGGACGGGCGCTGAACAAAGGGCGTCTCGCAGTTCCTTGAAGGAGGATTGACATTCAGGGGTCCACGGGAGCGGAATGGGGACATCTTTAGCCAGTAGGGAAAGTAGTGGTTTCACAATGAGGCTGAAATTTGGCAACCATTGTCGGCAGAAGGAGGTGAGGCCCACCAAAGAGCGGACTTGCTTTGGGATTTTAGGGATAGGGGTCTCTAGAATAGCCTGTATTCGATCGGGTGTGAGCTTTCTCCCGTCTTTGGACAAGAGGTGGCCTAGGTAAGTGACTTGAGGTTGGCAGAATTGCAACTTCTTCTTGGAGACCTTGTGGCCATTTTCCGCGAGGAAGTGCAGGAGTTGGATGGTGGCTGTGACTGCAAGTGGAGTGGTGTCGGCCGCCAAAAGGATATCATCGACGTACTGTACCAACACCACTCCATCCGGCAATTGGACTGCGTCCAGCTGTCTCTTGAGGGCCTGGCTGTAGATGCTGGGACTTTCAGTGTAGCCCTGGGGTGCTCTGCAAAATCTGTATGAGCGGGATTTTAAAGTGAAGCCGAAAAGGTAGCGGCTGTCCGCGTGAATGGGGATGGAGAAGAATGCGTTCTTGAGGTCGATTACCGTGAAGGTGGTGGCAGTGGAAGGAATCAGGGTCAGAATGGTGGTGATGTCTGAGACTACAGGGTACTGGGGTACAACCACTTTGTTGACTTCTCGTAGGTCGATGATAAAGCGGTACGCTTTTTCATCTCCCTCACCCTGCTTCTTCACAATGGGTAGGATAGGACTGTTGCAAACATTGCTAACTACTTCTTCTACCACTCTTGCATCTACCAGGGACTGGATGATTTTTACCAATGCCTTCTCGCCCTCGGGCGATATCCGATACTGCGGGAGTTTGGGGAGTACTGCGTCCTGTCGAACAGTTATGTGTACAGGGTCTATCATCATGCGTCCTATGTCCGAGTCGGTCTTTGCCCATAGGTACAGAGGTAGGGTGTCGAGCAAGGACAAATCAGTGTCAGTGATAGAGAACATGCGTTGTGTGCGGCAAGATCTGAGCAGTGTTGGGTTGTCGTACAGAATGACTCGAACTCCGTCTTGTGAACACCTAATAGTAGCTCGAAAGTGTTTCAATAAGTCAAGTCCCATAATGGCGTCGGGGGTGTTGGAGGAGAGCAAAAACGTCGTGTCAGTGGTGTTATTGTCCAAATTAAAAGAGATCGGTGTGGACAAGGGATTAGTGGAGGGCGTTCCATCAAAACCTATTGATGTCACATGTGAGCCAGACAAGGGTGCCCTGGGAATCAATCGCTTAGACAACGCACTACGTGTTGCACCAGTATCTACCAGAAATGGAGACTTCGTACCTAGGACCTTAGCGGTGACATAAGGGCCTTGCTGGTCAACATAGAGCTCGACTGGATCCCTTCCTTGCCCTTGGCAGTTCTATGCAAAGTCGTGGGCATTGTCGCAGTCAGACTGTTGGCACTGATTCTGTCGGGGACGGTCAAATGTGTTCGGTCTACCAGGCCTGTCATTGTTGGTGTCGTTTGGGTGCCCTCGTCCTTGTCCTCTATTTCTCGGCCCGCCCGCTACGTCTCTCGTGTCTTTATTTCTGAGTGGTTCCAGCAGAACTGGACATTAAGATTTCCAATGGCCATATCCTTTGCAAAACGCACACTGATTCTCATCGAGGTCTGTTCGTGGAGCGCCGGGTGCGGGTGTGCGGTCTCTAGGGGGTGGATTTCTAGGAGCATTCGACTGGTAGTTCCCTCTATACTGTTCCCTTCCTATAGTCACCCCTTGCAACTGAGCAATCATTACCCTCTCTTTCAAGTCCTTTTTCTTTTTCTCAGTCGCTTGATCGTTCTCGTTCTTTTGTCGCTCATAGTATTGAGCCATCTGAAGGATAGCTGCGGGCTTGGAGGCCGCCCAACTACTCTCACTAGTCTGTAGTTTCTGCGAGACTTCTGGTGTCAGGCCTTTCACATAGTTCTGGACAAACAAGTGATGTCCGGTTGCAGTGGTCATGTCCTGGCCGCTGTAATCGGAGAACACCGTTTCAAACCGGGAGAAGTATTCTGATACGTCTTCCTGGGGTTTCTGGCGACAGGCCGTTACTACTGACCAGTCCACTTTCCTGTCTGGGACTAAGGTTTTTAGTTTCTGCACGATCTTATCTGGTAGGTCTAGAATGGCTTTCATAGGTTTCTGTCCTGGCTCTCGCTGTTTATCTACATCACCGAGTTGTACCCAGGTATGTCCGAACAGCTCAAGGTGGTCGACTTTCCGGATTTGCTCCACACATCAGCTGGCAGACATAACCCGAAAAACAAATCGATATCCGCTAGGGTCATAATCGTTGAACCCAGAGCGGTGGCTAATTCTGTATAGAAGGCAGTGGGGTTCTTTCGCAGATCGGGCAAGGACTTTCGGAAGGTCAGGATGTCTTGCCGATCCCATGGTTGGTAAACCCAGTTGTAAACTACCCTCCCTCTCGCATCTTGGTGATTAATATCGTCGTGTGTTCCCAGTCCTCGTGGGGGAACCCAATAGGGGGCGGCCTCCTTTATGGGCATCAGGGTGTCAATTTTTTCTACCCTGGCTTCAGTCACTGCAGGAGTCGTGGTGTTAGTTTCTGGTTTCAGTTCCGTGAGGTGGCGAAGAACTTCAAGCGTACGCGTGAAGAGGTTCGTCACGTCACACTCGTCCCCATCTCCGATATCAATTTTCCTATACAGAGTCGTTAGATTTTCAGGGCCTTTTCCTTGGTAGCGGTCTTCATAGGCATTAGGGTATGGTAACAAAGGCGTACGACAAAGTGTCGCCTGTGGCTATTGGCATATGTATGGTACATATCCATTATATAATCCTCATTCTCCTTTCGCACCACCAGTGTCTTTACGATCTTATCGATCCCAGCTCGTTCGTCCTTGCTTAATCTATTCGATCTCGCGGGGTCTTTCCTCCCCGCTTCGGGATCACCTGAAGTTGCTGCCTGTGCTGCGCTGAATGCAAGGGATTCGGTCGGCGCAGAGGCCATGAGGACCGAGGCTCCGGCACTACTCTCGCCTGTCGTTGGGGGTTGCGGGTGCTGTGCTAAGGGTTGGGAAGGGGCGTATGGAAGGGGCATGTAGATGATCGGGGGACCTAGTAGTAAATCATCGTTCGTTCGCTGTTTCGAAGGTAGCTCGGGGTAAAGTGTAGAGGGTGTCCTGACGGGACACTGGCCTGATGATTCGGAATCTTGTTTTAGCTTGGTTTCCTCTCTTTCTTTTATTTCTTCCTTTAATTTGTTAGCGGCCAGGTGAGCTGCCTTGCGTAATTCCTTTTCTAACCTGACCTCATTTCTTTTCTTTCGCTGTTCTGTTTCTTTGCGCCACATGCCGAAGCTATCGAGCATAGTGGGTGTTGTCTTATTGTTATAAAGGGCTGTTTCCAGCGCGTTTATTTTGTCGTTATCGAAGGACCCTAGCAGTGGCCACTGACTTCCCTGATCCTTTCTCGTGTATTTATGCCACAGCTTGCTATAAGTCACGGTGACTAGTCCATATTTAGTAAACATGTCTTTATTAGGGGTGCCCTCCGGTGGAGCCGGATGGTTCACCTCTAATAAGCGGTCCGGGCTGAACCAACTACCAACAAACGGGGCAAAGACAGGCATGACGGGTTACAAAGGGGACAAAAGTCTGCATTACCTATCCTTCACTATCCGCAAAGGCTAAACAGAGTATTGCGACCCTGTGCTTATTTTTGAATAGAGAATAACCCAAAGAGAACCAATTCCAAACGACCAATGTTCGGATAAACAATCAATCAAATGAGGGATAAAAATAGGCACGACGGATTACAACGGGGGCAAAAGCCTGCGTTACCTATCCTTCACTATTCACAAGGACTAAACAGAGTATTGCGACTCTGTGCTTTTTTGTAAATAGAGAATGATCCAAAAAGAACCAATTCCAAAACAGTAAATGCTTGGATAACAATCAATCAAATGGAGAGGGAAGTAGGCACGACGGGTTACAACGGGGGCAAAGACCTGCGTTACCTACCCTTCACTATCTGCAAAGACTAAGCAGAGTATGGCAACTCCGTGCTTGTTTGCAAATAGAGAATCTCTCAGAAACAATCAAATGAGTAATACTAGTATTTTCAAACAATCAAACAATCAATTCGCAATTCGTCGTGTTACACGACCTTACCCGGACCGCATGGACAGTTTCTCGTCTTCCGCTTCCAGCGCCTGATCGTCCTCCGTTCTCCGTAATTGCTGTGGCACTCCTGATGGTTCCCAGTCAGGACCGTAGATCACTCGAGAGAGGTCTGCTCGGAACCGGTGAAGTTCGGATGATCGGCTGCCAGACGAGGGTCTATCGGGCAGGAGCTCTTCCCGATCATTGCAGTCGTTCACTCTGTCGTTGGGACCTCTCCCACTGGATCCACGCGTCACTGATGGGCCCCACGTTTGGGACGCCAATTGTGAACGGTAGGGCCGTATTCGACCAAGAACCCTTCAGTATTTGCCCAGCGTTAGCCGCCTCTCATACCATTCGAGATTACCAAACAAACAGGCAGGCGCTGGAGACAGAAGGCAGGAAACAGGAGTTTATTCCGACGGAGCAGAACACGTCAAATCAGACAACAGGGTATCTTCTCGAGGTGCTCTAAACGCATCCTTGAGGCCTGGCCTCTTATACACAGGTTTATTGCTTTATTACATAGAACACATTCTTGTTAATACTTTGATGTACGGAAAGGCATCCTCGGAATCTCCGCTCCAAACCCGTTCCCACACATATTTACAGTAAGAGTCCCACCCTGATCTCAGTAGGTGATGACTATCGCGCAGCTGGATATCCCTCCGGCTCCCGGAATGTGCGCGGCTGATCGGATCTCATGGGGTGGGGGCCTTTATCATTCATAGATTCTTCGAAGAAGGACAGCTTCCTACTGTAAGGGGCAATAAACTGTATCCGCAGGGTTAGGTGATGGCCTGGGATCGGGCGGGACAATTGGGCACAGAGGAAGGGGGTTCATCAAAGGATGTGTGATCATTAAAGGGACGGAGGGAGGTGTTAGTCGGGTACGGGATGTGGCTCCGAGGCAGGGCCGCGCTGAAGGGGTGGTTTATGGCCCAAGCATGTGAGAACGTGGGCTGTCAGTGCGCGGGGGATGCTGGCGGGGGTCAGAGAGGGAGAGAGAGAGACGCGCTGGCTATCGGCAGTGGGCAGAGAGGCCATGGCGTTCAAAATGGCTGCTACTTACGCGCACATTTGAGCTAAAAGGGGACAAGATGGCGCCGATAATGTTTACGTCGCAATCTAGATTTTAACAGCACTAATCATACTTTCTATGGCAAAATGAACCCCCTCATTGTGTTCCTTTTTCAATTAAATGTTTTAAGAGTTACCACTTTATTCCAATCAAGATGGCTTCAGGTGTGCAATACATTTGTCATAAGTAGGACTGTTAGCGCTCTAGTTGTTCTTTAGAAAACTCTGGGAAACTGCAGTAGAACACAAAGGAATCAACTGACAGTCTCTGCCCTTGTTGGATGTACATGTTTTACTGAGAATGTCAGACTTCATTCTCACATGACTGAGAAAGATAATGTGAATTTACCGAAAATATGCTCTCAGTTTAGCTTATATATCACCTTCAAACCTCTGTGGGAAAGCCATGAGAAAATAGTTTTCTCTCGAACATGATTCATGATATCCCAGCAGAAGGCTTTTTCACATGGTAAAATCACCTTAGAACACACCACTATTTCTAAAATGAGTATGGTACCATCGACAAATGATTTATAATGTAACTAAAGTCTTAAAACCTTCTACTAACTGCAATGCTTTTTAATGAGGTGCTATCATGTATATTGGTCCCAAGATGGCTGCCAACACTTCTTGGATGAAGTGCTGACAGCCAATCAGATCTCACGATGAGATGTGTGGTTAAGCTCCGCCCAGATATATATATTTCTTATTCCATTCATATTTTAAAACTACTGAATAGATTTATACCATTTAACAAAAAGGGCTCTTTCTGAACCAAGGGCTACCTTTTTGCCAAATTTGGTGTAATTCCGTTCAGCAGTTCGGGCTGTAGCCGTGTCTAAAGTTTCCTATGGAAAATTGCATGAGGAAAACACGTTTTGGGACCCCCCTTTTTTCTCAGCCCCCCTTGACGAATCACCCGAAACTTTCAAGATAGGGGCTGACCGGAGCGGGCCATAAGTTTTGAAAATGTCGCGAAGATTCGTCAATCGGCGCCAAAGTTATTGGGAATAGAATGTTGCAATTTTCCTATGGTAACTAGGTCCTAACAATAACTACCTACTGGCAACCGCCAGTAGGTAATATATATATATATATATATAGACAGACAAGTCCGAGACAAATGTAAGGTGAGCACCGATTTACCTGGGTGCCATTACTTACCGGTCTCGGGTAGACCATATACATGCACTTTATGATATTCAAGATATTTCCTCCTTTAGTTTGTTGAAATTAATTGGAATTAGTCTTCTGTACAGCAGGAGCTTACAAGCTGGCCCATTGTTACTGCTAGCAAGTCAGGTTTGGTACCATCACATCTTCTAGCTTTTGCATACTGACAAGAGGAGGAACAAAATGGTCAGAAATGTAAACAGGCTTTACTCTCCATTAAAATGCACTTGATGAAGGGTATCTTTGATATCTAGAAAGATATTAAATAAAGCATTTACGTGGTATAAAGCCAGTGTTAAATCTTGATAGAACATGAGGCAATAGGGTGGGTTGGTGAGGTGTGGGACTCCAAACAGGCCCCACACACCAGGGACCCACCCCAAACACCAGAAAGCCAAACATTAAGGAAATTAGCACTCAAGTAATATGGACTCAAGAGAAGCTGAAGCAAATTAGAAAGCCATAAAGTGTTATAAAAAATATTAAAGTGCAATACACAAGGCAAAGATATAGTTTGTCCCAATAAGTCAGTCATAAGGCTCATAGTGCGTTTGCCATGTAGACTCTTAGCATTTAAGATAGATGAAGCAATGAGCAAAATCTGAAAAATAGACAGCATTTAAGATAGATGAAGCAATGAGCAAAATCAGAAAAATAGACAGCATTTAAGATAGATGAAGCAATGAGCAAAATCTGAAAAATAGACATTGGGCCCGATTCACAGAATGAACTTAAGACTAAATCCTAAACTTACTACTATTTGGTATTCACAGAATGCACTTACTACTTTCGGGATTCACAGAGTGAACTTACTACTTTCGGGATTCACAGAATAAACGTACTACTTTCGGGATTCACAGAATAAACGTACTACTTTCGGTATTCACAGAATAGATTTAAGACTACTAACTCTAAGTCCGAAATCGGGGAGTAAATTCCGGCCCGGAGGCGGAGCTTCCGGCTTGGGGGCGGAGCTTGCGGCCCAGAGGCGGGGCTTCCGGCCAGGAGGCGGGGCTTGCGGCTTGGAGGCGGAGCTTCCGGCTCGGAGGTGGGGATTTTTGCCATGCTGAAATCTCCAACTCTGGGCCGCAAGCTCCGACTCTGGGCCGCAAGCTCCGCCTCCGGGCCGGAAGCTCCGCCTCCGGGCCGGAATTTACTCCCCGATTTCGGACTTAGAGTTAGTAGTCTTAAATCTATTCTGTGAATCCCGAAAGTAGTAAGTTTATTCTGTGAATCCCGAAAGTAGTAAGTTCACTCTGTGAATCCCAAAAGTAGGAAGTGCATTCTGTGAATACCAAATAGTAGTAAGTTTAGGATTTAGTCTTAAATTCATTCTGTGAATCGGGCCCTAAGTCCTATTTGTGCAGCAAATGACACGAAATAGGGCAGCATCACTAGAGGCACAGAAAAGAGTCTGGTTCGCCCCGAAATTGAAGGTCTTTTACAGTATTCTCACTGTAGAAAGCAATGGAAATTGCACAATCAGCATGGGGTGAGCAAATGTAACAATATATTGTTTAATCATAACACAACATTATACAGTGTATGTTAGCATACCGATAACACAAATTTCATCTGACAAAAATATTACATTATTGGGAGTAGGTAGTTGACACTAATGAGGAGTTAGTTTTGTGGACAACACTTATGAAACCATAACTTTTAGTAAGCTATTAAGGCCAAGGTTTCGTGTTATCATAGCATGCAGCACACTGCATCTTCTGGGCACTGACTGCAGCTTTATCAGTAGACTGGGTTACTCACTGAGAATGGCCTCTTGTAAGGGGGATCCAGCATCCCCACACCATCTCAAATGGGAAGAATACTTAAATGTTGTAAATGAATAAACAATGTGGGGCATGGCAATTCAGCTTGTGCAAGAGTCTGGGGGGGTCAGTAGCAGTCCCTATTGTCACTCAACCGCTTGTATCCCCCCTTCCCCCAAGAAAGCAAGCAAAAGGTAAAAGGATAAAGAAACAATTGAATTATGAATGTGAGGATGAGAATGAGAATTTTACAAGTAGTATCTTTACAACTGCAGAGTCTCAGCACTTGTCGTGGAGACACAGCACATAAAAAGATATGCAATACTAAAGATACTACTCATAAATTTTATTTGTGAATTGCAAACAATGGTAAACTTACACAAACGTTTTTGTTCACCTTTGTAAATCAGGCCCCAAGTGTCATACATTACAAACAAAGGAGGAGCTGGTTGCAGGGACAGGATATGGACATAAAAACAGATGTATACAAATACATTGGACGCGAATTGAAATTTAGAAGTGTTTTATATAAATGAAATCCAAAGTAGATAGTACATTGTTTGATATTTCATCTAAACGCATGTTACATTATTGGTTGTAATAATCATATAACTCTATAATCAAATATCAAGTGCAATCTATATTTCAATTTTTTATAGTTTTTGAAATTCACTACCTAAACTTTTCAAAAGCATGTTGGTCTTAATTTGTATTGCAGAACTCAAAGTAGATCAGTCACAAATGGGTTGCCACTTTCTCAATGCCATACCTAGGAACCTTTACCTAATGCTGGGCAATCTGTGTTTTCATTATTAGGCAGTGCTTCCCATTTCAAACAGATCAGACAGTTTTAAAATTGCTCTTCCCTCAAACAATACAATTTTTTACATACAGAGAGGACTCACTTGCATGCTTTTCCTTGATTTTAGTAAAATGAATGAACCAACATGTATCGACCACAAAAATCGGCATTATTTTCTATAATACGATTATCTGTTTACAACATTAACCTTTGAGAAATCACATCGCCAAGGTTATTTGTTTTTCAGATGATTTTAGTAACATCAAGCATACACATTCTTATTTCTTTCTTACAATTATAACATCTATGATTAAGGAAACTGTCACCAATGTGCTACACTAGTGAGCACAAAATATTACATGTGATCACATATCTTTCATTTATTATCCCGAATCATAGTTTCCATTCACATTGGTCTCAGTTGTAATCCTCAATCATAGTGTTCATTTTCTAAAACACCAGTCCACAAATGAGTGATCCTGCGTTATGTCAGGGGTGAAATCGATTTCCTTCTCTACAACCAGGGACCTAGGATATTCTGTTGTACAACCTTCAGAATAGCTAGGGCCTCATTTATGAGGCCCCTTGTGCTGCTGAAACATCACTCTATGTGACGTTCCGTGGCGCAGGAGCCTGCCTCATATTTACGAGGCAGCACTAAGTCATTGCTTAATAAGCTTAATAAGCTTAATGCTGCCTCGTAAATATTTTTCCCTTTAACGCAGTTTTCTACGTTAAAGGGGCATGCAATGAGTGTGGCTGGGGAGCGTTCTCAGCAACATCTCTGGCTTTTTTACACTATAACAAATGACCTTCTCACTATAATAATTGAACTCCATAGGGAAAATTGGGGGCAAGTAATTAAAGACATTGGGGGCTCCCTAACTCCCAAAATACCCATTGTCAACGGGCTAAGACAGGGTTGTGTGCTGGCCCCTCAGTTATTTTCGATTTTCCTGTCAGACCTCCCGGCACACCTTGAGGTGGAAGGTAGTGCCAGCCCCAAAATGGATGGAAACAAGATACCCTGCCTATTGTACGCGGATGACCTGGTGATAGTAGACCAGACCGAGAGAGGCCTCCAAAGGAAGCTAAATGCTTTCAATACCTACTGTGCCAATAAATTCTTAACCATCAATCTGGACAAAACTAAAACCCTATGCTTTGGGAAAAAGCCAAGCAGATTTAGTTGGTTCATAGGGAACCTTAAACTCGAGTCAGTAGATGAGTACCGATATCTGGGTATCTGGTTCGACAGGGCCTTAAACTGGTCTACCCACATGGAAACGCAAAAAGCAAAGGCACTCTCCTCCATATGCGGCCTAAAAAGGTTTAATGGGGACTATGGCGAGAAATCACATCGACCATTACTCAGAGCCTTTGATGCAATGATCCCCCCGCAAGTTTTATATGGCGCAGAGATCCTTTACTTGAGCGGTAAGGGATCTTGGGACACGATAGAGGGTAACTGCATAAAAAGGCTCCTATCTCTTCCTCAATCTGCAATGATACAAGCCATCAGAACTGAACTAGGCACAAAGTCTTGGGTGATTCTAACCCAGATGGCTGTGATCAGATTTTGGAAGAGACTAGACGACCCCGAAAGTAAAAAAGTAGCATACTGGTGTCGTAAAGAAATTCAGAAAAGTGAGTTAAAATGGGCAAAGTCCAGTAGGGAAAAATTGAAGGGAATCTGCAACGCACTTGAGATCGATTTGGATGTGAGTTCATACCAAATACTTATCTCCAAAGGCGATCTGAAGCAAAGGGGGAAAGAGATCTCGAAATCAACTGATATGGGTTACCTAACTAAGAAAAAATCTGTGGCACACATGCTAAATGCGTGGCCCCAGGAAAACTGGTTCCCATAGCTCGATAGATTACCCAATCGTGGCCTCAGGCAAGAGATACTGAGGCTTCGAATTGGTATCAACCCATGGGTAACAAACAGAGACCTCAATATAAGAATGTTAGATGAGGAAGGTCACTGTAGGTGCAACTTGAGAACCAAGGGGGACTTGATGCATTTCCTGCTAGACTGTGCGGTACTCTTAGACTATAGGAAAAGGCGGCTCCGCCCAGTATTTCTAAAATATGAGGTAAAAACAAGGTTTCAGGCGGCGAGACTCCTTTCTGAAATCCCATACTTGGATATTGTAATAGCCCTCGGGAAGTTCTTAAAGGAGGCCCTGGGGGCGCTGAGGGCCAAAGAATAACCTGCATTACTGTACTTTTTAGCTTAGCAGAAGAGACCCTTGGAGGGATAAGAATGTGTATAGGTTTTAACATTTGTATATAAATTATGTAGTTTTATAATGATGTGTATGATATTTTAATGGACACGTTTTTAAAAATAATAAGTGTACAATTTTATGTTGCATACTCAAATCGGCTTTTACTCACTGTATTGTTTAAAGACCAAGGTCATAATAAACATATATTTTGACTTGACTTGAGTGTGGCTGGGGAGCGTTCTCAGCAACATCTCTGGCTTTTTTACACTATCCCAGATTTACGAGAAATTGTAACTCTGAGGCAGCGCCAAAAACGTAAACCTCCCTAGGAGAGGCGTATGGGAGGCACAATGAGGAGAAATATCTTTATTGCTCCTCGTTTTTCCTTTTTCACAATGTGTGCTTAATTCTGTAGCACACATAGAAAGAGGAAAACGCCTCTTGTGATTGTTTTTGTGCAGGAAGGTTTCCCTTCCTGCACAATAAAAATCATCCCTGCAACGTAGGCACCCTTGCACCATGGTGCAAAGGGGTCTGCTTTGACATACAGCAGCCCATTGTACGCTGGCGCAGAGGAAAAGGACAGGAATACGCCGTATCTGATAGAAACAGCACATTCCTGCCCTGTTATTTTGCCATAGGGGAGCGCAGCAGGAAGGCCTGCAGCACTGCCTTCAGACAAAAACTCTTCAATGTGGCCCAGCTAGCGCTTAAATGCTTACTAGAGCTGGTTTTGCAGCAAAGCAATACCATGCAGCCACCACCTGCAGCACCATCGCCAGCAGGTACATACTGTCCTACGAGAATCAAATGTGTACAGGTTGTCTGGCTAGGATTGTGGGCAAATCAGGATACTGCAAGTCATGGAGGACTCAATTGAAATGTCCGAGGCCTGTCCTCCAAGAAAAAAAATATTTAAAGGCTATTGAAACCGATGTTGAACTGAGTTATATTTATAGTCTATAGGTGTTTTTTCATTCTTGAAATATCCAGGTTTCCTACTGGTGTTCAAAACATGTCAGATGCCTTTGCAACGTCGTTTTCTGTGTAGGATTTACATTCGTAAAGCGGCACTTGGCTGTAAAGTAACCTCAAACTGTGAAATTATACCTTATCACACGTCTAGACAGTGGTAAAAATATAATTTACAGGTTTTATATGACATGTGACTCAGATATGTTTCTTTCTGTGCTTGAAACAAACGGCTAAAGAATGCGTGTCATCAGGCGAGCAAGGCCTCTCCTGCCTGGAATGTCTGAACTCCGCCATTCCTTGCTGTGCACCAGACAACTGTCAATGCAAAATTAGCTTCACCTCTAATTACTGAGGATTCAAAACTCAGTAGTTTAAGCTGACGTAGTACTTGTGATATATGGCAGCGGCCAGAAGAAGCGCCCTCTGTAGTAAGATGGATGATTACAGAGAATTCTTCTATCAGACACTTGGAGATACAGTTGATTCCCCTGAGCCATCGTGTTTTTTTATATCTGCGTAGCGACTCATCTTCAGAGCATGTCTAGAATTCAATTAAGCCAGGGCCATAAAAAGATCATGCATTCCATATCGGAATATTCATTCCTTTTAACCAAATTTTCCAGATTAGCTTGACTTAATTTGAAGTCAAATCACCATGCCATTTAGAGCGCAATGGCTGAATAAGCCTGTGCTGTTTTTTTTTTTTGGTTCACAGCGAAGAAAATGGCGGCTCTCGGAGCAGTTGGAGAAGCGCGTTCATCACATGGTTCTGTTTTCAGTTAATGGTATACACATCAGCATAGAAGCATAAGGGTAGCACACGTCATCAGAGATTACAGAACGACAACGAACTCTCATTCATAACTGCCTCCTGCTTCCCTCCTGGTTTCCCTTACGTGCTCTTTGCAGAAAGCTAACAGCCTTACAGTAAGTAAATGCTCCACTGAGAGCCTTTCCGTTCCAGCTGCCAGATTTTAGTCGGCATTGCAAATCCGATCGAATTAGAATTTTTCCAGCATAGAACAAGCAGCAGTAACTCGTGTTTGTATAGCGCCGTCCAAAAAAAACCTGGGCGGCAGGAAGGCATGGTCTGGTCAGGGCCGGACTGGCCGTTTTTTTCCACCAGGCATGTTGCCAGGGTCTGGGGTGGGAGCTTAGCCTTACACTGCAGGCCAGTTTTTGAAGAAGGCACACTGCTGCTGTCTCAGCCTCCAGTTCCCTGGAGTTTCTGGCAGCAGGAAGAGCAGATATAAGAGGGAGACAGACAGAGAGATTGAAAAGAAAGAGACAGGGAGAGAGTGGGGGAGCTGGTTTAAACGTTTCTGCAAGGGATAGTTTGTTTTCACAGTCTCTGGCCCTGTGTCTGGCAGTAAGTGTTGCATCTTTCAATGTTTACACGTAGCAATGCAGATGGAACACAAAAAGATCAGGCATTAAATGAAAGCTCCATAATGTGCATAGAGCATAAAAATTGAGAAATGTCCACTTATCCTGCTTTTGCAATCTTGAGGAAATAAGGGGCAGATGTATCAAGTGTTTTGCATGTCGCAAATGCTGCGAATCGCATTTTTGAAGCGTTTGCGACAACAAAAAGTGCAACTGGCATGTATCAAAGAAATCGCATCGCATAATAAGAATTCGCATTTTTAGCGAATTCTTACTGTGCGAGAAGTATTTTTTGCAGAGTATATAGCGATTACTAATTTTGCATGTTCCTAAATTTGTGGAAATCGCAAATTACAAATCGCAAGTTAAGAAATCGCAATCAATATGTAGGAAAAATTCACAAATAGCGATTTCACAGAAATCGCAAAATAAGAAATCACATTTAACATCAAATTGAAGCAGGTGGTAAAAAAAAATATATAAAAAGTCTCCCAGAATGCATTTTCCTACATTTCAAAATGGCAGAATTGTACCTGATTGCCAGGAGGCTGCGCATTCGAGCTCTTGCCCATAGGAGACAAAGACAGGAGAGAATCTTCAGAATACGCATTACGCTGTTCCAGCAGACTCAGGAGGAGATATATGAAAAATACAGACTACATCCTCACACCATTTTGGACCTGATTAATGAATTGGAACCTTTTTTGGCACATCCAACAGGCAGAACACAATCAATACCAACACGTGCAGGTATTGTGCTCACTGCACCTTTTGGCTTCTGGCTCATTTCAAAGTGTAATTGCAGAGGTTGGTGGAGTTTCACAGAGTGCCCTATCACATGTGTTCCTGGATGCAATGCTAAGGAGACTCCAACATCATATATATTTCTCTAATACACAACAAGCCATACAGGAAACAAAGTTGGATTTCTATCAAATAGCACGATTTCCACATGTGATTGGATGCATTGACGGAACCCATATTGCTATCACTCCACCTGCAGCCATAGAATATGTTTTCCGGAATAGAAAAAGCTACCACTCGCTCAACATCCAAATCATATGCAATGCCAAAAACATAATAAATGACATTGTAGCAAAGTTTCCAGGGAGTACACATGACTCTTTCATCTTCAGACATAGCGCAATTCATAGACGTCTCAGTGCTGGTCAGTTTGGAGATGGATACCTGCTAGGTGAGTAACACTCATGCAAACATCCATCCATCCATCCATCCATCACAAAGAAATGGAACATACAGTTACTATTTTCTCTCTTACTTGCAGGTGATAGTGCCTATGCCGTGCGTGATTTCATCCTTACACCATACTTAAATCCTGCAAATGCCAGTGAAAGACGGTACAACAGGGCACACCGGTCCACACGTGGGGTCATTGAACTTACTTTTGGAATATTAAAAAGCCGTTTCAGATGCATACACAAAAGTGGAGGTGCATTGCAATACAATCCTGAAACATGCTGCAAAATTGTTACAACATGTGCAATGCTGCATAACATGGCAATTCGCAAAGGCACAGACATTGAAGTGAGTGACTCTGACTCATCTGATGATGATGATCTCCCTCCACCAAGAATGGCAGTGGCAGGAGTAGGAGCCATGGCTGGCCGTCAAAGAAGGACAGAGATTACCCGAAATTATTTTTAGGTAAGAAAAAACTAAATACTAACTAAAGTTTGTAAATGTTGTTTTTATTCACAACATACACACTCTTCTGCTTTATTTTTTAAACATTTCTTTCAAAAGATGTAAATTAAAATATCCATAAGTGGAATAAAAATAAACCTTTCACAATGCATTTCTTCTGCATAAGTTACTAATCACAAAGTTATTTTTTGCGCTGGCGGCTGGAAGCATGTTGCTCCTGTGAAGGCATGGCTTCTTGCTCAGGTCCAGATTAGAACGCCTTCCACTTCTCCGTTGGCCCATTTGGTTAGTTGGGGTAGGGTTTCTACTACTCCTACTGGAGTTGTCCTCACTTTCTCCAGAATATAGGAGAGCGCTTGCACCTGAGGTTGTGGTTTGCATACTTTCCAAGACCAAGGTCATTTTGTCCACACTCTTCGCCATTTCACGTGTGCAGTCAGTTAATTCTCACTGCATGTTGATGCTGCGCCTTGTGAAATTGCTTGTGACTGCACAAAGCCTGTTGATTGCTTTGGTGTAGGTATGCATCCTGACTTGTGCAGCCTGTGCAGCCCTGTTACGTGCTTTTTCAGTTTTTAAAAGGGTCAGGCAGAGTTTGTTGATTGATGCAGCCATGATTTCCTGATTTTTATTAGATTTCAGTAGCTGCCTATTAATTGATCTGAGTGCCTTGTGTTGCAGGCGATGTACGTGAAGCATGTCCTGCTCAAGGCCAGCAAAAACAGTGCCTTCTTCACTTGGTCCTCTGTTGCTCCCACCTGCCTCCAGACGGAATGAGCGTGCCCTCCTTGGAGTTTGTGGTTGCTGGTGTGAGTCCTGAGGGGAAACTGTGACTGTATCATTGGGAACTGCATCTACATCTGAAGTTTCTTCCAATCCCATTGGTTCCAGAGGTGCAACGCGTCTGCGCTTCCTGTGTGTGTTCCTATTTTGTACAGGAGCATCAGTGACTACTTCTTCTGTGTCAGACGTCACATGAGGAGGAGAACTTTCTAATTCATTTTCTGGCCTTTAGTCTCTTGTATGTTTTGTGGATGTAGAGTGTGAAATATGAATTTGTGTTTCTTTAAAATAAAATGATTTCATTGCAGAAAACAACTTGGACTACACTTCTTCAGCATGCCAAATTACTACTTGTTCAAATAACATGTGTTACTGTGATGATGAATGTGACAATCTTAATTGGACTACAACTCCCATGATGCATTGCTCACTTCTGGTTTTACAGTGTAAGTGGACTACTATTTATCTGACAATGAGTTTCTGCACAGGACACACACACATTCTTTACACACATACATTGATTACATTTGCATTCATCTTACCATGTGTAGTTGCTGTTGAGGTACTGGGTTTTTAAGAACTGGCACAGAACCGGTAACCCAGCGGTGCCAGGGAATCAACACCCAGAGACCTCGGGTTCTCCTGATCCAGACCTACAGAAACTTCAGAGTCTTCTAGGTGAAGTCAAAGATTAGTTTATTGGCTGCAACCAAGGTAACAGGTGTCCTAGAAGTACAATACGGGTATGTTCTCAGGAGACTGCACACTTTCATGAAGTCAGGCTTCTCTTCTTATACACAGTTTTGGGCCTTGGGCAAAACACTCTTGGTTGTAAAGTAAATTGTTAACATGTTTCCAGTACAAAGAAAAAGCAGAGTCATGATGACATGTCCATATTTCACTTCGTGCTGCCTACAACAAATCATTCGGCAAGGCCCAACATTTCATCAGATATCACTGGACCCCTAATAAAAACGGGCACCTCCCCACCATAAACTAAGTGAAGCAAAGGAGTAGAAAAAGATGTGAGCGAGATATGGCGCTGAAATGGTTTTATGGCTGGTTGAGCCTAGATGCTATCTTGCTCGGCCACTGGGAGGGAACTGACCTAACGAGTTCGGCCTGGTGCAATGGTTCTAACTTGTACTGAGGTCAGGAAAAAGTCGATTAAGGAGTATGTGTCCTTGTGGAATCAAATTCAACTGGATTAAGGCCTATGTAAAGGGCAAGATATAAATGGGAGCCAAGGGTTCAGAATGTAAATGACGATTTCGAGGTGAAATCGTCACTCGAACACGCCGAAAATACATGTACATGATGTACTCGTCATTCTCGGTCTTTTGATACCAAATTCGTCATATTTCGACAAAGTTTTATTTCTCGAGTCCAGTATAATTATATGAATCCAGATTTTCCGAACCACAAACCCTCCTTTTGCCCTTACATAGGCAATTAATTTATCCTCATGTTAGTCTGAGCCCAGATCTATATTCCTAAAGTCATTGAGATGTTGCTGTAACATCATTCTAGTACTTAGTTCATCTCTTGACACAGGCTTCCTTACACATGATGTAGCATAGAGGCCACATATTGCAGGAGCACACTGTATGCATAGACAGAACAGGAAAAGAATGGCTAAGACCATCCCAATGACCATCAGAATTTTCCATCCCCAGGCAGATATCAGTTCCCAGAGCCATCCCATTAACGACCAATCTCCTTTATCCACATGGATAGATTCAGAAATCTTATGTAATTTGGAGATGGCCCTGTACACGGTTGGAGCATTATCTGGGATGAAAATGCAACAACTAGATTGGATCAATTTGCATACTCCACCTCGGTCCGCAAGTATTACATCCAAAGCGACCCGGTTCTGAAGGGTCATAAGTCGATCCGACTGGAGCTCAGCAGTCAGGTTACTAAGGGCACCAGCAGTTTCAATCACGGTGGATTCAACTACCCTTGTTAATTGCCTTATGTTTCTACTGTTAGCCATGGATCCCCAGAACGGCAGAAAACCCTTTGCAAAGTCCCCAAATTCTTGACCTGCAGTGTCTTCTTTACTCAAAACACCTCTAACTACCCTTGTCCGATGGTAATCCGCCGCTGCTGTGTAGGTGGGAGGTAACAGGAATGAAACAAAACATGAGCCCGAGAAGTCAGGGGGCAACCATGTATAGGCTCTATCATGGCAGATGAAATAAGTACCCTTAGCGGCTAGAAACGCAGGGGAAGTCTGAGATCCAAAAACATACGTTTCTGTACAGATACTCTTCCCTAGCTGAGCTCTGGGATTCTTGCCAATACCTTGCAGACACAGGTGACCTTGATGGGGTACGATCCAGATAGGGGACGATCTTTTGGCTTGCTGTTTCTCACTTAAAGTAGTGCCATATCCGGTCACGTTCCAACCTACGTATGCAAGTATCTCATCATCTGGAGTATCTTCATAAGAAGTTACTTCCTTGATCATGTCAACTATGCCTTTGACTAGGGCGCTAGTCTTGAGGTTGTCTTTCACAGAACGTAGGGGTTGGATTTCTCGTGCATATATGAACATTGTCCTATATGCCCATACTGAACCATTGTAACTAAATGGCAGGACCAAATAGGGGATACCTTTATCCGTTGTGTGAGGCATGAGACCACACACCCAACAGTTAGTTGTGTTCATTACAAGTTGGTGTTGGTGTAATAACTGAATGAAGGAGTTATTAATGAATTCTAACCTTCTATTGGATTCGTGGTCAGGCAGAGGGTGGAAAGAATGAGAGGAAACAGTAGGAGGAGGTAGGGGTGATGCAGTGGGCGCAAATGTTACATGGAAAGAGAATAGAACATAACTTATCAAAAAGATCATTACGCTGGATAGCATAAAAATACACAATATTATAAAACTTTTCTTTGTCATCGTGTTACATAGTCTCTGCTTAAAGTTCATTGGTTGGGCAGGTCTCTCCACATCAGGAAACTCCATCCTCTCTAAAGTGCTGCCCGCGACGAGGAGGTTGATTCTGCTAAGGAGTGCTTCTGTCAGTCTAGGGCAACTCCCTTGGACCGACCAGAACCACCGACCTAACGTCGTTGGCTGCACTTCCGAAGACTTTAACCAATCGTGGCCCTAGCAGCGGAACCCGGATGGCGGTTCAAAAAACAAAAATAAGCAAGTTTCCTAAATGGGAGAGCTGCACAAAAGTATTTGGGAGAAAAAAAATGTATTAGTCCATAGGTCTTGGTCTCAAAATCATAAAAAGGAATCACTTTTATTAGTCTGTTTTTCTCGGTCGCAAATTGTAGCGTCTTTTTCCTGGTACTGTCTGGTCCTGAAACAGGAGTTCAGGTTCCAAAGAGTTCAATTGTTCTGGTGGTGGCACAGTTTCTTGAAAAATGTTTTCACTTTCACTTTCAGGGTTAGTTTCTTTTACACGGTCATCAGTTGAGAGCTCTGAGTCAGTGACACCCTTCTGGATCCATTGGTCATAGGGCAGAGGGAAGGGTACTTTTTTACAATGGATCCCGTGGACCCAGTTGGCCTTCCCCTCCACCCGGACGGCTGACCTCGTGGACAGAAGGACGAGGTGAGGCCCGGTCCACCTGGGCTGGTCGTTTCTTGTTCTTTGAAAGTTGCGGACAAGAACCCAGGAACCGGGGTCAATGGCGTGACCCGGAGTCTCAGAGACCGGAGGCAGGGTGTTGTGGACCTGTTGATGCAAAACACGCAATTTAGCCGTCAATTCATACAAGTAATCAAGCAAAATAGGGTGTTGCAGCTCGCTGAATTTCGTGGGTCTAGGCACTCCCCATATGTTGGCTGGCCGGCCAAAGACGATTTCGTACGGGCTTAGTTTCACCCGCGAATGCACAGTCATTCTGGTGGATAGGAGTGCTAAGGGTAGAGCGTCAGGCCATTTAAGACCTGTGCTCGCTTGGATTTTGGCCAATTTAAGTTTAAGCGTGCCATTGTAACATTCTACTAATCCAGCTGATTGGGGGTGATTTGCAGCGTGGAACTTCTGCCTAATGCCTAGCCCTTCACACACTCTTTTCATCACACGACCCACAAATTCACTTCCGTTGTCAGACCAGACCATTCTAGGCATTCCGAACCTGGGGAAGTACTCTTTTACAAGGGCTTTGGCTGTGGACAAGGCAGTATTGTCTTTTAGGGGATAGGCTTCTACCCATCTTGAGAAGGCACAAACAACCACAAGCACGTATTTTAAGTTGTTGCACCTCTCCATGTGTATGAAATCTAGCTGCAAAACCTCGAATGGATACGTAGGAGGTGCAAAATGACCAGCTGGAGTTGGGGTTCCCCTACCAGGATTGTGCTTCAGACATACCATGCAATTCTTGACAACATTCTCTGCACACTTGGGAATCCCTGAATTCTTCCACACTGGGGCCAACAACTCGCAAATCCCTTTCGCGCTGATATGAGCCATTCCATGAGCCATTGTAACCACTACAAGCACATATGCATCGGGTAACAACCATCTCTGATGCTCTGTCAATTCAACCCAACAACCATTTGCATCCATTCTTCCTGTACTCTCTCTCCACGTGCTTAACTCTTTCTCTGTGGCCTCAGCTTGGATGGACTTCACACTTTCTATCGTGTCCTCACATATTCCAACCTCACCAGTCCATCTTTCAGGGCCTGCAACATACATTCGGCTCATCACATTCTTTGCCGTTTCCTTAGCGGTCTCATCAGCAAATGCATTTCCACGACCAACATCATCAGTCACCTTCTTGTGAGCACTACATTTCACAATCGCCATTTGCAGGGGCAAGGTCAGTGATTCAAGAAGCTCATTCACCAACTGACCATGCTGAATCTTAGTCCATGCGAAGTCAGGAACCCACGTTCTCTCCACAATCGTCCAAAACTGTGAGCCACTCCAAACGCATACTGACTATCAGTGTAGGCAGTCACTCTCATTCCTCTAGACAATACACATGCTCTCGTAAGTGCGACTAGTTCTGCGGCTTGAGCTGAACCATGTGGTATTCGCGCAGTTTCAACGACTGTGTGCAAAGTTGTGACAGCATATGCTGCAGTCACATTCCCATTTGGGAGCTTAAAGCATGAACCATCTACCCATAATGTACCATCACATTCAGCAAGAGGAGTGTCAAATAAATCCACTCTCCCTTTTGTCTCTTCCTCTGTTGTGAGGAAACAATCGTGCTGTTCTAAAGCATCTGATTCTTCTGCAATTGGTAACAACGTGGCTAGATTCAGGGTACTGCACCTTTTTATGTGCACATGGCTCGCTAGCAGCGTCAATTCGTAACTGGACAGTCGAGCACTAGTTAAGTGCTGTGTCTTGGTCCTATTTAACAATGTGTCTACTGCATGCGGGACCATCACGATTAGTGTATTATTCATTACTAGACCAGCAGACTGTCGAATAGAAACAGCTGCTGCTGCTGTGGCCCTTAAACAACTAGGCAATGCTTGTGCTACCGGATCCAAAGTGGCCGAAAAATAGGCGCATGGCCGCTGTCTATCTCCGAATAACTGAGTCAACACAGCCCTCCTTCTCGTGGACATACAATGTGAAAGGCTTACTGTAGTTGGGGGTACCTAACACAGGAGCCGAACATAATGCTGTGCGTAATTCGAGAAAACTTTTCTGACACTCTTCAGACCAGGGAATGGGATTGGGTGTATTTTTACACGTTAATGCCACCAAGGGTTTGGCCAATAACAAAAAATTTGGAATCCACTGTCTACAGTACGATGTAATGCCCAAGAAAGCACGCACTTCTCTCTGTGTTCTTGGCACATTCAATTTCGCTATTGCCTGAATTCTTTCTGGGGTCAGTTTCCTTCCCTCCTTCGATAAGAGGTGACCTAAGTAGGTCACTTCTTGTCGGCAATATTGAAGCTTGGAAAGTGACACCTTGTGATGCATATCACACAGATGACGCAATAATGTCAATGTGGCCTGTTTACAAATTTTCTCATTATCTGCAGCAATGAGCAAATCGTCCACATACTGTACAAGAGTGGCACCTTTTGGCAAAACAATCGTGTCAAGCTGTGTTTTCAGAGCTTGACTGTATATTGAGGGGCTTTCACAGTAGCCTTGAGGAGCGCGTTTAAAGCGGAAGCTTCGACCTCCTAAACTGAAGGAAAAAATATCCCTGCTCTCCTCAGCAATCGGGATGCTGAAGAAGGCATTCTTCAGGTCAATCACCGAAAACCATGAAGCAGAAGCTGGAATCATAGTCAATAATGTGGTAATGTCGGGCACAACTGGGAATTGTGGCACGACTATCTTATTTACTTCTCGAAGATCAATCACGAATCTGTACACAGGTGGCTGAGAAGGGTCAGTTCGTTTTAAAACAGGCAGAACAGGACTATTGCAAACATTGCCTCGTGTTTCTTCAATCACATCCTTTTCAATCAATTCGTAAACAATCGCTAGCAAAGCTTTTTCACCCTCATTAGATATTCTGTATTGGGGAATTCGTGGCATTTTGACATTTGACTTTAATGTTACAACATATGGTGGAATTTCTAAAAGACCTACATCATTAGGACCAGAAGCCCAAAGAATATCTGGGAGAAGTGACGATTCCGCTGGAAGTGCATCTCTTGACAAATACATGGGAGAAACCACTTTCTTACCTAAAGTAAGTTGTACTCCTGAAGGAGAACAGTACAAAGTCGCATACAATCTTTTTAGCAAATCTAATCCTAGCAAATTTTCACCACAACCTGTTGTCAAAATAAGGGGTGCTTCGAATTCACAAGGACCAACAGAAAGAGATAAAGGGTCAGAAATCGGATTTCTAACTGGGGCGCCAGAAAAACCTACAGAAACGTTCATTTCGCCAGACAAAGGTGCGCCAGGGAGTTTGGAGTGCATAATAGAACTCTTTGTAGCACCAGTATCCAACAGAAAAGGTTCTGACACACCTGATGTAATCACCTCAACGTAAGGTCCACTCTGATCTACTGGAACTGAAACAACTCCCTCTCTTTGTCTATGGCTGTCCTAGCAATCATCATTCTCCCACTGCTCATTTTCTGTGTAATAATCTTCAACATAGTATTGAGCGGTCCTGTCAGATACGTTATTTTGCTGATCAAACCTGTTCATAGAGTTTTGTGGTGGAAGGGGACGTGTGTCCTGTGGGGCGTTTCCACGCCCTCTACCTCTAGGCGCTTGCTGACTGCCACGACCTCTAACACCAGAAACTCCATTTGCACGTTGTGATAGGGCAGGACAATTATACTTGTAATGACCCTCTTGTTTGCAATATAAACACTGGTTGGGGCCTACACGGGGTTGAGTGTAATCAAATCTTTGCGAGTTTCTCTGATACTGTTGAGGCTGCTGAAAAGTATTCTGGTAGTGATTCTGGCCATTATTATGTTGATTACCACCACCACGTGGCGGATAGGCTTGCTGTAGCAAAACCTTCGTTTTGAGTTCTCTAGTTTTCTTTTCTACTTTATCTTTCTCATCTTTGTCTCTATTCTCGTAGTATTGTGCAGTAGCTAATATCTGGGCTGAAGATGAGACTGCCCAAGAACTTTCTGAATCTTTTAATTTTCTACACAATTCTGGAAGCAGATTGTGCACGAATTTATCGACAAACAATCTCTGACCACCTTCTGTGGTCATATCTTGACCGCTGTGGTCAATGAATGTTTCTTCAAATCTGGTGAAGAAATCTGAAACAGTTTCTTCTTTCTTTTGCTTGCATGCAGACAACTTATCCCAATTTACGCGTATTGCAGGCATTATCGTTTTCATGTAATCTACTATTCTACCAGGGAGTTCTGCTATCAAAGGCTCAGGCTTGGCACCACCAACTTGTCGGGCATCTGCAGCAGTAATATTAGCCCATGTATCACCTAATTCCTGGTCATGATCTACATGACGAATTTTACCCCATAAAGGCTGTGGAACGACATTCCCAAATAGCATATTGATATCGGTTAAATTCATTATACATGACCCAGCAGTTTGTGACAATTCTTTATAGTACCCTGCAGGATTTTTACGTGGATCTGGTAACGTTTGTTTGAGTGCTAAAACTTCAGCCCGCTTCCATGGGACATGTACCCATACACGCTGGAAGTGTGGCAGAATAGGTGGGACAGCAGTTGTGTCACCCTCTCTCCATTGTGGGGGAACTTCTCTCATAGGGTATTGTCGCGCCTTTTTCCTACTGGATGTATTAGATTCAAATGGTGACCCTGAACTGCCTCCCTTACTCCGATATGATAACAACATTTCAACTGCTTTTTCCACATCGGGACCTACAATCATACCCTCTCCAAATTTAAACCGTACACGACACATCTCTTGTGGGATGCAGTCTTGATCATTATCTTCTAAATCCTCGCCAAGAAAAACACACATCTGTTCGAAAACATATCTCTGTGTCGCTGCTTCCCATTGATGGAAGACTTCCATGACAGACTGTACATCATATTTTGCAGTGTCCATGACCCATTTCCGAGCTAAACTATTCAGGGAATCTCTCTCTTGATAATCAGGCAGTTGACTTCGCAACTGTCTTCTTCCTATGTTAGGGGTCGTAGCAGGCGACCCGAAAAGAGGTAAAAGAAGATTAGTAACAGTGCTGGCCATTTTCTGCCGAATGGAAGGTGAAACTGAAGGACAAACAGATGGGAAAACGGGGTGAGATAAGGCGGGGGTAGAGATAGCAGAAGAGGTATCAGGGAAAATAGAGGGGGCACTAGGCAAAATCGTAGAGGAAGCATTAGGAGATGTAAAAAGTACAGTAGGCAAAATCGTAGAAAACATAGGTGAAACAGAAGTGGTCGGTGGGCCTGGAGGAGGCTGCACCGAAGAAGTAGGAGCCAGCTGAAGAACAGCTGGTGGGTGCTGTTGAGGAGCAGGAGGCGCAGCTTGTGCAACTAAAGGTTGCGGGGGTGCTGTGGCATTCTGCGCATAGGGGGGTGGTGAATTTAGCAAATGTGACATTAATGGGTCTTTTTCACGCTCTTTTGCTGCCTCTTGCTGAAGAGACGGCAAAACTGGATAACACTTATCTATTGCCATTTTACGTTGCCTGTGCAACTGCTCATTCATCTGCTCTTCCTCATTATCTTTAAACTGCACAGCAGCTTGCATTACTAAAAGTCCCCCTTCTCTCTTATTTTTCTTAGCTAATTTAATTTCTTTTTGTTTGGCTTCTTTACGCCATAAGCGGAAAGAGTCAAACATTGCCGGCCGGGCTTTCTTTTTGAAGAGTTTAACTTCAAGGTTGTCTAAGATTTCAGAATCAAAACTACCATATTGGGGCCATTTTAGAACACCATCTTTCCTGGTGTATTTAATCCATACTTCGTTGTAGGTGATGGGGCCTACCCCATGTTTTACATACAGTTCGTAAGTCGGAAATCCAACTGGAGGAACCGGACATGAGTCCTCCAATCAGGAGTCCTATTATTACCACCAAGACAAAACAAATTCCCAAGTCTAAGACTAGGCATCCTCGCTCTCTAGTCTAGTTCCAAACTTCAAAGGATTATCGATTGTGATATTTCTCGTGAATACACGAGTCCTTCGGTTATGGTGCTTGCAAGTACCAATACAAAACCTTTTGCATCCCAAAGATACCACAAAGTAAGTCCAAGTAAGGACTGGGAGACGCTCCACTTATACTTAACTGAAATTATCTCGATGACGTCACCAGAAGACTCGTCTCAGTGTTTCGCTCTACCAAAAACTTCAAGGGTCCAAATCAGGGCGATAGCCAGGGCAGCAGTCCTTGTAGCTGTCGGGAAGCGGGGAACCTCGCAGCAAAGACCTTCGGACCACGTCGACATGCAGGGGTCGATGAGGTGGTTGGCCGTCCTCCGGAATTTTCACACGAAGCTCCTCACGATCTTCAGGCTGACTGGTACCACTGGAATCGCCCCAAACGTTGGGCGCCAACTGAGGTACTGGGTTTTTAAGAACCGGCACAGAACCGGTAACCCAGCGGTGCCAGGGAATCAACACCCAGAGACCTCGGGTTCTCCTGATCCAGACCTACATAAACTTCAGAGTCTTCTAGGTGAAGTCAAAGATTAGTTTATTGGCTGCAACCAAGGTAACAGGTGTCCTAGAAGTACAATACGGGTATGTTCTCAGGAGACTGCACACTTTCATGAAGTCAGGCTTCTCTTCTTATACACAGTTTTGGGCCTTGGGCAAAACATTCTTGGTTGTAAAGTAAATTGTTAACATATTTCCAGTACAAAGAAAAAGCAGAGTCATGATGACATGTCCATATTTCACTTCGTGCTGCCTACAACAAATCATTCGTCAAGGCCCAACATTTCATCAGATATCACTGGACCCCTAATAAAAACGGGCACCTCCCCACCATAAAGTAAGTGAAGCAAAGGAGTGGAAAAAGATGTGAGCGAGATATGGCAGGTGTGCGCGCTGAAATGGTTTTATGGCTGGTTGAGCCTAGATGCTATCTTGCTCGGCCACTGGGAGGGAACTGACCTAACGAGTTCGGCCTGGGGCAATGGTTCTAACTTGTACTGAGGTCAGGAAAAGTCCTTGTGGAATCAAATTCAACTGGATTAAGGCCTATGTAAAGGGCAACATATAAATGGGAGCCAAGGGTTCAGAATGCAAATGACGATTTCGAGGTGAAATCGTCACTCGAACACGCCGAAAATACATGTACATGATGTACTCGTCATTCTCGGTCTTTTGATACCAAATTCGTCATATTTCGACGAAGTTTTATTTCTCGAGTCCAGTATAATTATATGAATCCAGATTTTCCGAACCACACTGTAGATTCAGAGCTATCAATGGTGAACACTCCACTCACTCTCTCTGGTAGCAGGGTGGTTTCTATCAGTTCCTAATGGGGTGTTGGTTGGTCCACAGCAGAAGTCCCACCACCTGTTTTGTTTGCCTCTTTAATTCTATCAGCAAGTCTCTCTTTTGATCTGAGTCTCATATCCTACCACTTTTTTTGATTTCATCAATGGCGCGAGTGGTGACTCCTACAGAATTCACTTTTTCCTGGATCTCCAGCCAGATTTTCCTTTTCCTGGAGTCAGGAACTTTGAGTGCTTTTTTTCCAAAAAGGTCCTCATGGTTACACACCATTTCCTCTATGAGGATTTCTTGCTCCTTTTCAGAAAACTTTTGCTTCCTTTTTCTCTTTTCCAATGCCATTTCCTCCTGTGCCTTCTGTGACTCCATTGCTCTCCAAACAGGTCTGTTCTGCCTCAGAACACTCTTCCAACTGCCACTGGGTGTGGCTCTGGGAAGCAGGTGCAAGCAATCACTGATACTTCCTGGTTGTGATGTCATCAGGCTGTTCCTGCATTGCATGCTCCCGTTTTTGCGATTTCTTAATTTGTGAAATTCGCTATTTAAGAAATCGCAAAAATATCGCAAAAAATCTGCGATTTTTAAGGAATCGCACAATTATCGCAGATTCCATCATACATACCAATTTGCGATTCCGAAATTGTGATTCGCAAAAAATCGCAATTAAAGACTCGCAAATTGGAATCTTGATACATCTGCCCCTAAGACTTTTATTTGCAAGAAATCTGCATATCATCAGTAAATTGGTCATGTGGTCCCATGTCAGTGAGTGCCCTTTTTGGGATCTCCTTTCATAAATCATTGTATTTTGGTACTTGTAATCCAAATGACTCTCAAAAACTGCAAGCACACATACATCTTCCATTGTACATTGATTTATTAAATGAAGCCACTACCTGATACATGACGCATTGGTGACATGGTGCTGCATGGTTGCCCTACCCATATGCTATCAAAAACTAGCATGGTCCTTGTCTAGCTTGGTTTGGACTTTCACGTGTAAACATGGCGTTCTTCCAAGCATTCATCAACTTTTCTGTTGTTTCCAAAGCGGACCTCACCTCATTCCTCAGTTCACTTGGCAGCTCATCCTAAATATGCACTATCTTTTCCCTGTCAGTTGGGTTACAAGCCATGTGCTTTTTTATTTTATAACTGTAGCTGTGGTGTGCATGTGTCTGTGATAAAATCTTCCTGGGGATGATGGCATCCCGGGTAGTGTTCAGTATCCTTAGTCATAGAGAAAACAACAGAAAGATTTGTGACACATTTGTAGTTAATATAGGGTTGCCATCCTGGTGTTGGATGTGCGGGGAGAGTGTGTTTCGCAACAAAGAAAATGTTCTTGCATTGAGACAAATAAGCAGTGTTCAAGAGCCACTGGAAAGGCAGTACTTGGCACAGAACACACATGTGGAACAAGCCAATAGAAAATGGGGAAGCATGTAACAATTAATGCCCCCACCTGATCATGGTTCATTCCCGAGAAGTGTACAGCCTTTCCCAGTGTTTGGTTGGGGGCGGGCGGGTGAGTGTTCCTGCTCGAGTGCAGGGGAGGAGTGGCTTACTCACTGTTGTGGGCAAAGACTGTTTGGTCGGCCCTAGGGCCGACCAAACCAGTCATACGCACTCTGCATTTTCTCTATGTAGGCTGCATTCAGCCTACATAGAGAAAATGGCCTCCCCATAGATGCCTGTGGGGTCGGTGTCCTAGCCAATCACAACGCTGCCATTGCAGCGTTGTGATTGGCTTAGGGGAGGGGGAGGCAGGCTGCTTGCGGCAGCTTCCTGTTGTAGAGAGGACGACGGAGACCGAAGACGCAGGACGGGCCAGCAAAGGTAAGTTAAATGAACGTTTAAAAAAAAAAAATTAAACCTTCCCCGCGCGACCCGCTCTCAGCGCCTCCCCCCACCGAACCCACCCATGAGTCATACTGGCCGCGACTGATGAACCTGGAGCCAGAAAAGTTGCAGGCCACATAAGCACAGATGAAGGGATTGATTGATTCAATATACAGGCCATGGCAGCTGGTGAGGACCTCAGAAGATGAGATGTAAAGTAAAAGCATAAAGAATGGAAAATCAGATGATTTACTAGTCCTGTACCTCATACCAGTACTCCAATCTCTTCTGATAAAGTGCAGGGTCAGAGACTGCAGATGGCACAAATTTATTTGGGTGTCCTGATTTCAGGATTCACATTAAAGATCAGCATAAATGTATGGAGTAATTTGCTACCGTAACAGGCCATGTTCCCCTGGGGCTACTAATCAGGGGTTCTACAAGTGATGGAATCAATCCTGGCCATGCCCTGGGGTACACAGGCAGGCCACGAGTCGGGGGTCCACTCGGGTACATGGCGTCCACCCACTCTTTTCACAGGGTGGACGCCGTCCCCCCTGATAAGAAGTATGGCCCCACAGAAATATGTTGAACTTGTCTCAGTGTAATTTTGAAATGCCAGGAGATGTTCATCAGATCCTGCACGTTGTCTTCTTTTGATTCCCAGCAGCAACGTGCAGGCAGCGAGTGGGCTGTTTTTCGGTCTCCCAGACCTGCGTTGCAGCGCGCATGCATTGCTGTCTCTGCGAGGCTTATTGTAATTGAGGAGATTTCAGAAGTGGAGTTGAAGCCCTGCCCATCATTCTTATTGGCTGGCGTCATCGTCTATGGTAAACGCTGGCCTTCGATTGAAAATGAGGCTTCTCTGTTACCGCCCTGTCTCCTTTTGGGATGGCCCGTCCAGACTGGATCTTTTACTTGCTCGCTATCCAGTGTCCTTTAATGAGTGGGTAAGCACTTTTTGTGCTTGTTACATTGGTGTCCCAGACAGCGGCAGCAATTCATTGAAGCTGCCGGACCGACTGGTCAGGCAGAGGGAACTCAAGCTCAGCTCCGCATCAGCATAAATTCTCAGTGCGCCCACTAACTGCCCCTCCACCATCCCCGCCGGCCATGGAGTGGAGAAGACAGCCTTCATCCTGATAACAATGGCGGAACCAATAATCCAGCTTGTGGCAGCACCAGCACTATATTCTCAGACATTTACTGCTGATGATTGTTCTGGTAATAAAGGCCGCTGCAGGCTCGCTTTCCTTCCTTCTCAGGCCCCCTTTACCGAAGCCTAGCACAGCTTAGGAGGAGGCAGGCAGCAGCTTTCACCGGAGATAAGAGGGCCTGCACTTCAGCCTTGTGCTGCCTCCAGCAGCGCACTTCCATGTTCCTAGGCATATATTCTGCCTCTCCCAAGCATACAGCCTGCTTGCTGTCCCTGTTCTTCGGTTGGAGCGAGTGGGGCCGGTGTCCACCCATGTTCCGGCTGCCGTCTGCACCCGCTGCAGGCAGGAGACAGTCATTGTGTTGGGAAAAAACCATGCACCGGAGCCTTAATCCTGCCAGCCTTTACAGGCATGAGCGATGGTTATGTTTTTAACTGAAAGCATATGACGGAGAAATAAACATGTTGCCACTTAAAGGTGCTACAGTTACAGCTCTCCATGAAGGGTTAAGCAATACATTCAGTATTTTAAAAAAGAAAAAGCTATGTGATCCTCCTCACCCTGTTATCATTGACACAATTACAAGGGACTTACACACTGTTTTAATGATACTAATTGAACAGTAAAACCATCAATGCTTAACCTGCAATGCTTAACTTGCAATGCTGCATGTACGTTCTTAAACCTACATGGTTGGGTTTGCTCCAAATACGAAACTAACAATCTTTTTCCCATGACTGATCTCCCTGATCTCCCATGCCGTTCCCAACACCATTTCATCCCTCCCACTTCCCCACCCCCACCACCCTTCCGAGGTCAAGACCTCTTTCCGCTGTATATTGATTTCACACACCTTTTTTCCTGCTTTGTACAAAGCAAACTCCATCGCTTTATTTCATTCTTACGCCCTCCCTGCTAGTTGGAAAAGGCCTCCCCTCCTTCCTACCCCTTCCTCATTCTCTTCCTCGTACGTGGTTTTAATTCTCCCACCAACACGTTTACAGACTTCGGAAACAACAGACTGCACGGCTACTTGGGTTGTAGGGTCCTAGACTACGGACTATGTCAAGCTGCGCTGTGTGGGGAGGGCAAATGTGTTGAACCATTTATCCACATAAAACTGGCCCTTTCAGGTCTCTCAGGTGGGCCGGTGAGGAGATCTTTTGATGAACATAACCCAATTTTACAAATGAATAACATTTGGAAACTAAATTGGTAAAGTATTCTGATTTTTTTTCCCCATTTGTCATTGCTCTTCTGCTGGTAAAAATATACATTTTATGCTTACAAAATGCTCATTATCACATTCTCCCTTGCATAGAGAACATTTACTATGCCAATCTACAATGCCTACTTTGCAGTGCACTGGACTGTTGCAGACCACCCTTGGTGACCAACTTTTTTGCTTTTCCTCCAACCGCTAGGATCACCTTGTGCTTTGTTCCACTGCCTTTGTTTCTCACACTATCAGCCCTACAGGAAAGCTATTCCATTGCTCGCCTATCTATCTGAGAAATAATCCTATTTCTACTTACACTGCACTATTCATGTTATATGAGTGTATGTATGTGTTTATATGTATATGTGTATATATGTATGTGTGTATATATATATATTCACTGAAAAAACCATAGATGACATCATCTAGTGTCTGTGTGTTTTTGTAAAGTTTAAATATGTTTTACATATTGAAGAATGAGTGGATGTATGGAAGACTGAGTGTGTGTGTGGCTGGCTGGGAGGTGTGTGACTCTGTGCATATCAATGTGTACTTGTATCAGTGATTGTATAAGAGAGTAAGTATGTGTTAGTATATGTGTGAAAAGTATGGTGTTCTGTGTTTAACTGTATAGATGAGGAAATCGAAGTGTGATTGATTCTTCACAGGACTGACTAGGTGTATGAGTGCATATGATAGTGTTGTAATAATGAGTGACTGTATGTATGAGTGATTGTATGGGTGAATGAGTGAATGTGTGTGTAGACGTAGGAATCAGTGAGTGCGTATGTAGTAACTGGTATTGGTGTGTCATGATGTCATCAGTGATGTCATTTGAGATGTCATCAGTGATGTCATTTGAGATGTCATCAGTGATGTCATCAGTGATGTCACTGAAGTATGGTGTTCTGTGTTTAACTGTATAGATGAGGAAATGGAAGTGTGATTGATTCTTTACAGGACTGACTAGGTGTGTGAGTAACTCCATGGATGAGTGGCAGTGTGTGAGTGTCTGCATAAGTGTATGAGTGCATATGATAGTGTTGTAATAATGAGTGACTGTATGTATGAGTGATTGTATGGGTGAATGAGTGAATGTGTGTGTAGACGTAGGAATCAGTGAGTGCGTATGTAGTAACTGGTATTGGTGTGTCATGATGTCATCAGTGATGTCATTTGAGATGTCATCAGTGATGTCATTTGAGATGTCATCAGTGATGTCATCAGTGATGTCACTGACCATGTCATGAATGATGTAATATGTGACATCATCAGCAGTGGATTGCGGGTGCGCGATATATAGTTAGTGCAACTAACTATATATGGAATTTCATTGGTTTTATGTCAATAAAATGTCCAGCTAACTATATATGGTCTCTAACCTATGGTTTTTTCAGTGAATTTTCAAGGTTTTGTAAATGCAAATTCCTAACTATATATGGTCTATAACCTATGGTTTTTTCAGTGAATTTCATTGGTTTTTTAAAAGCTAATATCTATAGCTGTAAAATATATTCTTTATTACGTGACGTATCACGTAGCCACGTGAGACGCCTCATGGCGCGTCGCATAACCGTGACGTATCGGCTCTGCAGCGCAAACAAAACCCGTAACGTAAGCGTGCCGGAGCACGCTTACAGATATATATATATTTTTTAACCTTAATTAGACAAAATCCACACGTGCACATATCTTGAGGCCTTGCAAAGGCACATCAAACAAACAGTCCCTACAATTTTGCCAAGTTTGCTGGAAATCTATTCCCTTAATTTTTTTTTACTGTTTCTCTTGGTTTTCCCCTTGTTACACTTACCGGGACGCTACCCGGTACGCGAACCGGACGCTCCAAAAACACAAGATGGCGGACTCCCGTTACGCTGCCGGTTAGCTGCCCGGTTCGCATACCGGGAAGCGCCTCTACCGCGAAAAATCGCGGGGGACTTTAATATCCCCCTCATCAATCCTAGGGGGTCAGGAGGGGTTTACCTTGCCCCCTTTCCTTCATTTCCCCCTTCTTTTTTCACCACATCTTGTCTCTCGAACCTACCGAGAGACAAGATGGCGGCCGCTCCGGACTGTTTACAATGTTGACAGCTACGCTGCCGGTTAGCTGCCCGGTTAGCTGCCCGGTGAGCTGCCCGGTGAGCTGCCCGGTTCGCGTACCGGGACGCGCCTCTACGGCGTAAAATCGCAAAAAAAATGTTTTTTTTATTTTTTGCCCCGCGGGGCACTTTAATATCCCCCTCATCAATCCTAGGGGGTCAGGAGTGGTCTACCTTGCCCCCTTTCCTTCATTTCCCCCTTCGTTTTTCACCACATCTTGTCTCTCGATCGTACCGAGAGACAAGATGGCGGCCGCTCCGGACTGTTTAGAATGTTGACAAACACCGGAGAGCCAATCAGCTTCGCTTCGCGAAGTTCCGTTACGCGTCAGGTACGCGAACCGGGGCGCTAACCGGAGCGCTGTCACAGATACATATATTTTTTTAAACGTTCATTTCTCAAAATCCACTGGAGCACATATATTGAGACATAGCAAAGGCACATCGGGCAAACCATATCTACAATTTTGCCAAGTTTCATGTAAATCTATTCAGCCGTTCGAGCTAAAAGTGAGTCCAACCGCCCTATGGAAAAATGAATGGGAAAAACGCGTTTTGGGACCCCCCTTTTTTCTCGGCCCCCCTTGACGAAACCCCCCCAAATTTTCAGGGGCTGCTCAGAAACAAAATGTGCCATTTTCCTGAAAATTTCAGCCAATTCCGTCCACAAACGCCAACGTTATTAGACATAGAATTTTCAGAAATCCCATAGAGAAAAAATCCTAACTATATATACCCACTGGCTATCGCCGGTAGGTAATATACATATATAAACATATATAATCTGCATATCTATATAAATATAAATGCATGCATACATATACATATATGCATACATATGTATGTTGTTTACATGAAAGTTTTAAAAACACTAATAAAAGCAAAGCTAAAAAGCCACCTCATTACAAACAGAATGGCTTTAACTTAAACGAGGGCGAGATCTATTGCATTTTCAATGCTTGTTTACTTTGGTTCTACCAAGAAGGCATTCAGATGTGTCACACATTTGCCATAAATTCTGAATGTTAGCACTCTAGTTGCTCATTAGATCACTGTAGTAAAGCTAGTGCTCACCAGGGAAGTCTGCTGCTAATCATGGTTTGCAGCCATTTTCCCGCATTTTTTATCCCGCAGACTTTCAGTCCGCATACCATTATCCCGCAAGGTCATTGACCTCGCATACCATTATCCCGCATTGTTTCAAAACGCATGTGCATTTATCGCGCATGCCTTTACAAAGAATTACGTTTTAAAGGCATGTATGGTAAATGCATTTGCGTTGTGAAAACCACGATGACGAGAGAGGTAAGTGGGTTTGTGTTAATTTTTTCGTGGGTTAGTGATTGTGTAGTGTAGTGTAGTGTTGTGTAGTGTAGTGTTGTGTTAGTGTAGTGTAGAGTTGTGGTGGTTGTTTAGTGTAGGGTCATGCTGGGGTAGTGTTTTAGGGTTTAGGGTTGTGTTGTAGTGTTTGCGTAGTGTAGGGTCATGCTGGGGGTAGTGTTTTAGGGTTTAGGGTAGTGTTGTAGTGTTTGCGTAGTGTAGGGTCATGCTGGGGGTAGTGTTTTAGGGTTTAGGGTTGTGTTGTAGTGTTTGCGTAGTGTAGGGT